>NC_137327.1:69963928-71352928 GCF_965287045.1 Carcharhinus amblyrhynchos
ATATATGTGGGCAGAGGCATGGTAGCAGTGCTAGGTGAAGTGGGGGGGGTGTTTCACTTGTTCATTTCTCATACCTTCAGCTAGAAGCGGTCAGGAAGCACTGGGAAAAGTCATACAGATTCTCACCATGAAACTTGGAAATAGCCTGTGACCGTAAAACTGGTTCTTCATGTTCCTAATGAACTCAGTAAACAAAACATCAGCCAATGCATACACACATGCACAGCTGATTAAGAACATAAGAACATAAGAAATAGGAGCAGGAGTAGGCCATCCAGCCCTTCGAGCCTGCCCCGCCATTCAATAAGATCATGGCTGATCTGTTGCTGCTCAGTTCCACTTTCCCGCCCTCTCCCTATAACCCTTAATCCCCTCTCCTATCAAAAACCCATCAACCCACGTCTTAAAAATATTTAGCGAGGCAGCCTCCACCACTTCAACGGGCAGAGAATTTAATGTTGGCAAGTGTGAGGTGGTCCACTTTGGTAGGAAGAATGGTAGGAAGGACTATTACTTAAGGGGCAAAAAACTGCAGCAGGCGACGGTGCAGAGGGACCTCGGGGTCCTTGTGCATGAGTCGCAAAAACCCAGCTTGCAGGTGCAGCAGGTGGTCAGGAAGGCGAATGGGATGCTGGCCTTCATAGCGAGGGGGATTGAATATAAAAGTAGGGAGGTCTTGCTGCAGCTGTATAGGGCATTGGTGAGGCCGCAGCTGGAGTACTGTGTGCAGTTTTGGGCGCCGCACCTGCGCAAAGATATTTTGGCCTTGAATTGATTGATTGACTGATACACCTTCTAACTGCCTATAATAACTAAACAGAGGGTGATGGTGACATTGACAGTGGATTTCATGGTGGAGATGTGTTCTCTGTCACTTTGTAGCAGGAGGCAACACCCTCAAATATTCCTACCATCTGCACTTTAAGAAGCAGAGTGGAAGTTAAGATCAGTGCTTAGAATTTGGTTCACTGCTCAGGCATGCAACAAAAGCTCACGTCTCTTGATTTGATTTGATTTGATTTATTATTGTCACATGTATTGGCATACATTGAAAAGTATTGTTTATTGCGCAGTAGTAGTCACGATGTGGGTATGCCGGCGTTGGATTGGCGTAAACACAGTAAAAAGTCTGACAACACCAGGTTTTAGTCCAACCTATTTATTTGATAATATACTCACAAGCTTTCGGGGTTAGCCCCTTCGTCAGGTGAATGGAGAGTTCTAGCCTCAGACAGAGCATATAAAGCACATAAACTTTGTCTGTGCTTTATATGCTCTGTCTGAGGCTAGAACTCTCCATTCACCTGACGAAGGGGCTAACCCCGAAAGCTTGTGAGTATATTATCAAATAAATAGGTTGGACTAAAACCTGGTGTTGTCAGACTTTTTACTGTGTATTGCGCAGTATACAGACAAAGCATAGAGAAGGAAAGAGGAGAGTGCAGAATTTAGTGTTACATTCATTGCTAGAGTGTAGGGAAGGATCAACTTAATGTGAGGCAGGTCCATTCAAAAGTCTGAAAGCAGCAGGGAAGAAGTTGCTCTTGAGTCGATTCGTACGTGTCTTCAGACTTTTGTACCTTTCTCCCGACAGAAGAGGGTGGAAGGGAATATGTCCGAGGAGTGTGGGGTCCTTAGTTATGCTGGCTGCTTTTCGGAGGCAGCAGGAAATGTAGATGGTGTCAATCATAAATCCCTACAGTGCAGAAGGAGGCAATTCGGCCCATTAAGTCCACACCGACCACAATCCCACACAGGCCCTATTCCCATAACTCCTGCTAATCCCTTTGATGCTGGTTAATTAACATGGCCAAACTACCTAACACACACACCTTTGGAATGTGGGAGGAAACCGGAGCACCTCAGCTCAATAAACATCCAGTAACTACTTTATTCCCTACCACTCAGTCAATTCCAGGTCCATGATGCTACTGTCCCTTTTATTCCGTGAGCTTTAAGTTTGATCACATGTCTGTTGTACGGCACTGCATCAAATACATTCTCTATTACTACTCCAAAAAACTCCAGCAAGCTAATTAAAAGCAATTTTCCCTTAAGCAATCTGTGCAGGCTTGACTTAATTAGCCTCATTTGGTCATGCAATCAATAGTTCATGCTGAACTATTGTTTGTCAAAGTTTCCCCAGCACTGACGTTACACTAATTGTCCTGTGGTTGCTGGATTTATCTTTACATCCTTTTGTTGAACAAGGAGATAACATTTGCAATTCTCCAGTCCCCTGACCATGAGTCTAAAAGAGACTGGAAATGGTGGTCAGTGCCTCTGCAATTTACACTCTAATTTCCCTCAGCATCTTTGGATGCCTCTATGTGGCCCTGATGCCTACTATAATCAACTTTAATACCTTGTCTCTATAGATTTTAAACACCTCATGCAGGCTAAAGGTATTTATTTGATCTAGAAGAATAAATACTTCGGAACAAAATACTTTGGCTGTTTATCTGGTGTGAGTGTTATGCTTTGCACAGGATCGGTGTTAGGACTGGGTGCTGTGTTCTGAGGTTCTGGTTGTTGTTGTAGAGAATCCCCAGCCAGAGAAGAGAGTGAGAAGAACATTGTCTAATTGTTCAGTGAGTGGATTGAGAAACATGAGAGGGGACACATTGTCACACAACGCATTATGATCAGGAATTTGCTTCCTGAAAGGGCAATGGAAGAAAATTCAACAGTAAATTATAAAAAGGAATTGGATAAAAGTTTTGAACAGAAGATCTCTGTGAGGATGTGAGGTAAGAGCAGATGTGTGGGACTAATTGAATGGCTCTATTAAAGAGCTTCTATCAATGAGGTGACACGGGTATGATGGAGAGAATGGCTTCTTTCTGTGGTACAGCTTATCCCTTTCTCTTCCCCTACAGTCACAGGTTGGTTCTCTACCCCACCCCCTCCACAACGCCCCCCCAACACACCCCACCTCCATCGGAAATTCAGGCACCAGAAGCAATGATTTAGGATTCCGATCACATTCTGTGATGGATTTGTGGGAATTTTGTCCCACTCGACTTGGGTGGGTGGCTCTCAGGCAGTGTCCCAGCATGGGTTTGCAAATGTTTGCTGAATGATACCCAACGCAAGGGTCTCGGCCGCTCTTTTGATGTTTTCAGTGAAATCCTCCTCTGCTTCCCACAGATTTAGTAAAAAGTCTGACAACACCAGGTTTTAGTCCAACCGATTTATTTGATAGTAAACTCACAAGCTTTCGAGGGGACTCCCTCGTTGTCAGGTGAATGGAGAGTCCCACAGATTTCTCAGGTATGTGGACATTCTTAATGGAAAATTCATACTTGGCCTTATACTGAGTGACGAGAGAAATTGGAAAGGCGCTGCTGCTAAATGCTGACAGTCGCAAGCTGAAAGCAGAATTAGAGATGAAAAACAAAGCTAAAAAAGGAAGAAAAACTTCGAACTGACTAGAAATTAAAATGTTGCAAACAGATGTTCTAAAAGCTGTTATATGTTCTTCCCCTCCCCTCCCCCTCACCCTGCTTCCAAATACACCAAGGCCATGATTGCTCCTCAGTGAAGTTTGGTTGGAGATGTGACTCTCTGAAGACCCCCAGTGGGGATGGTCTCCTCTCCTCTCTTCCTCCCTCTTTCACTAGTTCCACCCTCTCTCTCCTGTCCATTGCTGCTCCATATTCATCTCTAGGCCCAAAGACTACCTCCCTAAAAAAGAGGCAGCCTTAACCCAGTGAAACGCTTTCTCCTTCACAAGCTGCTCTTTGTAAAGTGATAAAACACATCAGGTTAACCAGCAGACAGGAATGACAAGGCAACACCTACCTTTTTAAGATTTACATAATGTTTAAGTAGCTCTGGTGTAGGGCCCTTCCTACCTCTTAGTGCCAAGTGTTGCAGGCAGCTTAGGCCCTGGAGCAGATCCAATTGAAAAAGCAGTCCTGTGGAAGCACAGTGCCTGAATTTAAATCATGTACTCAGTATTTAAAATCCTTCTACAGTCTGGATTGAGAAGAAACCCATTCTAATTTGGGAGGCTATGCAGTGTTTTCTTTGCCATATTGACACCTTAGGTTCCTATTTAGTACCTGAGAGCAGGCACGGGAGGCCTTTGAATTTCTGTAGGCCCTTGTCACAGTAACCCAGATCCTTCGTACAAATATAAGGGTGTTGGGGAAAGGGTTAATGTTTTAGCTGAAATGGAATGGATGGGGGAGGGGGAAGTGTTGATTTTACATGGTCAGAAATTCACTTTCACCTCGTATTTCTCAACAAATGAAATCCTCCATTTTAAAACCACTGCTCAGCAAGGGAGATCTGGCATCTTTATTCAAATGTCGGCATTCCCCGGAGAACTCTGGAATGTTCTAGCTTGCAAACTCTGCCAGCTCTTATCTTTGCAATTTGCTGAGGATGTTGAACATTTGAGTAAATCAGACCACATAAAGCAGTTCTCCCTTTATAGTCAAATGTCACAATCACTGGATGTTGGCTGCAATCTAAAGATGGGGAGGGGGGGTCAATGAAAGGGCAAACATTTCCCTGTATCGGTCTGAAACTTCTAAACACTCATGTAGCTTGATGGAGCCAGTTCTGCGTCATCAGCAAATATTCTTCCAACAAGTTTCCGACCAGGAAATTACTTACAACAAAGCTGCTTATTTTGTCCTGGTTACATCTAGCAGATGTTTTTGCCAGTTGAGCCCATTAGTACATACGAGAACAATAAGAGGTGGGTAGATAGAGGTAGAGGAAACAATAATATTGTCACCGGCACTGATCCAAAGACCCAGGGTAATGCCCTGAGGACATATGTTGATACCCTATCCAGCTGGAACTTGAATTAAATGAACTTAATTAGAGTCATAGAGGTTTACAGCATGGAAACAGGCCTTTTGGCCCAACTCATCCACGCTGACTTTTTTTTAAACCCCAAGGCTAATCCCAATTGCCCATATCCCTCTATACCCATCATACCCATGTAACTATCTAAATGCTTTTTAAAAGATAAAATTGTACCTGCCTCTACTACTAACTTTGCCAGCTTGTTCCAGACACTCACTACCCTCTGTTTGAAAAAATTGCCCCTCTGGACACTTGTATCTCTCCCCTTTCACCTTAAAGTTAGTTTTAAATTCCCCTATCTTTGGGAAAAGATATTGACTATCTAACTTGTGTATGCCCCTCATTATTTTCATAGATCTCTATAAGATCCTACATTCCAGAGAAAAAGTCTTAGTCTATTCAGCCTCTCATAACTCAGTCCATCAAGTCCCGGTAGCATTGTAGTAATTCTCCTCTGCACTTTTTCTTGTTTAATAATATCCTTCGTATAATAGGGTGACCAGAATTGCACAGAGTATTCCAAGTGAGACCTTACCAATATCTTGTACAACTTCAACAAGACACCCAACTCCTGTATTCAATGTTCTGACTGATGAAACCAAGCATGTTGAATGCCTCCTTCACCACCCTGTCTACCTGTGAATCCACTTTCAAGGAGCTATGAACATGTACCCCTAAATCTCTTTGTTCTGTAACTCTCCCCAGTGCTCTACCATTAACTGAGTAAGTACTGTGCTGGTTCAATCTACCAAAATGCATCACCTTGCATTTGTCTAAATTAAACTCCATCTGCCATACATCAGCCCACTGGCCCAATTGATCAAGATCCCTTTGCAATTGGAGATAACTTACTTCACTGTCCACCATGCCACCAATCTTGGTGTCATCTGCAAACATACTAATCATGCCCCCTATATTCTCATCCAAGTCATTAATATAAATACTGCAATTAATCAGGAATTATAAAACTGGGTTGTTATAACAAACCTATCTGGTTCATTAAGGTCCTTTAGAGAAGCGTAGAAGTTCTGGGTTCCAATGACTGACAACCAAAGGCTTAGAACAACAGTTCATTGAATACGCTGAGCAGCTCTTACACGTTGTGTGTCTGCCTGCGCTCCAGGGAGAAATCCCATGTTACCAACATGTGAACCCTTATATATTTGTGTCAGCCCAGCATCTGTGACCGTTCGCTCTACATCTTCCCCGTTTCCGATGGAGAAGTAACAGTATACAAGAACAGTCACAAGGTGCAAACTATTTACAACATGCAAATTGAACATGCAAACAACACGTAACTATTTACATTGTGTTAAACACAGATCAGGCTACCGCAGCTGCTGCACAGCCCATCACATCTCCTTTCCCCTCCTCCCCGAGCTCCCCCCACCTTCCCTCATGCCTTTAGTTGTAGACTAGTCTCTGATATAGTCCATGAACCTTGCTCTTGGATTTCTCATGCACCCTGAATGTTGACTGTGCCGGTTGGCTGTGCTGGAGATGCTCCTGTGTTGGTGACCTTATACCCAGTAGCAATATACCCAGTAGCTGGAGGGTTTGCTGCATTGGTCTCTGGAAGAGCCCTCATTTTCACTGGTGTAGGGAGCTGGACTGTGGGCTGAATGGCTGGGGTACTGCGATGGTTGGTGGTGCTAGTTTTGATACCTTTTTTCAATGTAATGGGCACAACCTGAAGCTACTGTGTGGCTGTTTAGCTGTGGGACACGGCCGTAGCACCAACAGTCTGTTGTGGCCATTTGTAGTCTGCATCCAGACCAAATAGCAGAGTAGAGAATGTGAGCATTTAGATCATTGTCAGCACTCACTGTGCTGACACTATGCTCTGTCTGAACACTTTTCACAGGCTGAGGAGTGAATGCAATGTAGAAATCTGTGTGATCTCAGACACATTTCTCTGGTAGGTGCTTGGCTGAACATACCGTCTGTCCTGCCAGGCCTTTGAACTGCAGGAACAAAAACAGAAAATGCTGCAAAATCTTAGTAGGTCTGGTAATATCTATGGAGACAGAATAATGTTTTGAGATTGGATGATCCTTCATCAGAGCTGAAGATTACTCATCAAACACTCCCAGATAAATACAACATGGGTTATATACAGAGTAATATTGCCCCAACACTGTCTCCATCAAACACTCCCAGGATAGGTACAGCACAGGGTTAGATACAGAGTAAAGCTCCCTCTACATCTTCCTCATCAAATTGTCCCAGGACAGGTACAGCACGAGTTTAGATACAGAATAAAGTTCCATCTGCACTGCCCCCATCAAACACTCCCACGACAGGTACAGTATGGGGTTACATACAGAGTAAAGCTCCCTCTGCATTGTTTCCATCAAACACTCCCAGGGCAGGTGCAGTGCAGAGTTAGATACAGAATGAATCTCCCTCTACAATGTCCAATCAACAAGCAACAAGTGTACTATACAAATAACTAACAGGGTAGTCAGAGTAATCTGATTGATAACTGGAATGACCATAGAGTGAGGACACCAAGTGCATATGAGCTGATTTAAAACCCTTCTTCTTCCTAGACTGTCCCCTACTCATTACTAACTTGTGCCCAATAGGAATAGAACATTTGGGAATGTGCCTTAAAATATCATCGTCTTCATTGCAGATATCCAATGTTCTCTGTATCTGCACCAAAAGGTAACTGAAGATCTGAGGAAGGCCTGAAGCCTTGGGGTCAGTGATATCATGGCAGCTCCCAATGCATCCCCGTTGAAGGGTCTTTTTCCAGCTGGAAGTCTATGACCAGTGGTGTTCCACAGGGCTCTGTATTGGGACCTCTGCTATTTGTGATATATATAAATGATTTGGAAAACGGTGTAACTGGTGTGATCAGCAAGTTTGTGGATGATACAAAGATGGCTGGACTTGCAGATAGCGATGAACATTGTCGGACAATACAGCAGGATATAGGTCGACTGGAAAATTGGGTGGAGAAATGGCAGATGGAATTTAATCCAGATAAATGCGAAGTGATGCATTTTGAAAGAACTAATGTAGGGGGGAGTTATACAATAAATGGCAGAACCATCAAGAGTATAGAAACACAGAGGGGCCTAGGTGTGCAAGTCCACAAAGCCTTGAAGGTGGCAACACAGGTGGAGAAGGTGGTGAAGAAGGCATATGGCATGCTTGCCTTTATAGGACAGGGTATAGAGTGTAAAAGCTGGCTGATGTTGCATCTGTATAGAACATTGATTAGGCCACATTTGGAGTACTGCATCCAGTTCTGGTCGCCGCACTACCAGAAGGACGTGGAGGCTTTAGAGAGAGTGCAGAGAAGGTTTACCAGGATGTTGCCTGGTGTGGAGGGTCTTAACTGTGAGGAGAGATTGGGTAAACGGGTTGTTCTCCCTGGAAAGACGGAGAATGAGGGGAGACCTAATAGAGGTGTACAAAATTGTGAAGGGTATAGATAGGGTGAACCATGGGAAACTTTTTCCCAGGTCGGAGGTGATGATCACGAGGGGTCACGGGCTCAAGGTGAGAGGGGCGAGGTATAACTCAGATATCAGAGGGATGTTTTTTACACAGAGGGTGGTGGGGGCCTAGAATACACTGCCAAGTAGGGTGGTGGAGGCAGACATGCTGACATCGTTTAAGAATTACTTGGATAGTCACATGAACAGACTGGGAATGGAGGGATACAAACAAATGGTCTAGTTGGACCAATGAGCTGCACAGGCTTATAGGGCCAAAGGGCCTGTTTCCTGTGCTGTACTGCTCTTTGTTGTTCTTTCTTTGTTGTTGTATGGCGTCACCAGTACCTTATACAGCTACAACATAGCCTCACTGTTCTTAAACTCCATTCCTCTACCAATAATGGACAAAATTCAATTTGCCTTCTTAATCATCTGCTGCACCTGCAAACCAACTCCTTGTGATTCTTGTACAAGGACACCCAGATCCCTCTGCACAGCAGGACGCTGCAATTTTTTACCATTTAAATAATAGTCCATTTTGCTGTTATTCCTACCAAAATGGATGACCTCACATTTACCAACATTGTACTCCATCTGCCAGACTCTCACCCACTCACTTAGACTATCTATATCCCTTTGCAGACTTTCAGCATCCTCTGCATACTTTGATTTGCCACTCATCTTAGTGTCATCTGCGAATTTTGACACAATGCACTTGGTCCCCAACTCCAAATCATCTATGTAAATGTAAACAATTGCAGTCCCACCACTGATCCCTGAGGCACACCACTAGTCACTGATCGCCAACCACAAAAACACCCATTCACCCCTATTCTTTGCTTTCTGTTAGTTAACCAATCCTCTATCCATGCTAATACATTACCCATAACACGTGCACCTTTATCTTATGTAGCAGTCTTTAGTGCGGCACCTTGTCAAATGCCTTCTGGGAATCCAGATACACCACATCCACACGTTTCTCATTGTCCATGTATATGTAATGTTCTCGAAGAATTCCACCAAATTAGTCAAATATGACCTTCCTTTCATGAACCCATGCTGTGTCTTACCAATGGGACAATTTATATTCAGATGTCTCGCTATCTCTTCCTTGATGATAGATTCAAGCATTTTCCCTACTACAGAAGTTAAGCCAACTGGCCTATAGTTACCTGCCTTTTGTCTACCTCCTTTTTTAAACAGTGGCGTCATATTTGCTGTTTCCCAATCTGCGGGAACCACCCCAGAGTCCAGCAAATTTTGGTAAATTACCATAGTGCATTTGTTATTTCTCCTGCCTTTTTAGTACCCTGGGATGCATTCTATCAGGACCAGGAGACTTGTCTACCTTTAGCCCCGTTAACTTGCCCAACACTACCTCTTTCATGATAATAGTTTCTAGGTCCTCACCTGCCATAGCCTTCCAGTCATCAGTTTTTGACATGTCATTTGTGTCTTCCACTGTGAAGACAGACATAAAATATCTATTCAATACCTCAGCCGTTTTCTCATTTCCAGTTATTACATCCCCCTTCTCATTCTCTAAAGGACCAATGTTTACTTTAGCCATTCTTTTTTGTTTTATATATTTGTAGAAACTTTTGCAATCTGTTTTTATATTATGAGCTAATTTGCTCTCATAATCCAACTTATTTTTCTTTATAGCTTTTCTCATGGCTTTCTGTTGACCTTTAAAGATTTCCCAATCCTTTAGGTTCCCACTAATCTTTGACACTTTGTATGCATTTTCTTTCAATTTCCTTTCATTTCCCTCCTTCATTTCCTCTGATCTCCATGGCTGATTGTTTCTTTTTCTACAGTCTTTCCTTATCACTGGTATATAAGTTTAATGAGCACTGTGAAAGATTGCTTTGAAAGTCCTTCATTGTTTCTCAATTGTCCCACCATAAAGTTTTACCCACCTCAAAATCAACCAGGTTGAAATCAAGGGAGTTGGAAGTGGATTGTTCTATTTCAGATCTTTATTTTAAATCTTTACATGCTTTGTCGGTCTTTATTTACAGAGATACATATTATAAACATACATGGGCAAAAAGGGGACACGAGATTGTTTTGGCAGATAAGGCAAAGGAGAATCCAAAGAGCTTCTACAAATCCATATAGAGCAAAAGAGTGACGAGAGAGAGTAGGGCCTCTTAAGGATCAACAAGGTCATCTATATGCGGATCCACAAGAAATGGGTGAGATCCTAAATGAATATTTCTCATTAGTATTTACTGTTGAGAAAAGCATGGATGTTAGGAACTTGGGGAAATAAGTAGTGATGTTTTGAGGCATGTATATATAACTGAGAAGGAGGTGCTGGGAATCTTAAAGTGCATCAAGGTAGATAAATCACTGGGACCTGATGAATTGTATCCCAGGACATTGTGGGAAGTTAGGGTGGAACTTGCAGGTCCCCTAGCAGAGATATTTGAATCATCGATAGTCACAAATGAAGTGTCTGAAGATTGGAGGGTGGCAAATGTTGTGCTTTTGTTTAAAAAGGGCTGCAGGGAAAAGCTTCGGTACTACAGGCCAGTAAGCCTCACATCTGTGATGGGTAAGTTGTTGGAAGGTATTTTATGAGACAAGATCTACAGGCATTTAGAGACACAAGCACTGATTAGGGTCAGTCAGCATGGTTTTGAGAATTAAAACTAATGTCTCACAAATTTGATTGAGTTTTTTGAAGGGGTAACCAAGGAGATAGACGAGGGCAGTGGAGTTGATTTTCTCTGCAGGGATTTTTAGCAAGACCTTTGACAAGGCACCGCATGGTAGGTTGTTGCATAAGGTTAAATCTCATGGGATCTTATAGAGTCTATAAGATAATGAGGGGCCTAGATCAGCTAATTAGTCAATACCTTTTCCAAAGGTATGGGAGCCTAAAACTAGAGGGCAGAGGCTTAAGATAAGAGGTGAGAGATACAAAAGTGTCCATAGGAGCAATTGTGTCACATAGGGGGTGGTGAGTGCCTGGAACAAGCTGCCAGAGGTAGAAGTAGAGGCAGGCACAATTTTGTCTTTTAAAATGCATTTAGGCAGTTACATGGCCAAGATAGGTACAGACGGATATGGACTAAATACTGGCAATTGGGACTAGCTTTGTGGTTTTTTTAAAAAAAAGGCGGTGTGGACAAGTTGGCCAAAGGGCTTGTTTCAATGCTGTACACCTCTATGATTCTATGACCTCCAAACTCCAATAACCACAGTTGTAATTTGCTCCTGTATAAGTACAGCTAATCTCCAATAATTCCCACTACCTGAACACAATTAGCTACTCATTTACTAGACAATTAACAATGGGATCTCTCTATTTTAATTGATGGTCTGCTCCTTTCCAACTGATTAGGGGCAGATTCATTCCTCCCTTTTAGGCCATGTCTCGGGTCACCCTGAATCTGACCATTATTTACCTGTCTTTTCCCTGGTACTCCTGAGTCATGTTCATTGCTTTACCAGACAGGGTGTACCATCTGCTCCTCGGCTTTTGGTAATATCACCTCATCATCAGGATCCAAACTCATCTTGGACTGACATTCCATTCGAACACTAAGGTTTTGAAGTGACTCAGTGACAACTGAAAGCTTTTGGGGTCGAACAGACAGTTTCTCCGGTGTAACATGTCTCATTTGCCTCTCAACCAACACAACTATGAAACAAATCAATCCCAATCCATCTGAGCACACTTGTGGAATGTTGCTGTGTAGAAAAAGTTAGCTGCATTTGCCTGCATAAAGCAAGACTCGAGTGCCCTTTTTTATTATTGTTTCTTACGATATGAGTATTGCTGGCAATGCCCACATTTGTCTCCCATCCCTAATTGCCCTTTAACTGAATGACTGACTGGCCAGGACATTTCAGATGACTGCTGGGAATCAACTTCATTATGAAGTGCTTCAAAAGGCTAGTCGTGGCATAATTCAATTCCGGCCTCCCAGATTGCCTGGATCCACTACAGTTCACTACTGCCACAACAGGTCCACAGCAGATACCGTTGCCCTGGCCCTGCACTAAACATTGGAACAATTGGATAACTAAGACACCTATGTCAGACTCTTATTTATCAACTACAGCTCAGCCTTCAACACCATTATTTCTACGAAACCCGTGTCCAAACTTTGTGGCCTGGGGCTTGGCTCCTCCCTCTGTGACTGGAGCCTGAACTTCCTAACACACAAACTGCAATCAGTAAGGGTAGACAAAAACACCTCCTTCATGATCATCCTCAACACTGGTGCCCAACAAGGCTGTGTCCTCAGCTCCTTACTATACTCCCTACACACCTATGACTGTGTGGCCAAAAGTCCCTCCACCTTGATTTTTCAAATTTGCTGATGACACCATCGTAGTGGGTCAGATCTCAAACAACAATAAGATTGAATACAGGAAAGAAATAGAGAATCTGTGAACTGATGTGATGACAATAATCTCTTCCTCAATGTCAATAAACAAAGGAAATAGTCATCGACTTCAGGAAGCATAACGGAGGACATGCCCCTGTTTGCATCAATGGAGATGAAGTGAAATGATTGAGAACTTCTAGTTTTTCGGTGTCTAGATCACCAACAGCCTGTCCTGGTTCCTTTATGTTTACATTATAGTTAAGAAAGCCTACCAACGTCTCGACTTTCTCAAAAGACTAACAGAGTTTGGCATGTCTGCTGCAATTCTCGTCAACCTTTACAGATGCACCACGGAAAGCATTCTTTCTCGTTGTATCACACCTTGGTATGGCTGATGCTCTGTCCAAAACCTCAAGAAACTACAAAGGGTTGTGGACGAAGCCCAGCCCCTCACTCAAACAAGCCTCCCACCAATTGACTCTGTCTACACTTCCCGCTGCCTCAGAAAAACAGCCAGCATAATCAAGGACACAACACACCCCAGGCATTCTCTCTTCCACCTTCTTCCATCAGGAAAAAGATACAAAACTCTGAGGACATGTACCAACTGACTCAAAAGCATCTTCTTCCCTGCTGCCATCAGACTTGTGAATAGACACACCTTGCACTAAGATGATCTTTTTCTACACCCTAGCTATGACCGTAACATTGCATCGCTACATTTTGCACTTTTTCCTTTCCTTCTGTGTGAACGGTATGCTTTGTCTGTATTGTGCGCAAGAAGCAATACTTTTCACTGTATGCTAATATATCTGACAATAATAGATCAAATCAAAATCAAACATTGCTATGGATCTGAAGTCACATATTTTAAGTTTATTTATTAGTGTCACAATCAGGCTTACATTAACACTGCAATGAAGCTACTATGAAGATCCCCCCCGCCCCCCCCGGCACCTGTTTGGGTACACTGAGGGAGAATTTAACATGGCCAATGTACCTAACTTGCATATCTCTCAGACTGTGGGAGGAAACTGGAGGTCCCGGAGGTAACCCACGCAGACACAGGGAGAATGTGCAGACTCTACACACACAATGACCCAAGCCAAGAATTGAACCCAGGCCCCTGGCACTATGAAGCAGCAGTTCTAACACTGTGCCACCATGCAATGGGCCAGACAAAGTAAGGACGGCAGATTTCCCTCCCTAAAGGACATTTCAAGTCTCACACTAACTGTGTTCTGCAGGAATGATTCCTCTAATTTCTCTGCAGCTGTTCCTCCTAAAGGTTCATGCACTATACCAACTCACCAAAGCTTCTCCAACACACCAAATGCAGCATCTATAATCTGCAGAAAGTAATGATGGGTAAGAAAGGAAACCCAGTGGGGCTTGGCTGCCTTCTTCAGATTAACAATGGGACTTGTTGCTTTTACTTTCAACTGCAGCCTTTTAATTTAGAATTCTGGCTCTTATTTTCATAGTGGACACAGAACAGGCAGTGGTTGCTTCCTGTTTGCATGTTAATCACCTGGAAAGGCAAAGGCAGCAGGTGCATGCAACACTATCAGCTCCAAGCTTCACTTCAAGTCACACTCCCTCTTGACTGGGAATTATATTTCTCTCACTGTCACTGGGCCAATACTTCCTCCTGAACAGCACTGTAGTGTACCCACATCACAAGAACAATTAGAGATGGGTAATAAATGCTGGCCTTGCCAGTAACACCTACATCCTGTGAATGACTAATAAAGATACATTTGCAAAGAAGCTGTGCATATTGGCCTAACTTTTGGCTTCTTCCTCCTTCTCTGCTCCATCAGATTTTATTCTCTGCTGGGTCCCTAAATGCACTAGGGTGAGCTGTTACCACCTCAGACCCACTATTCAGCTCCACTGAACCTCCACCCACCCCCTCCTGCCCCCAGCTTCTTGATTGACTCTGCCCCACACCCCACCCAGCACCCCCACCCCCCCCCCCCCCCCCAGCTTGAATGCCATTGGACACCCATCCCTGGATCTGTTGATCTTTCACCTTCTTCCTGGATCCAATTGCTCAGTAAAGCTGACCCCTAACTTCCACATTCATTGGTCGGTGCTCCAAACTGACACACCATTGTCCACATGTCACTTGTCAACACTCCAGGATTGTTCTGAAATCTCCAAGAATTAAAGTTTAATCTGCAGGGAATAGCTGTGAGAAATCCTGAGAAGAAAGATAATTAAAGTTTAATTTTATTTTCAATAGATTTTCTTCAACCATTTTACTTATTAGTTCTGAAATTATGAATTATTTGAATAAGAGTTGTTTGATAGACAGTCAAGATACATTCAGTCTGTTGATGGAGACTTTTCTTCCCTGACCTTGTGTGGCTGAGTGGCATGTCAGACAAACAATGGCAAGTATGTGTTAGGGTGGGGTCACTGGAAATAGGTGGTCCAAAAGTTCCAGAAATACTTTCAACCAAATTTGGTGTGTCTGTGCCACTGCAGGAATTCAGATTTTAACATGGGAATCTCTCTTTTGTCTCACTTATAACCAGAACTAATCTTTCTTATTCTCTGTCTTGTGTCTGGAATGCGAGATAATCCTGCGTCCACTCACATTGCACATTTCATCCGCTGCTCTGGAATCAAGCCCATTCCATCCAGGAACATAGGAATTGGATGAGGCTATTCAACCCTTTCTATTTCCCTGTTTTCTTCATTTCTCCTAGCTTACTTCACCTTCATGAAACCCTTGGTGGCATAATCAGCGAACAAAGGACTAGTTTCTAATGTATGCTGATGACACCCCACTTCTGCCTCTCTGCCTTTACACTACTTTCTCAATATCCAGTCCTGAATGAACGACAGTTTGCACTGTGAACACAAACACCAAAGCTATTGTCTTTGTTCCATGATACAAACTCCACTCTCCAGTCTCTGATTAAGTCCTTTCCCAAGCCCCAATCCAGACCGAACTAAACCATTCAATGGAACACAGAGCTGTGTTGCCAACCTTATATCCCCTCCATTAATAAGCGCTCCAACTTTCACCACAGTAATAATACCCATATTATACTGTATTAGCATGTTTATATTATTATAAATTATTCGTCACGATTGCATCCAGAGTTGATTTGGGAATGTGAAAGTTTGTACGCTATTCATTATCCTTGCTGATAGCCCTAATCAAACAAGTGGTTTGGATGTACTGGATTAGAAAGTCTTGACACCCTTGAACTTGTACGGATTGTATGGATACGATTGGAGCTGAGAATATTTCCATGACAATGCTGGGGACATTTCAGTGCATGACACAGGCTCTCATCCTGCCAACACAGATGGGGGACCGTCTAGAGCGAAACAATAGCTCCCTTCTTTTTTGGCTGAATTGAGGATTGTTCCTGGTTGTATCCGAGTGCCGTTAGTGTTTCTGAAAAGACCTGTGTCACTGTAATCTCAAATAGAATACATTCACTTGCTGCATACTCAGTCTGTAATCTCAGATGGGAGAGAGGTGGCTCATATTTTTGAGTTTGTTGTATATTTTTGCTCTCTGTGTTCAAAAGTCCTATGTGTGACAGAGCCCTCAGTAGAATTATATTGAAGACGCAGTGCAGAAACAGGCCATTCAGTCCAGCTGTTCTATACCAGTCTTTATGTCGCACATGACCCTCCTTCCATCTCATTCGATCAGCATATCCTTATATTCCTATCTCCTTCATCACCTTATGATATAGGGAAAGTCATTGATAAAGCAGCTGAAGATGGTTGAGCCTAGGCCATGACTCTAAGGAATGCCTGCAGTGATGGCCTGGAACTGAGATCATTGACCTCCAAACATCTCCATCTTCCTCTGTGCCAGGTGTGACTCTAACTAGCAGAGAGATTCCCCCCACTTCCCATTGACTCCAGTTTTGCTAGCGTTCTTTGATGTCACTATAGTCACTAGTTTTGAATTGGGAACATGTGAAAACATTGAATGCAAAATTCAGCCTCATGGTCTTTAACGTCAGTTTGGGCACTTGTGTTGCTTTGGTTGGATGGCCTGTGCTGCCAACTATTTCCTGAGTAACATATGCAGTATTCTGTGTCTTGGGGTGTCCGCGTGCACAGGGGCCTCATCTATGTACACCAAAATATTTTGAATTTGTGTTGTCCTAACATCACACTATTAAGCCAGGAAACCAGATGTAGACAATACTGGTGCAGATACTATATTTGTTAATCACTCTGCTAACAATGTGAATGCAGATGCAAGGTGGGCATTGTTTAATGGGTCAAGCAGCAAAATGCTGGTAAGGGAATTTTTAGGAAATGTTTTCTAATGTGGAAGATATTTTTGAGTTATCCTGGAAGACTGGTGGTGAATGTATAGGTTTAGGAGGGAATGTTGCTGCATCAGCACAGTGAGGGCAGAGGGTTAGGTGATTTGTTCGCACACAGACTGTGACAAGTTTCGGGGCAGCACTGGGAGTGTCTCTTGATCTGAAATCCAACAGGGAGATGGAACAGATATTTCAGAGAGGGGATGCCCTCTGCAAGCTTAGATCCAGAATCCCCTGTGGTCCTTGACAATGTGTTTTATATTTGCTCTGTCTGAGGCCAGAACTCTCCATTCACCTGACGAAGGGGCTAACCCCGAAAGCTTGTGAGTCTATTATCAAATAAATAGGTTGGACTAAAACCTGGTGTTGTCAGACTTTTTACTGTCCTTGACAATGACAGGGGATTGACATCTCAAGCAGCGCCTATGGCCAGTCAACAGAGTTAATGATTCAAGTCAATGATGATACTAACCTCATTCTTCACTGCCTGGCCTGCTGAGTATTTCCATCAATTTCCATTTTTATTGCAGATTTCACAGCATTTTGGTCCAACAGCCATCATCTTGCTGTGCATATCCATCATCAATATCCTGTGTACTGTTACATTAAAGACCCTCCCCGCATCAGAACTCATCTCTGACCCTATCCTCTGGAAAACCCAAACCATTCTGTACCCTCTCCTGGCTACTGCACACATGTGACCTCGTAACTCATTGTGTCTTGATGCCAAATCTTGCCTTGCAATTAGACCACGCCAGTGTGTGAATGTTCCCATTGGTGATGGGGAGCAGGTGTCAGGTCTGTTTTAGATCTGGAGCACACCTCTTGTGGAAAAGTGATGGAGTTTGGGATTTTCCCTGGGATGAGCCCTAATTTGGGGTGAAGATAGGTTTTCTGTGCAGTTTGAATTGGTGAGTCAGGAATGGGAACACATTTCAGATATTCAGGATGGCCAGAACGGGGGGGGGGGGCGGGTGATGGTTGCCCTGAGGGAGAGGGTTTGTGTCAAAGTCTGCCCTTGGCACCATAGGATTCTTGAGATGGCACAAGGGAGCCAGAGAACTGACAGACATGAGGGAATGGAAGGTGTCAAGAGGAAGCCACCTTGCCATACGACAGGCGCATCTCCCAGTTCAGTATCATCTCCCTCTGCCAAAGGTTATTTGAGGGTCCCACCTGCCCACACCAGTCACTGGACCTAGTGCCTTCTGAGCCTGCAATACGCCGTTAGTTGTGAATTGATATGTTGCCTAGCCTTGGCGAAAACAGCATTTATCATCTGGGTGACGCATTAATGTATACTCACTATGTGGGGTTGCAGAGGTCACAAGAAAACATAAGTGCCAGAATTCTACTGCCCTGCCTGCTCGCCACAGAATCGGAGCGGGCGAGGGGTGGACAATGGAACTGTCCATGACCTCGGGTGGGATTTTCCAGTCTCGGGTCAAGCGAGGCCATAAAATCCCATCCAAGGTCCGCATTGATAAGGGCACAAAGTCTGTGACTGTCAGCCAGTCACAATTGTCTCCAGTTCTTAGATGTCTCTTGGTCTCTGCCCATCCATCCTGTGCTCAGGATAGTCTTTAGTTCTCCTTTGTATCCCTTGACCCTTTCCTCTGCCCTCCTGATGCCTGGCACCCTGCCCTTCCTGTGCAGGGTGCTGCTCCTCACCTCAAATGGCCTCAATTTATGAGGGTTCAGCACCCACCTCCAACTACAGCCTTCCCAGTGCTCAGACAGGGTCCATCCACTGTGCCCTCTGCTCTGATCTACATGCAATGCCAGGGGGTTGACCACCCCGTAAACTGTGATGGAACTTTCAGAATAAGCCCTTTAAACTTCCAAAACCATCTCCACTTATCCTTAAAAACTCTTCCTACATCCACAGCATATCGTTGCATCCATGCAGCTAGTCTGACACTGGATAGCTGCTGAACTCTGGTCACCTCATGGAAAATTTAGAAACTATTCGAGGTGGGCTTTTAATGAACTGACAATAATGTCAATGGCCTTCTTACCCAGAGTGGACCTGCTCTGAGGCCTGCTATCCCCTACCCCCACCGTCCTCTGGATTATGGCCGTGAGGTTAGGTGACATTTTCTTTTCTGGTAGTAGTAAAGGAACAGTGCATTTGTCTAGAGTAGTTGATAACAGCAGAATGAAGGTCAGCACTGTCTGAAAGAAAAGTAGCAGAATGTGTTATTGGTGGGATAAAGTACATTACTGTCTGACAGCAAAGCATGAGAACAAGATGCAGGGTGGCAATAGGGAGGAAATGCTCAATGGAGGGCAGAGCTTATGGTTTAAAGTTGTTGAGCTGAGTGTTGAATCCAGAAGTTTGTAAGGTGCCTAACTGGAATATGGGATTCTGTTCCAACAGTTTGTGTTGGGTTTCACTGGAACATTACAACAGGCCGAGGAAATGTGACAATGAGAGCAAGATGGTGAGTTGAAGGGGCAAGGATAACTCCAGCAGGTCGGGGTTATGCTTATGCACTGAATGGAAGGCAGTTACCCGTCTACGTTTCACATGGGAAGTTTGGTTTGAGGAATGGGGCTTCGGGTGGCAAGTAAGATCCTCACCATCAAATGCTCTGCAGCTTGCTCTTCAAGATACAGAGCAGCATGAGGATGAGATGGGAGTTGAGGAGGGGAAGATATCATCAGACCTAATGTGGTTGTCATTAATCCCACCACTGATAACTCCATCTCTACAGCTCAGGAAACGTAGGTGTTCTTGTCTCCCAGCTGTTCTGCTCTATTCCCTTTGACTGTGTTACTTTGTTGTGCCAGTGTGAGAGAACAATGTCAGTGGCTCTGTAGCCACTGTTTGGTTGATGTGCGTGCCATTGCTGAATAGCTGGAGACATGCAGAGGTGGTGAGTAGTGGGTGGGAGGTTGGGAGCAATGGTTAGGTGTTTGAGGGTGAGGTGAGGGTATCTGGATGTGAGGCATGTGTCCTGAGGGCCAGGTGCTGCTGTTTGCTGAGTGATGGCAGTTTGTTGCACGGTGCTGTGTGAGGAGTTAGTATGGTGGTGGGTTGGAGATGTCTTGTGAAGATGCATTCTTGCCAAGTCCTTGGGTCAATCTGCATCATATCTGCAAGGCCATCCATTCCCAATTATTTTCTGGGGAACTTGAGGTACTCCTGCGCTTGCCCTCACCCCTCCCTCACTACCATGCTGAACTTTCGTGCCTCTGCTCCTGCCCCTGCCCTCCGCCCTCCCCCCATCACTCACCACTCTGCTGAACCTTGGTGCCTCTGTTCCTGCCCCTTCCTTTTGCTGCTCCCTCACTGCCATGCTGAACCTTGGTGCCTCTGCTCCTGCCCCTGCCCTCCCCCATCACACACCACCCTCTGAACTTTGGTGCCTCAAAGATCACCAGCCCCTTCTTTTCGCTGCTCCCTCACTGCCATGCTGAACTTTGGTGCCTCTGCTCCTGCACCTGGACAATGCTCTCTGCCCTGTAGGCTTCTTTGCTGTAATTTAAATTGCAGCAGTATTATTCAGTGTAGTCTCACTTTAAGAGGAACGTCCTGCCTTTACAAGCAGACTGGCTGCACCATGTTGTGTCTCAGTAGCTGGGCTCCCCCGCCGGCTGGGGGTGCAAGGGACAAGAAAGCAGTTCATCACACTAGTACCATAGTGCAATCAAATTTTTAACTCTTATCTTCTCAATGTCTACCTCATTGAATCCCTTCCTGGTTAGAAAGACCTTTATCAAGTATCTGCTCAGCAACTTTTGTTTAGACCATTCATCCTTTTTCTGATATTTATAACTTCTCTGTTCTGGTATCATTCTTGCAAATGTTTTTATGCCTTCAGGTTTTACATATCTAATTGTAACATGAAGACCAATACAGAAAAGAGCACAGGAGTGGCTGTGGTTTGACCTTGCTGAGGTTTAGCCTAACTTCCATACTTTGAAACTCCACCTCTCCAGAAATGAACTTTGAATGCACTTGTTTGTATTTTTATGACCTCAGACTGTTGGCACTTTCAAGCTCATATCAAACTAGCTTTTGCAGTGTACTGATAATGGATAACAGGATACTGAAAACAATGCATTGGGTTGCAGTGAGTAGTGTGTGTTGGACTCCGGCCCATTCAGCATATGTTGATTCAATTTGCACAATGGGTTAGTCTCCAAAGGGTAGAGAGTGTTTGGATTTAATGGGTATTCAGATTTGGGATACGGTGCTTACACTATTCTGGGATTTATTGTGTACATTGTTCAGGGGCTCAATGTGGACACTGTTCTGGGATTCATTGTACGCTGCTCTGGGATTTATTGTGTACACTATTCTGAGATTCCGTGTGTACACTGTTCAGGGGTGCATTGTGTTCACCATTTTGGGATTCAATGTATACACTATTCTAGGGTTGAGTGTGTGCACTGTTCTGGGATTCAGTGTGTACATTGTTTTGGGATACACTGTGTACACTGTTCTAGGATTTAGTGTGTACACTATTCTGGGGTTCGGTATGTACACTGTTCTGGGGTTCAGTGTGTACACTGTTCTGGGGTTCAGCATGTACACTGTTCTGGAGTTTCGGCATGTGTGCTGTTCTGGGGTTCGGTATGTACACTGTTCTGGGGTTCAGCATGTATGCTGTTCTGGGGTTTCAGTGTTTACGTTGTGTTTGGATTCAAATCATACAATTCAGTGACACAGTGTAGAATCTGTGAGCTGTCCCCTAGCAGAGGAATGGCATTCATTATGGGGTCGTTCTCCCTGATACAAGCCTGGAACTTCCATGGTTAAAGTGACAGCTCCACCCCTAAGGAGGCACTGGGGGAGGGCTATGTTGGTGAATGGGAGGGTGAAGGAAAATATATCCAGAAATGTACATGAAGATGAAGAGACTGTCAGCAATTGTCTAATTGATAGAAAAATGTAATGGACATGCACAACCCAATCCCAGTGCAACCATTAATCTATTAGAGAATGGAGTCAGAATTTACAGTGATTATAATGTTCTAAGACAGGACTTCCTGTAGTTAGTTTCCTCTCCTACTCTCTGAAGGAAACAAATCAAGATTTTAAATGCAGAATCTAAGTACTGTTTGGGATGTTACTAAGGGCGTCATATTTTTATTTTGCAGGAACAGTTTAAACTCCTTCAATCTAATCTATGCTGGAACTTCAAACACCCATCCTTGAAAGCCAGAGTTGACTGAAATGGAAACTTTAACAGACTATTGCTTTATCTCCATCAATGCCGTGTCTGTTTTTGACCACAGAATTTACTCTTCCTTTTTCCACTTCTTCTAAAGAGGCCTACGTGTGCTGAGACACAGGCTTGTCATCTGAAATTCTTTCTGTTGGTATCAGTATGAGACACTAGAGCCAAAATAACTTGCAGCTTCCTCTGAGGTTCAGTGTGTACACTGTTCTGGGGTTCGGTGTGTACATTGTTCTGGGGTTCAGTGTGTACACCGTTCTGGGATTCGGTGTGTATGCCGTTCTGGGATTCGATGTGTACACTGCTCTGGGATTCGGTGTGTACACTGCTCTGGGATTCGGTGTGTACAGTATGATGGGGTTCAGTGGTGACCAAGAATATCCTTGACAGTAAAATGATGACTATGGATTTTGTGATAACATGCTGGTTGGTGTGTCAGGTTGGATTGGGACTACTGTAGAACCAAATGGCCTGACTCACCTTAAAACCGGGGGCCTTCCAAAAATTAGAGGGCCTCGCTCTCCCCTCAAATAGAGGCCCTGACTCTCCCCCCACACTAAAGAACCTGGCTCCCCCTCATAGTAGTGTCTGGCTTCCCCACCCCCTGCCCCCATGGTAAAGGGCCTGGCTCTCTCATGTCAGGAAGGTCAGATATGTCTCAGTTATGTTACTGTACCTTAAGCATGATATTTGGTCAATACAGCAGGTAGTTAACCTTGAACAATCATTTGTGCATTGGCTATTGACTTCTTGTGCTTTTAAGGCAATTGAATGTAATTTCCACAAAGGAAAAGAGCAAGCATTGCCTAGTACGAATGGAAAGATAACACAACCAGCAAACATGTGATGACATCATTCCTAATTCACTTAATGGACTTTTGTTTAATATCTGATGTCACTGATAGATTAGAATGATAAGTATGTTATACTAATTCATTGCTTCACCCAGACGGTATCAGTAACCAAACAGAGGTCAGTCCATACTCTCTCTCATTGCCATCCCTGGATCGTGCTATTAATGACGTCTCCATTTGTTAAAGGCACACCAGTTGAAATGATTTAGCAAGTGTTGGTTAATATTCAAAGTTTCTAGTATCTTGTCCAGGCCTTGGGCCTGCAGAGTCTTACCTTACTCATGTGGTTAACGTTGCTCACCTCAGTTATTGCTAATGAAAGAGTTATTGAAAGAGTTGTTTTCTATGAAACAGCGGTATTGCATAGTTATGACAAAAAGCAAAACAGAAAAAATAAACAGTGGGTAAACACTTGTTTAATTAGCAGAAACAAAATCTAAAATCATCCCGAGGGACATCATTGAATCATGAGCTTAAAATCCATCTTTTCATTTGAAACAATTTCAATCTGATATGCTCCATTATTCCAATGTTCTCTTGGCTGACCTCCCAAACGTCAACCTCCAGAAAGTAACCTCATCTAAAAATTGGTTGTTTCTATCCTGGTTTGAACCATGTCCCATTCAGCCCTCTGCTCACTGACGTACATTGGCTCCAATGAATCCAATCCAGCCAAAGAAGACTATCTTTCTTGTTTTCAAATTCCTCTTAAGCCTCTCCCTTCCCTATCCCCATAATCTCCTCTAGTCCCACAGCCCTCTGAAATATCATAAAGAGCCTAGATCTCCCTATATTAGAAGCTCTGGTTCTCCCTCATAGTAGCTCTGACCCCTTGACTGTTCCCCATTACCTTTGTCCCTCCAATGGTGCTGGTGTCTTCAGTTGCCTAAACCCTAAGCTCTGGAATATCCTCCTTAAATTTCTCTGCCTCTCCCTCCAACGCCCTCTGCCTCTCCCTCCAACACCCTCTGCCTCTCTCTCCATCTTAGGCCTTGTAGTCCATCTCTTTGACCAAGTTCTTGGTCACCTGCCCTTACGTTACCCTGTGTGGTTCAGTGCCAATTTCAAGCTGATTATGCTATCGTGAAGCATCTTGGGGACTTTCACTATATTAAATATGCTATCTATACACAACTGATGTTGTTGCTTCCGTAGTAATCCAAACAAAGGTAAAGAAACAATAGCCATAAATCGTCCAAGAAAAAGCAATCATGGTTGGATTACCCAACCACTCCTACTGTGTTAGTCAGAATTCCTCATTTATGGTCAGGATTTTTGATCCTAGCTTCTTCTGTAGAGGTTTCCTGAACTGGAACTCTGCTGCGTGGTGTTGGAATGTCAAGAGAAAATAAGCCAGACTCACATTTCTATGATCCTAGCTGCCATATTTTAATAAGTAAAGAGTTCAAATGTCCAAAAACATCTTTAAAAAGCTACAGAGAGAAAGAAAGTGAGGAAGGTGGTAGGGTAGCAGAATGACAGCTTGTAGGATGGTTGATACCTAGGTTGGCAGGTGGGTGAGGTGGTTGGGGTGGAAGGTGTGTGAGTGGGGTAGTTGGGTCAGGTGGAGAGGGGTTTCCATTGTCAGGATGTGGATTTTGGGAGGTCGTCAGGGGGTTAGTTATAGCTAGCCAGGTTAGGAATAGTTTTTTTTTGGAGTGTGGGAGGAAACCGGATCATCTGGAGAAAACCCACACAGATACAGAGAGAACATGCAAACTCCACACAGACGGTCAACTAACAACCCAGGTCCCTGGTGCTGTGAGGCAGCAGTGCCACTATGCCACTCACAGTGTGCAGTTTGCACATTCTCCCCGTGTCTGCATAGGTTTCCTCTGGGTGCTCCTGTTTCCTCCCACACTCCAAAAATGAACAGGTTAAGTTGATCGACCATGGTAAATTGCCCCATACAGCCATGGGGTTAGGGAGATAGAGCCTGGGTGGGATTGTCGTTGATGCAGGCTTGATGGGCCGAATGGCCTCCTTCTGCAGTGTAGGGATTCTATGAATAGTTATCCAGGTGATGGACAGGGTTTGAATCTATCCAACATTTCCTGAGTAACTAAGTTGGAACTGTACGACTTGGGATTGGAGACTTTTGCGGAGGACCCCAGGGAGCAGAAAATTGGAAGTTTAAATCTTCCTGGCTGTCCTCAGGGAATCAGTGCTTTCGGACATGGGAGGAGTCCTGTTGCATATCTTCCAGGGTACGTTTGGTCTCTGAAACTTCAGAGACAGGAAGACCCAGGCGAATACATAAAAGAGCTTTGTGCACATAATCAGTGCCCAACTTCTTATCTGTTTACATTCAACTGCACAGAAAACAATGAAATAAATCATTGTCTTTTCATGTCGAAACTTCTAGAAACAGAATTTGAACTAAGGCCAGTGGAGCTGTTTCCTCGAACAGCTGGCAGTTCTGGAAAGTGGAACATTTCAATCTTGTTTCCAGATGAATGTATGTTTAAGATCGCTGTATTAACCTGTATCTGAATAAATGTTTAAGTTCGCTGGATCAACCCTGTCCCTGAATTTATGTTTAGGATCACTGTATTAACCTTTTCCTCAAGCAGTGCAGTAGGTCGGGAGACATCAGCAAGGGTTGGGGGGATGGGGGGTGGAGGAGAGCAAAGTAGTGGAGGGGGGGGAGCCTTTCGTGTCGTTTCGTGTGGTTCTGTGTCTCCCAAGTGCTTTTTTTTAATACAGTCAGCTCCACACTGGAAATTGGCACGGAGTTGATTATCGTAGACAAATTTCATTGAAATTGACATTTCCGTATGATTAGCAGGACCGAATGGTATTCTCGATCCTATTAGCATCTCCCACCTCCCCGCCGGGAGTGATTCCTTCCAGCAGTGTTCATATTTGCTCCGCCCTAATAGAGAACAGGCGTCCTCATCCTGCTTGCCCTCTGGGAGGTCGAAAGCAAGATGGGTGCCCTTTGGGTAGTGCCAACCTGCAGTGTCAGCTGGCACACTGGCACTACCCACTGGGCATCTCAGCACTGCACACTGAGCAATGAACAGTGCTAAGGTGGAGGGGCCAGAAGGGGAGGGGCGGGGCCTTTGGGGGCAATCAATGGGACAGTAACCTGCTGCCACTCTGCAAATAGGATTGGTAGGAGCAGAAGGGAGGAGGGTAAATGGGCTTGCCCATCGGTGGGGGGGTGGTGAGTGGATCAGGGCTGGCAAGGGGGGAGGGGGGCGGTGGTCAGGAAGGCCAACAATCAGAGCGGTTCTGGAGAAGGTCAACAATCAGGAGGCTGGTGATTGGGAGGGGGAATTACTGCACATGCTCCAATCTCTGCACTGATAGATTGGCGCATGCGCAGTGGCCTGCTATGTTGTGGGTGTCCTGGGCGGGAATAGGCCCCACCCCCTGTTTAACAGAGTGAATCACACTGAGATACTCAGCAGTGCTTATGTTGGCAAGTGTGAGGTGGTCCACTTTGGTAGGAATAATGGTAGGAAGGATTATTACTTACGTGGCGAAAAACTGCAGCAGGCGACGGTGCAGAGGGACCTCGGGGTCCTTGTGCATGAGTCGCAAAAACCCAGCTTGCAGGTGCAGCAGGTGGTCAGGAAGGCGAATGGGATGCTGGCCTTCATAGCGAGGGGGATTGAATATAAAAGTAGGGAGGTCTTGCTGCGTCTGTATAGGGCATTGGTGAGGCCGCAGCTGGAGTACTGTGTGCAGTTTTGGGCGCCATACTTACGCAAGGATATTTTGGCCTTGGAGGGAGTGCAGAGGAGGTTTACTAGGCTGATGCCGGAGTTGAGGGGGTTGAGCTATGAGGAGAGGCTGAATAAATTAGGCTTGTACTCGTTAGAGTTTAGAAGAATGAGGGGAGATCTCATTGAGACGTATAAGATGATGAATGGGATGGATAGGATAGAGGTGGAGAGACTCTTCCCGATCAGAAAGGATAGTAGGACTAGGGGGCACAGCCTCAAGATAAAGGGGGGCGCGGTTTAGAACGGAGTTGAGGAGGAACTTCTTCACTCAAAGGGTGGTGAATCTCTGGAATTCTCTGCCCGTTGAAATGGTGGAGGCTACCTCACTAAATATTTTTAAGACGCGGGTTGATGGGTTTTTGGTAAGAGAGGGGATTAAGGGTTATGGGGAGAGGGCGGGAACGTGGAACTGAGCCACGACAGATCAGCCATGATCTTATTGAATGGCGGGGCAGGCTCGAAGGGCTAGATGGCCTACTCCTGCTCCTATTTCTTATGTTCTTATGTTATGTTCTTAGGTAAGTATGCCCAAAAGATGGGTTGGTAATACTTCTACTTTCCCACCTGCTGGGCACTTAGTTTTGTTTTTGGAAAATCCCAGGCAATATTTTGCATTTATTTATTACCTTAAGCAATCCAAAATGTTTCACAATTCAAATTCTTGGAACTCTCCTGCTAACAGCACCGTGGGTGTACCTATGCTGCTATTCAAGAAGGTGACACACCATCGCCTTCTCAGGGTAATTAGTGATGGGCAATAAATGCTGGCATAGCCAGCAATATCCACATTCCATGAATGAATATTACAAAAGTAATTCCACATCCAAACATCCCCATTGAAACAATGGCCCAGTTTGCTTAGGAGCGTAAAATACGGTTCCCAGAAGTATCAATTTTGCCTTTCCCTTATGCCATTTCAATCTGCCTAGCTCAGATTTTGACTCCAAGGTCAGGTGTGCAGAGCTAAGAGAATTCCCGACTCTGCGAACCCAATCTTTAAAAATGACTGCCCAGGAGTCAGGTTTTATTCTGGGAAAGGCGGTTGTGGGCTGGGTTGGAAATCGGGCCCGCCGCCCCTGGAGCAAGTGCTCAGAGTGTCGGGTGCAAAGGTGGGCTGGGTGGAAAGCCTACCTTTCTGTTCTGACCCTGTTGACTTTCATTTAAAAAAATTATTTTTAAAAAAACAGTCCTCCTGGTCTCACCCCTCACCCCCCAACCTCCCTCACCCCCCAACCTCCCACACCCTCTCCATGCCCATCCATATCAACCTATACATTCACATGCCCCCACCAAGCTGCCAAGGGCCTCTCACACCGCTTTGTCAGCTCATGCTCCTCTACCCACCCACTTGGCCTCTCATACGCACTATGCCTCCCACATCCCATGGCCCTTTATAACCCCATGCCAACTTAGTGCCAACTCTTACCAACCCATTCCCCCACTCATTACTCTGCCCTTACACACTCCATGCTAACCCACCTGGTATCCATTGTGGGCAAACATCAGAAGACACACTTTTATAAAATGCATTTATGTCTGGTGATGATGTTACTATTAAAAAAGCACTCCCATTGATAAAAAAAATCATTCAACAAAGAGAAATTCCTTCAACTAATCCCTTATGAAAATAAATGATTAACTTCTGTAACCTGTTAAAGCTGTCAGTCAAACTGCACTTAATAGGCACCCCACTGCATTAATGTTAACTTTTGAAATCAGTCTTTGACATACAAATCCTATAATAATGGATAGGATTCTTCCAAAAAAGTTCTAAATGTTAATTTCACATAAAAACTGGAGTAAATCCTGCTGGTCTTTTTCAGCGGGACTTTCAAAATGAATCTCCCATACTCTGTGCACTGCAGAGAGTTCTAGCATGAATCTCATTAAAATTCCAGGGGGCAAGGTATATTGCCACAGAGAGGCCAGCAGCATAGTGCTGAGTGCGCCACTGCGTATGTGCCAATTTGGCTGAACAGAGATTGGCATATGCGCAGTAGCCCCGCACTGTTGGCCTCCCGATCGCTGGCCAGTTCGGTCAGAACCCCACAAACCTACTGCACCGATTCCCCCAGGCCCAAGTGTTGGTCCCCAGGTGTGTTCCAGCAATTCCTGACAAACACCCCCTCCCCCCCCATGAAGCAGCGCAATGGGATCACCCCCCCATTACTCTCAAGCTTATGTCAACAGAAGGAAATAGCAAGCACTGATTTTTTTGAATTCTGTACTTCATTAAAGACTTTCAAGGTCAGCAGAATTAAATCAATTGACAGTTCTTTGACAGCTCTGAAAGCTCCAATGAAGTTTTTCACTTTTCATGTACAATAATGTTTAGTTATTACTATTACAAAGGGTGCCTTACCTTTCTCAAAGCTATTGTTGGACCATATACCATTTATATAGATGATCTGGAGGAGGGAACCGAGTGCAGGGTGTCGAAATTTGCTGATGACACCAAGATTGGGGGAAAGGCAAATTGTGCGGAGGGTGTGGAGAGTCTGCAGAAGGATCTAGATAGGCTGGGCGAATGGGCCAGGAAATGGCAAATGGAATTTAATGTTGGCAAGTGTGAGGTGGTCCACTTTGGTAGGAAGAATGGTAGGAAGGACTATTACTTACGTGGCGAAAAACTGCAGCAGGCGACGGTGCAGAGGGACCTCGGGGTCCTTGTGCATGAGTCGCAAAAACCCAGCTTGCAGGTGCAGCAGGTGGTCAGGAAGGCGAATGGGATGCTGGCCTTCATAGCGAGGGGGATTGAATATAAAAGTAGGGAGGTCTTGCTGCAGCTGTATAGGGCATTGGTGAGGCCGCAGCTGGAGTACTGTGTGCAGTTTTGGGCGCCGCACCTGCGCAAGGATATTTTGGCCCTGGAGGGAGTGCAGAGGAGGTTTACTAGGCTGATACCGGAGTTGAGGGGATTGAGCTATGAGGAGAGGCTGAATAAACTAGGCTTGTACTCGTTAGAGTTTAGAAGAATGAGGGGAGATCTCATTGAGACGTATAAGATGATGAATGGGATGGATAGGATAGAGGTGGAGAGACTCTTCCCGCTCAAAAAAGACAGTAGGACTAGGGGGCACAGCCTCAAGATAAAGGGGAGGCGGTTTAGAACGGAGTTGAGGAGGAACTTCTTCACTCAAAGGGTGGTGAATCTCTGGAATTCTCTGCCCGTTGAAGTGGTGGAGGCTGCCTCGCTAAATATTTTTAAGAAGCGGGTTGATGGGTTCTTGATAAGAGAGGGGATTAAGGGTTATGGGGAGAGGGCGGGAAAGTGGAACTGAGCCACAACAGATCAGCCATGATCTTATTGAATGGCGGGGCAGGCTCGAAGGGCTAGATGGCCTACTCCTGCTCCTATTTCTTATGTTCTTATGTTCTTATATACAAAGAATTTTGGTTACCCAAACTAATCTACCAAGTTCAGAGTAGCTCTTACCAGGTCTAACCTGTACACTTAATTTCATACTCCTGACCAAGCAACATCTCACTTCAAAAGAGGCAATTGACAATTTAAATGGCCAGTTGCTTCTATAAACCACATATGAACGAATTTCAGACTGACTCCAGAGCAGCTCCTGTGAAAATAGTAAATGCTGCATTTGGGGGTAGCTTTCGAATTTGTGGGCTCATGTATCAGTTTTGCGACCACTTGGATCCTCTCTGTGATGGCAAAAATTTCAGCTTATGTCTTCCATTCTTTCTTTTAGACAAATACAAGAGATTATCACCAACTCTCCCCCTATCCAACCCAGCCTACCCCCGCCCCGGCCCTCTCTTCCCAGCTCTGCCAGACCGGTGCAAAAATTGGGATGAATGAGTTTAGAGGTAACATGGGACGAGATGTCAGATTAGGGACAGCAAAGGCCATTGATAAACACATGAGTGAATAAGAGTGGTGCTGCTTGTTCATTGGATGTGTGCATCATTGCCAAAGTCAGCGTTTGCTGAACATCTCTAATCACCATTGGGAAGGTGCTCATGAGCTGTCTTCTTGAGTTGTCTGTGTGGTGTAGGCACATCCAGAGTGTTGTTGGGCAGCGAGTTCCAGGACTTTGACCCAATACAGTGAACGAATGATGATATGTTCCAAGTCAGGTTAATGTGTGACTTGAAGGGTATTTCCTTACATTAGCTTCATAGAGTCATAAAAGTATACTGCACAGAAAAGGCCCTTTGGTCCATCACGTCTGTGCTGGTCAAAGATAAGCCACCTAACTATTCTCCTCCCATTATCTAGCACTTGGGCTTGAATGCCTTGCCATTGCTAGTGCAAATCTAAATACTTCTGAGTTATTATGAGGGCCTCTGCTTCCACCAGTCTTTTAGTTAGTGAATTCCAGACTGCCACTTCTGGGTGAAAAAACCTTTCCTCACATTCCCTCTAAATCTTCTGCCCCTTACCTTAAAAATCTATGCCCCCTAGTCATTGATCCTTGCACCAAGCGGAAAGGTTTCTTCCTGTCTATTCAATCTATGCACCTTGTCATTTTATACATAGAGTCATAGAGGTTCATAGTATGGAAACAGGCCCTTTGGCCCAACTTGTCTATGCTGCCTATTTATTACCACTAAGTTAGTCCCAATTGCCCGAATTTGGCCCTGATATACCTATCTTATCCATGTAACTGTCTAAATGTTTTTTAAAAGATAAAAATTGCACCCTACTACTGCCTCTGGCACCTCATTCCAAACAGTCACCACCCTCTGAGTGAAAACAATTGCCCCTCTGAATCTTTTTGTATCTCTCCCCTCCCACCTTTAATCTGTGCCCTCTAGCTTTAGATTCCCCTACCTTTGGGAAAAGATGTTGACTATCTAGCTGATCTGTGCCCCTCATTATTTTATAGACTTCTATAAGATCACCCCTAAGTCTCTTACGCTCCAGGGAAAAAGTCCCAGTCTATCCAATCTCTGCTTACCATCAAGTCCTAGTAGCATTCTGGTAAATCTTTCCTGCACTCTTTCTGTTTAATAATATCCTTTCTATAATAAGGTGACCAGAACTGTACATATATTCCAAGTGTGGCCTTATCAATATCTTGTACAACTTCAACAAGACATCCCAACTCCTGTGGTCAATGTTCCGACCAATGAAGCCAAGCATGCCGAATGCCTTCTTCACCACCCTGTCCACCTGTGACCCCACTTTCAAGGAGCTCTGAACATGTACCCTTAGATCTCTTTGTTCTGAAACTCTCCCCAACACCCTGCCATTAACTGGGTAGAGCCTGCACCGATACGATCTACTAAAATGCATCACCTCACATTAATCAAAATTAAACTCCATCTGCCATTCATTGGACCACTGGCCCAATTGACTAAGATCCTGCTGCAATCCAACCTTGTTCACTGTCCGCTATGCCACCAATCTTGATGTCATCTACAAATTTACTAACCATGTCTCCTAAATTCTAATCTAAATCATTGACATAAATAACAATCCCTGAGACACACCGCTGCTCATGGGTCTCCAGTTTGAAAAACAACCCTCTACAACAACCCTCTGTCTTCAATCTTCAAGCTAATTTTCTATCCAATTGGCTACTTCATCATGGATCCTGTTAGACTTAACCTTATGTAACAACCTACTATGTGGTACCTTGTCAAGGCCTTGTTAATGTCCATGTAGATAAAATCTGCTTCTAACTTCTTGGTTACCCCTTAAAAAACTCAATCAAATTTGTGAGACATGATTTTCCACTTAAAAAGCCATGCTGATTGATCTTAATCAATCCTTGCCTCTCTTAATGCCTGTAGGTCCTGTCTCTCAGAATACCTTCTAACAAATTACCCACTACAGACACGGCTCACCAGTCTGTAGTTCTTGCATCTCAATCATTTCCCCCCTCAGTCTCCTTTGGTCCAAGGAAAACAACTCCAATATACCAATCTCTCTTCATAACTAAAAGTTTCTAGCTCAGGCAGGTCTTGGTAAATCTCCTCTGCACCTTTTCCAGTGGTATCACATCCTTCCTATAATGTGGATTCCAGAACTGCACGCAATACTCCAACTGTGGCATAACCAACATTTTGTTGGTGTAACTTCCCTGCTCTGAAACGCTATGCCTCACCTAATAATGGTAAGTATACCATATGCCGTCTTAACCACTCTATCCATCTGTCCTGCTACCTTAAGGTACCGGTGTACATATATACCAAGGTCTCTCTCATCCTCCGTGCTTCTTAGGGTCCTACCGGTCATCATGTATTCCTTTGCCTTGTTTGTCCTGTCCAAGTGCATCACCTCACACTTATCCAGATTGAAATCCATTCTGTTCTTGTCCTTCTAGATTGTAGTGACCATGGGTTTGGAAGGAGCCTTGGTGAGTTGCTGCAATGCATTTTAATGATAGTATACACTGCTGCTACTGCGTGTCGGTGATGTAGGAAGTGAATGTTTAAGGTGAGGTGCCAATCAAGGAGGCTGTTTTGTCTTGGATGGTATCAAGCTTCTGAATTGTGTCTTAATAGCTCTCATCCAGGCAAATCCATCACATTCATGCCTTGTGCTTTGTAAATCGTGGACAGGCTTTGGGGGGGGTCTCATGAAGTGAGCTATTCATTGCATCCCTACAGTACAAAAGGAGGCTATTTGGTCCGTAGAACCATAGAAAATTACAGCTCAGAAACAGGCCTTTTGGCCCTTCTTGTCTGTGCCGAACCATTTTTTGCATAGTCCCACTGACCTGCACTTGGACCATATCACTCCACACCCCTCTCTCCATGAACCCGTGCAAGTTTTTCTTAAATGTTAAAAGTGACCCTGCATTTACCACTTTATCCAGCAGCTCATTCCACACTCCCACCACTCTTTGTGTGAAGAAGCACCCCCCCCCCCAATATTCCCTTTAAACTTTTATCCTTTCACCCTTAACCCATGCCTTCTGGTTTTTTTCTCCCCTAGCCTCAGTGGAAAAAGCCTGCTTGCATTCACTCTATATATACCCATCAAAATATTTTACACCTCTATCAAATCCCCCCTCATTCTTCTACGCTCCAGGGAATAAAGTCCTAACCTATTCAATCTCTCTCCGTAACTCAGCTTCTCAAGTCCCGGCAACATCCTAGTGAACCTTCTCTGCACTCTTTCAACCTTATTTACATCCTTCCTGTAACTAGGTGACCAAAACTGTACACAATACTCCAAATTCGGCCTCACCAATGCCTTATATAACCTTACCATAACACTCCAACTTTTACACTCAATACTCCGATTTATAAAGGCCAGTGTACCAAAAGCACTCTTTACGACCCTATCCACCAATAGTCTGCTCGAATCTGCACCAACCATATCCCATCCAAGCCCTATTCCTGTAACCTCACATATTTACCTTACTAATCCCCTAACACTAGGGTCAATTTAGCATGGCCAATCAACCTAACCCACACATCTTTGGATAGTGGGAGAAAACCAGAGCATCCAGAGAAAACCCTTGCAGAAATGCAGAACAATGTGCAATTCCCAAACAGTCATTGGAGGCCGGAATTGAACCTGGGTCCCTGGCGCTGTGAGGCAGCAGTGCTGACAACTGTGCCACCATACCGCCCCAAAGAATTCACTAGAGTTCTTAGCTTCTGACCTGCTCTTGTAGCCATATCTATATGGCTTGCCTAGTTCATTGGTCAATGGTAACCCCAGCATGCCCCAGTGGGGGATCTAGAGATAGCACTACTGATCTGCCTCTCATTCTCCAATCTTTTCTCATTGAATAATGGAGTTGATTACTGGGCATGTTTACTAGTGTTTATAGAATTGTATGCTTTAGGTGTCTATAGAATCCACATAGTGCAGAAAGAGGCCATTCAGCCCATCAAGTCTGCACCGATCTTCCAATCAAGCATCTCATCCAGCCCCTCCCCCCTGCCTTACTCTCGTAACTCTGTCCATTTACTGTGGGTAATCCACCTAACCTACAGGAAGCACCCGGAGGAAACCCACATAGGCACAGGCAAATGTGAAAATTCTACATAGTCACTCAAGGCTGGCTGGAACCGAAGAGAAAATGCTGGAAAGTTTCAGCAGGTCTGGCAACATCTGTAACAAAAAGAGCAGATGTTTCAAGTCCAGATGACTCTTTGTCAAAGCTAAATGACATAGAAAGTGGGAGATACTTATATGTGGGGTGAGGGAATGAAAGATGGGTCATAGCCCCAAAAGCAATGGGAAAGGATAGGAGGTGCTAAAAGGTAGTCTTTTGAGATAATTGAAGGTGCGAATGACCAAAAGGCAGAGAAACTGAAATCGGAGGGTAAGCTGTGACAGATGAAGATGTGGGAGGAGGCTCAACGCTGGAATTGAGCATGGGGCCCTGTGCTGTGAGGCAACCATGTTGACTACTGTGCTGCAATGCTGTCAGTCTTTATGCTCAGATATATATATATAGTGCATGTAAAGGAATAGCTGCTTTTGGCTTCCATTTCCCCTCGTAGCACTCTCACTGTAGACATAGTGAAGGCTGCTGACCCTTTATGCAATCACATGGAGGGGAACTGTCCTAAACCCACCTGTCTTGAAGTTGGCAGGAACCCAAATGTCCCTTAACTGAATGTGTCCCCCACAGTGGGAAAAAACTGAGAAAATTCTGCCCAATATCGCAGTAAAAGAAGCAAGTTGTATTTATATAGCATCTTTTATGAGTTCCAGACCTTCCAAAATGCTTCATAATCAATATTTTTCAGTTGGGCTCACTGATGTAAGAAACAAAGCAACCAATTTATATACAGCAAGTTCCCACAATCAGTGTGAGACAAGTGACTGGATAAATGTTCCAGTGATATAAAAACAGAATGTATGGGAAATATTGACCTTTAAATCAGAACTTTTAGGACCAGATTCTCTGCCTTCTATGCTGCATGCCAGCAGGATGTCCTATGCCACTTGTCAGCAGCAGCATCTTCTGATCCAGCTGCTGTTGATGGAATTTCCCATTGGTTCCTCTCTGTGCTGCCAAGAAACCAGAATGTCCCAGTCACAATCTCGATGCTTTTCTACCCATTGCTCGAGGGATAAATATTGGCCAGCATACACTGCCAAACTCCCTTGCTCATCTTTGAAAAGTACCATATCAACCCGAAACAGTAGGCATGGCCCCTATTTAAACTTCTAACTGTGAGAATGGCACATCTGACAGTGCAGCACTCTCTCAGTAGTGAATTGAGTGCTGTTCATACCCATTCAGTTGGCTGAATTGAGCGTAATTATAATGTCACTATATCCTGGCAAACTGCTGGCATGAAAATACAGAACCAGTTTATTTCAAATGTATATTTTATTTCATTTTTATATTAAACTTTTTCAGTGAGTTTAATAGGAAGACAAAACAATTGCCAATGCATCATCATTACATGGTATAAATCTAGCCATGATCCATCACTCAATTATTCAGCATCTCCCACCTTCACCCCTATACCATGACACTCCTGCAACTCACCTTCCTTCCCACAAAGCTGTGTCAGAAGCAAACAGAAAAATAAAAATCACCAAATACAAGCAAAGAATGCCTTGAATATTGAGGGGTTCATGGGGGCAATGCCCCTCCCCTCAAGCTGCAATATTGTGATTATTGACGTGCCAGGCTTATATAAAAAAGGTTGGCATTGTGGAAGGTGCAGGGGCCATGAAGCCTTGTCTGCTGCCAGTCTCAGGAAGTTGCACTTGCTGCATTCCGCTTTTCCTGCTCGATGGCTGCAAAACAAAAAACAAATACAGTAAGAAATATGCTGCTCAAGTGTTTCAAGGTTTAAACATCAGTAATGATCAATAAAGGGACAGTATCCCGTTCTTGTATCCAAGAGATGGAATGTTAATGTTGGTCAATACACATCTTCTGAAACAGGTATGGTGTTCAGGGATAAATAAAAACAGAAAATGCTGGAAAAATCTAGCAGGTCTAGTGGAATCAGTGTAGAGAGAAACAGAGTTGACATTCTGAATCTTATGACCCTTCTTCAGAACCTTTTGAAGTTCTCAGCTCCAAGGCAGAGTCACAGTGGACTCAAAATGTTAACTCTTATTTCTCTTGCCACAGAAACTACCAGACTTGCTGAGTTTTTCCAGCATTTTGTTTTCATTTCAGAATTTCAGCGTCCACTATTTTTTTGCTTTTGTATGGTGTTCAGGGGAATTAGCTACAATTCAAAACCCCAGGCCAAACCAATTTTGATGGAAGGTTGCACAGTTTGTTGGCAAATATATACAATGCCCATTTATTAAAAAAAGATCATTTTATGCACAGTTCCTTCTAAACTTGCAGGGCAAGGATCCCAACCCCAGGAAATTTGGTTACTTTCCGTTGTAATATAATGGTTGTGGCAGTTGGCAGTTAACAGGGCATCTGAAAAATCATTCTTAGAATCTCAGCTGAGCAACTGGAAGATAGATTGAGAAGGAAATGCTGAATGAAAAAAAGGAAAACGGTTTGTATATCCATGTACACAGATTTAGTTTAACTCTTATTCTTTGTTTGTCTTAAGAGTTACACTAAAGATCTCCTACTGCAGAAGGTAGGATTTTCTGATCCCTCCAGCAGCGGGCAAAGTCAAAGTCAATCACTCTCCCAATTTTCCAGTCTTGCTTGTGACAGTGGTAGGACTGGGAAATCCCACCCAGACTAAACTTAAAGACAAAACAGGAGGAAGCCATTCAAGCTCTAAACGGTTTCTATTCATTCATGATTGATCTGCATCATGACTCCATTTGTTCCATCTCCCTGATATCCTGACAAAATCCACTGATCTTAGATTTGGAATAAAATCTCCAACAGACCCTAGCATGCACAGCTCTTCTGGGGGAAGAATTGAAGATTTCTATTCTCTATTGTTGTGATTCCTGATTTCACTCCTGAATAGGTGAGCACTAATTTGTTGGTTTCTTCTTGACAGAAAATTATTTGTGTTGCCAGCGGACTAAAATGTCCTACTCTCTACTTTTTATAAAATAATATCCTCATGGCTAATTTCTAAAATTTTGAAAACTGGATAAAAGCCCTTTTCAAAATGACTGTCTGTGACCCTCAAATCACCTAATATGGCAATTTTGCAATAACTAATCTCTCACTATCTGAGGGGACCCCAATGATCCCTTGTGGGCTGTACAGACCACATTCAAAAAGGGAACTACACAAAGGCCATCTGCATTTCATAATGCCAGGTCTGACCACCTGGAACCAATTCATCTCTTAGAATAAAGGAAGTTGCATTATCCAACATCAATTTTCAACCTGCAACCTTTCTGTACTTTGATTCTGGGCTCTAGACGAGCATGGAACAATAATTCTGTGGTCTGTGATCTTTGCCCAATCAATCTTTGTTTCTCTATCCCTCTTCACTGCATGAGTGGGGTATGTAGTGACCTTCCCAGAATCCCTATAGTACAAAGAGGCCATTTAGCCCACTGAGTCTGCACCAACTCTGACAGAGTATCTTACCCAGGCCCTCTCCCTTGCCCTATCCCTGTAACCCCATACATTTGCCATTGCTCATCTATCTAACCTACACATTGGAACACTAAGGGACAATTTTCCATGGCCAATCCACCTAATATGCACATTTGGACTGACAGGGGAAACTGGAGCACCTGAAGAAAACCTATGAAGACACGGCGAGAGTGTGCAAACTTCCACCTAGTCACCCAAGGCCATAAATTTAACCTGGATTCCTGCCACTATAAGACAGCAATGCTAACCACTGTGCCGCCATGTCAGCCCCCTGCGGTTTGTGTGTGCAGAATAAATTTACCATAAAGATATAAGGGCAGAAGTTGGCCAGCCTATTGAGTCTGCTCCACCATTCAATGAGATCATGGCTGACTCCACTTTCCTGCCTTCTCCCTATAACTCGGGATCCCCTTGTTGATTAAAAAAAAATCTATCTCAGTCTTGAACATGCTTAGTAATTCAGCCTCTACAGCTTTGTAGTGAAGAATTCTACAGATTCACTACTCAGGTGAAGAAATGTCTCCTCATCTCTGCCTTAAAATGGGCACTCTTACTGAGATTATGTCCTCTGGCCCTAGACTCGCACACAACCCTCTCAGCATCTACCTTGTCAACTCCCCTGAGAACTCTGTCTCAATAAGGTCACCTCTCACTCTCGAGTACATCCAAATCTCAAGTTTGCTGTGGGGTTATTTATAGAAAATTGGATCATACCAAAACAAAGCAGGTTGGGTAATATGCCACCACTTATAAAAGGGGGAAGTAAATCAAAAGGTGGAGGTGGAGGTGGAGGTAGGGCTGGTTAAATTAATCTCTCCTGTCTGCAACATTATCTAATCAAATCCTCCTAACGTTTTCCATACTATGATCAAATCACCCACCAGCTTTCCAAATGCAAGGATATACAAGGCAAGGTTATGTAACCTCTTCTAATAATGTAACTTAAGTCCTTAAATCACTCTAGTGAACGTGTGTTGTGAAGGAGCATTAATCTCTGCATGCAGAAACTGAAGGATGATGCACAATGGGACTACCCATCTAGTCATTTTCTGCTCTTTCTTACAGCTGCCAACAGGACAAGGAGGAGGCCACAGCAGGAAGAGTTAGGGTAAGTCAAGGTTATAGGTATTCAGAGAGCTGTTGGAGAAGAGGGTCTTCAAAGTTAGAGTCAGATGACAAGTCTCGGGAAGCAGTCCTGGACCAAATGTTGGCAATGCAGCAAGATGTGGATGTGCCGGCGTTGGACTGGGGTAAACACAGTAAAAAGTCTGACAACACCAGGTTTTAGTCCAACCGATTTATTTGATAGTAAACGCACAAGCTTTCGGGTTAGTCCGAAAGCTTGTGCGTTTACTATCAAATAAATCGGTTGGACTAAAACCTGGTGTTGTCAGACTTTTTACAATGCAGCAAGAAGCAGGGGAACATCAGGCAGAGGTGCGAGAGGTCCTCAGAATGCCAAGTGAGGTGGAGGAGTTTGTCCATTTGTGCTGTGATGTAGCAGCATGGTGGCACAATGGTTAGCATTGCTGCCTCAGTGCCAGCAGGGACCTGGGTTCAATTCCAGCCTTTGGTCATTGTTTTGTTTGTGTGTTCTCTGTGCATTTGTGTGGGTTTCTTCCGGGTGGTCCGGTTTCCTCCCACAGTCCAAAGGTGTGTAGATTAGCTGGATATTCATGGTTAGAGCATGGGGATGTGAGGCGGTGGGGAGGCCCTTCCTCTAGGTAACCCATTCCCCAAAGAGTCAGGAAGAGGCCCTTGTGCATCCATAAGGAGGTAGATAATCAGGTGGATACCTCTGGAACCTCCGCTCCAGACTCTAAAGATGTGCAGTGTCCTCTCTGCCTCAGATCCCATTATTTCCAGCCTTTAGGACCACACCTGACCCAGAAGGCATCTGCTAAAGTTATCAAGGACACGAGGGTATTGTGGTCAACAGGTACCTCTGCCCATGCTGCCGATGTTGGGGATGATAAATGTAGTGGCAGGACACCTAAAATTAACAAGGTCTGAGTTCACTGTGTAGCACGGGTATACAATCATTGTAAACTGTTGTTGCAAACTTGTAACTGTGTATAGTTGCACTTAAGAGTTTCCGCTTGTGTTAATGCTTATGTACATCCCTGCCAAATGAAAGAGCAGACCCAGACTGGGGCAGTAATTCCACCCCCCCACCCTCCAAATCATGTCTGCACCTGGAAGCACCTATCTTTATCAGGATCTTTGCGAACCTTGTGCGAGAAGCTTTCCACACATCTTGTTCCTTCGCCTTCTGCTGCTGATTCTGTAGAAACTAGAAACAGCTTTCCCTTGTCAGGACACTATGTTCTCCTTCAGTTGTCCAGTCCAGTTGGGCTTCTGCAACACCCACCCAATGACCTTCCATCCAGCCAGCATTTTAGGAGTGATCAGCGCCTTAGCCGCAGGATGGTATGCATTGCCTTCCAAAAATGCTCCAATGCCATCTATCCTCCATTTGAAAGCAACACTGCCCACCCCCCACCTCCCATAACCATTAACGTCCACAGAGTAACCTTCATCCACCATAACATCAACTGGAAGCCCATCCATAACTGTGCTGCCCATTACTGTTACTATTCACAAGCCCTTCCTCCCTGATGTGCCCGTCAGCCACAGTCCCACTGCCCGTGTCTTGGATCCATTTCCGCTTCTGAGTTCTCTACAACAACTCTTCCTTCATCTGGCCATGAGGGGCTCTCATCCTGCCACTCTATATCATTCCCATGCCCACCTTATTTGTAAATGTTCCCTCCCACCACCAGAACCCAGCCGTCCACCATTGTCCACATAATAAAGGTGCCCCTCAGTAACAGTAATCATAATATAATTAAATTTACATTCAGTTTGAGGGAGGAAAGAGTGGGTCTAAACTTTAAATAATGGCAATTATGAAGGCACGGAAGCAAAACTAGGTAAAGAGAACGGGCAAATGAAGTTAAGGGATTGGTCAGTAGAGATGCAATGGTAGATGTTTAAGAGGATATTTTGGTATGCACAGAATAGGAGCATTCCAACAAGAAAGAACAATTCCAAGAGGACAGTAAAGCATACATGGTTCACTAAAAAGTTAAAGATAGTATGAAACTTAAAGAAAAAACATGCGATTCCCCAGGCTAAAACAGTGCAGTGGGCCAGGAGACTCAAGCAGAGACTGTGTAATGGGCTCCTAGCTGGGCACCACAGCCTTTGGAGAGTCTCCATCCGCTGGATTCCCAGCACTGACAGCTCTGCACCAAAAAAAAAGCGTGGAGCTGTACAACTTATTCTCATGATAGAGGTGGGGTAAGGCCAACAATCAGGGCTGGCATCGGGTTGGAGACAGGGTGGTCAGGGCTGCTGGTGGATTTGGGGGGGGGGGGGGGGGGCAGGAAAGCAGGTAGAAGATGGTTGGGGAGGAGATCCTGACTACCAGCAGAAGAGTGGTCAAGCCTAGCCCAGACATATCTCAGGAGGCCATGATCGAGCCATGAAGGGAGAAAAAAAAAAATTGGTGGGGCAGCGATGCGGGGTCGTGGTCGTGGGGCTGGCCAGCAATTGGGAGGCCAGCGCTGCAGGACTACTGCACATGTGCTGATATCAGTACATGCGCAGTAGCCTGCTCTGCGCTATGCTGCCAGCCTCTCTAGCAGGAATTGGCCCCGCCCCCTAATTTTCACGTGTTTTACACTCGTGCTCTCTGTAGTGCACAGAGTGTGGCAGATTCAGTTTGAAAATCCCACTGAAAAAAAGATAGAAAATATTTTCTACAGATTTAAAAAGAGAAATTAAATTAGAACTTGGGGGAATTAATGATGGAAAATAAGGAAATGGGCAGGTATTTGGTATCAGTGTTCTCTATAGAGGATAGAAGTAACATTTCAGAAAAATAACTTTCTCAGAAGACTAAGGAAATTTGACATGTCAGTTATGACTCTCACCAACTTTTATAGATGCATCACGGAAAGCATTCTTTCTGGTTGCATCACAGCTTGGTATGGCTCCTGTTCTGCCCAAGATCGCAAGAAACTACAAAAGGCCATGAATGTAGCCCAATCACACAAAATAGCCTCCCATCCAGTGACTATGTCTAAACTTCCTGCTGTCTTGGCAAAGCAGAGCGCATAATTAAGAACCACACACACCCCAGACATTCTCTCTTCCACCTTCTTCCATTGGGAAAGAGAAACAAAAGTGTGAGGTCACGTACCAAGCGACTCAAGAATAGCTTCTTCCCTGCTGCCATCAGACTTTTGACTGGACTTACCTTGCGTTAAGTTGATCTTTCTCTACACCCTAGCTATGACTGTAACACTACATTCTGCACTCTCTCATTTCCTTCTCTATGAATGGTATGCTTTGTCTGAATAGTGCGCAAGAAACAATACTTTTCACTGTATGTTAATACATGTGATAATAATAAATCAAAAAGAAACAGCTGTACGTCAGGAAAACTGGAACTCTGGAAAATTACTATCGCCAGAGAAGTGATACTGAGCTAATTGTTGGAGCTGTGGACAAGAGCCTGAGTATTGATGGACTTCAAACTAGGAATAGATAGTGAAATAGTCAATGTATTGGATTAAATTTTCTAAAATTCCCTAGATTCGGGAAAGGTTTCATTATACTGGAAAATAGTGAATGTAACTCCTTTATTCAAAACGGGGAGGGAGACAGAAAGCAGAAAACTGCAGGCCAATTAATCTAACATTTGGAACATATAGAACGTAGAACATTACAGCACAGAACAGGCCCTTCGGCCCACGATGTTGCGCCAACCAGTTAAAAAACAATGACCCTCTAACCTAAACCAAACCCTTACCATCCATAAACCTATCCATGGATCTCTTAAACGCCCCCAAACTAGGCACATTTACAACTGCAGTAATCATATTTGTCACAGAAAAATGGATAGCAGCAATTGTTAAAAGATGTTATAGCAGGGCATCCAGAAAAAAAAAACCAAGATGCAAATCTCTTCAAAGTCAATAAGATCATAAAGCAAAATATGCTATTCTTAAAGATAAATTTCATCACAGTAACTAGAAATGGGAGTGTTCAATGCTACCTATACATTCATCTCCATATACATCGGTCATATATACAGTATGAATAGAACCCTGTGTGGAACATTAAAGTGCAGCAATGAAGCTTAAATTATGCTTACTCTCTTGTGTTGGCAGTGTGTTTTTCTCCTGCATGTCTGTTTTCTTTAGGCTGGCTCTTTTGAAATTCTTGACCTCTGACATGTCGTTTCTCTGGCCATCTGCTGGTTTGTCCGGCATGTTTTGCAGTTCACTGAAAAGCAAACAATTATCTGTTTTCCTTTGAGAACATTCCCAAGAGGTAAGATTGAGATGTGGGAAAAATACCTGAACTAGACAGCAGCTGGGAATCACAGCAAAACGAATTGGCAGTAAAAAAGGAGTGAGACAAGAAGAAGAAACGCCAAAAATAAAAAGATAACAGCAATGCAGAAAAATGGATTTTTGTTATTTTCAGTGCAAAATAATTCCAGACAAACAGCAATTTGCTCTACTAAGAATTAGATATATTGCCTGTTGATGCCAAATGACATTGTTGCAGATTTGATTGCATGATACTATGACCACATGATACCCAGTTATATGATGTTGTTTGTGGAAATCAAAAGTGAGTTGAGGATTTTCGTTGGTGGATTTACACCAGCTGATGTTCATTTTTATTCTTACATGACGTGTTGGCATCTCTGACTAGGCTAACATTTATTGACCATCCCTTATTACCACAGAATCTTTTCTGCACAGAAATAGGCCAGCCAGTCCAGCAAGACTGCACTGACTCTCCAAAAGAGCATCTCACCCAGGCCCTCCCCTCTATCTCTGTCACCCTATGTATTTCTGATGGAGATGCTGGCGTTGGACTGGGGTAAACACATTAAGAAGTCTGACAACACCAGGTTTAAGTCCAACCAATTTGATAGTTTATTAAATAATAAACTGGTTGGACTTAAACCTGGTATTGAGAGACTTCTTACTGTGTTTATCCCATGTAATTACCATAGCAAATCCATCTAATCTACAAATCTTTGGACTGTGGGAGGAAACTGGAGCACAGAGGGGAAAACCCCACAGACATGGGGAGGATATGCAAACTCCACACTGACAGTGACCCAAGGCTGGAATCAAAAGTGCTTATCATTGCTTTCTCAAGGTGTGGCACAATGCTATTTTGAACTTTCAGTCGGAGGTGGTAGCAATAGCAGCATTTCTTCCCCCTTTAGATCAAACATCCCCAACACATTCAATCAATTGTCAAATGTCAGACAATTAAGGTTGTCATTCTCAATGGTTGTTGCCAAACCTCAAACGTCTGTTCCTTAGTGCTTGTTGCAACGTCTGGTTTTTCTAGCTCAATGTGAAGTCAGTGGTTGACATAATGATTTGAGGTTGACTGCATGTTTGATCTGGAATCAAGCTGCTTTTCCCAATGGTTCTGTTAGTGTCAGGTTTTCAGGAAGGTCTCAGGTTATCTCTCGGCACAGTTGAGTTTGGACTTTCTATAGGTTCCACTTCTGATGGATTGTCTCTTCCCACCAATCGTTGATTCGCATTCCTCTTCCAGATGACATTGCCTTGGGTTTGAACAGTGCAGGAGACAGTTGTAGTCTGTCCTATGATAACAGCAGGAACCCATTTTTGTCCTGTAGCTTAGTTTCTTGTCAAAAGCTTTAAGAGCCTGATGGAAGACACACAATTTCACTGTTTTCCTGCTGTATGATCCAATCCTATTGCTTTTTCTGGACGATTTATTTTGTCCTCAGTGGTTTTACCAAGTCAAATGCAGTACATAGTTGTTATTTAATCAGGGCACAGTATTCTTGCAGGAATCAACTCAAACATTTGGTCAACAAACCTTGTTCTCTGAATTTGCTAAAGATCTCACCCAATCTCTCAATCATCTTCTCTGTTGAGACTGACTTCATGATGGCAACTTCTGGCATTGACTAATTAGAAATGTGTCTTTCACCATCCTGCAGAATCAATGTGTACTCATTGCCAAGCCTCTTCTGGCCGTTCCCAAGAATACAATGGTGCTAGTGTCAGCAGGGTTTGCACCTTCGCACAAGATGAACGCGTTTCCACCTTCTCTAATTCTGGCCAATAGAACTAGCTCCTCATTATCTCCTTCACTCAATTCCACAACGGCCCTCGTGTAACTGTTTCAACACTAATCTTCCAAATAGTGGTGGAATGACGGCTCTCATCCCCAAAAAGGGACATCCTGCCTGAACAGAATTCAAATCTTTGCGTGGAATATGGCTTTGACTCAGGGTTTTCTCTTGAGCTCTTGCTTTGAAGCACGATGTCTGTTAGCTTGGGGAGTAATGGATCATATCTGGTGTGCTTCTTCACTTGTCCTGCAATGTATTACCTAATTGCTTAAAGTAGAAAACATTTGCATACAAACTACTCATTAGTAAAGAATTTGGTAAGTGCAATTGGCAAAACCCACTTGAATTAACATGAAGATTTGACAGATAATACTTGATAGTATACATGTGAACTGACAATAGCAATGCCCATCTCTATTCTGCTCACTGACAGGAATGGAATCCCTGTATGTGGCCCAAGTATTAATAGATGATGGTCCGTCAATCATGAATTTCCTAAGCTTGAGAAGATGAGCCCATGTTTAAGGAGTGGCTGTGCCTTCAGTGGCCTTAAAACCAAACTCTTTGACCAAGTCATTAATCAACTGTTCGAATATATTCCTTTGGTTCAGTTTTATCCAGTCATGCACAAAGTGGTTACTGTATCAAAAATGTGGTGTAAATACACATTGGTATTGATGATATCAAATAAAGTAGTGTGCTCTGAGCTATGCCTTGATTCAGGAAGAACAAAGAACAACACAGCACAGGAAACAGGCCCTTCAGCCCAACGAGCCCACGCCACCATTTTAACATTGTGAGTGCCCTCTTCTACCTATGACCTTTGTCTAAGCCTACTGGACTCCACAATAAAGGAACCATAACCAGATTGAGGGACGACTAATTTAGGGGCAATTTGTTAACACCAATCAGCCTAACAGCACGTTTTTGGGGTGTGGGAGGAAACCTGAGAAAACCTACACAAGCACAGGGAGAATGTGCAAACTCCCACAGACACTGGCCCAAATCCATGTATCTGCACAGCAAACAGTGATAGTCACTGAGCTGTCATGTTGCTCGTCAGCTAGTCCAGTTTAAGCGTACACTAACGACATGAAGCACTAGGCAACATCCAAGAGCAGCCCTTGCACGACCGTGTGTATGCCCCTTGTTGGGCAACAAGGTACCGAATCACCTGTGGATTAAAAGAAATCAATAAACATGCACAACTCATACAGAAGGTCCTTCTTTAGTCTGTGTGAGCATGTGTATGCATGTGAGTGTAAATGTGTTTGTGTGTATGTTTAAAATTTATTTTTAGTGTCACAAGTAGACTTACATTAACACTGCAATGAAGTTTCTATGAAAATCCCTAATCGCCACACTCCAATGCCTGTTCAGGTGCACTGAAGGAGAATTTAGCATGGCCAATGCACTTAACTAGCACATCTTTCAGATGTGTGTATGTGTACACATGCACGTGTATATATTTATGCACGTGTATATTTGTGCAAGTATATATTTGTGTGCACGTGTGCATGCATCTATATAGATTTGTCTGTAAGGCTCCTGCCACATGCCATTATTTAAGGTACAGGCCAGTAAAGTTGCACTTGGAATCATTGGGGATGTGGCTAGTAACATTGACCAGGAGACCGTTGAGCACAAAACCCAAACTTTGTGGCAAGGAAAATGTTTTGGATGGGGATGGGAAGGCAGGAGAGAGGAGCAGGGAGTAAAGGAGCAGAGAGATGGAACAAGTAGGAGTGGCTCAGAGGGAGGAGGAGAGGGAAAAGAAGGCAGTAGAACAGAATTGGCAGAAGGCATGATAACAGTTGTGGGTAAGCACAAATGATAAAACTTCTAGACTCTCCAGTCAAGTTTAGGTATGGGCACTGACTGAAGGACTCAAAACAGATTGCACTTAACCCTTCATGGTGGTTAGCATACTACCAGACAGCACCAGGGACCCAGGTTCTGTACTGCCCTTGGGTAACTGTATGGAGTTTATATGTTCTCCTTTTGTACGTCTACATGGGTTTCCTCCAAGTGCTCCAGTTTTCTCCCACAGTTCAAAAATGTGCAGATTAACTGGATTAGCCAATTGTAGCATAGTGTTACAGGGATAGGGCCTGGAAAAAATGCTGTTTCAGTTAGTGCAGACACAATGGGTTGAATGGCCTCCTTCTGTACTAAAGGGATTCTCTGGTTCTATTAAAGTTATTTTACTAATACTCAGTAACTATACTGTTTAGGGCATAGGTTTGTACTCATAGCAGGTTTACAAAAAAGTGTCCCCCCTCCCAGAAAGGGTGAGGCACTGAAGCTGTGAAGTTGTCTGTTGGGTTGATGAGAATTTATTTGCTCAAAACACTGGCTGTTTTTACAAAAGCGGGAACAGTTCATGTTCTGGATTAACAAACGATGAAGAAATGAGGACTCCCATGACACATAAGAACATAATAAGAACATAAGAAATAGGAGCAGGAGTAGGCCATCTAGCCCTTCGAGCCTGCCCCGCCATTCAATAAGATCATGGCTGATCTGTCATGGCTCAGTTCCACTTTCCCACCCTCTCCCCATAACCCTTAATCCCCTCTCTTATCAAAAACCCATCAACCCGCGTCTTAAAAATATTTAGCGAGGCAGCCTCCACCACTTCAACGGGCAGAGAATTCCAGAGATTCACCACCCTTTGCGTGAAGAAGTTCCTCCTCAACTCCGTTCTAAACCACCCCCCCTTTATCTTGAGGCTGTGCCCCCTAGTCCTGTCTTTTTTGAGCAGGAAGAGTCTCTCCACCTCTATCCTATCCATCCCACCCACCTTCAAGATTCTATCTTTGCTTTAACAGCAAGAAACCACCTTGTGAATAGGGATCAACATGAATTCAAATACTATACAACATATCACCCCGGTCAATTTGAAATAAAAAGCTCAACAGCTCCTTTAGAAATCTCTCTCATTTTTAGCTCTAAAAGGTGGAAAATACATGGATCTGGAAACTTTAGGAGAGACTAGAGAAATTTACAACTTCAATTCTAATGTTTGAAATATTGCTTTAACAAACATAGCTACAATACTGAAGATTTTGAACATTAATTTGCATTAGCTTACAACCCATTCTTAAACATCCCTCTGTCAAATTGTTTTTAACACCATTAGATCACACATAGAATAGCAAACGTCCCCAGAGTTTCAAAGACACGAAAACATCTATTACATTTGGTAAATAGATTTGTTTTTACTGGCTCCTGCAGCGCCCCTCTCCCCGCTCCTCTTCGCAAAAATCACTCCCTCCTCTCCGCAAAAATCAGAGAATAAATATTTTTGCAATCTATTCAATTTTATAGTTACCCATATTGATAATATAATTTTAAAGCTAAGATTTTTCTATCATTGAGAGATTGAATTGGTTTAAAAGTTGGGATCTCGCATCACTTGCCCTGTCCTTACCTGTGCTGATTACCAGGTGTATCACTGTTACTCCTTCTCTATCCCTCTCGGCTGTTTCTGCTCCTTCCTTCCCGTTCACTCCCTTTTATTCCAGACTTTGCAGCTCAACCTAACCTGAAATGGGTGGCACCCTACTCAGAAAACCTTGCTCCAATTGGATGTCAGGGCTGTCAATCATTGCACCCTGCTCCTTACAGGTTAGGATGCGCTGGAGAATGTTTCTGCTGAGGTAGGAGTTCCTTGAGGATGTGCATTTAGATGACCGAGGGTCTCAGCAGAGGGAGTTCTGTTTTTAAAACAAAACATAATTCGTTGATCTTTCAGACTAATTTAATGCATTATCTCAAAAAATCTGCAAGCCCCACAACCAGTTTATTGACTTTGTCATGTGGCGATCCCGGATAGAGTCAGATCCTTTGTGGAGATTGCCACCTGGTGGATGCAATCAAAATTAGGAAACTAATTCACCTCTTTTCTCTTTTCACCACCTTTCACTATTCTCCCTCCTCTCCTGTGAGTGCTGAGTTTCACTGGAAGGGTCAGTGTTGGTTGCAGCAGGATGTTCTATAACATAAGAGTCATAGAATCCATGCAATGCAGAAAGAAGTCATTCGGCCCATTGAGTCTGCACCAACCACAATCCCAGGTCCTATTGGCATAACCCCATGTATTTTCTTTGTTAAACCCGATGCACGGGTCAATTTAACATGACCAATCAACCTAACCTACACACCTTTGGACTGTGGGAGGAAACTGGAGCACCTGGAAGAAACCCACACAGATGTGGGGAGAATGTGCAAATTCCACACAAACAGTGACCTGAGGCCAGAATTGAACCTGGGTCCCTGACACTGTGAGACTACAGTGGAACTATTGTTCCACTATGCAACTTTACTGCAAAGGGGGAGTGAGACAGGCCTAATAGTCAGAGCAGTTGATTTGTTGCTATAGTGGTGCATGATTTGTTTTTGACTGTGCCTTTGACTTAGTAAAACATTCCAAAGTGCTTCACAGGGATGCTACCAAAACGTTGACAGTTATTTGCATAATTATTAGGGCAGATGACCAAAGGCTTCATTAACGAGCTAAGCTTCAAACCTTAAAAGGATGAGAGAGCGAGATTGAGAGCTAGGGACATTTAGGGTTGATTATAGCTGAACGTACAACCACCAAAGATGGAGTGATGAGATCAGAAATACAGAAGAGGTCAGAATCGGAGCAGCAAAGGCTTCATGGAGTTTGTGGGTCTACAAGAACAGGGCTAATGTGAGTGGGATAGTGTGAGTTAGATACAGAGAGTAGGTCAGTGTCTGAGTCAAAACGTCTTGGGTTAAACCCAAGACCAAACCCAGAGACTTGAGCACATAATCAGACTGGCACATCACTGCAGCACTGAGAGAATGCTGCACTGACGAAAATACCATCATTTGGAAAGATGTTAAACTGAATGTATTGGATATATTTGGAGCTTGGTGTTTTCACTGCTCAATTTATCATTTGAAAGGCATCACTAAAACTGAATTTGCGCAATATTGTGTGTTGCTGGTTGTGGGATCTTGATGTGCGTTAATCTTTTGCTGTACTTTATTAATTGCAACACTTTGAAGAGCATTTTATGCTGTAAAACATTTTTTTGTTCCAAGGCTGCTACATAAATATTGTGCTTTGTTTTTAATCTTCAATGTGCAATTGTGAAAAGGCAACACCTAAAGTGTACACAGCAAGCTCTCACAAACAGTAATAAAAGAAATCTGCTTCTAGTGTGATCAATTAAGGGATAAACCTCAGCCAGAACACCAAGCAGGAGATGAGGCCCATGTCATCTGAAAAACAAACCTCTCTCTAAAGTGGCACTCCCTCAGTTCTGAACTGGAGCACTGGCTTGTACTTTATAGAAAGAAGTCTCACAACATCAGGTTAAAGTCCAACAGGTTTATTTCATAGCAAAAGCCACTAGCTTTTGGAGCACTTGCTGCTCTTTCATCAGGTGAATGGGCTGTTTACCCCAGTCCAATGCCGACATCTCCACATCATTGAACTTTGTATTCAGGTTTCTGGACTGAGAGTCACTTCCAACACTTTCTGACAACAAGTGGCTACACTCCCAAAGCACTGAAATAAATGTGATACACTTTGGGAGTTTCAGAGGTCATGGAAGACACTATGTAAACACATGTTTTCACCACTGCTTCAATTTGAACAAATTCTGCTTGTCGCTCACATGAGAAGAAATGGCTTAAAGGAAGTTACCGCAGTGCACCAGTATGCAATACCCACAATACCTAGGCTTTAGTTAGATCACGTTTTGTTTTCTTTCCAAGCAGTTATCTTTATTTGGATTTAAATTATGAAGCAAATAACTTTGGAGATGATTTGTGGCTTCAAGTTAGAGCCAGTTTATTAGCAACAATATTTACATATGTACAAACATGGTCTAACAGAACTGAGTACACCTTGAATTTCTCTCCTCCTATCCCAGGACGTATGTCCTTGCACCTAATTGGCTCGGCTTCGCAATCTGCTGTTCAAAAGGGTCCGGCCTGATTACGTGGCCATCAGGGATTGCTCCCTTAAGAGGGCCACACTATCACATTCCTTCCCCCACCCCGACTCCTAAGTTCACATGTGAATGAAACAAAAGGAACAGCATAGGCATGCAAAACTCAGCAAGACATCAGGGACATCTCAGGAAAAATTTCATCACAAAGTCGACTTTGGTGGGACGTTTCATTCGGTGCTTTGAACTTTGGTGAGTAAAGAATCTGCAAAAGGCAAACTCATCAAACTGGAGTCAAGATCCTTCTCAGTAGCTATTGTCTCCTGAGCTAGGTAAACTGCTGGTTGCCCCTGCTCCACATTGACAACAGGGATCTCTACATCAGCAACTGGTGAACATGACTACCACAGGAGACATCTGTTGATCCTCTTTATCTGGCCCAGCTGTCTTCCTCAAATGATCCACATATTTTTCTACACAATGACCTTATAAGAACATAAGAACATAAGAAATAGGAGCAGGAGTAGGCCATCTAGCCCTTCGAGCCTGCCCCGCCATTCAGTAAGATCATGGCTGATCTGTCGCGGCTCAGTTCCACCTTCCCGCCCTCTCCCCATAACCCTTAATCCCCTCTCTTATCAAAAACCCATCAACCCGCGTCTTAAAAATATTTAGCGAGGCAGCCTCCACCACTTCAACGGGCAGAGAATTCCAGAGATTCACCACCCTTTGAGTGAAGAAGTTCCTCCTCAACTCCGTTCTAAACCTCCCCCCCTTTATCTTGAGGCTGTGCCCCCTAGTCCTACTGTCTTTTTTGAGCGGGAAGAGTCTCTCCACCTCTATCCTATCCATCCCATTCATCATCTTATACGTCTCAATGAGATCTCCCCTCATTCTTCTAAACTCTAACGAGTACAAGCCTAGTTTATTCAGCCTCTCCTCATAGCTCAACCCCCTCAACTCCGGTATCAGCCTAGTAAACCTCCTCTGCACTCCCTCCAAGGCCAAAATATCTTTGCGCAGGTGCGGCGCCCAAAACTGCACACAGTACTCCAGCTGCGGCCTCACCAATGCCCTATACAGCTGCAGCAAGACCTCCCTACTTTTATATTCAATCCCCCTCGCTATGAAGGCCAGCATCCCATTCGCCTTCCTGACCACCTGTTGCACCTGCAAGCTGGGTTTTTGCGACTCATGCACAAGGACCCCGAGGTCCCTCTGCACTGTCGCCTGCTGCAGTTTTTCGCCACGTAAGTAATAGTCCTTCCTACCATTATTCCTACCAAATATTTCTACAATGTAACAAATGGTCCTGTTCTTTCCACAATTTAACCAGCCACCCATGTCAGTCCTGCTGCAAAGTTCATGACCAAAACTAAATTGTCAAATTGGAAAATTCAATTCCTTTTTCTTGAGTAATGGTTTTCTTTCTGGGTGGCTTGTCTAGCTTCCGTCCTCCTTGTCAAATCTGGAAATACCTAATCCGAATGGGTCTGAAATTTCCAATTAGTATTCCTGCTGGCATCACCCCTGTGTTCGCATTTGGTGTGCTATGATATGAATACAAGAAGCTTGCCAAATGTAAAGGCAATGGCTTATGATTTTGGTTTTTCATCAATGATCTGAACATTTGTATAGCTTTCTGCTAACCCATTGGAAGCCGGATGGTAAGGGATTGACCAAACTTGGCGAATAGCATTTGACTTAACAAATTTCCGAAACTCCTCTGCTATAAATGCTGTGCCATTGTCTGACACTAAGCCCTGTGGGACGCGATGGATGGCAAAAATCTGCCTCACCTTGTCAACGGTGACTGTGACAGGTGTAAACTTCATCAATTGGACATCCTACTATTTTGAAAAAGGCATCAACCAGGATGAGGAACATGTCCCATGAATGGTCCTGTGAAGTCTATATGCAATTGCAACCATGGCCTACGTGACCACTCCCATGAATGCATACTTGGCAGTGCCAACAATGCCTGTTGTGTTTCACAATCTGGGCACTGGCTGACCATTCTTTCAATTTCTTTTTCACTGCCTCACCAACAGACATTGCTTTGGGCCAGTGTTTTCATCCTGCTTTGCCCAGGGTGTGTATCATGAATTCCTGTAATAAAAACTGTCACTTTTGGGGTGGCACTTTAACACAAACCACCCACAATAACATGCCATCCTCATATATTATTAGCACCTTACACTGCTGGTAGAGTTTAAGTTGCTCTGACTTATATCATCCTTCTTGTATCACCATCCTAACGTTTCATAACAGTGGGTTCCTTTCAGTTCAGGTTTTCACATGTGTAGCTGAGACCGGCAAACATTCGGATGGAATCTATCAGGCCAGCACCAGCACTACTTGTAGTGGTATTGGTGGTGAAAGTACTGAATGTGGCAGAAGGAGGTGGCTGAGTGCATCTGCACTCAATCTTTGTCTTCCTGGATGGAGCTGGAAAGAGTAGCTAGGAAGAGATATATCATAGGTAACTATCAATGGTTTGGTTGGATCAAAGTGCACAAGCAGTGCTGATACGGTAATGCCTGCTTTACTTCAAATGTTTCATTTTGTGCTTCCCCCCATTTCCAATGCCTCTTTAAAAGCTGGTGAGGTGGGGCTAAAATTGTAGACATATTTTGTCAGAATCTGCCGTAATAATTCACCACTCCTAAGAATGATTTTAACTCTGATATGTTTAGGCTGAGGTACTTCCTTTGTGGTTTAACTTCAGTCTCCAAAGGATGTAAACCTTTACTATCTACCCTGAAATCCCAGCATATAACTTCATTCCCTAGAAAGTGCATTTCAGCCATTTCAAACAGACACCCGCTTCTTTAAATCATCTTAAAGCTTCCTCTAAGGTTCACTTCGCTCCTCAGGTGAGGCTACTGTAATTAAGACATCATCTAGATATACCACGACATTAGGAATGCCCTGCAATAAATGTTCTATCATACGTTGGAAAATGGCACAGATCAATAAGAGTTCAAAAGATAAACATGTTAACTGGCATGGTCCTTTGTGGATGTTAATAGTAACCGGCCTCTGAGAATCCTTATCCAACTCCAGCTGCTGGTAGGTATGACTGAAGTTTAACTTGATGTACTTCAGGGCCCTAGCTAATTTAGGGTAGAGGTCCTCAATGCTAAGAATGGAGTATTTGTCTACTTGAGCTCCTCGATTTACAATTAATTAATGATATGTACAAATTCTCACTGTGCAAACCAATTTGGAAATAGGGACTATGGTGCAGTGCAATCAGAGAATTGTACAGATCTTATCTCATCTAAGTCTTCCAATCTCCAAAGCTCTACTTCAACATTAAAATGGGCGGACCCAAAAGAATTTTGCCATTGTCTCAGGATTCAAATACATTTTGGCTTTTGCCTCTTTTATTCATCCTGCTTCTGATTCATATCAACAATCATTTTTACAGCCATCCTGCCACCACCCTCCTCATTTATCCAGGTTGGGACCAGCACTGATGCACACTGATCTGCCTGTAAAACTGGTTGTTTTTTAACCCTAATCTCAGTTTATTTTTTCATAATTATCCACAGAATGTGGATATTGATAAAGCCATCATGTATTCTGCAATCCAGTGTAGCTTTGAGAAGGCAGTGTTCTTCAACCACTACAATCTGTGTAGTGTAGGAGTCCCCACAATGATATTAAGTAGGATGTTCTAATATTTGAACAGAGCCTTTGAGGGAGAAACAATGATATAGTTTGAAGTCAGGATGGTGCATACCATGGAGGGGAGCTAACAGTGTTCTCATGCATCTACTACTCTTGTCCTTGGCAGTGGTAGAGTTTGGATTTGAAAGTTTTTTGAAGGAACAGTGATGAGTTGCTGCAGTGTATTTTTTATATGGAGCAAACTCCATGCATTGAACATCATTGGTCGTGGGAACGAATCTAAGTTACTGGCTAGGGCATTGATCAAGCAGGTTCCTTGTCCCGAATGGTATTGAGATTCTTGAGGGCTATTGGAGCTGCGCTCATCCAGGCAAGTTCAGGCAATTCAACCTGTGCCTTGAAGATGGTACAGAGATGTTGGGAGTCATGAAGTGAATTCTCGGCCTCTGGCCTGCTCTCGTAGCCATGATATTTATATGGCTGGTCTTATTCAGTTTCTGGTCAATGTTAACCTTAGTATGTTGACTGTGGGGAATTCCAGTGTAATGCTCTTGAAAGTCAAAGGTTGGTTGGGTGGGTTTTCTCTTGTTGGAGAAGGTTATTGCCTGGCACTTGTGTATAGTGCCAATGTTACTTGTCACTAATCAGCTCAAGCATGAATTCTATCCAGCTGTTGTTGTATGTGGGCACAGACTGCTTAATTCTAGAGGAGCTGTGAATGGTGCTGAATATTGTGCAATCATTAATGAACATCTCTACTTCTGATATGATGACAGAGGGAAGGTCATTGATGAAGCAGCTGAAGATAGTTTGGCCTAGGACACTACTCTGAGGAACTCCTTCAGTGATGTCCTGTAGCTGAGATGATTGACCTCCAACCACCACAACCATCTTCCTTTATTCCAGGTATAATTGCAATTAGTGGAACATGTTCCCCGATTTCCATTGACTCCAGTCTTGCTCAGGCTCCTTGATGCCACAATCAGTCAAATGCTGCCTTGATGTCAAAGACAATTACTCCGACCTCAATATTGGAGGTTTAGACAAGGTGTATCAAGAGCTAAGTGACCCTGCAGAACCCAAACTGAGCACAGTGAGCAGGTAATTGCTGAGTAAGTATGCTTGATAGCACTCGATAACACTTTCCTTGCGGGAGTAGATTGATAGAATGGTAAGTTGGATTTGTTGTACTTTTTACCAACACAATTTTTCACTTTGTTGGGTATATGTCAGTCTTGTAGCTGTATTGGAATAGCTTGCCTAGGGGTGTAACCAGCTCTGGAGCACAAGTCCTTAACACCAGATCCTGGATATTGTCTGGGTCTGTACCCCTTGCTGTGCTCAGTGAGTTCAACTATTTCTGATATGGCATAAATTGTTGAACCTGATGGGTCACATTTTCAATCGCACCCCCAGAATCTATACTTAACATCCTCTGATTCTCTGCCTCAGTGTCTTAATTGAAAAATTGTTATCAGTTTCCACGTGTATGCTGATAACACCTCACCACTGCCTCTGTTGACCCTTTACTGTCTCTACAGGGCCTGCCATTCAATGGATGGACAAAAATGTCCTCCAAAATAAACATTGCAAAATCCAACGTCATGTCTTTGATCATCAATTGTTTCCGAGCATTGACTCCATCCCTTTCTCTGGTGGCTAACTGAGGGCTAAACAAGACTCTTTGGAAATTTGGTGTTGTATTTACCCTTCGGATGGTTGCATATCTGTCCCATCACTACTTGCACCAAGGTTACATCCTCCAACTCTGCCTCTGTCTCAGCTCATTTGCTGCTGAAGCCCTGAGCCATGCCTTAATTATCTGTATATTCAGAATTCTGGCATAATCTCTGTACTTTCACGTTCTATCCCCATAAACCTGAGCTCAACCATGTCTTAACACACAGCAAATCTCATTCATTCATCAACCCTGTGCAACGTTTAAAAATTCTCATCCTTGTTTACAAATCCTTCCCTGGCCTCATCTCTCTAAACCCACAACCCTCTGAAATCTCTTCACACCTCCAATTCTGCCATCATGAGCATTCCCACTTTTAGTCAGTCAACTATTGGTGCTCATGTCCTCCCATAACCTTTCCCTCCTCTGTCCTCTTTTTAATTAATTTAAAGCCTAACTCTTTGACCAAATTTTTGTTCATCTGCTTATGCATCTCCGTGTATTATTGTGTTTGATAATCACTCCTGTTAAACCATTGGGTACGTTTACCACATTAAGATCACTATATGAATCAAACTGAGAGAAAATATCTTCCAAAGATACCACAATAAAACCACAAAGAGTGGTACTTTGTTTGAACAGTAAAGGAATACACACAGATTGCTGAGGGAAGAACTCTTCTTTTGCCCCCTTGTAATTTTCCTCCACATTCTAGAAGTATCAGTGATATTTACAAGGTGGGTGTCACTTCGTGTGTTGTGTGCTGGTGGTTTACAGGAAATAATCACAAGGTCAGTAATTATACTACTATAACTTCTTCAGTAAGTAGAGAGCATCAGAGTTTTAATCTGATGGTCAAATGTTCAAATCACTGTCCAGGCATTGCTTATGAGTTGGTTAGCTCAGCTGGTTGGATAGATGGTTTGTGATGCGGAATGATGCCATCAGTACAGGTTCAGTTCCTGTACATGCTGAGATTATTCATGAAGGGCCCGCCTTCTCAATCTTTCCCCTTTCCTGAGGTTTGGCGATCCTCAAGTTAAAATCACCACCACTCAGCTCTCCCCCTCAAAGAACATAAGAAATAGGAGCAGGAGTAGGCCATCTGGCCCTTCGAGCCTGCCCCGCCATTCAATAAGATCATGGCTGATCTGTCGTGGCTCAGTTCCACATTCCCGCCCTCTCCCCATAACCCTTAATCCCCTCTCTTATCAAAAACCCATCAACCCTCTTCTTAAAAATATTTAGCGAGGCAGCCTCCACCACTTCAACGGGCAGAGAATTCCAGAGATTCACCACCCTTTGAGTGAAGAAATTCTTCCTCAACTCCGTTCTAAACCGCCCCCCCTTTATCTTGAGGCTGTGCCCACTAGTCCTACTGTCCATTCTGAGCGGGAAGAGTCTCTCCATCTCTATCCTATCCATCCCATTCATCATCTTATACGTCTCAATGAGATCTCCCCTCATTCTTCTAAACTCTAATGAGTAAAAGCCTAGTTTATTCAGCCTCTCCTCATAGCTCAACCCCCTCAACTCCAGCATCAGCCTAGTAAACCTCCTCTGCACTCCCTCCAAGGCCAAAATATCCTTGCGTAAGTACGGCGCCCAAAACTGCACACAGTACTCCAGCTGCGGCCTCACCAATGCCCTATATAGCCGCAGCAAGACCTCCCTACTTTTATATTCAATCCCCCTCGCTATGAAGGCCAGCATCCCATTCGCCTTCCTGACCACCTGCTGCACCTGCAAGCTGGGTTTTTGCGACTCATGCACAAGGACCCCGAGGTCCCTCTGCACCGTCGCCTGCTGCAGTTTTTCTCCACGTAAGTAATAATCCTTCCTACCATTATTCCTACCAAAGTGGACCACCTCGCACTTGCCAACATTAAATTCCATTTGCCATTTCCTGGCCCATTCGCCCAGCCTATCTAGACCCTTCTGCAGACTCTCCACACCCTCCGCACAATTTGCCGTTCCACCAATCTTGGCGTCATCAGCAAATTTCGACACCATACACTCGGTTCCCTCCTCCAGATCATCTATATAAATGGTAAATAGCTGAGGCCCCAGCACTGACCCCTGGGGCACTCCACTAGTCACCAACTGCCAATCCGAATAGCACCCATTGACCCCCACTCTCTGCCTCCTATTTGACAACCAGTCCTCTATCCACGCTGACACCCTACCCCCAACTCCATGTCCCCTGACCTTCTGCAATAACCTCTTGTGAGGTACCTTGTCAAACGCCTTCTGAAAATCCAGAAAGACCACATCCACTGGCTCTCCTCTATCCACCGCCCTAGACACATCCTCATAGAACTCCAGTAAATTTGTCAGACACAACTTCCCCTTAACGAAACCGTGCTGCGTCTGCTCTATCACGCAATTCCCCTCAAGATGCCTCGCTATTTCCTCCTTGATGACGGATTCTAACATTTTACCTACAACAGACGTTAAACTAACCGGCCTATAATTCCCCGCCTTTTGCCTGGCACCCTTCTTAAACAACGGCGTAACATTAGCCGCTTTCCAATCTTCCGGCACTTCCCCGGAATCCAGCGACGTTTGGAAAATAACCACCAATGCATCCACTATCACCTCCGCCATTTCTTTCAGAACCCTCGGATGCATTCCATCCGGTCCTGGGGACTTGTTCACAATCAGTCCCTCCAGTCTGTTGAGCACCGCCTCTCTAGTAACAGTAATGTCATTGAGACCCTCCAGTCCTACCACCTTTCCATCTCTAACACCTGGCAAATTATTCACGTCCTCCTCCATGGATGTATGTGGTGAGGGAATCTAGTAGTGTTTCAGGTGATTTTACTTGTAGGAAGTGTGTTAGATTGCAGCTTCTGGAGGAGCGTGTAAAGGAGCTGGAGGTGGAATTAGAGGAACTCCGCATAATTCGGGAGGCGGAGGTGGAAATTGATAGGAGTTATAAGGAGATAGTCACTCCTAGAAATGAGTCTTGGGTCACTGCCAGGAAGAGGGGAAAGAAGCAATTGGGGGGACAATCCCCTGGGGCTGTTCCCCTCCAAAATAGGTTTTCGGTCCTGGAGGCTACAGTTGAGGAGGAATCAACTGGGGATAGCCAAAGGGAGCAGGTCTCTGGGGGTGAGCCTAGTGTGAAAGCTCAGGGGGTTAGGGGCTGTAAAAGATTGGGCCTCGTGATTGGGGACTCCACAGTTAAGGGGACAGATAGGAGAGTTGGAAGTAAAGGTAGGGACTCAGGGCTGGTGTGTTGCCTACCAGGGGCTGGGGTCCGGGATGTATCAGAAAGGGTATTCAGGACTCTTAGGGGAGAGGGAGATCAACCCCAAGTTATAGTTCATGTCGGGACACATGACATAGGGAGGTTAAGGGAAGGGGATATTAAGCAGAGATTTATGGAGTGGGGGTGGAAACTAAAGGCCAAGTCTGATAGAGTGGTTATCTCCGGACTCTTGCCTGTGCCACGGGATAGTTTAGAGAGGAATAGAGAGAGGGAAAGTTTGAACTCGTGGCTGAGGGGTTGGTGCAGGAGGGAGGGGTTCAGGTATTTGAGCAATTGGGGCTCATTCTGGGGAAGGCGGGACCTCTATAAGAGGGATGGTCTACACCTGAATCAGAGGGGGACCAATATCCTGGGGGGTAAATTTGCAAAGGCTATGCAGGGAGGTTTAAACTGATTCGGAGGGGGGGTGGGATCCTGAGTAGAGGGGTTGAAAGTGAGGGGAGCATAGATGGGGACTGCAATGCACAGCATCGCAGGGGTGGGGTGGGGCAGGGTTTGAAATGCGTATACTTTAATGCGAGGAGTATTCGCAATAAAGTGGATGAACTTGCAGCGTGGATCAGTACCTGGGACTTTGATGTTGTGGCCATTTCAGAGACATGGATAGAGCAGGGGCAGGAATGGTTGCTGCAGGTCCCGGGGTTCAAATGCTTTAGTCGGAGTAGAGAAGGAGGTAGAAGCGGGGGAGGGGTAGCATTATTGGTCAGGGACTGTGTCACAGTGTCAGAGAGGAAGTTTGATGAGGACTTGTCTGTTGAGGTAGTATGGGCGGAGATTAGAAATAGGAGTGGAGAGGTCACCCTGTTGGGAGTCTTTTATAGACCTCCTAAAAGTTCTAGAGAGGTTGAGGAAAGGATTGCGGAGACGATCCTGGTTAGGAGTGAAAGTAATAGGGTAATTGTTATGGGGGATTTTAACTTTACTAATATTGATTGGAATTGTTATAGCTGTAGCTCGTTAGAGGGGTCAGTTTTTGTACAAAGCGTGCAGGAAGGTTTTTTGACTCAGTATGTAGATAGGCCAACTAGAGGTGACGCTATATTGGATTTGGTGCTGGGAAATGAGCCAGACCAGGTGCTAGACTTGGAAGTTGGTGTGCATTTTGGTGATAGTGACCACAATTCGGTTACGTTCACCTTAGTGATGGAAAGGGATAGGCATGAACCTCGGGCCAGTGGTTTTAGCTGGGGGAAGGGTAATTATGAGGCTATTAGGAGAGAATTAGGAAGCATAGGTTGGACTAGGAGATTACAGGGACTGGGAACGTCCGAAATGTGGAGTTTTTTCAAGGAGCAGCTACTGCGAGTCTGTGATAGGCATGTCCCTGTCAGGCAAGGAGGAATTGGTAGGGCTAGGGAACCGTGGTGCACCAAAAAAGTTGATTCGTTGGTTAAAAGGAAAAAGGAGGCTTATGTTCGGATGAGACGTGAGGGCTCGGGTAGTGCACTAGAAAACTTTAGATTGGCTAGGAGGGAGTTGAAGAGTGAGCTAAGAAGGGCTAAAAGAGGACATGAGAAGACTTTGGCTGATAGGGTTAAGGAGAATCCTAAGGCGTTCTATAGGTGTGTCAAGAACAGAAGGTTGGTTAGGGCAAGATTAGGGCCAGTTATAGACAGCAGAGGGAAGTTATGTGTGGAACCGGAGGAGATTGGAGAGGCATTGAACCAATATTTCTCTTCGGTGTTCACGCAGGGGGACATGGATATAGCTGAGGAGGACACTGGGTTGCAGGGGAGTAGAATTGACACTGTTACAGTTGATAAGGAGGATGTGCTGGATATTCTGGAGGGTCTGAAAATAGATAAGTCCCCTGGTCCGAATGGGATTTACCCCAGGATTCTCTGGGAGGCAAGAGAAGTGATTGCAGAGCCTCTGGCTCTGATCTTCAGGTCGTCGTTGGCCTCTGGTATAGTGCCGGAAGATTGGAGGTTAGCGAATGTTGTCCCATTGTTTAAGAAGGGGAACAGAGACTTCCCCGGGAATTATAGACCGGTGAGTCTCACTTCTGTTGTGGGCAAGGTTTTAGAAAAAATTATTAGGGATAGGATTTATAGTTATTTGGAGAGTAATGAATTGATTGGAGCTAGTCAGCATGGTTTTGTGGCGGGTAGGTCGTGCCTTACTAACCTTATTGAGTTTTTTGAGAAAGTGACCAAAGAGGTGGATGGGGGTAAGGCAGTGGACGTGGTGTATATGGATTTTAGTAAGGCGTTTGATAAGGTTCACCATGGTAGGCTTCTGCAGAAAATGCAGATGTATGGGATTGGGGGTGATCTAGGGAATTGGATCAGGAATTGGCTAGCGGATAGGAGACAGAAGGTGGTGGTTGATGGTAAATATTCATCATGGAGTTCGGTTACGAGTGGTGTGCCTCAGGGATCTGTTTTGGGGCCACTGCTGTTTGTAATTTTTATTAATGATCTGGATGAGGGTATAGTTGGGTGGATTAGTAAATTTGCTGATGACACCAAAGTCGGAGGTGTGGTAGATAGTGAGGAAGGGTGTCATAGTTTGCAGGAAGACTTAGACAGGTTGCAGAGCTGGGCCGAGAGGTAGCGGATGGAGTTTAATGCGGAGAAGTGTGAGGTAATTCACTTTGGTAGGAATAACAGATGTGTCGAGTATAGGGCTAACGGGAGGACTTTGAATAGTGTGGATGCGCAGAGGGATCTAGGTGTATGTGTACATAGATCCCTGAAAGTTGGGAATCAAGTAGATAAGGTTGTTAAGAAGGCATACGGTGTCTTGGCGTTTATTGGTAGGGGGATTGAATTTAGGAGTCGCAGCGTTATGTTGCAACTGTACACAACTCTGGTGCGGCCGCACTTGGAGTACTGTGTGCAGTTCTGGTCCCCACATTACAGGAAGGATGTGGAGGCTTTGGAGAGGGTGCAGAGGAGGTTTACCAGGATGTTGCCTGGTATGGAGGGGAGGTCCTATGAGGAGAGGCTGAGGGATTTGGGGTTGTTTTCGCTGGAAAGAAGGCGGCTAAGAGGGGATCTTATTGAAACATATAAGATGATTAGAGGTTTAGATAGGGTGGATAGTGATAGCCTTTTTCCTCTGATGGAGAAATCTAGCACGAGGGGGCATGGCTTTAAATTAAGGGGGGGTAGTTATAGGACAGATGTCAGGGGTAGGTTCTTTACCCAGAGGGTGGTGAGGGATTGGAATGCCCTGCCTGCTGCAGTTGTAAATGCGCCTAGTTTGGGGGCATTTAAGAGATCCGTGGATAGGTTTATGGACGAAAAGGGATTGGTTTAGGTTAGTGGGTCATTGTTTTGTAACTGGTCGGCACAACATCGTGGGCCGAAGGGCCTGTTCTGCGCTGTAATGTTCTATGTTCTATGTTCTCTGTTCTATGAAGACCGAAACAAAAAAGTTATTCGAGACCTCAGCCATTTCCCCATCCCCTACCACTAAGTCCCCCTTCTCATCCTCTAAGGGTCCAACGTTCACCCTAGCCAGCCTCTTCCTTTTTATATACTTATAAAAACTCTTGCTATCCTTTTTTATATTAAGCGCTAGCCCAGCTTCATAGTTTCTCCTACCCTTCTTTATCAACTTCTTTGTCAATCTTTGTTGACATTTAAACCTCTCCCAATCCTCTTCTCGCCCACTACTCTTAGCTACTCTAAACGCCTCCGCTTTTAATTTAACACTTTCCTTCACCTCCTTCGTTATCCACGGCTTATTACCTTTCCTCCTACGGTCCTTTTTGACCATCAGAATAAATTTCTGCTGAGCACCAAGAAAGATCTCCTTAAAGATCCTCCACTGCTCCTCAGCAGACCTACCTTCCAACGCGCTCCCCCGGTCCACATTCGCCAATTCTTCTCTCATCCTACCGTACTCCCCTCTGTTCAAACAAAGGACGCGTGTCCGGGAACCCACTTTGTCCTCCTCCATCTGCACCAGAAACTCCACCATACAATGATCACTCTCCCCAAGAGGATCCTTCACCGCAAGGTCCCTAATTCTACCCGCCTCATTACATAGCACCAGTCCCAAGATAGCTCGCTCCCTCGTCGGCTCCAACACACACTGTTCAAGGAAATTATCCCGGCAGCATTCCAAGAACTCCTCCTCGAGCCCACCGCGTCCAACATGGGTCGACCAATCAATATGCAGATTGAAATCCCCCAAAATTACGGCCGTCCCATTCCTGCACGCCGCACTTATTTGCGCGTTAACAGCCCGCCCCACCTCCAGATCATTGTTCGGGGGCCTATAGACAACACCCACCAGCGTCTTCCTCCCATTGCTGTTCCTAATCTCTACCCACAACGATTCCACTTTCTGCTCTTTAGCTCCAATATCATCCCTTGCTACCACCCTGATGCTATCCTTAATCAGCAGAGCTACGCCGCCCCCTTTTTCCTCCCGCCTATCCTTCCTAAACACTTGATACCCTCGGACATTCAGCTCCCAGTCCCTGTCACCTTGCAGCCACGTCTCTGTAATGGCCACCAGATCATATCCATTTGTGCTGATCTGCGCCACCAGCTCATCCACTTTATTCCGAATGCTTCGTGCATTCAGATAAAGTGCCTTCATCCCAGCCTTCACCTGGGCCCTATTTCCCGGAACGCCACCAACCATACTCACGCCCCCCACTCCCTTTATTATTGGGACATCCTCGGCCTCTACCCTTACCTGTACCCTCTCCTTAACTTTAGGCCTTGTAATGTCACCTACCCTCGCACCCTCCCCCCCCCCCAATTAGTTTAAAGCCCTGTCTACAGTCCTCTTTACACGATTCGCCAGGACTCTGGTCCCAGCACGATTCAGACCCACCCCATCCCGCCCGAACAGGTCCCACCTACCCCAATACTGATGCCAATGCCCCATAAATTCAAACCCATTCCTCCCACACCAATCCCTGAGCCACCCATTCACTTCCTTAATTTTGTCAACCCTACGCCCATCTGCACTTTGTTCAGGCAGTAGCCCAGAGATAACCACCTTGTCGGTTCTACTTCTTAATTCCATTCCCAGCTTTTCATACTCCCTCCCCAGATCCTCAGTTCGCATTTTGCCTATGTCGCTGGCACCCACATGTACCACAACGACCGGATTCTCACCCTCCCATTCCAGGTTCCTCTGCAGCCCAGATGCGACATCCCGGACCCGAGCACCAGGCAGACAACACACCCTTCTGTGCACTTTGTCATTGTGATAAAGGACAGTGTCAATACCCTTCACCCCACTATCCCCAACTACTACTACGTTCCTTTTCACCTTCTCTTTGCCTATGTCCTGCTGCATCACTGTACCGTGTGCAGTTTGCTCACTGACCTCACCTCCCTCATCCTCGTCCACACTGGAAGCAAGAACCTCAAACCTGTTATGCAGATTGATAGGCTGAGGCCTCCGCTCCCCCCCCTCCTTCCTCCGCTCCCCCCCCTCCTTCCTCCGCTCCCCCCCCTCCTTCCTCCGCTCCCCCCCCTCCTTCCTCCGCTCCCCCCCCTCCTTCCTCCGCTCCCCCCCCTCCTTCCTCCGCTCCCCACCCCCCTTCCTCCTCTCAGCAGCCCCCTCTTGTTCCTGACCCTTAGAGTTAGCCAGCCTAGGGGGGGTGGATGTTACTTGCACCCCATTGACAATGGCACCCTCTCTCCCCCTGATGAGCCTCAGTGTCTGTAGCTCAGAGGCCAGCTCATCTACCTTGAGCTGGAGCTCCTCCAGCAACCTGCACTTACTATAGACGTGGTCACTGGGGAGGACCCTGGGGTCCACCAGCTCCCACATCATACAGAAACAACACATCACATGCCCCTCCATTATTCACTGTAGTGGTATTGAAAATTTCCACACGAACTTATCCGGCCCTTTTTCCCCCCAGCCCTTTTGATCTTAAGCCCTAATAGCTCACTCTGCTTCCCACTCACTCCGCTGCCCGCTTTCTACACCAGGCCTCCTTTTAAACCTGGCGCTGATTTAAAGCCTGCTCCCCCTCAACTGCCTTCTAACCACTCCCTCAGAATTCTTAAAGCTGTAAATACAAAAAGCCCACAAAAATGCTTTTAAATGATTTAAACAGTTCTACAAGGTTAGTTCTTACTACAAAGTGCTTTAAACTTATTTAAACAGGTTTTTAACAGGTAGTTTTTTATCTGTCTCTCTGCTCCTTCCCTCGTCTGCTCCAGCAAATTTGCTATCCTATGTTCATCTGGGACTATGGTAATTCTACACTTCTGTCCAGTGAGGCTGACTGACTCAGTCTCTGGTTCATTCTAACCTTTCTGTTAAGACACCTCCTTCTCATTATTAACAGGTTTTCCAGTATAATATTATACCGATGTTTAAATGATGAAATCTGGAATGGGCTAGATAGAAATAGGCTGTTTCTGGGGATCAAAGAGCAAACTGTGAAGATCCATGGAGACAAAATCAAATGCACGAGGTTTAGAACAAAGCTTAAGAGAAATTTATTTATACTGGGAGTTGTGAAGCTCTGGCATTTACTTGCAGGATCATTGATTGAGACACAATGTTCAATAGTGACAAGTGATCCTTATGTTTTTTATCCAAGACCAGCCTCAGTTTAAACATTTGCTCCAAATGTTGGTGTAATTGTTCAAACTAAGAGGTGTCAGCTATCAAGAAGCAGCAGAAACAGTAAATTTAATCTAAATGCCAGCAAATATAGAGAATCTTTGTCGATTCCTATTTTAATAAAGTCTAATAATAACAGTCCAGGATACCGGATTAGGCCTAGAATAGAAAAGGTTTTGGACCCTTGACCTGATGGAGCTAATCTGTCATATTCGAGGTCAAGCATCATAACAGTCTCCACAAAATAACATTGACTGTGTAATGGGGTTCAAGTTAATCTCTGTTCAGTGCACTCTGTACTAGCCGTTGAATAGTTTCCAAACGGTCATTCAGTGAATCTTTCAGTAACTTGTGGGTAAAAGCAAAGGACGACACTGCCCCAAAGACTGAGAGGGTCATTGGCCTGAAACTATATTTAATCCCAGTTATCATACAGGCAACGACGGTGATTCCTAACAGCACGTTAGTAACTGTTGGTGGTATCTTCCTTGGCAATCGATGATTGCTTTCTGCTTTCAGAATTGAACTGGGTTTATTGACTTTGTTGGCCAGACTTTGCAGAAACGTGTCACTAAGTCCCAGCTGTTTCTGGAGGTATATCCACCCAGTAACTGTGAACCCAATGGTGGTAAACAAAGACCACACTAGCATTGACATTGGTTTTGAAGATGGTACTAACACTGGTGCTGCACCCACTGCTCCAGAGAGAATGACCAATAACCAGACTCTCTTCATCAAACTGCTTCTTTTGGCTTCTGTAATTTCCAGCACCATTTTTGGGATGGAGAGTGAGAAAACATTTGATTTAATGCTCGTGAGATCCCTGGCGAGGGTAGCCTTTAATTTTGGGAAATCGTATTCTTCCCTCTCAAAACTAGAGATCAGAAAAATGGCTGGTGGTGTAACCCCAACACTTTGGAAGTTACTGATACAGTCCCTGCGGATTGTGCTCCAGCCTTCATCAAGGTCAATCCTTTGCTTCTTCATTGAGTGAGCATCATTATCGATCTTGGATCGGATATAGTAGAACTCTTTGCCCTGTTCCTGAATCCTTTTGGCAATTTCTGCATCGTTTTCTCTGAATCGGGACTGAGACACAATGATGAAAAAGTCAAAGTTTTCAAACTTCACTTTCTTTAGGTAATTATTTAGTTCAAAACCAAAGGAATTTGTTCCTGGCAGATCCCAGAGTTGGACATTAGGCAGAGCTTGATAGGGATATCTGGTTGGCTCCATCCTGGTTTCTTCATTCCCTGTTGGAGCAGCTCCTTGATCGTCACTCCAAAGATCTCTCATAGCATTGATGAAGGTGGATTTCCCAGAGCCCACATCACCCATCACTGCAATGTTAAGCTGCACATTGTCTAAGCGGTTGGACTTATTCTTCATCTGCAGAATCACTGTTTCCAATTGATCAGAGTTGCATGTATATTGTAGCTTATTCCTTTCTTGAGCAGTGAAAAACTTGGAGAGAGTGGACTGGGCCATGTGATCTCTGAAAGAAACATCAATATACAAATATTAGACATGGGGCAGGATGTTCTGGTCCTTCCTGTCAGCAGTGTCTTCCAGTCTTGCCAAAGGTGACTCAGCACCCCCCCCTTACACTCCATGGCTGGTTCCCCAGTGACAGGACAGATGAGCCATAGAAAATGTCGTAAATACCCCTCTGAAATGTCCTAGCAAACCATTCAGTTTAAGAGCAATTAGGGATGGGCAATAAATGGGTAACAAATGCTGGCCCAGACAGCGACACCCATATCCCCTGAACAAATAAAAAAATACAACAATGGGACAAAAAGATTCCACCAGGAGCTAATGGCAAGCCACCTCCACAGCCAGAAAACACACTGTGCCAAGGGGGTGCAAGGCGTACCATCCTTGCATTCAGGAATATTTAAGAAGTTTCATAGCTTTTTTAGAGCGTTAAATGCCTCTTGTTGCTGAATCTACCAAAATTTTAAAGAACAGTTGCCTTGATGAATTGTCACAGACCTAAAGCTTTATTTCTCTCTCCTCAGATGCTGTACTCGTTAGAGTTTAGAAGAATGAGGGGAGATCTCATTGAGACGTATAAGATGATGAATGGGATGGATAGGATAGAGGTGGAGAGGTTCTTCCCGCTCAGAAAGGATAATAGGACTAGGGGGCACAGCCTCAAGATAAAGGGGGGGCGATTTAGAACGGAGTTGAGGAGGAACTTCTTCACTCAAAGGGTGGTGAATCTCTGGAATTCTCTGCCCGCTGAAGTGGTGGAGGCTACCTCGCTAAATATTTTTAAGACGCGGGTTGATGGGTTTTTGATAAGAGAGGGGATTAAGGGTTATGAGGAGAGGGCGGGAATGTGGAACTGAGCCACGACAGATCAGCCATGATCTTATTGAATGGCGGGGCAGGCTCGAAGGGCTAGATAGCCTACTCCTGCTCCTATTTCTTATGTTCTTATGTTCTGACAGACCTGCTGAGCTTTTCCAGCATTTTGAGTTTTCATTATTTCAGTTTTGTATTGATACAACTGTAGATTGAATCAATAGCTGGGCAAGGCTTTTGATAACGTCCCACATAAGAAGTTAGTGCACAAAATAAAAGCACAGGTGACTGGGGGTAGCAGACAGGAAACAGAGAGTAGGAATAAATGGATATTTTCCTAAGTGGAAGGCAATGACTAGTGGGGTCCCATAGAGATCAGTACTTGGACCCCAGATATTCACAATTCAGGAATAGTTCATTAAATATGTTAGAGATTGTTTTTTGGAGCAATATCAGGGAGCAAGCTATTCTAGATTTGGTATTATGTAATGAAGTAGGGCTAATAAATTACCTCATATTTAAGGATTTTCTCGGGAAGAGTGATCATAGCAAGCTAAAATTTCAGATTCAGTTTGAAGGCGAGAAACTGGAAACCCACACTAGCATCCTGAATTTAAACAAAGGAAATTACATCAGCATGAGGACAGATTTGGCCTTAGTGGACCAGACAGGAAGACTGAAAGGTAGGACAGTTGATGAACGGCGGCAGATATTTAAGGAGATATTCAAGTCCTCTCAAATAAAATATATCCCAGGGAGGTTGAAAGATGGGAAGAGGGGGGACACACTTCCATGGTTAAGCGAGGAAGTTAAGGATAACCAAAAGACATACCATATTGCAAAGGCTCGTGGCACACTGGAGGATTGGGAAGCTTTTAAAAAGCAATAGAGGTTCATAAAAAATGAAAAAAGAAAATGCTAAATTATTAAAGAAAACTCATGCAAAATATAAAAATTGACAACAAAAGCTTTTATCAGTATACAAAGAAGATGAGAGTAACTAAAGTGACTGTTGATCCCTTGGAAGATGAAGTTGGGGATTTAATAGTGGAGAATGCAGAAATGGCTGATACAATAAACCAATATTTTGCTGGTTTTCACAGTGGAGGACACAAGTATTATCCCAATAGTAGCAGAAGTTATAGAAAGGGAGGAACTTAGAACTATCATCATCACTAGGGAAAATTACTGAGCAAACTATTGGGATTGAACGCAGGCAAGTCCCCAGGGTCTGCTGGCCTACATCTTAGAATCTTAAAGAAGTGATAACAGAGACAGCGGATCCAATAATTACAATATTCCAAACTTCCCTGGTTGCGGGAAAAGTCAGTAAAAAGTCTGACAACACCAGGTTTTAGTCCAACCGATTTATTTGATAATAGACTCACAAGCTTTCGGGGTTAGCCCCTTCGTCAGGTGAATGCGGGAAAAATTACAGTGAACTGGGAAAATGCTAATGTAACACCCTTATTCAAAAAGGTAGACCATGTTCAACTTATGTTTTGCAGGTGGACAATGTTCCACCACCTGTTATTTGTGGAAATATTTATGCAGAAAACACCTTTGACCACAAGTTCATCAGCCAGTGCTCCACACATAACATGCTCAATTAGCTGTAGAAAAAAAGTATTGTGTATCCAGTCTGGTGGTTCTGTCAGCAGATTGCCAAAGGCAGTATATATACCTCATTGGCAGGACTTCCAACTAAGATGTAGCGTAGCCAGTGGTAAGAGGATCACTTACCATCAGATTCTTTCTACACATCCATAGAATCCCTCCAGTGGAGAAAGAGGTGATTCAGCCCATCAAGTCTGCACTGAAACTCTAAAAAAGCATCTTACCGAGGCCCTATCCTTGTAACCCTGTGCATTTACCAAGGTCAATCCACCTAACCTACACATCTTTGAATTATGGGAGGAAACTGGAGCACTCAGAGGAAACCAACACAGACACAGGGAGAACGTGCAAACTCCACACAGACAGTCACCCAAGGCCAGAATTCAACCCAGTCACTGGTGCTATGCGTTAGCAGTGCTAACCACTCTGCCACTGTGCTGCCCAAAGTCTCACAGCCTCCACTTGTTGGCCTTGAAGGGGCTGTGGTGGGGAAGAGACTATCATCCTCCTTCTGGAATGTGCCTTTGCACAACTATTCTGGAGACAGATAAGATGTTTTTGTTGGGGGGCATCTCTATGGCACAGGACATTGTGTTCTACAGGCTGTACCAGGGATGCACTCCAAGACAAACATCAACCGTTATTGGAGGAAAATTTCCAAAAGGCATCCAGTATGGTGTCACACAAAAGGTTAACAGTCAAGATACAGGCTCTTGGAGTTGGGCATGAATAGAGGATTGATTAAAGGACAAGAAGCATAAAATGGGCAAGAACAGCTTTTTTTCAAGTTGGCAGGCAATGAATAGTGGAATGTCACAAGGATCAGTACTGGAGCCTCAGTTATTTACAATCCATATTAATGGCTTAGTTGAAGAAACAAATAGTAACATATCTAAGTTTGTTGATGATGTAAGCTTGGTGGGAAGGTAAGCTGTGAGGAGAATGCAGAGGGGTAATAAATGTCTCTCTGCAGAGATTTCATATTCTGTTATTTTTCTTCATTAACTATTGAATTTGTATTAAAAGCCAGTCATAAAGCAGATGATTTAAAAGAAAAATTACTAATTTATTAGTGAAATGATGTAATAAATAATTGTTATGGAAAAAGACTGGATACTTTATAAACCTAATGTTTTCAGAAACTGCAGAATTGTTCAAACACACACATTCCCTTCCAATTTTGATAAGCTACAGAACATGATGTGCCAAAGCCTAGCTCTAGAACATAGAACACTACAACACAAACAGGCCCTTCGGCCCACAAGTTGCACCGATCACATCTGTACCTATACCCAAATTCCAATTGGCTTGATCATTGAACCTGATTCTAGAGGGATCACATCTATGCCTAGATGTGATACCTCTAGAATCAGGTTCAATGCTCAAGCCAATTGGAATTTGTTAAGGAAGAAATAATTGACTTTTTCAAACTGATTTTACTTAAACGTTTTTTATTCAGACTATTTTAATAAACAATATATTAATTAAAGATTATTGTATTAATTAGCTACCAGTTAGCAGCAGATGATTGAATCACTGGTAAGCCTTAAATTAGAATTAATGAATCAGTAATGGATCAGTGGTTACATTAGAAAGGCTGGGTTGTATTTTCTGTAAAAATGTAAAGAATGTACAAGTACGATGAATGTATTGTGAAGTGAGACCATCAAGCTTTGATTAGCCTTGAGATTTGAAATTGTGGAATTGTATTGAATCAGATATCAAGATAGTCTGGAATAAACTGACTGCATTTCTCTCCTAAAATGGTGGCGTAAGTCATTGGCAATCCAATTAAATTAATCTGATAACAAAACTGATCAATTGCCATATTAGAACTATCAAATTCTGATAGGAGGTCATGGTTATTCTGAGACTAAAAGTAAAGTTTCTGAATGTATTTCTTACTAAGGTAAAGGTAAAATTGCCATTGTCCCAGAGGCTGCTCTGGCCTTTTGGGGGGAGAATTAACTGGTGGTGATTAAATTTGAGGATTACCACACCTAAGGTAATAAGTAAATTTGTGAAGATGGGGCCTTCATGAATAATCTCAACCAGCACAGGAACTGAACCCATGCTGTTGGCTTCGATCTGCATCACTAACCATCTGTCCAGATAACTGAGTTAAACCAACTCCCTTACTAGCCAAGTATTGAAGACGTCTACAGTCAGAATTCCTGGGGGGGAAAACTAGTGAAGCGAACGAGCAGCCATTACAGCTGACACTCTGGCTGAGATCAGATAGACGAGAATGGACCCAACAAGATTAGTCCTAGCCAGATAAATTGTGAAAATAGATTGGAAGATGTGATCAATTGTATCAAAGGCTGCAGACAGATTGAAAAGATCAATGGCAGATGCAAAGGATATTATTTTGACTTTGGCTGAAACCCAGTTGGAGGCATTCAAACACGGAGTCCTGAGAAAGATGGAAATGGCTTTGTAAGGAGGTATCACATTTAAGCATAATGGAGAGGATGAGGAATTTGGACCTGGGGCATAGTTTGCAAGGACTAAGATATTCTGGCTGGTTTTTGACATAAGAGGTGATGATTGCAGATGTGATAGTTGAGAGAGTGAACAGTTAACAAAATTAACTAATACTGGAAGCTGTAAAGGAAGTTGGACAATCAGAATCATGTTGAGGCTGCAAGGGATGTGTCTCGGGAGCAAGATAAACTTAGACAACATGAGGGGAAACAGGAGAGAAAGCGTCCTCTACCTGTTCACCCACAGTGTGCCCAATCTCAGAGCCTGTACACAACACTCACTAAACTCTGGGCTTCAGGATTGCAATAACACCAGTTTTAAACAAGTTAAACAATACAAAGAAAAGGTGAGATCTGTGACTGATCTCCCCTGGAGGTACTTACATTGGACAGCTCCTTCACTGCTGTTTCTCTTCAGATTCGGAACCTATTTAATACACAAACTCCTAAAATGAGGATGCTTTTGCGATGGCTCGACAGTTGCAAAATGTTTCTGCAAGAATGAAACCGCAACTGAAAGAACGCTCACAGGTCGAGGGGTGGGGTTTGTTCTAACAAGGCAGGAAGTGGAAAGCACTCTCTCTGGAGGTGGAGTTACAGACAGTGACGGGATAACTCGATTATAAACACTAGCGAATTTAAACATGAGGCTGACTTGTTACTGAAAACAGAACAAGTTCAGCAGAGATTGAAAATTCTAAATTCAGTGTGTTGTCGTTAATCATCAGACAACCATTTTGTGAGTTAGATTTTTTAAAAAGCTTATGATTTGGTTCTGGATGAATAAACCAGGAGAATGATATTGTTGAATATTGCACACAGTCTAGGTTTCTGTGACTGTGCATTTCTACAATTAGAACAGACTATTCCATTTTTAAGCCAATGTATTAGAACAAAGAACAACACAGCACGGGAAACAGGCCCTTCGGCCCAATGAGCCCGCGCCGCCGTCCCATTGTCTCAGTGACCTATTCATGATTTTAGTCTACGCCTAATGTGCGAGGATCAGGGAGGTCCAATGTAGGGACAATTTGTTACCCAATCAATCAGCCTAAAAGCGCATCTTTGGGATGTGGGAGGAAACCGGAGTACCCGGAGGAAACCCACGCAACCACGGGGAGAACGTGCAAACTCCCACAGACACAGGCCCAAATCCATGTGTCCGCACAGCAACAGAGATAGTCTCTGAGCTGTCATGTTGCCCTCGAGATGGTCCAGTTTAAGCACACTAACGACATGAAGCAATAGGCAACTCCCGAAGCAACGTCCAAGAGCAGCCCACTACAACCTGCCGCATGCATGCCCCTTGCTGGACTTAAATGCCTGTGGAGACAAAAAATTCATTATTAAACAGGCAAAGACTGTAACATCCCTGAGGCAAAAACGTAATCCCAAGCCTACAATGTTTAGTAAGGCCTGCTATATCCCCCTATATGTAGCCCGCTCATGTGGCTGTCTAAGTGACTCTTAAACAACCCTAGCGTGCCTGCTTCCACCACCTTACTCGGCAGTGCATTCCACACCCCCACTACCCTTTGCGTGAAAAACTGCCCTCTAATATTTGTCTTATACCTAGCCCCCCTCACCCTAAGCCCGTGACCCCTCGTTCTATCCATTTCTAATAGCGGAAAAAGCTTACCACCATTTACTCTATCTATCCCCTTCATAATCTTATAAACCTCTATTAGATCCCCCCTCAGCCGACGTCTCTCAAGGGAAAACAGCCCAAGCTCGTTCAATCTTTCCTCGTAAGACAGCCCTTCCATACCAGGCAGCATCCTGGTAAATCTCCTCTGCACTCTCTCCAGGATCTCTACATCCTTCCGGTAGTACGGCGACCAGAACTGGACGCAGTACTCCAAGTGAGGCCTAACCAACGTTGTATACAACTGCAACATCAGACTCCTACTCTTATATTCTATACCCCTTCCTATGAAGGCTAACATACCATACGCTTTCCTCATCACATTCTGCACCTGCACCGACACCTTCAGGGACTTATGCACTTGCACCCCCAGGTCTCTCTGCGTATCTATACTCCGGATAGTTCTACCTTTTATCGTATAACTCCCCTCCACATTATTCCGGCCAAAGTGCATCACCTCGCATTTCTCCGGATTAAATTCCATTTGCCATCTATCTGCCCAATCTACCAGCCTGTCTATGTCCTGTTGCATTGCCAGGCACTGCTCCTCAGTACCCGCCAATCCAACCATCTTTGTGTCATCAGCAAATTTGCTGATCACACCACCTACCCCCTCTTCCAAGTCATTAATATATACCACAAATAGAAGAGGTCCTAGTACCGAGCCCTGCGGCACACCACTGGTGACAGACCTCCAGTTGGAAAAGGAGCCTTCTACTACTACCCGCTGTCTCCTCCTCCCAAGCCAGTTCTCCACCCATCTACATACCTGGCCTTGTATCCCATGAGCCTTCACCTTTTCTATCAGCCTACCATGAGGGACCTTGTCAAACGCCTTACTGAAATCCCTATAGACGACATCAACGGCTTGTCCTTCGTCAACCGTTTTTGTCACCTCTTCAAAAAATTCCACTAGATTCATAAGGCACGACCTCCCTGTAACGAAGCCATGCTGCGTATCCCTGATCAGATTGCAGCGCTCCAGATGTTCATACATCCTATCCTTGAGGATCCTCTCCATTAGCTTGCCTATAACTGAAGTCATTGGGCTGCAGATTCTGAGCTCCAGGGCAGTGTAACTGTGAGGGTACCTATAATAATCTCACTGAGGCCAGTCTTCCATCACCAACATCCTTTATTTACAATGTGCACAAATTACCACTTGGCAGCTGCAGTGTACAGGCCAAGCCCTGGAGTCCTTCTACTGCCAGCCTAAGTAGAGCCAACTGGTTTTAAACCCCCTAGAAACTACTTCCCTGTTGGGTGAATAGGGAAGCTTGTATTTGTTATGTATGAGGTACATAGCCCGTTTAGGAGGATGGGTCAGGTGACTCGGGGTGTGGGTTGATCTGTTCCGGAAAGCGCTCCGACAGCCTGTCGAGGGCTGGAGTGTGAGTGGGGGGAGGAAACTGGCACTCAGACTTGGGTGCAGCGATGGAACTATTCGTTACAGTGCTGCTGATCACTGGGGATGGCAGGGTGAGTAAGGAGTCTTGTGGTCATTGAGGGACCACAATTGACAGCTAAGAGTCAGCGCAGAAGGAACAGGCTTCGGGTTAAGTCACACTGAGGCAGAAAACCATGCAGCCGTCGGGAAATTGGAGAAAGAAATGGCAGGAAAATTTCGGGACCATTGGAGAGTTCTGTGAGAAAGCCAAGGCGTGGTCGGTCGGCTTACATAGAGAGATTCAGTATTTTTATTGCAGCGAGCAAGATACTAACCCACACAATGTGAGAAACGCAGCTCACAGTCAAACAATTTAGTCGAGTCAAGTTCCGAAGGAGCAAGATATTTTATTTAATGTTCTGGCAAGACCGGGTGTCCAAAAAATAGGCACACCTTACATCGAGTTTAAGCAGGGGTTTTATACTAGTTTTACAAGCCTATTGATCAATTACACAATACATTGTTCTCCCCTAATTGGTGTTCCCGATCCCATTTATGTGTTGTCATTCCCCTATTGGCTCAAGGTGCCCCAAGTTCCCATCCCCTCTACTCACCTTCTAACCATGTCTCCTGTTATCACAAGAGTGCTTATTTAATGTCCTTACGTGATTAGTCCTTATGGGTACCCATCCATCTTATCTAAAACTGTTTACATGTCCAATTCATACCGGCTGTAATCAATCTTTTGCTAACTTCATCACTGCTGTCCCGACTATCTCAGTGACCTTCCCCTTTAGGGAGTATGCTCAGTTGTAGAAACAACACATCTTGCATACCATTTGGTTTTACAACCTACACCTAATACATTCTTACAGGATGAGGTAGGTGTGCCTCACTGCGCACGGCACATCTGGTGTTATTCCTTCACAACAGGCAGTCTCTTCACTGTCCCTGACTATTGCTCTGTTAGCATCAGTGAATTTTATATCCTGTGTTTGTGACTAAAATCACAGTTGTTCCCATAATGTGGGTTAGCAATGTGCCTGGCTATATCCAGTCTACCTGACTTTAGGCTATTTCTCTATGGTGTGCAGATATATGTGTTAACAGCATCTTTACCTGTTGCTCACATCAAGAACAGCTTCTTCCCTAATGCTATCAGACTTTTGAATGGACTCACCTTGCATTAAGTTGATCGTTCTCTACACCCTAGCTATGACTGTAACACTACATTCTGCATTCTCTTGTTTCCTTCCCTATGAATGGTATGTTTTGTCTGTATAGCGCTCAAGAAATAATACTCTTTTCACTGTGTTAAGACATGTGACAATAATAAATCAAATCCAATCAAGATTGAAGATGACCTGGTTGTCCCAGTATTCTTGAGCACAGTGGGGCAGTAAAACATTTGGAGTCCTAAGGAACATTCTGCAGCCAGAGAAAGCAGATGATAAGCCATTCACAGAGTTGTCCCAATTATTGAAGGGATACTTTGTACCACAACCTCTGCAAATTGCACAGTACAGGTTTTATAAGTGGGATCAACTAGAGGTTGAAAACATTATAAATTTGTCACGGCTCTCAAAAGCTTGGCAGAATTTTGTGATTTTGGATCTTTTCTCAGGAAGCGGTATAGAAGTACGTGGGTTACTACAAGAAGAAATTAGGCAAAGGTTGTTAATGGAAGAGCATTTAGATTCAAAATGATTTCTGAGATCACAGTATCCACTGAACGGGCTGCCACGGAAGTCTCACACTTAGGCACTAGAGCAACAGTACACAAGACGGATACACAGATACCCCAGGAAATCAATTGAAGCCCGAGGTGGGTTGTCAGTGTGGTAAAAAGGGCCACATGCAGACCAGTAGCTGGATGAGAGGAGATCCGTGTTGGAGGTGTGGAAGAATAGGTCACTATGCCTGCAACTGTGGAGCAACACAGCTCCCAGAAAGAGCAAAACAGTAGCGACCGGGCTCCACAACCAGGAGAAAGTGACAAACAGCCACTGTTGAAGCAGACAAGAAATTGGGTAAGATCCATGGATGAAAAGGAACTGATGGAGATGATGAAATTTAAACTTAATGTGCTGTCAGTTCATGGTAATACAGAGCAGTTTTGGGCAACACCCAAACTAGAAGGGAAGATAGTAAGGAGGGATGTGGACATCGGGGCAGCAGTGTTGTTGATCCTGGAGTCCGTATATACAGAAAAACTGAATCATCTTCCCTTGAAACCTGCAAATATTGTTCTAAGAACATATACAGATCAGATAGTGCCTTTGAAGGGTTACATATACACCATGGTGCAGATGAGGGACCAGTGCGCACGTCTCCCCTTGTATGTCATAAAAGGGAATTACTCTGCATTGTTTGGAAGAGTTTGGATAAAGCAATTGAGACAAAATTGGGTAGTAGTAAACAGATTCATGGAAGCTGGTTTGGGCCGTGATGAGATATTGGGCAGATACCAGGAGGTGTTTATTGGAACTCTGGGGGAGATGAAAGGTGCGAAGGTGAATGTATAATTGAAATCAGGAGCTTGTCCCAGGAATATGAAAGTCTGGCCAGTACCATATGCAATCAGATCTAAAATGAAGACTGAACTGGAGAAACTGGTAGAGTTTCTCTACTTTCTCAGAAGACTAAGGAAATTTGATATGTCCACTATGACTTTCAGTAACTTTTACAGATGCACCATAGAAAGCATTCTTTCTGGCTGCATTACAGCTTGGTATGGCTTCTGTTCTATTAAAGACTGCAAGAAACTACAAAAGGTTGTGAACAAAATCCAGTCCATCACTCAAACCAGCCTCCCATCCATTGACACTGTCTATATTTCTTATTGCCTTGGAAAAGCAGCCAGCATAATTAAGGACCCCATGCACCTCTGACATACTCTCTTCCACCAACTTGCATCAGGAAAAAAATACAAATGTCTGAGGACACATACGAATTTACTCAAGAACAGCTTCTTCCCTGCTGCCATCAGATGTTCAAATGGACTTAGCTTGCAGTAAGTTGATCTTTCTCTACACCCTAGCTATGACTGTAACACTACATTCTGCACTCTCTCCCTTCCTTCTCTATTAACGGTGTGCTTTGTTTGCATAGTGTGCAAGAAATAATACTTTTCACAGTATTCCATTATATGTGACATCAATAAGTCAAATCAAAATCAAATCAAATTTAGGGGTTTTGGAACCAGTGGCCAAAGTGAGTGGGCCATGCCCGTAGTTTCAGTCATGAAGACCGATGGATCTGTGAGACTACGTGGGGACTTTGAGGTCACAGTGAATCCTAACGTATGTGTGGAATAGTGACCGTTACCATTCGTTAACTGGGCTGGGGAGGAGAAATTCATTAAGATGGGTCTTTCCCAAGTGTATCTGCAAATGGGGATGGCTGAGGATTCACAATCATTGTTAACGATTGTCACCCAAAAACGATTAAAAGCAAATTACTGCGGATGCTGGAATCTGAAACCAAAAAAGAAAGTGCTGGAAAATGTCAGCAGGTCTGGCAGCATCTGTAAGGAGAGAAAGGAGCTGACGTTTCGAGTCCAGATGATCCTTTGTCAAAACTAAAAGGCGTAGAAAGTGGGAGATATTTATACTGCAGGGGGAGGGAATGAAAGATGAGTCATAACCATAGAAACCAGGGATAAAGACTCCTAATAGCTGTCCCCAGAGAGAATAAAGGATGTGAATGGCCAAATTGCAAAGAAGCTATAAGATGTGACAGATGAAGATATTGGGACTGGGGGGGTGGGGGGAATGGGACAGAGGTAGAATGTAGAAAAGGGGAAAGGGGGGAGAAAAAATAAGGGAAGGGGGATGAAGTAGGGGAAGGAAAGAGTTGGTGGGGGGAAGGAAAATGAAGAAAGACCATAAAGAAATAAAAGGTAGAGAACAGTAAAATATTTAATAAATTGGAATGAAAATAAAGGGGACAGAGGTGGGGGTAGAGCAAATCATCTAAGTTGTTGAATTCGATGTTGAGACCGGAAGGCTGTAAGGTGCCTAGCTTGAAGATGAAATGCTGTTCCTCCTGTTTGCAGAATGCTGACAGAGGGAGTGAAGCAAAGATGTGTTTGGTGGTGACGTCACGCTGGAATTGGCGAAAATGGCAGAGGATTATGCTTTGCATATGGAGGCGGGTGGGGTGAAATGTGAGAACAAAGGGGGACTCTGGATTGTTTCGCTACAAGCGACTGCCTTTGGAATTACATCATTTCCGGCCATTTTCCACAGGAAAATAGACCAAATTCTATGTGGTCTTCCGGGGGGTGCAGTGCTATTTAGATGACATATTCATCACAGTGCTACTAATGAGGAACACTTATATAATCCGGAACGAATGCTGAAGAGGCAGGAAATTCCCTAGCATAGTAAATTTGTCTCTCCTAATTTGCAGACATGGTTTGCAAATCAGGAGAGACACATGCAAATTTTTCAAAGACTCAGTGGAGTACCTGGGTCATGTCATCGATGATGAGAGGTTGCATAAGGCTCCGAAGAAACAAGAAGATATTAATAAGGTACCCAGACTGGCAAATTTGCCACAGTTGAGATCCTTGCTGGGACGGATCAATTATTATGGCAAATTTATGCCAGATCTCACGATCGTATTGAAATCTCTGCATCGAATACTGATGAAAGGTCAGATATGGCAGTGGGTATGGGAATGTGAAAAGGCCTACCAAGTGGCAAAGGAGGCATTAAAGGAATCTGGAGTTTCGATACACTTCAACCCAAATCCACTTATTCAGCTGGCATGAGACGTGTCACCACATGGGGTGGGAGTGGTTCTCTCCCACATGATGGACAATGGGGAAGACCGACCCATTGCTTTCACATTGCGATCATGCTCTAAGGCAGAGAGAAATAGAAAAGGAGGCAGTGAGTATCATTTTTGGGCTGGCGAAGTTCCACCAATTCTCGTATGTCAGAAATTTGTCCTATTATCGGATTACAGACCAGTCACAACAATGTTGAGCCCCTATTCGAGTATTCCATCAGTGGAGACTGCAAGGTTGCAAAGGTGTGTATTGATCTTGTCAAGACATTCATTTGAGATCCATTATTGGCAGTTGAACTGAGTATGTTCTTATGTTCTTATGTGTGTTATCGAGACTGCCTTTGCCAGGGAACAGGGAGGATTCTGAGGAGACTGTGAAGATAACATATTTTTCACATGAGAATAAAGTTCTGATTATTGCTGTGAATATTAAGCTAGCCACAAGGAAAGACCTCATATTGAGTCGAGTGATACCTCGTCCAGAGGGGGACGACTTATCACAAGAAGGACCCAGAGTTGAGGCCCTGTTTGAACCGAGAGTAGGAAGTATCGTTTCAGGATGGCTGCTTGTTGTGGGGTATGTGTGTCATTAGCTTGACTGGAGCAGCTGCACTAAGGGCACCCAGGGGTGATACGGATGAAGGAGATGGCCAGGAGTTACATCTGGTGGCTAAACATATTTGCTAGTATAGAAGATTAAGCAGGAGCGTGAGTAGCATGCTCCCAAATTCAGAAAGCACCACCAGTGTTGCCATTACATTCTTGGGAATGGCCAAAAGGACCATAGGAATGTGTCCATATCGATTTTGCAGAGCCAGTGGAAAACTGCATGTTTCTAGTGGACATGGATGCATATTCTAAGTGGCCGGAGGTGAAATGCATGAAAACAAAGTAACCACAGTAACAACTACCACAGTAACTACCTTGGACAGACTGGATGACGTGCTTGCCAGTTTTGGGTATTCAGTGGAAGTGGTGAGTGACAACGGGCAGCAGTTAGTGTCATGGGAATTCGAGGAGTACATGAACTGCATGGCATTCAACATGAAAGGTCTGCTTCACATCATCTGGTGAACAATGGCCCAGTGGACCGACTTGTGCAGTGGGTAAAACACTCCTTGGCAGCACCAGAGGGGGAAGGCTCGTTGAGGCAAAAAAACAGTTTTTAAATATATATGGAAATACACCGCATGTAATGGCAAAATAACCCCGGTGACATTGATGCTAGGAAGACAGTTACAGACAATGGTCAACTTACTGAGGCCAGAAGAGACCAGACAAATAGTGGAGAAGAGTCAAGAGAGGCAGATGGACTGGTGAGCTGAGCATGCAAAACTGAGAACTTTTCAAAAAGATGAAATAATCCTAGCAATTAACTATGCGCCAGGAAAAATGTGGATTCTGACAGTAATACTCGTCAAAACTGGGCAGCTGTCCTACACTGTAGAGATGCAAGGTGAGCTGCCGTGGTGTCGGCCTGCAGACCAATTACTGGTGGCACCCTATCAAGGAATGAAAACACCAGCTGGAGAGGTTCCTGAGGAAGGGAGTGGGGACCCATGACAACAGTATCAGCTAATGAGCCAGGAACACCGGTAGTAGTGAATGATGTTGTGGGTATGGAAGAATCATTGGAGCCGCAGTCACTGGAGAAAGACCAAAGGCTGATCCCAGCTCACAGGAAATAACTTCCACGAAACTGTCTGCCTCTGGATTGATTGATCATTTTTATATAATATGAACAGTTGTGTGGCAGGCCAAATGAATGTTATTATGTCTGTAATGTGTAAAGTTATGTTTAAGTAAATAATTGATTGTTATTTCTGGATGAAGATTGCTAAATAAATGGGAGAATGTTATGTATGTGGGGTGTGGCCCCTTTAAGAAGACAGGTCAGGTGACCCAGGGTATAGGGTAACCTGCCTGAGAAACTGCCCCTACAGCCACTCGAGGGCTGGGGTGTGATAGTACAGTTCTTCAATGAACCCTATTGTTCCTGTGGCTTATCTTCCCATGTGGCTTCTTTGGAGCTACCCCCTGGTAGTCTCAGACTTAACAATATTCTACAAGACTCACGGGGAGATGTGTTTATGATCCCCCATGGCCATCATAACCTCCTTTCCCTTCAAATCCACTTCTTCCCCTGCACCCCGCCACAGGGCGGCCTGGCATTCGGCCTGGGGTCAATTAGAAGCAGGATCGGATCGGGGATATGAAACGGATTGGAGACATTCACTTCTGAAGGACACGTTATAAAGCCACTGGTGCTGGTTCTTCCTGAGGTCTTGATTCAGTTGGCCACTGGTCTCTTCCGTTTTCATCTTGGAATCTGTGCCCTCAACACCCAGAGGGACAGGCATGGGGTTGATCTCCAGTTATGACAGTGGTCATGCTCATAGCTGGTAATGAGACTTGCACTGGCAGGGATTTCTTACTCCTAAGATGGCGCTTCCCAACAATTTTGCCCTGCACTTGGACCTTATATGACAGTTATGATCCCAGGAACCCAATTTCATGACTATCATCACACAATGCAATAGGCTTTTTCGTTACATCTCTCCGGTGATGTTCCAGTAGGGCGACACGGTGGCACAGTGCTGCCTCACTGTTCCAGGGACCCAGGTTCAATTCCGGCCTTGGGTGACTGTCTGTGTGGAGTTTGCACATTCTCCTGATGTCTGCATAGGTTTCCTCTGGTTGCTCCAGTTTCCTCCCATAGTCCAAAGATGTGTGGATTAGGTTGATTGGCCATGCTAAATTGTCCGTTAGTGTCAGGGGGACTTGCAGGGTAAATATTTGGGATTACAGGGATAGGGCCTGGGTGGGATTGTTTTCAGTGCAGGCTTAATGAGCCAAATGGCCTCCTTCTGCACTGTAGGGATCCTATGATTCTATGATACTGCCCCAACCCCATAAGGGGAGGCATCACATGTTAGGATAAGGTCCTTTTTGGGGTCAAAATTGGCCAAAAAATTAAAGATTTCTGTTTAATGTTGTTGAAAGCCTTCAGCTCCGGTGCCCCCCAAGACAATTTTTGATGTTCCTGTAATAGAGTATGCAAGTGGGGGGCAAATAAGGAAAAAAAAATTGGAATAAATTTCTGTAATAATTCACTAAACCCCAGGAAACATTTCAATTCCATGGGATTCCTTGGAGTTGGTGCCTCCTTAATGGCCCTCACCTTGTTCTGCACCAAATGAAGGCCCTTGTTATCCACCCAATATCCCAAATAGATCATGGCACTTGCTTGGAAGACTTACTCTGACCTCCAACAATTGCTGTAAGACATCTTCCAAGTTTGTTATGTGTTTGTGTTCCAAAGTTCAGCGACCGACTCATTGTCCAGGTACACTGCGACCTGAGGTAACACTTGGAGTATGTTCTCCATGACTCATTGAAAAATGGTGCATGCAGACGAGACTATGAAGGGCTGGTGAATTTACTCACGTCAGCCTTTTTGCATGCTAATGTCACATACTTCCGGGAAAGCTCATCTAATTCAAGTTGGAGATATGCAAGGCTCATGTCTGACCTCGAAAATGTTTGGCCACCAGTTAATCTGGCATACAGGTCTCCGCTCGGAGCATGGGGTACCTGTCAAGTTTAGAAATCATATTCACAGTTAGCTTATAGTGTCCATAAAGTCAGATTGACTTTTCTTACTTAAGGACAGGAACAACAGGTGCAGCCCACTTTGTGATCTGTATGTGTCTTATTATGATGTGGAGATGCCGGCGTTGGACTGGGGTAAACACAGTAAGAAGTCTGACAACACCAGGTTTAAGTCCAACCGAATCAAATAAATTAAATATATATCAAATAAATTGGTTGGACTCAAACCTGGTGTTGTCAGACTTCTTACTGTGTCTTATTATGTCCAGCTTTTCCAGGTATTCCAGTTCCAACTCTATATTTTCAAAGAGTGAGTAAAAGACCTGGTCTCACTTTAAAATTCTTAAGCATTGCATCAGGATTGACTTAGATCTTAGCTTTGCTTCCCTTATTTTTAAAGTCCCTCGTGGAAAGCTTTGGATAAACTAGGCTTGTACTCGTTAGAGTTTAGAAGAATGAGGGGAGATCTCATTGAGACATATAAGATGATGAATGGGATGGATAGGATAGAGCTGGAGAGACTCTTCCCGCTCGGAAAGGACAGTAGGACTAGGGGGCACAGCCTCAAGATAAAGGGGGGGGCGGTTTAGAACGGAGTTGAGGAGGAACTTCTTCACTCAAAGGGTGGTGAATCTCTGGAATTCTCTGCCCGTTGAAGTGGTGGAGGCTACCTCGCTAAATATTTTCAAGACGCGGGTCGATGGGTTTTTGATAAGCGAGGGGATTAAGGGTTATGGGGAGAGGGCGGGAATGTGGAACTGAGCCACGACAGATCAGCCATGATCTTATTGAATGGCGGGGCAGGCTCGAAGGGCTAGATGGTCTACTCCTGCTCCTATTTCTTATGTTCTTATGTTCTTATTTATTGTATGGTTCCTCAATGGCCAGCCTGAAGATCTCCAGCCAGTTCACTCCAATGAGGCTATGTCCTTGTCGCATACAATGATTAGTAGAAGTTGTGCTGACTGCTGCCTGTTAGTCACTAGGATCAGCGTGGTGCCATTTATCCGCAATGGTTCCCCCATGTAGGTGACCTGCCTGGCCTTTCTGTTTTCTAAGCTCGTGAGCTGAATCTCAGCTAGGAAGCAATTATAAGTCTGCTTCTCAGTAACAGAGACTGCAGTCGCAATATCCACTTCCATTTTTAATGGGTGGCCATTCACTAATAAGTCCACCATTATGGGAGCAGCATTTATCATGAAGATGCAGTTTAATTGCATTGTCCCTGTTCCTGGCAATGGACATACCTGCAGGATATGATTTGGTACTGGCCTTGGCCTCATTTCAAAACATAATGCATCTTGTTTGTCCCATTCTTGTCACCCATGTAATAATTTTTGCTAGGCCAGTCTTCCATCACGTTTATTTGCAATGTACATTAGGTAGCACTTCTCCAGCTGCGGTGACAGATCAGCTCCTGAACATTTTGACTGCTGGCCTGAGTAGAGCCGACTGGTTTTAAGCCACTGCTGTTCCTTCCCTATTGGGAGCACCTCCACTCACTTAATAGGGGAGCTCGTGTACCACAAGGCCATTGGGGAGATCTATTAACAATCGCCCCATGACCATCATAATCGCACCCTAAAGATGCATTGAGGAATCCCACACACAGGTTCCCAGCTAAGGTTTGAATGCCAATTCCCAAGAAGAGCAAATTTCCAATAGGAAATTGACCTGCGCTGCGAAACATCTGAAAATGTGACTTAAATCTCAAACCTCGAATCGGTTTGACTAGATTCCATCAATAGTTGTCCAGAAAAAAATTAGAAGAATTAAAATGACTTCTAACTTCTGGGTAACTATTGTGCTGACTCATACCAATTCCTTATGGGACACACCCCATGCCCCTAAACCTCCAGGGGACTTCATCCACCCCCCAACTAAACCCCATGGGACTCCTCCACCCTCCAATATCTCCCCCTCCCCAGCAGGGACACACCACCCCCATTGGATAGCCCTCCCCAGTGGTATTCCCTGAATCCCAAGAAACGTCCTACTATGCCATCAGAACTCTTCCCCCATCAAGGCCCGACTTCAAGCCTTTAATCATCTCCTCCTACCTCTAGCTAACCCAACTCCTGACTCTCACTTCCACCCCAACATTTCACCGGATCCCACCCTCCCGTGTGGCCTGACCCATCTGAGACCCGACCCAACCCATCCTCTCAGTCTGATCTACCCCCAAGGCCCAGCCTAACTCCCCTGCCCCTCCTCAAAGACCCAACCAACCCAACTCAACCTGGTCCAGTATGATCCCGGCATCCTGAATCCCAATCCAAATCTCAAACACTCCCCCCCACCCACCCCACCCAGCAAGAGATTCGTAGGCCCAACTACACAGATGTTTATTAACAGAGAAAAAAAACACTCCTAATGCTCAATATAAGAGCTTCAAACAAGTGTAATGATGCTGCGCAACACTTAAAACCGTGACTTACTAATTAAAGTAATTTACTAATTAAAGTAATTTACTAATTAAAGTAAGTTACTAATCTGTGTGAAAAACCTCAGGCAAAATCCCACACGTTTTTGCCTAACCCTCAACTCAAACCCCCTCATGGCTCGACAGACTGGAGGGGCTGATTGTGAACAAGTCCCCAGGACCGGATGGAATGCATCCGAGGGTTCTGAAAGAAATGGCGGAGGTGATAGTGGATGCCTTGGTGGTTATTTTCCAGACGTCGCTGGATTCCGGAGAAGTGCCGGAAGATTAGAAAACGGCTAATGTTACGCCGTTGTTTAAGAAGGGTGCCAGGCAAAAGGCGGGGAATTATAGGCCGGTTAGTTTAACGTCTGTGGTAGGTAAAATGTTAGAATCCGTCATTAAGGAGGAAATTGCAAGGCATCTTGAAGGGAATTGCTTGATAGAGCAGACGCAGCACGGTTTCATTAAAGGGAAGTCGTGTCTGACAAATTTACTGGAGTTCTATGAGGATGTGTCTAGGGCGGTGGATAGAGGAGAGCCGGTGGATGTGGTCTTTCTGGATTTTCAGAAGGCGTTTGACAAAGTACCTCACAAGAGGTTATTGCAGAAGGTCGAGGGACATGGAGTTGGGGGTAGGGTGTTAGCGTGGATAGAGGATTGGTTGTCAAATAGGAGGCAGAGAGTGGGGGTCAATGGGTGCTATTCGGATTGGCGGATGGTGACTAGTGGAGTGCCCCAGGGGTCGGTGCTGGGGCCTCAGCTATTTACCATTTATATAGATGATCTGGAGGAGGGAACCGAGTGTAGGGTGTCGAAATTTGCTGATGACACCAAGATTGGGGGAACGGCAAATTGTGCGGAGGGTGTGGAGAGTCTGCAGAAGGATCTAGATAGGCTGGGCGAATGGGCCAGGAAATGGCAAATGGAATTTAATGTTGGCAAATGTGAGGTGGTCCACTTTGGTAGGAATAATGGTAGGAAGGATTATTACTGACGTGGCGAAAAACTGCAGCAGGCGACGGTGCAGAGGGACCTTGGGGTCCTTGTGCATGAGTCGGAAAAACCCAGCTTGCAGGTGCAACAGGTGGTCAGGAAGGCGAATGGGATGCTGGCCTTCATAGCGAGGGGGATTGAATATAAAAGTAGGGAGGTCTTGCTGCAGCTGTATAGGGCATTGGTGAGGCCGCAGCTGGAGTACTGTGTGCAGTTTTGGGCGCCGCACCTGCGCAAAGATATTTTGGCCTTGGAGGGAGTGCAGAGGTTTACTAGGCTGATACCGGAGTTGAGGGGGTTGAGCTATGAGGAGAGGCTGAATAAACTAGGCTTGTACTCGTTAGAGTTTAGAAGAATGAGGGGAGATCTCATTGAGACGTATAAGATGTTGAATGGGATGGATAGGATAGAGGTGGAGAGACTCTTCCCGCTCAGAAAGGACAGTAGGACTAGGGGGCACAGCCTCAAGATAAAGGGGGGGCGGTTTAGAACGGAGTTGAGGAGGAACTTCTTCACTCAAAGGGTGGTGAATCTCTGGAATTCTCTGCCCGTTGAAGTGGTGGAGGCTGCCTCGCTAAATATTTTTAAGACGCCGGTTGATGGGTTTTTGATAAGAGAGGGGATTAAGGGTTATGGGGAGAGGGCGGGAAAGTGGAACTGAGCCACGACAGATCAGCCATGATCTTATTGAATGGCGGGGCAGGCTCGAAGGGCTAGATGGCCTACTCCTGCTCCTATTTCTTATGTTCTTATGTTTCTACCATAACCTATCTTGGAACTTCAGCCCAAATATCCCTCGGACCTGACTGATGTTTACAATTCCCCACACAGTTGGTCCTTTCAGTGCAAACTGTAGGTCTGTGAATCAGGTTGAGCCTCTTCTTGGTGATTCAGTGCAAGACTTAACTGTCTTAGCCTTTCTATTAAAAAAATTATCAAAAATATCAAAGATATTTTCTGGAGACATCCTGTTTGGATGGTCAGTGCTTAGCATTTTTTAATCTCTTTAACCTGGTTTCTGCCTTGGTCCAGACAAACCATCGCGATGATGTTTCCAAAATTGAAACAATGGATCCATTCAGGTGTGATGCCTTAGTGTCTTGATACAGTACTGACATGTTTTAAAGATTAACCCCTTACAGTACAGTTGCGGCTTAGCCTGTTTGTTTACAGTGTTTTTTGTGTCCATGAAGCATTTGGGGTTTTGTATTTAATAAAAACACAGTTGGAGGGGATTTCCTTCCTACATCTGCTACACCTGTAAATGGTTTGATAGACTCACATCTCTCACTGGAGGAGTCATTGCCTAACGTGAAAATTATTAACCAAAAACTAATGTAGCTGTGCTGTACAAAGTTCATAGATACCCAACATTTCAACCCTCAAACGTGACAGAATTGGCATAATGGTCAAGAGAGAATTTGTTCTATCTGGGTTCTCACAGAATGGCCATTCAGAGGACACAGTAAATATCAAAATGTGACGATAAACTTGTGTAAAACTCAGAGGTGCTAATGATTTGGGGAGATTGTTATGAATTGCAGAGTCTGTCTGTTGGGTTCAAGGACTGCGGCTAAGTGGAGAAAAAGTGTTTCTGTTATGGGGGAAAACTGTACTTTCTGTTTGAGTTCCAGATTGAGAAAGTCTTTCTTCTTTTGCTCCAGGTTGTCACCAATGAACATGACGGTGAGAGTGACGAGAATGTGGAGCGAGGCAACTGGTCCTCAAAGACTGACTACTTGCTTTCAATGATTGGCTGTGCTGTTGGTCTGGGCAATGTCTGGAGATTCCCCTACCTGGCTTACAAAAATGGAGGAGGTACTGTCATGAAGTGTGCTGTACTGTAGGAGAGTGGAAGACAGAAAGCTTGTGACTAGTGGTGTGCCGCAGGGATTGGTGTTGGGTCCATTGTTGTTTGTCATCTATATCAATGATCTGGATGATAACGTGGTAAATTGGATCAGCAAATTTGCTGATGATACAAAGATTGGAGGTGTAGTGGACAATGAGGAAGGTTTTCAAAGCTTGCAGAGGGACTTGGATCAACAAGAAAAATGGGTTGAAAAATGACAAATGGAATTTAACGCAGACAAGTGTGAGGTATTGCACTTTGGAAGGACAAACCAAAGTAGAAAGTATAGGATAAGTGGTAGGACTCTGAAGAGTGCAGTTGAACAGAGGGATCTGGGAATACAGATGAGAATTCCCTAAAAGTGACGTCACAGGTGGATAGGGTCGTAAAAAGTGTTTTTGGTACATTGGTCTTTATAAATTGGAGTATCGAGTATAAAAGTTGGAGTGTTATGGTAAGGCATTGGTGACGCCAAATTTAGAGTATTGTGTACAGTTTTGATCACCTAGTTACAGGAAGGATGTAAATAAGGTTGAAAGAGTGCAGAGAAAGTTCACAAGGATGTTGCCAGGACTTGAGAAGCTGAGTTACAGAGAGAGATTGAATAGGTTAGGACTTTATTCCCTGGAGCGTAGAAGAATGAGGGAAGATTTGATAGAGGTGTATAAGATTTTGATGGGTATAGATAGAGTGGCTTTTTCCACTGAGGCTAGAGGAGAAAAAAAACCTGAGGGCATGGGTTAAGGTTGAAAGGAGAAAAGTTTAAAGGGAATATTAGTGGGGGCTTCTTCACACGGAGAGTGGTTGGAGTGTGGAATGAGCTACCGGATAAAGTGGTAAATGCAGGATCACTTTTAACATTTAAGAAAAACTTGGACAGGTTCATCGATGAGAGGAGTGTGGAGGGATATGGTCCAAGTGCGGGTCAGTGGGACTAGGCAAAAGATGGTTCGGTATAGACAAGAAGAGCCAAAAGGCCTGTTTCTGAGCTGTAATTTTCTATGGTTTTATGATTCTAAAAGAATATTCAGTATAAAAAAATCCAAAGTTGAACATTACTGGAGTAGACTTGAATACCACAAATTTAATCTTTTTCCAGATTTTTTTTATCAGATATTATTTATTCAGATGTGAATCATGTGACAAGGTGATATTTATTCCCCTTCCCTGAAGGCAGTAAGAGATAATCGTGTTGTGAGACTGAAGATGTGTAGGTCAGATTAGTTGTGGGTAGCAGTGACATTTTCAGCTGTGGAAATTAGCGAATCAGTTGGCACTCTTACCAGATATTGCTTTTGAATTTCCTATAAAGTAATTTGGATGTGGTTGTTTGTTCGGCAGTGTGTAATGAGGCAGTAATGATGGGAATTTGGTCTCATTCCCTTAGCCTGCTGTACTGCTCCATTTTACCCTGTAAAAGGGGCAGGTGCAGGAATCACTGGTCTGTATTTGCAGCAGCAATTTCACTGGGAGCAAAGCGTGTGGAAAACTGATGAGATTGGGCCCCACTTGAAATAAATTCCATTAAAGATTCAAAATGAACCTTAAGGTTTGATCTACAAATAGTGAAGAAATTCAGGATTGGGGGATTATTTGATGTTATAGTCATTAATATAGGATGAGTATCCTTTATGCGTAAATCCAAAATCAAACACAACCAAAAATCCCATTGTTTTTGAACCTCATTAACTTTTATTATTGAAGTATCTTTGTTGGACTGCCTGGTTAACATTGTGAGTTTAATTGTGAACATGTCAAGAAGGGACATGTTGCATGTATCCAGTATTTACTCTGTGAGACATCTTACTTTTCTACTCATTTTATTCACTTTGGACTATAGCTAACCTAGGCTTAGAATATTGTGATGTAAGCTTTTAGATAGAGGATACTTGACTGATAATATATTTTATCTAACGTGTGTATGTCCCACACTTTCAAAAGGAATAAATCGATCCTCCAGTCCCTGGAAGAAATTCAATATCAAATGTTTCTGCTGGGATCACTAATTATGTTTTAATTTCCAGCAATAAAACCCTCAGTGAATTCCCTGGAAATCTTACTGTGCTGAAACAGAACATTTACTCTGTTTTTGTTTGTATTTAGATGCTGAATAAACATGCAACCTGCAGTCATACTCACAACCATTTGTCTCCCATGTTAATATGAAATCCAACACTTAGTTGTTTGACAACCACTCCAAAACTGCAGTACTAAAATTGCTCGCTCAAGCATCCAGAGAATCTATTTTACTTTTCTTTAACTATATATTCCAGGTGTCTTCCTTATTCCCTATACACTCATGCTGGCACTAGTTGGGATACCAATGTTTTTCCTGGAATCTTCCTTTGGTCAGTTTGCCAGCCTTGGACCTGTTGCAGGGTGGAAAGCTGTGCCAATGTTACAAGGTTAGTGTTTATTCACCAGTACAAATTCGGAAGGGTTTAATTGAGCAATAGGGGGCCATGTTCTCTCTGGTCGGTAGAGAAGGCTGCCAGTCATTTGAATCAATATCACTCATTTTACACTTTCACACAAAGTGAAAATTACCCTAATGTTGATTAATTCATATTATTACACTGTTAATAATTTCATTATCAGCAGAGTTTGAGCCAGTCTTGCTGTTACTGTTCACAATCTGTTTTGTCATTCATTTTACAAGGACTGATACAGATTTTGGAGAGACGGACACAGTGAGTGAAAAAGTCCATTCCCTCGTTCTGAATTGAATCGGATGTTAGACCCAACACGAGGAAAAATCTCAGTCTGACATTTGGTTTTTAACACTGACGTTTGTTTTTATCATTCATTTTTCTGTATAAGATTTAGATCAATTGAAATTGTTAGTTTAATTTCATTGAAACAACTGGAGGCTCATGAGGTCACTGAAATTGAAAGCTGGGAATAAAGACATCCATCCTCAGTGTGCAGAGGAGGGAATTCAATCTCTTGTAGTGAACTGATTACATGATGTTGTATTTGTAACATAGGTCATACAATCAAATCAGTTTATCTATATTCCAGTTGAGCTGCCTCCCTTCTGTTTATAACAAACTCTGTCAGCAAATCCTCTAGTTACAACTCCCTCAAATCTTTGTCAAACCTCTTCTTAAAGACATCTATTAGACTTAACCAGTCTCTGCGGTATTGAGTTACACATTCACATCACTCTCTAGCTAAAGACATATCTCCTTAATTCCTTGCTGTTTCCTAGTGACCGTTTTAGGTTAATGGCCTCTTCCCCACAAGGGGAAAGACTGGTGTAATTTTATCCATGAGACCTGTGCGCAATACTTGGTCAAGGATAGGTTTGTTTCAGCAGTGGGCTTTCCTTGTCCCTTCAATTCCACCAAAGTACCAGCATTTTATTTTCAGCTTTCCCAAAATCCTGGAGTGCGAGTGTGATGACAGTTGCAAATGACGGCACGGTATTTAAAGGGAAGTCTGGAGGGCCGAGTGGCCTACTCCTGCTTCTAATTTGCATGTCAGAATAGTTGCATGAGACCTTATTTGTGAAAGCTACTTGAAGTTAGAGAATGAAGAACCAGGTGGGAAGGCTGACCTCTGGTCGACTATCTCACCCCTGGAGATAAAGCTGGAGATGTTAGGGCGAGAATGGGAATGGTCTTTTGGACCGGAGGAGGAGGAGCACAGCTACATGATGAAACAGGCCTGGCTGGCTTTTGTGGAGGCTGGAAGCATTGCTGGAAAAGGTTTAATAACCTTACCAGGACAGGAAAGGTGCTTGTTATATCACTTTCATGTAGCATCAGTCACTCTGTGCCTTTCCCAGTGCTCCTCTGACCTACTCGCTTCACAGTTTCGCACATTGCTTTCTGTCGAGCGATCTCTTCGAACTAGATTCTGAAGAGGCCATACTCACATTTAACCTCATCCAATTGCTAACTCTCACCAATCCCTCCATTCATCCTCTCCACATATTACCCTTCTCACATCCTTAACCCTCTGCTTTCTCTCTTTGCAGGAGAAGAGAGTGCACACCTCGAGACACAGCCAAAGAGCAGGGGAGCTACAACCACCCTGAATGTAGAAAGGCAGCATGCCCAGGAGAATGGCAGAATGGCACAGCCATTAGGGATCAGGGTTATAAAGCCAGCAGCCACCCACGTTGGTGACATTAAAAATCACACTGCCAATTGGTGCATGATAATCATTCATGTTGAATTGATGCTACCACTAACTGAAATGTCATGAGCTTTCAGAGCATTGCCCCTTCATCAGGTGAGTGATAATGTAATGACATGCACAATACGGCATCTGACCCTTTTCCACATATTAATACTAATTTAAGTCTTTTATCTCTCATAGGTGCTGTAATGGTAATGGAGAAGTTGCAGTTTTATGAGGATAAGGAATCCTTGGAGGAGACTGACCACACTGAGGAATCACTGTCACATGGCTTATGCACACGGTCTACCAGAGCAGATTCAGTAAAAAGTCTGACAACACCAGGTTTTAGTCCAACCGATTTATTTGATAGTAAACTCACAAGCTTTCGAGGGGACTGCCTCTTCGTCAGGTGAATGGAGAGTGAATGGAGAGAACTCTCCATTCACCTGATGAAGAGGCAGTCCCCTCGAAAGCTTGTGAGTTTACTATCAAATAAATCGGTTGGACTAAAACCTGGTGTTGTCAGACTTTTTACTGTGTTTACCCCAGTCCAACGCTGGCACATCCACATCATGAGCAGATTCACACCTTGGTGGGTACTGCATGGAGGTAGTTAGGTTGTCACACGGTGAGATGTATGACATGGGTGAGCAGGAACAGTTATTAGAAAGCAGGACAGGTGTGGAGAAACCCCATGAAGACACTTGAATAAGCATTGGTAAAACAATGAAAACAGAAAATGCTGCAAATACTCAAGAGGCCAAGCAGGTTCTGTGGAGAGAGAAACGGAATTTACAAATCAGATTTCTGAAAAGTCCAGTCAACTGTGGAGAAATGGGGCATGTGGGACATGGACGTGGAAGGCCCACCACTATTTCTGACAGATTCTTTTTTGCCGGCAGATGGAATCACATAGGTGTGAAGCCTGTATTTAGCCTGGCCATTTGTAATCAATGCTGAACTCATTCTCCTTGGTCCAGATCCTTAATGGTATAAGTCATGAATTTATGCTGTTCATGTAAATGCTCTTGAATGGTCATGATCTGATTTATTTAAATCTGCAGCACTTTAAGCATGAAAAAGCAGGCTGAAACTACCAGTTAGAGTTAATAAAACACTCTCTGTTGGACTGCTTTGATTAACAGTTAGCCACCTGGGATAAATTATAAAAATCATTTTGTAACCTGGAGACCAAAACTGCATGTAGCACTCTGACAGTAAACAACTAATATTCCGTACAGACTTAGGCAAGAATTCTCTGGCCATTCATGCTGGCGGAATCTTCCAGTCCCACTGATGGTGCACCCCTGCCATGTGTTTCCTAGCGGTGTGGGGTGGAATCAATGGGAAATTCCATTGACAGCGGCTGAACCAGGAGTGGTGGGAAATAAACGCCAGCTTAGTTTTTTTTAATAGCCTAATTACATGAAGGAGGTCATGTAATGTAATAGGTAGCATCCCTTCCCTGGACCAGAAGCTCTGGGTTCAATCCCAGCTCAGGACTTGATGACTGAATAAAGTGTGTCAATAATGTGGCCAAACAGGTTCCGTATCAACCTGTAAATCCTTCCAATATACACCATGACACTTGTTAAGAACGGGAGAGATTCCTAGTCACCATTCAATTGGAGCCTCTACTATCATCATCCATAGCTCTAGACTACAATATGCATGTAAAATGCCACAGTAACAGAAGTCCCTGAATTAACTATGACACACTAACAATTAATCCATGATTTGTATATTTGTATTCCTAGATCATTGCCCCTTTTAACACTTTTAGATTCCAGCTGTTCAAAGAAGCATGTAACCTTTTAATTTTATTAACTAAATTGCAATATCTCACACTTATCTATGTTGAAATTTATTTACCAATATTTTGCCCACTGCGTTGTCCTGGAATTTGATGTAGTCCACCTTAGTCCGACACAGTTTGGTTTCATCATGAATTCAGAAATTCTGCTTTGCATTTTAAAGCCTAAATTATTAATAGAATTCATTAACAATTGTCCCAGCGTAGATCCATGTGGGAACCAACTTTCCATTTCCTACCCCTCTGAACGGATGCTCTTTAGGCCCTAATCTGTGTTTCTTTTGTCTTACAGCCAGCGAGCTCGGCATTGCATTCTTTGTCCCTTCATTCTATATGCTGTAACCGTAATCATTGGTCTCTTGTGTAGCAAGTTATTGAAGGTCATTTGAAAATCTGGATAAATAACCACATTAGCTCAATGAAACATTCTTACTAATTTCTGATTTTTAAAATTCTGATTACATCTTAAGTACAGATTATTTCAGAAGCTTCATTATATCTCTTTCATTAACAGAAAGCATAATTAAAATTATCTGTGCACCCACATCCCCAATATTAATATGAAAGGACTTTCCAAGAGAATGGGATGGCTTTGCATCTGGAAAATGGAATGGCAAAAATCTTAGCTCTAGCTTAAATTGTACCAACCATTTGTGACAAGAAGATGTGATGAACACTTATCCACATGAGATGATCTCCGCTGTTTGTAAAGGGACAATGTAGAAATGAAAATTTAGAGTTGGTCATAATGAATGGTGGACATGGAGTTTTGGCAGCATCCAGATTCATTGATGCCTCTATGGAGTTATTGCTGAGTGCAGTGAGGAGCAGGAGACATACTGAAATAGGAGGGAGAACTGACTGTGAAGCACTTACCAATGCAGCTGAGGCAATGAGTAGCAAGAGAATTCTGCCTCAGTCTTAGATAAATTACAGGAAGGATTTACTGACTTAATCAGGGTCAGCCAGTGTGAGCATATATGATGATTCAGCTTCATCCTTTGGTTTAAGCCTTTTCATCCTCTCACCTTTCACTGTTTTTACAGAGTCATAGAATTTGTTTTTCAATCATTTACATGAAGGCATCACTGGCTTGACCAACATTTATTGCTCATCCCTGCTTGCCCTTGAGAAGGTGGTGGTGAGCTGCCTTCTTCAAGTGCTTCAATCCAAAAAGTGTAGGTACACCAACTGTGCTGTTAGGGAGGAAGTTCCATGATTTTGATTTTGACTGAGCAACAGTGGAGGAACAGCTATATATTTCCAAGTCAGAATGGTGAGTGACTTGGAGGGGACTCCAGGTAGTGGTGTCTGCTGCCCTTGCCCTCCTAGATGGTAATGAGTTGGAAAGGTCTAAGGCACCTTGGAGAGTTCCGCAGTGCTTCTTGTAGATAGGCACGCTGCTGCAATTATTCATCGGTGGTGGAGTGGGTGAATGTTTGAAGAAGGGATTTCAATCAAGTGGACTGCTTTGTCCTGGATGTTGTTGAGTTTATTGAGTGTTGTTCCAGCTACACTCATCCAGGCAAATGGAGAGTATTCCATCACATTCCTGACTTGTGCCTTAAAGATGGTGGACAGGCTTTGGGGAGTCAGGAGCTGAGTTACTTGCCACAGGATTATTAACCTTTGGCCTACTCTTGTAGCCATTGCATTTATATGGTGAGTCCAGTTCAGTTTCTGATCAATCATAATCCCCAGGATTCAGTGATGGTAATGCCGTTTAATGTCAAGTGCAATGATTAGATTCTCTCTTGTTGGAGATGATAATGGCCTGGCACTTGTATGGAGTGAGCATATATTTTTTGCCACTTGTCAGCCCCAAGCCTGGATATTGTCCAGTCTTGTTGCCTTTGGACATGAACTGCTTCAGTATTGGAGGAGCCATGAATGGTACTGAACATTGTGCAATCATGGGTGAACATCCACACTTCTGAACTTACAATGCAGAAGGAGACCATTCAACTCATCGAATCTGCACTGGCTCTCTGAAAGAGCGTTCTACCTAATCCCACTCCCCAGTCTTATCCCCATAACTTTGCACATTATTTTTTTCAGGTGGCAATTCAATTCCCTTTTGAATACCTCAATCGAACCTGCCTCTACCACCCTCTCAGGATATTCATTCCAGATTCCAACCAGCCTCAGGGTGAAAAGGTTTTTGCTAACAGATTCCATTATTTTGAATCTGTGCCCTCTTGAATGGGAACAGTTTCTCACCTGTCCATGCCCTTTTGGAACTTGAATACTTCTATCAAATCTCCTCTCAGCTATTTTTCCTCCAAGGAATAAGGTCCCAGCTTTTCCAATCTATCCTCATTGTGACAGCTCTTTACCCCGGAATCATTCTTGTGAATCTTCTGTGGGCTCTCTCCAGTGCCTATATTATACTAACATGTCACCCTTCACAGTCTCTCAATTGTTCAGCAACACCCACACTTCACTTTCCGTGCACTTGAACTCCCCATCCATCATTGCCACACACCCCAATCTTTATGCGATGTAATGCATCTGTCTCATGGTCACCCTGACTGAAAGCACGGTTCACACCCCGCCAATAGGATAAGTGCCTCGCCTTTATTCATTCATGGGACTGTCTTCATGCCCTTTGTAGGTGACAGGAAAAGAGATGGTCAGCTCCGAAAAGCCCAACAGCTGCAGAAGAGGATGCCCTGGAGATAAGTGACAGCTTTGTCTTCCTCTCAATCAGAGATGGAGAGAGAGAGAAATCACAAATATCTCAAACTCACATGCACTGACTTTATTTCACCATTGTTTGAGCCTCGGAAGCCTGAATCTGCCGATTGTCAGGATTCCACAAATGAATTGTATGCCTTTCTTTTATCTTCCAGGGTCGTCTTACATGAACAAGATTTGCATATTGTGCACAGTTCTTCACAGGATGTCAATAGTTTTGATTGCCGCAGTATTAATGTGAAAGTGGCTTGTCAGTGACAGGGTATCCCCCCTCCCCTACCTCCTTCTATGCCTCCCTTCAGTTTATTTCCCACCGGTGCACCACCCTCCCTGTGCACAGGCTGATCCCATCACAGCATGTCTTGGCTACCATGATTGGTTGTGGTGATGTTTGGTCAAACAGGTTCAACTCGTTCTTACCCAGATCTTGTTGATTTGAAATCTGCCAAGCTTGAATAAAACTGACATCACTCAAGTACTCTTTGTCAAATAATTCAATTTAATTTAATTATTAGTGAGACAAGTATAGAATCATTGAATCATAGAATCTCTACAGTACAGAAGGAGACCGTTTGGCCCATCAAGTCTGTACCAATCGCAATCCCACCCAGGCCCTATTTCCGTAATCCCACACATTTACCCTGCTAATCCCCCTGACTCTTGGGTCAATTTAGCATGGCCAATCAACCTAACTTGCACATCTTTGGACTGTGGGAGGAAACTGGAGCACCCAGAGGAAACCTCCACAGCTACAGGGAGAAAGTAAAAACTCCACTCAGACAGTTACCTAAGGTCAGAACTGAACCTTCTTCCCTGGCACAGTGAGGCAGCAGTGCTAACCACTGTACCATCAGGCCACCCAAGTTGGCTTTCATTAACACCGCAATGAAGTTACTGTGAAAATTCTCTAGTCGCCACACTCTGACGCCTATTTGGCTACACAAAGGGAGAATTTAGCATGGCCAGAGCACCTAACCAGCACCTCTTTCGGACTGTGAGAGGAAACCTGAGCACCCCAAGGAAACCCACGTGGCAAGGGGAGAACGTGCAGATTACACACAGTCACTGACCCAAACCGGGAATGTTTGGCAAATGAAACTGCAGCACCAGCTGCAAAAGTGCCCACTGTAAAAAGTGAACTTTTATTCAGATTAGATAATGATGCTATCCAGTGATCTCACCTGACTGTCAATTTATGGCTTTTCACAAGTCAGAAAATGAGGAGGAAATAACTGGCTCTTTTCTCTTGATATTAATGCCATTTTATCCAGTAGCTCAATGCATAAAACAAAATTGTGACATCTGAAGCAAGATTGGCTCAAAATTGAAATATATCAAAGTTAAAACTGTAACTATTATTAGTATGGTTTCACGGTCTAGGAGAAAGTTCAGAGGCGTGGGTCAGGGCTTGAATGTAAAACCATCAATGAAGCGCAGTTGATAAATAATTCTAGACAGTTATGAACATACAAATAATGGCAGATATTACTATGGTAACAAATTGTCATGAAAGAAGATTGATTTGTCTGATCATGTGAAAGAATTAATTTCAAATTAATAGTTTCTATTCTTGTTCCATTTCAAGGTGTGGGTATAACCATGATCCTTTTTGGTTCAATTTCCAACATTTCCTACTGCTGCATCATTGCCTACAGCCTGTATTACTTGTTCGCCTCCTTCCAATCCCCCCTGCCGTGGGCAGACTGCTTCAGTTGGTGGGGCGCAGATAAAACATGCAGCAGGACTCCCAAAGGTACTGTCTGAACTTCTATTGGGTAACCAACTGTTATCGGTCTGAATGTGAGAGAAACACGGACATTGGTTTCAGTGAGCTTTTTCGTTGTGATCACACAGCAGAAATACAGAGATAGAAATCAGCCACAGGAGCCATCTGACTGAAGGACTTGAAATTTCGGAGTGTCAATAATAAATATTTACAGACAAGCCAAATACTTTAAGAAAACTGATTGGTCTTCAATGGATTGATCCTGTCTCTGCTGGTGATATGTTCTCTTGTTCTTTGTCCCTTGCTTCCTTATTCTACTTATTTCTCTTCCACTTAGTTAATCTTCAGAGTTTAAATTTGGGAACACACAGTTTTAACCAACCTCACCATCCTAAACACGAAGATAGGGTGCGAACATCATGAATCTTACCTGTGACCCACACAGAACTTATACTGAGCAGCAAGTGGTTGGTGCTGTACTTAGTGTCTGAAGTGTGCATGGAGGATCAAGAGGTCAGGAAGAAGGGATAAAGGGTCATGGGGCTAAAGGCTAGGCTCAGGTCTGGGAGGAAGCTCAAAGTTGGGGGTCAGACTTTGAATGTACAAGGTCAAAGATCTCTGGAATCAGAGCAGTACAATTGTGGTAAAGACATCAGGAGCAATTTTACTACTTTGCCCTGCCATTGATAGGTGGGGTGAGCCGGTGAATTCACGGGAGTGCCAAGAAATCAGGTTCGCACCCAATTTCTCTCCTCTCATGATTTTACTGGAACCAGATATCAGGCACATTCAGCCTCCATTCATTTCCAGTGAGAGGCTGAATAAATTATTTAAATATGTGCCTCACCAGGAGAGGTTCTTTCCGGCGAGGAAAATAGCTGGTCCCCACAAATGGCGATCAGAAGTGATGGCCTTGCTGGCAGAACTGGAGGCCATTGAGGACCCCTTGGAAGTTGAGGGCAAGGGAGAATGCCCCTTGGGCAGTGTCAGCCCAGCACCTTGGCACTGCCCACAGAGCGGTGGCAGGGATCGGGTCTGAGGGCTCGGTTCTGCAGAGGCTGGGGCATAAAGGGGCGGAGCCTATAGGGCCAGGCCAATCAGGTAAGGATGGGTGGCTGTGAGTCGGCAGGCGATTGGTGGGGGAGGGCAATGATCTGAGCAGCAGGCAACAAGGAGCAATATTTCCAGGTAGGGGGACGTTCATGATTGGCCCCCAGTATAGCTGGGTGGGGGGTAGAGGGGGTGCCTGTTAGCAGTTTGTTTTGTCAAGGCTGGCTACAGCAGCAGAGAGCTGACAGGTGTTTTTCTCTCTGTCAGACCTGTCAGCTCTTCACTGGTTGCCATTGCACATGTGCAGCCACAGGTCTGCACTTGTGCAATGGCTCCCTTTGCTGCTGCAGCAGCCTTTCTGGCAAGTTAAGTCCTGTCCACATCCTCTATGGTTAGAAACTTTCTAGTCTATTTTTTCCTTCTCTAAGTGTATCAAATATGCAATTTGGACTTGCCCAAAAAATGGATCTGAAACTCTCCCATTTTCACATCAGCACTTAGAATTTTTCTCATATAATTGCCCCCATCCATTTTTTTACATATATATGAGTCATTTAAAGCTGGTTCTCTCTGAGGCAGTCAGCTCTGTACACCAGTTGTTAGGATCAGTACTTGAATTTATGATTAGCTTAAAGCCTATTTCAGGTGTGAGTAAAGGACATTGCCTGTTTGTCATTTTCCAACACAGTGGGAGGTTCACTTCTAGTTGGAAGAGAGCCCACCAATCCTACCCACGAACTTAGGGCCTTAATTGACTGTAGAACCTGTAAAATAATTGTATGTGGCCACATTTAATCCCTAATGTAATGATTTAGGAAGCCTGACTGGAAAGGAACATTATTTAATATAGAATGTTAAGTAAAACAGCTATTGTGATGTACACATAATAGTCCCTGCCTGGGAGTGTAGTTCAGCAAGCCCCGTCCTGAGCCTGCCTTATAAAAGGCTCAGATAATGAGTTCAAGCTGACCATTCTACTGGCTGTTACCAGAGGAACTCATTCTCAATGAGTCTCACAGGGAGATGAATCAGTGATTTCCCCATGGACCTTGTGGGAATTATCACACCTGATATCTTTTATCTGCAGGTTCTGGGTTTTTGTCACATATTTTTCCTTCAAAGAAATCATAGAATATCTACAATGCAGAATGAGGCCATTCAGCTCATTGATGTTCACTGACAAGAATCCCACGCAGGCCCTATCCCCGGATCCCCATGTATTTACCCTGCAAAACCCCCTGACACTAAGCGACAATTCACCATGGCCAATCCACTTAACTTGCACATCTTTGAACTGTGGGAGGAAACTGGAACACTCAGTGGAAACCCACGCATTCACGGGGAGAACATGCAAACTCCATGCAGACAGCCACCCAAAGCCAGAACTGAACCTGGGTCCCTGGCACTGTGAGGCAGCAATGCTAACCACTATGCTGCCGTGCCGCACCCTTGTTTGCTTCCCTTTGTGTACATCAATTTTTTCTCATTCATCACCTTCATTACAAGACCTGATGTGACACTTAACAATTTCCAAGCAAGGAGAGTGATTATACTGGAGTCATGGATCAGTACAGCAATGGAAGACATTATCAGAAATGAGTTGTTATTGATTTCCTGATGAATTAATGAAAATTTACCTCAAGATAAGTAGAGAAACTCTTGAAGTTGTTGGGGAGTTATAGTTTTGTATCAGAAAGATTTGATGTGGGAGATATAATAGATTTAGAAGTTTAGAAAAGCCTTGGCAATGTAACAATGTGACATCTGATTAGCTAGGGTCTGGTTTAACTGGAACAAGGAGCTGCAGCCTTGAGTCATGATTGGAGGGAGCAGAGAGACAGGATCTTAGCTCCTGGGTGATCGGCCGATCTATTTCTGCTTTCCGTGTGAGTAGGTAATATCTTGAGGCAACTCGATGTGGCAAGTAACAAACTCAAAGATTTATTGATTGAAAAGGGTTTAACAGCACAACTTTACAGGTCTACTCCCAGCAATGCTCTGACTCCAACTAAAACCTTTCAACCCTGGGAATGTACACCCTCACTTCTGATTGGCCCAGGTTCACTCATGCTCCATTGGTTCCGGACTGGTCAGATAGGTATGTGCTTTAATTAGCTGATGTGACTAGTGATGTCCTGCAAGGATCTGTGTTTGAGGCTCAACTATTCACATTTCCTACTGTAATAACTTGCATAGAGGGACAGAAAACCTTTTAAGTTTGATATTGGCACAGAGATAGGTGATAATGTGAGCAATGTGGAATTCTGAATTTACCAAGCAATGTTTATAATCCCAGTTGAAACTCCCCTGGTTAGGATCCAGTAGCTTTTGTGTTGTTGAAGTAGACAAAATTTGAGATCAGAATTATTCACTCAGAGGATAAAACCACAAGGTTCCATGGCTTTAAACAAACAGTTTGGTGCAGATTCGATGGGCTGAAGGGCCTCTTTCTGTACTGTAGGGTTCTATGATCTATGCTCCCCAGTAGAAATGTTTCTATAAGCAAGTTAACAAAACAAACAATTAATATTACCTCTTTTATATTCCAACATGAATTAACAGGCAAACTGTGATTGAACATCCCATTAATTTCACATGAAATGGCAGACATAATCAAATCAGATCCACAAATGTCAGTCATCACAAAAATTCTTTCTTGATCAGGGGAATTTTAACTCTGATCTTTTAAAGGGATGATCTGATCCCCAGCTGACAACGGTTCTGCTCTACCTGAGTTATATGAGTAAAATAAGAATGCAAATGGCACAATATTCCAGAATTCACTGCAGCATCTAAACACAGGCACAGTCCCAGTCCCAGCTTCCTTTGAGGCCTAATTTGTAACTGCAGTGATGCTCCAGAAGATCCTCTGAGATCCAGCCCACTCAGCAGCACAGAGCCAATGATAGCTGACCTTTCTCTACATCTGCACCTGAGCAACACACTCTTTTCATTCATTCATTCAGGAGGTGAAGATATCATTGGCAAAGCCAGAATTTATTGCCCATTCCTAATTGCCCTTGAGATACTGGTTGTGAGCTGCCTTGAACAACCACAGTACCTGTGGAGTAGGTGGGCCCACACTGCAGTTAGGACAGGAGATCCTGGATTTTGACCCAGCAACAGTGAAGAAACGGTGATATATTTCCAAGTCAAGAGGGTAACATCCAGGTGGTCGTGTTCCTACATATCTGCTTCCCTTGTCCATCTAGGTAGTAGGAATCGTGGGTTTGGAAGGTGCTGTCGAAGGAATGTTTTTGAGTTCCTGCAGTGCATCTTGTAGATGGTACATACTGCTGCCGCTGCTCATTGGTGGTGGATGGCGTGAATGTTTATGAATGGAATGCCAATCAAACAGGCTGCTTTGTCCTGAATGGTGTCAAGTTTCTTGAGTGTTGTTGGAGCTTCATTCATCCAGGCAAGCGGAGAATATTGCATCATGCTCCTTGCGTCTTGTGGATCATTGACAGGCTTTGGGGAGTCAGGAGGAAAGTTACTTGCCGTAGGACTTTTTGTCTGACCTGCTTTTATAGCCATAGAATTAAATGGCTAGTTTTGTTCAACTTTTGTCAATAGTAAATTCCAAAATATTGATAGGGGGAATTCAACGAAGGTAATGCCATTCAGTGTCGAGGGGCAATGGTTAGATCCTCTTTGGTAGGAGACGATCATTGCCTGGCACTTGTGTGGCACGAATGTTACTTGTCAGTTGCCAGGCCAAGCCTGGATATTGTCCAGGTCTTACTGCAATTGGACAGAGAATGCTTCAGTATCTGAGGAGTCATGAATGGTGCTGAACATTGTGTTCAGTCATCAGCAAACATCCCCACTTTCATCCTTCACTGTTTTTTAACCTTCTGTCCAATCTTTTGAGTTGCCACCAGTCCCTGCACAATAAAATATTTTTCTTTAAGTTTGATACTATTTGTAGAATTACCTTGTGGCAATAACTGGAGATCAGGGACTAACAACTATTAAGGTTTGTTGATAGTATTGAGTACCTCTAATGTGCCGCATATCACTATGCACCCAAGGGAAAACTTTCGCACTACTATCACATGACCCCTTATGTACCCGTGTCATCCCAGTGCCCATGTGACCACTGGGCCTACATCTTCCCCGTTTGAACTAGAATAATCGGTAGGTGTAACAGTGTAAGAGAGCAAAGTGTAAACTATTTTCAACATACAAAGTTAAATAAAGATAACAACACATATCTATTTACACTGTGCAAAACATTGATTGGACTGCAGCAGCTGGCACACATTGCCCCTTTCCTCTCCCTTTTATAAACAATGTCCGTTCATAGACTCGTTCTTCACATAGCCCATGAACCTTGGATTTGGTTTATTCAAACACCCTGGTTAAACCAAATTGTACCAGCTAGCTGTGCTGGAGATGTCCTTGAATTGGTGTCCTCAGTGTGGGTAGTATCAGGCATCCTTGTAGTTTACCCTTGGCTGAAGGTCTTGTTGTGTTGGTCTCTGGAGGAGTCTCCATTTCCACTGGTGTAGGGGCCTGGATTGCAGGCTGGATGGCTGGGGTACTGTGGTGGTTGATGTTCAGATATCTGCAATAGGTGCCGCCGGTATCATATGTACTTAGCACTGTCTGAGGAAATCATGTCGCTGTTTGGCTTTGGGGCATGGCTGTGTATTTGATTTTATTTATTATTGCCACATGTATTAGTATACAGTGAAAAGTATTGTTTGTTACACGCTATACTGACAAGGCATACTGTACATAGAGAAGGAAAGGAGAGAGTGCAAAATGTAATGTTATAGTCATAGCGAGGGTGTAGAGAAGGATCAACTTAATGCGAGGTAGGTCCATCCAAAAATCTGATGGCAGCAAGGAAGAAGCTGTTCTTGAGTTGGTTGGTACATTCCCTCAGACTTTTGTATTTTTTTTCCAATGGCAGAAGGTGAAAGAGTATTTCCGGGGTATGTTGTTGTAGTGGAGAATTTCTTGTTTCCTGAGCTGTGATAGTAAAACTTAACAAAGTTTGCTTTTTTAAAAATCAACTAGTTTTTATTATCACAAGACTGCGTGCAGTATATGGCCGAATCTTGGAAACAGAGAGCACTAACTGCTGATTCTATCCCAAGACCACGCCAACTATATGGATCAATTCAATAATTATACCTTTTTCTTATCAGCTTACATGACTTTAGTAACACAAGCAGTGGTACATTGAACAAATCAAATTCTGTGACTCCCTCATCCCCGACCTTATCCAATGTCTCGTACGTTATCTCACGGTATATGGAGTCAACCTTGTTAAGACAGGCTTTCCTGGTGTTAATCATGTCTCACTCAGGCTGTACGAAGTCAGCCTTTATCAAGATAGACTGAGGCCAAGCATTTGGCCTTCTCTGGTTGTAGTCATTTCTTTGTTCTGAGTCAGTTTTACAGGGGTCTGGCATTTTGAAATGGCTTGGTCTGCCTTCCTTACTTCATACTAAATACTTGACCATTTTTCCCATCATGCCACTGCTTCATTCGTACACTATCACAATGTGGCATCCTTAATTATGTTGGTTGCTTTTCCAAGGCAGTGGGAAGTGTAGACAGTGTCAATGGATGGGAGGCTGGTTTGACTTATGGACTGTTCTTCGTTCTCAGCCCTTTGCTGTTGCGATCTTGGACAGAGCAGGAGCCATACTAAGCTGTGATACAACCAGAAAAAATGCTTTCTCTGGTGCATCTGTAAATGTTGGTGAGAGTCATAGCAGACATGCTAAATTTCCTTAATCTTCTGAGAAAGTAGAGGCATTCGTGGGCTCTCTTAACTATAGCGTCCTGGAGGGACCAGGACAGGTTATTTATGATCTGGACACCTAAAAACTTGAAGCTTTTGACCATTTCTACTTCATCCCCATTGATGTAGACAGGGTATGTACCTCTGCCACTCTGTCATGGCTGCATCTAGTCAGATGGAACATGGCCATCTAAGCATATTCTAAAGGGCAGAGTTTATGAGCATTTCAATTGTAATAACTCTTTTCATATCAACACAGCTTGATGATAATGTTTTTCATGCTGGGTTTGATGTTTGGCTGTCAGAGGACCTGGGAACTGGGGATTGTGGTCCTGATGCACCTGGAGAACAGTCACTGTGCTGACTCAATATATTTTGCAGACCAGGAATGAGTGCAGCATAATAATCTGTGTGATTTTGGGCACATTTCACAAATAGCTGTTTTGCTGTTCTTCTAGGCCATTGGATTGTGGGTATAGGGGGCTACTCAGGATGTGCCTGAAAACCCATGTGTGTGCAAAGTTCCTAAACTCACTGGAGATGAACCAACGAGTGTTGTCTGTCATTATCCTTTGGGAGATGCCATGTGCCCTTTGAGCTTAATTATGATTGTGTTGTTCTTCATATCTGGCAGGTGGTCAAATTCAAACTACCTGGATTATGAGTTGACTGGGACCACGTGTTGTTTAGCATTCTATTCAAAAATGTCGGCTGCTGAGAGTGACCATGGAATGTTTGGGGACTTCATGTAAATGCAACCATTGTTTAGTTTGATGCAGCTTAACCACATTGCATGGTGCACATCCAGATACTTGCCTCTCCACATCCACATACATGGAGGGCCGGTACAGGGATTCCTTTACCCTTTATCTAGTTGCCTGCAGCCTGGGTGCCCTTGGTGAAGTTGCTGGGTATGATACCTCCGCAAAGACGTGGGAGTGTTGAATCGCGAGGCATTCAGTATCAGTCCATCCTGTATAGTTTGCGCCTCTTTCATTGAGAAAAATAGGTGGAACTCATGAAGAAGCTCCTTTGAGGATTTGGGCCAACTTTTCACAATGACCTCATAGAGCTGCATGAATGTGAGTTTTGTTTGTTGGACATCATTTAGCTCCTCAATTTGACGAGACAAAAGTGCCGGGTTGGAATGGTAGCACAGTTATTTGCACTGCTGCCTCACAGTGTCAGGGTTCGATTCTGGCATTGGATGACTGCCTGTGTGTAGTTTGCATGTTCTCCCCATGACTGCATGGGTTTCTTCCAGGTGCTCTGCTTTCCTCTCACAGTCCAAAGATGTGCAGGTTAGCTGAATTAGCCAGGGGAAATGTATGGGTTCAGTCCGAGAGTTAGTGCAGACCTGATGAGCCAAATGGCCTCCTTCTTCATTGTAGGGATTCTGTGGTGCCACTTTGATCATGATGTCAGTGTGCTCCTCATGACATGTTTGGTCAGTGATGGATAGGAAGGCTCAGCAAGAGCACCAAGGACAACTCCTTACTGTGTTTGTAGATGATGCTGAAATTGTAGCACTGTAGCTTTAGCATCATGAGCTGCAGTTGTGCAGAGGCTTTTTAGAATAGTTATGAATGGCTGAAGATCAGTTTCAACACTTACAGGATGACCATATATGAAATGATGGAATTTCTGACAGGCGAAGGTTCATAGATTCATAGAACCCTACAGTGCAGAAAGAGGCTCTTTGGCCCATTGAGTCTGCACTGAACACAATCCCCCGTATCACTACATATTTTACCCACTAATCCCTCTAACCTAAGCATCTCAGGACACTAAGGAGTAATTTTTTAGCATGGCCAATCAACCTAATCATGGATTGTGGGAGGAAACCAGAGAACCTGGAGGAAACCCACACAGACACGAGGAGAATGTGCAAACTCTGTGATGCAGGCCAGGAATCAAACCCAGGTCCCTGGAGCTGTGAAGCAGCTACCATGCCGCCCCTAGGAGTTCCTTCTTGATCTGAACATTACAAGTTTCAGTGTCAGTGAGGGCCCTTGAGGCAAAGGCTATTGTTCTGTCATTGTGGATATCAACTGCACCAAGTTCATGTTGGGAGGCGTCTGCTGACAGGAGTAGGGGTGCTCGAATGTTTAAGTGTTGTAGCAGAGATGGAGAGGTTCTGTTCGAGCCTGTTGAAGACCCACTGTGTGATGTTCCTGCCAACACTATTCAATATTCTGCTGGAGGAGCTGACAAAGGAGTTCAGTGACCTCCCTGTAACAAGGAATGAACTTAGAAAGATAATTTGTTATACCGAGGAAACAAAGAGCAAAGAACAAAGAAATTATATCACAGGAACAGGCCCTTCAGGCCTCCAAGCCTGCACTGACCACGCTGCCTGACTGAACTAAAATCCCCTACCCTTCCAGAGGCCATATCCCTCTGTTCCCATCCTATTCATGTATTTGTCCAGATGCCCCTTAAAACTCACGATCATATCTGCTTCCACAACCTCCCCTGGCAGCGAGTTCCAGGCACTCACCATCCTCTATGTAAAAATCTTGCCTCGTACATCTCCTTTAAACATTACCCTTCGCACTTTAAACCTCTGCCCCTAGTAATTGACTTTTCCATCTTGGGAAAAACTTCTGACTATCCACTCTATTCGTACCTCTCATAACCTTGGAGACTTCTATCAACCTCTGCTATTCCAGTGAGAACAAACATAGTTTCTCCAACCTGTCCTCATAGCTAATGCCCTCCATACAGGCAACATCCTGGTAAATCTTTTCTGTACCCTCTCCAAAGCCTTCATGTCCTTCTGGGAGTGTGGTGATCAGAATTGAACACTGTATTCCAAGTGCGGTCTAACTGTAAAGCTGCAACATGACTTGCCAAATTTTTAAACTCAGTACCTTGGCTGATGAAGGCAAGCATGCCTTCTTGATTACCTTCTCCATCTGTGTTTCCGCCTTCAGTGACCTGTGTCCCTGTGCACACAGATCCTTCTGCCTATCTATACTCTTGAGGGTTTTGCCATTTACCGTATATTTCCTATCTGTATTTGACCTTCCAAAATGCATTACCTCATATTTGTCCAGATTAAACTCCTTCTGCCGTCTCTCCGCCCAAGTCTCCAACTGATCTATATCCTGCTGTATCCTCTGATGGTCCTCATTGCTATCCACTAACCAACCAACCTTTGTGCCGCCTGCAAACTTACTAATCAAATAGTTACATTTTCCTCGAAATCATTTATATATATTACAAATAACAATGATCTGTAAAGCACACTTGTTCATGGGGATGGACATCTATTGTAAAGCCTTGTCTAGACCTAGCTTCATACCATCAGCTATGAGTTAGGGACTCAAGTAGGGAACCTGATCCATCCTGAATCTGCATTTAGTGGGGTTCAGCTTCAGCTGTCTAGTCCTGATTCTGTCGAGGATGAGACAAAGACAATGAGCATTGTGTTCCTGAATTGTATGACCAGGATGCTCCATGCATCACTGGTGAACCTCACTCCCAGTAGGGATCTTATAGGGCTCATGGAGAAAAGAATATCTTCCAACCAGAGACGTAAATGCAGTGAGTTTCAAGGATTCTTTATCGTGCAGGAATTGTCAGAATTTACAGTTCACATCCAGAATGGTGAAAACCTTGGCATCTGTTCCTCTGCCTTCATAGGGTGATGAGGTCTGGGGAGTGCCTTATTTAAGTGAACTGGGTCAATGCCAATCCTGACTGTGCCATTTTTTTTTACTGCAGCCACCATTGCAGGAACCCATTATGTGGCCGCGCTGATGGGAGTTATGACACCCAGTGTCATCATTCATTCCAGCTGACCAGCTACTTTCTGCTTCATAGGGAAACCCTTCTCAGAGCACATCTCAGAGGTGGAATTGCATCAACTAGCCTCATATGATATATTACAGGTATATTCCCAATGATGTCACAGTTGAATAGGTCTTCATATTCTATAATTTCTGGAGCCTGGTGCTGCAGTGCGTGTACATCTGGACCAAGGTGGATTAACCCCAGTGTGATGCTGCCCCAAAAACTCAACAGTGACTTCACGTTTTGGTAGACAATGTAAAACTGGAAGCAAACCTTCAGTGTGGAAGGTTTGTCTACCATATGCATGAGGTCCACCTGAATGTTGGGATCTGGTGTAGAATATGGGTCAGTTTCTTATAGCAGCAGCCTGGGCAGATTGTTGCACTTTGCTCCTGTGTCAATCTTTACTTTAAGTTTTGGATTGCTGCAGGCCATGTTTAAAATGGCGAAAAACTCACCCTTCATGATGGAATTGATACTCTTACAGAAGAGTGTTGGAGGCTCAGTGCCTTGGTTACTCTGGCTGAGTTTCAATTCATTTACCCTGGTCATGCTCTGGAACCTGGAGCAGTGACAGGCTGCAATGTGGTTGGTGGGATGTACAGGCTGCTCTGGCTTGGATCTGGGCGCATTTCACAAAATGATACAATTTGCCACATTTGTTACACCATTTACCAAATGCCAGACATGTAGTTCTGTTCTGTGAATAATGGCTGACGCAACTAGATCAGTGTGTGCTTTGTATTGTGAAAACCTTTGGCCAAATTTTCCTGTCTTGCCCACCACAGGAATCATAGTGGGTGGGACACGAATCGTCAAAGGCCCAGCCTTGAGGCGAGCTGGATCAGAAAATACCCCCTTTGTTTCCCATCTTAACTCTTTGCAGATCCTTTCTGATTGCTCATTTAGCATACAGATACTGACAGCTGATTCCATCATTGAATCTTTCTTGTGAAAAAGCAGACAACATCACTATTGACCCTACACACAATGTGATTTTTCATATAGCTCTGTGAGGGTCCAAACGTACACTTCTGTTCAAATTTTTGGAAGTGCAGTGTCCGACTGAATAGATTCATCAAATTTTTGGTTGGTAGAATTAAACACCTGTGTATTCAACATAATGTTCTTTACTGATATGCATATGTGATCAAACCTTTTGAGCAATATCTTGGGGTCGTCCTTTCCTCCCAAGGTTGGAAATTTCCACCCAAGCTCAGCGGACTTTTGCATGGTCTGCCCCCGCCCATTTTGATTCCTGTGCTGGGCGGGATGGGAAAATTCTGCCCATAGACTCAGACCCACTTTTCATATCTTGGGCTTCTCTTCCTCCAAAGGGAAAACAAAAGACTTGCACTTCTCGAACACCTTAGGACACACTAAATTTAAGAGAAGATTCACCTGTACCTTCTTTGATTTGTCTGATAAGTTGGCACCACAATAGATGCACCATTCCTTTTTGCATTTTGTCCAGTTGCCTGTAATGTTTTCATCGAACACAAGTAGGTTTATGCAGCAAAGTCCCTGTATCATTCTGTCAACACCTAACACTTCTCAGAAGGATTGGGTTGCAATTTCTGGCAATCAGAAACTAGCAACAAAAGAAATTTATTGATAATACTGAGCAGCTTTTAATTGCTATGTGTCTACCTGCACCCAGGGTAGCATTCTTGTGCTCCTGACATCTGATCCCTTTTGAACCTATGTCATCCCAGTATCCACATGACCACCCAGTTTACAGTATCTGTAATCATTCTAGTTAACCATGGATGCCATGGACTTTTTCTCACTCTTTGAAATATATCTATTCCGTGCAAACTGAAATGTCTGCCACAGCATATCTATTGACCTAGCCCTTAACCTAATATGTTCATTCAAAAGCTCAGCTTTTATAAGCTCATAACTGCCCTCATAATTGCCTTTATTTATGTTTAAAAACATAGGGCAGGATGTTCCAGTCAGGCGAGCCCCATGGCTGGAAATTTTCACCTGAGGTCAGTGGACTTGTCTGTGGTCTGTCACCACCCATTATGATTCCCGTGGCTGGTGGGATGGGAAAATTCTGCTCCTACTTTTAGACCCATTCCTCTCTCCTTCAAATTGAATGTAAAATTCAATCATCTTATGATCATTGCTACCTAAGAGCATCTTCACCATGAAATCATTAATTCATGGCATCACATTGGACAATGCTAGGTTCTAGTGTAACATTCTCTCAGGTTATATCCAGAATGTGCTGTTCTAAAAGAACTATCCCGGAAACATTCCATAAACTCCTCATCTCGGCTAGCTTTGCCCATCTGAATTTTGTAGCCTACATATAAATTAAAATCGCCCACGGGTTATGGTGTACCTTTCTGACAAGCTCCAATTATTTCTTCCTTTATGCTACATGTCAACGCAGTTACTATTAAAGGGCCTGTACATGACTTCCTCAAGTCATGAGGCGGCATAGATTTAAGGAGGATGTGAGGGATGTGATTTGTGTTATGCCTAGATATTCATGTCGAATATACAGAACCACCTCCTTTATCAGGCCCACATGGCAGGTACCTACATGAACGACAACTGGTTCCTCCCCCTCCCACTGCAAGTTTCTCTCCAGCCCCAAACAGATGTCTTAAACCCTGGCACTGGGCAGGCAACACAGCCTTCTGGTTCTTGCTGCAGAGAACAATGTCAATCTCTCTGACTATACTGTCCCCTACTATCACTACATTCCTTTTTGCTCCCCCCCCATTGAATGGCTTCCTGTGCCATGGTGCCACATCAGTCAGTACATCCATCCTGCAGCACCCACTCTCATTCAAACAAGCTGGAAAAATCTCAAACCTGTTCGGCAATTGTGAACGCTTTGGCTCCTGTGCTCCAGCCCTCTGAATCCCTTTACTTGACTCGCTCATAGTCATACCCTCCTGTCCCTGACCACTGACAAAACCAAAAGACCCTCTCTGAAGAGGTGTGACCACCTCCTAGTAGAAAGAATCCAGATAACTTTCCCCTTCTCTGATCGCCATGACTGTAGTTCAGTTTGTATTTAGTGCGGACATGTTTGCTGTGGATCAAACTGACATCTAGGAGCTCCCACATGCTGCAGCTGTGACACATCACCTGTGCTGCTACCCTTAATGTTTTCTATTTAACTAATTAATTATTTTATTAAATTACATATTTTACTTTTGCCTTGCTATATTCTATTTTAGTTGCTATTTTGAACCTTAGGAATAGACTAAATCACAGTCACTAGGTACTCACCAAATAAGTAGCTTCTTCTCCTGTATCAGAGTAAGAGAATTTCCTGAAGTCTGAGAAAGTCAGAAAGCAAAAAGCAAAAGAGTACCTCTTTTCTTTCCTAATTCCCAACTCCCAGCACTAAGTTGCACTTTTTGCAATAAACCTACTCTACAGCATTTCTTTCCCCTATGCTCTGAATTCCCCCTTTAAACCAAATTCCCAAATATACTCACTCAATCTGTGTTTCACTCAGGCAATGTCTTCCTCACTGACTTCAAAATCTTAATCTGGATAGTAGCATTATATATATCTGTTGAATAAAATCTACTGTTACATACAGTGTGAGCACCAGATCTGGACTGTGTTGTGAGTGCAGTGTACAGACTGTACTCTGTTGTTCTAACCTCTCTGTAACCTCCCCATTGTAATAAAAGGGATTGGACTGATTCAGTGAAACAGTGACCCTGATGATATCACTAGAAATGACAGCCTCATTCCCAGTGAAATGTAATTCTAGAACACATTCCCTATTTTCTAGATCCACTCTGTAACCTCACACTGGGTGATGCATATTTTGAAATCGTTAATATAACATGGCTGCACGGAAACAATGAAACTTGTCCAAATGGATCAGAAATCTACCTTCCTCACCAGGGACCAAGTGAGCAATACTGGAAGTAAGTAAATGACTGCAAATAGATGCACCTATATATAACCTGCACAGCTGTACCAGTAGCTTCCTCGTGGGAAGATTTGTTGTGGGAATGTCCTGTTTAATGAGTGAAAAGCTGTTTGATTTAGATAGAGGTACTATAGAGGTACTGCGCAAGGATATTTTGGCCTTGGAGGGAGTGCAGAGGAGGTTTACTAGGCTGATACCGGAGTTGAGGGGGTTGAGCTATGAGGAGAGGCTGAATAAACTAGGCTTGTACTCGTTAGAGTTTAGAAGAATGAGGGGAGATCTCATTGAGACGTATAAGATGATGAATGGGATGGATAGGATAGAGGTGGAAAGACTCTTCCCGCTCAAAAAAGACAGTAGGACTAGGGGGCACAGCCTCAAGATAAAGGGGGGGCGGTTCAGAACGGAGTTGAGGAGGAACTTCTTCACTCAAAGGGTGGTGAATCTCTGGAATTCTCTGCCCGTTGAAGTGGTGGAGGCTGCCTCGCTAAATATTTTTAAGAAGCGGGTTGATGGGTTTTTGATAAGAGAAGGGATTAAGGGTTATGGGGAGAGGGCGGGAAAGTGGAACTGAGCCACGACAGATCAGCCATGATCTTATTGAATGGCGGGGCAGGCTCGAAGGGCCAGATGGCCTACTTCTGCTCCTATTTCTTATGTTCTTATGTTCTTATGTTCTTATTTACATCATACACCTTTTACAAAATGACATCACAACACGGGCCCTTTAATTAGTTATCAGTTTTTTGGTTTCTAACAGTGAAAATTTACTTTAACAGTGAAAACTTTATTGAACATTTATATTTACTTCCTCAAGAAATTAGATTCATGACCAGAATTTCTAAACATTAAAGAATTCAAATTATCAGTGAGTGATATCCTTTTCCCTGTGTAATTGAATCCAGTATTATGTTTAACCCAGAGACCTGGGAACTGAGTTGGGGAAAATGTCTCGGAGCAGGGGCCATGTTTAATAATATGAAGGAGCTGAAATCATTGGGAGATACAGTGACTAACATAGGTAGTTTTAACAGTGCAATGTAAGGCAGTTGGTGAAGCGCTGTCAGAAAATCCTTCAAATGAAATCAGCTCTCCAGAGAATCTCACCAGCACTCACTGTTTTGCATTTTAAGAACAACCAATAAAAATAAGTGGATAAACGCTGAAGGATATAAAAATTATTCTCCATACTTGCCAAAAATTCACTTTTAAAAGTAAAACTGATTCTGTTAAATTGAATATTATTCAAATCCCCATATCTATTTAACTAAATACTTTGGTACTTGTAACTAATAATGCATGTGTATAATGAACCATATTCTTGTATGAGTATTTCTGTTGACATTTTATTTAGTAAAGTGGCTTTATACCGGAGCAGTTCAATGGAAGAGACTGGGGAAATAGTCTGGTATCTAGCCCTCTGTCTGCTTCTGGCCTGGTTCATTGTTGGGACAGCGTTATCGAAAGGAATCAAATCTTCAGGAAAGGTAAAATGGTTGATGATGAGTGATGTGTAAGCACCAATTGCTCATAAGGGATTGTGGAAACACATTGCAGACTCAGTTATTAATACAAGGCACATTTATACCAAGGTGGAAAGTTTGGAAACCTTAATGACAGAGCTGTTCTGCTCAGAAGCAAAAGTGAATCTAAGACGTGACACAATTCCCTACCAGCAGTGTCATGCTGATATCCCTTGAAGGCATAGTACACCATCTTCCTTCATAAAGATACGTTTCCCTCTTGCAAAGAAGTATAGTTATTTATATTACATGTGCATGTTTAGTTACCATTACCTTTGTTCATACAATCAATGCATCTATGAAACTAAAACGTAAATGCCCAGATCGAGTAATGGTAAGCTTGTATGGAATCTTCTTTAATTTCTCAGAATGATCTGTGTCATCGTCATTCTTGGATCTTGTCCTTGATGCAATTGTTGAGGATCAGAAATGAGTTTGTTTCTTCCTCGGCTGTCTCTCACTGTTGTACCTTTTATATATAACTTTTTTAAAAATTAGTTTATGGGATGTGGGTGTCACTGGCTTTCTTGCCATTCCCCAGTTGCCCTTCAGAAGATAGTGGTGAGCTGCCTTCTCGAATTGCTGAGGTGTACAGTGCTGTTAGAGAGAGATTTCCAGGATGTTTACCCAGCGACAGTGAAGGAACGGTGATATATTTTCAAATCAGGCTAGTGAGTGACTTGGAGCGGAATTTCCAGGTGGTGGAATTCCTAAGTACCTGTTGTTCCAATCCTTCTAGATGACAGTGGTCATGGGTTTGGAAGGTGCAGTCTAAGAAAGCTTACTGAATTGCTGCAATGCATCTTGTAGATGGTGCACACGGCTGACACTATGCATCAGAGGAGGAGAGATTAAATGTTTGTTGAAGGGATAGTAATCAAGTGGACTGCTTTGTCCTGGATGGTGTCAAGCTTATCTACAGCACAGAAAGAGGCCATTTGGCCCATTAAGCTTGCACCGACTCTCTAACAGAGCATCCTATCTATGTTCTATTCCCATAACCCCACATATTTACCCCACTAACTCCTTTAACCTATACATCCTGGAAAACTAAAGGACAATTTCATATAGCTAATCCATGTGAAACCTACACATCTTTGGACTATGGGATGAAACCCAGAAGAAACCTACATGGACATGGAGAGATTCTGCAAACTCCACAGTGAGAGACACCCAAGGCTGGAATTGAACCCAAATCCCTGGCACTGTGAGGCAGCAGTGTTAACCATTGTGCCACCGTGTTGCCCTTTGAGTGTTCTTTGAGCTGCGCTTATGCTTATCCAGGCAAGTGGAGATTATTCCATTACACTTCTGCCTTATACATTTTGAACAGGCTTTGTGGAGTCAGGAGATAAGTTACTCACTGCAGAAATCCTGGCCTTTGACCTGCTCTGGTAGCCACAATATTTACTTAGCCAGTCCTGTTCAATTTCTGGTCAATGGTAACCTCCAGGATGTTGATAGTAAGGGATTCAGTGATGGTCATGGCATTGAATATTAAGGGCATTGAATATTAAGGTTAGATCCCCTCTCATTGAAGATCAATATTGCCTGGCACCTGAGTGACACAAATATTACTTACATAAGAACATAAGAAATAGGAGCAGGAGTAGGCCATCTAGCCCTTCGAGCCTGCCCCGCCATTCAATAAGATCATGGCTGATCTATCGTGGCTCAGTTCCACATTCCCACCCTCTCCCCATAACCCTTAATCCCCTCGCTTATCAAGAACCCATCAACCCGCGTCTTAAAAATATTTAGCGAGGCAGCCTCCACCACTTCAACGGGCAGAGAATTCCAGAGATTCACCACCCTTTGAGTGAAGAAGTTCCTCCTCAACTCCGTTCTAAACCGCCCCCCCTTTATCTTGAGGCTGTGCCCCCTAGTCCTACTGTCCTTTCTGAGCGGGAAGAGTCTCTCCACCTCTATCCTATCCATCCCATTCATCATCTTATATGTTACTTGTCACTTGTCAGCTCAGCCTGCATATTCTCTAGGTCTTGCTGCATTTAGACATGAACTGCTTCAATATCTGAGGAGTCGCAAATGGTGCTGAACATCAGTGCACATCCCTACTGCTGACCTAATGATGGAAGGAAAATCATTGATGAAGCAGCTGAAGAGAGTTGGGCCCAGGACACTACTCTGAGGGACTGCTGCAATGATGTCCTGGAGCTGAGGTAATTGACCTCCAACTACCACCACTATCTTCCTTTGTGCCAGGTATGACTCCAACCATTGGAGAGTTTTCCCCCTGATTCCCATTAACTCCAGTTTTGCTAGGACTCTTGATGCTATACTAAATGCTGCCTTGAAAATGACTGCCAACGACAGTCACTCTCACCTCTGGCATTCAGCTCTTTTGACAATGTTTAAACCAAGGATATAATGATGTCAGGAGCTGAATGACACTGGTGGAATCCAAACTGAGCATCTATGAGTAGGTTATTGCTGAGTAAGTGCCGCTTGAACCATCCTTCTATCACTTTACTGATGATGGAGAATAGACTGATAAGGCAGTGATTGACCAGGTTGGATCTGTCCTGTTTCTTGTGTCTAGGACATGCCTGGGCAATTTTCCACATTGCCGGCGTTGATACCAGTATTGTGTCTGTACTGGAACAGCTTGGCTAAGGTTGCTGGAAGTTCTGGAGCGCAAACCTTCAGTTCCAGTGCTGGAATATTTCCAGAGTCAATACCTTTTGCCGCATCCAGTATCTTCAGCAATTTCTTGATATCACATGGAGTGAATCGAATTGTAAAGACTGACATTTGTGATGCTGGGGATCTCCAGAAGAGACCAAGATGGATAGCCACTCAACACTTATAACTGAAGATTGTTGCGAATGCTTCAGTTCTATCTTTTGCACTGATGTGCTGGGTCCCTCCATCATTGAGGATGAGGATATTTATGGAGCCTCCTCCTCCAGTGAGTTGTTTAATTGTGCACCACTATTCATGACGAGCTGTGGAAGGTCTTCAGAGCTTGGATCTGATCAATTGGTTGTAGAATCATTTAGCTCTGTCTATTAATTGCTGCTTATGCTGTTTTGCACAGAAGTAGTCCTTTGTTGTAGTTCCACCAAATTAACATCCCATTTTTAGGTATGCCTGGTGCTGATCCTTCCAAATTTCTTGCTAGGGTTTTAGTAACTGGGTCAACAGATGGGCTTATACATTGGCCCTGTAAACTTCATCAGACTGTAAGATCACTCATGCTTACATTCATCCATGATCTTACTGAATAGCGGGGCAGGCTCAAGGGGCTAGATGGCCTATTCCTGCTCCTATTTCTTATGTTCTTATCCTTGACTAGGTCTTTGATACTGTACATTTTGGGCTTGTCTAAACTCTGTTTCCTAGCTCTGTTTGAAAAATCCCAGTATGTACCCTTTACTCTGAATCTGTTGATGAAGTGGTCTATGGATTCTGCAGGCTGTAATTGAAATGGCATTTAGTCAATGAATATGGAAGTTTCACCTGATTCTGAACTGGTTTTCCAATGTAGTCCATGGCTTGAATTTTATACCTGAAGTCAGCACAGATAGAAATATTTGTGAAATCCACTGGTGCTAGGAATCACATTGTTAACACAATATTATACTGACTAGCTAATTACTGTGCCATAATAATTATTATTACCTTTCTGCAATAGTATGGAGTCATCAACATTAAGGGCATTTAAAGGCCATTGGATAAGCATGTGGATGACATTGGAATAGTGTAGGTTAGGTGGGCTTTAGATTTGTTTCATAGGTCAGCGCAACATCAAGGGCCAAAGGGCCTGTACTGCGCTGTAATGTTCTATACACATAGTGTGAAACATGCTCTGTGAACAGCTGAGTGCTGCCAGGGAGGGTGGAATAAGGGTAAATGGGAGAAAGGGATCATGTGGGCTGCACTTCCAATGTGCTGCCCCAGGGGGCAGCCACTGTAGGGCTGTCTGAAGGAGCTGCTGACGTGTAAACTATAAATAGCAGCAGAATAGCTGTGCCAGGAATGACTGGACAGAACTATCATGCACAAACCTCAGTCCACAGATATGTTCATTTTATTCAAGCCCTGACCTTTCATCCTGCATCGGGTCGAGGTTTCAGCTTAAACAAAAAAGCCAATCGGATTGCCCACCAACCATAAAGGCAAATAGGCAACATAAAATCCCAGTCAACTGCTCCTTAATTAATTTAAATTGGCTTTTTGATTGTCATTGGGTGCAGTTCTAACTCACGCTCACCTGCTAACCAAAATGTCGCTGTCCTTAAAAGCATGCTACAAGAATGAGTATAGAAACATGAGTGATAAACTGCAGATATCTACAAAATCAAAACAGAATTTATGAATCATTTATGGGCTAGTTTACGCACAGTTGATGTTAAAAATGTCTGTCCAAGAGTGCAGGGAGTTTTCCCTATGATTTAACCTCGGAGCTTTCCTATATTTCATCTGTATGCTGCTACTTAATCATAGAATCCCTACGGTGCAGAAAGAGGCCATTCGGCCCATTAAGCATTGTCAAAAATCCCACCCAGACCCTATCCCTGTAACCCCACATATTTCCCCTGCTAAACCCCCTAACATTAAGGGGCAATTTAGCTTGGCCAGTCAACCTAATCTGCACATTTTTGGACTGTGGGAGGAAACCAGAGCACTCAGAGGAAATGCACATCGACACGGGAGCACGTGCAAAGTCCCCACAGTTAGTGGTGACTCGAGGCCAGAATGTAACCCAGATCCCTGGCGCTGTGAGGCAGCTAACCACTATGCCACAATTCCAAAAGCATTGTGTTGTTTTCATAAGTTTGCTGATGACAGCTGGATTTAACTCATCAGCCTTTTCAATAACTGAAAAGTAAAGCATAGTGGTATTGTCACTGGATGAGTAATCCAGAGACCCAGGGTAAGGCTCGGGAACCCAGGTTCAAATGCCACCACAGGAGATGGTGAAATCTGAATTCAAGAACAGTTTAGAATTAAAAGTCTAATGATGATCATAAACCATTGCTGATTGTCATAAAAACCCATCTGGTTAACTTCCACCATTACCTGGTCTGGCCCACATGTGATTCTAGATCCACAACAATGTGGTTAACTCTTAAATGTCCTCAGGGATGGGCAATAAGTGCTTGTTCAGCCAGTGACACCCTCATCCCACGAATGAATGGAAATTTCCTCCAGTTAAGTATAAGCAATGTCTTTGGTCCCAGCTCCATTCTCTGTTTTCCAGTAGCAGACTTGATGGCCTAAATTTTCCATCTCACCCACTATAGGAATTGTTGAGGGTAGAATGGAAAATTTGATGGGCCAGAAAAAGATTCATTGACTTTGGGTGTGGAATTTCTGGTCAGGCAGCAGGCTGATCTACAAGATCCCACTTTATCCTTCTTCCTGGCAACTGTTTGAGCTTAAACTAGTCTGCCTGCAACTTCACTATCTTTTGGCACTGAGATGAACTTCTGACCATATGTTTATGCCTTATCATTAGAAAAAGCTTTAACATCACCTGACTTCACTCCTACATCAGTTCACAAGCTAATGGCCAGAGCTTCATCTGCTCTCTGGGAGTGGACTGGCAGGCAGAAGGGTGCATAAAACTGGGTGACATGGCTGGTCCACCATGCCTGTTACCTGTCCTCCTCCACTGGTATTTTATCAAGGTTGGAAGAGGCATCAAGTAACCCAACCAGTCAGGGGTCAATTGATTTCTTTAACATGCAAGTAATGTCCACTTCAGGGCGCCCTCCTGTGGCTGATACTTAACCAGCAGTGAGATGACTATCCAATCCATGTTGGTGAGGCAGCCCTTGGCAACTTGCTGCATGCTGTGGGTGGGGTGGAGTCCATTCTATACCCAATGGAGGTGCCCCCAACATGGTACATGCCAATCCACGCTCCCTTAATTGTAGTTTCTCTGTCTTCCTGTTGACAGCCATCCCACTTTTTCGCTATGTCCTTTCAGATTGACCCAGTGAAACCCCTGTCCCCCACCCCTCCTTCCATGTGACCTTTATCACCCTATTTTCCAGTTGTAGGAAGACTCTTTGATGGAGATTGGTTGCAATACCACAATGGCCACCAGTCCCATTTGATTGACTAGCAGATCCCAGAGATTGGATTTCCTCCGAGATAGAAGCAGAAGTCTCAGCCTGAGAAAACTAATGGCCCATGTGACTCTGGGTGGAATGTTCACCCAGGTGGGACAGGAGAATCACCATGTAAAGGTCCATTGACCTCAGGTGGGAATTTCTGGTCTGAGGGTATGCATGGCTAGAAAATCCCGGTATCATATTCTGTTTGATAAGGCTTCTCTGAAGCGCCTTGCAATGCTTAATTGCATTAAAGATTCTACGAAATAGAGGTTTAGTTATCAATGTTATATGTGCTGGAGCGGAGTGACTTCTTTCAAGCTGTTTCCAGCGTAACCTCTAAATCTATCTTTTACTCTTGTTCTCTGAGCTTTTTCTACACCCTAGCTATGATTGTAATGCTAGATTCTGCATATAAAAAAGCTATACTTTGAGTATTTTAGATAGGTCAGTTTATGTCCAACCTGTGCAGGAGGGTTTCATGACACAGTATGTAGATAGGCCAACAAGAGGCGAGGCCACATTGGATTTGGAACTGGGTAATGAACCAGGCCAGGCGTTCGATTTGGAGGTAGGTGAACACTTTGGTAATAGTGACCACAATTCGGTTATGTTTACATTAACGATGGAAAGGGATAGGTATATACTGCAGGGCAAGAGTTATAGCTGGGGGAAAGGAAATTATGATGCAATTAGGTGAGATTTAGGATGCATAGAATGTGGAAGGAAACTGCAGGGAATGGGCACTATTGAAATGTGGAGCTTGTTCAAGGAACAGCTACTGCGTGTACTTGATAAGTATGTACCGGTCAGGCAGGAAGAAAGTGATCGAGCAAGGAAACCGTGGTTTACTAAAGATGTTGAATGTCTTGTGAAGAGGAAGAAGGAAACATATGTCAAGATGAGACGTGAAGACTCAGTTAGGGCACTTGAGAGTTCCAAGTTAGCCAGGAAGGACCTAAAGAACATAAGAACATAAGAAATAGGAGCAGGAGTAGGCCATCTAGCCCTTCGAGCCTGCCCCACCATTCAATAAGATCATGGCTGATCTGTCGTGGCTCAGTTCCACATTCCCGCCCTCTCCCCATAACCCTTAATCCCCTCGCTTATCAAAAACCCATCAACCCGCGTCTTAAAAATATTCAGCGAGGTAGCCTCCACCGCTTCAACGGGCAGAGAATTCCAGAGATTCACCACCCTTTGAGTGAAGAAGTTCCTCCTCAACTCCGTTCTAAACCGCCCCCCCTTTATCTTGAGGCTGTGCCCCCTAGTCCTACTATCCTTTCTGAGCGGAAAGAGTCTCTCCACCTCTATCCTATCCATCCCATTCATCATCTTATATGTCTCAATGAGATCTCCCCTCATTCTTCTAAACTCTAACGAGTACAAGCCTAATTTATTCAGCCTCTCCTCATAGCTCAACCCCCTCAACTCCAGCATCAGCCGAGTAAACCTCCTCTGCACTCCCTCCAAGGCCAAAATATCCTTGCGTAAGTACGGCGACCAAAACTGCACACAGTACTCCAGCTGCGGCCTCACCAATGCCCTATACAGCCGCAGCAAGACCTCCCTACTTTTATATTCAATCCCCCTCGCTATGAAGGCCAGCATCCTATTCTCCTTCCTGACCACCTGCTGCACCTGCAGGCTGGGTTTTTGCGACTCATGCACAAGGACCCCGAGGTCCCTCTGCACCGTCGCCTGCTGCAGTTTTTCGCCATTTAAGTAATAGTCCTTCCTAAGAAGAGCCAGGAGGGGACATGAGAAATCTTTGGCAGGTAGGATCAAGGAAAACCCTAAAGCTTTCTATAGGTATGTCAAGAATAAAAGAATGACTAGGGTAAGATTAGGGCCAGTCAAGGACAGTAGCAGGAAGTTGTGCGTGGAGTCCGATGAGACAGGAAAGGCGCTAAATGAATATTTTTCGTCAGTATTCATACAGGAAAAAGACAATGTTGTCGAGAAGAATACTGAGATACAGGCTATTAGACTAGATGGGATTGAGGTTCATAAAGAGAAGGTGTTAGCAATTCTGGAAAGTATGAAAATAGATAAGTTCCTGGACCGGATGGGATTTATCCAGGACATGGTCAATGCATGGTCAGTGCACCAGGAGAAACCCATGCAAAGACGGGGAGAATGTGCTGACTCCTCATAAACAGTCATCCAAGTCGGGAATTGAATTCTGGTGCTGTGAGGCAGCAGCGCTAACCACTGTGCCACCGTGCTGCCCAAATGCCCCTATTTCTCCATTACTGCTTTGCTCTGCAATCACCTTTTTCAATCGATCTGTGTCTGGTCCCTTAAATCACTGTTTCTTCCTTCATTGAGCATTACTAACTCTAATATTTTCTGGTGCCTTTCCATAATTACAACCAACCAAGCTATGTTATGGTCACTGTTAGCTGTTTTATCTTAAAACAATTGATCGGTTACTTTTTCTGAACCAAATCCATTGCATCTTTATTCCTGGGTTGGACTAGAGACACAATGATGGCAAAACTCCTGAGTACGCTTTAGAAATTCTTGTCTTTCTCTTCCCTATTCTTTTGCTGATCTATATTAGGAAAATTATGGTCACATAATACTACTGTTCTAATTTTGTTGAACAATTTTTAGAATGTTCTAACTAAGAAACGTGACTTTAAATTAAAATTCTCAGCAATATAACAACTCCATGTGTTCCTTAACTCAGAAAGATTTATCCCAGGATCGTGTAGAATATCTGATCAATTCGGAACAGTAACGTTGCTCTAATTCACGCTGCTGCTCCCGCCTTCCCTTTCTGTTCTTCCTGATTTATCTTTCCTGACTATTCAATGTCTACTTGATTGGCCTTGTTTGAGCTAGACCTCTGTTACACAACAATAGGTGAAATTCTCCCATGCACCCCGCCATGGTTTTAATGGTGGGCAGAGAGGGTCAATGTGATGGGAGGTCCAAAAATCCATTTCACGTTGGCATAAAATGATGGCAGCATCTTCTGCTCCCACCGCCCACGGTGGGTCACAATTCCCACCATAGACTTGCATTGAAACCAATTTGCATATTGCTAATGTCAATGAAGGCCTGTCTCGAATTTCCTCTGTCAGCCATCCCCATGCCCAATTATCTGTATTGCCAGTGGGAAATAATGCCAGTGCAGAATACGTCTGGATCAACATTGCACCTACATATCGGTACTTAACAGAAGAAATCTTGGGGCAGAATTTGGGATCGAGGCTTCCAGCAACTGTGAATCCTGGAACATGCAGCAGTGGGTTGGGGGAGAATCTATCAGGTGGATTCTTCATCTTCAGTATCTTCAAGAAGGTCCATTTCCTACATTGGGAATGTTCCTGGAGGCCCATCTTTCTTTTCAGGAGGTCCATCTTTTCTCAATCGTGGCTCAGTTGCGTCAGGGTGTCTTTTCAAAATGGTGCTGTAACATGGCCATGGAGAGTGGGTCATCTGTCCCATCCAACAGTGTGATACCCCTGACTGAATAATTTATAAGGTTGAGATCGTGCAATACTGCACAAATTCCCAAGATCCTTCCCAGTGGGAACACTCCCCATCAACACCCCCACCATGGAGCTTAGTCCTTGATGAGAGAATTCTGCCCATTTGTCATGATCTTATGTAACAATTGATCCCTGCAGCTCAACAATCTTATTAGTTACATTGTGAACATTGACATTGGCGTAATTTATTACTTCCTCTGTCACTCGATTTTGTGATTGCTCAATTTGCTCTCTGCAATTTTGGGAATATTTCTAACTTCACTACTGTTTTTATCTCTCTGATCTAATTCTACTTTCTTTGCTGATTTTTGATTCAGGGTGACTGCCAAATTCATTTAAACCCTCCAAACTAATCTATCTGGATCTCTCTCCCTGAGTAAAGTTTCTTCCCTTCGTAAGTAGTGGGATCATCTAAACCTCCCTCTAATTTCACTATGACTCCCTTGTTGGAACAAACTGTTACTGAAATCAGGATTATTTTCTAGTTGGAAGTTAACGGTGGCTAAAAATCAGACAAAAATTGTTAAACATTTCACTTCAATTTTCACAGAAAGTCTCTGCCGCTTGCACATCAGCTCCTGATTGGGGCCCATACTTGGAACAACACAGAGGGGAAAGGTACAGAAACAAGCCTGATTCTGCAGAAGATTCTAACTGTGTGCAACACCTGACTATGACTGAGATATAAAGAATGACAAGAAAATAGCTATTCAATTTGTAAACATTGCTTTGAAAATCCATCACTGTTTTGGTGTACTCCTACCACTGTCTCAACTGAGTCTTCGATAGGTAGTCAATGTGTGTATATTAATAATCAGCTTGACATTCACCAAAGCAGGCTTGACGCCTGGACTTCAAAGAGAATTAAAATTAAAAAACAAAGATTTTACTATGGGCCCTGTAAAGGACTTTTGGGGAACCATTTGGTTGTCTTAGTGAGAAAATTGTACCATGTCTCGCCCCAGCAGATCCACTTCATGATGTTTATACAGTGGTTCTGATGTGCCCTTCATGGTGAGGGTGCCTGTCCTTGGCATAGCTGTGATCAGTATCAAGGAGCCTATCAGGAAGATATTAGCATTTGTGCTAGGACGTACATTGCTTTCAGGACCAATCATTTTTAAATTGAGGAATTTAGGCGTTGTAAAGAAACAGCTATACTTCTAACAATTAATTCAGAGACGAGGTTGATAAATGCAAATTTGTTCTAGTGATCCCCTTGATTTATATTCTAAAACATCTCATATATGTAAGGATTATGAAAGGATCAGGTAGATTTAGGCAAGGACTATCAGACGTTCTTTCTCAGTATGTTGTTTATTGGTTTCGGATTGTGTGTTAATAGTGTTAGCGTTTATATATTTCACTGACCCTAGCAAATCTTGCTGACTTTTTCAAAGTTTTACTTGCTGGGATGGCTGCAGGATACAGCAATCTTTTCCACTTCCCCACTGAGGCAAATTAAAACAGAAGTTATTGAGAAGCTCTTGGGGGTAGGGGAGTGTGGAATTTTGGAAGGACGCATGGAGCTGTCGGCTCCTAATCAGATTAAATTAGATGGGTGTGAAATGGGGAGACAGCTGCTTCAGGAATATTTTCCTAGCTCCGAAAGTTCAGTGGGGCAAAGGACAAAGAATTTGCAAAGATTATGGATACCCTTGGCACTGCACACATGGCTGGTAGCGTGTACACCAACATTGACTGGAGCCATCATCCCTTCGACCCATGGAAACAGAAAATGAAATGGCAAGAATGCCAGTCACAGGACGGCAGTGAACAGGGTAAAGGAAAGCTGCAGCTGGCAATGGGACAGGACTGAGAGATTTTGTCCCAATGAGATGAGGGGTAACATTTCCTGCAGGAAAGGTGGAACCGTGAACAGCAGGAGGTTATGGGAAAGGGGAGAGGAACAGGAAAACCATGTACATCAGGTGATCAAGATCCAGAAGAGATCTCCAGGGAGATGATTACAGACATCTGTGCCTGTTCAGAGATGTGTTCTCATCTCTGAAGAACTCGCACATTGGCACAGCATGGAACATCCCAAACAGTTGTATGTTATTGTGTCTAACTAGTCACTGAACCCTCTTGACCAGACCTGGACAATACATTGATTTCATAAGAGGTAGCCAGTCCTCAGTCAATTCAATTCACTCCACATGATATCAAGAAGTGGCTGAATGTACTGGACACAGAAGACGTCATGGGCCCTGACGACATCTTATCTGTATTGAAGAATGGTGCTCCAGGACTTAACTGCAATCAGCTCCAACATTATCCAAGCTGTTCCAGTACAGCTACAACGTGACAAAGTGGAAAATTGTCCAGCTATGTTTCATCCACAAAAAGCAAAGCAAGTTCAATTAGGTCAGTTACCATTCCATCAGTCTACTCTCAATCATCAGAAAAGTCATGGAAGGTGCTGTTGACAGTGCTATCAAGCAGCACTTACACAGCAATGCCTGTTCACTGACACTCAGTTTGGGTTTTGCCAGAGCCACTGATCTCATTACAGCCATGATCCAAAGATGAACAAAAGAGCTGAACTCCAGTGCTAAGGTAAGAGTAATTGTTCTGGGCATCATGACAGCTTTAACCAATTATGGCATCAATGTTCCTTCGTAAGTTTGACATTAATGGGAAACGGGGGGCAAAATCTTCACTGATTGGAGTTTGGTTGTTGAAGGTCAATCATCTCAGCCCCAATTTAAGTTTTCTTATTAGTGTCATTCGTAGGCTGACATTAACACTGTAATGAAATTACTGTGAAAATTCCCTAGTTGCCACACTCCGGTGCTTGTTCAGGTACACTGAGGGAGAATTTAGCATTGCCAGTACACCTAACTAGCACGTCTTTCAGACTGTGAGAGGAAACTGGAGCACCCAGAGGAAACCCACGCAGATACAAGGAGAACGTTCAGACTCCGGACAGACAGTGACCCAAGCTGGGAATCGAACCCTGGCGCTGTGAGGCATCAGTGCTAACCACTGTGCCACCACCAGGACATCACTGCAAGAATTCTTCAGAGTAGTGTCCTACTCTGCCATTTCAGCTGTTTCATTAATGAGCCACTGCCATTATAATGGCACCAGAATTGGACATGTTCACTGACGGATGCAGAGCACTCTGTATCATTCATGACTGTTCAAGTACTGAAGCAATCCATGTCCGTAGCAAGATCTGGACAATATTCAGGCTTGGGTAGATAAGTGGAAAGTAATATTCACATCACACAAATGCCAGATAAAGACAATCTCCAGTTATAGGGAATCTAATCTTCTCCCCTTGACATTTAACAGAATTACCATCTATTTTCATCAATAATTTGAGGGTTAGTACTGACCAAAACCTTAACTAGACTTGTTATATAAATGTTGCAGTTACAAGGGCAGTGACTAACTCATCTCCAGACTACCCAAAGCATGTCTTTCACTGGCGCTGACCCCCACCACACCCCACCCCCCCCCCCCCTCCCCACCGCCCCCCAACCTTCCAATGGCTGGCCTCCTGATCGCTGGCCCAGACCTCTGATGGCTGGGGCCACAGCCTCTGATTGCTGCCCCACCCCATGCACAGTTCCCTCCTACCCTCCCCTCCTACCTCTTTCCAGTCTGGCTTTGCCCCCATCTGGCCCTGCCATCATGAGGCCCCACTCCCTTGACACAGGCTGGCAGTGCCAGGGTACTAGGCTAGCACTGCTGGGCTGATACTGCCAAAGATGCACTTCTCCCCTTGCCCCCAACCTCCTTGGTGTCCTCAATGGCCTCTGGTTGCACCAGTGAGGCCATCACACCTGGTCAGGTTGCTGGTGTGGATTTCTACTGGCAGTGTTAGAAACATAAGGGCGACTGGATGATACTACCCCAGGTTTGTTAAGTAGACTGAAATGAGGCTATGGATATTGTAATCAGCCTCACACCATTCCCCAGAGCAAGGCTGATTACATCAGAAAAAACAACCCGGGAAGATGGGTCACGATTCCCAGTTTTGGCCTCCCACTTAAATTACCTGCCCCACTGCATTACATGAGCATGACCATCTCCTACAGGAGTGAACCTACACATCTCCGTTCGACACCAAGAGCTAAGAAAAGATTCAAGTACAATTTCATTGGATTCTTAGCGATCTAAGATGTGTTAAGCTCCTTAAAAATAATTCTTATCTTCCTCATTCTACAGGCAATTACGGTAAATAAAGGATTCTGTCTGCTCAGCAGAATAAATCTGAATCATATTCTTATGGTAGAATGTGATGAGGAAATAAAAGTGAATTCATGATCATGCTTTTGGGTGAACGCTCACTCATCCTTTGAGATTCCCCCTGACAGATTCCATCCATAACTCTTATTGGATAATCCATATGAAAGTGGAATCCTATAGCTAGAGTATTACATCGCCGATTAAAGATGGTGCGTGTTTTTCGCCAAAGATAGCAGCATCACTAGATTAATGTGTTGACTTATGAAGAGAACAGACTTTCCATTAAGAAACACTGAAATGGAACAACAATTAAGAAAACTGTTTTCATAATCTCATGAGCCTCCAGTTTGACATAAAAATTGAATAGCAACAGAGAGTTACAAGAGGCAAAATAAGGGGGTGCTCATTTAAGATGGATTTAAAGAAGAACTTCTTTTCTCAAAGAGCGGTGAACTCTTGGAATTCTTTATCCTATGAAATGTGCAGGATGAGTCTAATCAGTAGGGGAATTAAGAGTTACAGAAAGAAGGCAGGAAAGTGGATTCAGTGTTTGATCAGCCATGATTTTATTAAATGGCAGAGCGGACTTGAAGGGCTTGTGACCTACTCCTGTTCCTATTTCTTATATAAATAACTTGGGTAAAGGTCTTATGAGTGGGAAAATCTATGTGAAATGGAATTCAAGCTGGGCAAATGTGAAATCACACACTTGTTATATGAAATGACGCAGATGGTGAGAGACCAGGAGCTATGATGGAGCAGAGGGATTTAGATGTTTACATATCAAATCTCAAAAAGCACAGTTAGAAAACAGAATTAAAAAGGCTGATGGATTTTGGGTCTTTATCTCAATGGGGGGGAATTCAACAGTGAAGTTGACCAGACTCATTTGGCGCACAGCATTGAAACAATAAAACTGTATCAGCGTTTAATGTGTTAAATTATGAAGACACGTTACATCATAATGCTATGCATTTCTTAAATTTGAAAGCTAAAAGGGGCATCTGCTTGTCATGTTTAAAATGATAAAGGAATTTAATTAGGTAGAAACAAAGAAACCTGTTGAGAGAATCCAAAACAAGGGGCGGAATTTTCCTCCCGCTTGCCATGGAAATCATAGTAGCAAGACTGAAAATTCAATGGACCATTTAAAGTTCCATTGACCTGGGGCAGGAATTTCAGACTTGGGGTGTGCACAGCCAGAAAATCTCACCCAAGGAGTTAGAATCTGAAAATCAGATCCTGGCTGTTCAGATGTGAAATCAGGAAGCTGCTGATTCGCTATCACCCGTTTTGCGTCTTTCCCCATTGACTCCAATGTGAATTAAAATCTGGGGAGATGTAAAACAGGCTGTGGCCTCACTACCATCCATTTTACACAACCACAAAGTCACAATCCTATCCTAGGGTCTGAAGCAATCAATGCGGAATAATCTACTGGTTAAAACAGTGGGGTTGTTCAGAATACTGATGTGGGAATGTTCCTGTATTAAGTTTGAAATTGGGAGTGAAATGGGAGTTAAGAAAGAGAAGGAAATAAAATCAGAGAATCTCTACAGTGGCCTCTACAGGAGACTATTTGGTGTTTAATAACCTTTGAATCTCTGAATTACTGCTGGCACAGCATTTATGGAGCGATAGGAAGTGACAAGTAACATTCGCACCTCACAAATGCAAAGCAATTCTGTCCAAAAAGAGAGAATCTAACCATTGCCCCTTGACATCCATGGCATTACCATTGCTGAATCCCCCACTAGCAACACCTTGGGGCTTACCATTGACCAGAAATTGAACTGGAATACCTATATAAATGCTGTGGCTATTAGAACGGGTCAAAAGCGAAGAATCATGTGGCAAGTAATTTACATCCTAATTTCCCAAAGCCCGTCCACCATCTACAAGGCATAAGTCAGGAGTATGTAGGACACTCTCAACTTGCCTGGATGAGTACAACTCCAACAATACTCTTGACACCAACCAGGACAAAGCAGTCCATTTGATTCCTACCCCATCCACAAACATTCACTCCCTCCACCACCAATGTACAATGGCACCCATGTGTACCGTTTACACGATGCACTGCAGGAACTCAACCAAACTCCTTAGACAACACCTTCCAAACCCAAAACCACTCCCATCTAGAAGGATAAGGGCAATAGACACGTGGGAACACCACTACCTGGCTCCTCACCATCCTGACTTGGAAACATATCATGATGTTTCAGGACTCACCTAATGAAGGGGCAATGCCCTGAAAGCTTGTGCTACCAAATAAACCTATTGGATTTTAACCTGGTGTTGTGAAACTACTTACTGGAAATATATCACTATTCCTTTACTGTGATTGAGTTAAAAACTTGAAATCCCCTCCCTGTTCTGTACCGACACCACATGGAATGCAGTGAAGGTAATTCATTAGCATATACTAAAGGGCAATAAATTATGGGCAATAAATGCTGGTCTAGCCAGCAATACCCACGTCCTATGAATGAATGTAAAAAACAACTGATACCATGAGAATGCAGGGGTTCAGAATCAATGTTGAGGATTCTGTGGGAAGGTGATGGTGGTAGCTGGGACTTTGTAAGGTATATCAAGTTATTGCTTTGACGAGTTTGCAGGACAGTTCCTCCCATTTTAGCACACGCCCCCAGGTGTTAGTATTATTACATGACTTCTTTGTGGCAGTGTGATACAGCTGAGAGGCTTGTTAGACCATTTCAGAGGACAGTTAAGATCCAATGCTATCACAGATAAGCCAGATCAGACAAGGAGTGCAGCTTTCCTCCCTTCTGCAACTTTAATGAACCTGATAGGATTATACGAGTTACATGTTCATTATTAATGAGACAAACTTTTCATTTTATTTCAGATTTATTAGCTAATTAAAATTAAATTCCCCAACTACAATATGAACTAATACCTCTGGAGCATTAGCCTTGTCCTCTGACTCCGAACAATCCCACTGTGCTGCCGTCTCCCAACTCACGCCCCCACTCCAGATGCACAACTTCCAATCCCTGTTAGTGATGCTGCTACTCATCTGTCTCATTGAATCCTGATATGAAAACTTGCCCAATCACCCATATTCAAATTGTCTCCTGACCCCAATATCCAACTCACCCAAACCCCCAGTCTAATGTCTCCTTGACCCTGATCTTCAACTCACCTGAAAGTCCTTCTACTATGATATCCTTCTTATTCCAATCCCAAATATCCAACTAACCCTGACCTCTATTGTCCACTCATTATCAACAGTACTTGCTACATAAGTGATTCGTGGTTTAAAAGATATGAACTCCTGAGATTCAGGGAAGATCCGTTAGGTTGGAAGATAGCAAATACAACTCTAAAAAGGGAGTGAGACAGAAAGCAGGAAAAAATTGGACTTTAACTTGGTGTTGTGAGACTACTTACTGGAAATATATCACTATTTCTTTACTGTGATTGAGTTAAAAACTTGAAACCTCTTCCCTATGCTAAGATCAGTTAGCTTAGCACCTGTCAGAGGGAAAATGATAGTGCTTTTATTAATGTTAAAAGGAGTGTTACTTTATAACAGAGTTGCTAGTGGTACAGAGTGTTAATGTAGCAAAATCACAGCTGATGAGTAGAAATATTATCTTAATGCAAGGAAAGGGACTCTCTTTTTGTCTTCCTTAGCCCTTCCATTTTGCAATCTCCTGGAAAATAAATGAAATTGATAGCTGTGAAAAAAAATGGCACAGTGGTTAGCACTGCTGTGTCATAGTGCCAGAGGCCCAGGTTCAACTGCAGCCATGGGTGACAGTGTGGAGTTTGCACATTCTCCCCGTATCTGCGTGGGTTTCCTCGGGGTGCTCCGGTTTCTTCCCACAGTCCAAAGATGTGCAGGTGAGGTTGATTGGCCATGCTAAATTGTCCCTTGGTGTCAGCGGGTTTTGCAGGGTAAATGCTTGGGGTTACGGGGATAGGGCCTGGGTGGGATTGTGTTGGCATAGGCTTGATGGGCTGAATGGTTTTATTCTGTACTGTAGTGAATCTATGTTATGGGGGGGTAGCATATTGGCATGGAATGAAGATTGGCTAGCTAACAGGGTGCTGAGAACAGGCATAAATGGATCTTTCTCAGATTGGCAAGATTAATGAGTCGTGTGCCACAGGGATCGTGCTGGAACCACAACTGTTTACAATTTATATAAATAACTTGGATAAAGGAATGGATGGGATGGTTGCCAAATTTGTTTAATTTTGAAGAGGGCATAAAAAAATGTAGATAGGTTAAGTGAGTGAGCAAAGTCCTGATAAATGGAGTATAATGTTGGAAAATGTGAAATTGTCAATTTTTGAGGAACAAAAGCAACATATTATGGTCAGAGATTGCAGAACTCTGAGGTTAGAGGAATCTGGGTATTCTACTGCATGAATCACAAAAGGCTAGCATGCAGGTATAGCAAGTGATTAGGAAAGTAAATTGGAGATATAATTTATTGTGAAGGGAATTGAATACAAAAATTGGGAATTATGCTTCAATTATACACAGCACTTGTGAGATCTCATTTGGAGTATTATGTGCAGTATTTGTCATCTTGCTTAAGGAAGGATATAAATTCACTGGAAGCAGTTCAGAGATTTAATAGACTCATAGCTGGAATGTGTCAGTTGTCTTGTGAGGAAAGGTTAGACAGGCTAGGTTTGTATCTGCTTGAGTTCAGAAGAATAAGAGGTGACTTGATTGAAACATGTAAGATCCTGAGGGATCTTGACGGTGTGTGGATGTGGAGAGGAGATTTTCCCTTGTGGTAGGATCTAGAACCAGGGGTGACAGTTTTAAAATTAAGGATCACCAATATAAAACAGAGATGAGGCAAAAATGTTCTTTCCTCTTTCTGAAGCAGAGAATGAATATTTTTAAGTTTAAAGTTTATTTATTAGTGTCAGAAGTAGGCTTACGTTCATCTGAAATGAAGCTACTATGAAACTCTCCAAGTTGCCACACTCCAGCACCTGTTTGGGTACATGGAGGGAGAATTTAGCATGGCCAATGCATGTAACCAGCACACCTTTCAGACTGTGGGAGGAAACTGGAGCACACAGAGGAAACCCACACAGACACAGGGGGAATGTGCACAGTCCACGCAGTAATCCAAGCCCAGGTCACTGGCTCTGTGAGACAGCAGTGTTAAACACTGTGCCACTGTGCCATTACAGTGGCATAGTGGTAAGGGAGATGTGGATAGATTCTTGACAAGCAATGGGGTGAAAGATTATCAGAGGTGAATTGGATGTAGATTTGATATTACTAGCAGATCAACCATGACGTTATTAAATAGTGGAGTAGGCTTGATGGGCCAAATAGCCTAATCCTACTCTTAGTTCATACGGTTTTATGAACTCTGTGGGGATATTGTGAGGATGTGAATATGTAGTCAATCAATTCAAGTAATTTTTATGCATTACAAAACATCATATTAAAATCTTTTCTTTCAATGAGAAATGGCTTGGTTTTGAGCTGATCCCACTCCAGCCTGGAAGAACTTAATAATCTGAAGAACTCTTTTAGAATGAATGTGCTGGAGGCAGTTACACCACTAATGCAGTGAATTAGATAATAGAGAGTTTAACACCGCAGTGTCAGGAGAAACAGGCATAGGGAAATCCACCTTCATCAATGCGATGAGAGGCCTTATGAACGATGATGAGGGAATAGCTAAAACTGGAACCATAAAAACCACAATGGAACCAATCGCATAGAAACATCCCAACATGCCCAGTGTTCTGAGATCTGTCAGGAATGGGAATGACAAAATTCCTAGTGGATAAATACCTGAGTGAAATGAACTTTCAAAAATATGATTTCTTCATCATCATCTCAACAGTGTCAGTTCACAGAAAATGATGTAAAGAGATTGCCAAAGAAATTAAACGGCTGGGGAATAATTTCTACTTCATTCTATCTAAAATTGTTAATGAACTTGAATCATTGAGAAGGGAAAGGAAGAAATTTAATGAAGAGGAAGAACTGGAAAAGCTCAGGAATGACTGGGTCATCAAGTTGGAAAATGTTAGCATTTTATCACCCTATGTTTTCCTGATATCAAACTTTGATCTGAATTTGTATGATTTTAATCTGTTAAATAAAGCTTTTGAAAATGATCTCCTGAATGTAGAGAAAAACGTGTACATACTGGCCCTTCCAAATGTAACCTTGGAAATTGTAGAGAAGAAAAGGGAAGAGTTAAAGAAACAAGTCTGGATGTTGGCAACAATTTGCAAAATATTGGGAGCAGTGCCAGTCCCTCGAGTCTCCCTCATTTGTGAGATTGGGATCCTGATTGAAGGGATAATTTCTGTAAATTCTGAGTCTGGATGATGTCTGTCTTCGAAAACTGGTCAATAAGGCAGGGAAATCTATGGAAGAACTGAAGGCTGTGGTGAAAACTCCCCTTTTGGGAAAAATAACCAGAGTTTGACTTGGGAAAATGGAGAGGGGTCTCATTGATGATTCCATTTCAGCAGCTGATCCTGCCCTTCATTCCATTCCAGTCATTGGTTCCATCTTTAGACCAGGATCATCATATCTTATGACCTACCAGCTGTTGTGTGTTGCATTGGATGATCTTACAGAGAATGCACAAAGTGGTGAAGGCTGCATATGGAATAGATGAAAATAATCTGCTAAAAACCTGTTTAAATAAGTTTAAAGCACTTTGTACCTTGTAGAACTGTTTAAACTGTTGTGTGTTGCATTGGATGATCTTACAGAGAATGCACAAAGTGGTGAAGGCTGCATATGGAATAGATGAAAATAATCTGCTAAAAACATGTTTAAATAAGTTTAAAGCACTTTGTACCTTGTAGAACTGTTTAAATCATTTAAAAGCATTTTTGTGGGCTTTTTGTATTTACCGCTTTAAGAATTCTGAGGGAGTGGTTAGAAGGGAGTTGTGGCCCAGCAGGCTTTAATTATCAGGTGGTCACATGGTGAAGCCTTCCATTGTTTGCTGGAGCAGACCAGTGAAGGAGCAGAGAGAGAGATAAGAAATTACCTGTTAAAAACCTGTTTAAATAAGTTTAAAACACTTTGTACCTTGTAGAACTGTTTAAATCATTTAAAAGCATTTTTGCGGGCTTTTTGTATTTACCGCTTTAAGAATTCTGAGGGAGTGGTTAGAAGGGAGTTGTGGCCCAGCAGGCTTTAAATCAGCGCCAGGTTTAAAAGGAGGCCTGGTGTAGAAAGCGGGCAGCGGAGTGAGTGGGAAGCAGAGTGAGTTATTAGGGATTAAGATCAAAAGGGCTGGGGAGAAAAAGGGCCGGGTAAGTTCGTGTGGAAATTTTCAATACTACTACAGTGAATAATGGAGGGGCATGTGATGTGTTGTTTCTGTATGATGTGGGAGCTGGTGGACCCCAGGGTCCTTCCCAGTGACCATGTCTGCAGTAAGTGCAGGTTGCTGGAGGAGCTCCAGCTCAAGGTAGATGAGCTGGCCTCTGAGCTACAGACACTGAGGCTCATCAGGGGGACAGAGGGTGCCATTGTCAATGGGGTGCAAGTGACATCCACCCCCCCTGGACTGGCTAACTCTAAGGGTCAGGAACAAGAGGGGGCTGCTGAGAGGAGGAAGGGGGGTGGGGAGAGGAGGAAGGGGGGTGGGGAGAGGAGGAAGGGGGGTGGGGAGCGGAGGCCTCAGCCTCTCAATCTGCATAACAGATTTGAGGTTCTTGCTTCCAGTGTGGACGAGGACGAGGGAGGTGAGGTCAGTGAGCAAACTGCACACGGTACAGTGATGCAGCAGGACATAGGCAAAGAGAAGGTGAAAAGGAACGTAGTAGTGATTGGGGATAGTGGGGTGAAGGGTATTGACACTGTCCTTTGTCACAATGACAAAGTGCACAGAAGGGTGTGTTGTCTGCCTGGTGCTCGGGTCCGGGATGTCGCATCTGGTCTGCAGTGGAACCTGGAGTGGGAGGGTGAGAATCCGGTCGTTGTTGTGCATGTGGGTGCCAACGGCGTAGGCAAAATGCAAACTGAGGATCTGGGGAGGGAGTATGAAAAGCTGGGAATGGAATTAAAAAGTAGAACTGACAAGGTGGTTATCTCTGGACTACTGCCTGAACCGAGTGCAGACGGGCGTAGGGTTGACAGGATTAAGGAAGTGAATGGGTGGCTCAGGGATTGGTGTGGGAGGAATGGGTTTGAATTTATGGGGCATTGGCATCAGTATTGGGGTAGGTGGGACCTGTTCGGGCGGGATGGGGTGGGTCTGAACCGTGCTGGGACCAGAGTCCTGGCGAATCATGTAAAGAGGACTGTAGACAGGGCTTTAAACTAATTAGGTGGGGGGAGGGTGCGAGGGTAGGTGACATTACGGGGTCTAAAGTTAAGGAGACGGTACAGGTAAGGGTAGAGGCCGAGGATGTCCCAATAAAAGAGGGAGTAGGGGGCCTGAGTATGGTTGGTGGCATTACAGCAAATAGGGTCCAGGTGAAGGCTGGGATGAAGGCACTTTATCTGAATGCACGAAGCATTCGGAATAAAGTGAATGAGCTGGTGGCGCAGATCGGCACAAATGGATATGATCTGGTGGCCATTACAGAGACGTGGCTGCAAGGTGACAGGGACTGGGAGCTGAATGTCCAGGGGTATCAAGTGTTTAGGAAGGATAGGCGGGAGGAAAAAGGGGGCGGCGTAGCTCTGCTGATTAAGGATAGCATCAGAGTGGTAGCAAGGGATGATATTGGAGACAAAGAGCAGAAAGTGGAATCGTTATGGGTAGAGATTAGGAACAGCAAAGGGAGGAAGACGCTGGTGGGTGTCGTCTATAGGCCCCCGAATAATGATCTGGAGGTGGGGCGGGCTGTTAACGCGCAAATAAGTGCGGCGTGCAGGAATGGGACGGCCGTAGTTATGGGGGATTTCAATCTGCACATTGATTGGTCAACCCTTGTTGGACGCGGTGGGCTCGAGGAGGAGTTCTTGGAATGCTGCCGGGATAGTTTCCTTGAACAGTGTGTGTTGGAGCTCGCTCCCTCGTCGGCTATCTTGGATCTGGTGTTATGTAATGAGGCGGGTAGAATTAGGGACCTTGCAGTGAAAGATCCTCTTGGGGAGAGTGATCATTGTATGGTGGAGTTTCTGGTGCAGATGGAGGAGGAGAAAGTGGGTTCCCGGACACGCGTCCTTTGTTTGAACAGAGGGGATTACAGTAGGATGAGAGAAGAATTGGCGAATGTGGACTGGGGGAGCGCGTTGGAAGGTAGGTCTGCTGAGGAGCAGTGGAGGATCTTTAAGGAGATCTTTCTTGGTGCTCAGCAGAAATTTATTCCGATGGTCAAAAAGGACTGTAGGAGGAGAGGTAATAAGCCGTGGATAACGAAGGAGGTGAAGGAAAGTGTTAAATTAAAAGTGGAGGCGTTTAGAGTAGTGGGCGAGAAGAGGATTGGGAGAGGTTTAAATGTCAACAAAGATTGACGAAGAAGTTGATAAAGAAGGGTAGGAGAAACTATGAAGCTGGGCTAGCGCTTAATATAAAAAAGGATAGCAAGAGTTTTTATAAATATATAAAAAGGAAGAGGCTGGCTAGGGTGAACGTTGGTCCCTTAGAGGATGAGAAGGGGGACTTAGTGGTAGGGGATGGGGATATGGCTGAGGTCTTGAATAACTTTTTTGTTTCGGTCTTCACGGAGGAGGACGTGAATAATTTGCCAGGTGTTAGAGATGGAAAGGTGGTAGGACTGAAGGGTCTTAATGACATTACTGTTACTAGAGAGGCGGTGCTCGACAGACTGGAGGGGCTGATTGTGGACAAGTCGCCAGGACCGGATGGAATGCATCCGAGGGTTCTGAAAGAAATGGCGGAGGTGATAGTGGATGCCTTGGTGGTCATTTTCCAGACGTCGCTGGATTCCGGGGAAGTGCCGGAAGATTGGAAAATGGCTAATGTTACGCCGTTGTTTAAGAAGGGTGCCAGGCAAAAGGCAGGGAATTATAGGCCGGTTAGTTTAACATCTGTTGTAGGTAAAATGTTAGAATCCGTCATCAAGGAGGAAATAGCGAGGCATCTTGAGGGGAATTGCTTGATAGAGCAGACGCAGCATGGTTTCGTTAAGGGGAAGTCATGTCTGACAAATTTACTGGAGTTCTATGAGGATGTGTCTAGGGCGGTGGATAGAGGAGAGCCGGTGGATGTGGTCTTTCTGGATTTTCAGAAGGCGTTTGACAAGGTACCTCACAAGAGGTTATTGCAGAAGGTCAGGGGGCATGGAGTTGGGGGTAGGGTGTTAGCGTGGATAGAGGACTGGTTGTCATATAGGAGGCAGAGAGTGGGGGTCAATGGGTGCTATTCGGATTGGCGGTTGGAGACTAGTGGAGTGCCCCAGGGGTCGGTGCTGGGGCCTCAGCTATTTACCATTTATATAGATGATCTGGAGGAGGGAACTGAGTGTATGGTGTCGAAATTTGCTGATGACACCAAGATTGGTGGAACGGCAAATTGTGCGGAGGGTGTGGAGAGTCTACAGAAGGATCTAGATAGGCTAGGCGAATTGGCCAGGAACTGGCAAATGGAATTTAGTGTTGGCAAGTGCGAGGTGGTCCACTTTGGTAGGAATAATGGTAGGAAGGATTATTACTTACGTGGCAAAAAACTGCAGCAGGCGATGGTGCAGAGGGACCTCGGGGTCCTTGTGCATGAGTCGCAAAAACCCAGCTTGCAGTTGCAGCAGGTGGTCAGGAAGGCGAATGGGATGCTGGCCTTCATAGCGAGGGGGATTGAATATAAAAGTAGGGAGGTCTTGCTGCAGCTGTATAGGGCATTGGTGAGGCCGCAGCTGGAGTACTGTGTGCAGTTTTGGGCGCCGTACTTACGCAAGGATATTTTGGCCTTGGAGGGAGTGCAGAGGAGGTTTACTAGGCTGATGCCGGAGTTGAGGGTGTTGAGCTATGAGGAGAGGCTGAATAAACTAGGCTTGTACTCGTTAGAGTTTAGAAGAATGAGGGGAGTTCTCATTGAGACGTATAAGATGATGAATGGGATGGATAGGATAGAGGTGGAGAGACTCTTCCCGCTCAGAAAGGACAGTAGGACTAGAGGGCACAGCCTCAAGATAAAGGGGGGGCGGTTTAGAACGGAGTTGAGGAGGAACTTCTTCACTCAAAGGGTGGTGAATCTCTGGAATTCTCTGCCCGTTGAAGTGGTGGAGGCTACCTCGCTAAATATTTTTAAGACGTGGGTTGATGGGTTTTTGATAAGGGAGGGGATTAAGGGTTATGGGGAGAGGGCGGGAATGTGGAACTGAGCCACGACAGATCAGCCATGATCTTATTGAATGGCGGGGCAGGCTCGAAGGGCTAGATGGCCTACTCCTGCTCCTATTTCTTATGTTCTTATTATGTTCAAACATCAATCCAGTGAGTCAATGCTGTAGCTGTTATAACAAAGGAGTCTAACATAAGAACATATAAGAACATAAGAACATAAGAAATAGGAGCAGGAGTAGGCCATCTGGCCCTTCGAGCCTGCCCCGCCATTCAATAAGATCATGGCTGATCTGTTGTGGTTCAGTTCCACTTTCCCGCCCTCTCCCCATAACCCTTAATCCCCTCTCTTATCAAAAACCCATCAACCCGCTTCTTAAAAATATTTAGCGAGGCAGCCTCCACCACTTCAACGGGCAGAGAATTCCAGAGATTCACCACCCTTTGAGTGAAGAAGTTCCTCCTCAACTCCGTTCTGAACTGCCCCCCCTTTATCTTGAGGCTGTGCCCCCTAGTCCTACTGTCTTTTTTGAGCGGGAAGAGTCTTTCCACCTCTATCCTATCCATCCCATTCATCATCTTATACGTCTCAATGAGATCTCCCCTCATTCTTCTAAACTCTAACGAGTACAAGCCTAGTTTATTCAGCCTCTCCTCATAGCTCAACCCCCTCAACTCCGGTATCAGCCTAGTAAACCTCCTCTGCACTCCCTCCAAGGCCAAAATATCCTTGCGCAGGTGCGGCGCCCAAAACTGCACACAGTACTCCAGCTGCGGCCTCACCAATGCCCTATACAGCTGCAGCAAGACCTCCCTACTTTTATATTCAATCCCCCTCGCTATGAAGGCCAGCATCCCATTCGCCTTCCTGACCACCTGCTGCACCTGCAGGCTGGGTTTTTGCGACTCATGCACAAGGACCCCGAGGTCCCTCTGCACCGTCGCCTGCTGCAGTTTTTCGCCACGTAAGTAATAGTCCTTCCTACCATTCTTCCTACCAAAGTGGACCACCTCACACTTGCCAACATTAAATTCCATTTGCCATTTCCTGGCCCATTCGCCCAGCCTATCTAGATCCTTCTGCAGACTCTCCACACTGAAATTCTACTCTACAAATTTCCATATTTAGTGAATATATTCCTGGAAATACTTCTCATCCATTTCTGTGTTTTCATATGATATATGACGTAGTGTTTGTCTGGGTGTAAAAAGATATTCGAGATGTTGGTTTTTTTAAGTAGCCCACCCCATTTCTCACAGACTGTGCAACGAGATAATTCTCTTCATGAACACAGTAACAAGGAAATGATTTACACCATTGGTGTTTGACCATGAAAGTCTGCTTTCATTCTACTTTGAACTGGATGAGAGTCACGCAGTTCTTGTAACAAGAATTGTCTCCCCGGTATCCCTGGCAATATCTCTAGTAAATGAAGAGCCAGTATAATCTCTTGAGTTATGCTACTGTTTGTGGCAAAGGCAATCAACTAAATGTGTCTGCATGTGATGTATCTGTTCCAGGACAATGCTGATATGTATAACTGTACACTGTCAGTGAAACAGCCCATCTCTGCACCTTTGCAGAGGCAATCGGCATCACAGCCTTAGATTCTTTGAATAGATTTCAAAATGTGTTGTGGTCTGAAATGTTGTAAAATGTCAACCATAAATGTACTGATGGAACCTTTTGACACATAAATGACAGTCAACCCTTCCTTGTCTATTTGACAGTATTTCCTCTCCATGTCTGATAGCATTCTAGACGCAAAGTCAATGGGCCTTTCTACTCCATCAGGCATCCAGTGAGTCAAAACAGCTCTCGCTCCATACAATGAAGCATTGCAGGTTACTATCAAGTGTTTGGGGCAAAATGCACCAACAAGACAAACAACTGCAGAGCCTGTTTAAGTTGTACAGATCGTTCCTCTTGTTCTTCTCCCCATTTCCACCCTTGATGTTTTTTAACAGTTGGTGAAGTGAGACCAAAATGGTAGAAACATTTTGTAAAAATCTACCATAGTAGTTCACCATTCACTGAAATGACTTTTTTTGACTGTGGAACCTCCTTGATTTATTTTCTCTTCCAAGGGATGTAAACCTTTTGAATGGACTCCAAACCTAAATTGTTGATTTCCTCTAATTTGAATGTACATTTCTCTTGTTTCAACCTAACACCTGCTTCTTTAAACTATTTCAATACTTCTAAAGTTGATTTGTGTTCTTCAGGTGAGGTTTCAGTGATCAGTACATCGTCCAGATGAACCACAACACTGGGAATGCCTTGCAAGAGAGTCTCCATCGTATGCTGGAAAATGGCACCTGCTGATGAGACACCAAAAGGCACCTTGTATACTGGTACAAACCCTTGTGTGTGTTGATTGTCACCAGCTTTTGCAAGTCCTCATCCAACTCCAGCTGTGGATAGGAATGGCTTAGGTATATTTAGTACATCTTAAACTTTCTGCTAGTTTAGCAGAGAGATCTTCAATTCTGGATCTGTGGTACCTGTCTCTGTGCTCCTCTATTGACAGTTAAATTGTAATCTCCACAAATTCTTATTGTCTGACTCTGTTTTAAAATGGGAACTGTGGGTGCAGCTCTTTCAGGAAATCGTACAGGCTTTATGATATGTAAGTCTCCCAGCCTCCAGAGCTTGATTTCTACCTTCAGATGAAGGGCATAAGGCACCAGATTGTGTTTAGATGTGGTTCCCCGAATACAATAACTCCTGAAAACCCCCACCCCTCAAGTTTAATATTTCCAGCCAGTTGAGGTGTATTTGCTTTAACCTATCAAAGCCCATAAACAAGGTCTGTGATCTTTAAGGACCAAGACCAGAAGCTTCTCTGTCTGGTTCTGATATAGTAAGAAGTCTCACAACAGCAGGTTAAAGTCCAACAGGTTTATTTGGTAACAAAAGCTACTAGTTTTCAGAGTGCTGCTCCTTCGTCAGGTGGGAGTTCTGTTCACAAACAGGGCATATAAAGACACAAACTCAGTTTACAAAATAATCGCTGGAATGCGAGTCTTTACAAGTAATTAAGCCTTAAACGTACAAACAATGTGAGTGGAGAGAGAATTAAGCCCAGGTTAAAGAGATGTGTATTGTCTCCAGACAGGACAGTTAGTGAGATTTTGCAAGCCCAGACAAGTCGTGGGGGCGGGGAGACAACTCCTGTTACAAGAATTGCATGACTCTCATCCAGTTCAAAGTAGAATGAAAGCCCTAGCCAGGAGTTTTGTGTGATAGCTGAACATTGACAAGAAAATAGAAGAGATGATTAGTCAATGCCTTAGTTGCGAAGCTCAAGAGGCTTTACCACCACCAGCGAATTTGCATCTATAGGAATTGTCTGGCCAACCATAGCCAGGGCTACATATAGATTTTGCTGGGCCATTTACGGGTCATATGTTTCTTAAAGTAGTAGATGCACATGCCAAGTTGTTAGGCGTGGAGTTGATGGAGTCCACATCTGCCACAACCACTATTGACAATTTAAGGAAAGTATTTGCTATCCGTAGCATTCCAGAAATGGTGATGCAGGACCATGCACATTATCACATGGCAGAACGATTCCAGAAATTTCTCAAGTCAAATGGATTTGCATGGGCTTGCAAAATCTCACTATCTGTCCTGAATGGAGACAATACACATCTCTTTAACCTGTACTTAACGCTTTCTCCACTCACATTGTTTGTACCTTTAAGACTTGATTGCTTGTAAAGACTCGCGTTCCAACCATTATTTTGTAAATTGAGGTTGTGTCTTTATATGCCCTGTTTGTAAACAGAACTCCCACTTACCTGATGAAGGGACAGCACTCTGAAAGCTAGTTGCTTTTGCTACCAACTAAACCTGTTGGACTTTAACCTGGTGTTGTGAGACTTCTTATTGTGTTTACCCCAGTCCAATGCCGGCATCTCCATATCATGGTTCTGGTATTCCACTGTTACTGTTGCTGCATCCTAACCTGCAGTGTTTCCTGGGTATACCTGGTCAAACTGGTTCCAGACTCGTTCAGTTTTTATGTTTGGAATCCTTTTTGAAGATAATGAAATGCCTGTTTCTCTATGACTGTTGCAGCCACCCATCTATCGGTTTCCACTTTGAACATTTTGCCATTTACCAGTAAAGATATTTCTGTTGGAGGCACTTTGCTTGGAAGGATCTGGTTTAGAGTGAATGACATGGATCCCTTATTGGGCTCCTCATCCAGACTCTTTAAGGGAGTTAAATTAATAGTCACTACCTTACCTTTAGCTTTTCTTCAGCTGTTATTTTATTCGCTCCAATGAAGTAGCCTTTCTATATAATGTTCCCAGTACTCCACTTTGGGGTCAAATGGCTCGATCTTTCCAATCATTATCCTATGTGAATGTATCTTACTACTTCATATTCTTGATGTGCAAGACTCTTCCCCCTTTAGCTGCACACTGCAATCCCTGATGACTTTCAGAGTTTTTCACATTGCCAGTGTGAAGGATTGGAGATGAATAAACAAAGGCTTCATTGCCAACAATAAATTATTGTATATACTAAAGCTCAGACTGAAGTATTTATGCAACTGACCAACTCTCCTCACAGTTTTCAACTGCAGGACCTTCCTCGACCCGGATATTCACCCTCTTCGTGGTTGGCTCAGCTTACCAATTTGACAATCCGTAGGGTCCAGCCTGATCACATGGCCCTCAGGCAAAGCTCCCTTAAAGGACCACTCAATGTAACATTGATATCTGGACCCAGCCTGATGTTGTTTGATCATTCCTAATTTTTTGTATTAAACTCTCTGCCACATGGTGGAGCCAAAGTTTGACATTTTTCAAGATGAACCCATCATGTGGTGGGTTAGGGTACTGTGATCCTTACTGCAATGTTAACAACTAAGGTAAAAGTAAATTAATGTGGATGCTGGAACTTGAAACAAAGGGCCTGATTTTACCAAAAATTAAATTGCAGTAAATTCAGGCGTCAGGCCTGTAATGCGAAACCGAGCAGATCGCGTCTTTACCGACGCCTGATTTGGGTGCGGACCGTGCCCCAATCAAACAGCCCGACAATTTAAATGCATTAGCATGCATTTAAATCAACTTAATGAACCGCGCGCCCAGCTCTACTGCCAAATCTCATTTTACCATCTTCGGATCCGTTTTGGATCCGCACTGCTATCCACCTGCTGAATGAAAATCTGAAGCGGATTCCTATTCTGCAGGGGAATCTCCAAAGCCCATCTTCCTTGAACACCCTTCGCAGACCCCCCCACGCTAACCATCTCGGCAGACTTGCCCCCTCCTCCCCCTCCACCACCCCCCCCATCCAAACTCCCTGGGAGTCAGACCACCCCCCAACCCCCCCGCCACGATCGGACCCCCACCCCGGGATGTGATCCAACCCCTCTGGGAGGCAGGCCCCCCCGGCAGAACCACTGACCCGCAATTAGACCACCCCCACAATCAAGCCCCCCGGGAGGCAGGACCCCCCCAACCAGACCCCCCGGGAGACAGGCTCATCCAGCAGACCCCCTCCCACGGTCAGATCCCCCCCCCCCCAAGGAGGCAGCCCTTCTCCACAATCAGGTCCACTCTCCCAGGAGGCAGACACCTCCTCAGCAGAGCACACCCCCAACCTACCTTGATTGTGCTGTCCCTCCACCATCCTTCTGACCTGCACTCATTGATGTGGAGATGTCAGCGTTGGATTGGGGTCAACACAGTAAGACGTCACCCAACACCAGGTTAAAGTCCTGTTGGAGTTTAACCTGGTGATGTGAGACTTCTTACTGCACTCATTGGAGAGCCTGCAGCACCTTCCTGGCCTTCTGCTGGTATCTGCTAGAAGGTTGCCGGCAGGGGGATGGTGGGGCGGGCTCAGATGGATCTCTGGTTGAGGGGAGTGGTGGAGGCTGGGGAGAGAATGGACTTTGGAGAATCTCCACCACACCCCCCCAACCAGAGATCCATCTGAACCTGCCCCCTTCTAGCAGACACCAGCGGAAGGCCAGTAAGGTGCTGCAGGCTGTCCAACGAGTGCAGTAAGACGTCTCACAACACCAGGTTAAATTCCAATACGACTTTACCTGGTGTTGTGAGACTTCTTACTGTGTTGACCCCAGTCCAACGCCGACACCTCCACATCAAGGAGTGCAGGTCAGAAGGTGGAGGGACAGCAGCAATCAAGGTAGGTTGGGCGTGTGCTCCACCAAGGGGGGCCTGCCTCCTGGGGAGGGTCTGATCGCGGTGGGGGGGCAGCCTCCCGGGGGGTCTGACTGCTGGGGGCTGCTGGATGAGCCTGCCTCCCGGGGTGGGGGGGGTCTGATCGGGGGTGCCTGCCAGGAGGGAGCCTGCCTCCCAGGGAGGTCCGATGGCGGCTCATTCTGCCCCCTCCCCCACCCCGGCTCTCTCTGGTTTTGTTTTTTGCACCTGGGCACGCGCAGTTCAGAGCTCCAATCGTTCCGACAGCGCTAAGCCCCACCCGCAGTGCAGACAGGACTGGAGCAGGCAAAAAGCATATGGGTGCGCAGGAACAAGGATTCCGGACTCGGATCCATTTTACAGCTGGATCCGTCACTTCGCCTCCAATTGGTAAAGTCTGGCCCAAAATGTTGGAAAATCTCAGCACGTCTGACAGTCTCTATGAAGAGAGAACAGAGCTCATGTTCAAGTCTGGACTACCCTTTGTCAGAGCTGAAGATCATTGGAATATGGGAATATGGATGACACAGTGGTTAGCACTGCTGCCTCACAGCACCAAAGACCCGAGTTCAATTGCTAGCTTGGGTGACTGTGCAGAGTTTGCATGTTCTCCCCGAGTCTGCATGTGTTGTAGGTAAAAATACCTCTGAGACTAATTGTGAGTTAAAGTACAGCAGTTTATTCAAAAGCTTTTGGGAGATACACCTGTCACCTAACAGCGGTTCCCCAGGCATCTCTCCGAACACAAGTTAAAAGCACATATTTATACCCCCCCCACCACCCCCCAGTCACATACGCATCTTCTCATTCTCAGTAGGTTCCCGGGCTGTGGACTGTCCTCCATCATGGGAACATGGCTGCCTCGGCATTTCTTCATGGTCATCTCAAAGCCACAATTGACATGTGATTAGCCCTTAGCTAACGTACAGGCTGACAAGACAAGTTAAACTTAATGGGCCGGTATAACAATCTATACTCATAAGTTGTATAATATATGTTTATGTATAATATGTTAGTACATGACACATAAGCAGTATATAATGAACATATATATAAAATATATTTAGGACATGCAGGTTTCACTATATTAGGCGAAAGTCCACAAAATTAAAGACACAACATAACTACAAGCTGGGTCAACTACATTTCTAAGCAGGCTTATCATAAACTTGTGTATAACAGCGAGAGCAGCTGCTATCTCCCTGTCTGGGTCACCTGAAACTTATGTACAACAACAAGGGCACTGAGCAGTCTGGGCACACGAAAACAAAGTGACATTTATCTGAAATATATGAAAACAATCTGCATCTAGGCTACTGGATATTTTTCTCATTCTCTCAAGTGTTACAAAGTTCATTAACTCATTCCCTACTACAGCATGGATTTCCTCCGGGAGCTGCAGTTTCATCCCACATTCCAAAAGATGTCCTGGTTCGGGAATTGGCCATGCTAAATTTTCGTTAAGTATATCCGAACAGGCTAGTGTGGTGACTTGGGGATTTTCACAGTAACCTTATTGCAGTGTTAATGTAAGCCTACTTGTGACAGTAATAAACAAACTTCAAATAGGATGAGACTTATACTATTCTGGGGAAGGGGGGGGTGAGGGGCAGAGGACCAGTAAAGGTTGAATAGAGGGCCAGCGACAGGTTGAGGCAAGGGAGAGATTGACAAAGATGTAATGGACAAAAAAAAATGGGAATGTAAATGGCGGTGATCATTGCTAAGAAGGGTGCTGATAGCAGCTATGAAGAGTTCAGAATGTATAAATTGCAGAACACACATAAGGAGAATGTCAAAAGATAATCTGAGACATATAACAGGTAGCCCTGGTGAGTGGGTGGGAAAAAAATATAGAAAGCGAGATAAAAAAGGGAATTGAAAAATAAATCAAAGGAAGAGATGAAAAAGAATATACAAAAAATATATTAAATAAATGTCCTTGGTCTGTGGCAATGTTTCAGTGAAGCCCAACGCAAACTGGAGGAACAGTGCCTCATGTTCCGATTGGGCACTTTATAACCCTTTGGACTGAACCTTAAGTCCAAACACATCAGTGCTCAAACTCTTTCCTCCACCTTCACTCCATTTCCATTTTATTTTTAAATTTATTTTTCATTTTTTGTGGATGTATTTTTATCTCTTCCATTGATTCATTTTCAATTCCCCTCTTGATCACACACAAATGCAGAAAATGCTAGAAAATCTCAACAGGTCTGACAGCACCTTTGGACACAGTAAGAAGTCTCACAACACCAGGTTAAAGTCCAACCAATTTATTTGATAGTAAACTCACAAGCTTTTGTGGTTTGCCCCTTCGTCAAGTGAATAGAGAGTTCTGGCCTCAGACAAAGCATATCACAGCACAGACAGTTTACAGATTACTGATTAGAATGCGGGTCTTTACAACTAACCTGCTATTTAAGTCTCTTTGCTCTTTCCACTCACATTGTCTGCATCTTTAAGACTTGAATAGCAGGTTAGTTGTAAAGACTCGCATTCTAATCAGTAATCTGTAAACTGTATTTACTGTTATATGCTCTGTCTGAGACCAGAACTCTCCATTCACCTGACGAAGGGGCAAACCCCGAAAGCTTGTGAGTTTACTATCAAATAAATTGGTTGGACTTTAACCTGTTGTTGTGAGGCTTCTTACTGTGTTTACCCCAGTCCAATGCCGGCATCTCTACATCAGCCACTTTGGAGACAAAATAGAGCCAATATTTTGAGTCTGATGAAGGGTCATTCTGACTCAAAACATTAGTTCCATTCTGTCTCCACAGATGCTGTTAGACCTGCTGAGAGGTTCCAGCATTTTCTGTTTTTGCTGCAAGATTAACAAACACTTCCTCATGAGATGGGCTGAATGTGCCATTGAATGACAATCACCATTAAATGACCAAACTGCTTGTATCTACTGACAGAATGACGGAGCTCCATAGACATATGGAGCTTTCTGTGGGGTCATGGGGAAGACCATGGGGGTGAAATGCAAACTCCACCAGGATGTTTTTGTCAGAGTTTGTCAGCTGCAAAATGTTTCTGGTAAATCGAAACTCAGAAGTGAAATTGGAAGAGATTCAAAGGCATTATGTGAAACAAGCTTGCTGTATCATAACAGGAAGTGGAAAGCATTCCCTCTGGATGTTAAGTTAACATAATTAATTGCAAATACTTCACACAAACAAGACCAGTGGCTCCCAATCTGCTCAGCAACACAGGGTGGCACAGTAGCACAGTGGTTAGCACTGCTGCTTCACAGATCCAGGTCCTGGGTTCGAATCCTGGCTCAGGTCACTGTCTGTGTGGAATTTGCACATTCTCCTCATGTCTGTGTGGGTTTCCTCTGGGCACTCTGGTTTCCTCCTACAGTCCAAAGATGTGATTAGGTTGATTGGCCATACTAAGAAATTGCCCCTTAGTGCCCAGGGATGCGTAGGTTAGAGGGATTAGTGGGTACAATATATGGGGGGAGGGCCTAGGTGGGATCATGTTCAGTGTAGACTTGATGGGCTGAAGGCCCTCTTTCTGTACTCCTATGCACACACTTCTATACTGTAAGCATTCTATGGATCTTATCTTTTGGCCTGGAGCTCATTAATGATGCACCTGGGGGTTTGGTGCCTTGTTCCATGGTGGTACATGTCCTGCCATCACTGACCCATGTGGAAGAATGAAGATAGATCTTCAGGAGCACTCTGAGGCTAGAAGATGGTCCTCCTCGATGATACTGAATCTAGAAGATCAACCTGTAGATGATCTCCCCACTCACTAATGCAGTGCCTCTTCAGAAATGCCTGTGTTTGGAGTCCCCCTTTGTTTGGACAAGATTGCAAAGTGGTGCCAAGCCATGCCCTCTTTTTACAGCATTTGCTGTCATATTCTGGTAAGTCATCATTCACAAACACTGGGGAAAGCTTTGGGGCATTTAAATAGCTTTCGTCTGTGTTAGTTAATGGGTATAAATGAAATAAGTGGGAAAATAGTGGTAAGGTTGGGTCAGGTCCGTTCAGGTTGGAGGGTTGAGGGAATTGGGCGGTTGGGATGATTCGTGGAGGGGAGAGGGGTCAATGTGAATGATTGGGGTACCACTTGTAACATTACCCAGAATTTAGATATAGTTTTTATCTGTTTAATATTTCCTGAGTTCTTGTCCAGGGAAGTATGTTGGATTGCTCCCAATTCATTGACTCTAACTCAGCATTGCAGATATTTTCAGGGGGGGGTTGCTCATTAAATTAACGGACAATTCCTGCAGATTCTTTGGGCAGGATTTAACGGCTTTGCTCAGGCGAGACTAGAAATTCCTGCCTGAGGTCAACAGAGATTTCTGTTGTCAGATCTTCACTCCGATTGGTGGGCAAGGTGGTAGATTTCTGTCGTTTGTGTTGGGACCTCCAAGGGATCCTGTGGTGCATCTGGTGGGGTACATCTGGTCCATAGCAATCTGGAGATGAGAACATCTGGGTTGATAATCTGTTTTCGGAACGCAAACCAGTGCAAAGCATTTCCACCTGATATGAGTCTATTCGAGTTGAAATTCCAAAGCTCTAACCACGATAGAACTTTCTGGAAATTCGAATGAGAAGAATTCAAATTGAATGTTAATTTTTAAACAGAATTCAGTGTTGGAGTGAATTTCTACAACAATGTACTTGTCAGATAAAAATCCACAGAAAGGTATTGCTCAATTGTTGGAGTTTTCCACTGCTCCTTTGTGAGGTTGTGCTGAAGAAGTGGGAGCATCTTGGTGTGAGTTCACAGTGTGGTTGTTTCAGTGTTGCTGTTCTGGGCACTATTTGAAAAGAAAAGATCTTAGGTAACATTTTGTGCTGCGCCAATCACCCCCCTTTCTCACTCTGTAATCTCCTTGCTGATAGTGCACATTTAGAGTGAATTCTCCCATGATCCTGTCAGTAGTTCAATGGTGAGCAAACAGGGGAGAATTTGGCAGGAGTGCAAAAATTGATTTTGCTTCAATGTGAATTTCCTGTGGGATCTTCCACTGGTGCCAGTCATAACAGATCAGGAGACCTGCTGGAGGCTGGTATAAAACCCATTTGCATCCTGCCAATGGATGAAGCTCGGACTAGAATCCTCCACCACATCAAATTCTCCACAACGCCAGCAAGAAAATACACTGATCCAGAACACATCTGGAGCAAGGTGGTGTGCAGATGTTGGGACTCACCTGCCCATGGCTGCACCTGGAATTTGGGATGGATGTTGCAGCAACTGGACCCCAGAACATTACATTAGTGAGTGGGGAGATCATCTACAAGTCGATCTTCCAGATTCAGTATCATCAAGGAGGACCATCTTCTAGCCTCAGGGTGCTCCTGAAGATCTATCTTCATTCTTTCACATGGGTCAGTGATGGCAGGACATGTACCACCATGGAACATGGCACCAAACCCCCAGGTGCATCATTAATGAGCTCCAGGCCAAAAGATAAGATCCGTAGAATGCTTACAGTATAGAAGTGTGTGCGTAGGAGTACAGAAAGAGGGCCTTCAGCCCATCAAGTCTACACTGAACATGATCCCACCTAGGCCCTCCCCCCATATATTGTACCCACTAATCCCTCTAACCTACGCATCCCTGGGCACTAAGGGGCAATTTCTTAGTATGGCCAATCAACCTAATCACATCTTTGGACTGTAGGAGGAAACCAGAGTGCCCAGAGGAAACCCACACAGACATGAGGAGAATGTGCAAATTCCACACAGACAGTGACCTGAGCCAGGATTCGATCCCGGGACCCTGGAGCTGTGAAGCAGCAGTGCTAACCACTGTGCTACCGTGCCGCCCTGTGTTGCTGAGCAGATTGGGAGCCACTGGTCTTGTTTGAGTGAAGTATTTGCAATTAATTATTTGTTAACTTAACATCCAGAGGGAATGCTTTCCACTTCCTGTTATGATACAGCAAGCTTGTTTCACATAATGCCTTTGAATCTCTTCCAATTTCACTTCTGAGTTTCGATTTACCAGAAACATTTTGCAGCTGACAAACTCTGACAAAAACATCCTGGTGGAGTTTGCATTTCAAACAGCAAGTGAAGAGGAATAGGATTGCAGACAGTGAAGGAACTCTACAACCTAAGTACCTCCACATCCACAACAGTCTCACTGCTAAGACTAGCTACAGATCTCTATGCGTTGAATGTGTGTGTGCTACTTAATCTCCTTAGTGAATGTTATCCCAGTCCTGGAGCCCAGAGCTCGGGGAGTGTGATGTATAGGAGGTCAGAAAAGTGATAGGAGGTCAGTAGTCAGAGGTCGAAGGCTAGTGGAGAGGGGGTGGCGTGGGAGGGTCATGCCTGCTGGTTGGTGGGAGGCAAGAGATAGGATCCGATCCGGTCCACAGATTGGGGGTGTGGGCCTGCAGTGGCGAGATCCTTTGGGAGGTTGGGGTCATGGGGAAGACCATGGGGGTGAGAACACCTGGGAGGAAGGAAATTGGGGGTTCGGAGGAGTATAATCTGGGGTCGGGAGGAAGGTAATGCAGGGAAGATAATGAGGGGGTTAGAAGGACAATTGGGCAGAGGGTAATCAGGAGTTGAAAGGGTAATTGAGGGGAGGGCAATCCAGGGTTTGGAAGGGAGTAATGGGAAATGGTTAATCGGGGATTAGAGGAGAATAATGGAGGGAAGGGTAATCATCTTGGGGGTGTATTGGAGGGAGGGTAATCTGGTTAGTGGAGGGTATTGAGGAGAGGATAATTAAGGGATAGGATAATTAGTAATTTGGGGAAAGTAATTGGAGGAGGGCAATCAAGCGTTGGGAGTGTGTGGAGAGTCCCTGGATTATCGGGTGCATAGAGGGAGTCCCATTGGGCAAAGGGTCTCGGAGTTTGCAATAGTTATCCTAAAGCTACAAATAGTTTTAATTCTTCTAATTTGTTCCATGTAACTATTGATAGAACCATCCAAAGTTTGCAATTTAAATCACATTTTCAGATGGTTCCCAGCATAAGACAATTGTCATGCAAACTCTTACCTGCAATGTTCCGAAAGCGACTCAGCACACTTTTAGGATATCTTACAAATCTGACACTGGGGAGCTCGGAAGTTACAGCTGTTTATATTCTCCTGTTTTGTTCCTATACTCTGGGGCTGGGATTCTCTGGTCCCGCTGCAATGAAGGGAGTTTTGGCTGAGCGCCAAATTCTCCATTCTCATTGGCAGCAATGGTGGGGTGAACGGAAGCGGAAAATCCTGGCCTATATCTCTTCATTCTTTTATGGGATGTGGGATTGCTGGCTCGGCCAGTAATTATTACCCATCCCTAATTGCCCTTGTGAAGGTGGCATTGAGCTGCCTTCTTGAACTGCTGCATTCCATATGGCGTAGGTAAATCCCCAGTGCTGTTAGGGACAGAGTTTTTTATTCATTCATGGAGCTACACTTATCCAGGCCAGTGGGGATTATTCCGTCGCACTCCTGACTTGTGCCTTGTAGATGCCTGTCAGGGGATGAGTTACTCACTTCCTGATTCATAGCCTCTGACCTGTACTTGTAACCACAGTATTTATATGGTTGTCCAGTTCAGTTTCTGGTCAACAGTAACAGCATAAGAACATAAGAACATAAGAAATAGGAGCAGGAGTAGGCCATCTAGCCCTTCGAGCCTGCCCCGCCATTCAATAAGATCATGGCTGATCTGTCGTGGCTCAGTTCCACTTTCCCGCCCTCTCCCCATAACCCTTAATCCCCTCTCTTATCAAGAACCCATCAACCTGCTTCTTAAAAATATTTAGCGAGGTAGCCTCCACCACTTCAACGGGCAGAGAATTCCAGAGATTCACCACCCTTTGAGTGAAGAAGTTCCTCCTCAACTCCGTTCTAAACCACCTCCCCTTTATCTTGAGGCTGTGCCCCCTAGTCCTACTGTCTTTTTTGAGCGGGAAGAGTCTCTCCACCTCTATCCTATCCATCCCATTCATCATCTTATACGCCTCAATGAGATCTCCCCTCATTCTTCTAAACTCTAACGAGCAAAGATGTTGATGGTGGGGATTCAGTGTTGGTGATGCTACTGAATGCTAAAGGGTGGTGGTTAGATTCTCTCTTGTTGCCATATCTCATTGATCATCATCAACAAGCTAGAGAAAAAGTCTTGGTATATGAAGACTGTAGGAGAACCTGCCAGGACCTTCACCAGTCATACCAAAAAATGAGGTGTTAGTCTAGTGAAGCTATATTACAGGATTAGTTACGTGCCAAAGAATATAAGCAGCATGTGACAGACAGACCTAAGTGATCCTATAACTAATGGATCAGGTCAAAGCTCTGCAACCTTGCCACCTCCAGTCACCAATATGAATTAATGATTAAACAACTCACTGGAATGGCAGGACTGACATATGAGGAGAGATTGAGTTGGTTAGGATTATACTGGCTGGGGTTTAGAAGAATGAAACCTATAAAATTCTAACAGGACTAGACAGGGTAGTTGCAGGAAGGATGTTCCCAATGGTGGCGGTGTCCAGTTCCAGGGGTCACAGTCTAGGTTAGGGGTAAATCATTTAGGACTGAGATACAGAGAATTTACTTCGCACAGAATTCTACAGGTAAGCCAGTAGAATTCGCTACCACAGGATGCCAAAACATTGTTGAGGCCAAAACATAAGCAGAGACTGTTTAACAGGTTTTCTGTTGGGTGCCACAGCCTCCGCACTTCTCTAGCCGCCAGATTTCTGGCGTCAATTCCACACCAGAAATCGGTGCAGAGTTGGATAAGTCAAGTAAATGTTCATTTTAATATCATTAGCAGCCCCGGAGACTTCTCCCCCTCCCACTGCCTCCCACTCCCCCACCTGTGAGGAGTGTTTCACTCCAGCAGTTTACAACAGTTCCCCACTAACAGAGAGCTGGCAGCCTGACCTCACTGGTGTGAAGGATGGCCATGGAGGCCACCCAGAGGTTTGGGGGTAAGGGGAATCCCCTGGCACTGTCCAACGATCAATGTTGCAATGCACAGGGGGCACCTTGGCACTGTCCACCAGGCTTTGGGCAGTGCCAAGGGTGTGGGGCCAGAGGAGGCAGAGCCTAATGGCCTCTACAGGTGATTGGTGGGGGGGGTGGGGGGGCAGCATCCTACTGCCACTCTGCAGTCGGGATCGGTGACAGAGGGAGGGAGGGAGGCCAGCAATTGGGGCTAGACATCGGGATGGGGGGAATGGGCGGTGGGGGGGGGAGGCAGGGAGATTGGGACTGCTGGGTGGGGGATGGGAGATCAAGGCAGGCCGAGGTAGTTGGGGTGGGGGTGGGGGTGGGGGTGGAGGTGGGGGGTTAGGATGCGGTGGGGGGATGGCCCAGACACATCCAGGAGGCCAGCAATCGGGTGGTGGGAGTCACATGGCCAGCGATGCAGAGGCACAGGCTGACCAGCGATCGGGAGGCCGGAAGTTTGGGGCCACTGCGCATATGTGCACCTCTCAAGCAGGAACTGATTTTTAGCACGATTCACGCTAGTGCACTCTGTGATGCACAGTGTCAGAGATTCATTTTGATCATCCTGCTGAAAAAAAAACCAGAGGGATTTACTCCAATTTTTATGTAAATTCTGCACTTAGAATGTTTTGGGAAGAATCGCCCCCAGAATGTTTTCAAGGAGTTAGATATAGCTCTTGGGGTGAAGGGGATCGAAGGATATGGGGGTGGGGGGAGGCAGGATCAGGCTATTGAGTTGAATGATCAGCCATGATCATAATGAATGGCAAAGCAAAGGTCTAATCTTGCTCCTATATTCTGTGTTCCTATGTTTTTAATTTTCATATCCTCTTTGACAAAAGGCAAGGTTCTAAAGAACTGGAGAATAGCCAGTGTTGTTCCCTTGTTTAAGAAAGGAGGTAGGGATAATCTAGGAAATTATAGGCCAGTGAGTCTGATGTCATCGGTGGGGAAGCTTTTTGAGAAGATACAGGAAATATCCACATTTAGGAGAAAATGGACAAGTTAATAACAGGCAGCATGGTTTTGTACAGGGAAGGCCATGTCACACTAATTTGATTGAGGTTTTTGAAGAGGTGGCAAAGATAATTGATGAAGGAAGGGCTGGGGATGTAGTTTATAAGGACTTTACTAAGGCATTTGTCAATGTCCCACATGGCAGACTGGTACATACAAAAACTAAAATTACACGAGATTTGAGGTGGAGTGGCTGGATGGATACAGAATTAGCTTGGTTTTAGAAGACAGAGAGTAGCAGTGGAAGGGTGTTTTTCAGAATAAAAATCTGTAGCTAGTGGTGTTCCGCAGGGATCAGTGCAGGGACCTCTGCTGTTTGTTGTATACATAAATGATCTGGAGGAAAACATGGGGGGTCTGATTAGAACGTTTGCTGATAGTGCTGGGGATTGTCAGAGGATAAAAAAGGATTGTTAGCGCGAGTGGGTGAAACGACCACTACGGACTCAGGGTGAAGTTCAATAACGGCACAGCTTTATTTTCTTTACATCGACGGAGAAGCGCAGTCAGGACATACAATCCGACTGTCCCGAAAGTGCTCTAAAGACTCCCCCACACGGGCTACAGTTATACCTGAACACGTGTTTCAAATGCTAATCCTTTCTTTACAGTATTTGACTTCAGCCATCCTGTTTCGATGTTTTCGAGTGTTGGAGCAATTGTTTTAAGTGTGTGTTAATCGTTTTTGTCTGATTTGTTATCAATGGTCTAGAATCTCTGGGGTTTGAACCATCGGTGTGTCATTGATCTCAAAAGAGGTTTTGAGGGGCCAGGAATGTTTCCTTAACTATGCTAATTTTAGGTGTTTCCATGGGTTGTTTAACTTTTAAAAGTGCTGATTTTGATGGTGTGGGGATTTAGTTCCTGTAGGAGCCATCCTGTCCAGCTTCCCTTATGTGCTAGCCCTCATATGCATTCTAAAAGCATGCTCTTGCCTACTGATTGGTGTCTGTTAATTTGTGATTTTTAGTGGAGAGGCTCTGAGTGTAACTTTAGTCTGCTTCCATTTTGTGTGCCCAATTTCATAAAATTTGTTGTCCGATAACAGTTCCCCCCTGTCGGTCGGGGGCGGACTTGTTCTGCCTCCCTCAGACCGATTTTCTTAACAAATTTTATGTCCGGTGCTCCCTGCATTTGTATGCTGCAGTCGTACAGTTTAGGGGAGCCCCGGGTTTGTCAAATTAGGTGTATGCGGAAGAAGTCTTCCCGATTTGTTAATTGTCCCATATTGCCAATCATTCTGATTAGTTCCCTCCTAGTTTTGGTTTTCTTGTGCTGGCGGTATGTATAGCACATTATTACTCCCCAGTAATTGCCAGTATGAGTTGGATGTCAACCAGTATGTGCAAGATTATCCGGACCCAGGGGTGAATGTCTACACTTAGACCCCAGTCTCACACCCTCTAAACCCATGTCTGGCTCTGTAAGGCTGACTCTGTGTCATGCTCTAGGGTTTTGATATGTGATTGTAGCTGGTCGTATAATCGAACAGAGTGTCCCACTTTGAGACGGAGCTCTCTCAGTACTTCTGCTAAGTGTGGGATGGGAGCCTGTTCTGGCTCTTGGTAATATTTAGGGTCATCTCTCAGTGGGTCTGTGGCATTGAGTGTCAGGGTCTGCCTGCTTTGGATGTTGGTGATGTGGACCTGGCCAATAGTGACCGGTCTGTGAGGGGTGAAGCAGAAGTTTGGGCTGGGGATCGGGCGTGTCAGCCCGTTGTATATGAAGAATGTTCTTGTTGTGGCTACACAATCCCTGCCTTGTCCTCCATATCCTGCCCGGGCAAATTGTGGATCAGTGGGTGTGATTTCTAGGGTACAGCCCTGCGTTTTGTTAAACCCGCATTCAGCTGCCTCTCCTTGTCTCAGTGGGTGAGGGCAAATGGTTATCTCTCCCCTTTGTTTGCATCCCAAGAGGGAGGTACTGAACATCATGCCTTGAGATGGCCATAACTTCGGTTATATGGTAACGGAGGGAGGTATTGCCTCTAACAACACTGATGTTTTCAATCTGGAAAATAGGGAATGGTCCCGAGTCTGGTGTAACTATCGGAATCAATAGGACCATCCCTACTCCCGTACTCTCGCTAACCTCGCAGTCGGGGATCACTGGATATACCCGTATCATTCCTTTCAAGGTTCGGCTATCCAGCACCCCCTTCTGATCTGCGGGTTGTGCTAGCCGGGTGCTGTCAATCCAATCGGGCACCTCCCCCCTGTGTACCTGGTCCAAATTATGTCTTAATTGACCTATCATCCACTGACCGTACACATGGCACATCTGCCCCTGTTGTACCCGGGCAGTGTTTTCTCTCTCTCGCTATCTATAAGGCAGTTAGTGGTACGGGTGTGTGTTTCTAATATTGTGATTCCATCTAGTTGAGTATGGGCACCCCTCTCCCCCAAAACAGCCTGCTCGGCTTGTTGGGCAAGTGACCGTTGCAGGATATCTTTCATCACTCCCTTTATCTTATTATTGAGGCCCTGGATGTCAATTGAGTTAACCACGCTGGATCCGGTGTTTATCCCTGTGAGGATGGCATTGACTATACCCCTTTTGCTTCTGTGTGTGTGTGTGTGTGTGTGTGTGTGTGTGTGTGTGTGTGTGTGTGTGTGTGTGTGTGTGTGTGTGTGTGTGTGTGTGTTGTCTCTGTAGTGTGTTGCTCCCATCGCATCAATAGCCCGCTTTATAGTTTCCCTGCCCAGCATTTGGTACATGTCTCGTGTCTGTTCTGAACAGTATCCCGGCACCTGGATCCCTGAGATATCGATCAGAACAGGCATGATTTCGTGTTTCATATTTTCATATACAATTTCTCCCTCGTTCCACAACACCAGTCCTCCCTCCGGCCCCCTGCTCAGCAAGGGGCAGGGTAAGATTTCGGGCGTCGTGGTCATAAGAACATAAGAACATAAGAAATAGGAGCAGGAGTAGGCCATCTAGCCCTTCGAGCCTACCCCGCCATTCAATAAGATCATGGCTGATCTGTCGTGGCTCAGTTCCACTTTCCCGCCCTCTCCCCATAACCCTTAATCCCCTCTCTTATCAAAAACCCATCAACCCGCTTCTTAAAAATATTTAGCGAGGCAGCCTCCACCACTTCAACGGGCAGAGAATTCCAGAGATTCACCACCCTTTGAGTGAAGAAGTTCCTCCTCAACTCCGTTCTAAACCGCCCCCCCTTTATCTTGAGGCTGTGCCCCCTAGTCCTACTGTCTTTTTTGAGCGGGAAGAGTCTCTCCACCTCTATCCTATCCATCCCAGTCATCATCTTATACGTCTCAATGAGATCTCCCTTCATTCTTCTAAACTCTAACGACTACAAGCCTAGTTTATTCAGCCTCTCCTCATAGCTCAACCCCCTCAACTCCGGTATCAGCCTAGTAAACCTCCTCTGCACTCCCTCCAAGGCCAAAATATCTTTGCGCAGGTGCGGCGCCCAAAACTGCACACAGTACTCCAGCTGTGGCCTCACCAATGCCCTATACAGCTGCAGCAAGACCTCCCTACTTTTATATTCAATCCCCCTCGCTATGAAGGCCAGCATCCCATTCGCCTTCCTGATCACCTGCTGCACCTGCAAGCTGGGATTTTGCGACTCATGCACAAGGACGTGGGGACACACGTTGTAGGAAGTGCAAAACGTATATATGGTGAGACTACTGGAGCCTCAACTAGTCCATAGTACCCGCAAATATCAGTGTCCGGTTTCAAAATGTCTCATCTTTCGGTGCTTCCAGGTCTTCGGGAAGGGCGCAGATCGTTCCAAAGGTGCAGCCAGAGTCGCTCAGTGAGTCTGGCCATTGGATACATGTTTGGATCGTATCCAATGTGCAGGTGAAGCAGGTCACATCGAGACCTGGGTGGACTTGCAACCATGCATTGGAATACATTCTGTTGTTCTTGGGGAATGGCGCTGCCGGCACGCACAATGCCTCGGACGTATTGAATATTATTCCATGGGGTTGTTGATAGGTGGTGTATCCCTGGATGGCGAACCTTGACAAGAAGATCACGGATAGGGCCATCCTCAAAGTGGTTAACATTATCCTGGAGAGGGGTAGTGTGAGCAATAGGTAAAGATGTTGTTAACACATATATTTGTAGAGCATAGAGAAATAGCTTAAAGTTAAATAGATTGGATATAGTTAGGCACATTGATAACCCACTTTATGGAAACAACTGTGAGTTTAGTCACAAACATAGGACATAAGGTTCGATGCTGCTAACACAGCAATAATTAGGGATAATAAAAAGACTGCCTGTAATGTAGAGATAACATCAGAGATGTGATGTGCAGTGAAGCATACACCACATCCTGCAGGAATGTAAGAGGCCCACGTTATAAAAAGCAAATGGTCTGCAAGATGTGTTGTTTATACAACTAAGCATAAAAGGGGGAAGGGGTCACTGAGATAGTCGGGACAGCAGTGATTAAGTTGGCAAAGGATTGATTACTGCCAATCTGAACTGGACATGTAACAGTATTGGATAAGATGGATGAGTTTGCTAATGCACTCTTGTGATAACAGGAGGTGATAGGAACTTAGGGCACCTTGAGCCAATAGGAGAATGTCAACACATAGATGGGACAGGGACCACCAATTAGGAGAGAACATCACATTGCAAAGCCATTACAATGCTTGTAAAAAAAAGTATAAAATGTGCTGCAAATTTATGTGAGGTGTGCCTATTTCGCTAGACACCCGGTCTTGCAAGAACGTCAAATAAAATCTTGCTCCTTCAGAACTTGACTTGACTAAATTGTTTAACTGTGAGCTGTGTTTCTCACAGTAGGAAGGGTACACAAAGCCTGGTGGCCGCCAGATATTAGAATCTTAGTATTAACTAATCTCTACAAACTAATCTACTTAGGCGTACCTCTACATCTATATACACATATACACATATTAGAGCCATGGCTGATGTGTGGCTTTCCTCCATCCTAGAGATGAAGGTTGTTAATTCGATCTCCGCTGTGTGGATAGAGGTGGTTAGTTATGGGTCGATACGTGGCCGTTTATGTCGACGGACTATTCTTGTCTTTACAGTCAGTCTGTCCTGTCTCTCCCCCCCCCGGTGGTATGCCTTTAACTGTGACCAGTGTTTCCAGCGGCCTTTCCCTTTGATGTCAACACAGGCACATGTGTCGCTGGTGAGGATAATCTCATGGGGTCCTACCCATTTCAGTGCGAACCCTGTTTGATCAGGGGCAACTCGGATCAAAACCTTGTCTCCTACCTGGGGAAGAGTGGGGGTATGGCAGATGTCATGTTTCCGAACCTGGTCTTTTATAGCCTGTTGGTCTCTGGCTGTGTGGTGTAGTTCTCTGAGTTGGTGGTCTAACTGTTGCGCATATCTTTTCATTTTATCCCGGAGTGGGGGGGGTGCCACTGTTGTAATTTTAAAGATCTCTGATACTTTGGACCAGTTTGCTTACTCCAACGTTTTACCCCAGTGCCCTTATTTGCAAGATGGACAAAGGACAAACACAAGTAACGGTTCAACAAGTTTATTCAATTGAGTGATGCATGGAGTGGACGGATAAAGCTATTTACAAACTAGACTGTGATTTCCTGATTCTTCCTTAGTGAAGGGAACCTACGTGGACGGGCTTTGACTGCCAGGTACCATCTCTGGTAGTGAGCGCCGGGTCAAACGGTTCTGGGAGTCCCGGTACCGGGACGCCACAGGGGGTAAGATTTGCAGGGTGCCCCAACCTTTTCGTCGGCGCCTCCTGGGTCGTGGTTTTATTCCTAAAGCTCTGTAAATTGGGGCGGGAACCGTGAGTTCATGTGCTGGTTCTGGGGGTAGTGGGTGGGGGTTGTAGCTGCTTGTTGGGCCGGCCCTTCGAGGGGCGTGGGTTGGGGTCCATCGTGAGGGAATTGCTGAGTTAGTCATGTAGGGTCGTAGGGTGGTACCCAACAGTTCCGTGCAAAATGGTTGGGTTGCCCGCAGGTGTAACACTGTACTTGTGGGGGTGCATATCTGGGATTGGTTCTATCTTGTTCCCTGTACCTGGGATTGGGAATATATCGGGGTCCTGCCCAAGGCTGCGATTTTCTGTATCGATGATCGGCAGAGGTATATGGGGGTGGGTGCCCTCTGTGCCATACTCCACCTTTGTCCCTGGATGCCCCTGCCTGTTCCCACTGTGTCACCTCATCTGGGCTTGCATTACCCTGCAGCTGATAAATATCCACTTCCTCCAAGGGTGCTGTTGTGGTAGCGGCTACGTGCGGGACAGGTTCCCCAGCTGCAGCCTTGGCCACACTGTCTACTAGTTGGTTCCCTTCCTGTTCTGTCTTTACTCTCTGGTGGGCTTTTATCTTAACTACGGCTACTTCTGAGGGAAGCCTGGCTGCAGCTACCAGGTCTCGAATTATATTTTCATTTTTTATGCACCCCCTCTCCCCCGCCCCGTGGTGATAAACCCGTGTCTTTTCCAGGCCATCATGTAGGTGTGGGTCACCCCTTTGAAGTTAAATCAAAGTGTAAAGCATTGTGTACTCAAAAACAAACAGACCTTTAACAACTCTGCACTTACCTCAGTGCAACAATGACCTACATTCGACAAGCAGCCAGACCACACAAATACACTGAAATACAAAAACTATCCAAATTATCAGCTCAACCTTAAATTTTCTCGAATCAATTTTCCATCTTGCCAATTAATTGGTAATATTTTCCTAATATGTTGAGAGACTAGTCTCATTCTCTCAAAATTCTTGTAACACACCCTGCGAACTTCCTCCTTTAAAAAAAGCAAAGGATTACTTGGGTGTGATTATATGCAGTGCTAAGGTTCTTTAAAACATTCATTCCCTCCCAATCAACATCTCCTGGTAGTTCCATGCCTTCCTTGCAATGAATAGTCACAGAATTCATCAAACCAGGGGCAAATTCTAAACTTACTGTGGGATCAGGTGCCTCTGGAAAAAGAAGTGGGGGGTCCCCAGTCACTGCCACAACCCAATCCATAAACACTATCTCCCTCAGACTCAACTGTCCCAAACACAGACAACATCCCTATCTGCATTGACAACTGAGATTTTAATCTCCTGCTGGAACTTGGAGTAATCAGAACTTGGATTCTTTTCACTAACTTGATGTACTTTAAACTGACTCATAGACAATATATTTACCTCATTGTTTTGTTCCTGCTTATTTACTTTCCCACAAAATTACTTCTTTTCTGCTCTTAACTTCTCAACTAATTCAGTCACATTTTCTCTTTAAATTAATTTTCTCTGACTTCTCACTCTGTAACTCTTCTGAATTACTAATCACAATAACTTTACTCAGTTTCAACAAACATTTCCTTTATCTCTGCTTCTCTACCAAGGAGCTGTTCCAGACAACTGGCAATTGCAATCATTTTCCTAAACTTGTGAGCCCCTTTACCTACTTCCCTTTGGGCACGAATCCAACAATTCTCTCCCTCGGATCCCAGGTCTGGTTTCGGGGCATCACCCCACCGTACCCATTTGAGCCACTTATGATTCAAATATCAACGGAGAACTTCCTCCCATTCGGCATGACAGGCCATAATTATTTCCTTTTAGGATTCATTACTTTAGAATACATAAGGGATCAGAGTAGGGATCTGGTTTTCACTAAATTCCCTCCCACAGATTTTACCAAAATTTCCTAGACTGTTCTAGTTCTAACTACCAGTTTGTCCACCTTGTGTTACAGACACTGGGTTTATGGCCCAATTTACCTGTCAAATCTGTATTACTCCTTCACTCACTTAAGACTGGCCGTCACGTGGGGCGCCTGCCCTCTTAATTCAGGCTCAGACGGAGTGTTGGAGAATACTGGGTTGAAGGTTCAACTTTGGAGCTGCGTATTGCTTTTTATTGAAGTACCGACTGGCTTACGAACTGGCCACATCGGGGAGTTGGTGTTGGACACTGGGTTTTAAGATACCCTGGGCGACCAAAGCCTGAGCAATTTCCTCAGTGGCTTGTAGTGCCTCGGGCTTTATGGGGTATTGTTTGTGGGGAGTGTGGACTTGCCCGCATATGTATAGGGGAGGGATTCTTACGAGGCCGCAGTCTTGTTTTTCCTTGGGGACCCAGTATCCCTGAATCCCACATATGTGTATATGATTTAAATTCTACACCTTTTAAGCACAATCATGGCCATTGATTATACTCAAAAGGCTAAGAAGTTCCAAGAATCTACTTCAATTTTATTCAATCCAATTTTCAAGTTTTATTAAAACTTTGCGTCAAACCCCCCTGTTGTGAAATCACAATTGGGGGAAGAACATTAAAACATTAATAAAACAACAAACAAAAACATTGATACAACCTCTTTACCAAACACACAGACACACATGAAAGCTTTCAATATGCATTCCACATTACCTTCATCAGGTTTTTAACTAGATTCTTATTTTGTCTGCTAGATAGCAGGTGAGGGACCCTTCTGGTCCCCATTCAAATGTGGTACTGTTGCTATCCATGTTAGTTTCCTTTACTAGGGTCAGTAGTGTACCAACCCTGGCTCTAATGCTTTCACAGATACTTGTGTGTGTACCTGATTGGGTTACGGTCTCGTGTTCCCACTGTTAGTACGTTTGTACCTTCAGTGACAACCCGCAGAGCCCGACCTGTGTGTAGCGGGGAGATTGCCGCTCTCAGAGGCAGGTGAGCTCTGTACAGCCTCTCCGCAGGGGCCGCAGCATACGGAGAGACTACCGACTACGGGGACTGGGGCCGCTAAACTCCTACCCAAACTCCTATCGCTAAATCGACTCTCAGAGGGCAGCCGTTTCCCTATCTCCCAGGGAGTCACCCGGACCTGGGTGCGGACTGGTGTGTAGTCGACCGCGGGTCGGAGTCCCCCGATGTGTAGTCGTTTTTTCACGCTACCAGAGGTCTCCTGCTTGTAGTGGTCGAGGCACTCAGAGGCTCCAGACTTAGTAGTGCCTGGACATGTAGCAAATTCCTCGCGGATTTTGCCCCCAGTGGCCCAATCTTTTGCGCCTGCAGAGGTCCTCACCGACTTGCAGCGCCTGGACGTGTACCGAACTCCGAGAGTCCGATCCCAGTGGCCTGAAACCTTGGACATCCTCCTTAACCTTAAATCCCAGGGTGCTGTCCCTGAATCTTAAATCCCAGAGTAATATTCCTACTCTGTAACACCTGTTCTGTCGGGTCCCCTAGTGGACAGTCAGTCTGTGATCGGGCTGGTCGGGGGTCAGCGGAATGTAAAAATAACACAATGATTCACAGTTCGTGATCCCAGCCGCCCACCCAAAAAGAAACTTAAATCCACGTTACCGCTGTGCAGCTACTGAATGGACCCTGTTCACAAGTTCAGATCGCGGCAGCCGTGAAACACCGCTCTGACACTGGGACACTAATATTCCGAGGGTTCGATGAAATGAGTAAAGATACTCAGCCAGTGCCAGGAGACGGCGTTCCAGCGACGGTCGCGATCCTGAACGATCCCCCAGTTGTTCGCGCGAGTGGGCGAAACGACCACTGTGGACTCAGGGTGAAGTTCAATAACGGCACAGCTTTACTTTCTTTACGTCGATGGAGAAGCACAGTCAGGACATACAATCGGACTGTCCCGAAAGCGCTCTAAAGACTCCCCCACAACGGGCTACAGTTATACCTGAACATCGCGTTTCAAATGCTAATCCTTTATTTACAGTATTTGACTTCAACCATCCTGTTTCGACGTTTTCGAGTGTTGGAGCAATTGTTTTAAGTGTGTGTTAATCGTTTTTGTCTGATTTGTTATCAATGGTCTAGAATCTCTGGGGTTTGAACCATAGGTGTGTCATTGATCTCAAAAGAGGTTTTGAGGGGCCAGGAATGTTTCCTTAACTATGCTAATTTTAGGTGTTTCCATGGGTTATTTAACTGTTTTAAAAGTGCTGATTTTGATGGGGGTGGGGATTTAGTTCCTGTAGGTGCCATCCTGTCCAGCTTCCTTTATGTGCTAGCCCTCATTTGCATTCTAAAAGCATGCTCTTGCCTACTGATCGGTGTCTGTTACTTTGTGATTTTTAGTGGAGAGACTCTGAGTGTAACTTTAGTCTGCTTCCATTTTGTGTGCCCAATTTCATAAAATTTGTTGTCCGATAACAAGATAGATTGGAGCCTTGGGCAAAGAAATGGCAGAGAGAGTTCAATCTGGACAATTGCGAGGTGATGCATTTTGGAGGATCAAATTTAGGTGTAAATTATACTGTAAATGACAGAACCTTAGGAACATTAAGATACAGAGGGATCTGGTCGTGCAGGTCCACTGTTGGGTAAAAGTGGCAACACAGGTGGCCAAGGTGATTAAGACATGCTTGCCTTCATCAGCTGAGGCATTGAATACAAGTGTTGGGAGATCATGTTACAGCTATATAAAACCTTATTTAGGCCATATATGGAGTGCAATTCTGGTCACCACACTACTAGAAAGATGTGGAAGCTTTGAAGAGAGTGCAAAAAAGGTTCACCAAAATGTTGCCTGGTTTCAAGGGTGCATATGACCTGAACTTAAATAAACTAGAAATGTTTTCACTGGAAAGATGGAGGTTGATGGGAGACCTGATAGAGGTCAACAAAATTATGAGAAGCGTAGACAGGGTGGATAATCAGAGGCTTTTTCCAAGGTTGGAAGTGTCAGTTATGATGGGACACAGATTCAAGGTGAGAGGGGGAAAGTTTAAGGGGAAGTTTTTCACACAGAGAGTGGTGAGTGCCTGGAATGTACTGCCAGAAGAGGTGGTGGAAGCAGGCACATTAAAAACATGGGTACATAAATAGGGAGGGACCAAGTAAGAGCAGAAGGCTCTTTTTTTGGTTAAATTTGGGCATCATGATTGGCACAGGGTTGGAGCATCAAAGAGCTTGTTTCTGTGCCAAACTTTTCTTTCTTTTTTGCTCTTTGCTCTTTGCTGCCTCACAGCGCCAGGGACTTGGATTCAATTTTGACCTTAGCTGATTGTGTGGAGTTTGCACATTCTCCCCTTGTCTGTGTGGATTTCTCTAGGTGCTCCGATTTCTTTCCACACTCTTAAAATGTGCAGATTAGGTGGATTAGCCATGGCAAATTGTCCCAAGTATGTAGGTTAGGAGGATTAGTTACGACAGATGTGCTGAGTTGTGGGGATGGGGCTGGGGTGCTGGGTGGGATGCTGTTCAGACGTCAGTGCAGACCCGATGGGCCAAATGGCCTCCTTCTGCACTGTAGGGATTCTGTGATTCTATGAATACATTGAGAGCAGGAATATAGAATGGGAATAGAGCAGTCATCAATGTTACAGAGTGAGAAATCTCTTTGTTTTTCAGTTCACTGCATTATTTCAGCCCAGTATTTCCTGCTTTGAATCGATAAGTTCTGATTCTAATTTTTCTTCTATCTTTGATTAAAGATGCACACAGATTGGATAAATTATCCATAATGTAAAGAGTTTATTCTTTTCCACAGAGACCAGATGGCTCAGTCTTCAAACTCTTCATTCTTCAGTGAGGAAGAGCTTGACAAACTGAAGTCTGATTGTAAAAGAGACGAGCTGGGGGCAGCTTCACTATTGATACAGAAGAAATTAGAGGAGCTGGATAACAAAGATTTTAACATTGCAGTGATGGGCGAATCACGTTCAGGGAAATCCACCTTCATCAATGTGATGAGAAGATTTCAGAGCAATCATGAGGGAGCAGCTAAAACTGGGAACACACTAACCACAACGGAGCCAATCGGATATAGACATCCCAACTTGCTGTTTGTTTATTTGTGGGAGTTGCCAGGAATTGGGGCTAAACATTTCCCAGCAGATGAATACATGAAGAAAATGGAATTTAAAAGATATGATTTCTTCATCATTATCTCACAGTCTAGATTCACAGAAAATGATGCAAAAATTGTCAAAGAGATTAAGAAGCACCAGAAGAATTTCTACTTCATTCGATCTAAAATTGATGGTGATTTAAATACATTTGAAATGGATGGTAAGAAGGTTTTGGTAGGAATAACAGATGTGTTGAGTATAGGGCTAACGGGAGGACTTTGAATAGTGTGGATGAGCAGAGGGATCTAGGTGTATGTGTACATAGATCCCTGAAAGTTGGGAATCAAGTAGATAAGGTTGTTAAGAAGGTATACGGTGTCTTGGCGTTTATTGGTAGGGGGATTGAATTTAGGAGTCGCAGCGTTATGTTGCAACTGTACACAACTCTGGTGCGGCCGCACTTGGAGTACTGTGTGCAGTTCTGCTCCCCACATTACAGGAAGGATGTGGAGGCTTTGGAGAGGGTGCAGAGGAGGTTTACCAGGATGTTGCCTGGTATGGAGGGGAGGTCCTATGAGGAGAGGCTGAGGGATTTGGGGTTGTTTTCGCTGGAAAGAAGGCGGCTAAGAGGGGATCTTATTGAAACATATAAGATGATTAGAGGTTTAGATAGGGTGGATAGTGATAGCCTTTTTCCTCTGATGGAGAAATCTAGCATGAGGGGGCATGGCTTTAAATTAAGGGGGGGTAGTTATAGGACAGATGTCAGGGGTAGGTTCTTTACCCAGAGGGTGGTGAGGGATTGGAATGCCCTGCCTGCTGCAGTTGTAAATGTGCCTAGTTTGGGGGCGTTTAAGAGATCCATGGATAGGTTTATGGACGAAAAAGGATTGGTTTAGGTTAGTGGGTTGTTGTTTTTTAACTGGTCGGCGCAACATCGTGGGCCGAAGGGCCTGTTCTGCGCTGTAATGTTCTATGTTCTATGTTAACATAGCTGAAGAACTAGACAAGATCAGGAATTACTTTGTGGATAGCTTAAATAAGGAGGTAATAGCATCACCCACTGTTTTCCTGATATCAAACTTTAAAGTCAATGAGTTTGATTTTCCAACATTGAACAAAAGCCTCCCAGATATCATTAAGAATTCAGAGAAAGAGGTTTTCGTTTTGTCACTTCCAAGCACAACACTGGAGATTGTAGAGAAGAAAAGAAAGTGGTTAAGGGAACACGTCGGGGTGTGGGCCACACTTTCCATAACAGTAAGAGCAATTCCTGTTCCAGGCCTGCCATTTTCTTATAACATTATGATTCCGGTTGCTGGATTAATAAATTGCTGTAAATGTCTGGATCTGGCTGTTGCCTCTCTTCAAAGACTGGCCAATATGGCAGGAAAACCTGTGGAAGAACTAAAATCTGTGGTGAAAACTCCCCTGATGGGTGAAATAAATAAAGAATTTGTGAGACAAATGTTGCTGCATTACAATCATGTTGACATTTCAGTAGCTGAACCAGTTGGTTTCTTCCCAATCATTGGTTTAATCTTTGTTGCAGGATTATCATTTTATATGAGCTACAAGCCGCTGAGTGATGCACTGGATGATCTTACAGAGAATGCACAGAGAGTGGTGAAAGCTGCTTTTGGGACTGATTGAAATGGTCAGTACTAAAACATCAGAACTCTGAGCTCCTATAAATCATTAAAACCTCAAGAAAGGAAAGGACATTGTGCTGAAATGGCATCCTCTGCTTCCTCAGGGCAGTACAATTTGTTCCACAACCAAGAAATTTGAAATTCAGTCACCATGGTAATGTAGCCAAAAGCAGCAGCCATTTTGTGCACAGAAACAGCAAATGTGGTGACTGATCAGTTAATGCGTTTCTGGTGGTGTTGGTTGAGGAATAGATGTTGGTCAAAACAATGGGAGAAGACAGCTATACTTCAAATATTGCATGGAATCAACCAGGTGATTAACATCAACTTGAAGATGCAGATACATCTTGATTTGATGGATGATTTGTGAACTCGGATCTCTGACAATGACCCTCAGTGCGCTTCTGTGCGCTTACATTATTCGCTCAAGTTTCTCAAGTAAATGTCAGAGTAACTCCCAGAATTGCCGCAATTTTATTCCAAATGCAATTTACTTTCTCTCCATCTAATTACTCTGAATCCACAGCTGTTACTAATTTCTCTTGTCTGATCACGGTGTTTATCACATTACTGTAACAGCAATAGCTTTCCAGTTAAACAGAGATGTTTGCACAGCAATAGTAGCTATTAGCATGGACTTGATGCTCTCAGAAATCGAGAGCTTCCTGTAAATGAATGGTAATAATTTCATGCATTAATTCAATGGGCTGAATTTTACCAGTGCCTAGAGACAGGAAGGAAAGTGAAGATGGTATTATGCTGTTACAGGGAGTGAGTGGAGTGGGATTGATGCAGTCCTGGCATCAGGAAAGTTTACTTACAGACTGAACAATTTTGACAGAATCCTTACCACAAGGAGGCAAAAACCAATTCTACTTATTGAAATGCTCCATTAAAGGCCATGTTGCCAGCCCATTGACATTTAGCTGATAGTGGATCAACCACCTCCAAACCACACAAAGTAGGCAGGCTGCCCGCTGAATACAGATGGCCTCTCACAGCAGCTTAGGAAGAAAGTTGTTTTTATGAATCACAATTGGGAAGCGGAAGAGAAGGCCCACTCCCTGGCCCCAACAATTTGGTAAAAAGTCTGACAACACCAGGTTTTAGTCCAACCTATTTATTTGATAATATTCTCACAAGCTTTCGAGGGGACTGCCTCCTGACGAAGAGGCAGCCCCCTCGAAAGCTTGTGAGAATATTATCAAATAAATAGGTTGGACTAAAACCTGGTGTTGTCAGACTTTTTACTGTGTTTACGCCAGTCCAATGCCGGCATACCCACATCACATCCCAACAATTTGGTCAGAGGTCTTTTTCCTCCAAAAGAGTATTTTTTAAGGTTTTCCTTCCATTTTGGCCTACCTGGTTTAGGCTGCTGTGCCTTTATCAGCAGTGGTCACCATTTTTGGGCATTTGACTGAGGGTGCCAGGCTTCTGCACAGGAGCTGGATGTGTTCTGACTTCTGTCAGGACTCTAAAAACTCTGTTAAATTTTATAGCCGAACCGCAAAGCCATAACCATCTGTTGGGAAACCAAAATCAATTACTGTTCAGTTACAGATTGTATTTCCTAATATTATTCATAAGTATATGATTCATGGGGGTGAATTCAGATGGAACTCTCCAGCTTAATCTTCTGTAATTTTGTTCGAAGAGCAGTAAAAATCTCACTCAGCCAATTTCAACACCACTTCCAGAGTTCTGAGGATTTTCGGTCTTTGGACACAGGTGAGGTCCCAGAGGACTGGAAGATAGCGAACGTGGTACCGTTGTTTAAAAAGAGTAGGAGGGATAACCCGGGTAACTATAGGCTGGTGAGTTTGACATCAGTGGTAGGCAAGTTGATGGAGAGGATTCTTAGGGATAGGATGTATGAGCACCTAGAGCATTGCGATCTGATTAGGGATACGCAGCATGGCTTTGTTAATGGGCAGTCTTGCCTTACGAATCTGGTAGAATTTTTTGAGGGGGTGACAAAAACGGTCAACGAAGGACGAGCCGTTGATGTTGCTTATATGGATTTCAGTTAGGCGTTTGACAAAGTCCCTCATGGTAGGTTGGTAGAAAAGATAAAGGCTCGTGGGATACAAGGCCAGGTATCTAGATGGATGGAGAACTGGCTTGCTTTACTGTGTTTACCCCTGTCCAACGCCGGCACATCCACATCATTGCTAAGAGACAGAGAGTAGTAGTGGAAGGGTCCTTTTCTAGCTGGAGGACTGTCACTAGTGGTGTGCCGCAGGGCTCAGTACTAGGACCTCTTCTTTTTGCAGTATATATAAATGACTTGGAAGAGGGAGTAAGTGGTGTGATCAGCAAATTTGCTGATGACACCAAGATGGCTGGATTGGCGGGCAGTGAGGAGCAGTGTCTGGCAATACAATGGGATATAGGTAGGCTGGTATATTGGACAGATATATGGCAAATGGAGTTTAATCCTGATAAATGTGAGGTGATGCATTTTGGCAGGAATAATGTAGCGGGGAGTTATATGATAAAGGGTGTTGGGACCTGGGGGTGCAAGTGCACAAGTCTTTGAAGGTGGCAGTATAAGTGGAGAAGGTTGTGAAGAAAGCTTATGGTATGTTAGCCTTTATAGGAAGGGGTATAGAGTATAAGAGCTGGAGTCTAATGTTGCAGTTGTATAGAACATTGGTTAGGCCGCATTTGGAGTACTGCATCTAGTTCTGGTCACCTTACTACCGGAAGGACATGGAGACTCTGGAGAGAGTGCATAGGAGGTTTACCAGGATGTTGCCTGGTATGGAAGGACTGGGTTATGAGGAAAGATTGAGCAAATTGGGGCTGTTTTCCCTTGAAAGACGGTAGCTGAGGGGGATCTAATAGAGGTATATAAGATTATGAAGGGTATAGATAGAGTAAACAGTGGTAAGCTATTTCCTATGTTAGGGACACACAGTACGAGGGGCCATGGGCTTAGGGTGAGGGGGGAGAGGTATAACACAGATATTAGAGGGAGGTTTTTCACACAGAGGGTAGTGGGGGTATGGAATGCTCTGCCAAGCAAGGTGGTGGAGGCAGGCACGCTGGAGTTGTTTAAGAGTCACTGAGACAGGCACATGAGTGGGTTGGAGATGAGAGGATGTAGGAGATTGTTTTAAATAAGGTTCATTAGCATTGGGTCATCCCTGGTAATGTATAAGGATGAGGAATGATACTAATGTTTTTCTCTTTTAATTCACAGGTTTTAAGTTGGTCCACCTTGTTGTCCAATGAGGGGCATACACGCGATGGGTCGTACTTGGGCTGCTGTTGAATGTTCGAGAGTAGCCTAGTGCTTCATGTCGTTAGTGTGCGCTTAAACTGGACCAGATGCTGGGCAACACAACAGCTCAGTGACTATCACTGTTTGCTGTGCAGGCACATGGATTTGGGCCAGTGTCTGTGGGAGTTTGCGCATTCTCCCCGTGCTTGCATGGGTTTTCTCCGGGTGCTCTGGTTTCCTCCCACACGCCAAAGATGTGCTATTAGGCTGATTGGAGGTAAAAAATTGTCCCTAAATTAGTTTCCCTCAGTGTGGAATGCCATAATCATAGATAAGGGTCATGGGTGGAGGGGGGACTGGTAATGTTGAAATGGCGGCGTGGGCTCGTTGGGCCCAAGGGCCTGTTTCCTGGGCTGTTTTTGTTCTTTGTATATGCTGGCATTGGGGAAGTCCAAAGAAGGTTCACTAAGTTGATCCTGGGTGTGGAGGGATTTTCTTATGAGGTGAAATTGAATAGTTTGGACATTTACTCAGTGGAATTTAGAAGAATGAGAGGCTGCGGTATTGAGATATATTGGTTCCTCAGGCCGTTTGACAGGGCAGATGCTGAGAGTCGGTTCGCCTTGTGTGAGAGTCTGGCGCCAGAGTACATTATTTCAGAGTAAGGGGGTCACCCATTTAAGGCAGAGATAAGGAGGAACTTATTCTCTCAGTGGAAGGTGAATCTGTGGAATTCAGTGGGTTGTAGAGGCTGGGTCATTGATTATGTTGAAGGTTGTGATGGTCAAATGTTTAATCAGTATAGGAAATCATGGGATAAGGCTGGAAAGTGGAATTGAGGAATATCACATCAAATCATTCATGATCTCATTGAATAGTGCAGCAGACTGGATGGGCCAAATTGCCCATGTCCAACTGCTCCTACATTTTATGGTCTTATATTCTTACCTGTGACAGATTGTTGAGGTTCCATCACCACCTGGTCCAGTCTAGCAAATTTGTCCTTCAAAATGTATGCTGTTCAGTGAATAGTGGTGCTACCGAGGCACTGTTGAAGATGAACATTGAAGTCTCCCACCCAGAGGTCATCCTGAGCCCTTGCTACCATCAGTGTTTCTTCCAATAGATGACAATAGGTGGTAATCAGCAGGAGGTTTCCTTGCACGTTTTCGTCTGAAGGCATGAGACTTCATAGGGTCCAGAATCAATGTGGAGGAGTCCCTCCTGACTATTGCTGTCATCTCTGGTGGGTCTGATCCACCAGTAAGAAAGAGTTGATGCAGCGATGATAATGGAGGTGTCTGGGACATTGGTTGTAAGTTATGACAGACATGTTAATAAGTTTTTTTCCTCATGAGTACACACTTGCATTAATGACATTTACACAATGGATAAGCAGGATGTGGGGATGATGGGGTGTGGTGAAGCTGGTGGATTCCTCAGAGTAAGCTGATGATATCATGGAAACTACTTCTTGCTGTGAATATGAATCAAATTTGTTCAGGGATTTCTGAACTTTGCCATTTAACCCTTTCACTAAAGGCTGGTGCACACAATGAGGAAGGCATTCTCTGCTCTTTAACAGTGAACACGAACCAGGATAGGTTGGCCATATGCCATATGAGGCACACAGGATGTTAATATGAAAACTATACCACACAGTAGCAAGTAGTTAATGACAAATAAATACTCATCACAATCTTCAAACTTAAAAGTTTCAGCATTTATTGCATCCAGTACATGGTGTGTGGCTATTACCTGCCTGACCTGTTACAGTAATATCACAACAGTAGAACTGTAGGCCAGGATTTTCCAGCACTGTGACAATGGAAGTTGCCGTGGGGGATGTGGTGGGCCAGCCAAAATTTCATTAACTTTCGGTGGGACCAGCAGATCCAGAAATTCCCAGAAACAGAATTCATGATTCATGATGACATTTCCAACAACACCTTTGCAAAAGTACAATACATTTTATCAAGGGAAATCTTATTGCGTTCATGTTTAGAATATGTCGTGATACAATTACACTGATCATTACAATCTGATATTAACAGGTAAATATTCATTCTAGCATGAATAATTTTTATTTGGATAGGTCCTTTAACAAATATTGGGACCCAGTTTGGAACATTAACATTCAAAGAGAAGTCCAGATACTCAGTAGTTTATTTGCAGACCAATTTCAATAAAAAAGCACAGGGCGCAATCTTAATGGCCGTTCACACAGTGCTCCCACTGCAGTGAGGTCGGAGAATTTGGTGCCGAACCAAATTTCCATTCACTGCAGTGGGATGGGAAAGTCCCGCTAGCGTGAACAGTGGTAACATTCCAGCCATGAGCTTTATTGTACTGAAAGAAGTAAACAAAACCAGCCTACACAATGAGTGAGGTTTTTCAGTCCCAGCAGTAGCAGCCATCATCAGGAGATGAACAAAGAACAAAAAAACAACACAGCACAGGAAACAAGCCCTTCGGCCCAACAAGCCCGTGCCGCCATCTTAACAATGTATTTTTCCTACACCACCCTTGACCCATGTCTATGCTTATGGTACCCCCATTGGAAACCAGATTCAGGGAAGAATAATTTAGGGACAATTTGTAACACCAATCAGCCTAGGAGCACATCTTTGGGGTGTGGGTAGGAGAGTGGCAGAAGTCAATTGGTTTGTTTCAGTTTTTCCAGCTTGTCCGCCACTGGTAGAACTGGAAAATCACACCATATGTTTGTTCACTTTCTCAATATTTCCAAGCTAATCTATTGGGTGCTTTCTTTTGCTACAAGACCCTATGAGGACCGCCATAGATTTTTGCACTAGTTGCAAGCTAGAAAACATTCTCATTTTTTCCTCCTTCACAAAATTTAAATTGAGATTAAGTCTTAGACATATTACATGCAGCGTGAAATGAAGTCAACATTTTTTCTGTTTACTCTACAAATCTAAATAACTACAATTTATTTTGTCTATCTTCTCTCAGTGAGCTGCAGCACATAAAATCCAGTTTGCAAATAAAAGTACTCTCAGTAAAGGATTCCCAGATAAATTGAAACCAGAGCATTTCCCTAAACTCCATTCATTCCATGATGACATGGTATGATCTAGGATGTCCTCAAAACTAATGTTTATATCAAGTATCCCTCATTTAAAATTGCTTCTTTGATCTGAGGAAAGAAATGGATTTTGTTACCTGTCAGGGTTTAACAAAAGTTTTTAAACTAATTTAGCTCTAATTCCCAAACTAAAAATATATTTCTCAAGACTGCCCTTACTGAAGGGATTACTGATGTCATATTTCCACTGACAGTCCCACGGATTGGCCATGCATTGTTCGAATTTCTCAATCAGCTGTTTAATGATTCTTACCATTTTACTCTGACCTTCTACAATGACCTCATTGAAGTCCATGAGGTTGGCTCTTGGACTCTGAGCTCCCTGATTAAGCTAATGATTGGCTGCCCAATCAGGGCATCTCACCTGTATTTATGTATGGAGGAATTTCCAGATTCTGATTTTGAACTTGAAGCACTTTTAGAGTGGAATTGAGTTTGTAAATAAAGAGAATCTGGTGACGAGACACTGGCCTCTGAGGAGGTATTTTAGTGGCAATGAGGAAAAAGAATGACTCCAAGGAACTTGCTCATCAACAGTCCACTTTGTTTAAAGTAAGCAATTTTCAAGCAAGATGCCTCTTCCTAGAAACTGGACTCTTTTGACCCTGCTGTGGAGGACCAAGACCAATATGTAGAATGTTATCTTTTAGGGCGAACAGCATTGTGGCAGATAAAAAGAAATGGGTCATTCTTCTGTCTGCTTGTGGACTGTCAGCATTTGCCATTATTTGCAGATTAAATCTCCAAGAGGCACCAAACACCAAAACGTTGATGGGTCTAAGTCGCCTCTGATCCTGAGAAGGTACTGGTTTTACTCGGCACTCTGGGAGTCTTTTACGGGTTTCCTTTCAAGGTTGAGATAACTGGTGGAAGCATGTGAATTTAGGTTGATGCTTTATTAGATGCTTAAAGACCATTTGGTATGCAGGATAACTTGTTTTTATTCATTTGTGGAACATGTGCATCACTGGCAGGCCAGCATTTATTGTCCATCCCTAGTTGCCCGACTGCAGTTGAGAATCAACCACACGTGGCTCTGGAGTCACATGTCACCAGTGATGCTAATACAGCTGCTGATGGGAATGATGTAACACAGATAACGTCCTCGCCCTCACTGGAGGCTGGGACAATTCCCATTCAGATGGCTCTTAGATAATGATGGGATTCGGAACTCATGTGCCAACCATCATTGTGAGTTTAACTCTTTTTCCTGATCAGTGAGTTGTTTACACAATGACAGACATCAGTGATATTGCCAGTGAGTATCTGGATTGTTGCTGTGCGATGTTTGATTAAAGGATTTGCCTGGCTGTCCATGAGCTCAGAAATCGAGGATGGAAATTATAAAATGATCATTGAATAGGAGATAGAGATTGGGGAAATCTGTTGACATTCAACTGAGACTGAAAGTAAAGCTTGCACCATGGGCAGTTGCCAAGTCAATCATCTTACCAGCAGAAAGGAAAGTAACAAAAGCACAGGGGGATTAGGAAACAGGGTTTACTGCAAGTTAAGACATGGGTAACTGAGACTGCAGAGGCTCTTCTCTGAAACTGAAGAAGAATATTGCTAAAAATGAAATCAGCAAAATCAGAATACTGCAGAATAAAATTCCTGTATGGTTAGACCGCTTTAACATATTAATTCTAGCTTTGACTTTCAGGATGAATATTTCACGTGGGCCAATTTCACGAGTTTTAAAAGCAGCCGTCACCACTCTCCGTGCATTCTCTGTGAGATCATCCAGTGCACCATGCAGCAGCTTGTAGGTCATAAGAAATGATGAACCTCCTCCAAAGATGGATCCGACAACTGGGATGAAGTCAAGAGCAAGCTCAAGACCAGACATGACAACAGCAGCGTAACCCCAGCACATCTTTTCAATAATATCCACAGTTATTTTTCCAGCCAGGGGAGTTTTCACCACGGCTTTCAGTTCTTCCACAGGTTTCCCTGCCATGTTGGCCAATCTTTGAAGAGAGACATCATCCAGACCCAGACATTTACGGAAATGTATTACTCTTTCAATCAGGATCGCAATGTCACAAGCAAGGGAGACTCCAGGAATCGGCACAGCTCCCACTGCTCCAGAATGTATTGCCGCCATCCAGATTCCTTTCATTAGCTCTTTCTTTTTCTTCTCTACAATTTCCACATTTAGGTTTGGAAGGGACAGTATGTACACCTCCTTTTTCATCGTGGGAAGATCATCTTCAAGCGTTTTACTCAACAGATTAAAATCATACAGATGCAGATCAAAGCTTGATATCAGGAAAACGCAGGGAGATGGGATCCCTGCCTTGTCCAAATTGCTGATACAGTCTTTCCTAACCTTTTCTAGTTCTTCCACTTCATTAAATTTCCTGCTTTCCCTTCTCACTGCATTGAGATCATTGTCAATTTTAGATCGAATGAAGTAGAATTTCTTCCCCAGTCGTTTAATCTCTTTGGCAAGTTTTACATCATTTTCTCTAAATCGACAAGCAGATATAATGATGAAGAAATCGTACTTTTCAAATTTCATGTTCCTCAAGTATTTCTCCGCTGGGAATTTTGTCGTTCCAATTCCAGGCAGATCCCAGAAACAAACATTGGGCAGATTGGGATGGTTGTATCCAGTTGGCTGCATTGTGGTTTCTGTGGTTCCAGTTTCAGCTGCTCCATCATCATTAATCTGAAGCTCTCTCATTGCATTGATGAAGGTGGATTTCCCTGCGCCTGATTCTCCTGTCACTGCGATGTTAAGCTCTGTATTGTCCAGCTCATCTAACTTCTTCTGTATCAGTGGTTTAATCTTTTCAATCCCACTCCTTTCAAAATTAGATTTCAATTTGGTGATCTCTTCCAGACTGAAGAATGAAGAACTTGAAGTCTGAGCCATCTGATTTCTAAAAGAAAACAATTTACGTCAGAAAACAGAGCAAAATAATTTGTATTGAAGCAATACATTGTCACATTCCCATCGAGTTCACATTTAATTAATCACTGCAGAGCTGTAATCACTGTTGTATACGGTCATAATCTGTAACCTCATGGCCCAGTATTTCTCCATATGACAATTTCCAGGGTTGAAAGAGTGCAGCAAGTCATGTCAGGAGCAGCACCAGACATACATAAAAATGAGGTGTCAACCTGGTTGAATGACAGCACAGAACTACTTGTGTTAAACAGCAAAAAAAAGCATGGAATAGATGAGGCTAAACAAACCCACGACCAACAACTCAGATCTGAGATCTGTTGTCCTGCCGCATCCAACTGTGAATGGTGATGGAAAATTAAGTACCTAAATTGAGGAGGAACCTCCACAACCATCCCTCTTCTCAATTATGAAGGAGCCCAGCACATCAGTATAAAAGACAAGTATAAAACATTTACAACCATCTTCAGCCAGAAGACTCTCTCTTTCTTTCTAGGGCAGTCTCAGAGTGGTGCAGAGGGTGATTGGAAGAGGGGATGGTAAGGTGCACAGGTTGCCATGCGCTCCTTTCACTGTCAACACTTAGTTTCAGCTCACTCTTGATAATGAGACTCGAGCTGTTCAGCCTCTTCCCAGATGCTTTTCCTTCACTTCAGATTGTTTTCGGCTAGGGATTCCCAGATGTCAATGAGGACGGTGTAATTCCCAAGGAGGTTTTGAGAATGTCCTCAAAGTGTTTCCTCTGCCCTCCTGGGGCTCGCCTACTGGGTCGAAGCTTCAAGAACAACAGGTATTTCGGGAATCTCATTTCAGGCATGTGGACAATGTGGCAGAGCTGATTGAAGAATTGACCCCGCTCACTGTTGGCACAAGTGAGAACACTGATATTGGTGCACCTACCCTGCCAGTAGGTTTGCCGCATGGTGCAGAGGCAATGCTGGTGGTACTTCTCCAGCATTGAGGCACCTGCTATACATAATCCACATTTCTAAGCCATGTTGGTGGGGGTATCATTACTGCTCTGTAGGCCATGTGTTTGGTGTTGGTTTTGAGGTCTGATCTTCAATGCTCTCTTCCTCAGATGATCAAAGGCTGCACTGGAAAACTGAACACAGCATTAAACCTTGCCATTGATGACGACCCTTGTTGATAGGTGGCTCCAGGATCTGGAAAGTAGTCCATTTTGTTCAAGGCTTCATTGTGGATTTTGATAACCAGGGTGGCAGTGCTGTCTGTCAGGGGGCAGGTTAATAGAGATCTTTTGTCAGGATCACAGATGGTTGTCATCGTGGAGCAGGCAGAGGATGGTGAAAAACCTTTGAGTGCAATCGAAACAGAGGAGGACACTTCATAATCCCTCACAGTTGACATTGTCAAAGAACCTCATGAGGTCAAAGGGGGCAAAGGACAAGGGTTGGTGCTGTTCCCTGCATTTCTCTTATCATTGCCACACAGTGAAGATCTTGTCCTTTTTGGCCCATATTGGGCATAATCCACATTGGAGGATCTGGGAGAAGGTGATTAAGGTGAAGAAAATACGAGTGTCAAGTGAACGATAAATCTCTACTTCCTCTGGAGGTCCCCATCATCATTCCAGTCTTCAGCCAATTTGATTCACTCCAGGTAATGTATGGCTTAGCCACAGGATATTATTAAACTCACATCCTGAATTCCAATGACCCAGTTCCTCAATGGATGTCAGACCTCCTAACCTCCAATTTTCAATGATGGTAGATAAGGACAATGATACTGAAGACTTGCACCAAGATGGATCTTCTATTCAGAATTTTTGGTTGAAGATGATTGCAAATGCTTCAGTTTCTGCCCCAATTCATTGTTCAATTTACAAAATAATGGTTGGAATGTGAGTCCTTACAGGTAATCAAGTCTCAAAAAAAGGGTATCGACAATGTGAGTGGAGAGAGCATTAAGCACAAGTTAAAGAGATGTGTATTGTCGCCAGACAGGACAGTTAGTGAGATTTTGCAAGCCTAACTGGGGGTTACAGCTAGTGTGACATGAACCCAAGATCCCTGTTGAGGCTGTCCTCATGTGTGTGGATATTGGCAAGCAGCCTCTGCTCAGCGATTCTGTGCTATCGTGTGTCGTGAAGGCCAACTTGGAGAGCACTTATCCGAAGATCAGAGCCGAATGCCCATGACTGCTGAAGTGTTCACCAATAGGAAGAGAACACTCTTGCCTGGTGATTGGCGAGCTGTGTTCGTTCATCCGCTGTCGGAGCGTCTACACAGTCTCGCCAGTGTACCATGCCGCAAGATATCCTTTCCTGCAGCTTATCAGGTAGGCAACATTGGCCGAGTTGCAAGAGTATGTACTGTGTACCGGGTGGATGTATTCTCATGTGAGGTGATGACATCCTTGTTAACAATCTGGCACGTTTTGCCGAGGTTGATGAGGCAGGGATTTGTGGTGTTGTGGTCACTACTCTCCCAAAGGCTGGGTAATTTATTAATGACAATAGTCTGTTTGAGGTTGTGCCATTGTTTGAAGGCAAGAAGTAGGGGTGTGGGGATGGTTTGGCGAGATGTTCATCTTCATCAATGACATGTTGAAGGCTCAGGAGAAGATGTCATAGCTTCTCCGCTCTGGGGAAGTACTGGATGACGAAGGGCACTCAGTGTGGTTTTTTGCTGTGGCGTGTCTGAATTGTCGATCGATGAGTCCAGCACCATATTCTGTTCTTATGAGGGCATTTTTCAGCATCTCGACGTGTCTGTTGCGATCCTTCTCATCTGAGCAGATCCTGTGTATACGGAGGGTTTATCCGTAGGGGATGGCTTCTTTAATGTGTTTAGGGTGGAAGCTGGAGAAGTGGAGTATCATGAGGTTATCCGTGGGCTTGTGGTACAGTGAAGTGCTGAGGTGACTGTCCCTGATGGAAATGGGTGTGTCCAAGAATGCAACCAATTCTGGAGAGTAGTTCATGTGAATCTGATGGTGGGATGGAACTTGTTGATGTCATGATATAGTTGTTTCAATGATTGTTCACCGTAAGTCTAAAGGAAGAAAATGTCATAGATGTATCTAGTGTATAGCATCAGTTGAAGGTCCTGTGCAGTGAAGAGGTCTTGTTCAAACCTGTGCATGAAGATGTTGGCATATTGGGGTACAAATTTGGTCCCCATGGCTGTTCCGTGTGTCTGGATGTACAACTGGTTGTTGAGGGTGAAGACATTGTTGTCCAGGATGAAGCAGGTGAATTGTAAAATTGCCTCTGGAGACTGGCAGTTGTCAGCATTGAGTACTGAGGCAGTTGCAGCAATGCCATTGTCATGGGGAATGCTGGTGTAAAGTGCCAAGACATCCGTTGTGACCAGGAGTGCTCCTGGTTCAATTGCTCCATGCGTGCGGAGCTTCTGTAGGGAGTCTATAGTGTTGCGACAAAAGCTGTTGAACCTGCCTCCACCACCCACTCAAGCAATGTATTCCAGATCCTAACTGCTTTCTGTGCAAAAAACAGATTTTCCTCATGATGTCTTTGCTATTTTTGCCAAGTAATTAGTGGACAGTGAAGAAAATTATCTCCAATTGCAACGGCATATTGATCAATTGGGCCAGTGGGCTGACAAAAGGCAAATGGAGTTTAATTTAGACAAGTGCAAGGTGATGCATTTTGGTGGATTGAACCAGGACAGGACTTGCTCAGTTAATGGTAGAGCGTTGGGGTAATCAGAATTGTGCACAGTATTCCAAGTGTGGCTTTATCAATGTCTTGTACAACTTCAACAAGACATTCCAACTCCTGCATTCAATGTTTTGACCAATGAAACCAAGCAGACCGAATGCCACCTTCAACACTCTGTCCACCTGTGACTCCACAAAGAGATCTAGGAGTACATGTTCATAGCTCCTTGAAAGTGGAATCACAGGTGGACAGAGTGGTGAAGAAGGCATTCGGTGTGCTTGGTTTCATCAGTCAGAACATTGAATACCGGAGTTGGAATGTCTTGTTGAAGTTGTACAAGACATTGGTAAGGCCACACTTGGAATACTGTGTGCAATTCTGGTCACCCTATTATAAAAAGGATATTATTAAACTAGAAAAAGAGTGCAGAAAAGATTGACTAGGATGCTACCAGGACTTGGCGGATTGAGTTATAAAGAGGCTGGAGAGACTGGGACTTTTTTCTCTGGAGCATAGGAGGCTGAGGGTGATCTTATAGAGGTCTATAAAATAATGAGGGGTACAGATCAGCTAGATAATCAATATCTTTTCCCAAGTTAAGGGAGTCTAAAACTAGAGGGCATAGGTTGAAGGTGAGGGGAGAGATACAAAAAAGTGTCCAGAGGGGCAATTTTTTCACAGAGGGTGCTGAGTTTCTGGAGCAAGCTGCCAGACGTAGTAGTAGAGGTGGGTACAATTTTCTCTTTTAAAAAGCATTTAGATAGTTACATGTGTACGATGTGTATAGAGGGCAATGTGCCAAATGCAGGCAATTGGGAATGGCTTAGGGGTTCTTTTTGATAAATAAGGCAGCATGGACAAGTTGGGCCAAAGGGCCTGTTTCCATGCTGTAAACCTCTGATTTTATGATAGGAATGTCTGGATTATTACCTAAGCCATGTGCAAGTAAGCACAAGATAAAAGACTTGGAAAATGAATGTGGCTCAAAGACACATGTGGTTTCATTTGAGGGGAACTGTCACCAGTACTAGGGAATATAGAAGCTGTATTGTTGGTACAGTCTATACCTGAACAGTGCAGAGATGAATGTTTTTGTGAATCAACACTTAAGCAAGCAGGGAGGGCTTTAAACGATCAAACAAGACTAGATCTTCCAAAGATAGCAAAAAGACAAAACTAAAAGCTCTGTATTTGGATGCACACAGAATTCATAACAAAGTAAATAATGTAGTGCAAATGCGTTTAAATCATGTTCCCACTTGGTCTCCTCTGCTCCAAGAACAACCAGCCCAGTCTATCCAATCTCTCCTCATAAATGAAACTCTTCAGCTCAGACAATGTACTGGTGAATCTCCTCTGCATCTTTTCCAATGCTATCACATCCCTTCTATAATGTAGATATAATCCCTTTCCTCACCCTTTCATAATGGTACATCGGTTTCCACTTTTTGTTGTAAGAAGGCCTTGGCAATGGGGATTGTGGTCCTGTGCCTCGAGGACAGTCACAGTGCAGATGAGGGTAGAGCCTGTCTTGGCACATTTCACAGTCTGAGTAGTGAGTGCAGCATAGAAATCTCGTTGGTCTTGGGTATATTACTCAAGTTGGTGCTTAGCTGCCAGGCCATTGGAGTATGAGTATCGGGGCTGCTGATAATGTACTCAAAGTCCCATGAGTGTGCAAACTTCCTAAACTCATTGGAGAGGAACTGGTGAGCTTTATCCATCATTACCTTCTCAGACATGTTGTGTATAGCAACGTGTCTGTTGAGCTTGATGAAGACTGTGTTGCTCTTCACATTTGGCAGGTAATGATTTTGAACCAACCAAAGAATGAGTCAACTGGGATCAAGTGTTGTTTATCATTCTATTTGAAGATATCTGCCATTGTGAGTAACTGTGGATGGTCTGGGACCTCAGAGGTGCAGTGATTCCTTGGTTTGATGCAGCTTGAGTGAGATCCATAGTGCTCACTTGGAGACTTCCCTCTCCATGTCCACATACATGGAGAGGCAATATAATCATTCCTTTACCCTATATTGAGTTGCCTCCACCCTGAGTGCTTGGTGGAGCTGCAGAGATGTGGGAGTGCCGAATCGCCGGCCACTTGGTATCAATCCATCCTGTACAGTTTGCTCCTCTCTCAGAGAAGAATAGGTGGAACTCATGGGAAGCTCCTTTGAAGACTTGGGCCAGCCTTTCACAATGACTGCATGGAACTGTCTGCATGTGAGATGCTCCTTTAGGACATCTTTTAGCGCTTCGATTCAACAAGATGGAAGTACCTAAATGGTCATGATATCAATTGCCTCCACATGATCTATCTGGTCAATGGTGGATAAGAAGGTTCTGGAAAGAGCATCAGCCAAGTACAATTTCTTACTGCATTTGTAGACAATGCTGAGATCGTAGTGTTGTAGCCCTAACACCATAATTCCCTACAGTGCAGAAGGTAGCCATTCGGCCCATTAAACCCATCAAACTTGCATTGACAACAATCCCACCTAGGCCCTATCCCTGTAACCCCACATATTTACCCTGTTAATCTCTCTGACTAAGGGGCAATTTAGCATTACCAATCCCGCACATCTTTGGACTGTAGGAAAGAAACCCACGTAGACACAGGAAGAACGTGTGAACTGCATATAGACAGTGACCTGAGGTGGAACTGATCCCAGGTGCTAACCACTGTGTAGATGTGTAGGCAGTGTAAAGAGGATTTCTTTTAGAATAACTATGAGTGGCTGATGATCAGTTTTGACATTTACAAGATGACCATAAAGTGATGGAATTTCTGACAGGCGAAGACTCGAGCAAGGAGTTTCTTCTCAACCTGAGCATGACCAGTCTGTCAGTGAGGGCCCTTAAAACAAAGGCTATTGGTCAGTCTTTTTGATACCAAGTCCATGCTGGGAGGTGTCTGCGGATAGGAATACAAATGCTCGAATATCAAAACATTGCAGCACTCGGTAGATTGAGAATGTCCCTGTTTCAGTTTGTTGAATATAGCTGTACGGTGCTCGTGCCAACACCAATCGACATTCTGGTGGAGGAGCTGATGAAATATCCAGTGACCTCACTGTAAGAAGGAATTAACTTAGATAATTCATCATCCCAAGGAAGCACTGTAAAGCGTACATGTCCATAGGGATGGCAATTGTCATTGTCCTGTCTGAATCTAGATTCACACTATCGGATGTGAATTAGTGACTCATGGAGGGAACCTGGTTGGCTCTGAATCTGCATTTCGTAGAGTTTGGCTTCAGCAGTCTGATCCTGAATCTGTCGAGGACGAGGCAAAGATGGGCAATATGTTCCTGTATTGTACAACCCCAATCCAGGATGTCATTAACAATGATACATTGAAGACTCCACAGAAGGTGTGCGGAGACCTTCTCCGGAGTCTTCAACATATCATTGATGAAGATGGACATCTCGCCAGGACCATCCCCACACCCCCACTTCTTGCTTTCAGAAAACCACTCAACCTCAAACAGACCACTGTTCGCAGCAAACTACCCAGTCTTCAGGAGAACAGTGACCACAATACCACACAACCCTGCCACAGCAACCTCTGCAAGACATGCCAGATCATCGACACGGATACCATCATCACATGTGAGAATACCATCCACCAGGTACACGGTAAATGCTCTTTCAACTCGGCCAACGTTGTCTACCTGATACGTTGCAAGAAAGGATGTCCTGAAGCATGGTACATTGGGGAGACCATGCAGACGCTATGACAACGGATGAATGAACATCGCTCGACAATCACCAGGCAAGACTGTTCCCTTCCTGTTGGTGAACACTTCAGTGGTCACGGGCATTCAGCCTCTGACCTTCGGGTAAGCGTTCTCCAAGGCGGCCTTCACGACAAACAGCGCAGAGTCGCTGAGCAGAGACTGATAGCCAAGTTCCGCACACATGAGGACGGTCTCAACAAGGATCTTGGGTTCATGTCGCATTATCTGTAACCCCCGTGACTTGCCTGGGTTTACAAAACCTCACTTACTGTGCTGTCTGGAGACAATAAACTCTTTGACCTGTGATCAGTGCTCCTTCCATACACACTGTCAGCCACTTTAAGACTTGAACAGCAGGTTAGGTGTAAAGATTCGCATTCTAATCCGTAATCTGTAAACTGTCTGTGCTTTATATGCTCTGTCTGTCTGAGGCCAGAACTCTCCATTCACCTGACGAAGGGGCTAACCTGAAAGCTAGTGAGTGTGCTATCAAATAAATTGGTTGGACTTAAACCTGGTTTACCCCAGTCCAAAGTTGGCACATCCACATCATGGCCAGATTAGAGACCAGGGAAGGTATAAAATGAAAAAGGGATTGCACTGGACCAGTTTCACAATGTTATTCCACTGTAGTCCCTGATCCATATCAGGCTGTCCTGATAGCACAACCTTACAATGAACAACAGCAAGTAGGTAACTAATGCTATTAAAAAGCCAATTGACAGCAATTTGGGGTTTTTAAATTATTGGCTAGAGTGTTAGCTTTTTTGAAATGTTATTCCTTTCTCAGAGTTACAAAGCCAATGCGCAGAACGGACAGGGCAAACCTTTAATCCATTGCCTTCCTTGCTCCAAAAAAAATTCAAATTTAAATTGAATCCAATTCATAGTCCCCACAAGAGAGAGACGTATCAAATGCAAGTAGCTGACAAGAGCAGGCATTACACTTGATCTCGAGTTTCACTCCAAGTATTGAGAGGTTTTGGTAGTTGTGCGGTTGTGAGATTGGGATCCACTGTTTGCAACTTTACTGCACAGAAGTGAGACTGAGTAGGTGTGAAGGCAGTGCAGAGGGTGAGGCTGAAGTGAAGACTGTTAGTGGAAGGTTAACTCCTGTGTCCACTGCAGAAACTTCAGGCAGAACTAGGTGCTTGAAAGATTCATCACCCTAAAGTTTCATTTGCCAATTGGGTCTCAATGTTCAGAGTTTGAATCCTCCAAATGAGGAGGAAAGTGATGGAGAGATGGGGATTCAGCAATATGGAAGTGACTGTGCTCCAGTGATGGGTCTCCAGTGACTTGAGGAAATGATCCACATAGGGCAAGAGTGCAGCTGATATTCATCTCAAAATGTCTACCATCAGAGGTTGAGTAACATGGCGATGACCCAGCGGGTGCTCCGGTTTCCTCCCACAGTCCAAAGTTTAGGTGAATTGGCCATGCTAATTCTCCCTCAATGTCTGCGGACAGGCGCTGGAGTGTGACAACTAGGGGATTTTCACAGTAACTTCATTGCAGTAAGCCTACTTGTGATTAGTAAATAAACTTGAAACTTTTTCTCATTAGTTTATATGAAGACTGTCTACAGGTAGGTAGTGGGGAACTGGTGAAATGTTGGTGTGGGAGTTGACGCCATTGAGTCATGGTCGAAACCAAATCCTGTTGCATTGAATGTGACAGTGGTTCTCAATTCTTTCACCTGTAATTCAATATGGGCAGCATGGGTCCTCTCTGTGCCAGAGTATATATCACTGAGAAAAAGAGGGTAGTTAATTTCAGGGCAATGGCTGGATGGGCAAAAGCAGGGTTAGGTTGAGTTGGATGATCAGCCATGATCATGATGAATGGCAGAGCAGGCTTGTAGGGCCGAACGGCCTCCTCCTGCTCCTATCTTCTATGTTTCTATTTTCTCAAGTAGATGGTGTGATTGCATTCATGAGGTCATCAAGTCTCCATCAGGGCAGCCAAATTCCTTTGTAAACAGGAAAAGATAATGATTGGAATGTGAGTCTTGACTGACAGGCATTCCCAAATGATGCTTCAAAGCAAAGGTCAACAATTGTCATAACAAAACATCTATTCTGAGTTAAGACCCTGTAAGTGTTGTAGAAAGGTCAAATGGTATATTTAAAATGGTAGTGCAGCAGAGTGTAAGCTGATGTATAAACAACAGCAGGATGTTACAAATGTATGTGTGAGCACAGTAAGTAGTCTCACAACACCAGGTTAAAATATAACAGATTTATTTGGTAGCATGAGCTTTCAGAGCATTGTCCCTTCATCGGGTGAGTGAAGAGTTTGGTTCACAAACAGGGCACATATAGACACAAACTCAGTTACAAGATTATGGTTGGAATGTGTGTCTTATCACGTAATCAAGTCTTTACAGGTGCAGACAATGTGAGTCAAGAGAGGGTTAAGCACAGGTTAAAGAGGTGTGAATTGTCTCCAGCCAGGACAGTTAGTGAGATTTTGCAAGCCCAGGCAAGTGGTGGGCGTTACAGATAGTGTCACATGTACCCAAGATCCCAGTTGTGGCCATCCTCGTGTGTGGAAGTTTGCATGAGGACAGCACGGGCACCTTGACAGTACCAGCACTTAGAATTGTGAGTCTAGGGGCGATCAGTGGGGGTGAGGGGTTCGGCTGCCACTCTGCATGGGGATCGGTCTGGGCTGGAGGGAGGGCAGCAATTGGGGCAGACTGGTGGGGCGCTGGTCTGCTGGGGAGGGCTGCCTCCCGAGAGAGGGGGGATCTGTCATGGTGAGGAGTGCAGGGGCGGGTGGTGGACTGTTTATCGGGGTGCTCTGGAATGTGGAGAGGTGGGTCAGGGATGGCCTGGGAATTGTTGTGGGACTCCGATCGGGCCTTGGGGGGTGGAAGGGCAGCACTGTGGGCGTTGAATGAGGCAAATCATTTGTGGCAAGAAACCTGGCAATCCTTGCAACTCATTACACCCTACCCTGGCATTCAATCACCTGGCCAGTTCCATAACTCTCTCTGAAGAGATTTTGCTCTTAATAAGTAACTTCTTTTGTATGATTGGGCTGTTTATCCCACAGACCATCCTGGCTCTTAGATTGCCAAATGAAATTTGTATCCCTTCATAATGATTGAGGGATGGGGATTAAAATGATTTTTCACAAGCTCCACAGTATAGTCAAAGACTTTGGGTGAGATCTTACCATCATTCGTTAAGGCAGGATAAGAAGTGAAAAATTGGGTCTGCACCCGATTTTCTTAACTTTCATACATTTAACTTGTCATTAGTGAGCCTGAGCCACAATAGTCTGGGCTCACTTCCCTTTGTCCCCACGCTGGTTGAGGTCCTCACTACTGAGGATCACGGACAGTCTGCATCAATGGGGACCAGATGTGATGGCCTCACCAGTAGGGATCAGAGGCCATTGAAGCCCTCGGGGAGGTCAGGGCAGGGCCAGGCAGTGGGAATGGGAGGCGGTTTACTGGCCAGGCAACGATCAGGAACAATCAACTGGGCCCGTGATTGTGAGGAGGGCAATGTTCGGGATGGTGATCGGGGCAGCGATCTGGTGCTTAGAGGGAGGGGTTTGATCTGCTGGAGCAGCGATCTGGTGAGGGAGTGATATTTGACACAGCGATCGGGGGGGGGGGGGGGAATGTCGATTGGCTGGCACAGTGAACTGGAAGTGGGGGGGTGGGGCACTGTCTTGGCAGGGTGACAGATCTCCCCATACAAAGTATAGTGGGAGATTGGGCCATCTGTGCAATGGCTCCCTACAGCTCAGCATTTGGCCTCATGGGCTCCACCCAACCCACTACAGCCCAGATTCACATTATGGCCTCTGCATTGCACACATTGCCACAAATTACCATGACTTACCCCTCAGACATAGTTTTACACATAGAATATTTTTGAGAAAATTTCACCCTTTGTGATGGAGCATTTGCCTATGTTGAACACTAAATCTGTGGGCCACAGTCAGTAAGCAAAATAATCTTCATCTTTTCTTCAACTGTTATTTTATTTGCTATAAAGAAGTAACACACCCTTTCTATATAATGTTCCCAATTGTCCACTTTGAGGTCAAGTGGCTCGACCTTTCCAATCAAAGTCATTGTCCGATGTGAATGCACCTTATTACTTCATATTTTTGATGCTCAAGACTCTTCCCTCTCTAACTGCACACTGCAATCCCCGATAACTTAAAGTTTTTCATATCACCAACGTGATGGATTGGGGTGAGTCAATTTGGTTTGAATAAACAAAGGCTTCACTGTCAACAGTAAATAATGATATATACTAAAAAGGTCAGACTGAAGTATCTATTGCACTGAATAACTCTCTTCCCAGGCTCCAACTGCGGGACTTTCCTCGACCCCGGGTAGTACCCGCTTCCTGATTGTCAAAGCTGGAAGCTGAACCAATCCAGAGGGTCCAGCCTGATTGCATGGCCCTCAGGTAACACTCTCTTAAAGGGCCATACTACCACACAATATAACATTGATACCTGGACCACTCAATACAAAAGCTCAGACTAAATGTTGTCTGATCATTCCTAATTTTTGTCCTCGCTGCCCCATGATTGAGCCAAAGTTTGACATTTTTCTGGATGAAATTCATGTGATGGGTTAGGGTATTGCAATCCTTGCTGAAATATTAACAACTAGGATAAAAGCACATTACTCTGGATACTTTTTCTAAGTTTTTTTTAGTGTCACATGTAGGCTTAAATTAACACTGCAATGAAGTTATTGTAAAAATCCCCTAGTTGCCACACTCAGGCAGACTGCAAAGTCTGGACATAGTGACCCAAGCCGGGACTGAAACCCAGGTCCCTGGTGCTGTGAGGCAGCAATGCTAACCACTGAGCCACCATAATGCCCAGATACTAGAATCGGAAACAAAAACAGAAAATGCTGGAAAATTTCAACAGGTCTGACAGCCGCTGTAGAGACAGAACACAGCTCACATTTCAAGTCTGGATGACCCTTTGTCCGAGCTGAGGATAATTGGAATGTGGGTGACTCGATGGCACAGTGATTAGCTTTGCTCTCTCACAGTGCCAGAGACCTGGGTTCGATTCCTGGCTTGGGTCACTGTCTGTGCGGTGTCTACGCGCTACCCCTATGTCTACTGTGGGTTTCTTCCAGGTGCTCCAATTTCCTCCCACAGTCTGAAAAACATGCTGGTTAAGAATAAATTCTTCTTCAGTGTATGCAAATAGGTGCCAGAGTGTGGTGAGTAGGGGACTGTCACAGTAACTTCACTGCAGTGTTGATGCAAGGCTTTTCATGGCAGTAATAAAGCAACTTTACATATGATGAGATTCACACTGATCTTAGGGGTGTTGGGGAGGGTGGCGGAGAGGGTGGGGGTGGTGGTGGCAGTGTTGGAACAGTAGGGGTTGGTTAGAGGACCAGTGATAGATGCAAGGGTGAGATTAACAAAGGTATCATGAAATAAAAGACAAAAAAGGGAATGTAAGTGGTGGTAATCATGGCTAACAACAGTGCTGATAGTGACCATTAAGAGATCAGAATGTGTAAATTGCAGAATAAACATAAGGAGAATGTCAAAGGATAATCTGAGACAGATAACTGGTGGCCGGGGTGGGGGAAAAAAAAACCATGAAAAGTATGAGTTAAAAAAAAGGAAAAGGAATTGAAAAATGAATCAACGGAAGAAATGAAAAGCAATATATAAAAAGTATATGAAATAAATGTCCTTGGCCTGTTGCAGTGAAACTCAATGCAAACTGGAGGAACAGCTTCTCATGTGGGCAGCACGGTGGCACAGTGGTTAGCACTGCTGCCTCACAGCACCAGTGACCCAGGTTCAATTCCAGCCACAGGTCACTGTGTAGAGTTTGCATATTCTCTTTGTCTACATGGGTTTCCTCCGGATGCTCCAGTTTCCTCCAAAGATGTGTGGATTAGGTTGATTGGCCATGCTAAATTCAGCCTTACTGTAAGGGGCATTAGCAGGGTAAATATGTTGGGTTATGAGAATAGGGCCTGGGTGGGATTGTGGTCGGTGCAGACTCAATGAGCCAAACGGCCTCCTTCTACACTGCAGGAAATCTGTGTATCTATGTTCTGACTGGGCACTTTACAGCCTTCCAGACTGAACATTGAGTTCAAATACTATGAACTCGTTTCCTCCAACTTCATCCCATTTCCATCATATTTTGAAATTTAGTTTTCATTTTTTGGAGACATATTTTCATCTCTTCCACTGATTCATTTTCAATTCCACTTTTATCACAAACAAACAAAGTGCTGGAAAATTTCAGCAGATCTGACAGCATTTTTGGAGACACAACAAAGTTTTGATTCAGATGAAGTGTCATCCAGACTCGAAACATTAGCTCCATTCTGTCTCCACAGATGCTGTCAGACCTGCTGAGATGTTCCAGCATTTTCATTTTTTTTGCTGCAATATTAACAAAGTCTGCCTCATGAAAAAGACTGAATATGTTATTGAATGACAATCACCACTGGATGACCAAACTGCTTCTATTTACCAGTAGAATAACAGAGCTCCATATCTCTGTGCAGGACCGCTTCAGGAATGCCTGTGTTTGGAGTCCTCCATCATTTGGACAAGATTGTTAAGTGGTGCCAAGCCATAGCCCCTTTTCACAGCATTTGCTGTCGTACTCTAGTAAGTCATCATTCAGCAACAGAGGGGAAAGCTTTGGGACACTGAAATAATTTTCCCTTGTGTTAATTAATGGGAGTGAGTGAAATAAACAGGAACATGTGGTACAGTTGCATCAGGTCAGGATGGAATGAATTGTGGTGGCGAGAGGGGGTCAATGTGAATGATTGGGGTACCACTTGTAACATTACTTGGAAGTTAGATATGGTTTTTATCTGTTTAATATTTCCTGGATTACTGTCCAGGGAAGTATGTTGGATTGCTCCCAAATCATTGACTCTAACTCAGCATTGGAGATATTTTCAGGGGGTGCTGCTCATTCAAGTTTACAGCTTAAATTCATAGACAATTCCTGCAGGTTTCTTGAATGGGATTTTACAGCCTTGCTGAAGCAAGACAGGAAACTATTCCCCCAAGGTCAGAGATCTGTTGTCGGACCCACGCCCTCTCTGATTCCATGGCGGGCAAGGTGGTAGAGTTCCGGCGATTGTTGGGACCGCCAAGGGATCCCATGGTGCATCTGGTCTACAGCAATCTGGAGATCAGAAAATCTAGGTTGATCAATCTGTTTTCGGAACTCAAACCAGTGCAAAGCATTCCCCCTGATGTGAGTCTATTCGAGTTGAAATTCCAGAGTTCCTACCATATTGAACTTTCTGGAAATTAGAATGAGAAAAATTCAAATGGAATGTCAATTTTTAAACAGAATTCAGTGTCGCAGTGAATTTCTACAATAATTTATTTTTCAGATAAATATCCTTGGAAAAGGTATTGCTCAATTGTTGGAGTTTTCCACTGCTCCTTTGTGCTGGATGAAGTGGGAGAATCTTGATGTGAGTTCACACTGTGATTATTTCAATGTTGCTGTTCTGGGCATTGTTTGAAAAGAAAAGACCCTGGGTAATGTTCAGTGCTGTGTCAATCACTTCCTTTTCTCACTCTGTCATCTCCTTGTTGATAGCGCACATTTAGCGTGAATTCTCCCATGATCCTGTCAGTGGTTCAATGGTGAGCAAACAGGGGAGAATTTGGCAGGAGTGCAAAAATCGATTTTGACTCAATGTGAATTTCCTAAGGGGTCTTCCACTGATGCCCATCATAACGGATCAGAAGACCCCCAGGAAACTGGCACAAAACCCATTCATATCCTGCCCATGGATGAAGCTTGGACTAGAATCCTCCACCACACCAAATTCTCCATGATACCAGCAAGAAAATACACTGATCCAAAACACATCTGGAACAAAGTGGCATGCAGATGTTGGGACTCACCTGCCCTGGGTTACATCCGGAATTTGGGATAGATGCTGCAGGTCAAAAGATAGGATCCATAGAATGCTAACAATGTGGAAGGAGGCCATTCAGCCCTTCAAGGCTGCATCAGCTCTCAAAGTAGCATCTTACCCCAGCCCCACCTCCCTGCCCTGTGCATTTACCATGGCCAATACCCCAAATCTACACATCTTCAGGCACAATTCAGCATCTCCAATCCACTTAACCTCCACATCTTTGGAGTGTGTGAGGAAATCAGAGCACCCGGAGAAAACCCACGCAGACACGAGGAGAACATGAACATTCCACGCAGACAGTGACCCAAGCCAGAAGTCGAATACAGATCCCTAGTGCTGTGAGGCAGCAGTGCTAACCACTAAGCCAATGTGCCACCCACATGTTATAAAAGGTTCTCTGAACATTTAAATACCTTGTGTTCACTTTGACATTAAAAAGAAAAAAAAAGAGGAATATGCAGAGCTATCGAAGGATCAATGAAGCTGAAGTTTGGAGAGGTGTTTCTGGATGTGTTTTGTGTGTGGTGCCTGAATATCTGACAATCTCACCACGCTTTTGTTGTATTCTTCCCATTTCTGACAACATACCTCTGCGAGCCAGCATTTTAAAACACTGGTGTAATAGAAAAACAGATGGCTGTGCTGATGAGTGAAACAGGATTTGGGAATGGCTCTCTGCAGATGCCAGCAGCTCCAGGTTTCCCTTTAACCTCATACATTGCTATCAACTCAACTTTGTGTTTTGCTCTGAGCCATTGAATTTCGATTGTATGCTGTCAACCTCACCAGTGAGACTGTAGCCAATGTAAATAAATATGATGTTTCTGAGCAATCGATTCAGCTGAAATAAAGTGGAATGGTTTGTCTCAGTGAAGTGTGCTGTGTTACTGAACGGGTTGGGAACCACTGGTCCAGGTTATGTGAAGTATTTGTGATTTGCTAAGTTCACATCCAGAGGGAATGCTTCCCACTTCCTGTTATGTTGCAGTAAGCTCATTTCACATATTAATCTACTTTTGAATCTCTGCCAGTTTTAATTCTGAGTTTCGTTTTACCAGAAACATTTTGCAGTTGACAAACTTACAAATACATGCTGGTGGAGTTTGCATTTCAAACATGTTGTTGTTCGTCCATTGTCATCAGAGGACCTCGACACCATTAATCATTTTGAGGCTGGTTGCAGGATGTCTGAAGATGATTGATCAGGCCAATTTGGGCATGGAATGTCCTGGCACATATTGGACAGACTTGTGTAGACACTGTAGTTTTTGTGTTCGTGGCTCTGGACTTGCGCAGCTCGCTCTTAAGTTGTGCTTCAGCAATGCACCTTGCTTCGTAAGCTTGACAGCCTTTGTGGATGAGGCAGCGCCAGGTAGGGCGGTTTTGTACCAGCATTTCCCAGGTGGTCGTGTCTATGCCAGGTGACTTCAGGGAGGCCTTGAGTGTGTCTTTGAAACGTTTCTTCTGCCCTCCCTGCAAGCGTCTTCCAGCAGAGTGTTCCCCAAAAAAGGAGCTGCTTGGATATGCGGTCGTCTGGCATATAGATTACATGATCTGCCCACCAGGTCTGCGCTCTCATCAGCAGCGTGTGGACTGATGGTAGACTTGCTCTAGAGAGAACTTCAGTGTCTGGTACTATGTCTTGCCATCTGACGCTTAAATGTTCTGTGAAGGCAAGTCATGTGGAAATGATTGAGCTGTCTTGCATGCCTTTGATACACAGTCCACATTTCACAGGCATACAGGAGGGTAATGAGTACTGCGGTGCTGTGGACCTTCAGTTTTGTTGCTGGGCTGATTCCTCGACGTTCCCATATAGTGGAGCTCAGTCTACCAAAAGCAGAACTTGCCTTTGCTATTCTGCAGTTAACTTCTGCATCAATAGTCACTGCTTAGGAGAGGGTGCTGCCAAGATAAGTGAACTGGTCCGCTGCCTGTAGTTTCTGCCCGTTGATTGTTATTATGGGTATTGTGTACAGTGCATGAGGAGCAGGCTGGTGCATGACTTCGGTCTTTTTAAATGTTGATGGTGAGTCCAAAGTTGTCACAAGCTGTGGAAAATTTGTCCATGCTGACTTGCATCTCTGGCTCTGAGCCAGTATACACAGTAAGAAGTCTCTCAACACCAGGTGACCAGCCTGCTCCTCATGCACCGTACGCAATCAAAGGGCAGAAACTACAGGCAGTGGACCAGTTCACTTACCTAGGCAGCACCCTCTCCCAAGCAGTGACTATTGATACAGAAAGTTAACTGCAGAATAGAAAAATCCAACCAATTTATTTGATAGTAAACTCACAAGCTTTCAGGGTTTGCCCCTTTGTCAGGTGAATGGAGAGTTCCGGCCTCAGACAGAGCATATAACAGCACAAACAGTTTACAGTAATCTCACAGGATTCTCCACCATCCAGTCCTCTGGCCATCATGCAATCATGGAACTGGCGTACCATCTGAATGAATTTAGAGAGGCAGCCGAACTTTGAATGATCCTCCACAGGCCTTGTCGGCTTAGTGTCGAAGGCTTTCGCAAGGTCAACAAAGGTTATGTAGAGCTCGCAATTCTGCTCCTGACACTTCTCCTGAAGTTGACATGCAGCAAAAATCACATCAATAGTCCCACAACCATTGCGGAAGCCACACTGACTCTGGAAGCAGACCCAGCTCCAGATGAGTGATGACAATTTAGCAGGACTCTTGCAAGGGATTTGCCTTGGGTAACTGTATGGAGTTTATATGTTCTCCTTTTGCATGTCCCACAGTTCAAAAATGTGTAGGTTAGGTGGATTAGCTAAGTTTCGCATAGTCTTACAGGGATAGGGCCTGGAAAAAAATGCTCTTTCAGAGAGTTAGTGCAGACACAATGGGTTGAATGGCCTCCTTCTATACTAAAAAGATTCTCAGGTTCTATTAAAGTTATTTTATTAATACACAGTAACTGTACTGGTTAGGGCATGGGTTTGTACTCATAGTAGATTTAAAAAAATGTCTCCCCCACCCCCACCCCCCTCCAGAGAGGGCGAGATACTGAAGCTGTGATGTTATCTGTTGGGTTGATGAGAATTTATTTGCTCAAAACACTGGCTTTTTTTTCACAAAGACTGGAACAGTTCATGTTCTGGGTTAACAAACAATGAAAAAATGAGGACTCCCATGACACACCCACCTTCAAGATTCTATCTTCGCTTCAAAAAGCAAGAAATCTCCCTGTGAATAAGTATCAACATTAATTCAAATACTTTACAACACATCACTCATCTATTTGAAATGAAAAGCTCAACAGCTCCTTTAGAAATCTCTCTCGTCTTTAGCTCTAAAGGTGGAAAATACATGGATCTGGAAACTTTAGGAGAGACTAGAGAAATTTACAACTTCAATTCCAATGTTTGAAATATTGCTTTTCAACAAACATAACGACAATACTGACTGAAGATTTTGAACATTAATTTGATTAGCTTACAACCCATTCTTACACACCCCTGTCAAATTGTTTTTAACACCATTAGATCACAGATAGAATAGCAAATGTCTCCACAGTTTCAATGACACGGAAAACATTTATTACACTTGGTAAACAATTTTATTTTTACTGGCTCCTGCAGCTCCTCTCCCTCCTCCCCGCAAAATCAGAGAATAAATATTTTTGCAATCCATTCAATTTTACAGTTACCCATATCGATAATATAATTTTAAAGCTAAGATTTTTCTATCATTGAGATATTGAATTGGTTTAAAAGTTGGGATCTCACATCACTTGCCCTGTCCTTACCTGTGCTGATTGCCAGATGTATAACCGTTCCTCCTTCTCTATCCCTCTCGTCTGTCTCTGCTCCTTCCTTCCCGTTCACTCCCTTTTATTCCAGACTTTGCAGCTCAACCTAACCTGAAATGGGAGGCACCCTGCTCAGAAAACCTTGCTCCAATTGGATGTCAGGCCTGTCAATCATTGCACCGTGCTCCCTACAGGTTAGGATGCGCTGGAGAATGTTTCTGCTGAGGTAGGAGTTCCTTGAGGATGTGCAGTTAAATGACAGAGGGTCTCAGCAGAGGGACTTCTGTTTTTAAAACAAAACATAATTCGTTGATCTTTCAAACTAATTTAATACAATATCTCAAAAAAAATCTGTAAACCCCACAACCAGTTTATTGACTTTGTCATGTGGCGATCCCGGATAGAGTCAGATCCTTTGTGGAGATTGCCACCTGGTGGATGCAATCAAAATTAGGAAACTAATTCACCTCTTTTCTCTTTTCACCACCTTTCACTATTCTCCCTCCTCTCCTGTGAGTGCTGAGTTTCACTGTAAGGGTCAGTGTTGGTTGCAGCAGGATTTTCTATAACATAAGAGTCATAGAATCCATGCAATGCAGAAAGAAGCCATTCGGCCCATTGAGTCTGCATCAACCACAAACGCAGGTCCTATTGGCATAACCCCATGTATTTACCTTGTTAATCCCCCGATTCAAGGGTCAATATGACATGGCCAATCAACCTAACCGGCACACCTTTGGACTGTGGGAGGAAACCGGAGGAAACCCACGCAGATATGGGGGGAAATGTGCAAATTCCACACAAACAGTGACGTGAGGCCGGAATTGAACCTGGGTCCCTGACACTGTGAGACTACAGTGCTAACTACTGTTCCACCGTGCAACTTTACTGCAGAGGGGGAGTGAGACAGGCCTAATAGTCAGAGCAGATGATTTGTTGCTATAGTGGTGCATGATTTGTTTTTGACTGTGCCTTTGACTTAGTAAAACATTCCAAAGTGCTTCACAGGAATGCTACCAAAACGTTGACAGTCATTTGCATAATTATTAGGGCAGATGACCAAAAGCTTCATTAACGAGCTAAGCTTCAAATCTTAAAAGACAAGAGAGAGCGAGGTTGAGAGCTCGGGACAATTAGGGCTGAGTATAGCTGAACGTACAGCCACCAAAGATGGAGTGATGAGGTCAGAAATACAGAAGAGGTCAGAATTGGAGCAGCAAAGGCATCCTGGAGTTTGTGGGTCTGCAAGAACAGGGCTAATATGAGAGTGGGATAGTGTGAGCTAGATACAGAGAGTTTTGGCTGATCTCACATTTATGGAGGGTGATAAGAAAGAGAGGAGAGTAATGGAACCAAAGATCACTCTGTAATGCCCTCGGAACATTGTATGGTGTTGCAGATGTTCATTACTCCTATCTTTGATGATCGCCATTAAGCTTCATTCATTTCCACTTCAAGCATGGGACCGCAGTTCCAACTTTACAAAATGCAGCAATGAACCCCATTAGCTGCTTAATTCAGACTGGAATTGATTTCTGCTGTCATTAATGAAACTTTAAGATTATGGTCCTGCTTTTACCAGCAAAGCCACCCAAGGCTCATAAGATCGCGCCGGAGGCCGATGGGGTATGCCGTCTGCGAGCCTCGCCTGTCCGATTTCAGGGTGGCCATGTCAGTAGAATCAGGGCCTATATCTAGTTAACGAAAAGGCAATGAAGGTGAACAACCTGAATTAACTGGTTAAGCGCTGCTGTCAGCCCCAGGTCAGTGTCTGAATCAAAACGTCTTGTGTTAAACCCAAGATCAAACCCAGAGACTTAAGCACATTATCAGACTGGCACATCACTGCAACGCTGAGAGAATGCTGCACTGACGAAAATACCATCAAATGGAAAGATGTTAAACTGAATATGCCGGATATATTTGGAGCTTGGTGTTTTCACTGATCCATTTATCATTTGAAAGGCATCACTAAAACTGAATTTGTGCAATACTATGTGTTGCTGCTAGTGGGATCTTGATGTGTGTTAATCTTCTGCTGTACTTTATTAATTGCAACATTTTGAAGAGTGTTTGATGCTGTAAAACATTTTCTTGTTCCAAGGCTGCTACGTAAATGTTGTGCTTTGTTTTTAATCTTCAATGTGTAATTGTGAAAAGACAACATCTAATATTTACACAGCAAGCTCTCACAAACAGTAATAAAAGAAATCTGCTTCTAGTATTATCAATTGAGGGATAAACCTCGGCCAGAACACCAAGCAGGAGATGAGGCCCATGTCATCTGAAATGTCACCATTTCAGCCTTTCACTAAAGGCTGGTGCACACAATGAGGAAGGCATTCTCTGCCCTTTAATGGTGAATATGAACCAGGATAGTTGCCCATGATGCCATTTGGGGCACACAGGATGTTAATGTGAAAACTATACCACACAGTAGCAAGTAGTTAATGACAAATTAATACTCACCACCATCTTCAAAATTAAATGTTTCAGCATTTATTGTGTCCAGTACATGGTGTGTGGCTATTACCTGCCTGACCTGTTAAAGTAATATCACAACAGGAGAACTGTAGGCCAGGATTTTCCAGCACTGTGACAGTGGAAGTAAAATCAGGGCCTATATCTGCCATGGGGGATGTGGTGGGCCAGCCAAAATTTCATGGACTTTCGGTGGAAGCAGCAGATCCAGAAATTCCCAACCACAGAATTCAAGACTCATGATGACATTTCCAACAACATCTTTGCAAAAGTACATTTCACCAAGGCAAATCTTATTGCATTCATGTTTAGAATATGTTGTGATACAGTTACACTGATGATTACAATCTGATATTAACAGGTAAATATTCATTCTAGCATGAATAATTTTTACTTAGATAGGTCGTTTAACAAATATTAGGACCCAGTTTGGGAAATTAACATTCAAAGAGAAGTCCAAATACTCAGTAGTTTATTTGCAGACCAATTTGAACAAAAAAAAAATGGCCATTAAGATTGCGCCCGACACACAATGCTCCCACTGCAGTGAGGTTGGAGAATTTGGCACTGAGCCAAATCTCCGTTCACTGCAGTGGGATGGGAAAGTGCTGCTAGCGGGAATGTTAGTAACATTCCAGCCATAAGCTTTATTGCACTAAAAGAAATAAACAAAACCAGTTTACACAATGAGTGAGGATTTTCAGTCCCAGCAGTAGCGGCCATCATCAGGAGATGAAACTTAGGAGAGTGGCAGAAGTCAATTGGCTTGTCTCAGTTTTTCCAGCTTGTCCGCCACTGGTAGAATTGGAAAATCACACCATATGTTTGTTCACTTTCTCAATATTTCCAAGCTAATTTATTGGGTGCTTTCTTTTGCTGCAAGCCCCTGTGAGGACCACCATACATTTTTGCAGTAGCTGCAAGCTAGAAAACGTTACCCAGTTTTTCCTCCTTCACAAAATTTAAATTGAGATTAAGTCTTAGACACATTTCATGCAGCGTAAAATGAAGTCAACATTTTATTTGTTCACTCTACAATTAACTGCAATTTATTTTGTCTATCTTCTCACAGTGAGCTGTGCACACAAAATCCAGTTTGCAACTAAAACTAGTCTCAGTGAACTCTCAGTAAAGCATCCCCAGATAAATTGAAACCAGAGCATTTCCCTAAACTCCATTCATTCCATGATGACATGGTGTGATCTAGGATGTCCTCAAAACTAACTTTTATACCAAGTATCCCTCATTTCAAATTGCTTCTTTGATCTGAGGAAAGAAATGGACTTTGTTACCTGTCAGGGTTTAACAAAAGTTTTTAAACTAATTTAGCTCTAATTCCCAAAATAAAAATATATTTCTCGAGACTGCCCTTACTGAAGGGATTACTGATGTCATGTCTCCACTGACAGTCCCACGGATTGGCCATCCATTGTTTGAATTTCTTAATCAGCTGTTTAATGATTCTTACCCTTTTACTCTGACCTTCCACAATGACCTCAATGAAATCATAGAACATTTAACATAGCTTGCCACAACATTGAGGGCCAAAGGGCCTGCACTGTGCTGTAATGTTCTATGTGCAATCACAAGATCAAGCTATCCCACTCCCTATAGTCCGTTACATTGGCCTCTTGGGAGTATGAGCTCCCTGACTAAGGTAATGATTGGCTGCCCAATCAGGGCATCTCACCTGCATTTATATATTGAGGAGTTTCCAGATTCTGACTTTTACTTGAAGCACTTTTAGAGTGGAATTGAGGTAGGAAATAAAGAGAATCTGGTGATGAGACACTGGCCTCTGAGGAGTTATTTCAGTGGCAATGAGGAAAAAGAATGAGCCCAAGGAACTTGCTCACCAATAGCCTGCTTCATTTAGAGTAACCTATTTTCAAGCAAGATGACTGTATTTGGAAACTGGACTCTTTTGACGCTGCTGTGGAGGACCAAGCCCAATATCTGGAATGCATCTGTTACCTTTTAGGGCAAACAACATTGTGGCAGATAAAAACAGATGGGTCATTCTTCTGACTGCTTGTGGACTGTCAGCATTTGCCATTATTTGCAGATTAAACCTTCCAGTGGCACCAAATACTAAAACCTTGGTGGGCCTAAGCCATCTCTGATCCTGAGAAGGTACTGGTTTTACTTGGCACTCTGGGAGTCTTTTACAGGTTTCCTGTCAAGGTTGAGATGGCTGGTGGAAGCATGTGAATTTCATGAGACGCTTAAAGACCATTTGGTAATCAGGATAACTTGTTTTTATTCATTTGTGGGATATGTGCACCACTAGCAGGCCAGCATTTATTATCCAAACCTAGTTGCCTGACTGTAGTTGAGAGCCATCCACACGTGGCTCTGGAGTCACATGTAGGCAGATTTCCTTCGCAAAACGACACAAGTGAACCAAGTGCATTTTTCCCCTCAAATCGACAATGGTTTCATTGTCATTGGTATATTCTTATTCCAGATATGTACCAATAAATGAATAATGTAACCAGCCAAAAGCATCTGTTGACTGAAGCCCAATTGGACTTCAAACAAGTGCTACAGCTGGCCATACAGTTGGAAAATGCTGCAAATGGAGCATATATGAGTCACAAGATATCCTGACACTCTGGAATCTGACTTTGTACCTGAAACACTCTTAGAAGTGGAATTGAGTTCGTAAATAAAGGGAATCTGGTGAAGGGACACTGGCCTCTGAGGAGTTATTTCATCTTCTAAGTCCCAGCCTTTCAATAAATTGCGTAATCTTTGATTTGATTAATTATTGTCACATATATTAACAAACAATGAAAAGTCTTGTTTCTTGCACGCTATACAGACAAAACATACCGTTCAAAGAGAAGGAAACGAGACAGTGCAAAATGTAGTTTTACAGTCATAGCTAGGGTGTAGAGAAAGATCAACTTAATGCAAGGGAAGTCCATTCACAGCAGGGAAGAAGCTGTTCTTGAGTTGGTTGGTACATGACTCGGACTTTTGTATCTTTTTCCTGAAGGAAGAAGGTGGTAAATAGAGTGTCCAGGGTGCGTGGAGTCCTTAATTATGCTGGCTGCTTTACCGAGGCAGCGGGAAGCGTAGACAGTGTCAATAGATGGGAGTCTGGTTTACGTGATGAATGTAACCCAATTCATGACCTTTTGTAGTGCCTTGTGATCTTGCACAGAGCAGGAACCATGCCAAGCTGTGATACAACCAAAAAGAATGCTCTCTATGGTGCATTTGTAAAATTTGGTGAGAGTTGTAGCAGACATGTCAAATTTCCTGAATTTCCTGAGAAAGTAGAGCCGTTGGTGGCCTTTCTTAACTATAGCGTCCACACGGAGGGATCAGGACAGTATGTTGTTTCGGGATACCTAGAAACCTGAAGTTCTCGACCATTTCTATTTTGTACCCATTGAAGTATACAAGAGCATGTCCTCCACTATGCTTCCTGAAGTCGACGGTGATCTCCTTCCTTTTGTTGACATTGAGGGAGACATTATTGTCATCACACCAGTTCACCAGATTCGCTATCTCTTTCCTGTACTCCGTCTCATCATTGTTTAATATCCGACCCAGTACAGTGGTGTCATCAGCAAACTTGAAAGTCAAACTGGAGGGGAAATCAAGTTGGCATCACCTGAAAATCGATAACATTCTCATCTTCACTGGACACTAAGGCAATGCTCCTGCTTGGTAGTCAATTGATTCCTTTCTATCTGCAGCTCGTAAAATTGTTGGGAAATCACTGGAAGCTGATCATGTCAGTTGTCTTTTTTGATGCTGTCCCTGGTCACCAGTGATGCTAACACAGCTGTTGATGGGAATGATGTAAAACAGATAATATCCTCGCCCTCACTGGAGGCTGGGCAATTCTCATTCAGATGGCTCTTAGATAATGATGTAGCTGTTGATGTGTCTGGTATGAATCCTAATCTACACTGTAAACTGGGGCAATTGCCCTAGTGATTCATCACAAGATCAGAAACTTGAAGAACCCTAACATTTTGCTCCATTTACAGTCTGATCTTTGGATTGTTCCAAAACCATGCTGACCAGTCAGTCTGAAGATTGGAAACTGGGATGAGTACCCAGAGCTATGATGAACATCCTAGGCCCAATTTTATCCTAGTCCTCACATTTCATAGTCATAAAGTCAAGAATCAATCTTGTCTTTGGAAAGAAAACGTAAATTGAATGCAAGAATTCCAGCTGTGCATCATTTACTATGTCAATATTGATGAAGTATCAGAACTCTTTGTGGTTAATGTTGAGTTCTGGATTGAGGACTGACATCTATTTTGCACCATTTATATGGTTAAATGTTGTTCCAAACCACAGAGAAGAGGCAGTTCAACCAAATTCTAACTGTTCTTGCTGTGGCTGCTTATGGTGGGATTCGGAACTCATGTGCCAACTATCATTGCGAGTTTAACTCTTTTTCCTGATCAGTGAGTTGCTCACACAATGACAGACATCAGTGATATTGCCAGTGAGTATCTGGATTGTTGCTGTGCGATGTTTGATTAAAGGATTTGCCTGGCTGTCCATGAGCTCAGAAATCGAGGATGGAAATTATAAAATGATCCATGAATTGGAGATAGAGATTGGGGCAATCTGTTGACATTCAACTGAGACTGAAAGTAAAGCTTGCACCATGGGCAGTTGCCAAGCCAATCATCTTACCAGCAGAAATGAGAGTAACAAAAGGACAGGGGGGTTGGGAAACAGGGTTTACTGCAAGTTAAGACATGGGTAGCTGAGACTGCAGAGGCTCTTCTCTGAAATTGACGAAAAATATTGCTAAAAATGAAATCAGCAAAAACAGAACATGGCAGAATAAAATTCCTGTACGGTTAGACCTCTTTAACACATCAATTCCAGCTTTGACTTTCAGAATGAATATTTAGCATTGATCAATTTCATGAGTTTTAAAAACAGCCGTCACCACTCTCTGTGCATTCTCTGTGAGATCATCCAGTGCACCATGCAGCAGCTTGTAAGTCATAAGATATGATGAACGTGCTTGGAAGATTGGTCCGACAACTGGGATGAGGAAAAATGCAAGCTCAAGACCAAGTTTGCTAACAGCAGTGTAATCCCCATACACCTTTTCAATTATATCCTTAGTTTTTTTTTCAGCCAGGGGAGTTTTCACCACGGCTTTCAGTTCTTCCACAGGTTTCCCTGCCATGTTGGCCAATCTTTGAAGAGAGACATCATCCAGACCCAGACATTTACGGAAATGTGTTATTTCTTTAATCAGGATCCTAATGTCACAAGCAAGGGAGACTCCAGGAATCTGCAGTGCTCCCAGTGCTCATACTCCAGAAAGTATTGCTGCCATCCAGATTCCTTTCATTAGCTCTTTCTTTTTCTTCTCTACAATTTCCACATTTAGGTTTGGAAGGGACAGTACATACACCTCCTTTTTCATCATGGGAAGATCATCTTCAAAAGTTTTACTCAACAGATTAAAATCATACAGGTCCAGATCAAAGCTTGATATCAGGAAAACACAGGGAGATGGGATCCCTGCCTTGTCCAAATTGCTGATACAATCTTTCCTGATTTTTTCCCAGTTCTGCCACTTCATTAAAATTTCCTGCTTCCCCTTCTCACTGAATCAAGATCATTGTCAATTTTAGATCGAATGAAGTAGTGTTTCTTCCCCAGTCGTTTAATCTCTTTGGCAAGTTTTACATCATTTTCTCTAAATCGACAGGCAGAAATAATGATGAAGAAATCATATGTTTCAAATTTCATTTTCTTCAGGTATTTCTCCGCTGGGAATTTTGTCGTTCCAATTCCAGGCAGATCCCAGAAACAAACATTGGGCAGATGGGATGGTTGTATCCGGTTGGCTCCATTGTGGTTTCTGTGGTTCAGCTACTCCATCATCATCAGTCTGAAGCTCTCTCATTGCATTGATGAAGCTGGATTTCCCTGCACCTGATTCTCCTGTCACTGCGATGTTAAGCTCTGGATTGTCCAGCTCATCTAACTTTTTCTGTATCAGTGGTTTAATCTTTTCAATCCCACTCCTTTCAAAATCAGATTTCAATCTGGTGATCTCTTCCAGACTGAAGAACGAAGAACTTGAAGTCTGAGGCATCTGATTTCTAAAAGAAAACAATTTACGTCAGAAAACAGAGCAAAATAATTTGTATTGACGCAATACATTGTCACATTCCCATCGAGTTCACATTTAATTAATCACTGCAGAGCTGTAATCACTGTTGTATACGATCAGAATCTGTAATCTCATGGCCCAGCATTCCACATGACAATTTCCAGGATTGAAAGAGTGCAGCAAGGCACGTCAGGAGCAGCACCAGACATACATAAAAATGAGATGTCAACCTGTTTGATCTACAACACGGAACTACTTGTGTGTGACACAGCAAAAAAAAGCATGGAATAGATGAGGCTAAACAATCCCATGACCAACAATTCAGATCTGAGATCTGTTGTGCTACCAGTTGTGAATGGTGATGGAAAATTAAGTACCTAAATTGAGGATGAAGCTCCACAACCATCCCTCTTCTCAATTATGAAGGAGCAATTATGACGGAGACGTGGTTAAAGGAAGGGCAAGACAGGCAGCTAAATATTCCTGGGTATAAGTGTTTTAGGCATGACAGGGGAGGGTCGAAAAGAGGAGGGGGAGTGGCATTGTTAGTTAGGGAGCACATCACAGCAGTGCAGAGGGAGGATAACATAGAGGGGTTAGGAATTGAGCCGCTGATGTCGTCTATATAGATTTTAGTAAGGCGTTTGACAAAGTCCTTCATGGTAGGTTGGTAGAAAAGATTAAGGCTCATGGGATACAAGGCCAGGTATCTAGATGGGTTGAGAACTGGCTTGCTAAGAGGAGAGAGAGTAGTAGTGGAGGGGTCCTTTTCTAGCTGGAGATCTGTCACTAGTGGTGTGCCGCAGGGCTCAGTACTGGGACTTCTTCTCTTTGTAGTATATATAAATGACTTGGAAGAGGGAGTAAGTGGTGTGATCAGCAAATTTGCAGATGACACTAAAATGGCTGGATTGGCGGGCAGTGAGGAGCAGTGTCTGGCAATACAACGGGATATTGATAGGCTGGTATATTGGGCAGATGTATGGCAAATGGAGTTTAATCCGGATAAATGTGAGGTGATGCAATTTGTCTGAAATAATGTAGGGGGAGTTATATGATAAAGGGTAATCCTATAAAGAGTATAGAAACGCAGCGAGACCTGGGGGTGCAAGTGCACAAGTCTTTGAAGGTTGCAGTACAAGTGGAGAAAGTTGTGAAGAAAGCCTATGGTATGTTAGCTTTTACAGGAAGGGGTATAGAATATAAGAGCTGAAGTCCACTGTTGCAGTTGTATAGAACATTGGTTAGGCCGCTTTTGGAGTACTGCGTCCAGTTCTGGTCGCCTTACTACCGGAAGGACGTGGAGACTCTGGAGAGAGTGCAGAGGAGGTTTACCAGGATGTTGCCTGGTATGGAAGGACTGGGTTATGAGGAAAGATTGAGCAAATTGGGGCTGTTTTCCCTTGAAAGACAGCGACTGAGGGGGGATCTAATAGAGGTATATAAGATTATGAAGGGTATAGATACAGTAAACAGAGGTAAGCTATTTCCTACGTTAGAGACACTCAGTACGAGGGGCCATGGGCTTAAGGTGAGGGGGGAGAGGTATAACACAGATATTAGAGGGAGGTTTTTCACACAGAGGATAGTGGGGTATGGAATGCTCTGCCAGGCAAGGTGGTGGAGGCAGGCACGCTGGATTTGTTTAAGAGTAACTTAGACAGGCACATGAGTGGGTTGAAGATGGGAGGATATAGGAGATTGTTTTAAATAAGGTTCATTAGCATTGGGTCATCCCTGGTAATATAAAAGGATGTGGTATGATAACAATGTTTTTCTTTTAATTCAGATTTTAAGTCGGTCCGCCTTGTTGTCCAACGAGGGGCATACACGCGATGAGTCGTACTTGGTCTGCTCTTGAATGTTCGAGAGTGACCTAGTGCTTCATGTCGTTAGTGTGTGCTTAAACTGGGCAACACAACAGCTCAGTGACTATCACTGTTTGCTGTGCAGACACATGGATTTGGGCCAGTGTTTGTGGGAGTTTGCACATTCACCCCGTGCTTGCGTGGGTTTTCTCCGGGTGCTCCGGTTTCCTCCCACACCCCAAAGATGTGCTATTAGGCTGATTGGAGGGAATAAAATTGTCCCTAAATTACTTTCCCACAATGTGGAATGCCATAAACAAGAGATAAGGTTCATGGGTGGAGCGGGGTACTGATAATATTAAAATGGCAGCGCGGGCTCGTTGGGCCGAAGGGCCTGTTTCCTGGGCTGTTTTTGTTCTTTGTAGCCCAGCTTCTCGGTATAAAAGACAAGTATAAAACATTTACAACCATCTACATCCAGAAGACTCTCCTCACTTTCTCGGGCAGTCTCAGAGTGGTGCAGAGGATGATTGGAAGAGGGGATGGTAAGGTGCCCAGGTCGCCATGCGCTCCTTTCACTGTCAACACTTAGTTTCAGCTCACTCTTGGTAATGAGACTCGAGCTGTTCAGCTTCTTCCCAGATGCTTTTCCTTCACTTCAGACTGTTTTGGGCGAGGGATTCCCAGATGTCCGTGAGGATGGTGTAATTTCCAAGGAGGTTTTGAGAATGGCCTCAAAGTGTTTCCTCTGCCTTCCTGGGGCTCGCCTGCTGGGTCGAAGCTTCAGAAAGGGCAGGTATTTCGGGAATCTCGTTTCAGGCATGTGGACAATGTGGCAGAGCTGATTGAGCGGGATCACTTCTTCACTGTTGGCCCAAGTGAGAACACTGATATTAGTGCACCTACCCTGCCAATGGGTTTGCCGCATGGTGCACAGGCAATTGAGGCACCTGCCATACATGATCCACATTTCTGAGCCATGTTGGTGGGGGTATTATTACTGCTCTGAAGGCCATGTGTTTGGTATTGGTTTTGAGGTCTGATCTTCAATGCTCTCTTCCTCAGATGATCAAAGGCTGCACTGGAAAACTGAATACAGCATTAAACCTTGCCATTGATGACTACCCTTGTTGATAGGTGGCTCCAGGATCTGGAAAGTAGTCCATTTTGTTCAAGGCCTCATTGTGGATTTTGATAACCAGGGTGGCAGTGCTGTCTGTTAGGGGGCAGGTTAATAGAGATCCTTTGTCAGGATCACAGATGATTGTCATCGTGGAGCAGGCAGAGGATGGTGAAAAACCTTTGAGTGCAATCGAAACAGAGGAGGACACTTCATAATCCCTCACAGTTGACAATATCAAAGAACCTCATGAGGTCAAAAGAAGGCAAAGGACAAGGGTTGGTGCTGTTCCCTGCATTTCTCTCATCATTGCCACACAGTGAAGATCTTGTCCTTTTTGGCCCATATTGGGCATAATCCACATTGGAGGATCTGGGAGAAGGTGTTTAAGGTGAAGAAAATACGAGTGTCAAGTGAACGATAAATCTCTACTTCCTCTGGAGGGCCCCAGCATCATTCCAGTCTTCAGCCAATTTGATTCACTCCAGGTAATGTATGGTTTAGCCACAGGATATTATTAAACTCACATCCTGAACTCCAATGACCCAGTTCCTCAATGGATGTCAGACCTCCTAACCTCCAATTTTCAATGATGGCAGATAAGGATAATGGTACTGAAGACTTGCACCAAGATGGATCTTCTATTCTGGATTTTTGGTTGAAGATGATTGCAAATGCTTCAGTCTCTGCCCCAATTCATTGTTCAATTTACAAAATAATGGTTGGAATGAGAGTCCTTACAGGTTATCAAGTCTCAAAAAAAAAGGTATCGACAATGTGAGTGGAGAGAGCATTAAGCACAAGTTAAAGGGATGTTTGCTGCCTCCAGACAAGACAGTTAGTGAGATTTCCCATCCCAGGCAAATCATGGGGGTTACAGATGGCGTGACATGCACCCAAGATCCTGGTTGAGGCCATCCTCATGCGTGTGGAAATTGGCTGTCACTGCTCAGCGATGTCGTATGTCGTGAAGGCCAACTTGGAGAGCACTTACCCGAAGATTAGAGCCAAATGCACATGACTGCTGAAGCGTTCACCAACAGGAAGAGAACACTCTCTCACCTGGGTGATTGTCGAGTGGTGTTCACTCATCTGTTGTCACACTGTCTGCATGGTCTCCCCAGTGTACCATGCCTCAGGATATCCTTTCTGGCAGCGTATCAGGTAGACAACATTGGCCGAGTTGCAAGCGTATGTACCGTGTACCTGGTGGATGTGTTCTCATGTGAGATGATGACATCCATGTCAATGATACGACAGGTCTTGCAGAGGCTGCTGTGGCAGGGTTTTGTGGTGTCATGGTCACTATTCTCCCGAAGGCAGGGTAATTTACTAATGACAATAGTCTGTTTGAGGTTGTGCCATTGTTTGAAGGCAAGAAGTAGGGGTGCGGGGATGGCCTTGGCGAGATGTTCGTCTTCATCAATGACATGTTGAAGGCTCCGGAGAAGATGTCATAGAATGCAACCAATTCTGGAGAGTAGTCCATGGTGAGTCTGATAGTGGGGCGGAACTTGATGTCGTGGTATACTTGTTTCAGTGACTGTTCACTATGAGTCCAAAAGGAAGAAAATATCATAGGTGTATCTAGTGTATAGCATCAGTTGAAAGTCCTGTGCAGTGAAGAGATCTTGTTCAAACCTGTGCATGAAGATGTTGGCATATTGGGGTGCAAAATTGATCCCCATGGCTGTTCCGTGTGTCTGGATGTATAACTGGTTGTTGAAGGTGAAGACATTGTTGTCCAGGATGAAGCAGATGAATTGTAAAATTGCGTATGGAGACTGGCAGTTGTGAGCATTGAGTACTGAGGCAGTTGCAGCAATGCCATTGTCATGGGGAATGCTGGTGTAAAGTGCCAAGATATCTGTTGTGACCAGGAGTGCTCCTGGATCAATTGCTCCATGTGTGCTGAGCTTCTGTGGGAAGTCCATCGTGTTGCGACAAAAGCTGTTGAACCTGCCTCCATAAGAACATAAGAACATAAGAAATAGGAGCAGGAGTAGGCCATCTAGCCCTTCGAGCCTGCCCCGCCATTCAATAAGATCATGGCTGATCTGTTGTGGCTCAGTTCCACTTTCCCGCCCTCTCCCCATAACCCTTAATCCCCTCTCTTATCAAGAACCCATCAACCCGCTTCTTAAAAATATTTAGCGAGGCAGCCTCCACCACTTCAACGGGCAGAGAATTCCAGAGATTCACCACCCTTTGAGTGAAGAAGTTCCTCCTCAACTCCGTTCTAAACCGCCTCCCCTTTATCTTGAGGCTGTGCCCCCTAGTCCTACTGTCTTTTTTGAGCGGGAAGAGTCTCTCCACCTCTATCCTATCCATCCCATTCATCATCTTATACGTCTCAATGAGATCTCCCCTCATTCTTCTAAACTCTAACGAGTACAAGCCTAGTTTATTCAGCCTCTCCTCATAGCTCAACCCCCTCAACTCCGGTATCAGCCTAGTAAACCTCCTCTGCACTCCCTCCAGGGCCAAAATATCCTTGCGCAGGTGCGGCGCCCAAAACTGCACACAGTACTCCAGCTGCGGCCTCACCAATGCCCTATACAGCTGCAGCAAGACCTCCCTACTTTTATATTCAATCCCCCTCGCTATGAAGGCCAGCATCCCATTCGCCTTCCTGACCACCTGCTGCACCTGCAAGCTGGGTTTTTGCGACTCATGCACAAGGACCCCGAGGTCCCTCTGCACCGTCGCCTGCTGCAGTTTTTCGCCACGTAAGTAATAGTCCTTCCTACCATTCTTCCTACCAAAGTGGACCACCTCACACTTGCCAACATTAAATTCCATTTGCCATTTCCTGGCCCATTCGCCCAGCCTATCTAGATCCTTCTGCAGACTCTCCACACCCTCCGCACAATTTGCCTTTCCCCCAATCTTGGTGTCATCAGCAAATTTCGACACCCTGCACTCGGTTCCCTCCTCCAGATCATCTATATAAATGGTAAATAGCTGAGGCCCCAGCACCGACCCCTGGGGCACCCCACTAGTCACCAACCGCCAATCCGAATAGCACCCATTGACCCCCACTCTCTGCCTCCTATTTGACAACCAATCCTCTATCCACGCTAACACCCTACCCCCAACTCCATGTCCCCTGACCTTCTGCAATAACCTCTTGTGAGGTACCTTGTCAAACGCCTTCTGAAAATCCAGAAAGACCACATCCACCGGCTCTCCTCTATCCACTGCCCTAGACACATCCTCATAGAACTCCAGTAAATTTGTCAGACACGACTTCCCTTTAATGAAACCGTGTTGCGTCCGCCCTATCAAGCAATTCCCTTCAAGATGCCTCGCAATTTCCTCCTTAATGACGGATTCTAACATTTTACCTACCACAGACGTTAAACTAACCGGCCTATAATTCCCCGCCTTTTGCCTGGCACCCTTCTTAAACAACGGCGTAACATTAGCCGTTTTCCAATCTTCCGGCACTTCCCCGGAATCCAGCGACGTCTCCACCACCCACTCAAGCAATGTATTCCAGATCCTAACTGCTTTCTGTGCAAAAAACAGATTTTCCTCATGATGTCTTTGCTGTTTTTGCCAAGTAATTAGTGGACAGTGAAGAAAGTTATCTCCAATTGCAATGGGATATTGATCAATTGGGCCAGTGGGCTGAGAAATGGCAGATGGAGTTTGAATTTAGACAAATGCAAGGTGATGCATTTTGGTGGATTGAACCAGGACAGGATTTGCTCAGTTAATGGCGGAGCGTTGGGGTGATCAGAATTGTGCACAGTATTTGAAGTGTGGCCTTACCAATGTCTTGTACAACTTCAACAAGACATTCCAACTCCTGCATTCAATGTTTTGACCAATGAAACCAAGCACACCGAACGCCTTCTTCACCACTCTGTCCACCAGTGATCTAGGAGTACATGTTCATAGCTCCTTGAAAGTGGAATCACAGGTGGACAGAGTGGTGAAGAAGGCATTCGGTGTGCTTGGTTTCATCAGTCAGAACATTGAATACCGGAGTTGGAATGTCTTGTTGAAGTTGTACAAGACATTGGTAAGGCTACACTTGGAATACTGTGTGCAATTCTGGTCATCCTATTATAGAAAGGATATTATTAAACTAGAAAGAGTGCAGAAGAGATTTACTGGGATGCTACCAGGACTTGACGGATTGCATTATAAAGTGGCTGGAGAGACTGGGACTTTTTTCTCTGGAGCGTAGGAGGCTGAGGGTGATCTTATAGAGGTCTATAAAATAATGAGGGGTACAGATCAGCTAGATAATCAATATCTTTTCCAAAGTTAAGGGAGTCTAAAACTAGAGGGCATAGGTTGAAGGTGAGGGGAGAGATACAAAGGAGAGGGTGGTGAGTTTCTGGAGCAAGCTGCTAGAGGTAGTAGTAGAGATGGGTACAATTTTCTCTTTTAAAAAGCATTTAGATAGTTGCATGCGTATGATGTGTATAGAGGGCAATGGGCCAAATGCAGGCAATTGGGATTAGCTTCGGGTTTTTTTTTTGAAAAAAAGGGCAGCATGGACAAGTTGGGCCAAAGGGCCTGTTTCCATGCTGTAAACCTCTGACTTTATGATAGGAATCTCTGGATTACTACCTGAGCCATGTGCAAGTCAGCAGAAGATAAAAGACTTGGAAAATGAATGTGGCTCAAAGACACATGTGGTTACAGTTGAGGGGAACTGTCACCAGTACTAGGGAATATGGAAGCTGTATTGTTGGTACAGTCTATACCTGAACAGTGCAGAGATAAGTGTTTTTGTGAATCAACACTTAAGCAAGCAGGGAGGGCTTTAAACGATCAAACAAGACTAGATCTTACAAAGATAGCAAAAAGACAAAACTAAAAGCTCTGTATTTGGATGCACATAGAATTCATAACAAAGTAAATAATATAGTGAAAATGCATTTAAATCATATTCCCACTTGGTCTCCTCTGCTCCAAGAACAACCAGCCCAGTTTATCCAATCTCTCCTCATAAATAAGACTCTTCAGCTCAGACAACATCCTGGTGAATATCTACCCTCATCAACCCTCCTACATTCAAGTCTCAATCATTTATATAAACCACAAACAGCAAGGTTTGAACACTGATCCCTTCAAGACACCACAGGTCAAAGTCTTCAAACCCAAAAATAAAGCCCCTTGACCATCATGCACTGTTTTTTTCTACTTAGCCAATTCTGGATCCAATTTGCCCAATTTCCTTGGTTCCCTTGGGCTCTTACCTTCGCCATCAGTTTCCAGTGTCGGAACTTAGCAAAACCCTTGCTGAAGTCTAAGTCAACCATGTCAAATGCATTGCTGTCATCTGCACACCTGGTCACCTCTTCAAATAAATTCAATTCAGTTGGTCAGACATAATTAATTAATTAAACCATGCTGACTGTTCTTGATTTATCCATGCCTCACCAAATGCAGATTAATTCTGTTTATCAGAATTGCTTCCAATCATTCTCAAAGACCTTGCAACATACCCAATGGTTGCAGGGCTTGCTGCTTTGCCCTCTGGAGGAGCTTCTATTCTTGTTGGTGGGGGGATACTGGATTGAGGCCGGATTTATGGAGTACCGTGGTGGTTGATAGTGCTAGTTCAGATATCTGCAGTATGTGATGCTAATTTCTGACATAATGAGCACTGTCGAGGCTACTGCACAGCGATTTGACTGTTTGTCGTGGCCGTGTGTGGTTTGGACCCTGACCATTTGAGCAGTTTCTAATGGGCAGTGTGTGCTAGGATTTGAGCATAATTTCTCTTTCCCTTTCCTCACCTCTTCATAATGGTACATCAGTTTCCACTTTTTGTTGTAAGAAGGCCTTGGCAATAGGGATTGTGGTCCTGTGCCTAGAGGACAGTCACAGTGCTGATGAGGGTAGAGCCTGTCTTGGCACATTTCACAGTCTGAGTAGTGAGTGCAGCATAGAAATCTCGTTGGTCTTAGGTTTATTACTCAAGTTGGTGCTTGGCTGCCAGGCCATTGGAGTATGAGTAGCGGGGCTGCTCATAATGTACTCAAAGTCCCATGAGTGTGCAAACTTCCTAAACTCATTGGAGAGTAACTGGTGAGCTTTATCCATCATTATCTTCTGAGACATGTTGTGTATAGCAATGTGTCTGTTGAGCTTGATGAAGACTGTGTTGCTCTTCACATTTGACAGGTAATGATTTTGAACCATCCAAAGAATAAGTCAACTGGGATCAAGTGTTGTTTATCATTCTATTTGAAGATATTTGCCATTGTGAGTTACCGTGGATGGTCTGGGACCTCAGAGGTGCAGTGGTTCCTTGGTTTGATGCAGTTTGAGAGAGATCCATGGTGCTCCCCTGGAGACTTCCCTCTCCATGTCCACATACATGGAGAGCCAATATAAAAATTCCTTTACCCTATATTGAGTTGCCTCCACCCTGAGTGCTTGGTGGAGCTGCAGAGATGTGGGAGTGCCGAATCGCCGGCCACTCGGTATCAATCCATCCTGTACAGTTTGCTCCTCTCTCAGAGAAGAATAGGTGGAACTCATGGGAAGCTCCTTTGAAGACTTGGGCCAGCCTTTCACAATGACCGCATGGAACTGTCTGCATGTGAGATGCTCCTTTAGGACATCTTTTAGCGCTTCTATTCAACAAGATGGAAGTACCTAAATGGTCATGATATCAATTGCCTCCACATGATCTGTCTGGTCAATGGTAGATAAGAAGGTTCTGGAAAGAGCATCAGCCAAGTACAATTTCTTACTGCATTTGTAGACAATGCTGAGATCGTAGTGTTGTAGCCCTACCACCATAATTCCCTACAGTGCAGAAGGTAGCCATTCAGCCCATTAAACCCATCAAACTTGCATTGACAACAATCCCACCTAGGCCCTATCCCTGTAACCCCACATATTTACCCTGCTAATCCCTCTGACACTAAGGGGCAATTTAGCAGTACCAATCCACCAATCCCGCACATCTTTGGACTGTAGGAAAGAAACCCACGTAGACACAGGAAGAACGTGTGAACTGCATATAGACAGTGACCTGAGGTGGAACTGATCCCAGGTGCTAACCACTGTGTAGATGTGTAGGCAGTGTAAAGAGAATTTCTTTTAGAATAACTATGAGTGGCTGATGATCAGTTTTGACATTTACAAGATGACCATAAAGTGATGGAATTTCTGACAGGCGAAGACTCGAGCAAGGAGTTTCTTCTCGACCTGAGCATAACTAGTCTCACTGTCAGTGAGGGCTCTTAAAACAAAGGCTATTGGTCAGTCTTTTTGATACCAAGTCCATGCTGGGAGGTGTCTGTGGATAGGAATACAAATGCTCAAATATCAAAACATTGCAGTACTCGGTAGATTGAGAACGTCCCTGTTTCAGTTTGTTGAATATAGCTGTACGGTGCTCCTGCCAACACCAATCGACATTCTGGTGGAGGAGCTGATGAAGTATCCAGTGATCTCACTGTAAGAGGGAATTAACTTAAATAATTCATCATCCCAAGGAAGCACTGTAAAGCGTACGTGTCAATTGGGATGGCAATTGTCATTGTCCTGTCTGAATCTAGATTCACACTATCGGATGTGAATTAGTGACTCATGGAGAGAACCTGTTTGGCTCTGAATCTGCATTTCATAGAGTTTGGCTTCAGCAGTCTGATCCTGAATCTGTCGAGGACGAGGCAAAGATGGGCAATATGTTCCTGTATTGTACATCCCCAATCCAGGATGTCATTAACAATGATTTCACAGGGTTGTCCTGCGCTGTTGAGATTCTATGATCAACAAACACCAAAAAAAAACTCCCATAGTTTCTCAGCATTAATGCAACCTAATGATTTCACTTTCTCCTATACACATTTTGACACTGATGTCCATCTGCCATTGATATTCCCATTAACCTCATTTGCCTCTGTCATTCTGCATCTTTCCGCTCCCAATCAAATTTTATGTCAAACTGGAGTCTTCTGGGTGAATCAATATCTAAAATTAAGTAATAAACTGGGTGGATATTATTATTTTGATCTATTTATTGTTCTTACCTGCAATGTTTCTCTGTGAAAAATCTCTGCTACAGACACGTCCACACCTCAATCCTGTGACAGTCATACAGTTTCAGTGGTGGAGCTACAGTGGGAAGAGAAAGAGAAAAATTCTGTTTAAAATATGGCTTCACAGCCTTGTTAAAGGATTAGATTGCATTGACTGGCCAATGAGACTTCAATGAAGAACTGCCTCACTTGTTTTCAGGCAGAATGCTGTCAGACAGGTTAGCATTCACTAAAATGCACCTGCTCATTAACTCATTTATTTCCTTGTTCCACTTTACGATATAGTCCTGGCAAATAGTGCTTATAACTCAGCTTTGTATTTCCTGCTGCATTACTTTATCGAGAGAATGAGAAAGATTAGGATGGTTTTAAATTGTTTTGTACTTCAGTTGCACAATTTCAAAGAACAGGGGGCTCATCCACAATGGCCTGACTAAAATTTATCCTTCAATCAGTGTCACTAAAACAGATGAATTAATTGAGCATTATCACTGCTTGTTTCTGGGATCTTTCTAAGTGCAAGCACATGGTTGCCGTTTATCCTTACATTATAACAATAATTACAGCTTAAACTCTTTATTGCTTTGGGACATCCTCAGCGAACAGATCATTTTGTCAAAAGAACAGATGCATCATGATCCAAAGGCATGATATAGTGATCCCATGGTGGCCAGATTAGAGACCAGGGAAGGTATAAAATGAAAAAAGGGATCGCACTGGACCAGTTTCACAATGTTATTCCACTGTTGTCCCTGATCCATATCAAGCTGTCCTGATAGCACAGCCTTACAATGAACAACAGCAAGTAGGTAACTAATGCTATCAAAAAGCCAATTGACAGCAATTTGGGGTTTTTAAATTATTGTCTAGAGTGTGAGCTTTTTTGAAATGTTATTCCTTTCTCAGAGTTATAAAGCCAATGCGCAGAACGGACAGGGCAAACCTTTAATACATTGCCTTTCTTGCTCCAAAAAAATTCAAATTTAAATTGAATCCAATTCATAGTCCCCACAAGAGAGAGACGTATCAAATACAAGTAGCTGACAAGAGCAGGCATTACACTTGATCTCGAGTTTGACTCCAAGTATTGAGAGCTTTTTGGCAGTTGTGCGGTTGTGAGATTGGGATCCACTGTTTGCAACTTTACTGCACAGAAGTGAGACTGAGTATGTGTGAAGGCAGAGCAGAGGATGAGGCTAAAGTGAAGACTGTTAGTGGAAGGTTAACTCCTGTGTCCACTGCAGAAACTTCAGGCAGAACTAGGTGCTTGAAAGATTCATCACCCTAAAGTTTCATTTGCCAATTGGGTCTCAATGTTCAGAGTTTGAATCCTCCAAATGAGGAGGAAAGTGATGGAGAGATGGGGATTCAGCAATATGGAAGTGACTGTGCTCCAGTGATGGGTCTCCAGTGATTTGAGGAAATGATCCACATAGGGCAAGAGTGCGCTGGTATTCATCTCAAAATGTCTACCATCAGAGGTTGAATTTCATGGCGATGACCCAGCGGGTGCTCCGGTTTCCTCCCACAATCCAAAGTTTAGGTGAATTGGCCATGCTAATTCTCCCTCAATGTACGCGGACAGGCGCTGGAGTGTGACAACTAGGGACTGAGAAAAAGAGGGTAGTTAATTTCAGGGCAATGGCTGGATGGGCAAAAGCAGGATTAGGTTATTGAGTTGGATGATCAGCCGTGATCATAATGAATGGCAGAGCAGGCTTGTAGGGCCGAATGGCCTCCTCCTGCTCCTATCTTCTATGTTTCTATTTTCTCAAGTAGATGGCATGATTGCATTCGTGAGGTCATCAAGTCTCCATCAGGGCAGCCAAATTCCTTTGTAAACAGGAAAAGATAATGGTTGGAATGTGAGTCTTGACTGACAGGCATTCCCAAATGATGCTTCAAAGCAAAGGTCAACAATTGTCATAACAAAACATCTATTCTGAGTTAAGACCCTGTAAGTGTGGTAGAAAGGTCAAATGGTATATTTAAAATGGTAGTGCAGCAGAGTGTACGCTGGTGTATAAACAACAGCAGGATGTTACAAATGTATATGTGAGCACAGTAAGTAGTCTCACAACACCAGGTTAAAATATAACAGGTTTATTTGGTAGCATGAGCTTTCGGAGCATTGTCCCTTCATCGGGTGAGTGAAGAGATTGGTTCACAAACAGGGCATATATAGACACAAACTCAATTACAAGATAATGGTTGGAATGTGTGTCTTATCACGTAATCAAGTCTTTACAGGTGCAGACAATGTGAGTGGAGAGAGGGTTAAGCACAGGTTAAAGAGGTGTGAATCGTCTCCAGCCAGGACAGTTAGTGAGATTTTGCAAGCCCAGGCAAGTGGTGGGCATTACAGATAGTGTCACATGAACCCAAGATCCCAGTTGTGGCCGTCCTCGTGTGTGGAAGTTTGCATGAGGACAGCACGGGCACCTTGACAGTACCAGCACTTAGAATTGTGAGTCTAGGGGCGATCAGTGGGGGTGAGGGGTTCGGCTGCCACTCTGCATGGGGATCGGTCTGGGCTGGAGGGAGGGCAGCAATTGGGGCAGACTGGTGGGGCGTTGGTCTGCTGGGGAGGGCTGCCTCCGGCGAGGGAGGGATCTGTCATGGTGAGGAGTGCAGAAGCGGGTGGTGGACTGTTTTTCGGGGTGCTCTGGAATGTGGAGGGGTGGGTCAGGAATGGCCTGGGAATTGTTGTGGGGCTGTGATTGGGCCGTGGGGGGTGGAGGGGCAGCACTGCGGGTGTTGAATGAGGTAAATCATTTGTGGCAAGAAACCTGGCAATCCTTGCAACTCATTACACCCTACCCTGGCATTCAATCACCTGGCCAGTTCCATAACTCTCTCTGAAGAGATTTTGCTCTTAATAAGTAACTTCTTTTGTATGATTGGGCTGTTTATCCCACAGACCATCCTGGCTCTTAGATTGCCAAATGAAATTTGTGTCTCTTCATAATGATTGAGGGATGGGATTAAAATGATTTTTCACGAGCTCCACAATATAGTCAAAGACTTTGGGCGAGATCGTACCGTCATTTGGTAAGGAAGGATAAGAGGTGAAAAATTGGGTCTGCACCCGATTTCTTAACTTTCACACATTTAACATGTCATTAGTGAGCCTGAGCCACAATAGTCTGGGCTCACTTCCCTTTGTCCCCTTGCCGGTTGAGGTCCTTACTAATGAGGACCACGGACGCTCTGCATCAATGGTGACCAGATGTGATGGCGTCGCCAGTAGGGATCAGAGGCCATTGAAGCCTTCCGGGAGGTCAGGGCAGGGCCAGGCAGTGGGAATGGGAGGTGGTTTACTGGCCAGGCAACGATCAGGAACAATCAACTGGGGCCATGATTGTGGGGAAGGCAATGTTCGGGATGGTGATCAGGGCAGTCGATTGGCTGGGGCAGCGATTTGGTGGTTGGAGGGGTTTGACCTGCTGGAGCAGCGATCTGGTGAGGGAGTGATATTTCACACAGCAATCGGGGGGAGAGGTCGATTGGCTGGGGCGGGGAACTGAAGGGGGGGTGGGGCAATGTCTGGGCGGGGTGACAGATCTCCCCATACAAAGTATAGTGAGAGATTGGGCCATCTGTGCAATGGCTCCCTACAGCTCAGCATTTGGCCTCATGGGCTCCACCCAACCCACTACTGCCCAGATTCACATTATGGCCTCTGCATTGCACACATTGCCACAAATTACCATGACTTACCCCTCAGACATAGTGTTACACTTAGGGTGGAATTTTCTCAAAAATATTCTTTGTGATGGAGCATCCGCCTATGTTAAACACTAAATCTGTGGGCCACAGACAGTAAGCAAAATAATCTCCATCTTTTCTTCAACTGTTATTTTATTTGCTACAAAGAAGTAACACAGCCTTTCTATATAATGTTCCCAACTGTCCACTTTGGGGTCAAGTGGCTCGACCTTTCCAATCAAAGTCATTGTCCGATGTGAATGCACCTTATTACTTCATATTTTTGATGCTCAAAACTCTTCCCTCTCTAACTGCACACTGCAATTCCCTATAATTTACAAAGTTTTTCATATCACCAATGTGATGGATTGGGGTGAGTCAATTTGGTTTGAATAAACAAAGGGTTCATTGCCAACAATAAATAATGATATATACTAAAAAGTCAGACTGAAGTATCTATGCAACTGAACAACTCTCCTCCCAGGCTCTAACTGCGGGGCTTTCCTCGACCCTGGGTAGTACCCTCTTCCTGATTGTCAAAGCTGGAAGCTGAACCAATCCAGAGGGTCCAGCCTGATTGCATGGCCCTCAGGTAACACTCTCTTTCAGGGCCATGCTACCACCGCTCAATATAAAAGCCCAGCCTAATGTTGTCTGATCATTCCTAATTTTTGTCCTCTCTGCCAATAATTGAGCCAAAGTTTGACATTTTTCTGGATGAAATTCATGTGATGGGTTAGGGTATTGCGATCCTTGCTGAAATATTAACGACTAGGATAAAAGCACATTACTCTGGATACTTTTTCTTAAGTTTATTTATTAGTGTCACACATAGGCTTACATTAACACTGCAATGAAGTTATTGTAAAAATCCCCTAGTTGCCACACTCAGGCAGACTGCAGACTCCGGACATACAGTGACCCAAGCCGGGACTGAAACCCAGGTCCCTGGTGCTGTGAGGCAGCAATGCTCACCACTGAGCCACCATAATTCCCTGATACTAGAATCTGAAACAAAAACAGAAAATGCTGGAAAATTTCAACAGGTCTGACAGCTGCTGTAGAGATAGAACAGAGCTTACATTTCAAGTCTGGATGACCCTTTGTCAGAGCTGAGGAACTCCAGGTTGAATATTTCCCGTCAACCACCACCCTCTGTCTTCTATCCGCTAGCCAATTCCTGATCCAAACTGCTAAATCACCCTCAATCCCATGCATCTGCATTTTCTGCAATAGCCTACCATGGGGAACCTTATCAAACACTTTGCTAAAATCCATATACACCACGTCAACTGCCTTACCCTTATCCACCTCTTTGGTCACCTTTTCAAAAAACTCGATAAGGTTTGTGAGGCACGACCTACCCTTCACAACACCGTGTTGACTATCCCTAATCAATTTATTTCCCTCTAGATGATTATAAATCCTATCCCTTATAATTCTTTCCAAGACTTTGCCCACAAAAGAAGTAAGGTTCACTGGTCTATAATTCTCAGGATGGTCTCTACTCCCCTTCTTGAACAAGGGGACAACATTTGCTATCCTCCAGTCTTCCAGCACTATACCTGAAGCCAATGATGACATGAAGGTCAAAGCCAAAGGCTCTGCAATCTCCTCCCTAGCCTCCCAGAGAATCCGAGGGTAAATCCCATCCGGCCCAGGGGACTTATCTATTTTCACACTCTCAAGAATTGCCAACACCTCCTCCTTATGTACCTCAATCCTGTAAAAGACAGGAAACTATTCCCCCAAGGTCAGAGATTTCTGTTGTCGGACCCTTGCCCTCTCCGATTCCACGGTGGGCGAGGTGGTAGAGTTCCGGCGATTGTGTTGGGACCTCCAAGGGATCCCATGGTGCATCTGGTGGGGTACATCTGGTCTACAGCAATCTGCAGATCAGAAAATCTAGGTTGATCAATCTATTTTCGGAACTCAAACCAGTGCAAAGCATTTCCACCTGATGTGAGTCTATCCGAGTTGAAATTCCAGAGTTCCTACCATGTTGAACTTTCTGGAAATTAGAATGAGAAAAAATCAAATTGAATGTTAATTTTTAAACAGAATTCAGTGTTGCAGTGAATTTCTACAGTAATTTATTTTTCAGATAAATATCCTTGGAAAGGTATTGCTCAATTGTTGGAGTTTTCCACTGCTCTTTTGTGAGTTTGTGCTGGATGAAGTGGGAGAATCTTGATGTGAGTTCACACTGATTATTTCAATGTTGCTGCCCTGGGCATTGTTTGAAAACAGAAGACCCTGTGTAATGTTCAGTGCTGTGTCAATCACTTCCTTTTCTCACTCTGTCATCTCCTTGTTGATAGTGCACATTTAGGGCGAATTCTCCCATGATCCCGTCAGTGGTTCAATGGTGAGCAAACAGGGGAGAATTCAGCAGGAGTGCAAAAATCGATTCTGAGTCAATGTGACTTTCCGAAGGGTTCTTCCACTGATGCCCATCATAACGGATCAGAAGACCCCCAGGAAACTGGCACAAAACCCATTTATATCCTGCCCATGGATGAAGCTGGGACTAGAATCCTCCACCACACCAAATTCTCCATGATGCCAGCAAGAAAATACACTGATCCAAAACACATCTGAAACAAAGTGGCATGTAGATGTTGGGACTCACCTGCCCTGGGCTACATCCGGAATTTGGGATAGATCCTGCAGGTCAAAAGATAGGATCCATAGAATGCTAACAGTGTGGAAGGAGGCCTTTCAGCCCTTCAAGGCTGCATCAGCTCTCAAAGTAGCATCTTACCCAGGCCCCACCTCCCTGCCCTGTGCATTTATCATGGCCAATACCCCAAATCTACACATCTTCAGGCACAATTCAGCATCTCCAATCCACTTAACCTCCACATCTTTGGAGTGTGTGAGGAAATCAGAGCACCCGGAGAAAACCCACGCAGACATGAGGAGAACATGAACATTCCACACAGACAGTGACCGAAGCCAGAAATCGAATACAGATCCCTAGTGCTGTGAGGCAGCAGTGCTAACCACTAAGCCAGTGTGTCACCCACATGTTATAAAGGTTCTCTGAGCATTTCAATACCTTGTGTTCACTTTGACATTCAAAGAAAAAGAGGAATATGCAGAGCTATCGAAGGATCAATGAAGCTGAAGTTTGGAGAGGTATTTTTGGATGTGGTGTGTATGTGGTGCCTGAATATCTGACAATCTCTCACCATGCTTTTGTTGTATTCTTACCATTTCTGACAACATACCCCTGGGAGCCAGCATTTTAAACACTGGTGTAATAGAAAAACAACAGATGAGTGGAGCAGGATTTGGGAGTGGCTCTCTGCGCACACCGGCAGCTCCAGGTTTCCCTTTAACCTCATACATTGCTATCAACTCAACTTTGTGTTTGCTCTGAGCCATTGAATTTGAATTGTATGCTGCAAACCTCTCCAGTAAGACTGGAACAATGTAAATAAATATGATGTTTCTGAGCAATCGATTTGGCTGAAATAAAGTGGAATTGTTTGTCTCATTGAAGTGTGTTGTGTTACTGAACAGGTTGGGAACCACTGGTCCAGGTTTTGTGAAGTATTTGTGATTTGCTAACTTCACATCCCGAGGGAATGCTTCCCACTTCCTGTTATGTTGCAGGAAGCTCATTTCACATATTAATCTGCCTTTGAATCTCTGCCAGTTTCAATTCTGAGTTTCGTTTTACCAGAAACACTTTGCAGTTGGCAAACTTACAAATACATGTTGGTGGAGTTTGCATTTCAAGCATGTTGTTGTTCGTCCAACGTCATCGATGAGGACCTCGACACCATTAGTCATTTTGAGGCTGGTTGCAGGATGTCCGAAGATGACTGATCAGGCCAATTTGGGCATGGAGTGTCCTGGCGCATATTGGACAGACTTGTGTAGACACTGTAGTTGTTGCGCTGGTGGCTCTGGACACGCGCAGCACGTGCTTAGGTTGTGCTTCAGCAATGCACCTTGCTTCGTAAGCTTGACAGCCTTTGTGGATGAGGCAGCGCCAGGTAGGGTGGTTTTGTACCAGCATTTCCCAGGTGGTCGTGTCTATGTCAAGTGACTTCAGGGAGGCCTTGAGTGTGTCTTTGTAACGTTTCTTCTGCCCTCCATGCGTGTGTCTTCCAGCAGAGAGTTCCCCAGAAAGGAGTTGCTTGGGTATGCGCTCGTCTGACTTACAAGACCTGCCCACCGGGTCTGCACTCTCATCAGCAGTGTGCAGACTGATGGTAGACTTGCTCTAGAAAGTGTCTGGTACTTTGTCTAGCCATCTGATGCTTAATAATCTGCGAGGACAAGTCATGTGGAAATGATTGAGCTGTCTTGCATGTCTTCAACACACAGTCCACGTTTCACAGGCATACAGGAGGGTCGTGAGTACCACGGCGCTGTAGACCTTCAGTTTTGTTGCTGGGCTGATTCCTTGACATTCCCATACAGTGGAATGCAGTCAACTGAAAGCAGAACTTGCCTTTGCTATTCTGCAGTTAACATCTTGGAGAGGGTGTTGCCAAGATAAATGAACTGGTCCACTGTCTGTAGTTTCTGCCCTTTGATTGTGATTGTGGGTTCTGTGTACGGTGCATGAGGAGCAGGCTGGTGCATAACTTCAGTCTTTTTAAATGTTGATGGTGAGCCCAAAGTTGTCACAAGCCATGGAAAATTTGTCCATACTGACTTGCATTTCTAGCTCTGAGCCAGTATACAGGGCGCAGTCATCGGCAAAGAGGAAATCTCTCTGGAGGGATTGATTGTGGACAAGTCCCCAGGACCAGATGGAATGCATCCAAGGGTTCTGAAAGAAATGGCAGAGGTGATAGTGGATGCCTTGATGATTATTTTCCAAACCTCACTGGATTCCGGGGAAGTGCCGGAAGATTGCAAAGCGGCTAATGTTACGCCGTTGATTAAGAAGGGTGGCAGGCAAAAGGCAGGGAATTATAGGCCGGTTAGTTTAATGTCTGTTATAGGTAAATTGCTCGAATCCATGATCAAGGAGAAAATAGCGAGGCATCTTGAGGAGAGTTGTTTGATAGAGCAGACGCAGCACGGTTTCGTTAAGGGGAAGTTGTGTCTGACGAATTTATTGGAGTTCTATGAGGATGTGTCTAGGGTGGATAGAGGAGAGCCGGTAGATGTGGTGTTTCTTGATTTTCAGAAGGCATTAGATAAGGTGCCGCACGAGAGGTTATTACAGAAGGTTAGGGGGCATGGCGTTGGGAGTAGGGTGTTAGCATGGATAGGGGATTGGCTGTCCAATAGGAGGCAGAGAGTGGGGGTCAATGGGTGCTATTCGGATTGGCGGTTGGTGACTAGTGGAGTGCCACAGGGGTCGGTGCTGGGGCCTCAGCTATTTACCATTTATATAGATGATCTGGAGGAGGGAACCAAGTGTATGGTGTCGAAATTTGCTGATGACACCAAGATTGGGGGAAGGGCAAATTGTGCGGAGGGTGTGGAAAGTCTGCAGAAGGATCTAGATAGGCTGGGCGAATGGGCCAGGAACTGGCAAATGGAATTTAATGTTGGCAAGTGTGAAGTTGTCCACTTTGGTAGGAATAATGGTAGGAAGGACTATTACTTACATGGCGAAAAACTGCAGCATGCAACGGTGCAGAGGGACCTCGGGGTCCTTGTGCATGAGTCGCAAAAACCCAGCCTGCAGGTGCAGCAGGTGGTCAGGAAGACAAATGGGATGCTGGCCTTCATAGCGAGGGGGATTGAATATAAAAGTAGGGAGGTCTTGCTGCAACTGTACAGGGCATTGGTGAGGCCACAGCTGGAGTACTGTGTGCAGTTTTGGTCGCCGCACTTACGCAAGGATATTTTGGCCTTGGAGGGAGTGCAGAGGAGGTTTACTAGGCTGATACTGGAGTTGAGGGGGTTGAACTATGAGAAGAGGCTGAATAAACTAGGCTTGTACTCATTAGAATTTAGAAGAATGAGGGGAGATCTCATTGAGACACACACCATGATGAATGGGATGAATAGGATAGAGGTGGAGAGGCTCTTCCCGCTCAGAAAGGACAGTAGGACTAGAGGGCACAGCCTCAAGATAAGAGGGGGGGGGGGCAGTTTAGAACGGATTTGAGGAGGAACTTCTTCACTCAAAGGGTGGTGAATCTCTGGAATTCCCTGCCCGTTGAAGTGGTGGAGGCTGCCTCGCTGAATATATTTAAGACGCGGGTGGATAGGTTTTTGATGGGCAAGGGGATTAAGGGTTATGGGGAGAGGGCGGGAAAGTGGAACTGAGCCATGACAGATCAGCCATGATCTTATTGAATGGCGGGGCAGGCTCGAAGGGCTAGATGGCCCACTCCTGCTCGTATTTCTTATGTTCTTATGTTCTCTCAGAACAGTCTCCTTCACTTTGGTAATAGCTTGAAGTCTCGTCAAGTTGAAGAACTTCACATCCATTCCGTACTTGAGGCTGATTCCAGCAACACTGTCCTGGAAGGCATCATTCAGCATGGCAGTAAACATCATGCTGAACAGTGTGGGTGTGAGCGCACAGCCCTGTTTGATGCCATTGGTGACTGGGAATGCCTCAGCGGATTCTTCGCTGTCCAGTACTCTGGCCATCATGCCATGATGGAACTGGCGTACCATCTGAATGAATTTGGGAGAGCAGCCGAACTTTGACATGATCCTCCACAGGCCTTGTCGGCTGACAGTGTCGTAGGCTTTCGCGAGGTCCACAAAGGTTGTGTACAGCTCACGATTCTGCTCCTGACACTTCTCCTGAAGTTGGCACGCAGCGAAAATCATGTCAATAGTCCTGTGGCATTTGCGGGAGCCACACTGTGACTCTGGAAGCAGGCCCAGCTCCAGATGAATGACCAGATGATTTAGCAGGACTCTTGTGAGGGTTTTTCCTGTGATGGAGAGCAGCAAGATTCCTCGGTGGTTGTCGCATACTTGCCGATTGCCCTTCCTCTTGTAGAGGTGTACGATGGAAGCATCTTTAAGTTCCTGAGGAATGGATCCTTGCTTCCAAAAGGACTGGAACAACTCGATGAGCTTCTCGATAAGTGCAGGACCAGCAGCTTTGTAGATCTCTGCGGGTGTGGCATCTGCCCCTGGGGCTTTGCCACCGGATAGCTGGCTGACAGCTTTCACCACTTCGTGGGGAATCCTGTCTATTGCCTCATTGTTAATAGATGACGGTCGGTTGAGGACGGCTTCAAAGTGTTCAGCCCATTTCTGCAAGATCTGAGCCCTCTCTGTAATAAGAGTTGTACCATCTGTACTCTGGAGGGGGGAGCTCCCGAGAGATTGAGAGTGTTGAGGACTTCGTAGAACCATTTCAAGTTGTTTCTGCCAGCATATCTCTGTATTTCATGTGCCTTGGAGCTCAGCCAGGCATCCTGCATTTTACACTGTTTATTCTGGACTGGATTCGAGCACTGGTAAAAGCATTTTTCTTGGCTGGTGATTCTGACAGGCCCGATGAAGATGGTGCTTTTCAAAAAGTAGAGCCTGTATCTCCTCATCATTCTTATCAAACCAATCATGCTTGCAGGTGGAGGGCCCGAGTGTCTTCAGCGCAGATGTATGGATAGCATCCCTGAAGCGTTCCCAGTCGTCCTCAGCGCTGCCCGCGAGGTGTAGGTCAGCAAGCTTGATTTCTAAGTCTTCAGCCAGTGCCGAAGCTATGCTGGGGTTCTTTAGCTTGGCCGCATTGATTCTTTTCATAACCTTGCTTCCTTGTGGTCACCTTTTGGGTCTGATGCGGAGCCTCATTTTAGAGACAATGAGCCTGTGATCTGTCCAGCAGTCAGCACCACACATGGCCTTGGTCACTCTGACATCCTGCCTATCTTTTCTGCTGGATTCTCTCTTGTTGGATTTGTTACGTACTGGACAAAAATGTTCCCCTGAATGGACCTTAAGAAATTTGCTCCCTCCAGTACCTTTCACACTAAAACTATCCCAGTTAATACTGAGGTAGTTAAAATCCCTTGCAATTCCTACCCTTCTTTTTTTTCCATTTCTCAGAGATTTGCCTCCATATTTCGTTCTCTGTTGCCTCCAACTGTTTGGGAATCTATCGTACTTTCCCAGCAATGTCCCTGTGCCTTTTTTGTGGCAGTGGCCATCAAAGGTATACCATCACACACATACTAAACTCCTGAAGGCATCACAACCATTCACACTGAATCAGCAGAAGATGTTGAGTGCTTTGTTGACCTAAACATTGAACTAAAGCTGCTTCCCATTTTAGGAGATATATTTAATGAAAGGTCAACACTGCAGCCCTGGTGGATTGGTGCGGTCGCAATGAACATTTACTGTGGTGAATGAGGTAACAGTAAAGGGCATTGCTTTGTCCTGGGTAATGTCTAGCTTCTGAATGTTGATGGAGATGCACCCATCCATTCAAGTGGAGAGTATTCCAGCACTCTTCTTACTTATGCCTTTACGCGGTAGATAAGCTTTGAGAAATGAGTTTGTCATCTCAAGATTCCCAGCCTTTACCCCACTCCAAAGCCTGGCTAATAGGCTAAAGGCCAATAAGACCTCTGGACTTGATGGGTTGCATTCTAGCATATTAAGGGAAGTAGCTACAGAGATAGTGGACAGCAGTAAAGTCCTAGAGGATTGGAAAACTGCAAATGCAACATCTTCAAAAGGGGATGGAGGTAATAAAACAGTTACCTATAGGTCAGTTAGCTTCATATCTCTCATTGGGAAGGCATTAAGGATGGAATTTTACAAGATTTTTTCTAAATGTCTGAAAATGGGAGAGCTCCAGATCTATTTTTTGGGCAAGTTTTCACTCTGTCTTTGAAAAGATGGGCTAGTCAGTTTCTAGCCAGAGAGGTAGTGGGTGGGGCTGAATTCACCAGACAACCTGTAGAGGGAGGTATTATGCATGTGCAGACCACTGATGCTCCACATTCGCGTTTGCAGTCATGGGGACGGAGAGATAAAGAGAGAGCTGTCAAGCCCCTGGTACTGCAGACAGCCTCAACTTGCACCCTCCCCTTGCAATTGCAAGGGCCCGCAACCCAAGATGCAACCCTGGCCTGCCCCTTCTGCCCAGGCCAATCGCGGCCCCCCTACTCCCCCACCGAATGTAGGCAGAGTGGCAGTGGGTCCCCTTTCCCCCCATTGGCCCCACCCCATTTGTCCACCCCCATTGGCCCATCCACACAGTCCCCAACCCCATCACTGGCCCCGTCCTCTGACACATACCCTACTGGTCCCAACCCTTGCCTGGTGGATGGTGCCAAGGTGCCCTGTGGGCATTGCCCAGGTGCCAGACTGGCAGTACCAAGGTGCTGCCCAAAGGGCTCCACTGCCTTGCCCTCAGTCTCCCTGGGGGCTTCAATGGCCTACGGTTCCATCAGTGAGACCAACTGCTCCCCATTCATGCAGAGCAGATGTCTTCCTCGCCGGAGAGAACCTCTCCTGACGAGACCATAAAGGCAAGCCAGTCCAGACAATTGAGTGCCGGCTTTGCTAAGCAGATGTAAAACAGTATTTACATAAATTAAATTAATTAATCAACCTCTCGCCCTTTTCAGCGTAATCCTGATTTCTTGGCTCTTGCACAATTTTACCGGCTCGCTCTGCCCATCAATGGGTAGGGCGAGCCGATAGAATTCCATCGGAAATGTCCATTATAAGGGATGTAATAGTCAAACATTTGGAAATATATGATATAACCAGGCAGAGTCAGCATGGCTTTATGAAGGGTAAATCATGCCTGACAAATATATCAGAATTCTTTGAGGAGGTAATGATCAAGATCGATAAAGTCCAATCAACAGCTGTAATATCGCAGGATTTCTAAAACTTCTTCAATCAGGTACTGCACAAAAGGCCACTTAACAAGATAAGAACCTACGGTGTTTGGGGTAGTATATTAACATGGATAGAAGATTGGCTGACTGTTCGTAGACATTGGGATTTTCTGTGCAATTTGCGGCATGTTTTGCAGCACTGGCGATGACCAGCCATTGGCCAGTGAAGGATTTTCTGGTTCCATCATTGTCAACAGGGTTTTCCTTTGAATGCACCCCTTGCTGCCGAGAAACCTACAGCTAGAGTGTGCTGTGGGTGAGACTGGGAGATTCCACTGGCATGAAAATTTTAGCCAGAGCATCGGGATAATATGGACATTTTCAGGATGCAACTAGTGGAGTGGCACAGGAATCTGTGCTGGGATCACTAATTTTACAAAATATGTTCATGACTTGAATGAGGAAAGAGAATCTACTATTGCCAAGTTTGCAGAAGATACAAAATAGGTGAAAAGTCAAATGGTAAGGATGATACAGTCTGCAGAAGATGAGACAGGTTAGGTGATGGGCAAAAAATTGACAGGTGGAGTATTGTGTAAGAAAGTGTGAAGTTTTGCACTTTGGTAGAAAGAATAAAGGAGCTGAATATTATGTAAATGGCACCAGAGTACATCATTTCAGAGTAAGGGGGTCACCCATTTAAGGCAGAGATAAGGAGGAACTTATTCTCTCAGAGGACAGTGAATCTGTGGAATTCAGTGGGTTGTAGAGGCTGGGTCATTAAGTATGTTGAAGGTTGTGATAGTCAAATGTTTAATCAGTATAGGAAATCATGGGATAAGGCTGGAAAGTGGAATTGAGGAATATCACATCAAATCAGTCATGATCTCATTGAATAGTGCAGCAGACTGGATGTGCCAAATTGCCCATGCCCAACTGCTCCTACATTTTATGGTCTTATATTCTTACCTGTGACAGATTGTTGAGGTTCCATCACCATCTGGTCCAGTCTAGCAGATTTGTCCTTCAAAATGTATGCTGTTCAGTGAATAGTGGTGCTACCGAGGCACTGTTGAAGATGAACATTGAAGTCTCCCACCCAGAGATCATCCTGAGCCCTTGCTACCATCAGTGTTTCTTCCAATAGATGACAATAGGTGGTAATCAGCAGGAGTTTCCTTGCATGTTTTAGTCCTGAAGGCATGAGACTTCATAGGGTCCAGAATCAATGTGGACGAGTCCCTCCTGACTATTGCTGTCATCTCTGGTGGGTCTGATCCACCAGTAAGAAAGAGTTGATGCAGCTATGATAATGGAGGTGTCTGGGACATTGGTTGTAAGTTATGACAGACATGTTAATAAGATTTTTTCCTCACGAGTACACACTTGCATTAATGACATTTACACAATGGATAAGCAGGATGTGGGGATGATGGGGTGTGGTGAAGCTGGTGGATTTCTCAGAGTAAGCTGATGATATCATGGAAACTACTTCTTGCTGTGAATATGAATCAAATTTGATCAGGGATTTCAGAACTTTACCATTTAACCCTTTCACTAAAGGCTGGTGCACACAATGAGGAAGGCATTCTCTGCTCTTTAACAGTGAACACGAACCAGGATAGGTTGCCCATGATGCCACGAGGCACACAGGATGTTAATGTGAAAACTATATCACACAGTAGCAAGTAGTTAATGACAAATAAATACTCACCACAATCTTCAAAATTAAATGCATTTATTGTATCCAGCGCATGGTGTGTGGCTATTACCTGCCTGGCCTGTTACAGTAATAACACGATGTGGATATGCCGGCGTTGGACTGGGGTAAACACAGTAAAAAGTCTGACAACACCAGGTTTTAGTCCAACCGATTTATTTGATAGTAAACTCACAAGCTTTTGGGTTAGTCCCTTCGTCAGGTGAATGGAGAGTTCTGGCCTCAGACAGAGCATATAAAGCACAGACAGTTTAGTGATTACTGATTAGAATGCAAATCTTTACGAGATGTTCGTCTTCAACATATCATTGATGAAGACAAACATCTCGCCAGGGCCATCCCCACACCCCCATTTCTTGCTCTCACCCACTCAACCTCAAACAGACCATTGTTCACAGCAAACTACCCAGCCTTCAGGAGAACAGTGAACACAATACCACACAACCCTGCCACAGCAATCTCTGCAAGACATGCCAGATCATCGACACGGATACCATCATCACATGTGAGAATACCATCCACCAGGTATACAGTACATACTCTTTCAACTCGGCCAACGTTGTCTACCTGATACGTTGCAAGAAAGGATGTCCCAAAGCATGGTACACTGGGGAGACCATGCAGACGCTACGATAACGGATGAATGAACATCGCTCGACAATCACCAGGCAAGACTGTTCCCTTCCTGTTGGCGAACACTTCAGTGGTCACGGGCATTCAGCCTCTGACCTTCGGGTAAGCATTCTCCAAGGCGGCCTTCACGACACACGACAGCGCCGAGTCGCTGAGCAGAGACTGATAGCCAAGTTCCGCACACATGAGGATGGTCTCAACAGGGATCTTGGGTTCATGTCGCACTATCTGTAACTCCTGTGACTTGCCTGGGTTTGCAAAACCTCACTCACTGTGCTGTCTGGAGACAATACACATCTCTTTAACCTGTGATCAGTGCTCCTTCCACACACATTGTCAGCCACTTCAGGACTTGAACAGCAGGTTAGGTGTAAAGATTCGCATTCTAATCAGTAATCTCTAAACTGTCTGTGCTTTATATGCTCTGTCTGAGGCCAGAACTCTCCATTCACCTGACGAAGGGACTAACCCGAAAGATTGTGAGTTTACTATCAAATAAATCGGTTGGACTAAAACCTGGTGTTGTCAGACTTTTTACAGTAATAACACAACTGTAGAACTGTGGGCCAGGATTTCCCAGCACTGTGGTGGTGGAAGTTGCCGTGGGGGATGTGGCGGGCCAGCCAAAATTTCACTGACTTTCGGTGGGACCAGCAGATCCAGAGATTCCCAGAAACAGAATTCATGACTCATGATGACATTTCCAACAACACCTTTGCAAAAGTACAATACATTTTGTCAAGGCAAATAAGTCGTGATACAATTACACTGATCATTACAATCTGATATTAACGGGTAAATATTCATTCTAGCATGAATAATTTTTACTTAGATAGGTCCTTTAACAAGTATTAGGACTCAGTTTGGGACATTAACATTCAAAGGGAAGTCCAATTACTCAGTAGTTTATTTGCAGACCAATTTCAATGAAAAAACATATAGCACAATCTTAATGGCCATTCACACAATGCTCCCGCTGCAGTGAGGTTGGAGAATTTGGCGCCGAACCAAATCTTCATTCACTGCAGTGGGATGGGAAAGTCCCGCCAGCGTGAATGGTGGTAACATTCCAGCCATAAGCTTTATTGTACTGAAAGAAGTAAACAAAACCAGTTTACACAATGAGTGAGGTTTTTCAGTCCCAGCAGTAGCAGCCATCATCAGGAGATGAAACTTAGGAGAGTGGCAGAAGTCAGTTGGCTGGTCTCAATTTTTCCAGTCCCATCTGTGATAATGTCCGCCGCTGGTAGAATTGGAAAATCACACCATAAGTTTGTTCACTTTCTCAATATTTCCAAGCTAATCTATTGAGTGCTTTCTTTTGCTACAAGACCCTGTGAGGACCACCATAGATTTTTGCACTAGTTGCAAGCTAGAAAACATTCTCAGTTTTTCCCTCCATCACAAAACTTAAGTTGAGATTAAGTCTTAGACATATTACATGCAGCGTGAAATGAAGTCAACATTTTTTCTGTTTACTCTACAAGTCTAAATAACTGCAATTTATTTTGTCTATTTTCTCTCAGTGAGCTGCAGCACACAAAATCCAGTTTGCAACTACAACTACTCTCAGTGAACTCTCAGTAAAGCACTCCCAGATAAATTGAAACCAGAGCATTTCCCTAAACTGCATTCATTCCATGATGACACGGTGTGGTCGAGGAAGTCCTCAAAACTAACTTTTATACCAAGTATCCCTCATTTGAAATTGCTTCTTTGATCTGAGGAAAGAAATGGATTTTGTTACCTGTCAGGGTTTAACAAAAGTTTTTAAACTAATTTAGCTCTAATTCTATAACTAAAAATATATTTCTCAAGACTGCCCTTACTGAAGGGATCACTGATGGCATATCTCCACTGACAGTCCCACGGATTGGCCATGCATTGTTTGAATTTCTCAATCAGCTGTTTAATGATTCTTACCCTTTTACTCTGACCTTCTACAATGACCTCAATGAAGTCCATGAGGTTGGCTCTTGGACTCTGAGCTCCCTGATTAAGGTAATGATTGGCTGCCCAATCAGGGCATCTCACCTGTATTTATTTATTGAGGAGTTTCCAGATTCTGACTTTGTACTCGAAGCACTATTGGAGTGGAATTGAGTTTGTAAATAAAGAGAATCTGGTGAGGAGACACTGGCCTCTGAGGAGGTATTTTAGTGGCAATGAGGAAAAAGAATGACCCCAAGGAACTTGCTCATCAACAGTCCACTTTGTTTAAAGTAAGCTGTTTTCAAGCAAGATGCCTCTACCTGGAAACTGGACTCTTTTGACCCTGCTGTGGAGGATCAAGCCCAATGTGTAGAATGCATGTGTTACATTTTAGGGCTAATAACATTGTGGCAGATAAAAAGAAATGGGTCATTCTTCTGTCTGCTTGTGGACTGTCAGCATTTGCCATTATTTGCAGATTAAATCTCCCAGAGACACCAAATACCAAAACCCTGATGAGTCTAAGCCACCTCTGATCCTGAGAAGGTACTGGTTTTACTTGGCACTCTGGGAGTCTTTTACAGGTTTCCTTTCAAGGTTGAGATAACTGGTGGAAGGATGTGAATTTAGGTTGATGCTTCATTAGATGCTTAAAGACCATTTGGTATGCAGGATAACTTGTTTTTATTCATTTGTGGAACATGTGCATCACTGGCAGGCCAGCATTTATTGTCCATCCCTAGTTGCCCGACTGCAGTTGAGAGTCAACCAGACATGGCTCTGGAGTCACATGTAGGCAGATTTCCTTCCCTAAATGACACGAGTGTACCAAATGGGTTTTTCCCCTCAAATCGACAATGGTTTCATTGTCATCGGTATATTCTTATTCCAGATATGTACCAATAAATGAATAATGTAACTCGTGAAAAACATCTGTTGACTGAAACCCAATTGGACTTCAAACAAATGCTACAGCTGGCCATATAGTTGGAAAATGCTGCAAGTGGAGCACATGAGTTGCAAGATATCCTGATACTCTGGATTCTGATTTTGTACCTGAAACACTCTTAGGAGTGGAATTGAGTTTGTAAATGAAGGGAATCTGGTGTAGGGACACTGGCCTCTGAGGAGTTATTTCATCTTCTAAGTCAATATGGCCCAGCCTTTCGATAAATTGCCGAATCTTTGATTTATTATTGGCACGTATTAAAAAACACTGAAAAGTGTTGTTTCTTGCATGCTGTACAGACAAAACATACAATTCAAAGAGAAGGAAATGAGAGAGTGCAAAATGTAGTATTACAGTCATAGCTAGGGTGTAGAGAAAGATCAATTTAATGCAAGGTAATTCTATTCATAGCAGAGAAGCTGTTCTTGAGTTGGTTGATACGTGACCTCAGGCACTTGTATCTTTTTCCCCGAAGGAAGAAGGTGGTAGATAAGAGTGTCTGTGGTGCATGGGGTCCTTAAGTATGCTGGCTGCTTTGCCGAGACACGGGAAGTGTAGACAGAGTCAATAGATGGCAGTTGGGTTTACGTGATGAATTGGGTTACATTCATGACCTTTTGTAGCGCCTTCCCATCTTGGACAGAGCAGGAGCCATACCAGACTGTGATAAAGCCAGAAAGAAAAATGCTTTCTATGGTGCATTTGTAAAAGTTGGAGAGAGTTGTAGCAGTCATGCCAAATTTCCTGGTGGCCTTTATTAACTATAGCGTCCGCATGGAAGGACCAGGATAGGTTGTTGGTGATCGAGATACTTAGAAACCTGAAGTTCTTGACCATTTCTATTTTGCCCCCATTGAAGTAGACACGGCATGTCCTCCACTGTGCTTCCTGAAGTCGGTGATTATCTCCTTCCTCTTGTTGACATTGAGGGAGAGATTATTGTCATTATACCAGTTCACCAGATTCGCTATCTCTTTCCTGTACTCCATCTCATCATTGTTTAATATCCGACCCAGTACAGTGGTGACATCAGCAAACATGAAAATCAAATTGGAGGGGAAATCGAGTTGGCATCACCTGAAATTGATAACATTCTCATCTTCACTGGAAACCAAGGCAATGCTCCTGCTTGGTAGCCAATTGATTCCTTTGGTGTATGCAGTCATAAAATTGTTCGGAAATCACTGGAAACTGATCATGTCAGTTGTCTTTTTTGATGCTGTCCCTGGTCACCAGTGATGCTAATACAGCTGTTGATGGGAATGATGTAAAACAGATAACGTCCATGCCCTCACTGGAGGCTGGGGTAATTCCCATTCAGATGGCTCTTAGATAATGATGGGATTCGGAACTCAGGTGCCAACCATCATTGTGAGCTTAATTCTTTTTCCTGATCAGTGAGTTGCTCACACAATGACAGACATCAGTGATATTGCCAGTGAGTATCTGGATTGTTGCTGTGCCATGTTTGATTAAAGGATTTGCCTGGCTGTCTATGAGCTCAGAAATCGAGGATGGAAATTATAAAATCATCCATGAATAGAACATAGAACATAGAACATTACAGCGCAGAACAGGCCCTTCGGCCCACGATGTTGCGCCGACCAGCTTTTAAAAAAAACAACACTAACCCACTAATCTAAACCAATCCCATTTCGTCCATAAACCTATCCACAGATCTCTTAAACGCCCCCAAACTAGACGCATTTACAACTGCAGCTGGCAGGGCATTCCAGTCCCTCACCACCCTCTGGGTAAAGAACCTACCCCTGACATCAGTCCTATAACTACCCCCCCTTAATTTAAAGTCGTGCCCCCTCGTGCTAGCTTTCTCCATCCTAGGAAAAAGGCTATCACTATCTACCCTGTCTAAACCTCTAATCATCTTATATGTTTCAATAAGGTCCCCTCTTAGCCGCCTTCTTTCCAGCGAAAACAGCGAATAGGATATTGAAATTGGGGAAATCTGTTGACGTTCAACTGAGACTGAAAGTAATGCTTGCACCGTGGGCAGTTGCCAAGTCAATCATCTTACCAGCTGGAAGGAGAGTAACAAAAGCACAGGGGGATTAGGAAACAGGGTTTACTGCAAGTTAAGACATGGGTAGCTGAGACTGCAGAGGCTCTTCTCTGAAATTGATGAAGAATATTGCTAAAAATGAAATCAGCAAAAACAGAATACTGCAGAATAAAATTCCTGTACGGTTAGACCTCTTCAACATATCAATTATAGCTTTGGCTTTCAGGATGAATATTTCATATGGGCCAATTTCGCGAGTTTTAGAAGCAGCCATCACCACTGCCTGTGCATTCTCTGCGAGATCATCCAGTGCAACATGCAGCAGCTTGTAGGTAAGAAGAAATGATGAACCTGCTCCAAAGATGGATCCGACAACTGGGATGAAGTCAAGAGCAAGCTCAAGACCAGACAGGACAACAGCAGTGGAACCCCAGTACATCTTTTGAATTATATCCTTAGTTATTTTTCCAGTCAGGGGAGTTTTCACCACGGCTTTCAGTTCTTCCACAGGTTTCCCTACCATGTTGGCCAATCTTTGAAGAGAGACATCATCCAGACCCAGACATTTACGGAAATGTATTACTCTTTCAATCAGGATCCCAATGTCACAAGCAAGGGAGACTCCAGGAATCGGCACAGCTCCCACTGCTCCAGAAAGTATTGCCGCCATCCAGATTCCTTTCATTAGCTCTTTCTTTTTCTTCTCTACAATTTCCACATTTAGGTTTGGAAGGGACAGTATGTACACTTCCTTTTTCATTGTGGGAAGATCATCTTCAAGCGTTTTACTCAACTGATTAAAATCATACAGATGCAGATCAAAGTTTGATATCAGGAAAACGCAGGGAGATGGGATCCCTGCCTTGTCCAAATTGCTGATACAGTCTTTCCTAACCTTTTCCAGTTCTTCCACTTCATTAAATTTCCTGCTTCCCCTTCTCACTGAATTGAGATCATCGTCAATTTTAGATCGAATGAAGTAGAATTTCTTCCCCAGTCGTTTAATCTCTTTGGCAAGTTTTACATCATTTTCTCTGAATCGACAGGCAGATATAATGATGAAGAAATCGTAGTTTTCAAATTTCATGTTCTTCAAGTATTTCTCCGCTGGGAATTTTGTCGTTCCAATTCCAGGCAGATCCCAGAAACAAACATTGGGCAGATTGGGATGGTTGTATCCGGTTGGCTTCATTGTGGTTTCTGTGGTTCCAGTTTCAGCTGCTCCATCATCACTAATCTGAAGCTCTCTCATTGCATTGATGAAGCTGGATTTCCCTGTGCCTGATTCTCCTGTCACTGCGATGTTAAGCTCTGTATTGTCCAGCTCATCTAACTTCTTCTGTACCAGTGGTTTAATCTTTTCAATCCCACTCCTTTCAAAATTAGATTTCAATTTGGTGATCTCTTCCAGGCTGAAGAACGAAGAAGTAGAAGTCCGAGCCATCTGATTTCTAAAAGAAAACAATTTACGTCAGAAAACAGAGCAAAATAATTTGTATTGACGCAATACATTGTCACATTCCCATCGAGTTCACATTTAATTAATCACTGCAGAGCTGTAATCAATGTTGTATATGATCATAATCTGTAACCTCATGGCCCAGCACTTCTCCATATGACAATTTCCAGGATTGAAAGAGTGCAGCAAGGCATGTCAGGAGCAGCACCAGACATGAGGTGTCAACCTGGTTGAACTACAGCACAGAACTACTTGTGTGTTATACAGCAAAAAAAAAGCATGGAATAGATGAGGCTAAACAAACCCACGACCAACAACTCAGATCTGAGATCTGTTGTCCTGCCACATCCAATTGTGAATGGTGATGGAAAATTAAGTACCTAAGCTCCATTCTGTCTCCACAGATGCTGTCAGACCTGCTGAGATGTTCCAGCATTTTCATTTTTTTTGCTGCAATATTAAGTACCTAAATTGAGGAGGAAGCTCCACAACCATCCCTCTTCTCAATTATGAAGGAGCCTAGCACATCAGTATAAAAGACAAGTATAAAACATTTACAACCATCTTCAGCCAGAAGACTCTCTCTTACTTTCTCGGGCAGTCTCAGAGTGGTGCAGAGGGTGATTGGAAGAGGGGATGGTAAGGTGCCCAGGTTGCCATGTGCTCCTTTCACTGTCAACACTTAGTTTCAGCTCACTCTTGATAATGAGACTCGAGCTGTTCAGCCTCTTCCCAGATGCTTTTCCTTCACTTCAGACTGTTTTGGGCAAGGGATTCCCAGATGTCAGTGAGGACGGTGTAATTTCCAAGGAGGTTTTGAGAATGTCCTCAGTGTTTCCTGTGCCCTCCTGGGGCTCGCCTACTGGGTCGAAGCTTCAAGAAGAACAGGTATTTCGGGAATCTCGTTTCAGGCATGTGGACAATGTGGCAGAGCTGATTGAAGAATTGACCCTGCTCACTGTTGGCCCAAGTGATCCTCCGGAACCTCTTCTGTCTCCACTGATGACGCAAAAGATCATTGCCAGAGGCTCTGCAATCTTTTCCCTGGCCTCCCACAGTAACATGGGGTACATCCCATCCGGTTCCGGCGACTTATCTACCTTGATGCTTTTCAAAAGCTCCAACACATTCTCTTTCTTAAATGTCAACATGCTCAAGCTTTTCAGTCCAGTGCAAGCCTGCACAACAACTATCAAGATCCTTTTCCACTGTGAATACTGAAGAAAAGTGTTCATTGAGTACCTCTGCTATTCCTACCGGTTCTATACAAACTTTCCCACCGTCACATTTGTTATCGGACAACAAATTTGATGAAATTGATCACACAATATGGAAGCAGACTAAAGTTACACTCAGAGCCTCTCCACTAAAAATCACAAAGTAACAGACACAGATTAGCAGGCAAGAGCATGCTTTTAGAATGCAAATGGGGGCTAGCACACAAGGGAACCTGGACAGGATGGCACCTCCAGGAACTAAATTCCCGCCCCACTAAATCAGCACTTTGAAAAACAATCAAACAACCTCTGGAGACACTTAAAGATTAGCTCAGCGAAGGAAACGTTCCTGGCCCCTCAAACCTCTTTTGAGATCAATAACACACCTACGGTTCAAAACACAGAGATTCGAGACCATTAATAACAAATCAGACAAAACGATTAACACACACTTAAAATAATTTCCCCAACACTTGAAAACATCGAGACAGGATGGCTAAGGTCGAATACTGTAAATAAAGGATTAGCATTTGAATCGCATACTACACCGAAGTTCAGGTATAACGATAGCCCGCTGCGAGGGACTGTTAGAGCGCTTTCGGGACAGTCCGATTGTATGTCCTGACTGCGCTTCTCCGTCGAAGTAGAAGAAAATAAAGCTGTGCCGTTATTGAACTTCACCCTGAGTCCGTAGTGGTCGTTTCGCCCACTCGCACTAACTGAGTCAACTGGGATCAAGTGTTGTTTACCATTCTATTTGAAGGTATCTGCCATTGTGAGTGACCATGGAAGGTCTGGGAACTTCAGATGTGTAGTGGTTCATTGGTTTGATGCAGTCTGAGTGTGATCCATGGTGCTCCCCTGGAGACTTCCCCCTCCATGTCCATAAACATGGAGAGCCAGGATAGTGATTCTTTTACCCTATATCGGGTTGCCTCCAGCCTGACTGCTTGGTGGATTTGCAGAGATGTGGGACTGCTGAATCGGTGCCACTCAGTATCAATCCATCCCGTACAGTTTGCTCCTCTCTCAGAGAAGAATGAATGGAACTTGTGAGAAGCTTCTTTGAGGACTTGAGCCAGCCTTTCACAATGACCTCATGGAACTGTCTGCATGTGAGATCCTCCTGTAGGACATCTTTTAGCTCTTCAATTCGACAAGATGGAGGTACATAAATGGTCATGATATCAATTGCCTCCACATGATCTGTCTGGTCAATGGTAGATAAGAAGGTTCTGGAAAGAGCATCAGCCAAGTACAATTCCTTACTGCGTTTGTAGACAATGCTGAGATTGTCGTGTTGTCACCCTACCACCATAGAATCCTCACAGTGTAGAAGGTAGCCATTCAGCCCCTTAAACTTGAACTGACAACAGTCCCACTCAGGCCCTATCCCCCTAACCCCACATATTTACCCTGCTAATCCCTCTGACACTAAGGGCAATTTAGCATTACCAATCTACCTAACAAGCAGATTTTTGGACTGTGGGAGGAAACCCACGCAGACATGGGGAGGACGTGCAAACTGCACACAGGCAGTGACCTGAGGTGGAACTGATCCCGAGTCCCACTGTGGAGATGTGTAGGCACAGTGTAAAGAGGATTTTTTTAGAAAAACTATGAGTGGCCGATAATCAGTTTTGACATTTACAAGATGACCATTCATAAAGTGATGGAATTTCTGACAGGTGAAGACTTGAGCAAAGAGTTTCTTCTTGACCTGAGCATAACCAGTCTCCCTGTCAGTGAGGGTCCCTGAAACAAAGGCTATTGGTCTGTCATTCTTGATACCAAGTCCGTGCTGGGAAGTGTCTGCGGATAGGAAGACAGGTACTCAAATGTCAAAACATTGCAGCACTCAGCAGGTTGAGAATGTCCCTGTTTCAGTTTGTTGAAGTGGAGATGCCGGCGTTGGACTGGGTTAAACACAGTAAGAAGTCTCACAACACCAGGTTAAAGTCCAACAGGTTTATTTGATACTATCAGTTTGTTGAATATAGCTGTACGGTGCTCCTGCCAACACCAATCGACATTCTGGTGGAGGAGCTGATGAAGTATCCAGTGATCTCACTGTAAGAAGGAATTAACTTAGATAATTCATCATCCCAAGGAAGCACTGTAAAGCGTACTTGTCCATAGGGATGGCAATCTGTTGTATAGCCATTGTCGAGAGTGAATCTAATTCACACTATCGGTTGTGAATTAGTGACTCGTGTAGGGAACCTGGTTGGCTCTGAATCTGCATTTTGTGGAGTTTAGCTTCAGCAGTCTGATCCTGAATCTGTCAAGGACAAGGCGAAGATGGGCAATATGTTCCTGTATTGTACAACCCCAATCCAGGATGTCATTAACAATGATTTCACAGGGTTGTCCTGCACTGTTGAGATTCTATGATCAACAAACACCTAAAAAAAACTCCCAAAGTTTGTCAGCATTAAGGCAACCTACCGATTTCACTTTCTCATAATACACATTTTCACATTGAAGTCCATCTGCCATTGATATTCCCATTAACCTCATATGTCTCTGTCATTCTGCATCTTCCCACTCCCAATCAAATTCTATATCAAACTGGGTTAATTAAGATCTAAAATTAAGTAACTAACTGGGTGGATATTATTATTTTGATCTATTTGTTGTTCTTACCTGCAATGTTTCGCAGTGAAAAATCTCTGCTACAGACACGTCCACACCTCAGTTCTGTGACAGTCGTACAGTTTCAGCGTTGGAGCTACAGTGGGAAGAGAAAGAGAAAAACTCTGTTTAAAATATGGCTTCACAGCCTTGTTAATGGAGCAGATTGCATTGACTGTCCAATGATACTTCAATGAAGAACTGCCTCACTTGTTGTCAGGCAGAATGCTGTCAGACAGGTTAGCATTCACTAAAAAGCACCTGCTCATTAACTCATATTTATTTCCTTGTCCCATTTTACTATAAGGATGACAATCTCTGGCTAATAATGCTTATAACGCAGCTTTGTATTTCCTTGCTGCATTACTTCATCTGTAGAATGAGAAAGATTAGGATGGTTTTAAATACTTCCATCGCACAATTTCAAAGAAGAACCGGGGACTTATCCACAATGGCCTGACTAATATTTATCCTTCAATCAATGTCACTAAAACAGATTAATTAATTGAGCAATTATCATTACTTGTTTCTGGGATCTTGCTGTGTGCAAGCACATGGCTGCCTTTTATCCTACATTATAACAATGATTACAGCTTAAACTTTTTATTGCTTTGGGACATTCTCAGCTAACAGATCATTTTGTCAAAGGAACAGATACATCATGATATAAAGGCACGATGCAGTGATCCCATTGTTAAGTTTGTTTGCCCTGTCAGAGGAATAACAGACAGCTGTCTTTAGTTCCCCAAAAGCTCTCTGTTGTTCTTCTGTCAGAGCAAAGGTTTTTGGAGCCTTGCAGGAGGCAATAGATAACCAGGCCTAAAAAGGCCCTCATCTGCTGAGGAGTGGTGGGCAGAGGAGTCACGAGGATAGCCGAAATGCGTTCCAGAGCAAGGGAGCACTCTGAGGCACTGAGAGGGGTCCCTAGGGATGGGATCTGCCATTGCGTACGTTTAAGCTTCACAGCCAGGACAACATATCCCCAAGAGTGGAGGGCACTTAGGACTATTGTGTCTGCAATGTTGGCAGATTCTGTCTGACTGACAGGAATTTCAGACTCTGGGGTATAAGGTGGAGGAAGGGGAGGTGGAGTTGGTTGGACCTGGACTGGTTGGAGTTGGATTTGGGGAGCGGTCAGAGCATGAGGCTGACTTCCCCAATCCTCCTCCTCATGTTGTTCATCGGTGTCAGTACTTTGGAACAACAATGGCATGCCAGATTGTCAGGAGGTATCTCTGGTTTTTTTGTCTTTCCTTTGTTTGGCTTGCAATTCTAATCCTTTTTCTCTGCCTCGTCTTTCCCTTTTCAACCTCTCTTGTTCTGCCCTATCTCTTTTGTCCTTCTCATACTTTTCACATTCCCACTTCAACATTTCCCAGTTTTTGGGTTACCCTTCATTATCACATTCACTGATCCCTCTGCTACGTGCATTATCCTCCCATGTCTTAAGCTTGTCATTTCGAAATCAACTCATAGCAGAAGTGGCTGTGGTTAACCGTATGCTTGACAGCTAGAGGTATTTACGCCTTTCATACTCAACCTTCTAAACAGCTCAAGTTATTTATGCCTTAGCTGCTGATTTAGCATGTTTATGCAAAAGCTTGTAGTTGCATAAGGGATTAACCCCTTAATATCTCACCATGGTGGCCAGATTAGAGACCAGGGAAGGTATAAAATGAAAAAGGGACACACTGGATCAGTTTCACAATGTTATTCAACTGTTGTCCCTGGTCCATATCAGGCTGCCCTGATAGCACAACCTTACAATGTACAACAGCAGGTAAATAATTAATGCTATTAAAAAGCCAGTTGACAGCAATTTGGAATTTTTAAAGGATTGCTTTGAGTGTTGGAGTTTTTAAAAATGTTACTCCTTTCTCAGAGTTACAAAGCCAGTGCACAGAACAGACAGGGCAAGCCTTAATCCATTGCCTTTCTTGGTCCAAAAACCAATTCAAATTTAAATTGAATCCCATTCATAGTCCCCACGAGAGAGAGAGAGACATATCAAATGCAAATAGTTGACAAGACCAGGCATTACACTCGAGTTTGACCCAAAATTTTGAAAGCTTTTTGGCAGTGGTGCGGTTGTGAGAGTGGGATCCACTGTTTGCAACTTCACTGCATAGAAGTGAGATTGAGTAGCTGTGAAGGCAGTGCAGAGGGTGAGGCTAAAGTGAAGACTGTTAGTGGAAGGTTAACTCCTGTGTCCACTGTAGTAACTGAAGGCAGAACTGGATGCTTGAAAGATTCATCACCCTGAAGTTTCATTTGCCAATTGGGTCTCAATGTTCAGAGTCTGAATCCTCCAAATGAAGAGGAAAGTGATGAAGAGATGGGGATTCAGCAACATGGAAGTGACTGTGCTAGGGTGATGAGTCTCCAGTTATTTGAGGAAATGCGACCACATAGGGCAAGAGCGCAGCTGCTATTAGTCTCAAAATGTCTACCATCAGAGGTTGAATTTCTTGGAGATGACCCAGCGGGTGCTCCAGTTTCCTCCCACAGTCCAAAGATGTGCAGTTTAGTTGAATTGGTCATTCTAAATTCTCCCTCAGTCTCTCCAAACAGGTGCTGGAGTGTGGCGACTTGGGGATTTTCACAGTAACTTCATTGCAGTGTGAATGTGCACGACTTGTGACTAGTAAATAAACTATATTCTTTCATTAGTTTCTATGAAGACTGTCTCCAAGCAGGTAGTGGGGAACTGGTGAAATGGTGGTGTGGGAGTTGACGCCACTGAGTCATGGTGACAACCAAATCCTGTTGCATTGAATGTGACAGTGGTGTTCAATTCTTTCACCTGTAATTCAATATGGGCAGCATGGGTTCTCTGTGTGCCAGAGGCCTGGTCCTTATATCAATGAATATATCACTGAGAAAAAGAGGGTAGTCAACTCCAGGGCAATGGCTAGATGGGCGAAAGCAGGATTTTGGGAGAAAACAGAATTAGGTTATTGAGTTGGATGATCGGCCATGATGATGATGAATGGCCGGGCAGGCTTGTAGGGCCAAACAGCCTCTTCCTGCTCCTGTCTTCCAGCCTTCTATTTTCTCAAGCAGGCAGGGTGATTGCATTCTTGAGGTCATCAAGTCTCCCTCAGAGCAGCCAGATTCCTTTGTAAACAGGAAAAGCTTTCACTTGCTCAAGTCATCTGCGACTACAGGAAGTGGATCATGTGGGTGTGCATTAGTTTTCCTGGAAAAGTGAGCAGGTCAGAGAGGCAACATACAAACATACGAGCAAGGATCAGGTGTAGGCCTTTCACCCCCTCGCGCCTGCTTCATCATTTAATAAGGTCACAGATGATCTGATAGTAACCTCAAATCTGCATCCCGCCCAGCCCCTGTTAACTTATCATACCCTTGCTTACCAAGAATTTATCTACCTCAGCCTTCAAAATAGTCTGCTTCCACCACCTTTTCAAGAAGAAAATTCCAAAGATTCACAACGCTCTGAGAGAAAAAAATTCACTTTATTCATATTTAAATGGGTGACCGCTTATTTTTAAACAGTTATACCAAGTTCTAGATGCCCCCTCAAGAGGAAACATCTGTACCAAATCCACCCTATCAAGACCCTTCAGTATCTTTTACATTTCAGTCAAATCGGCTCTTACTCATCTAAACATCAGTGGACTGAAGCCTCGCCTTCAGAAGACAATCTACCCATTCCAGGGCCTGAATTTTCAGAATGGTAATTGCTCAGTTGACCAGACTCTGACAGTAACACAGTCAGTTCAGATTCAATGAAACTCTGCTTGGTAGCAGGCGAAACTTCCATCCTTACATGGATATTCCACCTTGGAGAACTGTCAGCCAATCTGCTCTCCAGCCCATCCAGCTGTAGCACTGCATTGGCCAGAACATCTGTCTTTTGTGAGGACATTATTTCACAGAAAATTGATTACCATTGCATAAATGGTGATAAGACAATGAGGAAACTCATTTGATTTTTCACCTATTTCAAAGTCAACGCTGAAATCATCAGCACTGTGATATGTTGTCCAGATGGACATCCACATTTTGCAATGTTAGCACCAGCTGTTGGCAACCTGGCGAACAGTGTTAACATAGATTCAATCACATAATCACACATGATGTGAAGTTGCAGTCGTTGGACTGTGGTAGGCACAGTAAGTAGTCTTACAACACCAGGTTAAAATCCAACAGGTTTATTTGGCAGCATGAGCTTTCGGAGCATTGCTCTTTCATCAAGTGAGTGCAGAGTTTGATTCACAAACAGGGCATATATCGACACAAACTCAGTTACAAGATTATGGTTGGAATGTGTGTCATATCACGTAATCAAGTCTTTACAGGTGCAGACAATGTGAGTGGAGAGAGGGTTAAGCACAGGTTAAAGAGCTGCACATTATCTCCAGCCAGGACAGTTCATGAGATTTTGCAAGTACAGGCAAATTGTGGTGGTGACAGATCGTGTGACATGAACCCAAGTTCCCAGTTGAGGCCATCCTCATGTGTTCGGAACTTGCCTATCAGTTTCTGCTCAGCGATTCTGCATTGTCATATGTCGTGAAGGCTGCCTTGGAGAACAATAACCCAAATATCAGAAGCTGAATGCCTTTGACTGCTGAAGTGTTCCCCATCAGGAAGGGAACACTCCTGCCTGGTAATCATTGACCCATCTTTATTCATCCGTTGTCGTAGCATTTGCATGGTCTCACCAATGTACCATGATTGGGGCCATCCTTTCCTGCAGCGTATCAAGTCGACAATGTTGGCCGAGTCACAAGACTATGTACCGTGTACCTAGTGAATGGTGTTCCCATGTGAGGTGATGGCATCCGTGTCGATGATCTGGCATGTCTTGCAGAGCTAGCTGTGGCAGGGTTGTGTGGTGTTGTATAAAGAACAAAAACAGCCCGGGAAACAGGCCCTTCAGCCCAACGAGCCTGCGCCGCCATCTTAACACCACCAGTCCCCCCTCCACCCATGACCCTTATCTAATGTTTTCTGGCCATCCACATTGAGGGAAACTAATTTAGGGACATTTATTACTGCCAATCAGCCTAATAGCACATCTTTGGGGTGTGGGAGGGACCCGGAGCACCCAGAGAAAACCCACGCAAGCACGGGGAGAATGTGCAAACTTCCACAGATACTGGCCCAAATTCATGTGTCTGCACAGCAATCAGTGATAGTCACTGATCTGTCATCTTGCCCAGTATCTGGTCCAGTTTAAGCACATTTGAGCACATTTAAGCATGTTTGTGGTCACTGTTCCCCCGAAGGCTGGGTAGTTTGCTGCAGACAATAGTCTGTTTGAGGTTGTACGGTTGTTTGAAAGCAAGTAGTGGGGATGGCCTTAGCAAGATGTTGATCTTCATTGATGACATATTGAAGGCTCCAGAAAAAGTGTCGTAGCTTCTCGCTCCAGGGAAGTACTGGACGACGAAGGTTACTCTGTACGCAGCAACTTCTGCAAGATGTGCCAGATCATCGATGTGGGTGCCATCATGTCACGTGAGAACTCCATTCACCAGGGACATGGTACATATCCTTGTGACTCGGCCACATTGTCTATCTGATACGCTGCAGGAAAAGATGTCCTGAGGAATGGTACATTGGCGAGGCCGTGCAGGTGCTACAACAACACATGAATGAAGACCGTTCAATAATCATCAGACAGGAGTGTTCCCTTCCTGTTGGGGAACACTTCAGCAGTCAAGAGCATTCAGCCTCTGATCTTTGGGTAAGCCATCTCCAAGGCGGCCTTCCCAACAGGCAACAATGCAGAATCGCTGAGCAGAAACTGATATCAAGTTCCGCACTGAGGACAGCCTTAACCGGGATCTTGGGTTCATGTCACGCTATCTGTAATCCCCACAACTTGCAATGGTTTGCAAAATCTTAGTAACTGTCCTGGCTGGAGACAATTCACATCTCTTCACCCTGTTGACTTAACCCTCTCTCCACTCACATTGTCTGCACCTGTAAAGACTTGATTACATGATAAGACTCACATTCCAGCCACTACCTTGTAACTGAGTTTGTGTCTATATATGCCCTGTTTGTGAACCAAACACTTCACTCACCTGATGAAGGGGCAATGCTCAGAAAGCTCGTGCTACCAAAGAAACCTGTTAGACTTTAACCTGGTGTTGTGAGACTACTTACTGTGCTCACACATACATTTGTAACATCCTGCTGTTTATACGCCAGCACACACTCTGATGTACTACCATTTTAAATATTTGACCTTTCTGCAACACTTACAGGGTCTTAACTCAGAATAGATGTTTTGTTATGACAATTGTTGACCTTTGCTTTGCAGCATCATTTGGGAATGCCTGTCAGTTAGGCGAATAGAATTAAATAAGGCCGAGTAGCTATTAACAGAAGACAGAAAAAATGTTCACACATTGCATGATATGTTAAAAGTGCTGTGGTCATGGCAATTAGGCCCAACATAAAATTGGACACCTGAAATTAATACCGATAAAACCATTTTGACAAGGTTCCCACAGGTCAAAAGCCACAGGAACACATATCAAAACTGTCTTGCATATCGAAAAGACGTACCTCACTTTAACAATGGGAAAGTTATTATGACCCGAAACCTCTTGCATATTGAAAAGAGAGGCTCAACCTTTAGAACGCCAGAATCGTTGTGGCCCGAAACCTATCAGGAGGTATTCAGCCAGAAGACATTATGGTTGTGTCTTCCCTACTTTCAGCCAGACTTCCTGCTATTAGCCATATCCTGAAAGGAGATATGTACAACTAGGATGACCTGGCCTAACCAGATTGGGTGTTCTGCCTCCCCTCCTCTATTCTCCCCGGACCTTGTTACCCCATTGGCTGAAAACCGACCACATTCCAAAATGTGATGATGAGGGGATTTTCACAGTAACTTCATTGCAGTTTTAATGTAAGCCTACTTGTGACACCAATGAATGAATAAATAATCTGGGCTCAAAGAAGGGAGAGGATAAAAACAACCATTTTCAAGATTAACTCCAGTGAAGACTCCACTAAATCTACTGTGACTTGAGACAACACAAAAGGACATGCAAGATTCACTTTTATAAGAAGTGAGCTCAGTGAATTGAATCCAACAGCCCAATCGCTTTCACCAAACTGAATAATATCTATTTCTCAGGCAGTTAACCTAGTAAGGGGAAAAGCTAACTTAATTTAATGTGTAAGAATTAGTTATTTAAGCTGTGAGTATTTTGAGCAGAGTTGAAGCTTAAAGTTTGATTTTTACTAAAGTTGAAACACAGTCCTTTGTCTGTCTCATAAAGTAAAGCAGGTTAGTAAAAATGCGTTCATGATAAACTGGTCGAAGTGTCTGTGTAGAATATGACCAAGACATTGGGGATTGAATTTAGGAGTCGCAGCGTTATGTTGCAACTGTACACAACTCTGGTGCGGCCGCACTTGGAGTACTGTGTGCAGTTCTGGTCCCCACATTACAGGAAGGATGTGGAGGCTTTGGAGAGGGTGCAGAGGAGGTTTACCAGGATGTTGCCTGGTATGGAGGGGAGGTCCTATGAGGAGAGGCTGAGGGATTTGGGGTTGTTTTCGCTGGAAAGAAGGCGGCTAAGAGGGGATCTTATTGAAACATATAAGATGATTAGAGGTTTAGATAGGGTGGATAGTGATAGCCTTTTTCCTCTGATGGAGAAATCTAGCACGAGGGGGCATGGCTTTAGATTAAGGGGGGGGTAGTTATAGGACGGATGTCAGGGGTAGGTTCTTTACCCAGAGGGTGGTGAGGGATTGGAATGCCCTGCCTGCTGCAGTTGTAAATGCGCCTAGTTTGGGGGCGTTTAAGAGATCCGTGGATAGGTTTATGGACGAAAAGGGATTGGTTTAGGTTAGTGGGTCATTGTTTTTTAACTGGTCGGCGCAACATCGTGGGCCGAAGGGCCTGTTCTGCGCTGTAATGTTCTATGTTCTATGGGAGCAGAATTACACCACTCAGCCCATTGAGTCTGCGTCACCATTCAATCGTGGCTGATACTCTTCTCATCCACATTCTCCTGCCTTTTCCCCATAACCCCTGATCCCTTTTGTTAATCGATAACCTATTTCTCTCTGTTTTAAAGACATAGAACATAGAACATTACAGCGCGGAACAGGCCCTTCGGCCCACAATGTTGCGCCGACCAGTCTTATTTTTAAAAAAAAACATTGACCCACTAATCTAAACCAATCCCTTTTCGTCCATAAACCTATCCACCAATCTCTTAAACGCCCCCAAACTAGGCGCATTTACAACTGCAGCAGGCAGGGCATTCCAGTCCCTCACCACCCTCTGGGTAAAGAACCTGCCCCTGACATCCGTCCTATAACTACCCCCCCTTAATTTAAAGCCATGCCCCCTCATGCTAGCTTTCTCCATCCGAGGAAACAGGCTATCACCATCCACCCTATCTAAACCTCTAATCATCTTATATGTTTCTATAAGATCCCCTCTTAGCCGCCTTCTTTCCAGTGAAAACAACCCCAAATCCCTCAGTCTCTCCTCATAGGACCTCCCCTGCATACCAGGCAACATCCTGGTAAACCTCCTCTGCACCCTCTCCAAAGCCTCCACATCCTTCCTGTAATGTGGGGACCAGAGCTGCACACAGTACTCCAAGTGCGGCCGCACCAGAGTTGTGTACAGTTGCAACATAACGCTGCGACTCCTAAATTCAATCCCCCTACCAATAAACGCCAAGACACCGTACGCCTTCTTAACAACCTTATCTACTTGATTCCCAACTTTCAGGGATCTATGTACACATACACCTAGATCCCTCTGCTCCTCCACTCTATTCAAAGTCCTCCCGTTAGCCCTATACTCAACACATCTGTTATTCCTACCGAAATGGATGACCTCACACTTCTCCGCATTAAACTCCATTCAATGACCTGGCCTCCACAGCCTTCTGTGGCAAAAAGTTCCCCAGATTCACCACTCTTTGGCTAAAAAATTCCTCCTCATCTCTGTTTTAAAGGATCGTTCCTTTAGCCTGAGGTTGTGCCCTCTGTTTCTAGTTTTTCCTATGAGTGGAAACATCTTCTCTACATCCATTCTATCCAGGCCTCGCAGTTTCAATAAGATCTCCCCTAATCCTTTTAAATTCCAATGAGTGCAGACCCAGAATCTTCAACCGTTCTTCATACCACAAGCTCTTCATTCTAGTAATTTATATTACTGGCTAGCCTACACTCATATTTCATCTTCTTCCCCCCTTATTACTATTTTAGTCATCCTCTGCTCACTTTTAAAGGCTTCCCAATCCTCTGGCTTTTCACTAATCCTCGCCACTTTGTATGTTTTTTCCCTTTAATGCTGTCCTTGACTACCCTCATCAGACATGTATGCCTTGTCCTCCCTTTAGCATGCTTCCTCCTCTCTGGGACAAATTTCTGTTCTGCCTCCTGAATAACCCCCAAAAAGTCCTGCCATTGCTGCTCCACAGTCTTCCCTGCTCGGATCCCTTTCCAATCGACTCTGGCCAGCTCCTCCTCCATATCTTTGTAGTTAACTTTATTTAATTGCAATACCATTACAAAGGAAAAGAACAAAGAAAATTGCAGCACAGGAACAGGCCCTTCAGCCCTCCAAGCCTGCACCGACAATGCTGCCCGACTGAACTAAAACCCCCTACCCTTCTGGAGACCATACCTTCTATTCCCATCCTATTCATGTACTTGTCAAGACTCACCTTAAAAGTCACTACCATACCCGCTTCCACTATCTTCCCCGGCAACGAGTTCCTGGCACTCACTACTCTGTGTAAAAAAATCTGCCTTGTATATCTCCTTTAAGCCTTGCCCCTCGTACCTTAAACAATGTCCCCTAATTATTGACTCTTCCACCCTCGGAAAATGCTTCTGGCTATCCACTCTGTCCATGCCTCTCATAATCTTGTAGACTTCTATCAGGTCGCCCCTCAACCTCTGTCGTTCCGGTGAGAACAAACAAAGTTTCTCCATCCTCTCCTCATAGCTAATGCCCTCCACATCAGGCAACATCTTTTCTGTACCCTCTCCAAAGCCTCCACATCTTTCTGATAGTGTGGTGACCAGAATTGAACACTATATTCCAAGCACGGCCTAACTAAGGTTCTACAAAGCTGCAACATGACTTGCCAATTTTTCAACTCAATGCTCCAGCCAATGAAGGCCGTATGTTTTCTTGACTACGTTCTCCAACTGTACTGCCACTTTCAGTGACCTGTGTACCTGTACACCCAGATCCCTTTGCTTACCAATGTTCTTAAGGGTTCTGCCATTTACTATATATATCCTATCTGTATTAGATCTTCCAAAATGCATTGCTTCACATTTATCCAGATTAAACTCCATCTGCCATCTCTCTGCACAAGCCTCTAACCAATTATATCTTTCAATACCCTCTGATGGTCCTCAGCGCTCTCCACAAATCCACCAACCTTTGTGTTGTCTGCAAACGTACTAATCAAGCTAGTTACATTTTCCTCCAAATCATTTATTTATATACAAACGTCAAAGGTCCCAGCACCTATCCTTGAGGAACACCACTTGTCACAGTCCTCCATTCAGAAATGCACCCTTCCAGTGCTACCCTCTGTCTTCATTGACCAAGCCAGTTTTGTATCCACCTTGCCAGCTCACCTCTGATCCCATGTGGCTTCACCTTCTGCACCAGGCTGCCATGAGGGACCTTGTCAAAGGCCTTAGTGAAGTCCATGTAGACAACATCCGCTGCCCTACCCTCATCAATCATCTTCATCAATTCCTCGAAAAACTCGATCAAGTTCGTGAGACACGACCTGCCCTTTACAAAACCACGTTGCCTCTCACTAATACGTCCACTTAATTCCAATCCTGTCTCGAAGAATCCTCTCCAATAATTTCCCTACCAAAGATGTAAGGCTCACCGGCCTGTAATTACCTGGATTATTCTTGCTACTCTTCTTAAACAAAGGCAAAACATTGGCTATTCTCCAATTCTCTGGGGACTCACCTGATGAAGGAACAGCATTCCGAAAGCTTGTGGTGTTTACCATCAAATAAACCTTTAACCTGGTGTTGTGAGACTTCTTACTGTGTTTACCTCTCCTGCAGCTAGTGAGGATACAAAGATTTCTCTCAAGGTTCACTCATCTGATTCCAGCTTCTCCCTCTCAAACTGCAGGGCAAATTCTATCATATTTCACAGGGAAGAAGAGAAATGCTTCAGATTTAGAAATCAAGTCCTGTTTAGATTATTTGAAGGTTCTTCCAGTTCATGAGAGGGGTGTAAATAAAGTTGGAGAATCTCAGATTTTCAGATATTAATGTTATGGTTACCATCATAAAATGGCAGAATTGACTTTAGCTACTTAAGATGGCAGGTAACTTAAGTTATTGCCAGTGTATTTATAAAACATAAGGGGGTCTTTAGACAATGAGAAATTGGTATGCAACCAAAATCGACATCTGCGCTTAGAGTCAGTCCCTTTATTAATAGAACACGCAGGGTAGAGTAGGTGTAGGAGGATGCGGCGGCACGGGCTCGTTGGGCCGAAGGGCCTGTTTCCTGTGCTGGGTTGTTCTTTGTTCTTTGTTTTGTATCCTCGAAGCACAAAATCACTTCAGATAAGGAAACATTAAAAACAGAGTCCAGTACAGGAGAGTTCATCCTTGAAGACCTTAAGACATAGGAGCAGAATTAGGCCATCAAGTCTTCTCATCCATTGAATGAAGATCTTCCCATTCAATGAGATCATGATTGATCTGGCATATTCCTAAACTCCACTTTCCCGCCTTATCCCTATAACCCCCAATTCTCTTTACTGATTAAAAATGTGTCTATCTCTGCCTTCAACATTCTTAATGATCCAGCCTCTATATCCCTCTGCAGTAAAGAATTCCACAGGTTCACTCTCTTCTGAGAGAAGAAATTCCTTCTCATCTCTATTTTAAATGTCCCACCCATTACTCTGAGATTATGCTCTCTGTTAAAACTGTTAACTGTATTCCAACTGTCAAGCTTAATTGATGAGATTTAATAATAAAATAGACAATGAAAGCCTGATCTGTTTCTGTAGAAATTGTCTTTTAAAACATACACCGCTTGTGTAATAAATCAAGGGCAACTCAGTGTGGTTTGAATCAACAAAGGCTTTGTTGCCAACAATGAGAATAATATATATATACACAAGGCCAGACTGAATTAGAATGTGAGTGCTCTACTCGAGTCCCTGGCTCCAATTGTTAGATTCTCCTCGACCTGCTCCCTCTTGCCGATTTGCTCAACTTCCCACTGGGGTAATCTGTAGAGCCCAAACCAATCAAATGGCCCTCAAGAAATTCCCCCTTTAAAGAGCTGCACTACTATACTCCTTCCCCCTAAAATCTGAAATACACCTACGGAGGAACAAAGAATAGGATTAGTAAGGCTCACAATAGGACTTAAATAAATAGGATAACAGGAAGAAGCTGGAAAAGGTTCAAACAGTCTGGAGACTTCTGGGCTCTAGTGGAGCACCTCAGTTCGGTTCTTCCACATCAAAAGGGACCAGACTGGACAGATGAGAATGGCAGACTCATTAATCCAGCATCTAGTTGCTCTTTGGCAGCTTCTGGCACCTCAGTCACCACAACCATCAGTTGCTCTGCTTCACCTTCTCCATCAAAATCCCAGTAAACGGACCTGGTAACCTCAAACTATCTGCAGGGATTTCCAGTAGATCCTGTATCCATTGCTTCTCACGCCCAGAAATGGTCCACATTTTTCTGAAGCCACAGGCCCAGTCTCCCACAGTGTGGGAGAGTGGCCCTGTTGGCTCCATGATTTTACCAAACACTCATGTCGGGCCTGCTGCAAACATCTCTATCCAAGACTATCCATTCTCCACTTTAAACGCACTGTTTTTCCTTCCTGAATCATGATTTTCCTTCTGAGAGGCTTGCGTATCCTTCACCCTCCCCACCAAATTTGGGAATATCTTGTCCAATTGTGTTCTTAAAAAGCGTCCTATCAGTAACTTGGCTGATAGTCATATTTGCATGCGTGGTCACATTTGCAGTGATGTTATAAGACAGTTCAAAAACTAGCTATAATAAAGGAAAGAGCCTATTTTTTTTAATTGGCAATTTAAATATCTGTACCATCCACTGTGCCAGCTCATTTGATGTTGGCTGGTAAGGTGCCAAACTGACATGATGAATGCCATCGGATTTGAGAAATTTTGGACTTATTCTGCCATGAATGATGTGCCACTGTCCAACACCACCACTTCTGGAATACCATAGGATAGCAAATATCTTCTTTAAGATAATTCCAGTGGTGGCCATGGTTCTTGTGAACTTCTGACCCATAAATGACCTGCCAGGATCAATATGTAGCCTCGCCCATGTTTGACCTAGCCACTCCCATGGATGCAAATTTGCTCAAAGTGGTAAAGCCTGTTAAGCTTCACAATTAAGGTGTTAGCACGAGTGGGTGAAACGACCACGACGGACTCAGGGGGACGTTCAATAACGGCACAGCTTTATTTCTTTTACGTTGACGGAGAAGCGCAGTCAGGACATACAATCGGACTGTCCCGAAAGCGCTCTGAAGACTCCCCCACAACGGGCTACAGTTACACCTGAACTTCGCGTTTCAAATGCTAATCCTTTATTTACAGTGTTTGACTTCAGCCATCCTGTTTTGATGTTTTCGAGTGTTGGAGCAATTGTTTTAAGTGTGTGTTAATCATTTTTGTCTGGTTGGTTATCAATGGTCTAGAATCTCTGGGGTTTGAACCATAGGTGTGTTATTGATCTCAAAGAGGCTTCAGGGGCCAGGGACGCTTCCTCAACGATGTTAATTTTCGGTGTCTCCATGGGTTGTTTGACTGGTTTAGAATTGCTGATTTTGATGGGGTGGGGATGTGTTCTTTAATTTAGTTTCTATAGGTGCCATCCTGTCCAATTTCCCTTATGTGCTAGCCCTCATTTGCATTCTAAAAGCATGCTCTTGCCTACTGATCAGTGTCTGTTACTTTGTGATTTTTAGTGGAGGGCTCTGAGGATAGTTTTAGTCTGCTTCCATTTTGTGTGCCCAATTTCATAAAATTTGTTGTCCGTTAACAGTTGTTCCCTGCTGTCGGTCAGGAGCGGGCTTGTTCTGCCTCCCTCAGACTGATTTTCTTAACAAGTTTTATAGCCGGTGCCCCCTGCATTTGCACGCTGCAGTCGTACAGTTTAGGGGAGCCCCGGGTTTGTCAAATTAGGTGTATGCGGGAGAAGTCTTCCCAATTTGTTAATTGTCCCATATTGCCAATCATTCTGATTAGTTCCCTTCTAGTTTTGGTTGTCTTGCGCTGACGGTATGTATAGCACATTATGACCCCCCAGGATATTGCCAGTATGAGTTGGATGGCAACCAGTATGTGCGAGATTATCTGGATCCAGGGGTGAATGTCTACACTTAGACCCCAGTCCCACACCCTCTGAACCCATGTCTGGCTCTGTAAGGCTGACTCTGTGTCATGCTCTAGGGTTTTGATATGTGATTGTAGCTGGTGGTATAATCGAACAGAGTGTCCCACTTTGAGACGGAGCTCTCTCAGTACTTCTGCTAAGTGTGGGATGGGAGCCTGTTCTGGCTCTTGGTAATATTTAGGGTCATCTCTCAGTGGGTCTGTGGCATTGAGTGTCAGGGTCTGCCTGCTTTGGATGTTGGTGATGTGGACCTGGCCAATAGTGACCGGTCTGCGAGGGGTGAAGCAGAAGTTTGGGCTGGGGATCGGGCGTGTCAGCCCGTTGTATATGAAGAATGTTCTTGTTGTGATTGCACAATCCCTGCCTCGTCCTCCATATCCTGCCCAGGCAAAGTGTGGATCGGTGGGTGTGATTTCTAGGGTACAGCCCTGCGTTCTATTAAACCCGCATTCAGCTGCCTCTCCTTGTCTCAGTGGGTGAGGGCAAATGGTTATCTCTCCTCTTTGTTTGCATCCCAAGAGGGAGGTACTGAACATCATGCCTTGAGATGGCCATAACTTCGGTTATATGGTAACGGAGGGAGGTATTGCCTCTAACAACACTGATGTTTTCAATCTGGAAAATAGGGAATGGTCCCGAGTCTGGTGTAACTATCGGAATCAATAGGACCATCCCTACTCCCGTACTCTCGCTAACCTCGCAGTCGGGGATCACTGGATATACCCGTATCATTCCTTTCAAGGTTTGGCTATCCAGCACCCCCTTCTGATCTGCGGGTTGTGCTAGCCGGGTGCTGTCAATCCAATCGGGCACCTCCTCACTGTGTACCTGGTCCAAATTATGTCTTAATTGACCTATCATCCACTGACTGTAGGCATGGCACATCTGCCCCTGTTGTACCCAGGCAGTGTTTTCTCTCTCTCGCTATCTATAAGGCGGTTAATGGTACGGGCGTGTGTTTCTAATATTGTGATTCCATTTAGTGGAGTTTGGGCACCCCTCTCCCCTGAAAGAGCCTGCTCGGCTTGTTGGGCAAGTGACCGTTGCAGGATATCTTTCATCACTCCCTTCAGCTGTTCCATCTTATTGTTGAGGCCCCGGATGTCAATTGAGTTAACCACGCTGGATCCGGTGTTTATCCCTGTGAGGATGTCATTGACTATACCCCTTTTGCTTCTGTGTGTGTGTGTGTGTGTGTGTGTGTGTTGTCTCTGTATTGTGTTGCTCCCATCGCATCGATAGCCCGCTTTGTAGTTTCCCTGCCCAGCATTTGGTACATGTCTCGTGTCTGTTCTGAACAGTATCCCGGTACCTGGATCCCTGAGATATCGATCAGAACAGGCACGATTTCGTGTTTCACATTGTCATATACAATTTCTCCCTCGTTCCACAACACCAGTCCTCCCTCCAACCCCCCGCTCAGCAAGGGGCAGGGTAAGATTTCGGGCGTCGTGGTCATGGGGGCACACGTTGTAGGAAGTGCAAAACATACATATAGTGAGACTACTGGAATCTCAACTAGTCCACTGTCTAATCAGTGTCCGGTTTCAAAATGTCTCTTTGTGGCTGGATCCATGGGTCTTCGGGAAGGGCGCAGATCGTTCCAAAGGTGCAGCCAGAGTCGCTCAGTGAGTCTGGCCGTTGGATACATGTTTGGGTCTTATCCAATGTGCAGGTGAAGCAGGTCACATTGAGACCTGGGTGGGCTTGTAGTCATACATTGGAATACATTCTGTTGTTCTCGGGGTATGGCGCTGCCGGCACGCACAATGCCTCGGACATATTGAATATTATTCCATGGGGTTGTTGATAGGTGGTGTATCCCTGGATGGCGAACCTTGACAAGAAGGTCACGGATAGGGCCATCCTCAAAGTGGTTAACATTATCCTGGAGAGGGGTAGGAAGGGTACACAAAGCCTGGTGGCCGCCAGATATTAGAATCTCAGTATTAACTAATCTCTATAAACTAATCTACTTAGGCATGCATCTACATCTAGATACACATATACACATATTAGAGCCATGGCTGATGTGTGGCTCTCCTCTGTCCTAGAGGTGAAGGTTGTTAATTCGATCTCCGCTGTGTGGATAGAGGCGGTTAGTTATGGGTCGATACGTGGCCATTTATGTCGACGGACTATTCTTGTCTTTACAATCGGTCTGTCCTGTTTCCACGCCCCCCACCCCCCACCCCCCACCCCCACCCCAGGGTGGTATGCCTTTAACTGTGACCAGTGTTTCCAGCGGCCTTTCCCTTTGATGTCAACACAGGCACATGTGTCGCTGGTGAGGATAATCTCATGGGGTCCTACCCATTTCAGTGCGAACCCTGCTTGATCAGGGGCAACTTGGATCAAAACCTTGTCTCCTACCTGGGGAAGTTTGGGGATGTGGCAGATGTCATGTTTCTGAACCTGGTCTTTTATAGCCTATTGGTCTCTGGCTGTGTGGTGTAGCTCTCTGAGTTGGTGGTCTAACTGTTGCACATATCTTTTCATTTTATCCCGGAGTGGGGGGGATGCCACTGTTGTAATTTTAAAAATCTCTGATACTTTGGACCAGTTTACTTCCTCCAATGATTTACCCCAGTGCCCTTATTTGCAAGATGGACAAAGGACAAACACAAGTAACGGTTCAACAAGTTTATTCAATTGGGTGATGCATGGAGTGGACAGATAAAGCTATTTACAAACTAGACTGTGATGTCCTGGTTCTTCCTTAGTGAAGGGAACCTATGTGGGTGGGCTTTGACTGCCAGGTACCATCTCTGGTAGTGAGCGCCGGGTCAAACGGTTCTGGGAGTCCTGGTGCCAGGGGTGCCATAGGGGGTATGATTTTCAGGGTGCCCCAACCTTTTCGTCGGCGCCTCCTGGGTCGTGGTTTTATGCCTGAAGCTCTGTAAATTGGGGCGGGAACCGTGGGTTCATGTGCTGGTTCTGGGGGTAGTGGGTGGGTGTTGTAGCTGCTTGTTGGGCCGGCCCTTCGAGGGGCGTGGGTTGGGGTCCATCATCAGGGAATTGCTGAGTTAGTCATGTAGGGTAGTAGGGTGGTACCCAACAGTTCCGGGCAAAATCGTTGGGTTGCCCGCAGGTGTAACACTGTACTTGTGGGGGTGCATATCTGGGATTGGTTCTATCTTGTTCCCTGTACCTGGGATTGGGAATATATCGGGGTCCTGCCCAAGGCTGCGATTTTCTGTATCGATGATCGGCAGAGGTATATGGGGGTGGGTGCCCTCTGCGCCATACTCCATCTTTGTCCCTGGATGCCCCTGCCTGTTCCCACCATGTCACCTCACCTGGGCTTGCATTACCCTGCAGCTTATAAATATCCACTTCCTCCAAGGGTGCTGTTGTGGTAGCGGCTACGTGCGGGAGGGCTTCCCCAGCTGCAGCCTTGGCCACACTGTCTGCTAGTTGGTTACCCTTCTGTTCTGCCTTTTCTCTCTGGTGGGCTTTTATCTTAACTACGGCTGCTTCTGAGGGCAGCCTGGCTGCAGCTACCAGGTCTCGAATTATATTTTCATTTTTTATGCGCCCGCCCCGTGGTGATAAACCCGTGTCTTTTCCAGGCCATCATGTAGTCGTGGGTCACCCCTTTGAAGTTAAATCAAAGTGTAAAGCATTGTGTACTCAAAAACAAACAGACTTTTAACAATTCTGCTCTTACCCCAATGCAACAACAATCACCTACATTCGACAAGCAGCCAGACCACACAAATACACTGAAATACAAAAACTATCCAAATTATCAGCTCAACCTTAAATTTTCTCTAATCAATCTTCTATCTTGCCAATTAATTGGTAATAATTTCCTAATATGTTGAGAGACTAGTCTCTTTCTCTCAAAATTCTGTGACACACCCTGTGAACTTCCTCCTTTTAAAAAACAAAGGATCACTTGGGTGTGATTATATGCAGTGCTAAAGTTCTTTAAAACATTCATTCCCTCCCAATCAACAACATCTCCTGGTAGTTCCATGCCTTCCTTGCAACGAATAGTCACAGAATTCATCAAACCAGGGGCAAATTCTAAACTTACTGTGGGATCAGGTGCCTCTGGAAAAAGAAGTGGGGGGTCCCCAGTCACTGCCAGAACCCAATCCATAAACACTATCTCCCTCAGACTCAACTGTCCCAAACACCGACAACATCCCTATCTGCATTGACAACTGAGATTTTAATTGGTTAATCTCCTGCTGGAACTTGGAGTAATCAGAACTTGGATTCTTTTCACTAACTTGATATACTTTAAACTGACTCATAGACAATATATTTACCTCATTGTTTTGTTCCTGCTTATTTACTTTTCCACAAAATTACTTCTTTTCTTCTCTTAACCTTTCAACTAAATCTCTCATAATTTCTCTTTAACTTCATTTTCTCTGACTTCTCACTCTGTAACTCTTCTAAACTACTAATCACAATAACTTTACTCAGTTTCAACAAACATTTCCTTTATCTCTGCTTCTCTACCAAGGAGCTGTTCCAGACAACTGGCAATTGCAATCATTTTCCTAAGCTTGTGAGCCCTTTTACCCACTTCCCTTTGGGCACGAATCCAACAATTCTCTCCCTCAGATCCCAGGTCTGGTTTCAGGGCATCACCCCACCGTACCCATTTGAGCCACTTATGATTCAAATATCAATGGAGAACTTCCTCCCAATCGGCATGACGGGCCATAATTATTTCCTTTTCGGATTTGTTACTTGAGAATACGTAACGGATCAGAGTAGGGATCCGGTTTTCACTAAATTCACTCCCACAGATTTTACCAAAATTTCCGAGACTGTTCTAGTTCTAACTACCAGTTTGTCCACCTTGTGTTACAGACACCGGGTTTACGGCCCAATTTACCTGTCAAATCTGTATTAGTCCTTCACTCACTTAAGACTGGCCATCACGTGGGGCGCCTGCCCTCTTAATTCAGGCTCAGACGGGGTGTTGGAGAATACTGGGTTGAAGGTTCAACTTTGGAGCTGCGCATTGCTTTTTATTGAAGTACCGACTGGCTTACGAACTGGCCACATCGGGGAGTTGGTGTTGGATGCTGGGTCTTAAGATACCCCGGGCAACCAAAGCCTGAGCAATTTCCTCAGTGGCTTGTAGTGCCTCGGGCTTTATGGGGTATTGTTTGTGGGGAGTGTGGACCGGCCCGTGTATGTGTAGGGGAGGGATTCTTACGAGGCCGCAGTCTTGTTTTTCCTTGGGGACCCAGTATCCCTGAATCCCACATATATGTATTTGATTTAAATTCTATACCTTTTAAGCACAATCATGGCCATTGATTATACTCAAAAGGCTAAGAAATTCCAAGAATCTATTTCAATTTCATTCAATCCAATTTCCAAGCTTTATTAAAACTTTGCGTCAAACCCCCCCTGTTGTGAAATCACAATTAGGGGAAGAACATTAAAACATTAATAAAACAACAAACAAAAACATTGATACAACCTCTTTACCAAACACACAGACACACATGAAAGCTTTCAACATGCATTCCACATTACCTTCATCAGGTTTTTAACTAGATTTGTATTTTGTCTGCTAGATAGCAGGTGAGGGACCCTTCTGGTCCCCATTCAAATGTGGTACTGTTGCTATCCATGTTAGTTTCCTTTACTAGGGTCAGTAGTGTACCAACCCTGGCTCGAATGCTTTCACAGATACTTGTGTGTGTATCTGATTGGGTTACGGTCTCGTGTTCCCACTGTTAGTACGTTTGTACCTTCAGTGACAACCTGCAGAGCCCGACCTGCGTGTAGCGGGGAGATTGCCGCTCTCAGAGGCAGGTGAGCTCTGTACAGCCTCCCCGCAGGAGCCGCAGCGTACGGAGAGACTACCGACTACAGTGACTGGGGCCACTAGCTCCTACCCAAACTCCTATCCCTAAATCGACTCTCAGAGGGCAGCCGTTTCCCTATCTCCCAGGGAGTCACCCGGACCTGGGTGCAGACTGATGTGTAGTCGACCGCGGGTCGGAGTCCCCCGATGTGTAGTCGTTTTTTCACGCTACCAGAGGTCTCCTGCTTGTAGTGGTCGAGGCACTCACAGAGGCTCCAGACTTAGTAGCGCCCCGACATGTAGCAAATTCCTCGCGGATTTTGCCCCCAGAGGCCTGATCTCTCGCACCTGTAGAGGTCCTCACCGACTTGCAGCGCCCGGACACGTAACGAACTCCGAGAGTCCGGTCCCAGTGGCCCAAAACCTTGGACGTCGTCCTTAACCTTAAATCTCAGGGTGCTGTCCCTGAACCTTAAATCCCAGAGTAATACCCCTACTCTGTAACACCTGTTCTGTCGGGTCCCCTAGTGGTCAGTCAGTCTGTGGTCGGGCTGGTCGGGGGTCAGCGGAATGTAAAAATAACACAATGATTCACAGTTCGTGATCCCAGCCGCCCACCCAAAAAGAAACTTAAATCCACATTACCGCTGTGCAGCTACTGAACGGATCCTGTTCACAAGTTCAGATCGCGGCAGCCGTGAAACACCGCTCTGACACTGGGACACTAATATTCTGTGGGTTCGATGAAATGAGTAAAGATACTCAGCCAGTGCCAGGAGACGGCGTTCCAGCGACGGTTGCGATCCCGGACGATCCCCCAGTTGTTAGCGCGAGTGGGCGAAACGACCACTACGGACTCAGGGTGAAGTTCAATAATGGCACAGCTTTATTTTTTTACGTCGACGGAGAAGGACAGTCAGGACATACATTCGGACTGTCCGAAAGTGCTCTAAAGACTCCCCGACAACGGGCTACAGTTATACCTGAACATCGCGTTTCAAATGCTAATCCTTTATTTACAGTATTTGACTTCAACCATCCTGTTTCGATGTTTTCGAGTGTTGGAGCAATTGTTTTAAGTGTGTGTTAATCGTTTTTGTCTGATTTGTTATCAATGATCTAGAATCTCTGGGGTTTGAACCATAGGTGTGTCATTGATCTCAAAAGAGGTTTTGAGGGGCCAGGAATGTTTCCTTAACTATGCTAATTTTAGGTGTTTCCATGGGTTGTTTAACTGTTTTAAAAGTGCTGATTTTGATGGTGTGGGGATTTAGTTCCTGTAGGTGCCATCCTGTCCAGCTTCCCTTATGTGCTAGCCCTCATTTGCATTCTGAAAGCATGCTCTTGCCTACTGATCGGTGTCTGTTACTTTGTGATTTTTAGTGGAGAGACTCTGAGTGTAACTTTAGTCTGCTTCCATTTTGTGTGCCCAATTTCATAAAATTTGTTGTCCGATAATAGGATAGATTGGAGTCCTGGGCAAAGAAATGGCAGAGAGAGTTCAATCTGGACAATTGCGAGGTGATGCATTTTGGAGGATGAAATTCAGGTGTAAATTATACTGTAAATGACAGAACCTTAGGAACATTAAGATACAGAGGGATCTGGTCGTGCAGGTCCACTGTTGGGTAAAAGTGGCAACACAGGTGGCCAAGGTGATTAAGACATGCTTGCCTTCATCAGCTGAGGCATTGAATACAAGTGTTGGGAGATCATGTTACAGCTATATAAAACCTTATTTAGGCCATATATGGAGTGCAATTCTGGTCACCACACTACTAGAAAGATGTGGAAACTTTGAAGAGAGTGCAAAAAAGGTTCACCAAAATGTTGCCTGGTTTCAAGGGTGCATATGACCTGAACTTAAATAAACTAGAAATGTTTTCACTGGAAAGATGGAGGTTGATGGGAGACCTGATAGAGGTCAACAAAATTATGAGAAGCGTAGACAGGGTGGATAATCAGAGGCTTTTTCCAAGGTTGGAAGTGTCAGTTATGATGGGACACAGATTCAAGGTGAGAGGGGGAAAGTTTAAGGGGAAGTTTTTCACACAGAGAGTGGTGAGTGCCTGGAATGTACTGCCAGAAGAGGTGGTGGAAGCAGGCACATTAAAAACATGGGTACATAAATAGGGAGGGACCAAGTAAGAGCAGAAGGTTCTTTTTTTGGTTAAATTTGGGCATCATGATTGGCACAGGGTTGGAGCATCAAAGAGCTTGTTTCTGTGCCAAACTTTTCTTTCTTTTTTGCTCTTTGCTCTTTGCTGCCTCACAGCGCCAGGGACTTGGATTCAATTTTGACCTTAGCTGATTGTGTGGAGTTTGCACATTCTCCCCTTGTCTGTGTGGATTTCTCTAGGTGCTCCGATTTCTTTCCACACTCTTAAAATGTGCAGATTAGGTGGATTAGCCATGGCAAATTGTCCCAAGTATGTAGGTTAGGAGGATTAGTTACGACAGATGTGCTGAGTTGTGGGGATGGGGCTGGGGTGCTGGGTGGGATGCTGTTCAGACGTCAGTGCAGGCCCGATGGGCCAAATGGCCTCCTTCTGCACTGTAGGGATTCTGTGATTCTATGAATACATTGAGAGCAGGAATATAGAATGGAAATAGAGCAGTCATCAATGTTACAGAGTGAGAAATCTCTTTGTTTTTCAGTTCACTGCATTATTTCAGCCCAGTATTTCCTGCTTTGAATCAATAAGTTCTGATTCTAATTTTTCTTCTATCTTTGATTAAAGATGCACACAGATTGGAGAAATTATCCATAATGTAAAGAGTTTATTCTTTTCCACAGAGACCAGATGGCTCAGTCTTCAAACTCTTCATTCTTCAGTGAGGAAGAGCTTGACAAACTGAAGTCTGATTGTAAAACAGATGAGCTGGGGGCAGCTTCACTATTGATACAGAAGAAATTAGAGGAGCTGGATAACAAAGATTTTAACATTGCAGTGACGGGAGAATCAGGTTCAGGGAAGTCCACCTTCATCAATGTGATGAGAAGATTTCAGAGCAATCATGAGGGAGCAGCTAAAACTGGGAACACACTAACCACAACGGAGCCAATCGGATACAGACATCCCAACTTGCTGTTTGTTTATTTGTGGGAGTTGCCAGGAATTGGGGCTAAACATTTCCCAGCAGATAAATACATGAAGAAAATGGAATTTAAAAGATATGATTTCTTCATCATTATCTCACGGTCTAGATTCACAGAAAATGATGCAAAAATTGTCAAAGAGATTAAGAAGCACCAGAAGAATTTCTACTTCATTCGATCTAAAATTGATGGTGATTTAAATACATTTGAAATGGATGGTAAGAAGGTTAAGATAGCTGAAGAACTAGACAAGATCAGGAATTACTTTGTGGATAGCTTAAATAAGGAGGTAATAGCATCACCCACTGTTTTCCTGATATCAAACTTTAAAGTCAATGAGTTTGATTTTCCAACATTGAACAAAAGCCTCCCAGATATCATTAAGAATTCAGAGAAAGAGGTTTTCGTTTTGTCACTTCCAAGCACAACACTGGAGATTGTAGAGAAGAAAAGAAAGTGGTTAAGGGAACACGTCGGGGTGTGGGCCACACTTTCCATAACAGTAAGAGCAATTCCTGTTCCAGGCCTGCCATTTTCTTATAACATTATGATTTCGGTTGCTGGATTAATAAATTGCTGTAAATGTCTGGATCTGGCTGTTACCTCTCTTCAAAGACTGGCCAATATGGCAGGAAAACCTGTGGAAGAACTAAAATCTGTGGTGAAAACTCCCCTGATGGGTGAAATAAATAAAGAATTTGTGAGACAAATGTTGCTGCATTTCAATCATCTTGACATTTCAGTAGCTGAACCAGTTGGTTTCTTCCCAATCATTGGTTTAATCTTTGTTGCAGGATTATCATTTTATATGAGCTACAAGCCGCTGAGTGATGCACTGGATGATCTTACAGAGAATGCACAGAGAGGGGTGAAAGCTGCTTTTGGGACTGATTGAAATGGTCAGTACTAAAACGTCAGAACTCTGAGTTCCTATAAATCATTAAAACCTCAAGAAAGGAAAGGACATTGTGCTGAAATGGCATCCTCTGCTTCCTCAGGGCAGTACAATTTGTTCCACAACCAAGAAATTTGAAATTCAGTCACCATGGTAATGTAGCCAAAAGCAGCAGCCATTTTGTGCACAGAAACAGCAAATGTGGTGACTGATCAGTTAATGCGTTTCTGGTGGTGTTGGTTGAGGAATAGATGTTGTTGAAAACAATGGGAGAAGACAGCTATACTTCAAATATTGCATGGAATCAACCAGGTGATTAACATCAACTTGAAGATGCAGATAGATCTTGATTTGATGGGTGATTTGTGAACTCGGATCTCTGACAATGACCCTCAGTGACTGTGCTTCTGTGCGCTTACATTATTCGCTCAAGTTTCTCAAGTAAATGTCAGAGTAACTCCCAGAATTGCCGCAATTTTATTCCAAATGCAATTTACTTTCTCTCCATCTAATTACTCTGAATCCACAGCTGTTACTAATTTCTCTTGTCTGATCACGGTGTTTATCACATTACTGTAACAGCAATAGCTTTCCAGTTAAACAGAGATGTTTGCACAGCAATAGTAGCTATTAGCATGGACTTGATGCTCTCAGAAATCGAGAGCTTCCTGTAATTGAATGGTAATAATTTCATGCATTAATTCAATGGGCTGAATTTTACCAGTGCCTAGAGACAGGAAGGAAAGTGAAGATGGTATTATGCTGTTACAGGGAGTGAGTGGAGTGGGATTGATGCAGTCCTGGCATCAGGAAAGTTTACTTACAGACTGAACAATTTTGACAGAATCCTTACCACAAGGAGGCAAAAACCAATACTACTTATTGAAATGCTCCATTAAAGGCCATGTTGCCAGGCCATTGACATTTAGCTGATAGTGGATCAACCACCTCCAAACCACACAAAGTAGGCAGGCTGCCCGCTGAATACAGATGGCCTCTCACAGCAGCTTAGGAAGAAAGTTGTTTTTATGAATCACAATTGGGAAGCGGAAGAGAAGGCCCACTCCCTGGCCCCAACAATTTGGTCAGAGGTCTTTTTCCTCCAAAAGAGTATTTTTTAAGGTTTTCCTTCCATTTTGGCCTACCTGGTTTAGGCTGCTGTGCCTTTATCAGCAGTGGTCACCATTTTTGGGCATTTGACTGAGGGTGCCAGGCTTCTGCACAGGAGCTGGGTGTGTTCTGACTTCTGTCAGGACTCTAAAAACTCTGTTAAATTTTATAGCTGAGCCGCAAAGCCATAACCATCTGTTGGGAAACCAAAATCAATTACTGTTCAGTTACAGATTGTATTTCCTAATATTATTCATAAGTATATGATTCATGGGGGTGAATTCAGATCGAACTCTCCAGCTTAATCTTCTGTAATTTTGTTCGAAGAGCAGTAAAAATCTCACTCAGCCAATTTCAACACCACTTCCAGAGTCCTGAGGATTTTCGGTCTTTGGACACAGGTGAGGTCCCAGAGGACTGAAGGATAGCGAACGTGGTACCGTTGTTTAAAAAGGGTAGGAAGGATAACCCTAGTAACTATAGGCTGATGAGTTTGACATCAGTGGTAGGCAAGTTGATGGAGAGGATTCTTAGGGATAGGATGTATGAGCACCGAGAGCATTGCGATCTGATTCAGGATAAGCAGCATAGCTTTGTTAATGGGAAGTCTTGCCTTACGAATCTGGTAGAATTTTTTGAGGGGGTGACAAAAACGGTCGACGAAGGACGAGCTGTTGATGTCGCCTATATGGATTTCAGTAAGGCGTTTGACAAAGTCCCTCATGGTAGGTTGGTAGAAAAAATAAAGGCTCATGGGATACAAGGCCAGGTATCTAGATGGATGGAGAACTGGCTTGCTAAGAGGAGACAGAGAGTAGTAGTGGAAGGGTCCTTTTCTAGCTGGAGGACTGTCACTAGTGGTGTGCCGCAGGGCTCAGTCTGGGACCTCTTTTTGTAGTATATATAAATGACTTGGAAGAGGGAGTAAGTGGTATGATCAGCAAATTTGCTGATGACACCAAGATGGCTGGATTGGCGGGCAGTGAGGAGCAGTGTTTGGCAATACAATGGGAAATAGATAGGTTGGTATATTGGGCAGATATATGGCAAAGGGAGTTTAATCCTGATAAATGTGAAGTGATGCATTTTGGCAGGAATAATGTAGCGGGGAGTTATATGATAAAGGGTAAGCCTATAAAGAGTATAGAAACGCAGTGGGACCTGGGGGTGCAAGTGCACAAGTCTTTGAAGGTGGCAGTACAAGGGGAGAAGGTTGTGAAGAAAGCTTATGGTATGTTAGCCTTTATAGGAAGGGGTATAGAGTATAAGAGCTGGAGTCTAATGTTGCAGTTGTATAGAACATTGGTTAGGCCGCATTTGGAGTACTGCGTCTAGTTCTGGTCACCATACTACTGGAAGGACATGGAGACCCTGGAGAGAGTGCAGAAGACGTTTACCAGGATGTTGCCTGGTATGGAAGGACTGGGTTATGAGGAAAGATTGAGCAAATTGGGGCTGTTTCCCCTTGAAAGACGGCAGCTGAGGGGGGATCTAATAAAGGTATGTAAGATTATGAAGGGTATAGATAGAGTAAACAGTGGTAAGCTATTTCCTATGTTAGGGACACACAGTACGAGGGGCCACGGGCTTAGGGTGAGGGGGGAGAGGTATAACACGGATATTAGAGGGAGGTTTTTCACACAGAGGATAGTGGGGGTATGGAATGCTCTGCCAAGCAAGGTGGTGGAGGCAGGCACGCCGGAGTTGTTTAAGAGTAACTTAGACAGGCACATGAGTGGGTTGGAGATGAGAGGATATAGGAGATTGTTTTAAATAAGGTTCATTAGCATTGGGATGTCCCTGGTAATGTATAAGGATGAGGAATGATACTAATGTTTTTCTCTTTTCATTCACAGGTTTTAAGTTGGTCCGCCTTGTTGTCCAACGAGGGGCATACACGCGATGGGTCGTACTAGGGCCCTTGGATGTTCGAGAGTAGCCTAGTGCTTCATGTTGTTAGTATGTGCTTAAACTGGACCAGATGCTGGGCAACATGACAGCTCAGTGACTATCACTGATTGCTGTGCAGACACATGGATTTGGGCCGGTGTCTGTGGGAGTTTGCGCATTCTCCCTGTGCTTGCGTGGGTTTTCTCCGGGTGCTCCGGTTCCCTCCCACACCCCAAAGATGCGCTATTAGGCTGATTGGAGGTAAAAAATTGTCCCTAAATTAGTTTCCCTCAATGTGCAATGCCATAATCATAGATAAGGGTCATGGGTGGAGGGGGAACTGGTAATGTTAAAATGGCGGCGTGGGCTCGTTGGGCCCAAGGGCCTGTTTCCCGGGCTGTTTTTGTTCTTTGTTCTTTGTATATGCTGGCATTGGGGAAGTCCAAAGAAAGTTCACTAAGTTGATCCTGGGTGTGGAGGGAGTTTCTTATGAGGTGAAATTGAATAGTTTGGACATTTACTCAGTGGAATTTAGAAGAATGAGAGGCGACAGTATTGAGATATATTGGTTCCTCAGGCCGTTTGACAGGGCAGATGCTGAGAGTCATTTCCCCTTGTGTGAGAGTCTGGCGCCAGAGTATATCATTTCAGAGTAAGGGGGTCACCCATTTAAGGCAGAGATAAGGAGGAACTTATTCTCTCAGAGGACAGTGAATCTGTGGAATTCAGTGGGTTGTAGAGGCTGGGTCATTAAGTATGTTGAAGGTTGTGATCGTCAAATGTTTAATCAGTATAGGAAATCATGGGATAAGGCTGGAAAGTGGAATTGAGGAATATCACATCAAATCAGTCATGATCTCATTGAATAGTGCAGCAGACTGGATGTGCCAAATTGGCCATGTCCAACTGCTCCTACATTTTATGGTCTTATATTCTTACCTGTGACAGATTGTTGAGGTTCCATCACCACCTGGTCCAGTCTAGCAGATTTGTCCTTCAAAATGTATGCTGTTCAGTCAATAGTGGTGCTGCTGAGGCACTGTTGAAGATGAACATTGAAGTCTCCCACCCAGAGATCATCCTGAGCCCTTGCTACCATCAGTGTTACTTCCAATAGATGACAATATGTGGTAATCAGCAGGAGGTTTCCTTGCATGTTTTAGCCTGAAGGCATGAGACTTCATAGGGTCCAGAATCAATGTGGAGGAGTCCCTCCTGACTGTTGCTGTCATCTCTGGTGGGTCTGATCCACCAGTAAGAAAGGGTTGATGCAGTGATGATAATTGAGGTGTCTGGGATATTGGTTGTAAGTTATGATAGACATTTTAATAAGTTTTTTTCCTCATGAGTACACATTTGCATTAATGACATTTATACAATGGGTAAGCAGGATGTGTAGATGACGGGGTGTGGTGAAGCTGGTGGATTCCTCAGAGTAAGCTGATGATATCATGGAAACTACTTCTTGCTGTGAATATAAATCAAATTTGATCAGGGATTTCTGAACTTTACCATTTAACCCTTTCACTAAAGGCTGGTGCACACAATGGGGAAGGCATTCTCTGCTCTTTAACAGTGAACACGAACCAGGATAGGTTGCCCATGATGCCACATGAGGCACACAGGATGTTAATGTGAAAACTATACCACACAGTAGCAAGTAGTTAATGACAATAAATACTCACCACAATCTTCAAAATTAAATGTTTCAGCATTTATTGTATCCAGTACATGGTGTGTGGCTATTACCTGCCTGACCTGTTACAGTAATATCACAACAGGAGAACTGTAGGCCAGGATTGTCCAGCACTGTCACAGTGGAAGTAAAATCAGGGCCTATATCTGCCATGGGGGATGTGGTGGGCCAGCCAAAATTTCATGGACTTTCGGTGGAACCAGCAGATCCAGAAATTCCCAACCACAGAATTCAAGACTCATGATGACATTTCCAACAACATCTTTACAAAAGTACATTTCACCAAGGCAAATCTTATTGCCTTCATGTTTAGAATATGTTGTGATACAATTACACTAATGATTACAATCTGATATTAACTGGTAAATATTCATTCCAGCATGAATAATTTTTACTTAGATAGGTCCTTTAACAAATATTAGGACCCAGTTTGGAACATTAACATTCAAAGAGAAGTCCAAATACTCAGTAGTTTATTTGCAGACCAACTTGAACAAAAAAAAATGGCCATTAAGATTGCGCCCTCCTCACAATGCTCCCGCTGCAGTGAGGTTGGAGAATTTGGTGCCGAGCCAAATCTCCGTTCACTGCAATGGGATGAGAAAGTCCCACCAGCGGGAATGGTAGTAACATTCCAGCCATAAGCTTTATTGCACTAAAAGAAGTAAACAAAACCAGTTTACACAATGAGTGAGGATTTTCAGTCCCAGCAGTAGCGGCCATCATCAGGAGACGAAACTTAGGAGAGTGGCAGAAGTCAATTGGCTTGTCTCAGTTTTTCCAGCTTGTTCGTCACTGGTAGAATTGGAAAATCACACCATATGTTTGTTCACTTTCTCAATATTTCCAAGCTAATTTATTGGGTGCTTTCTTTTGTTACAAGACCCTGTGAGGACCACCATACATTTTTGCAGCAGCTGCAAGCTAGAAAACGTTACCCAGTTTTTCCTCCTTCACAAAATTTAAATTGAGATTAAGTCTTAGACACATTTCATGCAGCGTAAAATGAAGTCAACATTTTTTTGTTCACTCTACAATTAACTTCAATTTATTTTGTCTATCTTCTCACAGTGAGCTGTGCACACAAAATCCAGTTTGCAACTAAAACTACTCTCAGTAAACTCTCAGTAAAGCATTCCCAGATAAATTGAAACCAGAGCATTTCCCTAAACTCCATTCATTCCATGATGACATGGTGTGATCTAGGATGTCCTCAAAACTAACTTTCATACCAAGTATCCCTCATTTGAAATTGCTTCTTTGATCTGAGGAAAGAAATGGATTTTGTTACCTGTCAGGGTTTAACAAAAGGTTTTAAACTAATTTAGCTCTAATTCCCAAAATAAAAATATATTTCTCGAGACTGCCCTTACTGAAGGGATTACTGATGTCATGTCTCCATTGAGAGACCCACAGATGGGCCATCCATTGAGAAATTCAAACAATCAGCTGTTTAATGATTCTTACCCTTTTACTCTGACCTTCCACAATGAAATCATAGAACATAGAGCATAGCTTGCCACAACATTGAGGGCCGAAGGGCCTGCACTGTGCTGTAATGTTCTATGTGCAATCACAAGATCAAGCTATCCCACTCCTATAGTCCGTTACATTGGCCTCTTGGGAGTATGAGCTCCCTGACTATGGTAATGATTGGCTGCCCAATCAGGGCATCTCACCTGCATTTATATATTGAGGAGTTTCCAGATTCTGACTTTGTACTCGAAGCACTTTTAGAGTGGAATTGAGGTTGGAAATAAAGAGAATCTGGTGATGAGACACTAGCCTCTGAGGAGATATTTCAGTGGCAATGAGGAAAAAGAATGAGCCCAAGGAACTTGCTCACCAATAGCCCATTTCATTTACAGTAACCTATTTTCAAGCAAGATGACTGTATTTGGAAACTGGACTCTTTTGACGCTGCTGTGGAGGACCAAGCCCAATATCTGGAATGCATCTGTTACCTTTTAGGGCAAACAACATTGTGGCAGATAAAAACAAATGGGTCATTCTTCTGACTGCTTGTGGACTGTCAGCATTTGCCGTTATTTGCAGAATAAACCTCCCATTGGCACCAAATACTAAAACCTTGGTGGGCCTAAGCCATCTCTGATCCTGAGAAGGTACTGGTTTTACTTGGCACTCTGGGAGTCTTTTACAGGTTTCCTGTCAAGGTTGAGATGGCTGGTGGAAGCATGTGAATTTCATGAGACGCTTAAAGACCATTTGGTAATCAGGATAACTTGTTTTTATTCATTTGTGGGATATGTGCATCACTAGCAGGCCAGCATTTATTATCCAAACCTAGTTGCCTGACTGCAGTTGAGAGCCATCCACACGTGGCTCTGGAGTCACATGTAAGCAGATTTCCTTCGCGAAACGACACAAGTGAACCAAGTGCATTTTTCCCCTCAAATCGACAATGGTTTCATTGTCATTGGTATATTCTTATTCCAGATATGTACCAATAAATGAATAATGTAACCAGCCAAAAGCATCTGTTGACTGTAGCCCAATTGGACTTCAAACAAGTGCTACTGCTGGCCATACAGTTGGAAAATGCTGCAAATGGAGCATACGAGTTGCAAGATATCCTGACACTCTGGAATCTGACTTTGTACCTGAAACACTCTTAGAAGTGGAATTGAGTTCGTAAATAAAGGGAATCTGGTGAAGGGACACTGGCCTCTGAGGAGTTATTTCATCTTCTAAGTCCCAGCCTTTCAATAAATTGCGTAATCTTTGAATCTTTGATTTGATTAATTATTGTCACATATATTAACAAACAATGAAAAGTCTTGTTTCTTGCACGCTATGCAGACAAAACATACCGTTCAAAGAGAAGGAAACGAGAGAGTGCAAAATGTAGTTTTACAGTCATAGCTAGGGTGTGTCGAAAGATCAACTTAATGCAAGGTAAGTCCATTCACAGCAGGGAAGAAGCTGTTCTTGAGTTGGTTGGTACATGACTCGGACTTTTGTATCTTTTTCCTGAAGGAAGAAGGTGGTAAATAGAGTGTCCAGGATGCGTGGAGTCCTTAGTTATGCTGGCTGCTTTACCGAGGCAGCGGGAAGCGTAGACAGTGTCAATAGATGGGAGTCTGGTTTACGTGATGAATGTAACCCAATTCATGACCTTTTGTAGTGCCTTGTGATCTTGCACAGAGCAGGAACCATGCCAAGCTGTGCTACAACCAAAAAGAATGCTTTCTATGGTGCATTTGTAAAATTTGGAGAGAGTTGTAGCAGACATGTCAAATTTCCTGAATTTCCTGAGAAAGTAGAGCTGTTGGTGGCCTTTCTTAACTATAGCGTCCACACGGAGGGATCAGGACAGTATGTTGTTTCGGGATATCTAGAAACCTGAAGTTCTCGACCATTTCTATTTTGTACCCATTGAAGTATACAAGAGCATGTCCTCCACTATGCTTCCTGAAGTCGACGGTGATCTCCTTCCTTTTGTTGACATTGAGGGAGACATTATTGTCATCACACCAGTTCACCAGATTCGCTATCTCTTACCTGTACTCCGTCTCATCATTGTTTAATATCCGACCCAGTACAGTGGTGTCATCAGCAAACTTGAAAATCAAACTGGAGGGGAAATCAAGTTGGCATCACCTGAAAATCGATAACATTCTCATCTTCACTGGACACTAAGGCAATGCTCCTGCTTGGTAGTCAATTGATTCCTTTCTATCTGCAGTTCGTAAAATTGTTGGGAAATCACTGGAAGCTGATCATGTCAGTTGTCTTTTTTGATGCTGTCCATGGTCACCAGTGATGCTAATACAGCTGTTGATGGGAATGATGTAAAACAGATAATATCCTCACCCTCACTGGAGGCTGGGACAATTCTCATTCAGATGGCTCTTAGATAATGATGTAGCTGTTGATGTGTCTGGTATGAATCCTAATCTACACTGTAAACTGGGGCAATTGCCCTAGTGATTCATCACAAGATCAGAAACTTGAAGAACCCTAACATTTTGCTCCATTTACAGTCTGATCTTTGGATTGTTCCAAAACCATGCTGACCAGTCAGACTGACTGAAGATTGGAAACTGGGATGAGTACCCAGAGCTATGATGAACATCCTAGGCCCAATTTTATCCTAGTCATCACATTTCGTAGTCATAAAGTCAAGAATCAATCTTGTCTTTGGAAAGAAAACGTAAATTGAATGCAAGAATTCCAGCTGTGCATCATTTACTATGTCAATATTGATGAAGTATCAGAACTCTTTGTGGTTAATGTTGAGTTCTGGATTGAGGACTGACATCTATTTTGCACCATTTATATGGTTAAATGTTGTTCCAAACCACAGAGAAGAGGCAGTTCAACCAAATTCTAACTGTTCTTGCTGTGGCTGCTCATGGTGGGATTCGGAACTCATGTGCCAACTATCATTGCGAGTTTAACTCTTTTTCCTGATCAGTGAGTTGCTCACACAATGACAGACATCAGTGATATTGCCAGTGAGTATCTGGATTGTCGCTGTGCGATGTTTGATTAAAGGATTTGCCTGGCTGTCCATGAGCTCAGAAATCGAGGATGGAAATTATAAAATGATCCATGAATTGGAGATAGAGATTGGGGCAATCTGTTGACATTGAACTGAGACTGAAAGTAAAGCTTGCACCATGGGCAGTTGCCAAGCCAATCATCTTACCAGCAGAAAGGAGAGTAACAAAAGTACAGGGGGGTTGGGAAACAGGGTTTACTGCAAGTTAAGACATGGGTAGCTGAGACTGCAGAGGCTCTTCTCTGAAATTGATGAAAAATATTGCTAAAAATGAAATCAGCAAAAACAGAACATGGCAGAATAAAATTCCTGCATGGTTAGACCTCTTTAACACATCAATTCTAGCTTTGACTTTCAGAATGAATATTTAGCATTGATCAATTTCATGAGTTTTAAAAACAGCCGTCACCACTCTCTCTGCATTCTCTGTGAGATCATCCAGTGCACCATGCAGCAGCTTGTAAGTCATAAGATATGATGAACGTGCTTGGAAGATTGGTCCGACAACTGGGATGAGGAAAAATGCAAGCTCAAGACCAAGGTTGCTAACAGCAGTGTAATCCCCGTACACCTTTTCAATTATATCCTTAGTTATTTTTCCAGCCAGGGGAGTTTTCACCACGGCTTTCAGTTCTTCCACAGGTTTCCCTGCCATGTTGGCCAATCTTTGAGAGACATCATCCAGACCCAGACATTTACGGAAATGTGTTATTTCTTTCATCAGGATCCTAATGTCACAAGCAAGGGAGACTCCAGGAATCTGCAGTGCTCCCAGTGCTCGTACTCCAGAAAGTATTGCCGCCATCCAGATTCCTTTCATTAGCTCTTTCTTTTTCTTCTCTACAATTTCCACATTTAGGTTTGGAAGGGACAGTACATACACCTCCTTTTTCATCATGGGAAGATCATCTTCAAAAGTTTTACTCAACAGATTAAAATCATACAGATCCAGATCAAAGCTTGATATCAGGAAAACACAGGGAGATGGGATCCCTGCCTTGTCCAAATTGCTGATACAATCTTTCCTGATTTTTTCCCAGTTCTGCCACTTCATTAAAATTTCCTGCTTCCCCTTCTCACTGAATTGAGATCATTGTCAATTTTAGATCAAATGAAGTAGAATTTCTTCCCCAGTCGTTTAATCTCTTTGGCAAGTTTTACATCATTTTCTCTAAATCGACAGGCAGAAATAATGATGAAGAAATCATATGTTTCAAATTTCATTTTCTTCAGGTATTTCTCCGCTGGGAATTTTGTCGTTCCAATTCCAGGCAGATCCCAGAAACAAACATTGGGCAGATTGGGATGGTTGTATCCGGTTGGCTCCATTGTGGTTTCTGTGGTTCAGCTACTCCATCATCATCAGTCTGAAGCTCTCTCATTGCATTGATGAAGCTGGATTTCCCTGCGCCTGATTCTCCTGTCACTGCGATGTTAAGCTCTGGATTGTCCAGCTCATCTAACTTCTTCTGTATCAGTGGTTCAATCTTTTCAATCCCACTCCTTTCAAAATCAGATTTCAATCTGGTGATCTCTTCCAGACTGAAGAACAAAGAACTTGAAGTCTGAGCCATCTGATTTCTAAAAGAAAACAATTTACATCAGAAAACAGAGCAAAATAATTTGTATTGACGCAATACATTGTCACATTCCCATCAAGTTCACATTTAATTAATCACTGCAGAGCTGTAATCACTGTTGTATACGATCAGAATCTGTAATCTCATGGCCCAGCATTCCACATGACAATTTCCAGGGTTGAAAGAGTGCAGCAAGGCATGTCAGGAGCAGCACCAGACATACATAAAAATGAGATGTCAACCTGTTTGATCTACAACACAGAACTACTTGTGTGTTATACAGCAAAAAAAAAGCATGGAATAGATGAGGCTAAACAATACTATGACCAACAATTCAGATCTAAGATCTGTTGTGCTGCCACATCCAGTTGTGAATGGTGATGGAAAATTAAGTACCTAAATGGGATAGGCATGAACCTCGGGTCAGTAGTTTCAGCTGGGGGAAGGGTAATTATGAGGCTATTAGGAGAGAATTAGGAAGCATTGGTTGGACTAGGAGATTACAGGGACTGGGAATGTCCGAGATGTGGAGATTTTTCAAGGAGCAGCTACTGCGGGTCTGTGATAGGTATATCCCTGTCAGGCAAGGAGGATTTGGTAGGCCCAGGGAACCGTGGTGCACTAAAAAAGTTGATTCGTTGGTTAGGAAGAAAAAGGAGGCTTATGTTCGGATGAGGCTTGAGGGCTCAGGTAGTGCATTAGAAAGTTTTAGATTGGCTAGGAGGGAGTTGAAGAGGGAGTTAAGAAGGGCTAAAAGAGGACATGAGATGACTTTGGCTGATAGGATTAAGGAGAACCCTAAGGCGTTTTACAGGTATGTCAAGAACAGAAGGTTGGTTAGGGCAAGATTAGGGCCAGTTACAGACAGTAGAGGGAAGTTGTGTGTGGAACCGGAGGAGATTGGAGAGGCGTTGAACCAATATTTCTCTTTGGTGTTCACGCAAGGGGACATGAATGTAGCTGAGGAGGACACTGGGGTGCAGGGGTGTAAAATAGATAGTATTGCAGTTGATATGGGGGATGTGCTGGATATTTTAGAGGGTTTGAAAATAGATAAGTCCCCTGGTCCGGATGGGATTTACCCTAGGATTCTCTGGGAGGCAAGAGAGGTGATTGCGGAGCCTCTGGCTCTGATCTTCAGGTCGTCGTTGGTCTCTGGTATAGTACCGGAAGATTGGAGGACAGCAAATGTTGTCCCATTGTTTAAGAAGGGGAGAAGAGACTTCCCTGGGAATTATAGACCGGTGAGTCTTACTTCTGTGGTGGGTAAGGTTTTGGAAAGGATTATTAGAGACAGGATTTATAGTTATTTGGAGAGTAATGAATTGATTAGAGACAGTCAGCATGGTTTTGTAGCGGGTAGGTCGTGCCTTACTAACCTTATCGAGTTCTTTGAGAAAGTGACCAAAGAGGTGGATAGGGGTAAGGCAGTTGACGTGGTGTATATGGATTTTAGTAAGGCGTTTGATAAGGTTCACCATGGTAGGCTTCTGCAGAAAATGCAGATGTATGGGATTGGGGGTGATCTAGGTAATTGGATCAGGAATTGGCTAGCAGATAGGAGACAGAGGGTGGTGGTTGATGGTAAATATTCGTCATGGAGTTCGGTTACGAGTGGTGTGCTTCAGGGATCTGTTTTGGGGCCACTGCTGTTTGTAATTTTTATTAATGATCTGGATGAGGGTATAGTTGGGTGGATTAGTAAGTTTGCTGATGACACCAAAGTCGGAGGTGTGGTAGATTGTGAGGAAGGGTGTCATAGTTTGCAGGGTGACTTAGAAAGGTTGCAGAGCTGGGCCAAGAGGTGGCGGATGGACTTTAATGTGGAGAAGTGTGAGGTAATTCATTTCGGTAGGAATAACAGATGTGTTGAGTATAGGGCTAACGGGAGGACTTTGAATAGTGTGGAGGAGCAGAGGGATCTAGGTGTATGTGTACATAGATCCCTGAAAGTTGGGAATCAAGTAGATAAGGTTGTTAAGAAGGCATACGGTGTCTTGGTGTTTATTGGTAGGGGGATTGAATTTAGGAGTCACAGCGTCATGATGCAACTGTACACAACTCTGGTGCGGCCGCACTTGGAGTATTGTGTGCAGTTCTGGTCCCCACATTACAGGAAGGATGTAGAGGCTTTGGAGAGGGTGCAGAGGAGGTTTACCAGGATGTTGCCTGGTATGGAGGGGAGATCCTATGAGGAGAGACTGAGAGATTTGAGGTTGTTTTCGCTGGAAAGAAGGCGGCTAAGAGGGGACCTTATTGAAACATATAAGATGATTAGAGGTTTAGACAGGGTAGATAGTGATAGCCTTTTTCCTCAGATGGAGAAAGCTAGCACGAGGGGGCACGACTTTAAATTAAGGGGGGGTAGTTATAGGACTGATGTCAGGGGTAGGTTCTTTACCCAGCGGGTGGTGAGGGACTGGAATGCCCTGCCAGCTGCAGTTGTAAATGCGCCTAGTTTGGGGGCGTTTAAGAGATCTGTGGATAGGTTATGGACGAAATGGGATTGGTTTAGATTAGTGGGTTAGTGTTGTTTTTTTTTAAAAGCTGGTCGGCGCAACATCGTGGGCCGAAGGGCCTGTTCTGCGCTGTAATGTTCTATGTTCTATGTTCTAAATTGAGGACGAAGCTCCACAACCATCCCTCTTCTCAATTATGAAGGAGCAATTATGACGGAGACGTGGTTAAAGGAAGGGCAAGACTGGCAGCTAAATATTCCTGGGTATAAGTGTTTTAGGCATGACAGGGGAGGGTCAAAAAGAGGAGGGGGAGTGGCACTGTTAGTTAGGGAGCACATCACCGCGGTGCAGAGGGAGGATAACATAGAGGGATTAGGAATTGAGTCGTTGATGTCGTCTATATAGATTTTAGTAAGGCGTTTGACAAAGTCCTTCATGGTAGGTTGGTAGAAAAGATTAAGGCTCCTGGGATACAAGGCCAGGTATCTAGATGGGTTGAGAACTGGCTTGCTAAGAGGAGACAGAGAGTAGTAGTGGAGGGGTCCTTTTCTAGCTGGAGATCTGTCACTAGTGGTGTGCCGCAGGGCTCAGTACTGGAACTTCTCTTTGTAGTGTATATAAATGACTTGGAATAGGAAGTAAGTGGTGTGATCAGCAAATTTGCAGATGACACTAAAATGGCTGGATTGGCGGGCAGTGAGGAGCAGTGTCTGGCAATGCAACGGGATATTGATAGGCTGGTATATTGGGCAGATATATGGCAAATGGAGTTTAATCCGGATAAATGTGAGGTGGTGCAATTTGTCCGGAATAATGTAGGGGGAGTTATATGATAAAGGGTAATCCTATAAAGAGTATAGAAACGCAGCGAGACCTGGGGGTGCAAATGCACAAGTCTTTGAAGGTGGCAGTACAAGTGGAGAAAGTTGTGAAGAAAGCCTATGGTATGTTAGCTTTTACAGGAAGGGGTATAGAATATAAGAGCTGGAGTCTACTGTTGCAGTTGTATAGAACATTGGTTAGGCCGCTTTTGGAGTACTGTGTCCAGTTCTGGTCGCCTTACTACCGGAAGGACGTGGAGACTCTGGAGAGAGTGCAGAGGAGGTTTATCAGGATGTTGCCTGGTATGGAAGGACTGGGTTATGAGGAAAGATTGAGCAAACTGAGGCTGTTTTCCCTTGAAAGACAGCGACTGAAGGGGGATCTAATAGAGGTATATAAGATTATGAAGGGTATAGATACAGCAAACAGAGGTAAGCTATTTCCTACGTTAGAGACACTCAGTACGAGGGGCCACGGGCTTAAGGTGAGCGGAGAGAGGTATAACACAGATATTAGAGGGAGGTTTTTCACACAGAGGATAGTGGGGGTATGGAATGCTCTGCCAAGCAAGGTGGTGGAGGCAGGCACGCTGGATTTGTTTAAGAGTAACTTAGACAGGCACATGAGTGGGTTGAAGATGGGAGGATATAGGAGATTGTTTTAAATAATGTTCATTAGCATTGGGTCGTCCCTGGTAATATAAAAGGATGTGGTATGATAACAATGTTTTTCTTTTAATTCAGATTTTAAGTCGGTCCGCCTTGTTCTCCAACGAGGGGCATACACGCGATGAGTCGTACTTGGTCTGCTCTTGAATGTTCGAGAGTGGCCTAGTGCTTCATGTCGTTAGTGTGTGCTTAAACTGGGCAACACGACAGCTCAGTGACTATCACTGTTTGCTGTGCAGACACATGGATTTGGGCCAGTGTTTGTGGGAGTTTGCACATTCACCCCGTGCTTGCGTGGGTTTTCTCCGGGTGCTCTGGTTTCCTCCCACACCCCAAAGATGTGCTATTAGGCTGATTGGAGGGAATAAAATTGTCCCGAAATTAGTTTCCCACAATGTGGAATGCCATAAACAAGAGATAAGGTTCATGGGTGGAGGGGGGGGACTGGTAATGTTAAAATGGCGGCGCGGGCTCGTTGGGCCGAAGGGCCTGTTTCCCGGCCTGTTTTTGTTCTTTGCAGCCCAGCACATCAGTATAAAAGACAAGCATAAAACATTTACAACCATCTTCAGCCAGAAGACTCTCTCTCCCTCTCGGGCAGTCTCAGAGTGGTGTGATTGGAAGGAGGGGATGGTAAGGTGCCCAGGTCGCCATGCGCTCCTTTCACTGTCAACACTTAGTTTCAGCTCACTCTTGGTAATGAGACTCGAGCTGTTCAGCTTCTTCCCAGATGCTTTTCCTTCACTTCAGACTGTTTTGGGCGAGGGATTCCCAGATGTCAGTGAGGATGGTGTAATTTCCAAGGATGTTTTGAGAATGTCCTCAAAGTGTTTCCTCTGCCCTCCTGGGGCTCGCCTGCTGGGTCGAAGCTTCAGAAAGGGCAGGTATTTCGGGAATCTCGTTTCAGGCATGTGGACAATGTGGCAGAGCTGATTGAGCGGGATCAATTCTTCACTGTTGGCCCAACACCTACCCTGCCAATGGGTTTGCTGCATGGTGCAGAGGCAATTGAGGCACCTGCCATACATAATCCACATTTCTGAGCCATATAGGTGGCAGTATTATTACTGCTCTGTAGGCTGTGTTTGGTGTTGGTTTTGAGGTCTGATCTTCAATGCTCTCTTCCTCAGATGATCAAAGGCTGCACTGGAAAACTGAATACAGCATTAAACCTTGCCATTGATGACTACCCTTGTTGATAGGTGGCTCCAGGATCTGGAAAGTAGTCCATTTTGTTCAAGGCCTCATTGTGGATTTTGATAACCAGGGTGGCAGTGCTGTCTGTTAGGGAGCAGGTTAATAGCGATCCTTTATCAGGATCACAGATGATTGTCATCGTGGAGCAGGCAGAGGATGGTGAAAAACCTTTTGAGTGCAATCGAAACAGAGGAGGACACTTCATAATCCCCTCACAGTTGACAATATCAAAGAACCTCATGAGGTCAAAAGAAGGCAAAGGACAAGGGTTGGTGCTGTTCCCTGCATTTCTCTCATCATTGCCACACAGTGAAGATCTTGTCCTTTTTGGCCCATGTTGGGCATAATCCACATTGGAGGATCTGGGAGAAGGTGATTAAGGTAAAGAAAATACGAGTGTCAAGTGAACAATAAATCTCAACTTCCTCTGGAGGTCCCCAGTATCATTCCAGTCTTCAGCCAATTTGATTCACTCCAGGTAATGTATGGCTTAGCCACAGGATATTATTAAACTCACATCCTGAACTCCAATGACCCAGTTCCTCAATGGATGTCAGACCTCCTAACCTCCAATTTTCAATGATGGCAGATAAGGATAATGATACTGAAGACTTGCACCAAGATGGATCTTCTATTCTGGATTTTTGGTTGAAGATGATTGCAAATGCTTCAGTCTCTGCCCCAATTCATTGTTCAATTTACAAAATAATGGTTGGAATGTGAGTCCTTACAGGTGATCAAGTCTCAAAAAAAAAGGTATCGACAATGTGAGTGGAGAGAGCATTAAGCACAAGTTAAAGGGATGTTTACTGTCTCCAGACAAGACAGTTAGTGAGATTTCCCATCCCAGGCAAATCATGGGGGTTACAGATAGCGTGACATGCACCCAAGATCCTGGTTGAGGCCATCCTCATGCGTGTGGAAATTGGCTGTCACTGCTCAGCGATGTCGTATGTCGTATGTCATGAAGGCCAACTTGGAGAGCACTTACCCGAAGATTAGAGCCAAATGCACATGACTGCTGAAGCGTTCACCAACAGGAAGAGAACAATCTCTCACCTGGGTGATTGTCGAGTGGTGTTCACTCATCTGTTGTCATACTGTCTGCATGGTCTCCCCATGTACCATGCCTCAGGATATCCTTTCTGGCAGCGTATCAGGTAGACAACATTGGCCGAGTTGCAAGAGTATGTACCGTGTACCTGGTGGATGTGTTCTCATGTGAGATGATGACATCCATGTCAATGATACGACACGTCTTGCAGAGGCTGCTGTGGCAGGGTTTTGTGGTGTCATGGTCACTATTCTCCCGAAGGCAGGGTAATTTACTAATGACAATAGTCTGTTTGAGGTTGTGCCATTGTTTGAAGGCAAGAAGTAGGGGTGCGGGGATGGCCTTGGCGAGATGTTCGTCTTCATCAATGACATGTTGAAGGCTCCGGAGAAGATGTCATAGCTTCTCCGCTCCAGGGAAGTACTGGACGATGAAGGGCACTCTATCCACTGTCTCCCGTGTTTGTTTTCTGAGGAGGTCAGTGCAGTTTTTCGATGTGGCATGTCTGAATTGTCGATCGATGAGTCAAGCACCATATCCTGTTCTTATGAGGGCATCTTTCAGCATCTCGACGTGTCTGTTGCGATCCTTCTCATCTGAGTAGATCTTGTGTATAGGGAGGGCTTGTCCATAGGGGATGGCTTCTTTAATGAGTTTCGGGTGAAAGCTAGAGAAGTGGAGTATCATGAGGTTACCCGTGGGCTTGCGCTACAGTGAGGTGCTGAGGTGACTGTCCCTGATGGAGATGCGTGTGTCCAAGAATGCAACCAATTCTGGAGAGTAGTCCATGGTGAGTCTGATAGTGGGACGGAACTTGATGTCATGATATACTTGTTTCAGTGACTGTTCACTATGAGTCCAAAAGGAAGAAAATATCGTAGGTGTATCTAGTGTATAGCATCAGTTGAAAGTCCTGTGCAGTGAAGAGATCTTGTTCAAACCTGTGCATGAAGATGTTGGCATATTGGGGTGCAAAATTGGTCCCCATGGCTGTTCCGTATGTCTGGATGTATAACTGGTTGTTGAAGGTGAAGACATTGTTGTCCAGGATGAAGCAGATGAATTGTAAAATTGCGTCTGGAGACTGGCAGTTGTCAGCATTGAGTACTGAGGCAGTTGCAGCAATGCCATTGTCATGGGGAATGCTGGTGTAAAGTACCAAGACATCTGTTGTGACCAGGAGTGCTCCTGGTTCAATTGCTCCATGCGTGCTGAGCTTCTGTGGGAAGTCCATCGTGTTGCGACAAAAGCTGTTGAACCTGCCTCCACCACCCACTCAAGCAATGAATTCCAGATCCTAACTGCTTTCTGTGAAAAAAACAGATTTTCCTCATGATGTCTTTGCTGTTTTTGCCAAGTAATTAGTGGACAGTGAAGAAAGTTATCTCCAATTGCAACGGGATATTGATCAATTGGGCCAGTGGGCTGACAAATGGCAGATGGAGTTTAAATTTAGACAAATGCAAGGTGATGCATTTTGGTGGATTGAACCAGGACAGGACTTGCTCAGTTAATGGCAGAGCGTTGGGGTAATCAGAATTGTGCACAGTATTCCAAGTGTGGCCTTATCAATGTCTTGTACAACTTCAACAAGACATTCCAACTCCTGCATTCAATGTTTTGACCAATGAAACCAAGCAGACCGAATGCCTTCTTCACCACTCTGTCCATCTGTGACTCCACAAAGAGATCTAGGAGTACATGTTCATAGCTCCTTGAAAGTGGAATCACAGGTGGACAGAGTGGTGAAGAAGGCATTCGGTGTGCTTGGTTTCATCAGTCAGAACATTGAATACCGGAGTTGGAATGTCTTGTTGAAGTTGTACAAGACATTGGTAAGGCCACACTTGGAATACTGTGTGCAATTCTGGTCATCCTATTATAGAAAGGATATTATTAAACGATAAAGAGTGCAGAAGAGATTTACTGGGATGCTACCAGGACTTGACGGATTGCATTATAAAGTGGCTGGAGAGACTGGGACTTTTTTCTCTGGAGCGTAGGAGGCTGAGGGTGATCTTATAGAGGTCTATAAAATAATGAGGGGTACAGATCAGCTAGATAGTCAATATCTTTTCCCAAGTTAAGGGAGTCTAAAACTAAAGGGCATAGGTTGAAGGTGAGAGGGGAGAGATACAAAGAGGGTGGTGAGTTTCTGGAGCAAGCTGCCAGAGGTAGTAGTAGAGATGGGTACAATTTTCTCTTTTAAAAAGCATTTAGATAGTTGCATGCATATGATGTGTATAGAGGGCAATGGGCCAAATGCAGGCAATTGGGATTAGCTTCGGGTAAGGGCAGCATGGACAAGTTGGGCCAAAGGGCCTGTTTCCATGCTGTAAACCTCTGACTTTATGATAGGAATCTCTGGATTATTACCTGAGCCATGTGCAAGTCAGCAGAAGATAAAAGACTTGGAAAATGAATGTGGCTCAAAGATACATGTGGTTACAGTTGAGGGGCACTGTCACCAGTACTAGGGAATATAGAAGCTGTATTGTTGGTACAGTCTATACCTGAACAGTGCAGAGATGAGTGTTTTTGTGAATCAACACTTAAGCAAGCAGGGAGGGCTTTAAACGATCAAACAAGACTAGATCTTACAAAGATAGCAAAAAGACAAAACTAAAAGCTCTGTATTTGGATGCACATAGAACTCATAACAAAGTAAATAATGTAGTGAAAATGCATTTAAATCATATTCCCACTTGGTCTCCTCTGCTCCAAGAACCACCAGCCCAGTTTATCCAATCTTTCCTCATAAATGAGACTCTTCAGCTCAGACAACATCCTGGTGAATCTCTACCCTCATCAACCCTCCTACATTCAAGTCTAAATCATTTATATAAACCACAAACAGCAAGGTTTGAACACTGATCCCTTCAAGACACCACAGGTCAAAGTCTTCAAACCCAAAAATAAAGCCCCTTGACCATCATGTTCTGTTTTTTTCTACTTAGCCAATTCTGGATCCAATTTGCCCAATTTCCTTGGTTCCCCTGGGCTCTTACCTTCGCCATCAGTTTTCAGTGTCGGAACTTAGCAAAACCCTTGCTGAAGTCTAAGTCAACCATGTCAAATGCATTGCCGTCATCTGCACACCTGGTCACCTCTTCAAATAAATTCAGTTCAGTTGGTCAGACATAATAAATTAATTAAATCATGCTGACTGTTCCTGATTTATCCATGCCTCACCAAATGCAGATTAATTCTGTTTATCAGAATTGCTTCCAATCATTCTCAAAGACCTTGCGACATACCGAATGGTTGCAGGGCTTGCTGCTTTGCCCTCTGGAGGAGCCTCTATTCTTGTTGGAGAGAGGGGACTGGATTGAGGCCGGATTTATGGAGTACCGTGGTGGTTGATAGTGCTAGTTCAGATATCTGCAGTATGTGATGCTAATTTCTGACATAATGAGCACTGTCAAGGCTACTGCACAGCAATTTGACTGTTTGTCATGGCCATGTGTGGTTTGGACCCTGACCATTTGACCAGTTTCTAATGGGCAGTGTGTGCTAGGATTTGAGCATAATTTCTCTTTCCCTTTCCTCACCTCTTCATAATGGTACATCGGTTTCCACTTTTTGTTGTAAGAAGGCCTTGGCAATGGGGATTGTGGTCCTGTGCCTAGAGGACAGTCACAGTGCTGATGAGGGTAGAGCCTGTCTTGGCACATTTCACAGTCTGAGTAGTGAGTGCAGCATAGAAATCTCATTGGTCTTGGGCACATTACTCAAGTTGGTGCTTGGCTGCCAGGCCATTGGAGTATGAGTATCGGGGCTGCTCATAATGTACTCAAAGTCCCATGAGTGTGCAAACTTCCTAAACTCATTGGAGAGGAATTGGTGGGCTTTGTCCATCATTATCTTCTGAGACATGTTGTGTATAGCAACGCGTCTGTTGAGCTTGATGAAGACTGTGTTGCTCTTCACATTTGGCAGGTAATGATTTTGAACCATCCAAAGAATAAGTCAACTGGGATCAAGTGTTGATTATCATTCTATTTGAAGATATTTGCCATTGTGAGTAACCATGGATGGTCTGGGACCTCAGAGGTGCAGTGATTCCTTGGTTTGATGCAGTTTGAGTGAGATCCATGGTGCTCCCCTGGAGACTTCCCTCTCCATGTCCACATACATGGAGAGCCAATATAATCATTCCTTTACCCTATATTGAGTTGCCTCCACCCTGAGTGCTTGGTGGAGCTGCAGGAATGTGGGAGTGCCGAATCGCCGGCCACTCGGTATCAATCCATCCTGTACAGTTTGCTCCTCTCTCAGAGAAGAATAGGTGGAACTCATGGGATGCTCCTTTGAAGACTTTGGCCAGCCTTTCACAATGACCGCATGGAACTGTCTGCATGTGAGATGCTCCTTTAGGACATCTTTTAGTGCTTCGATTCAACAAGATGGAAGTACCTAAATGGTCATGATATCAATTGCCTCCACATGATCTGTCTGGTCAATGGTGGATAAGAAGGTTCTGGAAAGAGCATCAGCCAAGTACAATTTCTTACTGCATTTGTAGACAATGCTGAGATCGTAGTGTTGTAGCCCTACCACCATAAATCCTTACAGTGCAGAAGGTAGCCATTCGGCCCATTAAACCCCTTAAACTTGCATTGACAACAACCCCACCTAGGGCCTATCCCTGTAACCCCACATATTTAGCCTGCTAATCCCTCTGACACTAAGGGGCAATTTAGCATTACCAATCCACCAATCCCACACATCTTTGGACTGTAGGAAAGAAACCCACGTAGACAAAGGAAGAACGTGTGAACTGCACATAGACAGTGACCTGAGGTGGAACTGATCCCAGGTGCTAACCACTGTGTAGATGTGTAGGCAGTGTAAAGAGGATTTTTTTTTAGAATAACTATGAGTGGCTGATAATCAGTTTTGACATTTACAAGATGACCATAAAGTGATGGAATTTCTGACAGGCGAAGACTCGAGCAAGGAGTTTCTTCTCGACCTGAGCATAACCAGTCTCACTGTCAGTGAGGGCTCTTAAAACAAAGGCTATTGGTCAGTTTTTTTGATACCAAGTCCATGCTGGGAGGTGTCTGTGGATAGGAATACAAATGCTCGAATATCAAAACATTGCAGCACTCGGTAGATTGAGAATGTCCCTGTTTCAGTTTGTTGAACACAGCTGTACGGTGCTCCTGCCAGCACCAATCGACATTCTGGTGGAGGAGCTGATGAAGTATCCAGTGATCTCACTGTAAGAAGGAATTAACTTAGATAATTCATCATCCCAAGGAAGCACTGTAAAGCGTACTTGTCCATAGGGATGGCAATTGTCATTGTCCTGTCTGAATCTAGATTCACACCATCGGCTGTGAATTAGTGACTCATGGAGGGAACCTGTTTCACTCTGAATCTGCATTTCGTAGAGTTTGGCTTCAGCAGTCTGATCCTGAATCTGTCGAGGACGAGGCAAAGATGGGCAATATGTTCCTGTATTGTACAACCCCAATCCAGGATGTCATTAACAATGATTTCACAGGGTTGTCCTGCACTGTTGAGATTCTATGATCAACAAACACCTAAAAAAACTCCCAAAGTTTCTCAGCATTAATGCAACCTAACGATTTCACTTTCTCCTATACACATTTTTACACTGATGTCCATCTGCCATTGATATTCCCATTAACCTCATTTGCCTCTGTCATTTTGCATCTTTCCGCTCCCAATCAAATTTTATATCAAACTGGAGTCTTCTGGGTGAATCAAAATCTCAAATTAAGTAATAAACTGGGTGGATATTATTATTTTGATCTATTTATTGTTCTTACCTGCAATGTTTCTCTGTGAAAAATCTCTGCTACAGACACGTCCACACCTCAATCCTGTGACAGTCATACAGTTTCAGCGGTGGAGCTACAGTGGGAAGAGAAAGTTAAAAATTCTGTTTAAAATAAGGCTTCACAGCCTTGTTAAAGGATTAGATTGCATTGACTGTCCAATGAGACTTCAATGAAGAACTGTCTCACTTGTTTTCAGGCAGAATGCTGTCAGACAGGTTAGCATTCACTAAAATGCACCTGCTCATTAACTCATTTATTTCCTTGTTCCACTTTACTATATAATCCTGGCTAATAGTGCTTATAACTCAGCTTTGTATTTCCTGCTGCATTACTTTATCGAGAGAATGAGAAAGATTAGGATGGTTTTAAATTGTTTCGTACTGCAATTGCACAATTTCAAAGAACAGGGGGCTCATCCACAATGGCCTGACTAAAATTTATCCTTCAATCAGTGTCACTAAAACAGATTAATTAATTGAGCATTATCACTGCTTGTTTCTGGGATCTTTCTAAGTGCAAGCACATGGTTGCCGTCTATCCTTACATTATAACAATAATTACAGCTCAAACTCTTTATTGCTTTGGGACTCCCTCAGCTAACAGATCATTTTGTCAAAAGAACAGATGCATCATGATCCAAAGGCATGATATAGTGATCCCATGGTGGCCAGATTAGAGACCAGGGAAGGTATAAAATGAAAAAAGGGGTCGCACTGGACCGTTTTCACAGTGTTATTCCACTGTTGTCCCTGATCCATAATCAGGCTGTCCTGATAGCACAGCCTTACAATGAACAACAGCAAGTAGGTAACTAATGCTATTAAAAAGCCAATTAACAGCAATTTGGGATTTTTAAATTATTGTCTGGAGTGTGAGCTTTTTTGAAGTGTTATTCCTTTCTCAGAGTTACAAAGCCAATGCACAGAACGGACAGGGCAAACCTTTAATCCATTGCCTTTCTTGCTCCAAAAAAATTCAAATTTAAATTGAATCCAATTCATAGTCCCCACAAGAGAGAGACGTATCAAATGCAAGTAGCTGACAAGAGCAGGCATTACACTTGATCTCGAGTTTGACTACAAGTATTGAGAGCTTTTTGGCAGTTGTGCGGTTGTGAGATTGGGATCCACTGTTTGCAACTTTACTGCACAGAAGTGAGACTGAGTAGGTGTGAAGGCAGTGCAGAGGGTGAGGCTAAAGTGAAGACTGTTAGTGGAAGGTTAACTCCTGTGTCCACTGCAGAAACTTCAGGCAGAACTAGGTGCTTGAAAGATTCATCACCCTAAAGTTTCATTTGCCAATTGGGTCTCAATGTTCAGAGTTTGAATCCTCCACATGAGGAGGAAAGTGATGGAGAGATGGGGATTCAGCAATATGGAAGTGACTGTGCTCCAGTGATGGGTCTCCAGTGATTTGAGGAAATGATCCACATAGGGCAAGAGTGCAGCTGCTATTCATCTCAAAATGTCTACCATCTGAGGTTGAATTTCATGGCGATGACCCAGCGGGTGCTCCGGTTTCCTCCCACAGTCCAAAGTTTAGGTGAATTGGCCATGCTAATTCTCCCTCAATGTACGCGGACAGGCGCTGGAGTGTGACAACTAGGGGATTTTCACAGTAACTTCATTGCAGTAAGCCTACTTGTGATTAGTAAATAAACTTGAAACTTTTTCTCATTAGTTTATATGAAGACTGTCCATAGGCAGGTAGTGGGGAACTGGTGAAATGTTGGTGTGGGAGTTGACACCATTGAGTCATGGTGGAAACCAAATCCTGTTGCATTGAATGTGACAGTGGTTCTCAATTCTTTCACCTGTAATTCAATATGGGCAGCATGGGTCCTCTCTGTGCCAGAGTATATATCACTGAGAAAAAGAGGGTAGTTAATTTCAGGGCAATGGCTGGATGGGCAAAAGCAGGATTAGGTTATTGAGTTGGATGATCAGCCAAGATCATAATGAATGGCAGAGCAGGCTTGTAGGGCCGAACGGCCTCCTCCTGCTCCTATCTTCTATGTTTCTATTTTCTCAAGTAGATGGCATGATTGCATTCGTGAGGTCATCAAGTCTCCATCAGGGCAGCCAAATTCCTTTGTAAACAGGAAAAGATAATGGTTGGAATGTGAGTCTTGACTGACAGGCATTCCCAAATGATGCTTCAAAGCAAAGGTCAACAATTGTCACAACAAAACATCTATTCTGAGTTAAGACCCTGTAAGTGTGGTAGAAAGGTCAAATGGTATATTTAAAATGGTAGTGCAGAAGAGTGGATGCTGGTGTATAAACAACAGCAGGATGTTACAGATGTATGTGTGAGCACAGTAAGTAGTCTCACAACACCAGGTTAAAATATAACAGGTTTATTTGGTAGCACGAGCTTTCAGAGCATTGTCCCTTCATCGGGTGAGTGCAGAGTTTGGTTCACAAACAGGGCATATATAGACACAAACTCAGTTACAAGATAACGGTTGGAATGTGTGTCTTATCACGTAATCAAGTCTTTACAGGTGCAGACAATGTGAGTGGAGAGAGGGTGAAGCACAGGTTAAAGAGGTGTGAATTGTCTCCAGCCAGGACAGTTAGTGAGATTTTGCAAGCTCAGGCAAGTGGTGGGCGTTACAGATAGTGTCACATGTACCCAAGATCCCAGTTGTGGCTGTCCTCGTGTGTGGAAGTTTGCATGAGGACAGCACGGGCACCTTGACAGTACCAGCACTTAGAACTGTGAGTCTAGGGGCGATCAGTGGGGGTGAGGGTTTTGGCTGTCACTCTGCATGGGGTTCGGTCTGGGCTGGAGGGAGGGCAGCAATTGGGGCAGACTGGTGGGGCGTTGGTCTGCTGGGGAGGGCTGCCTCCAGCGAGGGGGGATGTCATGGTGAGGAGTGCAGGGGCGGGTGGTGGACTGTTTATCGGGGTGCTCCGGAATGTGGAGGGGTGGGTCAGAGGTGGCCTGGGAATTGTTATGGGGCTGTGATTGGGCCGTGGGGGGTGGGAGGGGCAGCACTGCGGGCACCCTGGGCTGGCCAACAATCGAACTGGCCAGCAAACGGGGAGTCTGACAGTTTGGGACCACTCTGCATGCACAGAGTTCTAGGACAGTTAAACTCCGGTGTGAGTAGGCCCCGCCCTCAGTTTATAATGATATTATATGTACAGAGTGCAGAAATTCAGGTGAGAAGCTGATCTAATAAAAGAGTCAGGATATAGAACAGTTTTCCTGCCAATTCAACACTTTTAGGAGAATGATGGCCATTATTTCTGATCTTCTACTTTGGTAGGTTTTTCGCAACTCTGACTTCTCATATCGCCACCCTTGCATGACCATCATTTTTACTTTCCACGATACAGTTTCTCTTTCTGTCCACATCTTTGTGTTTCACCATGACGAGCAAGGTCGCTATTAAGTGCCAGTATAATCTCTTGAGGAACCAGTGGTGATGCTACTGTTTATGTCAAAGGCAATCGACTAAGTGCATATGAATGTAATATCTGTGTTCCAGGGTGATGCTGACATGTCTAACTGTACACTGCTAACAAAACAGCCCATCTTTCACCTTTGTGGAGGTAATTGGTGGCACCATCTTAACTTCTTTGAATGAATCCAACAATAGGTTGTGGCCTGAGACTTGTAAAATGTCAGCCAGAAGACACATAGATGACATTCAAATTTTTGACACATAGATGACATTCATTCCTTGTCTGTTTAAGATATTACCTCTCCATATTGCACAATGTTCTAGAAGCAAAGATTTCCTGCTCCATCAGACATCCAGTAAGTCAAAACAGCTTCCACTCCATATGGTGAAGCATGGCAGGTTACTATCAAGTGTTTGTTTGGGGCAAAATACACCAACAGGACCAGCGATTGTAGAGCCTGTTTAAGTTGTACAAAGCCTTCCTTTTGTTCTCCTCCCCATTTCCACCGTTGGTATTTTTTAACAAGTAGGGCTAAAATGGTAGAAAGGCTTTGTAAAAATCTACCATAATAATTCACCATGCACAGAAATGACTTCAGCTCAGATATGCCTTTTAGTTGTGGAGCTTCTTTGATAGCTTTTACTTCCTCTTCCAAGGGATGTAACCCTTTTGAGTTGACCCGAAACCCTAAATAGTTGGCATCCTCCAAATGGAACATACATTTCTCCTGTTTCAATCTGAGCACTTTGCTTGTCTGGGCCTGGTTTAGGATGAATGACACTGATCTTTATTGGGCTCCTCATCCAGATTCTTTAAGGGAGTTAAATTAAAAGTTGCTGCGTTTTTGTTGCACTGACTGTACTGGTTGTTTTATCCTGCATCACAAGTTTAACTGACTTTTTCTATTACACTTGAAGGTCACATAATTCTTGCATCGACAAACATCTTGGGAGTGTTCTCCCCCACGTCAGAAACATACTTCAACTGGCATTGTTGCACCTCTTCTATCAGGCAATCTAAGAGCCAGTACGGTCTGTGGGATAAACAGCCTAATCATACAAAAGAAGTTACTTATTGAGAGCAAAATCGCTTCAGAAAGATTTGTAGGGCTAGCCAGGTGACTGAATGCCAGAGCAGGGTGTAATAAGTTGCAAAGTACGTTGAATGAGGTAAATCATTTGTGGCAAGAAACCTGGCAATCCTTGCAACTCATTACACCCTGCCCTGGCATTCAATCACTCAGTACTCAATGCTGACAACTGCCAGTTTCCAGATGCAACTTTACAACTCATCCGCTTTATCCTGGACCACAATGTCTTCACTTTCAACAACCAGTTTTTCATCCAGACACACGGAACAGCCATGGGGACCAAACTTGCACCTCAATATGCCAACATCTTCATGCACAGGTTCGAACAAGACTTCTTCACTGCACAGAATCTTCAACCGATGCTATACACTAGATAGATCGATGACATTTTCTTCCTTTGGCCTCATGGTGAACAATCACTAAAACAACTATATGATGATATCAACAAATTCCACCCCACCATCTGACTCACCATGGACTATTCCCCAGAATCAGTTGCATTCTTGGACACATGCATCTCCATTAAGGACAGTCACCTCAGCACCTCACTGTACCGCAAGCCCACAGACAATCTCACAATGCTCGACTTCTCCAGCTTCCACCCTAAACATGTTAAAGAAGCCATCCCCTCTGGACAAGCCCTCCGTATACACAGGATTTGCTCAGATGAGGAGGATCATGACAGACACCTCCAGACCCTGAAAGATGCCCTCTTAAGAACAGGATATGGCGCTCGACTCATAGATCGACAGTTCCGATGTGCCACAGCGAAAAACCGCACCGACTCCTCAGAAGACAAACACGGGACATGGTGGACAGAGTACCCTTCGTCGTCCAGTACTTTCCTGGAGCGGAGAAGCTACGACATCTTCTCCGGAGTCTTCAACATATCATTGATGAAGACGAACATCTCGCCAGGGCCATCCCCACACCCCCACTTCTTGCCTTCAAACAACCACACAACCTCAAACAGACCATTGTTCGCAGCAAACTACCCAGCCTTCAGGAGAACAGTGACCACAACACCACACAACCTTGCCACAGCAACCTCTGCAAGACATGCCGGATCATCGACATGGATACCATCATCACATGTGAGAATACCATCCACCAGGTACACGGTAAATACTCTTGCAACTCGGCCAACATTGTCTACCTGATACGTTGCAAGAAAGGATGTCCCGAAGCATGGTACATTGGGGAGACCATGCAGACGCTACGACAACGGATGAATGAACATCGCTCGACAATCACCAGACAAGACTGTTCCCTTCCTGCTGGCGAACACTTCAGTGGTCACGGGCATTCAGCCTCTGACCTTCGGGTAAGCATTCTCCAAGGCGGCCTTCACGACACACGACAGCGCAGAGTCGCTGAGCAGAGACTGATAGCCAAGTTCCGCACACATGAGGACGGTCTCAACAGGGATCTTGGGTTCATGTCGCACTATCTGTAACCCCCGTGACTTGCCTGGGTTTGCAAAACCTCACTTACTGTACTGTCTGGAGACAACACACATCTCTTTTAACCTGTGATCAGTGCTCCTTCCACTCACATTGTCGGCCACTTTAGGACTTGAACAGCAGGTTAGGCGTAAAGATTCGCATTCTAACCAGTAATCTCTAAACTGTCTGTGCTTTATATGCTCTGTCTGAGGCCAGAACTCTCCATTCACCTGACGAAGAGGGAAACCTCGAAAGCTTGTGCGTTTACTATCAAATAAATCGGTTGGCCTAAAACCTGGTGTTGTCAGACTTTTTACTGTATTCAATCACCTGGCCAGTTCCACAACTCTCTCTGAAGAGATTTTGCTCTTAATAAGTAACTTCTTTTGTATGATTGGGCTGTTTATCCCACAGACCATCCTGGCTCTTAGATTGCCAAATAAAATTTGTATCTCTTCATAATAATTGAGGGATGGAGATTAAAATGATTTTTCACGAGCTCCACAATCTAGTCAAAGACTTTGGGCGAGATCGTACCGTCATTTGGTAAGGAAGGATAAGAGGTGAAAAATTGGGTCTGCGCCCGATTTCTTAACTTTCACACATTTAACATGTCATTAGTGAGCCTGAGCCACAATAGTCTGGGCTCACTTCCCTTTGTCCCCTTGCCGGTTGAGGCCCTTACGAATGAGGACCACGGACAGTCTGCATCAATGGGGACCAGATGTGATGGCCTCGCCAGTAGGGATCAGAGGCCATTGAAGCCTTCTGGGAGGTCAGGGCAGGGCCAGGCAGTGGGAATGGGAGGCGGTTTACTGGCCAGGCAACGATCAGGAACAATCAACTGGGGCCAAGATTGTGGGGAAGGCAACGTTCGGGATGGTGATCAGGGCAGTCGATTGGCTGGGGCAGCGATTTGATGGTTGGAGGGGTTTGACCTGCTGGAGCAGCAATCTGGTGAGGGAGTGATATTTGACACAGCGATCGGGGGGGGAAGGTCGATTGGCTGGGGCGGGGAACTGAAGGGGGGATGTGGCAATGTCTGGGCGGGGTGACAGATCTCCCCATACAAAGTATAGTGAGAGATTGGGCCATCTGTGCAATGGCTCCCTACAGCTCAGCATTTGGCCTCTTGGGCTCCACCCAACCCACTACTGCCCAGATTCACATTATGGCCTCTGCATTGCACACATTGCCACAAATTACCACGACTTACCCCTGAGACATAGTTTTACACTTAGGGTGGAATTTTCTCAAAAATATTCTTTGTGATGGAGCATCCGCCTATGTTAAACACTAAATCTGTGGGCCCCAGACAGTAAGCAAAATAATCTCCATCTTTTCTTCAACTGTTATTTTATTTGCTACAAAGAAGTAACACAGCCTTTCTATATAATGTCCCCAATTGTCCACTTTGGGGTCAAGTGGCTCGACCTTTCCAATCAAAGTCATTGTCCGATGTGAATGCACCTTATTACTTCATATTTTTGATGCTCAAGACTCTTCCCTCTCTAACTGCACACTGCAATCCCTGATAACTTACAAAGTTTTTCATATCATCAATGTGATGGATTGGGGTGAGTCAATTTGGTTTGAATGAACAAAGGCTTCATTGTCAACAATAAATAATGATATATACTAAAAAGTCAGACTGAAGTATCTATGCAACTGAACAACTCTCCTCCCAGGCTCTAACTGCGGGGCTTTCCTCGACCCTGGGTAGTACCCTCTTCCTGATTGTCAAAGCTGGAAGCTGAACCAATCCAGAGGGTCCAGCCTTATTGCATGGCCCTCAGGTAACACTCTCTTTCAGGGTCATGCTACCACACAATGTAACACTGATACCTGGACCACTCAATATAAAAGCCCAGCCTAATGTTGTCTGATCATTCCTAATTTTTGTCCTCTCTGCCAATAATTGAGCCAAAGTTTGACATTTTTCTGGATGAAATTCATGTGATGGATTTGGGTATTGCGATCCTTGCTGAAATATTAACAACTAGGATAAAAGCACATTACTCTGGATACTTTTTCTTAAGTTTATTTATTAGTGTCACACGTAGGCTTACATTAACACTGCAATGAAGCTATTGTAAAAATCCCCTAGTTGCCACACTCAGGCAGACTGCAGACTCCGGACATACAGTGACCCAAGCCGGGACTGAAACCCAGGTCCCTGGTGCTGTGAGGCAGCAATGCTAACCACTGAGCCACCATAATTCCCCGATACTAGAATCTGAACCAAAAACAGAAAATGCTGGAAAATTTCAACAGGTCTGACAGCTGCTGTAGAGATAGAACAGAGCTTACATTTCAAGTCTGGATGACCCTTTGTCAGAGCTGAGGAACTCCAGGTTGAATATTTCCCATCAACCACCACCCTCTGTCTTCTATCAGCTAGCCAATTCCTGATCCAAACTGCTAAATCACCCTCAATCCCATGCATCTGCATTTTCTGCAATAGCCTACCATGGGGAACCTTATCAAACGCTTTGCTAAAATCCATATACACCACGTCAACTGCCTTACCCTTATCCACCTCTTTGGTCACCTTTTCAAAAAACTCGATAAGGTTTGTGAGGCACGAACTACCCTTCACAACACCGTGTTGACTATCCCTAATCAATTTATTTCCCTCTAGATGATTATAAATCCTATCCCTTATAATTCTTTCCAAAACTTTGCCCACAACAGAAGTAAGGCTCACTGGTCTATAATTCCCAGGATGGTCTCTACTCCCCTTCTTGAACAAGGGGGCAACATTTGCTATCCTCCAGTCTTCCAGCACTATACCGGAAGCCAATGATGACATGAAGGTCAAAGCCAAAGGCTCTGCAATCTCCTCCCTAGCCTCCCAGAGAATCCGAGGGTAAATCCCATCCGGCCCAGGGGACTTATCTATTTTCACACTCTCAAGAATTGCCAACACCTCCTCCTTATGTACCTCAATCCCGTAAAAGACAAGAAACTATCCCCCCAAGGTCAGAGATTTCTGTTGTTGGACCCTTGCCTTCTCTGATTCCATGGTGGGCGAGGTGGTAGAGTTCCGGCGATTGTGTTGGGACCTCCAAGGGATCCCATGGTGCATCTGGTGGGGTACATCTGGTCTACAGCAATCTGCAGATCAGAAAATCTAGGTTGATCAATCAGTTTTCAGAACTCAAACCAGTGCAAAGCATTTCCACCTGATGTGAGTCTATTCGAGTTGAAATTCCAGAGTTCCTACCATATAGAACTTTCTGGAAATTAGAATGAGAAAAAATCAAATTGAATGTTAATTTTTAAACAGAATTCAGTGTTGCAGTGAATTTCTACAGTAATTTATTTTTCAGATAAATATCCTTGGAAAGGTATTGCTCAATTGTTGGAGTTTTCCACTGCTGCTTTGTGAGGCTGTGCTGGATGAAGTGGGAGAATCTTGGTGTGAGTTCACACTGTGATGATTTCAATGTTGCTGTTCTGGGCATTGTTTGAAAAGACCCTGGGTAATGTTCAGTGCTGTGTCAATCACTTCCTTTTCTCACTCTGTCATCTCCTTGTTGATGGCACACATTTAGGGTGAATTCTCCCATGATCCCGTCAGTGGTTCAATGGTGAGCAAACAGGGGAGAATTCGGCAGGAGTGCAAACATCGATTTTGAGTCAATGTGAATCTCCTCAGGGGTCTTCCACTGATGCCCATCATAACGGATCAGAAGACCCCCAGGAAACTGGCACAAAACCCATTTATATCCTGCCCATGGATGAAGCTTGGACTAGAATCCTCCACCACACCAAATTCTCCATGATGCCAGCAAGAAAATACACCGATCCAAAACACACCTGGAACAAAGTGGCATGCAGATGTTGGGACTCACCTGCCCTGGGCTACATCCGGAATTTGGGATAGATCCTGCAGGTCAAAAGATAGGATCCATAGAATGCTAACAGTGTGGAAGGAGGCCATTCAGCCCTTCAAGGCTGCATCAGCTCTCAAAGTAGCATCTTACCCCAGCCCCACCTCCCTGCCCTGTGCATTTATCATGGCCAATACCCCAAATCTACACATCTTGAGGCACAATTCAGCATCTCCAATCCACCTAACCTCCTCATCTTGAGTGTGGGAGGAAATCAGAGCACCCAGAGAAAACCCACACAGATACGAGGAGAACATGAACATTCCACACAAACAGTGACCCAAGCCAGAAATCGAATACAGATCCCTCATGCTGTGAGGCAGCAGTGCTAACCACTAAGCCAGTGTGCCACCCACATGTTATAAAAAGGTTCTCTGAGCATTTAAATACCTTGTGTTCACTTTGACATTAAAAGAAAAAGAGGAATATGCAGAGCTATCGAAGGATCAATGAAGCTGAAGTTTGGAGAGGTATTTTTGGATGTGGTGTGTATGTGGTGCCTGAATATCTGACAATCTCTCACCATGCTTTTGTTGTATTCTTACCATTTCTGACAACATACCTCTGGGAGCCAGCATTTTAAACACTGGTGTAATAGAAAAACAACAGATGGGTGTGCTGATGAGTGGAACAGGATTTGGGAGTGGCTCTCTGCGCACGCCAGCAGCTCCAGGTTTCCCTTTAACCTCATACATTGCTATCAACTCAACTTTGTGTTTTGCTCTGAGCCATTGAATTTCGATTGTATGCTGTAAACCTCACCAGTAAGACTGTAGCCAATGTAAATAAATATGATGTTTCTGAGCAATCGATTCAGCTGAAATAAAGTGGAATTGTTTGTCTCATTGAAGTGTGCTGTGTTACTGAACGGGTTGGGAACCACTGGTCCAGGTTTTGTGACGTATTTGTTATTTGCTAACTTCACATCCAGAGGGACTGCTTCCCACTTCCTGTTATGATGCAGTAAGCTCATTTCACATATTAATCTGCCTTTGAATCTCTGCCAGTTTTAATTCTGAGTTTCGTTTTACCAGAAACATTTTGCAGTTGACAAACTTACAAATACATGTTGGTGGAGTTTGCATTTCAAGCATGTTGTTGTTCGTCCAACGTCATCGATGAGGACCTCGACACCATGAATCATTTTGAGGCTGGTTGCAGGATGTCCGAAGATGACTGATCAGGCCAATTTTGGCATGGAGTGTCCTGGCACATATTGGACAGACTTGTGTAGATACAATAGTTGTTGCGCTCGTGGCTGTGGACTTGCGCAGCTCAGTCTTAAGTTGTGCTTCAGCAATGCACCTTGCTTCGTAAGCTTGACAGCCTTTGTGGATGAGGCAGCGCCAGGTAGGGCGGTTTTGTACCAGCATTTCCCAGGTGGTTGTGTCTATGCCAAGTGACTTCAGGGAGGCCTTGAGTGTGTCTTTGAAATGTTTCTTCTGCCCTCCATGCGAGCATCTTCCAGCTGCTTGGATATGCGGTCGTCTGGCATATAGATGACATGATCTGCCCACCAGGTCTGCATTCTCAGCAGCAGTGTGTGGACTGATGGCAGACTTGCTCTAGAGAGAACTTCAGTGACTGGTACTATGTCTTGCCACCTGATGTCTAATATTCTGCGAAGACAAGTCATGTGGAAATGATTGAGCTGTCTTGCATGCCTTCGATACACAGTCCGCGTTTCACAGGCATACAGGAGGGTAATGAGTACCGCGGTGCTGTAGGCCTTCAGTTTTGTTGCTGGGCTGATTCCTCGACGTTCCCATACAGTGGAGCACAGTCTACCAAAAGCAGAACTTGCCTTTGCTATTTTGCAGTTAACTTCTGTATCAATAGTCACTGCTTGGGAGAGGGTGCTGCCAAGAAGGGGAAGGGGATATTAAGCAAAGATTTATGGAGTTGGGGTGGAAACTAAAGGCGAAGTCAGAAAGAGTAGTTATATCTGGACTCTTGCCTGTGCCACGGGATAGTTTAGAGAGGAATAGGGAGAGGGAAAGTTTGAACTCGTGGCTGAGGGGATGGTGCAGGAGGGTGGGGTTCAGGTACTTGAGCAATTGGGGCTCATTCTGGGGAAGGTGGGACCTCTATAAGAGGGATGGTCTACACCTGAACCAGAGGGGAATCAATATCCTGGGGGGTAAATTTGCAAAAGCGATGCAGGAAGGTTTAAACTGATTCGGAGGGGGGGAGGGATAGTGAGGAAAGGGGGTGAAAGTGAGGGGGGCATAGTTGGGGAATGCAAGGCATGGCATAGTGGGGGTGGGGCGGAGCAGGGTTTGAAATGCGTGTACTTTAATGCGAGGAGTATTCGCAATAAAGTGGATGAACTTGCAGCGTGGATCAGTACCTGGGACTTTGATGTTGTGGCCATTTCTGAGACATGGATAGAGCAGGGTCAGGAATGGATGTTGCAGGTTCCGGGGTACAAATGCTTTAGTCGGAGTAGAGAAGAAGGTAGAAGGGGGGGTGGGGTAGCATTGCTAGTCAAGGACTGTATCACAGTGTCGGAGAGAAAGTTTGATGAGGACTTGTCAGTTGAGGTAGTATGGGCGGAGATTAGAAATAGGAGAGGAGAGGTCACCCTGTTGGGAGTCTTTTATAGACCTCCTAAAAGTTCTAGAGAGGTTGAGGAAAGGATTGCGGAGACAATCCTGGTTAGGAGTGAAAGTAATAGGGTAATTGTTATGGGGGACTTTAACTTTACGAATATTGATTGGAGTTGCTATAGTTCTAGCTCGCTAGAGGGGTCAGTGTTTGTACAAAGCGTGCAGGAAGGTTTTTTGTCTCAGTATGTAGACAGGCCAACTAGAGGTGAGGCTATATTGGATTTGGTGCTGGGAAATGAGCCAGACCAGGTGCTAGACTTGGAAGTTGGTGTGCATTTTGGTGATAGTGACCACAATTCGGTTACGTTCACCTTAGTGATGGGAAGAGATAGGCATGAACCTCGGGTCAGCAATTTTAGCTGGGGTAAGGGCGATTATGAGGCTATCAGGAGTGAATTAGGAAGCATGGATTGGATTAGGGGATTACAGGGACTGGGAACGTCTGAAATGTGGAGTTTTTTCAAGGAGCAGCTACTGCGAGTCCTTGATAGGTATGTCCCTGTCAGGCATGGTGGATTTGGTAGATCTAGGGAACCGTGGTGCACTAAAAGAGTTGAGTCGATGGTTAAAAAGAAAAAGGAGGCTTATGTTCGGATGAGATTGGAGGGCTCGGATAGTGCACTAGAAAGCTTTAGATTGGCTAGGAGGGAGTTGAAGAGTGAGTTGAGAAGGGCTAAAAGAGGACATGAGAAGACTTTGGCTGATAGGATTAAGGAGAATCCTAAGGCGTTCTATAGGTATGTCAGGAACAGAAGGTTGGTCAGGGCAAGATTAGGGCCAGTTACAGACAGCAGGGGGAAGTTGTGTGTGGAACCGGAGGAGATTGGAGAAGTATTGAACCAATATTTCTCTTCGGTGTTCACGCAGGGGGACATGAATACAGCTGAGGAGGACATTGGGTTGCAGGGGTGTAAAATAGACAGTATTACGGTTGATAAAGGGGATGTGCTGGAAATTCTTGAGGGGCTGAAAATAGATAAGTCCCCTGGTCCGGATGGGATCTACCCTAGGATTCTCTGGGAGGCTAGAGAGGTGATTGCAGAGCCTCTGGCTCAGATCTTCAGGTCGTCATTGGTCTCTGGTGTAGTCCCGGAGGATTGGAGGATAGCGAATGTTGTCCCATTGTTTAAGAAGGGGAACAGAGACTTTGCCGGGAATTATAGACCGGTGAGTCTTACTTCTGTTGTGGGCAAGGTTTTAGAAAAAATTATTAGGGATAGGATTTATAGTTATTTGGAGTGTAATGAATTGATTAGAAATAGTCAGCATGGTTTTGTAGCGGGTAGGTCGTGCCTTACTAACCTTATTGAGTTTTTTGAGAAGGTGACCAAAGAGGTGGATGGGGGCAAGGCAGTTGACGTGGTATACATGGATTTTAGTAAGGCGTTCGATAAGGTTCACCATGGTAGGCTTCTGCAGAAAATGCAGATGTATGGGATTGTGGGTAATCTAGGAAGTTGGATCAGGAATTGGCTATCAGATAGGAGACAGAGGGTGGTGGTGGATGGTAAATATTCATCATGGAGTACAGTTACGAGTGGTGTGCCTCAGGGATCTGTTTTGGGGCCACTGTTGTTTGTAATTTTTATTAATGATCTGGATGAGGGTATAGTTGGGTGGATTAGTAAATTTGCTGATGACACCAAAGTTGGAGGTGTGGTAGATTGTGAGGAAGGGTGTCATAGTCTGCAGGGAGACTTAGATAGGTTGCAGAGCTGGGCCGAGAGGTGGCGGATGGAATTTAATGCGGAGAAGTGTGAGGTAATTCACTTTGGTAGGAGCAACAGATGTGTCGAGTATAGGGCTAACGGGAGGACTTTGAATAGTGTGGATGAACAGAGGGATCTAGGTGTGTGTGTACATAGATCCCTGAAAGTTGGGAATCAAGTAGATAAGGTTGTTAAGAAGGCGTACGGTGTCTTGGCGTTTATTGGTAGGGGGATTGAATTTAGGAGTCGCAGTGTAATGTTGCAACTGTACACTACTCTAGTGCGGCCGCACTTGGAGTACTGTGTGCAGTTCTGGTCCCCGCATTACAAGAAGGATGTGGAGGCGTTGGAGAGGGTGCAGAGGAGGTTTATTAGGATGTTGCCTGGTATGGTGGGGAGGTCCTATGAGGAGAGACTGAGGGATTTAGGGTTGTTTTCGTTGGAAAGAAGGCGGCTAAGAGGGGATCTTATTGAAACGTATAAGATGATTAGAGGTTTAGATAGGGTGGATAGTGATAGCCTTTTTCCTCGGATGGAGAAAGCTAGCACGAGGGGGCATGCTTTAAATTAAGGGGGGGTAGCTACAGGACGGATGTCAGGGGTAGGTTCTTTACCCAGTGGGTGGTGAGGGATTGGAATGCCCTGCCTGCTGCAGTTGTAAATGCGTCTAGTTTGGGGGCGTTTAAGAGATCTCTGGATAGGTTTATGGACGAAAAGGGATTGGTATAGGCTAGTGGGTCATTGTTTTTGTAACTGGTCGGCGCAACATCGTGGGCCGAAGGGCCTGTTCTGCGCTGTAATGTTCTATGTTCTATGTTCTATGTTCTAAGATAAGTGAACTGGTCCGCTGCCTGTAGTTTCTGCCCGTTGATTGTTATAATGGGTTCTGTGTATGGTGCATGAGGAGCAGGCTGGTGCATGACTTCAGTCTTTCTAAGTGTTGATGGTGAGTCCAAAGTTGTCACAAGCTGTGGAAAATTTGTCCATACTGACTTGCATCTCTGGCTCTGAGCCAGTACACACAGTAAGAAGTCTCACAACACCAGGTGACCATTTTTACAGCCATCCTGCTACCACCCTCCTCATTTATCCAGGCTGGGACCAGCACTGATGCACACTGGTCTGCCTGTAAAACTGGTTGTTTTTAAACCCTAATCTCAGTTTTTTTTTCATAATCATCCACAGAATGTGGACATTGATAAAGCCATCATGTATTCTCCAATCCAAAATAGCTTTGAGAGGGTAGTGTTTTTCAACCACTACAATCTGTGTAGTGTAGGAGTCCCCACAATGATATTAAGTAGGATGTTCTAATATTTGAACAAAGCTTTTGATGGAGAAACAATGATATAGTTTGAAGTCAGGATGGTGCGTACCATGGAGGGGAGCTAACAGTGTTCTCATGCATCTACTACTCCTGTCCTTGGCAGTGGTAGAGTTTAGATTTGGAAATTTTTCAAAGGAACAGTGATGAGTTGCTGCAGTGTATTTTTATATGGGGCAAACTCCATGCATTGAATATTATTGGTTGTGCAAACGAATCTAAGTTACTGGCTAGGGCATTGATCAAGCAGGTTGCTTGTCCCGAACAGTATTGAGATTCTTGAGCGCTTTTGCAAATGCACTCATCCAGGCAAGTTCAGGCAATTCAGCTTGTGCCTTGAAGATGGTACAGAGATGTTGGGAGTCAGGAAGTGAATTCTTGGCCTCTGGCCTGCTCTTGTAGTCATGATGTGGATGTGCCGGCGTTGGACTGGGGTAAACACAGTAAAAAGTCTGACAACACCAGGTTTTAGTCCAACCGATTTATTTGATAGTAAACTCACAAGCTTTCAAGGGGACTCCCTCTTCGTCAGGTGAATGGAGAGTTCTGGCCTCGGACAGAGCATATAAAGCACAGACAGTTTACAGATTACTGATTAGACTGCGAATCTTTACACTTAACCTGCTGTTCAAGTCCTAAAGTGGCTGACAATGTGTGCGGAAGGAGCACTGATCACAGGTTAAAGAGATGTGTATTGTCTCCAGACAGCACAGTGAGTGAGGTTTTGCCAACCCAGGCAAGTTGTGTGACTGAAATGTTTGCTCCAATATGTCTTGGGCCAAGCCTCATGTGCTGACTTCCATTTTAAGAGATCTGTCATTTACCATTAAGACTATTTCTAAAGGAGGCAGCTGATTGAGTTGCACCTGGTTTAAGGTATATGACTTGGGCTCCTTGTCTAGCTCCTCATCCAGTTTTTTGAACAGAGTTAAACTAATCATTATTGGGTTTTTTGCCTGATTGTTGTACTTTGCATCATGCTTGTAAATGATCCTTCCTTCTACATCTGTAACTTACATAGTTTCTGCACTAGCAGATTTCTTGGGAATGCTGTCTCCCACATCAGAAACAAATTTCCACCTGTAGTACGATATTCCCCTTCTCAGATTCTGCTGTGCCAACTTGGGCTGTTCCTTGCAGCAGTCATTTCCCATTACAAATGGCTGACATCTTTGGGCACATTTTGTAATTTGCTTAAACCTTGCTCAGCGCTTTCAGTCACTTGGGTCCAACTCCACAATTTTTTCAAAAGAGATTTTGCCCTCAGCTAGAAACTTTTTCAGTATTATGGGGCTGTTTATCCTGCAGCCCACATGATCTCTGCCAAAGCTGGACCAAATTCACAGTGCTCTGCTAACCCTCTCAATCTGGCCACAGAACCTGAGATGGACTCCCCTGGCTCCCGAATTGCTGAATGAAATTTGCATCTCATCATAATGATTGAAAATCGGGTGATAAAATAATTATTGACCAATTTTACTATCTGGTCAAAAGCCACTTGTGGCATTTTCCATCCGAGTGTGCCCCAAGACTAAAAATTCCTGCCCAAGGTCAGTAGATCTTCAAAGAATCTGCCAAATTTTTGTCCTGTCTGCTACCATTCCCATGGAGGGATGAAAAAATTCTTCCCTTGTGGCTGGAGCATCAGGTAATGTTGAACTCCCACTGGGCTGTAAGTTTGTGGGTCACAGACTATGAGCCTTTCATTTTTTCCTTTGCTGTGATCTCATTAGCGACAAAAAAAAATATAATTCGATATATTGCCCCCAGTTTTCCACTTCTAGATCAAATGACTCAATCTTTTCAATTGAAGGCATTTTTAGATGGTTATTCCGGCACCATCTCCCATGCCTGGAATTTGATTTGAATTCATTTATTCTTGTCACATGTATTGATATATACAGTATTGTTTCTTGTGCATTATACAGATAAAACATCATTCACAGAGAAGGAAAAGAGATAGTGCAGAACGTAGTGTTACAATCATAGCTAGGGTGTAGAGAAAGATCAATTAGATAAAGTGATATAATTAGATCATCCCACTTCTCGTTCTTTTCCCCACCACTGAAAAATGTGACCAATCAAAAATTAATCCAAGTCCCTTTTGCAAGTGATCATTGAATCTTCTTTCATTGTCCTTCAGAATGCTAATTCCAGATCAGAATAATTTGATGCATCAGAAACATTTCCTATATGAACTCTGGTTCTTTCGCCATTACCTCAAATACTGCATCATCTGCTTGGTTGGTTTGTTGTTTCCTTTTTCAGCTTTTCCCAAGTTACATATGGCCAGCACAATGCTGGTAGTTTCTGATTCATATCAACAATCATTTTTACAGCCATCCTGCCACCACCCTCCTCATTTATCCAGGTTGGGACCAGCACTGATGCACACTGATCTGCCTGTAAAACTGGTTGTTTTTTAACCCTAATCTCAGTTTATTTTTTCATAATCATCCACAGAATGTGGATATTGATAAAGCCATCATGTATTCTGCAATCCGGTGTAGCTTTGAGAAGGTAGTGTTCTTCAACCACTACAATCTGTGTAGTGTAGGAGTCCGCACAATGATATTAAGTAGGATGTTCTAATATTTGAACAGAGCCTTTGAGGGAGAAACAATGATATAGTTTGAAGTCAGGATGGTGCATACCATGGAGGGGAGCTAATAGTGTTCTCATGCATCTACTACTCTTGTCCTTGGCAGTGGTAGAGTTTGGATTTGGAGGTTTTTCGAAGGAACAGTGATGAGTTGCTGTAGTGTATTTTTTATATGGAGCAAACTCCATGCATTGAACATCATTGGTCGTGGGAACGAATCTAAGTTACTGGCTAGGGCATTGATCAAGCAGGTTCCTTGTCCCGAATGGTATTGAGATTCTTGAGGGCTATTGGAGCTGCACTCATCCAGGCAAGTTCAGGCAATTCAACCTGTGCCTTGAAGATGGTACAGAGATGTTGGGAGTCATGAAGTGAATTCTCGGCCTCTGGCCTGCTCTTGTAGCCATGATATTTATATGGCTGGTCTTATTCAGTTTCTGGTCAATGTTAACCTTAGTATGTTGATTGTGGGGAATTCCAGTGTAATGCTCTTGAAAGTCAAAGGTTGGTTGGGTGGGTTTTCTCTTGTTGGAGAAGGTTATTGCCTGGCACTTGTGTATAGTGCCAATGTTACTTGTCACTAATCAGCTCAAGCATGAATTCTATCCAGCTGTTGTTGTATGTGGGCACAGACTGCTTAATTCTAGAGGAGCTGTGAATGGTGCTGAATATTGTGCAATCATTAATGAACATCTCTACTTCTGACCTGATGACAGAGGGAAGGTCATTGATGAAGCAGCTGAAGATAGTTTGGCCGAGGACACTACTCTGAGGAACTCCTTCAGTGATGTCCTGTAGCTGAGATGATTGACCTCCAACCACGACAACCATCTTCCTTTATTCCAGGTATAATTGCAATGAGTGGAACATGTTCCCCGATTTCCATTGACTCCAGTTTTGCTCGGGCTCCTTGATGCCACAGTCAGTCAAATGCTGCCTTGATGTCAAAGACAGTTACTCCGACCTCAATATTGGAGTTCATATCTTGGTTTAGACAAGGTGTGTCAAGAGCTAAGTGACCCTGCAGAACCCAAACTAAGCAGATAATTGCTGAGTAAGTATGCTTGATAGCACTCAATAACACTTTCCTTACAGGAGTAGATTGATAGAATGGTAAGTTAGATTTGTTGTACTTTTTACCAACACAATTTTTCACTTTGTTGGGTATATGCCAGTCTTATAGCTGTATTGGAATAGCTTGCCTAGGGGTGTAACCAGCTCTGGAGCGCAAGTCCTTAACACCAGACCCTGGATATTGTCTGGGTCTGTGCCCCTTGCTGTGCTCAGTGAGTTCAACTATTTCTGATATGGCATAAATTGTTGAACCTGATGGGTCACATTTTCAATAGCACCCCCAGAATCTATACTTAACATCCTCTGATTCTCTGCCTCAGTGTCTTAATTGAAAAATTGTGTCAGTTTCCACGTGTATGCTGATAACACCTCACCACTGCCTCTGTTGACCCTTTACTGTCTCCACAGTGCCTGCCATTCAATGGATGGGCAAAAATGTCCTCCAAAATAAACATTGCAAAATCCAACATCATGTCTTTGATCATCAATTGTTTCCTAGCATTGACTCCATCCCTTTCTCTGGTGGCTACCTGAGGCTAAACAAGACTCTTTGGAAATTTGGTGTTGTATTTACCCTTCGGATGGTCACATATTTGTCCCATCACCACTTGCACCTAGGCTACATCCTCCAATGCTGCCTCTGTCTTAGCTCATTTGCTGCTGAAGGCCTCAGCCATACCTTAATTATCTATATATTCAGAATTCTGGCATAATCTCTGTACTTTCACATTCCATCTCCATAAACCTGAGCTGAACCATGTCTTAACACACAGCAAATCTCATTCATTCATCAACCCTGTGCAACGTTTAAAAATTCTCATCCTTGTTTACAAATCCTTCCCTGGCCCCATCTCTCTAAACCCACAACCCTCTGAAATCTCTTCACACCTCCAATTCTGCCATCATGAACATTCCCATTTTTAGTCAGTCAAACATTGGTGTTCGTGTCCTCCCTCAACCTTTCCCTCCTCTCTCCTCTCTTTCTTTAAGATATTAATTTAAAGCCCAACTCTTTGACCAAATTTTGGTTCATCTACTTAAATATCTCCTTATGCGTCTCCATGTCTCATTGTGTCTGATAATCGCTCCTGTCAAACCATTGGGCACATTTACCACATTAAGGATACTATATGAATCAAACTGAGAGAAAATATCTTCCAAAGATACCACAATAAAAGCACAAAGAGTGGTACTTTATTTGAACAGTAAAGGAATACACGCATAGATTGCTGAGGGAAGAATTCTTCTTTTCCCCTCTTCTTGTAGTTTTTCTCCACATTCTAGAGTACTGAGATATACTTACAGGATGAGTATCACTTGGTGTGTTGTGTGCTAGTGGTTTACAGGAAATAATCACAAGGTCAGTAATTATACTACTTTAACTTCTTCAGTAAGTAGTGAGCATCAGAGTTTTAATCTGATGGTCAAATGTTCAAGTCACTGTCCAGGCATTGCTTATGAGTTGGTTAGCTCAGCTGGTTGGATAGATGGTTTGTGATGCGGAATGATGCCATCAGTACAGGTTCAATTCCTGTACAAGCTGAGATTATTCATGAAGGGCCTGCCTTCTCAATCTTTCCCCTTACCTGAGGTTTGGTGATCCTCAGGTTAAAATCACCACCACTCAGCTCTCCTCCTCAAACAGAGCATCCTACGGTCATCCAGGACTATAGTAACTCTGCACTTCTGTCCAGTGAGGCGGACTGACTCAGTCTCCAGCTCATTCTAAACTTTCTGTTAAGACACTTCCTTCTCATTATTAACAGGTTTTCCTGTGTAATATTATACCAATGTTTAAAGGTAAAATCTGGGATGGGCTAGACAGAAATAGGCTGTTTCCAGGGATCAAAGAGCAACTGTGAAGATCCATGGAGACAAAATCAAATGCACGAGGTTTAGAACAAAGCTTAAGAGAAATTTATTTATACTGGAAGTTGTGAAGCTCTGGCATTTACTTGCAGGATCATTGATTGAGACACAATGTTCAATAGTGACAAGTGATCCTTATGTTTTTTTATCCAAGACCGGCCTCAGTCTAAACATTTGCTCCAAATGTTGGTGTAATTGTTCAAACTAAGAGGTGTCAGCTATCAAGAAGCAGCAGAACCAGTAAATTTAATCTAAATGCCAGCAAATATAGATAATCTTTGTCGATTCCTATTTTAATAAAGTCTAATAACAACATAGTCCAGGATACTGGATTAGGCCTAGAATAGAAAAGGTTTTGGACCCTTGACCTGATGAAGCTAATCTGTCATATTCGAGGTCAAGCATCATAACAGTCTCCACAAAATAACATTGACTGTGTAATGGGGATCAAGTTAATCTCTGTTCAGTGCACTCTGTACTAGCCGTTGAATAGTTTCCAAACGGTCATTCAGTGAATCTTTCAGTAACTTGTAGGTAAAAGCAAAGGACGACACTGCCCCAAAGACTGAGAGGGTCATTGGCCTGAAACTATATTTAATCCCTGTTATCATACAGGTAACGACGGTGAATCCTAACAGCATGTTGGTAACTGTTGGTGGTATCTTCCTTGGCAATCGATGATTGCTTTCTGCTTTCAGAATTGAACTGGGTTTATTGACTTTGTTGGCCAGACTTTGCAGAAACGTGTCACTAAGTCCCAGCTGTTTCTGGAGATATATCCACCCAGTAACTGTGAACCCAATGGTGGTAAACAAAGACCACACTGGCATTGACATTGGCTTTGAAGATGGTACTAACACTGGTGCTGCACCCACTGCTCCAGAGAGAATGACCAATAACCAGACTCTCTTCATCAAACTGCTTCTTTTGGCTTCTGTAATTTCCAGCACCATTTTTGGGATGGAGAGTGAGAAAACATTTGATTTAATGCTCGCGAGATCCCTGGCGAGGGTAGTCTTTAATTTTGGGAAATCGTATTCTTCCCTCTCAAAACTAGAGATCAGAAAAATGGCTGGTGGTGTAACCCCAACACTTTGGAAGTTACTGATACAGTCCCTGCGGATTGTGCTCCAGCCTTCATCAAGGTCAATCCTTTGCTTCTTCATTGAGTGAGCATCATTATCGATCTTGGTTCGGATATAGTAGAACTCTTTGCCCTGTTCCTGAATCCTTTTGGCAATTTCTGCATCGTTTTCTCTGAATCGGGACTGAGACACAATGATGAAAAAGTCAAAGTTTTCAAACTTCACTTTCTTTAGGTAATTATTTAGTTCAAAACCAAAGGAATTTGTTCCTGGCAGATCCCAGAGTTGGACATTAGGCAGAGCTTGATAGGGATATCTGGTTGGCTCCATCCTGGTTTCTTCATTCCCTGTTGGAGCAGCTCCTTGATCGTCACTCCAAAGATCTCTCATAGCATTGATGAAGGTGGATTTCCCAGAGCCCACATCACCCATCACTGCAATGTTAAGCTGCACATTGTCTAAGTGGTTGGACTTATTCTTCATCTGCAGAATCACTGTTTCCAATTGATCAGAGTTGCATGTATATTTTAGCTTATTCCTTTCTTGAGCAGTGAAAAACTTGGAGAGAGTGGACTGGGCCATGTGATCTCTGAAAGAAACATCAATATACAAATATTAGACATGGGGCAGGATGTTCCGGTCCTTCCTGTCAGCAGTGTCTTCCAGTCTCGCCAAAGGTGACTCAGCACCCCCCCCCCTTACACTCCGTGACAGGTTCCCCAGTGACAGGACGGATGAGCCATAGAAAATGTTGTAAATACCCCTCTGAAATGGCCTAGCAAACCATTCAGTTTAAGAACAATTAGGGATGGGCAATAAATGGGTAACAAATGCTGGCCCAGACAGCGACACCCATATCCCCTGAACAAAAAAAAATACAACAATGGGACAAAAAGATTCCACCAGGAGCCAATGGCAAGCCACCTCCACAGCCAGAAAACACACTGTGCCAAGGGGGTGCAAGGTGTACCATCCTTGCATTCAGGAATATTTAAGAAGTTTCATAGCTTTATTGGAGCGTTAAATGCCTCTTGTTGCTGAATCTACCAAAATTTTAAAGAACAGTTGCTTTGATGAAATGTCACAGACCTAAAGCTTTATTTCTCTCTCCTCAGATGCTGACAGACCTGCTGAGCTTTTCCAGCATTTTCTGTTTTCATTATTTCAGTTTTGTATTGATACAACTGTAGATTGAATCAATAGTTGGGCAAGGCTTTTGATAAAGTCCCACATAAGAGGTTAGTGCACAAAATTAAAGCACAGGTGAAAGGGGGTAGCAGACAGGAAACAGAGAGTAGGAATAAATGGATATTTTCCTAAGTGGAAGGCAATGACTAGTGGGGTCCCATTGAGATCAGTACTTGGGCCCTAGCTATTCACAATTCAGGAATGGTTCATTGAATGTGTTAGAGATTGTTTTTTGGAGCAATATCAGGGAGCAAGCTATTCTAGATTTGGTATTATGTAATGAAGTAGGGCTAATAAATTACCTCATATTTAAGGATTTTCTAGGGAAGAGTGATCATACCAAGCTAAAATTTCAGATTCAGTTTGAAGGCGAGAAACTGGAAACCCACACTAGCATCCTGAATTTAAACAAAGGAAATTACATCAGCATGAGGACAGATTTGGCCTTAGTGGACCAGACAGGAAGTCTGAAAGGTAGGATAGTTGATGAATAGTGGCAGATATTTAAGGAGATATTCAAGTCCTCTCAAATTAAATATATCCCAGGGAGGATGAAAGATGGTAGGGGGGTGGGGGAGGGTGCGAAAGACTTCCATGGTTAAGGATAACAAAAAGACATACCATATTGCAAAGGCTAGTGGCATACTCCCCTTGATTGGGAAGCTTTTAAAAAGCAACAGAGGTTCACAAAAATAAAAAAAAAGGAAAATGCTAAATTATTAAAGAAAACTCATGTAAAATATAAAAATTGACAACAAAAGCATTTATCAGTATATAAAGAAGATCAGAGTAACTAAAGTGACTGTTGATCCCTTGGAAGATGAAGTTGGGGATTTAATAGTGGGGAATGCAGAAATGGCTGAGACAATAAATCAATATTTTGCTGGTTTTCACAGTGGAGGACACAAGTATTATCCCAATAGTAGCAGAAGTTATAGAAAGGGAGGAACTTAGAACTATCATCATCACTAGGGAAAATTACTGAGCAAACTATTGGGATTGAAGGCAGGCAAGTCCTCAGGGTCTGCAGGCCTACATCCTAGAGTCTTAAAGGAAGTGACAACAGAGATAGCGGATCCAATAATTACAATATTCCAAAATTCCCTGGATGCGGGAAAAGTTACAGTGAATTGGGAAAATGCTAATGTAACACCCTTATTCAAAAAGGTAGACCATGTTCAACTTATGTTTTGCAGGTGGACAATGTTCTACCACCTATTCTTTGTGGAAATATTTATGCAGAAAACAACTTTGACCACAAGTTCATCAGCCAGTGCTCCACACATAACATCCTCAATTAGCTGTAGAAAAAAAAAATGGTGTACCCAGTCTGGTGGTTCTGTCAGCAGATTGCCAAAGGCAGTATATATACCTTATTGGCAGGACTTCCAACTAAGATGTAGCTTAACCAGTGGTAAGAGGATCACTTACCATCAGATTCTTTCTACACATCCATAGAACCATAGAATCCCTCCAGTGGAGAAAGAGGTGATTCAGCCCATCAAGTCTGCACTGACACACTTAAAAAAAAATCTTACCGAGGCCCTATCCTTGTGACCCTGTGCATTTACCAAGGTCAATCCACCTAACCTACACATCTTTGAACTGTGGGGGGAAACTGGAGCACTGAGAGGAAACCAACACAGACACAGGGAGAACGTGCAAACTCCACACAGACAGTCACCCAAGGTCAGGATTCAACCCAGTCACTGGTGCTATGCGTTAGCAGTGCTAACCACTCTGCCACTGTGCTGCCCAAAGTCTCACAGCCTCCACTTGTTGGCCTTGAAGGGGCTGTGGTGGGGAAGAGACTATCATCCTCCTTCTGGAATGTGCCTTTGCACAACTATTCTGGGGACTGATGAGGTGTTTTTGTTGAGGTTCAGCCTAGGCATCTCTATGGCACAGGACATTGTGTTCTACAGGCTGTACCAGGGATGCACTCCAAGACAAACATCAACTGTAATTGGAGGAAAATTTCCAAAAGGCATCCCGTATGGTGTCACACAAAAGGTTAACAGGCAAGATACAGGCTCTTGGAGTTGGGGGTAATACAATAGCATGAATAGAGGATTGATTAAAGGACAAGAAGCATAAAATGGGCTAGAACAGCTTTTTTTCAAGTTGGCAGGCAATGAATAGTGGAATGTCACAAGGATCAGTACTGGAGCCTCAGTTATTTACAATCCATATTAATGGCTTAGTTGAAGAAACAAATAGTAACATATCTAAGTTTGTTGATGATGTAAGCTCGGTGGCAAGGTAAGCTGTGAGGAGAATGCAGAGAGGTAATAAATGTCTCTCTGCAGCGATTTCATATTCTGTTATTTTTCTTTATTAACTATTGAATTTGTATTAAAAGCCAGTCATAAAGCAGATGATTTTTAAAAATCACTAATTTATTAGTGAAATGATATAAAAATAATTGTTATGGAAAAAGACTGGATACTTTATAAACCTAATGTTTTCAGAAACTGCAGAATTGTTCAAACACACACATTCCCCTCCAATTTTGATAAGCTACAGAACATGATATGCCAAAGCCTAGCTCTAGAATCAGGTTCAATGCTCAAGCCAATTGGAATTTGTTAAGGAAGAAATAACTGACTTTTTCAAACTGTTTTTACTTAAACGTTTTTTATTCAGACTGTTTTAATAAACAGTATATTAATTAAAGATGATTGTATTAATTAGCCACCAGTTAGCAGATGATTGAATCACTGGTAAGCCTTAAATTAGAATTAATGAATCAGTAATGGATCAGTGGTTACATTAGAAAGGCTGGGTTGTATTTTCTGTAAAAATTTAAAGAATGTACAAGTACAATAAATGTACTGTGAAGTGAGACCATCAAGCTTTGATTAGCCTTGAGATTTGAAACACTGGAATTGTATTGAATCAGATAACAGGATAGTCTGGAATAAGCTGACTGTATTTCCCTCCTAACATGGTGGCGTAAGTCATTGGCAATCCAGTTAAATTAATCTGATAACAAAACTGATCAATTGTAATATTATAACTATCAAATACTAATAGGAGGCCATGGTCATTCTGAGACTAAAATTAAAGTTTCTGAATGTATTTCTTACTAAGGTAAAGGTAAAATCGCCATAGTCCCAGAGAGTGCTCTGGCCTTTTGGGGGGAGAATTAACTGGTGGTGATTTAATCTGAGGATTACCGCACCTAAGGTAAGAAGTAAATTTGTGAAGATGGGGCCTTTGTGCATAATCTCAACCAGTACAGGAACTGAACCCACGCTGTTGGCTTCGATCTGCATCACTAACCATCTGTCCAGATAACTGAGTTAAACCAGCTCCCTTACTAGCCAAGTATTGAAGACGTCTACAGTCAGAATTCCTGGGGGGGAAAACTAGTGAAGCGAACGAGCAGCCATTACAGCTGACACTCTGGCTGAGATCAGATAGACGAGAATGAACCCAAGCAAGATTAGTCCCAGCCAGATAAATTGTGAAAATAGATTGGAGGATGTGATCAATTGTATCAAAGGCTGCAGACAGATTGAAAAGATCAATGGCAGACGCAAAGGATATTATTTTGACTTTGGCTGAGACCCAGTTGGAGGCATTCAAACACGGAGTCCTGAGAAAGATGGAAATGGCTTTGTAAGGAGGTATCACATTTAAGCATAATGGAGAGGATGAGGAATTTGGACCTGGGGCATAGTTTGCAAGGACTAAGATGTCCTGGCTGGTTTTAGACATAAGAGGTGATGATTGCAGATGTGATAGTTGAGAGAGTGAACAGTTAACAAAATTAACTAATACTGGAAGCTGTAAAGGAAGTTGGACAATCAGAATCATATTGAGGCTGCAAGGGATGTGTCTCGGGAGCAAGATAAACTTAGACAACATGAGGGGAAACAGGAGAGAAAGTGTCCTCTACCTGTTCACCCACAGTGTGCCCAATCTCAGAGCCTGTACACAACACTCACTAAACTCTGGGCTTCAGGATTGCAATAACACCAGTTTTAAACAAGTTAAACAATACAAAGAAAAGGTGAGATCTGAGAAAGGATGAGTACTTACATTACTCCTTCTTTTCAGATTCGGAACCTATTTAATACACAAACTCCTAAAATGAGGATGCTTCTGTGAGGGCTCGACAGTTGCAAAATGTTTCTGCAAGAATGAAACCGCAACTGAAAGAACGCTCACAGGTCGAGGGGTGGGGTTTGTTCTAACAAGGCAGGAAGTGGAAAGCACTCTCTCTGGAGGTGGAGTTACAGACAGTGACAGCAACATGAGGCTGACTTACAGATACTGTTGCTGAAAACAGAACAAGTTCAGCAGAGATTGAAAATTCTAAATTCAGTGTGTTGTCGTTAATCATCAGACAACCATTTTGTGAGTTAGATTTTTTAAAAAGCTTATGATTTGGTTCTGGATGAGTAAACCAGGAGAATGATATTGCACACAGTCTAGGTTTCTGTGACTGCATTTCTACAATTAGAACAGACTATTCCATTTTTAAACAGATGTATTGGGCTGCAGATTCTGAGCTCCAGGGCAGTGTAACTGTGAGGGTACCTATAATAATCTCACTGAGGCCAGTCTTCCATAATCAACATCCTTCATTTACAATGTGCACAAATTACCACTTGGCAGCTGCAGTGTACAGGCCAAGCCCTGGAGTCCTTCTACTGCCAGGCTGAGTGGAGCCAACTGGTTTTAAACCCCCTAAAAACTACTTCCCTGTTGGGTGAATAGGGAAGCTTGTATTTGTTATGTATGAGGTACATAGCCCGTTTAGGAGGATGGGTCAGGTGACTCGGGGTGTGGGTTGATCTGTTCGGGAAAGCGCTCCGACAGCCTGTCGAGGGCTGGAGTGCGAGTGGGGGGAGGAAACTGGCACTCAGACTTGGGTGCAGCGATGGAACTATTCGTTACAGTGCTGCTGATCACTGGGGATGGCAGGGTGAGTGAGGAGTCTTGTGGTCATTGAGGGACCACAATTGACAGCTAAGAGTCAGCGCAGAAGGAACAGCCTTCGGGTTAAGTCACACTGAGGCAGAAAACCATGCAGCCGTCAAAGTGAAATGGTGGGAAAGTTCGGGACCATCAGAGAGTTCTGTGAGAAAGCCAAGGCACGGTCGGCTTACATAGAGAGATTCAGTATTTTTATTGCAGTGAGCAAGATACTAACCGACTCAAGAACAGCTTCTTCCCTGATGCTACCAGACTTTTGAATGGACTAATGGAAGGACTCTTGGTGGTGTTGAAAAGCAGAGAGATCTCGGTGTTCATGTGCATAGATCCCTGAAAGTTGGCACCCAGGTTGATAAGGTTGTCAAGAAGGCGCACAGTGTGTTAGCTTTTATTGGTAGAGGGACTGAATTTCGGAGCCGTGAGGTCATGTTACAACTGTACAAAACTCTGGTGCGGCCACACTTGGAGTATTGCGTACAGTTCTGGTCGCCACATTATAAGAAGGATGTGGAGGCATTGGAAAGGGTGCAGAGGAGGTTTACCAGGATGTTGCCTGGTGTGGTGGGAAGGTCTTATGAGGAAAGGCTGAGGGACTTGAGGTTGTTTTCATTAGAAAGAGGAAGGTTAATTGAGGCATACAAGATGATCAAAGGATTGGATAGGGTGGGCAGTGAGAGCCTTTTTCCTCGGATGGTGATGGCTAACACAAGGGGACATAGCTTTAAATTAAGGGGTGGTAATTATAGGATGGATGTCAGAGGTAGGTTCTTTACTCAGAAGGTAGTAAGGTCGTGGAATGCCCTGCCTGCAGCAGTTGTGGACTCGCCAACTTTAAGGGCATTCAAATGGTCAGTGGATAGGCATATGGATAACATTGTAATAGTTTAGGTTAGAGGGTCATTAGATTGGTTCCACTGGTCATTGCAACATCGAGGGCTGAAGGGCCTGTACTGCACTGTAATGTTCTATGTTCCTGGGCAGCCATTCAGTTATGTTGGAACTGACTAAAGTCTTTTGTTTTAAACTTTAACTCAGATTTGGAGGGTTTGAGAGGGTTTAAGAGAACAGGACAATTAGTCATCAGAAGTTCAAGCAGTTCCCACTGAATCAATGTACTGGGATTTCCGAGAGTTCCCGTACCGTATCTTTCGGTCTGCATCTTATCATTGATCCTCAGAAGACCAATGTGCAGCCATTTGTGGAAACATATGTTACAATTCACCCTATTCAACACAAACGATCCTCTGTCGCTGATTTGCCGCTGAAGATTTTATTAAATGCCTCTGAACTTGATCCATCTCAGCCGCCCGGCTCCTCAGAATTTGTATCATCTGTCATGTCGAAGCAACTTGCTGAGAGTATAGAATCGACAGAAAGCAGGAACATCCAGCATTTCATAGGGTACAGTAAATTGTCTGATAGCTCACTCTTTTCCTCTTTGATATCTTCACTGTCCTCATCCCTAAAGCTGGGAAATGAGGGATTGTGAATGAAGGAAATCACCAGCAGGAGGACGGTTAAAAAAACAAAACCTTCTGAATGTACAAAGTTCAGTTTGTCAAGGCAAGAACAACACCAGAACATGACATATACACCCTCGACTGCAAACAGCCTGCAGAGGTCTCAGTGTTTTTCTTTTATATCTGCTTGTCCAGTGAATTAGTCCCTGTGCCGAAAAGAACAAATGAATCAGTAGTAGGGTCACTGGCCCTACGTATAGATACTGAGGAGCTGAACTTAACATCATGGGATATGTTCCTTGTCATAGAATGCTTCACATATTCGGCCCATCACTTTTGAATTCTTTTATGTTTAATCTCACCATTTCATGTTTCATGAGAAATAAATATTATGTAGAATTGGTTGTTTTGAAGTTCAATATTTTGCAGGTTTTATGTTGTTTAAAAAAAAGGTTCCAAGTTAAAGTCAGACCAATAGCATTTGTACATGTACAAAGGGAGAAGTCAGGATTATAAAAGAGATGGGAATGTGCTCCTAACATAACAAGAGAATGCTGAGAGAGACATTACATGGGTGACTTTATGAGAGGGAGAAGATTTTACTTGCATTTCAAAACGAGAAGAAATGCCTATCAGAATTTTGAGTCACTGTTGCAATTCAGGCTCTAATGTTAGGGGTTAGTGCCATCTGCTGCCCAGAAGGGTTATTTCAGGAGAAAGTTAATTTGAGGAACACGATGAATTCAAATACATATTGTACAGGATGGAGTTGAGAAATAATCTGAAAACAGGAGAAGTAATTGTTGGAATGGTAATTGTTGCAGAAATTCAGTTCATTTTCAGAAATGACATTGACTAAACCCAGATTGGTAGAAAAACCCTTTGAAATACAGTCAATGGAGGTTTCACTAAAAGACCATCCAGATTGCTTCCAGACTTTGTGATGATAAAATTGCAGGCACACAAAATTAGACAGAAAGAGGAAAAATCTAAAAGACAGTGGGAGGATGTGGAACCTCAATTGACTGATCTATTTTTGATATGTTAGTCCAGAGAGAATGAGGCTGAGGTGTTCATCTCATCAGATTTGGTGAAGTTATTGCAGAAGAGTCCAGAGTTAACAGAGCTGAGCCAGACAGCTTATTCTGAAACTGAGGCAGAATACAATCCAGAGTGTGATTACCTCAAGGACAATGAAGAAATGGAGACCACCTCAAGACCCTGCAAATGAGAAATGGCCCTATTTCACATCTAGATATTGGAATGAAATTTAAAGGGTGGATCATGAAATTCTAATAGCAGGACATTCGGAAGTTAGGAAAACCCAACCCAAACTACAAAAACATTTCTATTGACCTTGTCTACATGAAGAAATAGGATGTTGTAATAATTCCTGTTCACCTGTTATTTAAATAAATACCACAACATTACCTGACATACAACTAAAATACAGACGCTTGTAGTCTCATGGCTGCCAGTTCAGCTTCCAAGGTCAAACTGGCACAGGGACTCATTTTGCTCGGGTGATCCTCTATCTTGGATCCTGATTAGTTACCTGGGTCACATGACCCTCTCTGCAGACCGCACCTTAAAGGGGACAAATACCACATCGTCCCCCTCTAAACTATTTCATATGTAGATAATAATTTACTTACTCAGTCCCCAATAATTCGAACATTAAACACATTATTCAGTCCATTGTAAATTGACTCTTTCAGGTGTTTTTTGATTTCTAGTGGAGCAGCGTAACTCCTGTGTTGGGGTGCTTCTACTGTGGTGCTTTCTGCAGGTATTTCTTCAGATACTGGTTACTCCCCTTCACTCTTTCCCATGGGGACTACAGGCTTGCCTGTCATAGCCTGAGTTGGTACTTCATTGTTTAGATAGTTACCAATGTTTTCCACTGGTAACATGGGTTCAGGTGGCAGGATTCGCTGCTGGAACAACTCTTGTCTTCTTAAATGATCTGGATGCTTCTGGAAGATTCTTCCTTGCAAGTCCACTTCATAAGACAGTGGTCCTGTTTTAGATACAAAACTCCTGGGACTCACCTTGAGCTGCTTCCAAAATTTCTGACAAACACAACTTCATCCACTCAAAATAATCTTGTTGATTTGCCTGGATCATGATTTTTCTTCTGACTGCACTGACTGGCCTCTACTCACCCCAACAAATTCAAAAACGCCAGGCTTTTTCTAGTCCTAAGACACTGGCCCATCAATAACTCTGCTGGTAGCACTCCTGTTGTCGAGTGCGGAGTGGGTCTACAGTCCAGAAGTATTGATGAGTTTCTAGTTTACAGCATCATGTGTGACTACTTCCTAATACCTGCCTTGAGGATTTGGAATGCTTGTTCAGCCAGTCCATTGGATGCTGGGTGTAAGGCCCAGTCCTGATGTGCTTGATACCAGTGAAGGAGGTGAAATTTTGAAATTCAGCACATGTGAAAGTTATCCCATTATCTGGTACAATTAATTCAGATACCTGTGGGTTAAAAAACACTACGCAAATTCTCAATTGCAGCGTGCAACATCATAGACTTAATTTGAAACACTTCCACTTTGAATGGGTATCCACCAAGAGAAAAAACATTGTGCCCCAACAATATCCCCACATAATCAACACAAACTTATATCCATGGCTGGCCCGGCCATTCCCAAGGGTGCAATGGGTGGAAGCAGGCAACCGTTGTTACAATTGACACACTGTTCACAATGCATCACTGGATTCTCAATATCGGCATCAATGCCAGGCCAATATATAAAACTCCTGGTGTGCATCTTCATCTTAGATATATCCAATGGGCACTTGGAATTTAACTAGGAGCAACTCCCTTACTGGTACAGGGGCAACTACTCTGGTTCCCCAAAATATGTTGCCATCTTCACAACTTAATTTATCTTTTTGTGTATAATATGATTTTATCCCTTCAGAAACTGACTCACTGGCCCAAAGTGGTGCCTCACTTTGGACAACAGCACAGATCCTAGCTGGTCATATTTTTATTTAGTGTAAGGCATCCCCATGCGCACTGCCAATCAGCTTATTCCAAGCATTCTTTATCTTGTCTTTTGGAACCTCAAGTTTATCAAGATTACACACATGGGCTGAAACTTTCTGACTGTTTCCTGTTGATGGTGCACCCCAGCCAGTGTGCTTTCAACAGGAAACCCTTTGACATTAGTAGGTCCAGAATATCCTGCTGCTAACAACAGTGGGCTGTGTCCCACCACTATGAAATATGCAGTGGGATGTATGGTGAATCCTGCCCCTAACCTCCGTTACACTCTTCTACATCACCCAGGGCATCTCTTGCTCTTGGCATGCCTATATTCCCAGTTGGATTCTCTGTCTGCCATTCCCAGCATATACCAAATGTCATTGTAATTCCTGGTTTCACTTAATAACTACTTCACATGCATTTAACTAAAAGCTTTGCTTCTCAGATTTCAAGCCAATGATATCTTGACCACTGTAAATCCCACAATACCAATTTGTAAGTTTTTCAGGTTCAGGAATCACAGATTACGCAAAATAGATGGTTGTGACACGTAAGAAATTTTAAGGTAGTTCATTAAGTATTTTCAAGAAGCAATAGCTTAGATATAATGCATAAGTTATATACGGGGCAGCATGGTATCTTAGTGGTTAACACCGCTGGTTCACAGCTCCAGAGACCTGTAACCGATTCCCGGCTTGGGTCACTGTGTGGAGTTTGCACATTCTCCTCGTGTCTGCGTGGGTTTCCTCCAGGTGCACCGGTTTCCTCCCACAGTCCAAAGATGTGCAGGTTAGGTTGATTGGCCATGCTATAATTGATTCTTAGTGTCCTGAGGTGCGTAGGTTGGAGGGATTAGTGGGTAAATATATCGGAATAAGGGAGTAGTGTCTGGGTTGGATTGTGGTCAGTGCAGACTCGATGGGCCAAATAGCCTCTTTCTGCACTGTAGGGTTTCTATGATTCTAAGTTACATAGTTAGGAAAGGGATACTAAGACGACAAATGGATGTATGGTAGAGTCGGTTGATCGCTGTAGCTTGTGGCAGCAGCATTCTGCTCAGTAGCTGATCTGGGCTGCCCTTGCAGTGCCCGAAATTCCTCCTCCTCCTCTGTAACCAAAATGACCACCACAACAATTGATTCAATAGTAAAGTCCATCTCTAATCTGGAAGGGGGGATGGCTTTGGTTGGAGGAAGTGGGGAGAGAGATCGATTAGATCACTCAGAATCTCCAACCACCTACTCCCCCCATCTCTCACCCCTCAGAGAACCTCAGCACGACTGGCCCCAGCCAGAACTGAGTCCCAGGCCCCGAGGGAAGCAGCGCTGCTGCTTTGGTGCTGCTTCCCCAACCCCCCCGCCCCGACTTTGCACAACCCACACTGCCCCATCTCCACAATGCATCCTCACCATTGTGGCTGCTGGTAATGCGAGGACCCGAGGTCAGCGCTAGGACCCGAGGTCAGACACCATGAGTGCCAGCTAACCCATCACCCTGCCCTCTGCAGCATGGAGCGCTGTAGACAGAGCGACCCTACCTCCTCACTCACCCTCAGTGCTCAGACTTCTATAGAGCAGGTGTTTTATTTGCTAGTTGTAGCTGCCACAAACAAGGTCAGTAAAGTAAGTAAGGTGGACGATTGTGAGTGAACCACGCTAATTATATTGAGATGTATGCAAAAGAATGCTAACTGATGTTTTACCCATTTTGGGTGACTTCCAGATCGCGCCCGGCTTTTCTTTTTGGTGAGATGGGAATGGGCATGAACTGGATGCCATTCCCGCTCATCCACTCACTCCCAATTTTACGACCTCACCTCATTGAAAAACAGTGCGATGAGATTGTAATATCACCCCCATTGTATTTAGTCCCCTCTTTTAAATCATTAATATATATAGTTAATAGCTGGGGTTCTAGCCCCATTCCCTGTCGTACTCCACTAGTCACTGCCTGCCATTCGGAAAATGACCCGTTTATTCCTATTTTGTTGTTTCCAGTCTGCCAGTCAGTTAAATTAACCATTTTGAGGTTTTATCCCAATCCCATTATTTTAATTTTACACACTCATCTCTTACTTGGGACTTCGCTGAAAGTCTTCTCTACTAGGGTGGCCATTTAAGGGGGGAGGGCATTTCCTGAGATCCACATTATCGGCAAGAACCCTATGGATCATCCCAGCTGGAAGCTGTTCCAATTGCAGGAGAGTCCATACCACAGGTCAAAGAGGGACTCACAGTTAGAGACAGGGAGTTGAGCAGAACAGTTGCCTTTGTAATCTAGTCAGACTCTCAGACCACAACATATAGGAGCAGAATTAGGCCATTCGACCCATCGAGTCTGCTCTGTTATTCAATCACAGCTAATAGGTTTCTCAACCCCATTCTCCCACCTTTTCCCTGTAACCTTTGATCCCTTTACCAATCAAGAAGTTAACTATATCTGTCTTAAATGCACTCAATGACATGGCCTCCACAGCCTTCTGTGGCAATGAATTTCACAGATTTGCCACGCTAAGGGATCAACCGAAAGAAGACAGGAGCAAAAAGATTTGTTTATAGAGCCTCATTAAACATTAGAGCAGAAATCTAACTCCAAGATGAAAAATCTGCGGCTTTTGCTCAGAAAGAATTGAACAAGGTTTGTACTGAACAAGTAGACAAGAAACAGGAAGTGTGTTGAAAACGGTGAGGGAAAATTTAAAAACAAGAATGTCAAGAATTTATGTTGGGATATACTGAGATGATGTTTAAGATCCATTAAGCAGTGAAGGTTTACAATCATTGCAGTGCAGAAGGAGGTCATTTGGTCATTGAGTCTGCACCGATTGGGATGGCATGGTGACACAATGGTTAGCACTGCTGCCTCACAGCACTAGAGATCCGGTTTCAATTCTTGACTTGGGCCACTGTCTGTGTGAAGTTTGCACAATCTCCTCATGTCTGCATGGGTTTCCTCCGGGTGCTCTGGTTTCCTCACACTCTCCAAAGATGTGGGGTTAGGTGGATTGGCCATGCTAAATTATCCCTTAGTGTCAGGGGGACTAGCTAGGGTAAATGCATGCAGTTATGGGTTATAGGGTCTGGGTGGGATTGTGGTTGATGCAACTCGATGGCTTAATGACATCCTTCTGCACTCTAGGATTCTATGATTCTATCTGACTTGCTGAAAGAGCACATTACCCAGGTCCTCACCTCTGACCTACCCTGTAATCCCACAGATTTACCATGGCCAATCCATCTAACCTGCACATTTTTTGGATTATGGGAGAAAACCAGAGCACCTGGAGGAAGCCATGCAGATACTTGGTGAACACGCAAACGCCACACATAAGGATGGAATTGCACCCAGGTTCCTGGCATTGTGAGGCAATCATTCTAACCATTGTGCTACCTGCGGTTCAGAAGCTGATATGTCCATCAGCCTTCAGATGATTGGTTCAAATGTCCCAGTGCCATGATTAAATACCAGTACAATGCACTCATATCACTCTCTCCAGCCCACTTGTCTTCAACATGATATCCAGGCATAAGCTAGAAGGTCGCCTCCCTCAAGAATTCCACACCCCACTTCAGTCACCAGGATTTAGTTTAGAGGAGTGCAGGTGGAGAGGCATATCTTGTTCCCAACGGATAGACCAGGAAGCATCTGAATATCACCTTTCAAAGCTGGGAGGCCATTGTCCAGGAGGTCAGCACAGCAGGTAACCGCAACAGAAACACAATGCAATGCCGGAAGCAGAGGGATGATCTAATCTGCTCCACCAGTGTAAATCCTCTCTCAACTTCCTCCACTATCAAACTCTCAGCATGGCATCCTGTACTCAAGTAACTACTTTCTTCATGAAATCATACATCTGGGGGGTGCATATCAACGCTCATAATCTCACAGATGCTTGCACATCACCAACATCTCATCTGTATTGTTGTTCACATTCCATCCTCTCTTCCTCCTGGGGAGGGCGCACCACACACAGGGGACACCTATCACAGGGTTGGCAAGATTGGTAGTTGGAGCCAGGGAGGAGTAACGTGCAGTCACACAGCTATTCTGTTGGACCCTATTTGTATATGCAGTTGATCATTACTCCAGCAGTAAAGCCTTTTTTTTTCTGAAGCCTCATTGAGTCACCCTTGATTTATTACACTGGCAAAGAGGAAAATGTTTCCACAGCTACAGGGGGAAAAAAAACTGGTGCATTGAAAATAAGGAAAAACAAGGTACAGGCGCAATGTTGAAATGTTAAAATATTAAATGATTGGTAAATTAGAACATTTCAACTCCAAAGTAGAAAACTGGAGGCTGTATATTGAAAAACTATGTTACTTTTTTGTAGTGAATGAAATGACAACTGAAGAAAAGCAGAAGGTTTGTGGCCCACAGATTTACAGTTTAATTAGAGACAACGTTCCGATGAGACAAGGGGGTTTTGGTAGGTCGCGGGAACCGTGGTGCACGAAGGCTGTGTTGAACCTAGTCAGGAGGAAAGGGAAGGTGTACAAAAGGTTCAGGGAACTAGGAGAGGTTAAGGATCTTGAGGAGTATAAGGACTGTAGAAAGGAGCTTAAAAGGGAAATTAGGAGAGCCAGAAGGGGTCATGAGAAGACCTTGGCGGGTAAGATTAAGGAGAATCCCAAGGCCTTCTATAAATATGTGAAAGGTAAAAGAATGAGAAGAGAAGGGATAGGACCTATAAAAGGTGAAGAGGGAAAGGTCTGTGTGGAACCAGAAGAAATGGCAGAGGTGCTCAATGAGTACTTTGCCTCAGTATTCACGGTGGAAGCTGATCTGGGAGATTTTGCTACGGATTTGCAGCAGATGGAAAAGATTGAGTTTGTGGATATTAAGGTGGAGGATGTGTTAGAACTTTTGAATTCTATCAAGATAGATAAGTCACCGGGACCAGATGGGATATACCCCAGGATACTGTGGGAGGCGAGGGAAGTGATTGCAGAGCCCCTGGCGATGAACTTTGCGTTGTCAGTGGAGACGGGAGAGGTTCCGGAAGATTGGAGGATTGCGGACGTAGTCCCTATTTTCAAGAAAGGGAACAGAGATAGCCCGGGAAATTACCGACCGGTGAGTCTGACCTCAGTGGTTGGTAAGCTGATGGAGAGGCTTCTGAGGGACAAGATCTACGAGCATTTGGAGAGGTTTGACATGATCAGGAATAGTCAGCATGGATTTGTCAAGGGCAGGTCGTGCCTTACAAGCCTAGTTGAGTTCTTCGATAATGTGACTGAACACATTGACGAAGGAAGTGCCGTGGACGTGGTGTACATGGACTTCAGCAAGGCGTTTGATAAGGTCCCCCATGCAAGACTTCTTGAGAAGGTGAGAGGGCATGGGATCCAAGGGCCTTTGGCCTTGTGGATCCAGAACTGGCTTGCCTGCAGAAGGCAGAGAGTGGTTGTGGATGGGTCTTTTTCTGAATGGAGGTCAGTCACCAGTGGAGTGCCCCAGGGATCTGTTCTAGGACCCTTGCTGTTTGTCATTTTCATAAATGACCTGGATGAGGAAGTGGAGGGATGGGTAAGTAAGTTTGCTGATGACACGAAGGTCGGTGGTGTTGTGGATGGTCTGGAAGGATGTCAAAAGTTGCAGCAGGACATAAATAGGATGCAGGACTGGGCGGAGAAGTGGCAGATGGACTTCAACGCGGATAAATGCGTAGTCGTCCATTTTGGCAGAACCAACGGGATGAACGAGTACACTATCAAGGACATAGAACATAGAACATAGAACATTACAGCGCAGAACAGGCCCTTCGGCCCACTATGTTGCGCCGACCAGTCTTTTAAAAAAAAACACTGACCCACTAATCTAAACCAATCCCTTTTCGTCCATAAACCTATCCACAAATCTCTTAAACGCCCCAAACTAGGCGCATTTACAACCGCAGCAGGCAGGGCATTCCAATCCCTCACCACCCTCTGGGTAAAGAACCTACCCCTGACATCCGTCCTATAACTACCACCCCTTAATTTAAAGCCATGCCCCCTCGTGCTAGCATTCTCCATCCAAGGAAAAAGGCTATCACTATCCACCCTATCTAAACCTCTAATCATCTTATATGTTTCAATAAGATCCCCTCTTAGCCTCCTTCTTTCCAGCGAAAACAACCCCAAATCCCTCAGTCTCTCCTCATATGACCTCCCCTCCATACCAGGCAACAAAACTACCTTATCTACTTGATTCCCAACTTTCAGGGATCTATGTACACATACACCTAGATCCCTCTGCTCCTCCACACTATTCAAAGTCTTCCCATTAGCTCTATACTGAACACATCTGTTACTCCTACCGAAATGAATTACCTCACACTTCTCCGCATTAAACTCCATCCGCCACCTCGCGGCCCAGCTCTGCAACCTGTCTAAGTCCCCCTGCAAACTATGACACCCTTCCTCACAATCTACTCTAAGGAGTCTTAGTAGTGTTGAAGAGCAGAAGGACCTTGGGGTCCGGGTCCACAGGACTCTTAAATTGGCCTCGCAGGTGGAAGAGGTGGTCAAGAAGGCGTATGGTGTACTGGCCTTCATTAATTGAGGGATTGAGTTTAGGAGTCGGGAGGTAATGCTGCAACTTTATAAGACCCTTGTCAGGCCTCATTTGGAGTACTGTGCGCAGTTCTGGTCGCCTCACTATAGGAAAGACGTAGAAGCTATTGAAAGGGTACAGAGGAGATTTACAAGGATGTTGCCTGGACTGGGAGGCATGCCTTATGAAGTTAGGTTGAGGGAGCTGGGTCTCTTTTCCCTGGAGAGACAAAGGTTGAGAGGCGACCTGATAGAGGTTTATAAAATGTTGAGAGGAATGGATAGGGTGGATTCTCAGAGGCTATTTCCCCGGGTTGAAATGGTCGCTACGAGAGGACACAGATTTAAGGTGCGGGGAGGAAAGTACAGAAGTGATGTTAGGGGTAGGTTTTCCACTCAGAGGGTGGTGAGTGAGTGGAATCGGCTGCCATCAGTGGTGGTGGAGGCGAACTCGCTGGGGTCTTTTAAAAGACTCCTGGATGAGTATATGGGGTTTTATGGGATTCGGGGTTATAGATAGGTGTTGATGTGATCGGCGCAACTCATGGGCCGAAGGGCCTGTTTGTGCTGTAGTGTTCTATGTTCTATGTTCTATAACATTGCCTGATGTTTTAGACACCAGATGATTGAGCTGATAATCATTTCAACACCCAATACTCAATCATTATATTCAGGTACAAATTTCACTCAGCAGTCCAATAGCCTGGGGAGACAGTCTCAAGATTCATGGCCAGATTGGGAGGATAAGCAGAGCATTGCAAATTTGGCCCAGCTTTATTAGAAATGTTGAGGGACCATTTGGACTGTGGAAACAAATGGCCTGATTGTACAAAATGAGTTATTGGCAGAGACCAAAATTTCTCTCGAAAAATTGTGGAACTAGCCCAAACAACTGAATGTGCAGAACAGGGTGTGCCAAGTGAGGTAAACTGCTTGTGGCAGTCAACAACTGCTTTGAAGGGCAACCTGAATGTGGTTACGGTACAGTCCAATAAAAGGTACAGCTTTCAGTGTGGTGAAAAACAGCTCCAAGAAATATTCTGATGTGAAAATGATACATGTTTCAGGTGCGACAAAAAGCATGATACAGTGTGAAGCTGTCAGGACAGAACGCTCAAGAAAAACCCCACAATGTTTAGTTTAATTCCAGTGCAGAGACTGGCTGTGGTGCCTGACAAGAGACCCAAATTGTTCACCCAAAGCTGCATGAGTAAAGTGCTTTATAGATAACCTTGATGGTAAATGGCAGAACTCTTAAAATGCAAGTTGACACAAGGGCTATGGCTCCAGTCGTAGCAGGTATTTTGTTACTTTCAAAATGGCCTCAGACCACTGAGAGTTAACGAGCTTGGGGCTATATTGTCTACTTATACTGGAAAGACATTACAGACTGTAGGGGCAGCTACAGTTATAGTGTCCTACAATGATCAGATGGTACAGTTATCTGTTTTAGTAATTAAAACTGGCTTTCACGTAGAAAACAGAGAGTTGGAATAAATGTATCCTTTTCAGAGTGGAAAGGTGTAACTAGTGGAATACAACAGGGATCATTCTTGGCCCACCATGGTTCACTATTCACATTAATGACCTGGAGGAAGGAACAAAATATAAGTTTTCAAATTTGCTGATGATATGAATGTAGGTGGAAAGGTATGTTGTGATGAGAATATTGAGATTCAGCCACGGGATATAGTTAGATTGGATGATTGGATGAAAACCTGGCAAATGGAGGTTAATGTGCGGAAGTGTGAGGTCATGCATTTTGATGGAAGGAGATAAAAGGCAGATTATTATCTCAAAGCAGAGAGACTGCACATGAGTGAAGTGAAGAAGAATCTAGGTAATCTAGTGTATGGATCACAAAAAGATAGCAGGGAGGTCCAACAAGTAAAAACATACAACGTTTTGGCCTTTATTGCAAAGGGATTGGAGTTTCAAAATAGGGAGGTTTTATTGCTTGGTGAGGCCTCACCTGGAATACTACATACAGTTTTGGTCCCCTTACCTAAAAAAGGATGTAGTAACATTGGAGGCAGCCCAAACAAGATTTACCAGGCTAATTCCTAGGATGATGGACTTAAATAGCATGGGTCACTATTCCTTGGAGTTTAGAGGGGTGAACTTATTCAAACAGCTCTGATCCTCAGGATGCTTGACAGGATAGATGGTGAGATGTTTTCACCAGTGGGAGAACCTTGATCAAGGGAACATAAGTTACAAAATAAAAGGCCAGTCATTTAAAACTGAGGTCTGTAGAAATCTCTTCTAGTGCCATCAATAGCTTCAGCAAGACAGCAGAGGTGTGTTCTCTTATTTGCTGCGAACAATTGTATTTTTAAGCATCACCCAGGGATATCAAATGCAGATGCACTAAGCAGGTTGTCCCTGCCACAGACAATGGCATCAGCGTCCTGTAAGAGATATTTCTGACACTACATATGATAGACTCCTTGCCAGTTTCAGCGAAGCACATAAGCACAGAAAGTCACCTAGGATTATCAAAGGTTACAAGATGGTAATGCAAGGGTGGAGGTATGAGAAATCGGAGCTGTTAAAGCCTTACCAACATAGAACGATGGTGATAACCTATGTTGTGGGTAGCTAGGGTTATTGTCTGCCCCAAGAAAGACAGATATTGTTGCAAGACCTGCACAGCAGGTCAAAGCAGGATGAAATCACTAGCTTTGTTATGTATACTGGCCAGGCCTGAATGGAGAAATAGGAAGGGTGGTTTGTCAATGCTCCATTTGTTAGGCTCAACAGGCTTTGCTGCCACCCGCTAGTCTGCACCCTTGAGAATGGCCAGGGAGACCTTGGGCAAGAATGCATATCGACATTGCAGAACCCTTTATGTTTTCTGACAGTAGTAGACACACACCGGAATTGGTTGGATGTCCACCTGTTGAAGTCCAAAGCAGCCACTGCCACGATTGATGTTTGAAAAAAAATCTTTGCCATTCATGGTATCCCGGAGGTCTTAGTATCAATGGATGGTGCATCCTTCATGACAGGAATTTCAGAAATTTGTAAAATCAAATGGCATTCCCCATGTTTGGCAAGCACCTTAGCAGTCAGCATCAAGTTTATTATTGAGAAGCCTTTATAGATCACCAGCTTTTTGCTGGGCAATGTGACCCCAGTCAAGCTGCTAATGGGGTGCAGTTTAAGGACACATTTGAATATGATATGTCCAGATTTGGTGGGGAGGGGGAGGCTCGGCAAGTCTCTCAGAAAGAGAATAGTGACTCAGAGAAGGATGACAGAGTTTTCCACGATGAGGATTTGGCAATGGTCAGAAATTCTGCATGGATGGCTCATAATTACATAGTTAGAACAGTACAGCACAGTACAGGCCCTTTGGCCCTCAATGTTGTGCCAAGCTATGTTCAAACCCAAGATCAAGCTATCCCACTCCCTATCATTCTGGTGTGCTTCATATGCCTATCCAATAACTGCTTGAAAGTTCCTAAAGTGTCCGACTCCACTATCACAGCAGGCAGTGCATTCCACATCCCAATCACTCTCTGAGTAAAGAATCTACCTTGGACATTCTTCCTATATCTCCCACCGTGAACCTTAAAGTTATGCCCCCTAGTAACAGCTACATCCACCCGAGGAAATAGCCTCTGAATGTCCACTCTATCTATCCCTCTCATCATCTTATAAACATCTATTAAATCACTTCTCATTCTCCTCCCCTCTAAAGAGAAAAGTCCCAGCTCCCTCAATCTTTCCTCATAAGACCTACCCTCCAAACCAGGCAGCATCCTGGTAAATCTCCTCTGCACTCTCTCCAATGCTTCCGCATCCTCCTTATAATGAGGTGACCAGACTGAACACAATATTCCAAATGTGGTCTCACCAAGGTCCGATATAGTTACAGCATAACCCCACAGCTCTTAAACTCAAACCCCCTGTTAATAAACGCTAACACACTATAAACCTTCTTTACGGCTCTACCCACTTGAGTGGCAACCTTCAGAGATCTGTGGATATGAATCCCAAGATCTCTCTGTTCATCCACATTCCTCAGAAACCTGCCGTTGACTCTGTAATCTGCATTCAAGTTTGTCCTACCAAAATGAATCACCTTGCACTTAGCAGGGTTAAACTCCATCTGCCACCTTTCGGCCCAGCTCTGCATCCTATTAGTGTCTCTTTGCAGCCTACAGGAGCCCTCCATCCATTACTCCACTAATCTTGGTGTCATCAGCAAATTTACTAACCCACCCTTCAGCCCCCTCTTCCAAGTCATTGATAAAAATCACAAATAGCAGAGGACCCAGCACTGTTCCCTGTGGTACACCGCTGGTAACTGGCCTCCAGTCTGAAAACTTTCCCTCCACCACTGCTCTCTGTCTTCAATGAGACAACCAGTTTACTTATCCAATTGGCCAAATTTCCTTCTATCCCACACCTCCTTACTTTCTTCATGCACCTACCATGGGGAACCTTATCAAACACCTTACTAAAATCCATGTATACAACATCAACTGCTCTACCTTCGTCTACACACTTAATCACCTCCTGAAAGAATTCAATCAAATTTGTGAGGCAGGACTTACCCCTCAGGAAACTGTGCTGACTATCCCGGATTAAACTGCATCTTTCCAAATGGCCATAAAACCAATCTCTCAGGACTCTTTCTGTTAACTTACCTACCACTGAAGTAAGACTAACTGGCCTATAATTACCAGGGTCATTCCTATTTCCTTTCTTGAAGAGAGGAACAACATTTGCCACTCTCCAGTCCTCTGGCACAATCCCCGTGGACAGTGAGGACCCAAAGATCAAAGCTAAAGGTTCCGCAATCTCATCTCTTGTCTCCCAAAGTATCCATCTGGCTCAGGGGACTTATCGACCCTCAGGTTTTTCAAAATTGCTATTACATCTTCCCTCAACACATCTACCTCCTCCATCCTATCAACCTGCATCATGCACTTATCCTTAAAAACATGGCCCCTCTCCTTAGTGAACACTGAAGAAAAGTATTCATTCAACGCCTCACCTACCTCTTCTGACTCTATGCACAAGTTCCCACTGCTACCCTTGACTGGTCCTGACCTCACCCTGGTCATTCTTTTATTTCTCACATAAGAGTAAAAACCCTTGGGGTTTTCCTTTATCCGACCCGCCAAGGACTTCTCATGTCCCCTCCTAGCTCTCCTAACCCTTTTTCTAACTCATTCCTAGCTACCTTGTCACCCTCAAGCGACCCAACTGAACCTTGTTTTTTTATCCTTACATACGCTTCCTTTTTCCTCTTGACAAGACATTCAACCTGCTTTGTGAACCATGGTTCCCCCACTTGGCCATTTCCTCCCTGCCTGCCTGACAGGGACATACCTATCAAGGACATGCAGTATTTGTTCCTTGAAAAAGCTCCACTTTTTGTTTGTGCCCAAACCTGACAGTTTCAGTTCCCATCTTATGCCCCCTAATTCTCGTCTAATTGAATCATAACTACCCCTGCCCCAATTATAAACCTTGCCCTACTGTGTGACCTACCCCTCTCCATTGCAATAATGAAGGACACCAAATTGTGGTCACTATCTCCAAGTGCTCTCCCACAAACAAATCTAACACTTGGCCTGGTCCATTACCCAATACCAAGTCCAATGTGGCCCCACCTCTTGTCGGTTTATCCACATATTGTGTCAGGAAACCCTCCTGCACACACTGTACAAAAAGTGTCGCATCCGAGCTATTCGACCTATAAAGGTTCCAACCAATATTTGGAAAGTTAAAGTCACCTATGATAACTACCCTGTGACCTCCACACCTATCCATAATCTGCTTTGCCATTTCCTCCTCCACATCTCTATTACTACTTAGGGGCCTATAGAAAACTCCCAACAATGTGACTGACCCTTCCCTATTTCTAACTTCAGCCCATATTACCTCAATAGGCAGGTCATCCTCGAAATGCCTTTCAGCAGCCGTTAAAGTATCCTTGATTAACAATGCTACTCCTCCATCTCTTTTACTACCTTCCCTACTCTTACTGAAACGTCTGTACCCTGGAACTGCCAACAACCATTCCTGTCCCTATTCTAACCATGTCTCCATAATGGCCACAACATCATAGTAAGATCATGGGAAGGACAGGGCCGGTCTCCTTTATCATATGGATACAAGGCTGTTGAGTCAAGAATTATGTTGATCACCCGAGGAGAAGAATAGTGCCTAATATAAGGTATCAACAGTTGACCCCAGGAGCACAAGTACATCTGACTGGATTGGGAGCAGTGACCCCTGTTGTATATATAGGACTGGAGTACCCAGTTGTTGCAGTAATGGAGAATACATAAGAACATAAGAAATAGGAGCAGGAGTAGGCCATCTAGCCCTTCGAGCCTGCCCCGCCATTCAATAAGATCATGGCTGATCTGTCGTGGCTCAGTTCCACATTCCCACCCTCTCCCCATAACCCTTAATTCCCTCTCTTATCAAAAAGCCATCAACCCGCGTCTTAAACATATTTAGCGAGGCAGCCTCCACCACTTCAACGGGCAGAGAATTCCAGAGATTCACCACCCTTTGAGTGAAGAAGTTCTTCCTCAACTCCGTTCTAAACCGCCCCCCCTTTATCTTGAGGCTGTGCCCCCTAGTCCTACTGTCTTTTTTGAGCGGGAAGAGTCTCTCCACCTCTATCCTATCCATCCCATTCATCATCTTATACGTCTCAATGAGATCTCCCCTCATTCTTCTAAACTCTAACGAATACAAGCCTAGTTTATTCAGCCTCTCCTCATAGCTCAAACCCCTCAACTCCGGTATCAGCCTAGTAAACCTCCTCTGCACTCCCTCCAAGGCCAAAATATCTTTGCGCAGGTACGGCGCCCAAAACTGCACACACTACTCCAGCTGCGGCTTCACGAATGCCCTATACAGCTGCAGCAAGACCTCCCTACTTTTGTATTCAATCCCCCTCGCTATGAAGGCCAGCATCCCATTCGCCAATACAGCAGCTACTGAGGATGATCTAGACCCTGGGTTGATGAATTTGCCATTCATCATTTTTCATTTTCAGACGAACCTAGCTCAGAGTTGAGATGTTCTACAGAAATCGCCAGACTGACCGAACTTATGTCTTGTGAGTTTCCCCTGCTATTTTTCTGAGAATTGTTGCTTATGTTTGTGATTTTCTTCTGTTTTCTCCTTAGGTAACTTCAGGAGTTAAGGGGAAAGGAGTGTGGTAGCAGGGCCCCTTTAAGGGGTATTTCCTGAGGGCCATGTGGTTGGGCCCATACCCTATAGAGTGTTGAGGTGGGAAGCTGAGCCACCTCAAGGAGTGTCAACAGTATGAATAGACTGGAGCTCAACCAAGCAGCCATCCCTGCAGCCCTGGATCCTCAAAATCCCAGATACCTGGAAATGACCGAGGCAAGAGGCATCATGGCATCTCTCAAGATAACGTGCAGGATGTGCTTGTGATCACCATACATGAGTTGAATGTTGATGGAATAGTAGCCATTGCGGTTTACAAACATTAAAGGCTGCTGTCAGGGAGCCCATATAGCCACAATTTTGAGTTGATTTATTTTTGTTATGTGTTTTGGTGAAAAGTGTTTTTTATGCGCTATACTGACAAAATACACATTTCATAGGGAAGGAAAGGAGACGGTGCAGAATATACTGTCATAGCTAGAGTGTAGAAAAAGATCAACTTAATGCAACGTAGGTCATTCAAAAGTCTGATGGCAGGAGGGAAAAAGCTATTCTTGAGCCAATGTTTCGAGTCTCGATACCTTTCATCCAGACTCGAAATGTAGGCTCTATTCTCTCTCCAAAGACACTGTCAGACCTGCTGAGATTTTCCAGCATTTTCTGTTTTTATTTCAGATTCCAGCAGTATTTTGCTTTTATATTAAACTGTTCTTGAGCCAGTTGGTATGCGACCTCAGACTCTTGGAATGAAAGAAGGTGGAAGAGAGTATGTCTGGGGTGTGTGATTATGCTGGCTGCTTTTCCGAGGCAGCAGGATGTGTAGACAGAATCAATAGATGGGAGGCTGTTTTGCGTGATAGACCGGGTGTCGTTCATGACTCTTCGTAGTTTATTGCGGTCTTGGTCAAAGCAGGAGCCATACCAAGCTGTGATATATCAAAAAAAGATGCTTTCTATAATGTAGCTATAAATGTTGGTGAGAGTTGTAGGGACACAGCTGAATTTCCTTAGTCTCCTGAGAAATTTCAGGCAGTGTTGGGGTTTCTTAACTATAGCACAGCAAGGAGGAACCAGGACAGATTGTTGTTGACCTGGACACCTAGAAACTTGGAGCTCTCGACCATTTCCACTTCATTCCCATTGATGTGGACAGAAGTATGTGCTCTGTTACATTTCCTAAAGTCGCTGATTATCTCCTTCATCTTATTGACATTGCGGGAGAGATTATTGTCATTGCACCAATAAACTAGATTCTCTATCTCATTCCTGTACTCTGTCTCATCATTGTTTGAGACCTGACCCACCACAGTGGTGTCATCAGAAAAGTTGAAAAGGGGAATTTCGGCACACAGTCATTCATAAGTGTGTAAGGAGTACAATAGGGAGCTGAGAACACAGCCTTGTGGGGCACCAGTGTTGAGGATGATTGTGGAGAAGATGTAATTGCCTTACGGATTGTGGTCTATAAGTTAGGAAGTTCAGGATCCAATCACAGAAGGAGGAGCCGAGGCCCAAATCAAAGAGTTTGGAGATGAGTCATGTAGGAATAATGGTGTTAAAGACTGAGCTATAGTCAATAAAAAGGAGTCTGACATAGATGTCTTTGTTATCTAGGTGTTCCAGGTGTAGGGCCAGGGAAATGGTGTCTGCTGTGAATCTGTTGTGGCTATAGGCGAGTTGTAGTGGATTCAGGCAATCTGGGAGGCTAGAATTGATCAGTGCCATGACTAACCTTTCAAAACACTTTATAATGATGATGTCAGAGACGTTGGGCAATAATCATTAAGGCACACTGCCTGGCTTTTCTTTGGTACAGGGGTAATGGTTTTCTTGAAGCAGATAGGGACCTCAGGTTGGGATAAGGAGAGGTTAAAAATGTCTGTGAATACCACAACCAGCTGATCCACGCAGGCGTGCCAGATCATTGACATGGATGCCATCATCTCACGTGAGAACACAATTCACCATTTACATGGTACATATGCTTGCAACTCAGCCAACATTGGCTACCTGATACGCTGCAGGAAAGGATGTCCCGAGGCATGGTACATTGGGGAGACCATGCAGACGCTACAACAATGGATGAATGAACACCGCTTGACAATCACCAGGCAAGAGTGTTCTCTTCCTGTTGGGGAACACTTCAGCGGTCACAGGCATTCAGCCTCTGATCTTCAGGTAAATGTTCTCCAAGGCAGCCTTCACGACACATGACAATACAGAGTCACTGAGCAGAGAATGATCACCAAGTTCCGCACTCATGAGGACGGCCTTAACCAGGATTTTGGGTTCATGTCACACTATCTGTTATCCCCGCAACTTGACTGGGCTTGCAAACTCTCACTAACTGTTCTGGCTGAAGATAATACACATCTCTTGTGCTGGCTGGAGACAATTCACATCTCTTTAACCTGTGCTTAACCCTCTCTCCACTCACATTGTCTGTACCTTTGAGACTTGATTACCTTTAAAGACTCACATTCCAATCATTATTTTGTAAATTGAGTTTGTGTCTTTATCTGTCCTGTTTGTAAACAGAATTCCCAATCACCTGAAGAAGGGTCAGCACTCCAAAAGTTAGTGACTTGTGCTACCAAATAAACCAGTTGGACTTTAACCTGGTGTTGTGAGACTTCTTACTGTGTTTACCCCAGTCCATCGCCGGCATCTCCACATCATATTCAGATAAACACAGAGAGATGGTCTCAGACAGAACTCAGTTAACTCCAGTGTTTCACATCTTTAAACACATCACTTGTCAGGGAGTCCCCTCATTACCCATTTCCATTTTAATCATCTGCTGATAGGTGTCTCCTGTTGGTCAGTTACTTATTTTCCAGCTTTACATACACGGCATTGGCCGAGTGTGACTATACTGTGTCTTTAAAAAATGTATTCTAATCATATTTCTCTGCAGGATGTTTCTAGCAGTCCTTGGCATTTTCCTGGTATCCTTCATGGTTACTGAAGCATTATAATTGATACCATGTCTATTTTAATCTGAACTAATGCTGTGTTCTGTTGTTTTACTGTTCCCCTGGGAATGTAGAGTAGAGCTGGATTGGAATGGTTGATAGGTCATGTCATATGACTGGGGGCAGCTAGGCTTTTAGAGGGGGTTCCAGTTTAGTCATTTTCAGATGCTGTTTTTAGTTGAGAGGGAGAACAGTGTTTCTTATTTCCCCTCTCTAGAGTTGGAAATTTTGCTGTCTGTGTGTTGCTGTTTTGGAAGCTGCAGAGAGAGAGGTATCATTTCTTGTCTCTGAAGTCTGAAGTCTACTGAGTAGACTAAGGAAATATGGCACATCTGCTACAACTCTCACCAATTTTCACCAAAGCACCATAAAAGTATACTTTTCAGATGTATCACAGCTTGGTATGGCTCCTGCTCTGACCAAGACTGTAAGAAACTACAAAGGTCCATGAACAGAGTCCAGCCCATCATGCAAAGCAGCCTCCCATCCATCGACTCTGCTGTCTCGGAAAAGCAACCAGCATAAGCAAGGATCCCATGCACCCCGGACATACTCTCTTACATCTTCTTCCGTCAGGAAAATGATGCAAAAGTCTGAGATCACATACCAACTGACTCAAGAACAGCTTCTTCCCCGCTGCCATCAGACCTTTGAATGTGTCAACCATATATTAAGCTGATTTTTCTCTACACCCTAGCTATGACTGTAACCCTATTTTCTGCACTCTCTCCTTTCCTTCTCCCCAGTGTATTCTATGAACAGTATGTTTTGTCTGCATCGCACACAAAAAGCAATATTTTTAACTGTATTCCAATACAATAAATCAAATCAAATCAAATAAAGACTGGAAGATGCTATAGACTATGTATACTTTCCTGTGATCCTGTCTTCAGGAAATATTCTTCTCTGAAGAACAACTGTTTGGATTTCTGTCTATTGATGTTAAAAGCTGGAAATCTAGCATCATGTGACCATACTTGTTTTAGTGCTAACTAATTCTGAAGAATGGTGAATGTTAATGGGGGATTGCCTTTAAATTGGAACAATAGGGATTGCTAGCTGTTAAGAATTATGCTGTGTCCTATTTAAGTCCTGTAATTGGTAAAGGTTATGATAATTCTTCTTGTTATATTCTAACTGTGTTCTCAAATGAACTTTGTTTGATAAAAGCTTCCCAGTAGGTCACTTGAATCATGCCTGAAGCAAAACACCTTTTGCTCACCGATGACAAAATCAAATGTAAAACTTATGGCCTAGGCTAACTTCACAAAACATCTTGGAATTGCTGGTCTGGGCCTTAACACAGGATCTTATATCTGTGTTAGCCCGTGGGTGAAATAGGCGCAGAATCTCGTGAGCAAACAAGAAAGAGAATTGCAATCGTCCCTGCCAGTGATATAACATGGTTCATGGCCAAGAAGGTCAGGAATATCATTAAAAACATTACCATCTCATTAGCGGGCTTCCCCACTGTATCACTCCCTCCCCTTCCCTCTGTGTGATCAGCAGAGAGTAAAGGCTGCTTGACTTTACAAGTTACCATAACTGAATGTGGGAAACAGACATGATCTCCAGTCTGCATTTTCTATGGATTCTAGGAGATTTGTTCTGGCATAGTCAGGGAGAAGAAGAATCATCGGAAAAGGCTTTATTGCTGAAACTCTCCAAAAATTGCAGAAAGTGCTTAGAGGTGGGCACTCAAAGTTACTATGCAATGAAAGAGTTTTATGAGAACCAACTGGAAGCTGGGAGTAAAAATGGACTGTTTGCTGTAAGGGTGTAATTCCATGGAGTGTGTGAAGTGAGAGAAGCATAAAAAGGAAAAGTTCTTCTCTATAGTTTAAAGTATAGATTGCCTACAAAAATAAAAGCGTTTAGTCATTTGTTACAATAGAAGTTTTGAAAAACAAAACGTTGCTGTGCCATTTTTTGTTAGTAATTAGAAACTTGTTACTATGGAATCAGAGGAATATTATTAAATTGGATTGGGCACTTCCTTACCAACAAAATATAAAAGGTAGTGTGTGGATTCAAAGGATCTTCTGAAATAGGAGAACTGATGGGAGATGGTAATGGGATCTCCCTAACAGCATGCTTTACTCTTTGCTGATCACACAGAGGGAAGGGGAGGGAGTGATACAATGGGGAAGCCCGCTAATGAGATGGTAATGTTTTCAATGAGGTTCCTGACCTTCTTGGCCATGATCCATGTTATATCACTGGCAGGGACGGGGACGATTATAATTCTCTTTCTTGGTCGCTCACGAGATTCTGCACCTATTTCACCCATGGCTACACAGATATAAGATCCTGGTCATCAAAAGGCCCAATTGACACATTCTTGAGTGGAAAGAAGGAGATTCATAGATAATGTGGATTGTTACCAATATAACCAAGGTCACTTAATGCCTTCCTACAACCCTAGTAGTTCCTGAGTGAGTACAGATTGCAGTCTCTGCAAATATCCTTATTTTTACTCTTCTATCTCCTGCTCTCAGTGATCCACACTCTGCTTCCACTAGCTGGCATTGGCCATCAACACTTCTGTCTGGGAATATAGGTGCCATCTGACAGCTCACCGTCGCCCTTGCCCCGCACCACACACACACACAACAAACTACGTGAAGTATCACTACCCCAGAAACCAGTCCAAATCATAAGGATCATCCATATATTAGCTGCTAGCCCACTTGTCATCTATATGATACTTGGGCTGCCCCAGCCAAGGACTGATTTTGCTCCCTGTTGAAATAATTGGAAAACGTAAGGCAGTAATGACCCCACAAGGATCAGTTCTCTTTCCTGAAGAATATTACATTAGGTCTGGTAGATTGCATAATTGTTTCTACTGAATTCCATTGAGCAATTTGGCATGATGGATTTGTACACATGGCTCTGGGTTATTAGCCTTGTATCATCAGCAGTCAGGGTGGCATGACAACTCTGCCCCTAACGCCAACTTTCTGCCTTCCTCACACCCAATGTATGGTCCACAGATTTGTTTCCATAACAATGAATCACAACCATTCAGCAGCATTCTTGTTTCTGATAGGTTGACAAAATATCAGCTTCTATCAATGTTTCTTGTGGTGCAATAGGTAAATAAATTGTTTGAAATTGTCAGGGAGAGTTGCCTTGAGGCAAGTGTACTTTGAACAGATACATGGCATCTGAGATTGTTTTCTATCCTGGCTTCTATTTGAGAACTTTTACTAGAAACCAGTTACTCATTATCGACTTTTGTGATGTCCAAATAAAATTGAATGATTAGGAAGCAGGAAAGTGGGGCTTGAGGACAAGAAGGAATTGAGTGGAAAGTAAATGGCCCAGGACCCCCATGGCATGTTTTGCGGTGATGTAGCTAGTCTGCCTTTGGCAGGTGGCAGAATCTTCTGGTCCCATCACTGTTAACAAAATTTTCTGTTGTTTGCACCCCGACCACAGGTGAACATGTAGCAGAGGATTGCTGTCGATGAGACCAGAAGATCCCACTGCTGGGAACAGCTAGAGAATCAGTACAAAATCTTTTAGTAAAATTGGAATTGTTTGAATTGCCTAGGAAGAGCATCTAATTCTCACTGCTCATCATTACTACCCATTGTGCTTGACTAAGATGCACCTTTTGTTTTGATTCATATTTTTAGGAATAAAATATAAATCAAAATTTCTCCAATAATAAATGATCCTATTTGGTGCTTGATTCTCATTGGATAGGAATCTACCCAATGACTGTAAAGCTGTTCATTGTCACTGTTTACTCCTCCCAGTGTGAATGTGACATTGGAGCAGCAGCAACCAGTCACTCTGGATTGAGGTGTTGAAAACTTCACCGATAAACTCTCCGTCAAGGAAGCAGTGCAGATAAGGAGCAAGAAATCAGACAATGAACTGAGTGAAATAATTATGAGGGAGAATCCTATCAAAATAATTTAAACAAATTTACAGCTCAATTTAAGGATTGTTATGAGTGAATTCCCTCATTTTCTCAAACTCCTTTTCCATTTGAAGTTAGATAGGATTCAAAATACAAATACCAAAAATAAGGAGTTCTTCATTCAGGATCCTACAGGCGGTTGAGTGAAAATGAAACTGTTCTAACAGAATTAAACTTCAGGAAATTACAATTGACCAAATTAGGGAGTGGAATCTATCAAGGGAATTGTTATAGAAATTGTTATCGATAAAAGTACAATGTTAGTCAAGCAATGAAATTAAATCCCTCATTTTCTAAGAACAAACCACCTAATGTTTTGTCTCCATCTGCAGGTCTGATTAAAAACTGGGAATGGATGAATAATTACTGGTTGACATTATTGCTATCGCAGTCTATGGGCATGATTCTCCTGAATTGATTCTAAGTGCCCATGCCAGCGGGAAAACCAAAGTGTTTTTTACTGGGATTCACCCACCTGAGTAATGCAAATTTATACATTGTGGGGAACATCTCTGCCAGTCTGACTTTTCAGAGATCAGGGAGTAGTTTTTAAAGGGTGCTGACAGACTGCCCACCCCCACCATCTACATAGACACACACAAACACACACACTCACACACACACACATACACACACGGAACGGACGTGATAACCCCAACTTACAATGTGAGTATCTCCAACTCCTCAGCCGAGAGGGTCATCCTTCCCCCACCAATGGAAAGAATGAATCAACTTCCTGCCACATATGCAAAGATGAGGGTGATCTGACCTCCCCTAGGCAGAGGTCCCAACCCCCACCCCAATAAGAGAGACACTCTCAGGTGGACCTACTCCATGAACCCTCAGGACCCCAGTGCCATCCTCACTATCACCCTGATGGTGATGATCTGACCCAGTACCTTGTACTCTGAAGGGGTCAAGGAGGTAAGTACAGTGCCAAAATACCCCTCCACCACTGTCAAGCTGCAGAGCAAGTGCCCCCTCATGGGTCTTGGGGTTTGGTTGGGCTTGTGCTGTAGGGAGCAAGGGCTTAACCTTGGCATTCTTCCCAGGATGGGAGACTCGTGATTCAGAAATCTGAACATCACTCTTGGCATGATGATTTCAGGCATCTCTCTGATCAAAATCTTTATTCCGACCTGTGTACTGTGAAAACTAAGAAATGGCATGGTCACATTAATCTCCATGCTCCCTGACACTTGACAGGTTTCCAAATCAGAGTGGAACTCCAGTCTGCAGAATAGATTCCCTTTTCTCTCTCAGAAGCTGCAGGTGTGAGGAGATTCCTTTTAAGTCCTCTGACTGATAGAAGTCACTTTCACTGTGGGGATTTTACTTCTCCATAACTGCTCACTCAGCCCCATTTCTTAAACACTGAGCATTCCATGATAGCACAAATCCTTGGTAATGTGAGAATTTCACAGCTATTCAACTACAATGACCTCACTCCCTATAATTGACCAGCCCAACACTCAGGGTCCAATTTTACCAATCGGAGCCTAAGGGCCGGATCCAGGCATAATATGGATCCGAGCCTGGAATCCTTGTTCCAGCGCGCCTCTACATGTTTTGCCGGCTCCAATCTGATCCGTGCTGTGGGCGGGCCTTAGCGCTGCCGGACCGTTCGAATCTCTGAACTGTGCATGCGCAGTTTGAAAAAATTGGAGACAGTGCGCCCGGGTGCTGGGCTGGAGCACGAGGCCGTGGCAGTTTGTGCCTTCTGAAAGATTGCTTCCTGCTGTGTATCCTGTGTCAGCGTACCCAGGCGTAACAATTCCAATACAACGTCTGCTTGCTTTGGAAGGCAGGTCTATGCCAGACTGTATCTTGTTTTGGTGGTTCGACCTGATGGGTCCACTATCAATATCCGATATAAGGAGCCTAAAAAAATTCAAATGATGCCAGTTGATGTTTCCCTTCTGCCAGAAGCCAGAAGGAAAGCAAGATTGCGCAAACGTGTTCCCAAAAGAGCTAGGATGAAGGAGGAGCAATTTGAAGATAGTGTATCATCACTGGTACATTACCAGCCACAGCTATCTCTCCCGCTCTCATGCCCCTGCAGGGAAGGGTAATCTGTGGCTGGTAGTGTACCAGTGATAGTGTATCCCTTTACAGGCCCATCTTGGTCCTTCTCCAGTGTCTCCTCTTGGAGTTGTCCCTGATCTTGTTGCCATTTTCATGCGGATCCACTGTAGAATCGGCCAGTTCTGCTTCCTCTTCTTAGCGAGGAATTGCTGGATCCTGAAGGTTTGGTGGGACGGCGTGGCACATCCACTCAGGGAGGAGGGATTCATTCCTCCGGTGAGGAGAAGGGATCACCCGCAGAGTGGCAGCGGACCCTCCTGCCCCTCCCCCCAGCCCGAGATCCACCTGAGCCCCCTTCTTTCCCCCCAACTAGAGATCCATCTGAGCCCCTTCTCCTCCGGCAGACGCCAGCGGAATGGTGTGAAACCCGGTCACTTTAGCTGTGACTCCGAGGCTGTGGCCAGTAAGGTGCTGCAGGCTCTGGAAGGACTGAAGATGGTCGAGAAGGATGGTAGATGGAGATCGGTGACCGAGGTAGGTTGGGAGTGTGCTTTGTCAAGGGTGGCCTGCCTCCCAGGGGGGCCTGATCCAGGGGGGTGTCTGCTGGGGGGGACTGCCTCCCAGGGGAGGTCTGAGCCGATGGGGGAGGTTCTGCCAAGGCATTTAAATTGTCGGACCGCCCGATTCGGGCATGCACCGGAGCCGCACCCAAATCGGGTGTCAGTAAACTCGTGATCTGCTCGGATTTGGGTACAGATCGTGTTAAAAGCCGGATACCCAAATTTACAGTGATTTTGTGCCTGTTTTTTGGTAAAATTTTTGGTAAAATCAGGCCCTCAGTGTTCAAGTTTAAAATCTTTATTTGTGCTAAAGCAAGGAAGCCTGCCAGCTACTAGGGGCTCACTGACTCCCTGAACAATGAAATATAATGGTAATTATACCCTTTGACTCAACTATAAGCAATCAACATCTACCAATCAAAGGTGTACATTTGTTTGAAAAAAAAATCTATGTCCATTCACAGCTAATAATTACGATTATTTCATTTCTTTCCCACAGCAGTACTAAACTAATTACTTCACATTGGTAATTCTATATTTTCCTAATTACAATATCCAGTTACTAACAAAACATATTTGCGTAGTTTAGACTATCAGCAAACAGACACACCTGTGGTCCTTGACTGTTATTCAATGCAGTGACTTACTGTAGTCCATCAAAACATGTCTGTAGTCCTTCAGTATTATCTAGAGCAGAGATACAACAGTGGCATCTCTTGCAGTCTTTCCAAATCCTCCCCCGTCCCCTGTTTTTATTGCTTCCATGGCCGTACAGCTTTGGCCGTCTCACAGAGAGCTCTGCTGCACTAAAATAATTTTAATCCATTCGCTTGGAAATCCTTTGAAGTTCATTGCTTTCCTTTGAAGTCCTTTGCTTTCTTTTGAAAATGTTTGCTTTCGTTCAATTTCATAGTGCAGTATAACAAGCCTTTGATTGACAGCATAATGGTTTTTGCACAGCATGCAGTGTTTTTCTTTCCCATGACAGTTAAATGCATCTGAATGCATCTATACATAGGAACAGGGAAAATCCAAGCCTGTCCATTACTGCTATATTGATCTACTCTCAATCATCAGTAAATTGATGGAAGGGGTATCAACAGTGCTATCTTGTGGCACTTTTTCACCATAACCTGCTCAGGGATACTCATTTCGAGTTTCACCAGGTTAGCTCCTGACCTCATTACAGCCATGGACAAAAGAGCTGAATGCCAGAGGTGAGGTGAGAATGATTGCCTTGAACGTCAAGGCAACATTCGACCGAGTATGGCATTAAGGAGTCCTAGCAAAACTGGAGACAATGGAATCGGGGGAAAACACTCCACTGATTCGAGTCATACCTACTGCAAAGGAAGATGGTTGTGGTGGTTAGAGGTCAATCATCTCAGCTCCAGGACATCACTGCAGGAGTTCTGTAGGTAATGTCTTGGGCCCAATTATCTTCAACAAAGGTAGACCAGTCCCTGAGACCGGATGGAACGCATCCCAGGGTTCTGAAAGAAATGGCAGAGGTGATAATGGATGCCTTAGTAATTATTTATCAAAATTCGCTGGATTCCGGGGAAGTGCCGGAATATTGGAAAATGGCTAATGTTACGCTGCTGTTTAAAAAAGGTAGCAGACAAAAGGCAGGGAATTATAGGCCAGTTAGTTTAACGTCTGTAGTTGGAAAAATGCTAGAATCCGTCATCAAAGAAGAAATAGCGAGGCACCTGGAAAAGAATGGTTTGATCGAGCAAACGCAGCACGGATTCGTTAAGGGGAAGTCGTGTTTGATGAAGTTATTGGATTTCTATGAGGATGTGACTAGTGCGGTAGACAGAGGGGAACCGGTGGATGTGGTGTTTTTAAATTTCCAGAAGGCGTTTGATAATGTGCCTCACAAAAGGTTGCTGCAAAAGGTTAAGGTGCATGGAGTTGGGGGTAAGGTGTTAGCATGGATAGAGGATTGGTTGTCTAATAGGAAGCAGAGAGTTGGAATCAATGGGTACTATTCTGGTTGGCAGTTGGTGACTAGTGGAGTGCTGCAGGGATTGGTGATGGGGCCTCAACCGTTTACCATTTACATAGATGATTTGGAGGAGGGGGCTGAGTGTAGGGTAACAAAATTTGCTAATGACACAAAGATGAGTGGAAAAGCAAATTGCATGGAGGGTGTGGAAAGTCTACAGAGGGATCTGGATAGGCTGAGCGAGTGGGTGAGGACCTGGCAGATGAAGTATAGTGTTAGCAAGTGTGAGGTTATCCACTTTGGAAGAAATAATAGTAGGAGGGATTATTATTTAAAAGACGAAAAGCTGCAGCATGCTGCGGTGCAGAGGGACCTGGGGGTCCTTGAGCACGAGTCGCAAAAACCCAGTCTGCAGGTGCAGCAGGTGATCAAGAAGGCGAATGGAATGTTGGCCTTTATCGTGAGGGGGATAGAATATAAAAGCAGGGAGGTCTTGCTGCAACTGTACAGGGTACTGGTGAGGCCGCAGCTGGAGTACTGTGTGCAGTTTTGGTCGCCGCACTTGCGGAAGGATATATCGGCCTTGGACGGAGTGCAGAGGAGGTTCACTAGGCTGATACCGGAGATGAGGGGGTTGGCCTATGAAGAGAGACTGAATAGACTGGGTCTGTACTCGTTGGAGTTTAGAAGGCTGAGGGAGGATCTTGTAGAGACATATAAGATAATGAAGGGAATAGATAGGGTAGAGGTAGAGAGAATCTACCCACTTAGAAAGGATAGCAGAACTAGAGGGCACAGCCTCAAGATAAGTGGGGGGTAGTTTAGATCGGAGTTGAGGAGGAGCTTCTTCACTCAAAGGGTGGTGAATCTCTGGAATTCTCTGCCCGTTGAAGTGGTGGAGGCTACCTCGCTGATTATATTTAAGTCACAGGGAGATAGGTTTCTGATAGACAAGGGAATTAAGGGTTATGGGGAGAAAGCAGGAAAGTGGAACTGATCCACTTCAGATCAGCCATGATCTCGTTGAATGGCGGGGCAGGCTCGAAGGGTTAGATGGCCTACTCCTGCTCCTATTTTCTTATGCTCTTATTTAACTGCTTCATCAATGAACTTCCTTCCAACATAAGTTCAGAAATGGGGATATTCACTGATGACTGCATAACATTCAGCACCATTTGTGACTTCTCAAATATTGAAGTAATCCATGTCCAAATGCAGAAAGACCTGAACGATATCCAGGCTTAGGCTGACAAGTGGCAAGTACTATTTGCACCATAAATATGCCAGGCAATGTCCACAAGGTAAGATCTTGGTGCCACACAGGGCAAAGCAAGCCCACTTGATTGGCACCCCATCTACAAATATTCTCCCTTCAGCACCAATGCACAGTGGCAGCCATGTGTACCATCTTCAAGATGCACAGCAGGAACTCACAAAGATTTCTTAGACACCTTCCAGAGCCACGAGAACTACCATCTAGAAGGACAAGATCAGCAGATACCTGGAAAAACCACCACTGTCTCTTGGGCCATGAGAGATGGGCAATAAATGCTGACCTTGCTAGCGATACCCACATCCCATGAATGTATACAAAACCTCAGGTTTTGCTCCACTCCAAAGAACTAAACCTTGGTCTCTCCATTCTTGTAAACTCCTCCCCATCTCCAATCCCTTCTCCATTTCCTCTCAAATCCATCTCCATGAGTTGAACAAACAGTGCTCTTTCATTATTTTTCCATCTCCTGGTGGTCATGGACGAGAATCTGGATTTCAATGGCTGTCCACTCAAGGAGTCTTCCTCCTTTCTCTCAGCGCAGATTCCAGTTCACCTTTGTGGAGCCAACAAGTTAGACAGAAACCCCAGAAAGAGCTCCTTAGTCCAGCAGCCTACTCCTTCCATAATGCCTCAGGCCCCTCCCATTCAGCTTTGCTTCTCAATTGACAACAGGTTCATATATTCTGAAGTGCAAAGTGGTTCTATTACTTCAAGATCAGCTTCAATGCTCTTCCTCTCACAATCCAGCCTTCTCCAGTGATGCTCCATTCCAGGTACATATCCCGTACCTATCTCAAACCTCTTACTCTTGACTGTGAGATCCATAATGCTGCAGAACTGCCTCCACTCTCTGATTCATGACTGTAAGACCAAGGAGTGTTTATACTCTCTGACTCTACTCTGCTAGTTCCTGACCACAGACCTTGAGTTTCAATGAATTCCCTGTTGCTCCCATGACTGAAGACAACATGGCCTCTCTTCCCAATGTCCCCCTTTATGACTCACCATGTGACCCTCCCATCTGGGCAACTTGATGTGTTGCATCCTAGGATATTAGAGGAAGTAGCAACAGAGATAGTGGATGTAGCGGTAGTAATGTTCCAAGAATTCCTAAATTCTGGAAAACCCTCAAAGAATGAAAGAACAGTCAGTGTAACACCATTATCCAAAAAGGGAAGTTGATAAAAACAGGTAACTAAAGGCCATTTGCCATTGACGTTGGGAAAATATTACAATCCATTATAAAGGATGTAATAGCAGAGCATTTAGAAATACATAACATAATCAAATAGAATCAGCATGGCTTCATGAAGAGGAAATCATGTCCAAAAAGTGTATTAGAATATTTTGAGGTGGTAACATGCAGGATAGATAAAGGGGAACCAGTGGATGTAACATACTTGGATTTCCAAAAAATGTTTGATAATGTACTTCATAAAAGGCTACTCAGTAAGCTAAGAACTCATGGCACTGGGATTAGTATATTAGCATGGGTAGAGGATTGGTTAACTAATAGAAGACAGAGAATTGGGATAATAGGGGCATTTTTGGAATAGAAATTGTAACTATTGGAGTGTCACAGTAATCTGTGCTAAGGCGATGATTTGTTTACAATATACATCAATGACCTGGATGAGAGAAGTGAATGTATTATTGCCAAGTTTGCAATTAACACAAAAATGGGTGGGAGGACAAGTGGTGAGGATAACACAAAGAGTCTACAGAGGGATATAGACAGGTTAAGCAAATGGGCAAAAGCTTGGCAAATGGAATAAAATGTAGGAAAATGTGAAGTATTTCACTTTGGTGTGAAGAATAAAAGAGCTGAATATTATTTAAATTGAGGAAGACTGAAAAACAGTTTTGGTCCCCTTATCTATGGAAAGATATGATGGCATTGGAGACAGTCTAAAGAAGATTCCTTAGCTTTGTACCTCTGGATCCAGAAGGAGTCCATCAGTTTAAGGAAGAGTGTGTCCCTTCAGGAAATGACCAATCAAATGGCCATTCATCTCATTGGTCATTGTTGACCTTGCTGTAAATTAATTGATTGAGAAACTTACCAGATAATTGCAGTGATGCAGTTAAAACAACAGATGTGAAGTGTGTTAGCAGATTTGGGGCTGTTTTCCCTTGAAAGACGGCGACTGAGGGGAGATCTAATAGAGGTATATAAGATTATGAATGGTATGGATAGAGTAAACAGTGGTAAGCTTTTTCCTATGTTAGAAACGCACAGTACGAGGGGCCACGGGCTTAGGGTGAGGGGGGGGCAAGGTATAACACGGATGTTAGAGGGAGGTTTTTCACACAGACAGTAGTGGGGGTATGGAATGCTCTGCCAAGCAAGGTGGTGGAGGCAGGTACGCTGGAGTTGCTTAAGAGTTACTTAGACAGGCACATGAGTGGATTGGAGATGGAGGGATATAGGAGATTGTTTTAAATAAGGTTCAGTAGCATTGGGACGTCCCTGGTAATGTAAAAGGATGTGGAATGATACTAATGCTTTTCTCTTTTAATTCACAGGTTTTAAGTTGGCCTGCCTTGTTGTCCAACGAGGGGCATACACGTGATGGGTCGATCAAGGGCTGCTCTTGGTTGTTCGAGAGTAGCTTAGTACTTCATGTCGTAAGTGTGCGCTTAAACTGGACCAGATGCTGGGCAACACAACAGCTCAGTGCCTGCTGTGCAGATACATGGATTTGGGCCAGTGTCTGTGGGAGTTTGTGCATTCTCCCCGTGCTTGCGTGGGTTTTCTCAGGGTGCTCCGGTTTCCTCCCACACCCCAAAGATGTGCTATTAGGCTGATTGGTGGTAATAAATTGTCCCTAAATTAGTTTTCCCTCAAATGTAGAATGCCATAAGCATTGATAAGGGTGGAGGGGGGACTCGTAATGTTAAAATGGCGGCGCGGGCTCGTTGGGCCGAGGGGCCTGTTTCCCGGGCTGTTTTTGTTCTTTGTTCTTTATTCTGTGAATATGACAAAATGCTGTTTAAATGCAAGTTGTTTTAGTCTGGTGCAACACAACATGAAAAATGATTTCTTACAGAGATCAGGTGGCTCATTCTTCATTCTTCAGCCTGGAAGAGCTTAACAAACTGAAGTGGGAGCAGTGCCGGTTCCTGGAGTTTCCCTTGCTTGTGACATTGGGATTGTGATTAAAAGAGTAATACGTTTCCGTAAATGTCTGGATCTGGACGATGCTTCTCTTCAAAGACTGGCCAACATGGCAGGAAAACCTGTGGAAGAATTGAAAACCGTGGTGAAAACTCCTCTGGTAGGTGAAATAACTCCAGATATAATAATGAAATTACATTGGGGTCTTGCTTCTGCCACCATTTCAGCACTTGAACTCGCTGTTAATAACATCCCAATCATTGGATCCATCTTTGGTGCAGGATCATCATTTCTTATGACCTACAAACTGCTAAGTTATGCACTGGAAGATCTTACAGAGAACGCACGGAGAGTGGTGAAGGTTGCATTTGAGACAAAAATGACCTAGAGTAGATATCAGTTCAGATGTTAATGCTGTAGCTCATATATTAAAGGGCCTAACCAATACATTTGCAAGAATTTTACTGAACAATGTTTCATTTTTGCTGAAATAATTCTGGAAATATTCCTAATCTATTTCTAGAAAGGATTTTCTTGGTCAAGCATTTGGAGAAAGGACTTGTCTGGCTGTAATGCAAGGAGAGAAACCAGACTGAGAATTTTAAAAGAACTCACCCAGTAGCGCACACACGTGCTGCACCCAGACAATTCATTTAAATTAAATGCAATTATAAGCAAATCAACCTTATTGCTAATGCCATTTTCCAGCATTTGTCCTATATCCTTGAACGTTATGATATTTCAAGTGCTCATCCAAATATATTTTTAAGGTTGTAAGGTTTCTGGCCTCTACTAAATTCCCAGGCAGCACATTCCGAATTCCCACCACCCTCTGAGTAATTTTTTTTCCCTCAAGTCTTTTCTGAATCTCCTGTCCTTTATCCTATAACTATGCCCCCTTGTGATTGACCCCTCAACCAAGGGGAACAACTACTCCCTACTCACTCTGTCCATACCCCTCATAATCTTATACACCTCAATCATGTCTACCTTGCTGTTCCTTTTTGATTGATAACAAGAGCATCATTCTGAAATGGATGACCCCGGTGGAAACAAAACCCATGGAGACTATGGGATTGACTCTCTGAGTGTAAGTTGCCCTTATTTCACCCAATCGATTTCATTCACACCAAACTTTATTCACAATAGGTGAATAAGCCACAGTGTAAGCTTATTGTCAGTGTACTCCTATCACAATATTATCAAGCTACAAGTAATTTTCCACTGCCATTAAAACCTTTCATCCATTTCACACACATCCCTGTACACATTGCTTTTCGAGTTGCTGTATCATGAACTATCCATCTGAAATGGAATGAATTCTCTGTTGCTTGTTTGAATTTTTTCCAACTCCATTGCCACTGAGGAACAGTGCCTACAGACAATGGGACAGCACAGAAAGAGGTTACAGGAACAGCCTAATGTTAATAGAAGACACTGCAATGCTGCAAATCTGAGAGAAAAACAGAAAATGTTGGAATTGCTCAGCCAATTAGGCATCAAACATGAAGAGAGAAACAGGGATTTTCCAATCCTGCCAGAAGTGGGAGTTGCAGTGGAATCGGAAAATCCCATCCAGGGTTTCAGGTTGATGACATTCGTTTGAAAGTTGGATAGACAAAGACGATTATGTCAATTCCAAAGCAATGCTTCACAAAGCTCTAACTGGCCATAGGCACTGTGACTGGGGTCTGTGTCCCTGTGTTTTAACAGGGGCAGTCACCAATACCAACCAACATTATTACCATAGAAAGGAGATTAACAAAAGCTCCCACTACTGCCATATATTCACTGGTGTCATCACCAACACCTACCATTGTCACAGCACATTGATCAGGAGCGTGCATGAATCTCACTGCCAGAATGATGGCTGACACATTAATTCCAGCTGGCTGGGAACAGGGAAAGCAAAATGATTGGTTTTGAGCAGTTAATGTGGGAGGAGAGGTGTGGAAATGTGTTACATCAACTCACTGGAACCTCACGTGCTGCAATGTCGCTGATGTGAACAAAGGATTGATGTTATTGATGTGAAATATTATATTTTTAATCTACAACTGGCTGCCAGATCAATTAAACTTAATCAACGTTTATCCATATGTAACAATTCTTGTTAAACAATAATTGCAACTTAAATGATTTCAATGCTAAAGGCTCTATATAAATGCGAACATTTTTCTTTATTAATTTTGAAAGAATGTTTATCTGTCATTATTGGGATGGTAACCTGATCAAGTGATGAACAATGTAATTCTACCACAGCCTATTGGGAATATCAATGTGATGTTGCTTATCCAAGTGAAATGTATTGTGGGATGTGCTCTGGTGAATCAGATACGACAATATGGGCATTGCTATTGAAATCATACTGTGCCAACTCAGACTGGTCATATCTGTACACCATGTAATGACACAATAAATGTTCAATTCCTCTTCTTGAAGATTGTTCTGAGTATTTATTTTTCACTAGCTGCATTGAAGCAGGAATGTTGGAATAGGTAATCCTAAGGTTGGAGTTGAATAAGGAAGAGTAGGAGAAGGTGATTTGGAGCAGACTCTTATGTTCCACTACAGTTGGGTTTGCAAGTGAGGGGACGGGCGTCTGAAATTCCTCGGATGGACTTCCCTCTTGGTTCTTACCCAGCTCAAATTCTGTAATTTCACGGCGATATGAGTAATTCTTGGGCTGCCCCACCCTCCCATGACCTAACTGAGGCCCTGAAATGAGCAGTTCATGACCAATTCAGGGCCATTTTATGATTTAAGTTTCATATTGGTGGAAGGAGTCCAATGCTGGGGGTGGTGGGGCAGGGAAGTTGGGGGAGGATGCCTGAAAAGTGACCCTGTTCAAGACCTGGGGGGAGCTCTCCATCAAAGGCCTCCTAATAACATTGCCATCTGCTCCCCACCCCACCTCCCAAACAAGGTCTGACCCCTGCAGGTGATCACTCCGCCCCCAACTTTATCACCAACACCTCTAACCCCTATCTTCCCAACCCCCTGGGCACAACCTTTCCACCCCACATTGAATCCTTTATACTTACCTCGTCCTGAACTGACAGGACTTTAACCCTGGGAAATATTTGTAGTCCTCATCCTATACACTGCAACTTGTGGCATCGTTGGGACTATCGAGGTGTTAGGCAATCAGATTGGATGGCAGGTATCTGAGTTGGGATTTCCTTCTGACTGAGGGGAGGGAATTCCAATGGAAGATCTTTGGAGTGTGAAATGACTGCAGAGTAGTCAGTATTGGTCAGAATATGTTTGCTACTGACTCCTCGCATGCTAGGAAGGCAAAAGCCATCATTCTAAAGATCTTGCCATGGTTACATTATAGATATGATTGGCAAACTTCTGAACACAGGGTGGGGTTTCCATTCTGGAGACCCAGTGTGCTGGAGGGTGGGTTTCATGGCACCTTTCCTGTTGGGCAGTGGGGCAGGAAATCGTGCCCGACCTTTCATTCGAAAGCTCATTAATTATACATCAACGAGTTGCTCTCCAAATTACAAGGTGGGGCAGACACTTGCCTGCCATTACTTAATGAAATAGAAGGTCTGGGCACCAAGAAGGGTGCAAGGCTGATTTTAATATTTAAATCTGCATTTTCATATAATTAGCGAGTCCTGGACATAATCATCTGCGTTAATTTAACTTAGCGACCTTTCCAGTGTACGTCCTCACCCGGGAAGATCACATATGGATCTCCATCAACAGGGATTTGACGTAATGGTCTCATCAGTAGGACCAGAGGTGATAGAGGACCTCAGGATGCTTAGGGGGAGGGGTGGGCAATGCCCCTTGGGCAGTGTCAGGCTGGGCACTGCCAACCAGGCACTGAGCAGTACCAAGGGGTGGGTCATGATGGGACAGGGCCTAAGGGGAGGGTGGGGCCATGATGGGGGAAGGGCCTAAGGGGAGGTGGGCGAGTGGGGAAGCTATACACTTTGCAACTGGAGATCAGTGGGGAGGAGGGTGCCGCCTTCTTTGCAATCAGTAATCAAACAGGGCAGTGATCAACTGGATCAAGCGGGGGGGGGGGGGTGGAAGTTGATTTGTTGCTGGTGGGGGTTGGGTGAGAGTGTGTGTCTGGGGGGAAGCGCAAACGGCCGGAGAGGCCAGTGATCTGGGAGGTGGCAAGCAATACCCAGAGGAGAGGTGACTGATGGATCTCTCTGCTTTGTTGCACAGAATAGAGAGATCAGCGCATACATGACAGTGCCCACTACTGTGAGTAGCAGGCTTTCCAGTGAGAATCGACTCTGTCTACTCCACTATTGGTGGAAATCAGATTGATCAACAGTTTTTGCACTAAGTGCCATAAGATTTCATTTGTGGCCGTGCTGAAAAAAACAGATCTGAAACTCTCCTGATTTCATGCTCATTCACCACTTAGAATATTTTGGTAAGATTGCTCCCAGTTTTATACAATATTAAAGGGAGACACACCCATCACCGTTGTTTGTCTCATAGACCTTTTAATAATATCAGCATTTCATCTATCATACTGCACCACAGCATCCTCAGTTCTTACTTGGGAAGGTTCAGCACACTCAGCAGGCCTGCTAGCTTCTCAACCTCTCCTCCACCTCTTCTCATTTCTTTTTCTCTTAATATTGACTAAGCTCGTTCACGTGAGGGTAAGTTCAAAATAGGAGGAGTGATGATAGATGTCCAGAAGCCATTTCAATTTAAGAAGGATGTCATTGGACTAACAGACAAAAGTAAAGATCACCCCGGCCAGCAAACCTCCATGTGTTGATCACATCCTGACATTCACACTAAGTGACATGCAATGTTGTATTTTGCCTACTTATGAACTAAATCCATGTTTTCTCTCTGACAGGCATTAGCAGTCCCAAACAGAGCTCCAGACCAACAATAAACCCCATCTCCCAGGCATCTCAAAGACAAACCACCAGCAGAGACACGTCACTGATTCCTGGGATGGCAGATCTGTCATATGAGGAGAGATTAAGTCAGTTAGGATTACGTTCACTGGAGTTTAGAAGAGTAAGCGGGGATCTCATAGAAACTTATAAAACTCTAACAGGGTTAGACAGGATAGATTCAGAAAGAAAGAAAGCTTAGGTCTCCAGCATTTGGAAGATTGACTTGCACTCTATTGCTGTAAACATTGGTGGTATTCATCAGTGGCAATGTGAGAGCATGATGTGGGTATGCCGGCGTTGGACTGGTGTAAACACAGTAAAAAGTCTGACAACACCAGGTTTTAGTCCAACCGATTTATTTGATAATAGACTCACAAGCTTTCGAGGTTTCCCTCTTCGTCAGGTGAATGGAGAGTTCTGGCCTCAGACAGAGCATATAAAGCACAGACAGTTTAGAGATTACTGATTAGAATGCGAATCTTCACACCTAACCTGCTGTTCAAGACCTGAAGTGGCTGACAATGTGAGTGGAAGGAGAACTGATCACAGGTTACAGAGATGTGTATTGTCTCCAGACAGTACAGTAAGTGAGGTTTTGCAAACCCAGGCAAGTCACGGGGGTTACAGATAGTGCGACATGAACCCAAGATCCCTGTTGAGACCGTCCTCATGTGTGCGGAACTTGGCTATCAGTCTCTGTTCAGCGACTCTGCGCTGTCGTGTGTCGTGAAGGCCGCCTTGGAGAACGCTTACCCGAAGGTCAGAGGCTGAATGCCCGTGACCACTGAAGTGTTCGCCAACAGGAAGGGAACAGTCTTGCCTGGTGATTGTCGAGCGATGTTCATTCATCCGTTGTCGTAGCATCTGCATGGTCTCACCAATGTACCATGCTTCAGGACATCCTTTCTTGCAACGTATCAGGTAGACAATGTTGGCCGAGTTGCAAGAGTATTTACCATGTACCTGGTGGATGGTATTCTCACGTGTGATGATGGTATCCATGTCGATGATCCGGCATGTCTTGCAGAGGTTGCTGTGGCAAGATTGTGTGGAATTGTGGTCACTGTTCTCCTGAAGACTGGGTAGTTTGCTGCGAACAATGGTCTGTTTGGGGTTGTGTGGTTGTTTGAAGGCAAGAAGTGGGGGTGTGGGGATAGCCCTGGCGAGATGTTCGTCTTCATCAATGATATGTCGAAGACTCCGGAGAAGATGTCGTAGCTTCTCCGCTCCGGGGAAGTACTGGATGACGAAGGGGACTCTGTCCACTGTGTCCCGTGTTTGCCTTCTGAGGAGGTCGGTGCGGTTTTTCGCTGTGGCGCATCGGAACTGTCGATCTATGAGTCGAGCACCATATCCTGTTCTTATGAGGGCATCTTTCAGGGTCTGGAGGTGTCTGTCACGATCCTCCTCATCTGAGCAAATCCTGTGTATACGGAGGGCTTGTCCATGGGGAATGGCTTCTTTAACATGTTTAGGGTGGAAGCTGGAGAAGTGGAGCATTGTGAGATTGTCTGTGGGCTTGCGGTACAGTGAGGTGCTGAGGTGACCATCCTTAATGGAGATGCGTGTGTCCAAGAATGCAACTGATTCTGGGGTATAGTCCATGGTGAGTCTGATGGTGGGGTGGAATTTGTTGATATCATCATATATCATTGAAACTCATATTCCATTGAAAGAATAACAAAATGAATGGTAGCTCAGTGGTATACAGTCAGGAGGGACTAGACTAGACTTCCTCAACATGAACTCTGAATACAATGAAATCTCAAGGCATCAAATATAAGATTACAATTCTCAAGTGATATGGTTTCCTGCAACATAACCAAATTTAAACAATTAACCAAATTCTGTGTATTAGAATAGATTGCAAGACCAAAGAAATTTGCAAAACAGAGTAAAAATTATGACAGCTACAAGCTGCCTTCTGAGATAAGAGAGACCTAGGACAAGCAGGAACATCTCCAGCTGTTACAGAGAAAACAAAATGAAGCCCACAGGCCATTAAGCAAAAATAAAAACAACAAGCAACTTAACTTTACACAACAACAAAATACTGCAAATGCTGGAAAACAGAAATAAAAACAAAAGTGCTGGAAAAACTCAGCAGATCTGGCAGCATCTGTGAAGTGAAAAAACAGAGTTCATGGGTGAACTGTGAGCCCACATTAGTCATCAGCGAGAACAGAGATATGGGCACAGAATTTTGCGAGGATCTGAAAAAGCAATTCTCACCGACGAGCAAATAGGTAGAGAATTCAAGAAAAAGGACTGTGAAGAACTTGCACAGTTTGACATAGGAAACTAGGAGGCATTGGAGGCTGTGATGAGTTTAAAAGTGGACGGCCCCCAGGCCCAGACGAATTGCATCCCAGGATGGAATGAGAGGCGCAGCAAGAAATTGCAGAGTCTCTGACACAAATTTTTAATTCCTCCCTGTCCATAGGGAAAATCACAGTAAGAAGTCTCACAACACCAGGTTAAAGTCCAACAGGTTTATTTGGTCGCAAAAGCCACTAGTTTTGGAAGTGCTGCCCCTTCGTCAGGTGAGTGGGAGTTCTGTTCACAAACAGGGCATATAAAGAAGGAATTTGAGAAAAAAAAATTAGTCAGAGGGTATTGAGGATCTGGAATGCATTGCCAGTGAAGGCAGTGGAGGCCAGAAATCTTACATCCTTTAAAAAACATTTGAATGGACACTTAAAATATAACATTTGAGGATATATGCTGGAAAATCAGATTAATGTGACTTTAGTGGTAATTATTGTTGGTGCAGATTAATGACCTGATTTAATTTGTTACTGAAGGACAATTTCTGTGCTGTACTACTTGTTGACAACTTGATGCTTTCATAGGACACAGAGAAAGCATTTGATCAGGTAAAGTAGAATTTTTTTTATGGTAAGTAGTCTCACAACACTGGGTTAAAGTCCAACAAGTTTATTTCGTAGCACAAGCTTTCATCAGCAAAAGATTATGTTGGACTTTAACCTGGTGTTGTGAGACTAATCACTGTGTCTAACCCAATCCAACGCCGGCATCTCCACAACATATTTATTTTATACTTGAGATAAATTTGGACAGGAAGGAGATTTTATTAAATGGACGCAAGTGCTTTATAAATTTCTGTAAGGCTCTTAGGTGAGCCAATTAAACAGAACTCTTCAGTATTTGGTTTTGCTATTCATGGAAAGCAGCAAAAGATTATGTTGTATGCTGATAATGTTTCATTATTTTTGTCTGAGCCTGAAATTCCTGTTCCTGTTATTACTAACATTATTGACTCCCTCTAAGGTATGAAATTAAATTTGCCCATTTGGAAGGCCTAGAATATGACCCCCCTCCCCTTGCTCCCTTTACCCTTCAGATAGTCCCCTTCTAGTTTTACTTATTTAGGGATTTCCATTACCCTTTCATTCTGCCAGTTGTATAAAGCAAACATTACCCCATTATTCACAACTATAAAGTATGATCTACATCATTGGGCCTCTTTACCTATAACGTGGCTGGGCAGGATAGCATTAATTAAGATGAGGTAAGGGGGCGGTATGGTGGCACAGTGGTTAGCATGGCTGTCTCACAGCTCGAGGAACCTGAGTTCGATTCCCGATTTGGGTCATTGTCTGTGTGGAGTTTGTACATTCTCCCTGTGTTTGCATGGGTTTTCTTCGGGTGCTCCAGTATCCTCCCACAATTGAAAGATGTACACATTAGGTAGATTGGCCATGCTAAATTAACCCTTAGTATCTGGGGAAATGATATGTTAGAGGCATTAGCACGGTAACTAAGCGGGAATAGGGCTTGAGTGGGATCGTTGTCTCTGCAGATTTGATGGGTCAAATGGCTTCCTTCTGCACTGTAGAGTTTCTATGCCTCTATGAATGTGTTACCAAGGTTGCTTTATCCTCTACAGATGTTACCAATTTTACTTTCTGCTACGGTCCTGAAAGAAATACATGGGCCTTTAGCTCCTTCATATGGGACAAAAATAGAGCTCAATCAATATAGGCCAAGTTACAAATTCCAAGTTCAAAAGAGGGTCTTGATGTGCCTAATACAAAACTTTATTGGCTAGCCACACATCTGAGATTTAAATGGGAATGGATAAGAAGGAACCCCATTTCCATTTGGCTTGACATTGAGGTTTGTCAGATTAAATATTCTTCACAAATTATTTTGTTTCATAGAGATTTTAAGACAATAACAGACAGATATGAGAACCCAATAATTACTAATACTCTGTGAGTTCGAAGAATTGGTTGTGAGTGAGAGGGAAGATCTATGTTCTCTCCAGGTTTCATGTAGCAAGCTTTTGATATGTGGAACAATAGGGAACTCACAAGATTGGTGGACGTGTTTAGAGGGGATTTATTCTTAATAAGACAATTTTGCATCTGATGTCACTGTCACCCCCTATAGAAAAAAAAATACTGCTTATTAAAAAAAAAATTAGTCAGTGACAAGTCACCTTCTGTCCAGAATTGCCATGGCTCCTCCAGTTCAGTTTCGGGACAATGGTATCCCAGGATGTTAATAAGAGGGGATTCAGCAATGATAATGCCATTGAAAACCAGATCAGAGATTACAGAATTGCTTTTGGTGAAATGTCACCTTTCATGAATGTGTTCAAACCTCCTGCAGGTTCTGTGGGATTGAGATGTCAGCTATCAGAGTTGGCATCTTGATTACCTAGATCTGCTCGTGTTTTCCTCGGCTGCAAGCTGTATCAGGGAAAAGCAAGTAGCTCAGACATAGCTCTCAGGCATAACATTAGCTTTCTTGCATTCAAATAGGAGCTTTATTATATTTGCCCAGTGCTCATTAATCTGCTGCATCTGACAGTCCACAGGAAGAATGTGGATTGAAAATGGAGGCTGTGTTCAATCCTAGTGGCAGTGATGTGACTAAGGAGAAAGGGAAGGGCCCTGTGTCACCAGTGCTGATTCAAGAGGAGGCCTGTCCTGAGATCTGTGGTCCAGTGGACCCCCAGCAACAACTGGAGGGTGAGGAAATTCAACCCATCCCATGGAGGTAACTTGCATGACCAAACATGTAACGAAGAAAATTCTTCTATCTGGAGATGAGTGGAAAGCAATGCTATGCCTGTCTGTGCTGTTCAAAAGAGCTGCCAGAATGATCTAATGCCACATGGACTGGGGGGGACCTTGGGGATTACAGGACCAGCTGCTTGGGAATAAGCGATGGCCTTATGCATTGTCAGAGTGCCTCAGAGGGAAAATACAGCAGGACACATTGGTCAAAAAATCCATTGACATCTGGAAGGTGTTTGCATTGCTCAGCTGGGTCTCTGCAGCGCTCTGCTTAGAGGGTGTCCCACACAAGCATGGTCTTTTGAGTCTTTCATGAGGAGGAGGAATTCCGTTCCAGAGGGACGTATGGAGCAGGCTGAGAGCTCCTCAGATGATGCAGAGCTCCAAAATCAGGAACCTGAAGACAGAAATGAGAAATGGAAGAGGCAAGATGTTGAAGACATGCTTGTGTCACACATAACCACAAGACTCTAAGGAGGAGTAAGATGCAGACAAAGGGACACAACCACTTTTCTCATGCCCCTTAATGCATGCCACTACACTCAAAGGCCCAAACAACCAGACAGATGAAGCGCAAATTCAGCATTGGGACTTGCATCTTCAATCCTCATGATTCACTAGGCCCTAATCTTTGAGAAGGTCAGTGGCCAATCCTGTATCGGTGCGTGTTGAGAGGTGACAGTTGGTACTACAAAGCAAATGCTACATCTTAGGGCTTGGTACAGTTGTTGCCATTTTAATGAGAAACTTCCAGCGGACACTGAGATGTGTGTATGGTTGGAGAGAGCATCATGACTGTAGGTCTTGTGCTTCTGTGCTAATAATGAAGGCAGCCTTCTCCATTGGAGAAACAATTACAGCTAACTTTCCGAGGCTGTTGAGTATACCTAACTCCATGTTGTCCTGTAAAGAATCAAAGTTACTAACACTTGCAGTAGAGTTTGACCCATCTCCTGGACATAACTCAAATACCTATCATGACCCAGCTACACATGAAGGTGAGGTTCACAAAGGAAGGTTAAAACTGAGTGGGAGCATGGATCACCCTCATAGTTGGAGGTCACTTAGATACATATGCGCACTTTCAAATGACAAGACCATTCTCATGAACCATAAATTTATTTACAAAGGTGCATGAGTAAACACCCATGATCGAGAAATGATCTGAAGATTTCTTCATTTTTCTAACATTTCTGCGACATTGTGGTACATCCCTGATATCCGCAGCAGAGATGGAGGCAGTTTAAGGGCCACTTTATTGCTGTTGATATTGTTGGTGGGGGTCCCCTAGAGGACTGAGACCTGGAAAGTCCCACCTGCCTTGGATCTCCTATTATAGGTAGTTGCACCCTCCTTGGCTGGCGCTGATAGGTGTTATATACTGCAGTTATTCAAAAACAACAGAGCAGGTTTATTCAATAGTTGTTGACTCGACAAAGGTTGGATCTAGACTAGGTACAATCCCATGAATTAGTCAGTGACATCATGAACCATATACATGACCAGACCATGCAATAGCCCAATAAGTCTAATATATAACAATGGGGCCACAGGCAGAGGGGAATGGGATCAGTTGGACCTGAATGGATGGCCCCAGAGTCTTCATCTGCTGATCTTCCTCCCTATTAGTGCCCAAGAGCCCTTCCTGACTCCCTGGTTGTTCTCACATTGCCACTGATGGATACCACCAATGTTTAAAGTGATGGAGTGCCGGTCAGTTCTCCGAGTGCTGCAGACCCAGGCTGTTATTGTCTCCAAATGCTGCGGAGAAGTGTCAGTAAGGTGTTGCCCAGAGTTTGATGCCAGGCCTTATCTAGAACTATGACCCCCTGTGATAGAAACATAGAAACGTTGAAACTAAAAGCATCAGTAGGCCACATCCTGTGGCAGTGAATTCTACACATTCACCACTCTCTGGGTGAAGAAATTTTTCCTCGCCTCAGTTCGCCTCTTATCCTCAAACTATGATCCCTGATTTTGGACTCCCCTACCACCTTCCTCCCTATGACTGCCCATGAACCCCTGCCTGACTCCCTGAAGAAAAAGGGTTCCTTGAGGGAGGCCAAGTTGCCCTGGTTGCTCTCACATTGCCACTGATCAATACCACCAATGTTTATAGCAACAGAGTGTTAGTCAAACTTTCAAATGCTGGAGACCTAGGCTTTCTTTCTTTCTGAATCTACCCTGTCTAACCCTGTTAGAGTTTTATAAGTTTCTATGAGATCCCCGCTTACTCTTCTAAACTCCAGTGAACATAATCCTGACTGACTTAATCTCTCCTCATATGACAGATCTGCCATCCCAGGAATCAGTGACATGTCTCTGCTGGTGGTTTGTCTTTGAGATGCCTGGGAGATGGGGTTTATTGTTGGTCTGGAGCTCTGTTTGGGACTGCTAATGCCTGTCAGAGAGAAAACATGGATTTAGTTCATAAGTAGGCAAAATACAACATTGCATGTCACTTAGTGTGAATGTCAGGATGTGATCAACACATGGAGGTTTGCTGGCCGGGGTGATCTTTACTTTTGCCTGTTAGTCCAATGACATCCTTCTTAAACTGAAATGGCTTCTGGACATCTATCATCACTCCTCCTATCTTGAACTTACCCTCATGTGAATGAGCTTGGTCAATATTAAGAGAAAAAGAAATGAGAAGAGGTGGAGGAGAGGTTGAGAAGCTAGACAAACAATGGTGATGGGTGTGTCTCCCTTTAATATTGCCGTGAAATTGCAGAGTTTGAGCTGGGTAAGAGCCAAGAGGGAAGTCTATCCGAGGAATTTCAAGCCCCCGTCCCCTCACTTGCAAACCCAACTGTAGCGGAACATAAGTTTCTGCTCCAAATCACCTTCTCCTACTTTTTCTTGTTCAACTCCAACATCAGGATTACCTATTCCAACATTCCTGCTTCAATGCAGCTAGTGAAAAATAAATACTCAGAACAATCTTCAAGAAGAGGAATTGAACATTTATTGTGTCATTACATGGTGTACAGATATGACCAGTCTGAGTTGGTACAATATGATTTCAATAGCAATGCCCATATTGTCGTATCTGATTCACCAGAGCACATCCCACAATACATTTCACTTGGATAAGCAACATCACATTGATATTCACAATAGGCTGTGGTAGAATTACATTGTTCATCACTTGACCAGATTACCATCCCAATAATGACAGATAAACATTCTTTCAAAATTAATAAAGAAAATGTTTGCATTTATATAGAGCCTTTGGCATTGAAATTGTTTAAGTTGCAATTATTGCTTAACAAGAATTGTTACAAATGGATAAACGTTGATTAAGTTTAATTGATCTGGCAGCCAGTTGTAGATTAAAAATACAATATTTCACATCAATAACACCAATCCTTTGTTCACATCAGCGACATTGCAGCATGTGAGGTTCCAGTGAGTTGATGTAACACATTTCCACACCTCTCCTCCCACATTAACTGCTCTATTACCAATCATTGTGCTTTCGCTCTTCCCATTCAGCTGGAATTCATGTGTCAGCCATCATTCTGGCAGTGAGATTCATGCACGCTCCTGATCGATGTGCTGTGACAATGGTAGGTGTTGGTGATGACACCAGTGAATATATGGCAGTAGTGGGAGCTTTTGTTACTCTCCTTTCTGTGGTAATAATGCTGGTTGGTATTGGTGACTGCCCCTGTAAAACACAGGGATACAGACCCCAGTCACAGTGCCTATGGCCAGATAGAGCTTTGTAAAGCGTTGCTCCTCATTGGAATTGAAATAATTGTCTTTGCCCATCATTCTAATGAACGTCATCAACCTGAAACCCTGGATGAGATTTTCCGATTCAACTGCAACTCCCACTGCTGGCAGGACTGGAAAATCTTCATGTTTGATGCCTCATTGGCTGAGCAATTCCAACATTTTCTGCTTTTCTCTCAGATTCACAGCATTGCGGTGTCTCCTATTAACATTAAGCTGTTCCTGTGCCCTCTTTCTGTGGCTGTCTCATTGTCTATAGGCATCAGTGGCAATGGAGTTGGTAAAAATTCAAAAAAGCAACAGAGCCAGTTTCAGATGGAATCCATTTATCATGCACTATCCATTTCAGATAGATAGTGCATGATACAGCAACTCAAAAAGCAATGTGTACAGGAATATGTGTGAAATGGGTGAAAGGTTTCAACAGCAGTGGAAAATAACTTGTAGCTTGATAATATTGTGATTGGAGCACACTGACAATAAGCTTACACTGTGGCTTATTTACCTATTGTGAATAAAGTTTGATGTGAATAAAATCTATCGGGTGAAATAGGGGCTACTTGCTCCACCGGGGTCGTCCATTTTATCAATGATGCTCTTGTTATCAATCAAAAAGGAACAACAAGGTAGACATGATTGAGGTGTATAAGATTATGAGGGGTATGGATAGAGTGAGTAGGGAGCAGTTGTTCCCCTTGGTTGAGGGGTCAATCACAAGGGGGCATAGTTATAGGATAAAGGACAGGAGATTCAGAAAAGACTTGAGGGGAAAAAAATTAGTCAGAGGGTGGTGGGAATTCGGAATGTGCTGCCTGGGAATTTAGTAGAGGCCAGAAACCTTACAACCTTAAAATAATATTTGGATGAGCACTTGAAATATCATAACATTCAAGGATATAGGACAAGTGCTGAAAAATGGCATTAGCAGAAAGATTGATTTGCTTGTATCATAGAAATCATAGAATCATAGAAACCCTACAGTACAGAAAGAGGCCATTTGGCCCATTGAGTCTGCACTGGCCACAATCCCAACCAGGCCCTGCCCCCATATCCCTACATATTTTACCCACTAATCCCTCTAACCTACACATCTCAGGACACTAAGGGGCAATTTAACATGGCCAATCAACCTAACCCACACATTTTGGACTTTGTAATTGTATCTAATTTAAATGAATTGTCTGGGTGCAGCACATGTGTGCGATACTGGGTGAGTTCTTTTAAAATTCTCAGTCTGAATTCTTTCTTTGTGTTACAGCCAGACAAGTCCCTTCTCCAAATGCTTGATCATGAAAATCCTTCCCAGAAACAGATTAGGAATATTTCCAGAATGAAACATTGTTCAGCAGAATTCTTGCAAATGTATTGGTTAGGCTCTTTAATATATGAACTACAGTATTAACATCTGAACTGCTATCTATTCCAGGTCATTTTCATCCCAAATGCAACCTTCACCACTCTCCGTGCGTTCTCTGTAAGATCATCCAGTGCATCAGTCAGCAGTTTGTAGGTCATAAGAAATGATGATCCTGCACCAAAGATGGATCCAATGATTGGGATGTTATTAACAGCGAGTTCAACTGCTGAAATGGTGGCAGAAGCAAGACCCCAACGTAATCTCATTATTATATCTGGAGTTATTTCACCCAGCAGAGGAGTTTTCACCACGGTTTTCAATTCTTCCACAGGTTTTCCTGCCATGTTGGCCAGTCTTTGAAGAGAAGCATCATCCAGATCCAGATATTTACGGAAATCTATTATTCCTTTAATCACAATCCCAATGTCACAAGCAAGGGAGACTCCAGGAACCGGCACTGCTCCCACTGCTCCAGAAAGTGTTGCCAACATCCAGATTTCTTTTTTCAGCTCTTCACTTTTCTTCTCTACAATTTCCAAGTTTAGATTTTGACGGGACAGGATGTACACACTTCTCTTTATACTGGGAAGATAATCTTCAAGATCATTATTTAAAAGATTAAAATCATATAGGTTCAGATGAAAGTTTGATATCAGGAAAACCCAAGGTGATGGGATCCCTGCCTTCCTCAAGGTGCTGACACAGTAACTCCTGATCTTTTCTAGTTCTTCACCTTCATTAAATTTCCTCCTTCCCTTTCTTATCGCATTGAAATCATTATCAATTTTAGATCGAATGAAGTAGAAATTCTTCCCCAGCCGTTTAATTTCTTCGGCGAGTTTTGCATCAGTTTCTGTGAATCGACTGTCTGAAATAATGATGAAGCAATCATATCTTTCAAATTTCATTTTCTTGAAGTATGTACCCACTGGAAATTTTTGCATTTCCATTTCTGGCAGGTCCCAGAAACGAACATTTGGCAGGTTGGGATGTTTGTATCCAATTGGTTCCATTGTGGTTTCTGTGGTTCCTGTTTCAGCTGCTCCCTCATCATCGCTCGTAAGTCCCCTCATCGAATTGATGAAGGTGGATTTCCCTGATCCTGATTTTCCTGACACTGCAATGTTAAGCTCTGTATTATCCAGATCATTTACTTTTTTCTGTAGCAATGGTGGAGCCATCTCCAGCTCATCCATTTCATGAGATGACTTCAGTTTGTTAAGCTCTTCCAGACTGAAGAATGAAGAATGTGAAGAATGAGCCATCTGATCTCTGAAAGAAAACATTTTTCATGTTGTGTTGCACCGGACTAAAACAATTTGCATTTAAACAGCATTTTGTCATATTCTCAGTACCTGCTAACACACTTCACACCTTTTTGGTTTAACTGCGTCACCGTAATTATCTGGTAAGTTTTGCAATCGATTAATTTGCAACAAGGTCAACAATGACCAATGAGATGAATGGCCATTTGATAGGTCATTTCTTGAAGGGACACACTCTTCCTTAAACTGATGGACTCCTTCTGGATCCAGAGGTACAACAGCTAATGAACCTTCTTTAGACTGTCTCTAATGCCTTAGATAAGGGGACCAAAACTGTTTTTCAGTCTTTCTCAATTGAAATAATATTCAGCTCCTTTATTCTTCACAACAAAGTGAAATACTTCACATTTTCCTACATTATATTCCATCTGCCAAGTTTTTGCCCATTTGCTTAACCTGTCTATATCCCTCTGTAGACTCTTTGTGTTATGCTCACCACTTGTCCTCCCACCCATTTTTGTGTTATTTGCAAACTTGGCAATAATACATTCACTTCCCTCATCCAGGTCATTGATATGTATTGTAAACAAATCGTGGCCTTAGCACAGATTCATGTGACACTCCAGTTGTTACAATTTCTATCCCGAAAATGCCCCTATTATCCCAATTCTCTGTCTTCTATTAGTTAACCAATCCTCTACCCATGCTAATATACTAATCCCAACATGAGCTCTTATCTTATTGAGTAGCCTTTTGTGCAGTACGTTATCAAACATTTTTTGGAAATCCAAGTATATTATATCCACTGGTTCCCCTTTATCTATACTGCATGTTACCACCTCAAAATATTCTAATACACTTTTTGGACATGATTTCCTTTTCACGAAGCCATGCTGACTCTACTTGATTACATTATGTATTTCTAAATTCTCAGCTATTACATCCTTTATAATGGATTGTAATATTTTCCCAACGTCAATGGCAAATGGCCTTTAGTTACCTGTTTTTGTCAACCTCCCTTTTTGGATAATGGTATTACACTGACTGTTCTTTCATTCTTTGAGGGTTTTCCAGAATTTAGGAATTCTTGGAACATTACTACCGCTACATCCACTATCTCTGTTGCTACTTCCTCTAATATCCTAAGATGCAACACATTAAGTTGCCCAGAGGGGATGATCACATGGTGACTCATAAAGGGGGACATTGGGAAGAGAGGCCATGTTGCCTTCAGTCATGGGAGCAACAGGGAATTCATGGAAACTCAAGGTCTGTGGTCAGGGACTAGCAGAGTAGAGTCAGAGAGTATAGACACTCCTTGGTCTTACAGTCATGAATTAGAGAGTGGAGGCAGTTCTGCAGCATTATGGATCTCACAGTCAAGAGTAAGAGATTTGAGATAGGTATGAGATATATACCTGGAATGGAGCATTACTGGAGAAGGCTGGATTGTGAGAGAGAGAGCACGGAAGCTGATCTTGAAGTAATAGAACCACTTTGCACTTCAGAATATATGATACTGTTGCCAACAGTACTACGACAACAGTAGAAGCATTGTCTATTACGAAAGTAGAATCAAAAGTAGAAGCGAAGCTGAATGGGAGGGGCCGGAGGCAATATAGAGGGAGTAGACTGCTGGACTAAGGAGCCCCTTCTGGGGTTTCTGTCTAATTTGTTGGCTCCACGAAGGTGAACTGGAATCTGCACTGAGAGAAAGGAGGACGACTCCTTGAGTGGACAGCCATTGAAATCCAGATTCTCACCCATGACCGCGAGGAGATAGAAAAATAATGAAAAAGCACTGTATGTTCAACACATGGAGATGGATTTGAGAGGAAATGGAGAAGGGATTGGAGATGGGGAGGAGTTTACAAGAATGGAGAGACCAAGGTTTAGTTCTTCGGAGTGGAGCAAAACCTGAGGTTTTGTATACATTCATGGGATGTGGGTATCGCTAGCAAGGTCAGTATTTATTGCCCATCTCTCATGGCCCAAGACACAGTGGTGGTTTTTCCAGGTATCTGCTGATCTTGTCCTTCTAGATGGTAGTTCTCGTGGCTCTGGAAGGTGACTAAGAAATCTTTGTGAGTTCCTGCTGTGCATCTTGAAGATGGTACACATGGCTGCCACTGTGCATAGGTGCTGAAGGGTGAATGTTTGTAGATGGGGTGCCAATCAAGTGGATTTGCCCTGGGTGGTGCCAAATCTTATCTTGTGGACATTGCCTGGCATATTTATGGTGCAAATAGTACTTGCCACTTGTCAGCCTAAGCCTGGATATTGTTCAGGTCTTTCTGCATTTGGACATGGATTACTTCAATATCTGAGAAGTCATAAATGGTGCTGAACATTATACAGTCATCAGTGAATATCCCCACTTCTGAACTTATGTTGGAAGGAAGTTCATTGCTGAAGCAGTTGAAGATAATTGGGCCTAAGACATTACCTACAAAACTCCTGCAGTGATGTCCTGGAGCTGAGATGATTGACCTCTAACCACCACAACCATTTTCCTTTGCAGTAGGTATGACTCGAATCAGTGGAGTGTTTTCCCCTGATTCCATTGTCTCCAGTTTTGCTAGGACTCCTTAATGCCATACTCGGTCGAATGTTGCCTTGACGTTCAAGGCAATCATTCTCACCTCACCTCTGGCATTCAGCTCTCTTGTCCATAGATCAATATAGCAGTAATGGACAGGCTTGGATTTGCCCTGTTCCTGTGTATAGATGCATTCAGATGCATTCAACAGTCAAGGGAAAGAAAAACACTGCATGCTGTGCAAAAACCATTATGCTGTCAATCAAAGGCTTGTTAGACTGCACTATGAAATTGAATAAAAGCAAACATTTTCAAAGGAAAGCAAAGGACTTCAAAGGATTTCCAACTGAAGGGATTAAAATCATTTTTGTACAGCAGAGCACTCTGTGAGACTGCCAAAACTGTACGGCCATGGAAGCAACAAAAACAGGGGATGGGGGAGGATTTGGAAAGACTGCAAGAGATGCCACTGTTGTATCTCTGCTCTAGATAATACTGAAGGACTACAGACATGTTTTGATGGACCACAGTAAGTCACTGCATTGAATAACAGTCAAGGACCACAGATGTGTCTGTTCAATGATAGACTAAACTACGTAAATATGTTTTGTTAGTAACTGGATATTGTAATGAGGCAAATGTAGAATTACCAATGTAAAGTAATTAGTCTAATACTGCTGTGGGAAAGAAATGAAATAATCGGAATTATTAGCTGCGAATGGAGATAGTTTTTTTTTCAAACAAATGTACACCTTTGATTGGTAGATGTTGATTGCTTATAGTTGAGTCAAAGGGTATAATTACCATTATATTTCATTGTTCAGGGAGTCAGTGAGCCCCTAGTAGCTGGCAGGCTTCCTTGCTTTAGCACAAATAAAGATCTTAAACTTGAACACTGAGGGCCTGATTTTACGAAAAATGGGCGTGAATTTGCAGTAAATTCGGGCCTTTAACACGATCTCCACCCAAATCCGAGCAGATAGCTCCTTTACCGACATCTGATTTGGTTGCGGATCCGGTGTGCGCCCAAATCGGGCGGCCCGACGATTTAAATGTGTTAGCATGCATTTAAATCGATTTAATGAACCGTGCGCCCAACTCTACTGCCAAATCCCACTTTACCGTCTTTGGGTTCGTTCCGGATCCACGCTGAAAGCAACCTGCAAAATAAAAATCCGAAGCTGACTTCTATTCTGCATGGGAACCTCCAAAGCCCATCCTCCTCAATCATCCTTTGCAGATCCCCCGCCAACCACACCAGCAAACACCCCCCAGGATTGGACCCCCCCCCGCCCCGGGAGGCAGGCCCCCCGCTCCCCCCGAGAGTCACCCCCAGCATCCCCCTTGGGAGGGAGGCCCTCCCCTCGGCAGGACCCCCCACGGGAACAAACCTTCCCTGGGTGGCAGGCACCCACAGCAGACCTCCCCCCCCCGAGATCAGAACACCCCCACCCCACGCCCGGGGAGGCAGGCCCCGCCCCTTCGGCAAAGCACACTCGCAACCTACCTCGATGGCTGGCCTCCCTCCACCATCACTGGTACGCTACCAGCCACAGATTACTCTTCCCCGCAGGGGCATGAGAGCGGGAGAGATAGCTGTGGCTGGTAGTGTACCAGTGATGGTGTATCCCTTTACAGGCCCAGCTTGGTCCTTCTCCAGTGTCTCCTCTTGGAGTTGTCCCTGATCTTGTTGCTGGCTTTCATGCGGATCCACTGTGGAATCGGCCAGTTCTACTTTATCTTCTTCACGAGGAATCGCTTGATCCTGAAGGTTTGGTGGGATGGCGTGGCTGCATGTCGACTCCGGGAGGAGGGATTCATTCCTCCAGTAGGGAGAAGGGATCGCCCGCAGAGTGGCAGCGGACCATTCTGGCCTCCCCCCCGCCCCAACAGAGATGCATCTGCGCACCCCCCCCCCCCCGCCACAACCCCCCCTCCCCCCCAAACTACACCACCAGCACCCCCCTTCCCCCCCGCCCCGATCTATGTTAGAGAGCCGCTCTCTCCGCTTTCTGCTTTTTTTTCCTGCAACTGGTTTTAGTGATACATCACACAAACAACTAAATGTACCTAAGTCAAATCCACACAAATATAGTCGGGAACAGGAGGCACAGAATTAATGTGAATGGGTATTGCCTAATTAACATTCAAAGCATTTTCTCCTTGCATTTAAGCCATATAATAATAGAAATAAAAACAGGAACCTGTTTTTTCATTCCCTGTATCCTCCCTGTAGAAACGCATTTTAATAAAATAAATGGAGTCAATCATAAATAAAAAACACAACTTATTAATGGCATCACAATAATACGTGCATTTGTCAAAGTTCCAGTGATGACAACACCAATCAAGCAATTCAGTGATGGTTGTTTCTAAAATCCAAAATTTTGAAGACTACTTCTTTGTCCAGAATTTACTATAATTGTCAACTTTAAATTCATCTTCAAATTGCTCCTCTTTCATCCTAGCTCTTTTGGGAACACGTTTGCGCAATCTTGCTTTCCTTCCGGCTTCTGGCAGAAGGGAAACATTGACTGGCATCATATGAATTTTTTTAGGCTCCTTGTATCGGATATTGATAGTGGACCCATTAGGTCAAACCACCAAAATAAGATACAGCCTGGCATAGACCTGCCTTCCAAAGCGAACTACTGATGTTGTATTGGAATTGTTACGCCTGGGTACGCTGACAGAGGATACACAGCAAGAAGCAATCTTTCAGAAAGCACAAACTGCCACGGCCGCGCACTCCAGCCCAGCGCCCGGGCGCACTGTCTCCGATTTTTTCAAACTGCGCATGCGCAGTTCAGAGATTCGAACGGTCCGGCAGTGCTAAGCCCTGCCCACAGCACGGATCGGTTCGGAGCCAGCAAAACGCGTAGAGGCGCGCTGGAACAAGGATTCCGGGCTCGGATCCATATTACGCCCAGATCTGGCCCTGAGGCTGTGGTTGGTAAAATCGGGCCTTGAGTGTTGAGCTGGTCAATTATAGGGAGTGAGGTTATTGTAGTTGAATAGCTGTGAAATTCTCACAACACCAAGGATTTGTGCTATCTTGGAAGGCTCAGAGACAATGAATAACTGCAGTGTTTAAGAAATGGGGCTGAGTGAACAGTTATGGAGAAGTGAAATCCCCCACAGTGAAAGTGGCTTCTATCAATCAGAGGACTTAAAAGGAATCTCCTCACACCTGCAGCTTCTGACAGAGAGAGAAAAGGGAATCTGTTCTGCAGACTGGAGTTCCACTCTGATTTGGAAACCTGCCAAGTGTCAGGGAGCATGGAGATTAATGTGACCATGCCATTTCTTAGTTTTCACAGTACACAGGTCGGAATAAAGATTTTGATCAGAGAGATGCCTGAAATCATCATGCCAAGAGTGATGTTCAGATTTCTGAATCACGAGACTCCCATCGTGCCAAGGTTAACCCCTTTCTCCCCACAGCACAAGGCCAACCAAAGCCCAGGACCCGTGAGGGGGCACTTCCACTGCAGCTTGACAGTGGTAGAGGGGTATATTGGCACTGCACTTATCTCCTTGACGCCTTCAGAGAACAAGGCACCGGGTCAGATCATCACCATCAGGGTGATAGTGAGGATGACACTGGGGGTGTCATGACGGAGGTAATGAGGGGTTCATGGAGCAGGTTCACCTGAGAGTGTCTCTCTTGTTGGGGTGGGGGTTGGGACCTCTGCCTAGGGGAGGTCAGATCACCCTCATCTCTGCATATGTGGCAGGAAGTTGATTCATTCTTTCCATGGTGGGGGGAGGATGACCCTCTCGGCTGAGGAGTTGGAGATGCTCACATTGCCAGCTGTGGTTATCATGTCCGTTTTGTGTGTGTGTGTGTGTGTGTGTGTATGTTTGTGTGTGTCTATATAGATGGTGGGGGTGGGCTGTCTGTCAGCACCCTTTAAAAACTACTCCCTGATCTCTGAAAAGTCAGACTGGCAGAGATGTTCCCCACAATGTATAAATTTGCGTTACTCAGGTGGGTGAATCCCAGTAAAAAACACTTTGGTTTTCCAGCTGGTATGGGCACTTAGAATCAATTCAGGAGAATCATGCCCATAGACTTCGATAGCAATAATATCAACCAGTAATTATTCATCCATTCCCAGTTTTTAATCAGACCTGCAGATGGAGACAAAACATTAGGTGGTTTGTTCTTACTTAGAAAATGAGGGATTTAATTTCATTGCTTGACTAACATTGTACTTTTATCGATAACAATTTCTATATCCATTCCCTTGATAGATTCCACTCCCTGATCTGGTCAATTGTAATTTCCTGAAGTTTAATTCTGTTAGAACAGTTTCATTTTCACTCAACCGCCTGTAGGATCCTGAATGAAGAACTCCTCATTTTTGGTATTTGTATTTTGAATCCTATCTAACTTCAAATGGAAAAGGAGTTTGAGAAAATGAGGGAATTCACTCATAACAATCCTTAAATTGAGCTGTAAATTTGTTTAAATTATTTTGATAGGATTCTCCCTCATAATTATTTCACTCAGTTCGTTGTCTGATTTCTTGCTCCTTACCTGCACTGCTTCCTTGACGGAGAGTTTATCGGTGAAGTTTTCAACACCTCAATCCAGAGTGACTGGTTGCTGCTGCTCCAATGTCACATTCACACTGGGAGTAAACAGTGACAATGAACAGCTTTACAGTCATTGGATAGGAATCTATCCAATGAGAATCAAGCACCAAATAGGATCATTTATTATTGGAGAAATTTTGATTTATATTTTATTCCTAAAAATATGAATCAAAACAAAAGGTGCATCTTAGTCAAGCACAATGGGTAGTAATGATGGGCAGTGAGAATTAGATGCTCTTCCTAGGCAATTCAAACAATTCCAATTTTACTAAAAGATTTTGTACTGATTCTCTAGCTGTTCCCAGCAGTGGGATCTTCTGGTCTCATCGACAGCAATCCTCTGCTACATGTTCACCTGTGGTCGGGGTGCAAACAACAGAAAATTTTGTTAACAGTGATGGGACCAGAAGATTCTGCCACCTTCCAAAGGCAGACTAACTACATCACCGCAAAACATGCCATGGGGGTCCTGGGCTGTTTACTTTCCACTCAATTCCTTCTTGTCCTCAAGCCCCACTTTCCTGCTTCCTAATCATTCAATTTTATTTGGACATCACAAAAGTCGATAATGAGTAACTGGTTTCTAGTAAAAGTTCTCAAATAGAAGCCAGGATAGAAAACAATCTCAGATGCCACGTATCTGTTCAAAGTACACTTGCCTCAAGGCAACTCTCCCTGACAATTTCAATCAATTTATTTACCTATTGCACCACAAGAAACATTGATAGGGGCTGATATTTTGTCAGCCTATCAGAAACAAGAATGCTGCTGAATGGTTGTGATTCATTGTTATGGAAACAAATTTGTGGACCATACATTGGGTGTGAGGAAGGGAGAAAGTTGGCAAGTTAGGGCAGAGTTGTCATGCCACCCTGACTGCTGATGATACAAGGCTAATAACCCAGAGCCATGTGTACAAATCCATCATGCCAAATTGCTCAATGGAATTCAGTAGAAACAATTATGCAATCTACCAGACCTAATGTAATATTCTTCAGGAAAGAGAACTGATCCTTGTGGGGTCATTACTGCCTTACGTTTTCCAATTATTTCAACAGGGAGCAGAATCAGTCCTTGGCTGGGGCAGCCCAAGTATCATATAGATGACAAGTGGGCTAGCAGTTAATATATGGATGATCCTTATGATTTGGACTGGTTTCTGGGGTAGTGATACTTCACGTAGTTTGTGTGTGTGTATGTGTGTTTGTGTGTGTGTGGTGCATGTATGATCTACCATCCACAGGGGAAGGGTGAGGGTGAGCTGTCAGATGGCACCTATATTCCCAGACAGAAGTGTTGCTGGCCAATGCTGGCTAGTAGAAGCTGGCTAATGAGATGGTAATGAAAACATTACCATCTCATTAGTGGGTTTCCCCACTGTATCACTCCCTCCCCTTCCCTCTGTGTGATCAGCAAAGAGTAAAGGGTGCTGTTAGGGAGATCCCATTACCATCTCCCATCAGTTCTCCTATTTCAGAAGATCCTTTGAATCCACACACTACCTTTTATATTTTGTTGGTAAGTAAGCGCCCAATCCAATTTAATAATATTCCTCGGATTCCATAGTAGCGAGGTTCTAATTACTAACAAAAAATTGCACAGCAACATTTTGTTTTTCAAAACTTCTATTGTAACAAATGACAAAATGCTATTTTGTTTTTGTAGGCAATCTATACTTCAAACTATAGAGAAGAACTTTTCCTTTTTATGCTTCTCTCACTTCACACACTCCATGGAATTACACCCTTACAGCAAACAGTCCATTTTTTACTCCCAGCTTCCAGTTGGTTCTCATAAAACTCTTTTATAGCATAATAACTTTGAGTGCCCACCTCCAAGCACTTTTTGCAATTTTTGGAGAGTTTCAGCAATAAAGCCTTTTCCGATGATTCTTCTTCTCCCTGACTATGCCAGAACAAATCTCCTAGAATCCATAGAAAATGCAGACTGGAGATCATGTCTCTTTCCCACATTCAGTTATGGTAACTTGTAAATTCAAGCAGCCTTTACTCTCTGCTGATCACACAGAGGGAAGGGGAGGGAGTGATACAGTGGGGAAGCCCGCTAATGAGATGGTAATGTTTTTAATGATGTTCTTGACCTTCTTGGCCATGAACCATGTTATATCACTGGCAGGGATGATTGCAATTCTCTTTCTTGTTCGCTCACGAGATTCTGCGCCTATTTCACCCACGGGCTAACACAGATATAAGATCCTGTGTTAAGGCCCAGACCAGCAATTCCAAGATGTTTTGTGAAGTTAGCCTAGACCATAAGTTTTACATTTGATTTTGTCATTGGTGAGCATAAGGTGTTTTGCTTCAGGTATGATTCAAGTGACCCACTCGGAAACTTTTATCAAACAAAGTTCATTTAAGAACACAGTTAGAATATAACAAGAAGAATTATCATAACCTTTACCAATTACAGGGCTTAAATAGTACACGGCATAATTCTCAACAGCTAGCAATCCCTATTGTTCCAATTTAAAAGCAATCCCCCATTAACATTCACCATACTTCAGGATTAGTTAGCACTAAAACAAGTATGCTCACATGATGTTAGATTTCCAGCTTTTAACATCAATAGACAGAAATCCAAACAGTTGTTTTTCAGAGAAGAATATTTCCTGAAGACAGAATCACAGGAAAGTATATATAGTCTGTAGCATCTTCCAGTCTTTATTTGATTTGGTTTGTCACAGGTATTGGAATACAGTGAAAATTATTGTTTTTGTATGCTATGCAGATAAAACATACTGTTCATAGAATACACTGAGGAGAAGGAAAGGAGAGAGTGCAGAAAATAGGGTTACAGTCATAGCTAGGGTGGAGAGAAAAATCAGCTTAATATATGGTTGATACATTCAAAGGTCTAATGGCAGCAGGGAAGAAGCTGTTCTTGAGTCAGTTGGTATGTGATCTCAGACTTTTGCATCATTTTCCCGATGAAAGAAGATGGAAGAGAATATGTTGGAGTGCACAGATCCTTGATTATGCTGGTTGCTTTTCCGAGACAGCAGAGTCAATAGATGGGAGGCTGCTTTGCACGATGGGCTGGACTTTGTTCATGGACATTTGTAGTTTCTTACAGTCTTGGTCAGAGCAGGAGCCAAAAAAGCTGTGATACATCTGAAAAGTAAACTTTTTATGGTACTTCGGTGAAAATTGGTGAGAGTTGTAGCAGACGTGCCGTATTTCCTTAGTCTACTCAGTAGACTTCAGGCTTCAGAGATAAGAAATGATACCTCTCTCTCTGCAGCTTCCAAACAGCAACACACAGGCAGCAAAATTTCCAACTCTAGAGAGGGGAAACAAGAAACACTGCTCTCCCTCTCAGCTAAAAACAGCATCTGAAAATGACTAAACTGGAACCCTCTCTAAAAGCCTAGCTGCCCCCAGTCATATGACATGACCTATCAACCATTCCAATCCAGCTCTACTCTACAATCCCAGGGGAACAGTAAAACAACAGAACACAGCATTAGTTCAGATTAAAACAAACATGGTATCAATTATACTGCTTCAGTAACAATGAAGAAGACCAGCAAAATGCCAAGAACTGCTAGAAACATCCTGCAGAGAAATATGATTAGAATACATTTTTTAAAGACACATTATAGTCACACTCAGCCAATGCCGTGTATGTAAAGCTGGAAAATAAGTAACTGACCAACAGGAGACACCTATCAGCAGATGATTAAAATGGAAATGAGTAATGAGGAGACTCCTTGACAAGTGATATATTTAAAGATGTGAAAAACTGGAGTTAACTGAGTTCTGTCTGAGACCATCCCTCTGTGTTCATTTGAATATGATGTGGAGATGCCGGCGATGGACTGGGGTAAACACAGTAAGAAGTCTCACAACACCAGGTTAAAGTCCAACGGGTTTATTTGGTAGCACAAGCCACTAACTTTTGGAGCGCTGACCCTTCTTCAGGTGATTGGGAATTCTGTTTACAAACAGGACAGATAAAGACACAAACTCAATTTACAAAATAATGATTGGAATTCAAGTCTTTACAAGTAATCAAGTCTTAAAGGTACAGACAATGTGAGTGGAGAGAGAGTTAAGCACAGGTTAAAGAGATATGAATTGTCTCCAGCCAGGACAAGAGATGTGTATTGTCTCCAGTCAGAACAGTTAGTGAGAGTTTGCAAGCCCAGTCAAGTTGTGGGGATAACAGATAGTGTGACGTGAACCCAAGATCCCGGTTAAGGCCATCCTCATGTGTGCGGAACTTGGCTATCAGTTTCTGCTCAGTGACTCTGAGTTGTCATGTGTCGTGAAGGCTGCCTTGGAGAACGTTTATCTGAAGATCAGAGGCCGAATGCCCGTGACTGCTGAAGTGTTCCCCAACAGGAAGTGAACACTTTTGCCTGGTGATTGTCGAGTGGTGTTCATTCATCCGTTGTTGTAGCGTCTGCATGGTCTCCCAAATTTGGGGCATCTTTCACTGGAGGTGTCTGTTGTGATTCTCCTCATCTTGAGAAATCTCACTAACTGTTCTGGCTGGAGACAATACACATCTCTTTAACCTGTGCTTAACCCTCTCTCCACTCACATTGTCCGTACCTTTAAGACTTGATTCCCTGTAAAGACTTGCATTCCAACCATTATTTTGTCAATTGAGTTTATGTCTTCATATGCCCTGTTTGTGAACAGAACTCCTACTTACCTGATGAAGGGAGCAGTGCTCCAAAACCTAGTGGCTTGTGCTACCAAATATACCTGTGGACTTTAACCTGGTGTTGTGAGACTTCTTACTTCATTTGACTAAGCGATCAATTGACCTGGCCTTAAATCTCTGAGTGGTTTGTCAGAAGTTACCACAGCATATTTAAGGATTGTTTTTTCCCCCAGTGGTAAAAGGCTTCTGGACAGAGGAAGGATTGGGAGAGGGAGAGGAAACCAGTGTTTGTCCTGAACTATCATGTCACAATGCAAGAGTTATGAATCATTAGTAAGTCTCATGCTGCCTGATTCAATGAATGGATATTCACCTGTTTAACACAGGCTTAGTTCCTCAAAGCCATCAATCAATGGAGGGGCTGAAGGAGGAAGAGTTGTCACCATGGACAGCTCTAACAGGAGGCCTGGACACATGGTTGGAGATGCCTGAATATGAACAGGAAGCTGATGACCCTAGGACTCTAACTTGATCTGGTACTGTATCTTGGCATCTTTGATGGTTCTCCATAGATCGTATCTGGATTTCTTGTATAGTCAGGGTCACCTGACTTGAACGCCCCTGACCTAGACTTCAGCAAGCAGTGGATATCCCTGTTCATCCATGGTTTTCGTTTGGGAAACACATGGATTTGCTTCTTTGGCACACAGTCTTCTACACACTTACTAATGAAGTCAGTTACTGTAATGCATGGGTGCAGTCTATTACACCCTGCACTCTTGAGCCTAAGATAGCAAAGGCAAGTCACTATACCGATGGTATATTGTCCCAGACTCTCCTGCTTACAGATGAGTGTGAGGCAGTGCTAGGCATAACATATATGATTGTCCAGAAACTCCATACATCACACATACCACATTCTTCATGAAGACCTAATGTGATGTGATGTTGGAGGCTTTCCCCTGCCAGTGATCTTGAAGGTGAAGGCAGCACTCAATTTCTTTGCCTCTGAGGCTTTCCAGGGAGCAGCTGGGACCTGTGTGGCATTTCTCACTCCACAATACATCAATGCACCAAGGAGCTGACCAAGGTGCCCTTTAAAGGAAGGTCCATCATTAAGTCAGATTTGCTCTGAACAAGAATTACCAGGCTCAAACGTTGACTGGCTTTGCAGCTATCTTAGGCCTCCCAAGAGTGCAGGGTGTAATAGACTGCACCTATGCATTACAGTAACTGACTTCATTAGTAAGTGTGTAGAAGACTGTGTGCCAAAGAAGCAAATCCACGTGTTTCCCAATCAAAAACCATGGATGAACAGGGATATCCACTGCCTGCTGAAGTCTGGGTCGGAGGTGTTCAAGTTAGGTGACCCTGACTATACAAGAAATCCAGATACGATCTACGGAGAACCATCAAGGATGCCAATACAGTACCAGATCAAGTTAAAGTCCCAGGCTAGTCACAGAGACTCCCACCGACTATGGCAAGGTCTGCAAGACATAACAGGCTATAAGATGAATGCATGGAAAATCACCAGCACTAATGCACCCCTCCCTGATGAGCTCAATGCATTCTATACCTATTTTGAGCAAGATGTCAGCGAGATCATGCCCTCCATGCAGGAAGCCTCGGCTGAGCTGGTATCTGTGGTCACCATCGTAAGCATCAGATCAGCCTTCTCGAAAATCAACCAATTGGAAACTGACTGGCCCAGATGGGGTGCCCAGACAAGTGCTCAGATCCTGCGTGGATCAGCTGGTTGTGGTATTCACAGACATTTTTACCCTCTCCTTATCCCAACCTGAGGTCCCTATCTGCTTCAAGAAAACAACCATCATCCCTGTACCAAAGAAAAGCCAGGCAGCGCGCCTTAATGATTATCGCCCAGTGTCTCTAACATCGTCATTATAAAGTGTTTTGAAAGGTTAGTCATGGCACTGATCAATTCTAGCCTCCCGGATTACCTGAATCCACTACAACTTGCCTATAGCCACAACAGATTCACAGCAGACACCATTTCCCTGGCCCTACACCTGGAACACCTAGATAACAAAGACATCTACGTCAGACTCTTCTTTGTTGACTGTAGCTCAGCCTTTAACACCATTATTCCTACAAAACTCATCTCCAAACTCTTTGATTTGGGCCTCGGCTCCTCCTTCTGTGATTGGATCCTGAACTTCCTAACTTATAGACCACAATCCGTAAGGCAATTACATCTTCTCCACAATCATCCTCAACACTGGTGCCCCACAAGGCTGTGTTCTCAGCTCCATATTGTACTCCTTACACACTTATGAATGACTGGGTACCGAAATTCCCCTTTTCAGCTTTTCAGATGACACCACTGTGGTGGGTCAGATCTCAAACAATGATGAGACAGAGTACAGGAATGAGATAGAGAATCTAGTGAATTGGTGCAATGACAATAATCTCTCCCGCAATGTCAATAAGATGAAGGAGATAATCAGCGACTTTAGGAAATGTAGCAGAGAACATACTTCTGTCTACATCAATGTGAATGAAGTGGAAATGGTCGAGAGCTCCAAGTTTCTAGGCATCCAGCTCAACAACAATCTGTCCTGGTTCCTCCTTGCTGTGCTATAGTTAAGAAACCCCAACAGTGCCTGTAATTTCTCAGGAGACTAAGGAAATTCAGCTGTGTCCCTACAACTCTCACCAACATTTACAGCTGCGTTATAGAAAGCATCTTTTTTTGATATATCACAGCTTGGTATGGCTCCTGCTTTGACCAAGACCGCAATAAACTACCAAGAGTCGTGAACAACACCCGGTCTATCACGCAAAACAGCCTCCCATCTATTGATTCTGTCTACACATCCTGCTGCCTCGGAAAAGCAGCCAGCATAATCACACACCCCAGACATACTCTCTTCCACCTTCTTTCATTCCAAAAGTCTGAGGTCGCATACCAACTGGCTCAAGAACAGTTTAATATAAAAGCAAAATACTGCTGGAATCTGAAATAAAAACAGAAAATGCTGGAAAATCTCAGCAGGTCTGACAGTGTCTTTGGAGAGAGAATAGAGCCTACATTTCGAGTCTGGATGAAGATTCTGATGAAGGATATCTAGACTCGAAACATTGGCTCAGGAATAGCTTTTTCCCTCCTGCCATCAGACTTTTGAATGACCTACGTTGCATTAAGTTGATCTTTTTCTACACTCTAGCTATGACAGTACATTCTGCACTGTCTCCTTACCTTCTCTATGAAATGTGTATTTTGTCAGTATAGCGCATAAAAAACACTTTTCACTAAAACACATAACAATAATAAATCAACTCAAAATTGTGGCTATATGGGCTCCCTGACAGCAGCCTCTAATATTTGTAAACTGCAATGGCTACTATTCCATCAACATTCAACTCATGTTTGGTGATCGCAAACACATCCTGCACGTTATCTTGAGAGATGCCATGACGCCTCTTGCCTCAGTCACTCCCAGGTACCTGGGATTTTGAGAAGCCAGGGCTGCAGGGTAGCTATTTGGTTGAGCTCCAATCTATTCATATTGTTGACACTCCTTGAAGTGGTTCAGCTTCCCACCTCAACACTCTATAGGGTCTGGGCCCAACCACATGGCCCTCAGGAAATACCCCTTAAAGGGGCCCTGCTACCACACTCCTTTCCCCTTAACTCCTGAAGTTACCTAAGGAGAAAACAAAAGAAAATCACAAACATAAGCAACAATTCTCAGAAAACTAATAGGGGAAACTCCCAAGACATTAGTTTGGCCAGTCTGGCGATTTCTGTAGAACATCTCAACTCTGAGCTAGGTTCATCTGAAAATGAAAAATGATGAATGGCAAATTCATCAACCCAGGGTCTAGATCATCCTCAGTAGCTGCTGTGTTCCCCATTACTGCAACAACTGGGTGCTCCAGTTCTATATTTACAACCAGGGTCACTGCTCCCAATCCAGTCAGATCTACTTGTGCTCCTGGGGTCAACTGTTGATATCTTATATTAGGCACTATTCTTCTCCTCGGGTGATCGACATAATTCTTGACTCGACATCGTTGTATCCCTATGATAAAAGAGACCGGCCCTGTCCTTCCCATGATCTTACTATGATGTTGTGGCCATTACGGAGACATGGTTAGAACAGGGACAGGAATGGTTGTTGGCAGTTCTGGGGTATAGATGTTTCAGTAAGAGTAGGGAAGGTGGTAAAAGAGGTGGAGGAGTAGCGTTGTTCATCAAGGATAGTTTAACAGCTTCTGAAAGGCGTTTTGAGGGCGATCTGCCTACTAAGGTAATATGGGCTGAAGTTAGAAATAGGGAAGGATCAGTCACGTTGTTAGGAGTTTTCTATAGGCCCCTAAATAATAATAGAGATGTGGAGGAGGAAATGGCAAAGCAGATTATGGATCGGTGTGGCGGTCACAGGGTAGTTATCATGGGTGACTTTAACTTTCCAAATATTGATTGGAACCTTTATAGGTCAAATAGCTCAGGTGCGACACTTTTTGTACAGTGTGTGCAGGAGGGTTTCCTGACACAATATGTGGATAAACTGACAAGAGGTGAGGCCACATTAGGCTTGGTATTGGGTAATGAACCAGGCCAAGTGTTAGATTTGTTTGTGGAAGAGCACTCAGGAGATAGTGACCACAATTTGGTGGCCTTCATTATTGCAATGGAGAGGGGTAGGTCACACGGTAGGGCAAGGTTTATAGTTGGGGCAGGGGTAGTTATGATTCAATTAGACGAGAATTAGGGAGCATAAGATGGGAACTGAAACTGTCAGGTTTGGGCACAAACAAAAAGTGGAGCTTTTTCAAGGAACAAATACTGTTTGTCCTTGATAGGTATGTCCCTGTCAGGCAGGCAGGGAGGAAATGGCCAAGTGGGGGAACCATGGTTCACAAAGCAGGTTGAATGTCTTGTCAAGAGGAAAAAGGAAGCGTATGTAAGGATAAAAAAACAAGGTTCAGTTGGGTCACTTGAGTGTTACAACGTAGCTAGGAATGAGTTAGAAAAAGGGTTAGGAGAGCTAGGAGGGGACATGAGAAATCCTTGGCGGGTCAGATAAAGGAAAACCCCAAGGCTTTTTACTCTTATGTGAGAAATAAAAGAATGACCAGGGTGAGGTTAGGGCCAGTCAAGGAAAGTAGTGGGAACTTGTGCATGGAGTCAGAAGAGAAAGGTGAGGCGTTGAATGAATACTTTTCTTCAGTGTTCACTAAGGAGAGGGGCCATGTTTTTAAGGATAAGTGTGTGATACAGGCTGATAGGATGGAGGAGGTAGATGTTCTGAGGGTCGATAAGCCCTCTGAGCCAGATGGATACTTTGAGAGACAAGAGATGAGATTGGAGAATCTTCAGCTTTGATCTTTGGGTCTTCACTGTCCATAGGGATAGTGCCAGAGGACTGGAGAGTGGCAAATGTTGTTCCTCTCTTCAAGAAAGGAAATTGGAATGACCCTGGTAATTATAGGCCAGTTAGTCTTACTTCAGTGGTAGGTAAGTTAACGGAAAGAGTCCTGAGAGATAGGATTTATGGTCATTTGGAAAGATGCAGTTTAATCTGGGATAGTCAGCACGGTTTCCTGAGGGGTAAGTCCTGCCTCACAAATTTGATTGAATTCTTTCAGGAGGTGATTAAGTGTATAGACGAAGGTAGAGCAGTTGATGTTGTATACATGGATTTTAGTAAGGTGTTTGATAAGGTTCCCCATGGTAGGCGCATGAAGAAAATAAGGAGGTGTGGGATAGAAGGAAATTTGGCCAATTGGATAAGTAAACTGGTTGTCTCATTGAAGACAGAGGGTGGTGGTGGAGGGAAAGTTTTCAGACTGGAGGCCAGTTACCAGCGGTGTACCACAGGGAACAGTGCTGGGTCCTCTGCTATTTGTGATTTTTATCAATGACTTGGAAGAGGGGGCTGAAGGGTGGGTTAGTAAATTTGCTGATGACGCCAAGATTGATGGAGTAATGGATGAAGTGGAGGGCTCTTGTAGGCTGCAAAGAGACATTGATAGGATGTAGAGCTGGGCCGAAAAGTGGCAGATGGAGTTTAACCCTGCTAAGTGCATTTTATGATATTATATCACCTCTCTTGCCTCCCAGAGAATCCTAGGGTAAATCCCATCCGGACCAGCGGACTTATCTATTTTCAAACCCTCTAGAATATCCAGCACATCCCCCTTATCAACTGCAATACTGTCTATTTTACACCCCTTATTATATAAAATTTTAATTATATTTTATTACATGTTATTATTTGGATTTTAGTAAGGCGTTTGATAAGGTTCACCATGGTAGGCTTCTGCAGAAAATGCAGATGTATGGGATTGAGGGTAGTCTAGGAAATTGGATCAGGAATTGGCTAGCAGATAGGAGACAGAGGGTGGTGGTTGATGGTAAATATTCGTCATGGAGTTCGGTTACGAGTGGTGTGCCTCAGGGATCTGTTTTGGGGCCACTGCTGTTTGTAATTTTTATAAATGATCTGGATGAGGGTATAGTTGGGTGGATTAGTAAATTTGCTGATGACACCAAAGTCGGAGGTGTGGTAGATTGTGAGGAAGGGTGTCATAGTTTGCAGGGAGACTTAGACAGGTTGCAGAGCTGGGCCGAGAGGTGGCGGATGGAGTTTAATGCGGAGAAGTGTGAGGTAATTCACTTTGGTAGGAATAACAGATGTGTTGAGTATAAGGCTAACGGGAGGACTTTGAATAGTGTGGATGAACAGAGGGATCTAGGTGTATGTGTACATAGATCCCTGAAAGTTGGGAATCAAGTAGATAAGGTTGTTAAGAAGGCATACGGTGTCTTGGCGTTTATTGGTAGGGGGATTGAATTTAGGAGTCGCAGCGTCATGTTGCAACTGTACACAACTCTGGTGCGGCCGCACTTGGAGTACTGTGTGCAGTTCTGGTCCCCACATTACAGGAAGGATGTGGAGGCTTTGGAGAGGGTGCAGAGGAGGTTTACCAGGCTGTTGCCTGGTATGGAGGGGAAGTCCTATGAGGAGAGACTGAGGGATTTGGGGTTGTTTTCGCTAGAAAGAAGGCGCCTAAGAGGGGATCTTATTGAAACATATAAGATGATTAGAGGTTTAGATAGGGTGGATAGTGATAGCCTTTTTCCTCAGATGAAGAAAGCTAGCACGAGAGGGCATGGCTTTAAATTAAGGGGGGGTAGTTATAGGACAGATGTCAGGGGTAGGTTCTTTACCCAGAGGGTGGTGAGGGATTGGAATGCCCTGCCTGCCGCAGTTGTAAATGCGCCTAGTTTGGGGGCGTTTAAGAGATCCGTGGATAGGTTTATGGATGAAAAGGGATTGGTTTAGATTAGTGGGTCATTGTTTTTTAACTGGTTGGCGCAACATCGTGGGCCGAAGGGCCTGTTCTGCGCTGTAATGTTCTATGTTCTATATTCTATAAGTGCAAGGTGATTCATTTTGGTAGGACAAACTTGAATGCGGATTACAGAGTCAACGGCAGGTTTCTGAGGAATGTGGGGGAACAGAGAGAGCTTGAGGTTCATATCTACAGATCTCTGAAGGTTGCCACTCAAGTGGGTAGAGCCGTGAAGAAGGCTTATAGCGTGTTAGTGTTTATTAACAGGGGGTTTGAGTTTAAGAGCGTGGGGTTATGCTGCAACTATACCAGACCTTGGTGAGGCCACATTTGGAATGTTGTGTTCAGTCTGGTCACCTCATTATAAGAAGGATGTGGAAGCATTGGAAAGAGTGCAGAGGAGATTTACCAGGATGCTCCCTGGCTTGGAGGGTAGGTCTTATGAGGAAAGATTGGGGGAGCTGGGGCTTTTCTCTTTAGAGTGGAGGAGGATGAGAGGCGACTTAATAGATGTTTATAATATGATGAGGGGGATAAATAGAGTGGGCATTCAGAGACGATTTCCTTGGGTGGATGTAGCTGTTACTAGGGGGCATAACTTTAAGGTTCATGGTGGGAGATACAGGAAGAATGTCCAAGGTAGATTCTTTACTCAGAGAGTGATTGGGGTGTGGAATGCACTGCCTGCTGTGATAGAGGAGTTGGACATTTCAGGAGTTTTCAAGCACTTATTGGATAGGCACATGAAGCACACCAGAATGATAGGGAATGGGATAGCTTGATCTTGGGTTTGGACATAGCTTGGCACAACATTGAGGGCTGAACTGTGCTGTACTGTTCTAACTGTGTAATTATGAGCCATCCATGCAGAATTTCTGACCATTGCCAAATCCTCATCGTGGAAAACTCTGTCATCCTTCTCTGAGTCACTATTCTCTTTCTGAGAGACTTGCCGAGCCTCCCCCTCCCCACCAAATCTGGACATATCATATCCAAATGTGTCCTTAAACTGCACCCCATTAGCAGCTTGACTGGGGTCACATTGCCCAGCAAAAAGCTGGTGATCTATAAAGGCTTCTCAATAACAAACTTGATGCTGGCTGCTAAGGTGCTTGCCAAACATGGGGAATGCCATTTGATTTTACAAATTTCTGAAATTCCTGTCATGAAGGATGCACCATCCATTGATACTAAGACTCAGGGATACCATGAATGGCAAAGATTTTTTTTCAATTCATCAATAGCGGCAGTGGCTGCTTTGGACTTCAACAGGTGGACATCCAACCAATTCCAGTGTGTGTCTACTACTGTCAGAAACACGTGGCCCATAAAGGGTTCTGCAAAGTCGATATGCATTCTTGCCCAAGGTCTCCCTGGCCATTCTCAAGGGTGCAGACTAGCGGGTGGCAGCAAAGCCTGTTGAGCCTAACAAATGGAGCATTGACAAACCACCTTCCTATTTCTCCATTCAGGCCTGGCCTGTATACATAACAAAGCTAGTGATTTCATCCTGATTTGACTCAGATGTGAGTCGTGCACCTTTTGCAACAATATCTATCTTTCTTGGAGCGGGACTATAACCCTAACCACCCACAACACAGGTTATCGCCATCCTCCTTTGTTGATCTCATACCTCCACCCTTGCATCACCATCTTTTTAACCTTTGATAATCATGGGTCACTTTCTGTTTGCGTCCTTATGTGCTTCACTGAGGCTGGCAAGGAGTCATATGTATGTATATATACGTCATATCATATATAGTGTCAGCAATATCTCTTACAGAACTGGTGATGCTGTTGTCTGTGGCAGGGACAACCTGCTGAATGCATCCGCACTTGATATTTGTGTCCCTGGGTGATGCTTAAAAGTATAATTGTATGCAGCAAATAAGAGAACACACCTCTGCACTCTTGCTGAAGCTATTGATCACACAAGAAGAAATTTCTATAGACCTCAGTTTTAAATGACTGGCCCTTTACCTTGTAACTTATGTTCTCTTGTTCAAGACTCTCCCACTGCTGAAAACATCTCACCATCTATCCTGTCAAGCATCCTGAGGATCAGAGCTGTTTGAATCAGTTCACTCCTCTAAACTCCAAGGAATAGAGACCCAGGCTATCCGTCTTGATTGGACAACCCTCTCATCCTAGGAATTAGCCTGGTAAATCTTGCTTGGGCTGCCTCCAATTGTTACTACATCCTTTTTTAGGTAAGGGGACCAAAACTGTATGTAGTATTCCAGGTGAGGCCTCACCAACACACTACAAAAGCAATGAAATCTCCCTATTTTGAAACTCCAACCCTTTTGCAATAAAGGCCAAAATGTTGTATGTTTTCATTACTTGTTGGGCCTGCCTGCTATCTTTTTGTGATCCATAGACTAGATCACCTAGATTCTTCTCTGTTTCACTCATGTGCAATCTCTCTGCTTTAAGATAATAATCTGTCTTTTATCTCCTTCTATCAAAATGCCCTCTGCATTCAGGTTGCCCTTCAAAACAGTTGTTGACTGCCACAAGCAGTTTACTTCACTTGGCACACCCTGTTCTGCACATTCAGTTGTTTGGACTAGTTCCACAATTTTTCCAGATAAATTTTGGTCTCTGCCAATAACTCATTTTGTACTATCAGGCCATTTGTTTCCACAGACCAAATGGCCCCTCAACATTTCTAATAAAGCTGGGCCAAATTTGCAATGCTCTGCTTATCCTCCCAATCTGGCCATGAATCCTGAAACTGTCTCCCCAGGCTATTGGACTGCTGAGTGAAATTTGTACCTGAATATAATGATTGAGTATTGGGTGTTGAAATGATTATCAGCTCAATCACCTGGTGTCTACAACATCAGGCAATGTTATATCTCTAATTGAACTGTAAATCTGTGGGCCACAAACTACAAGTAGAATAACCTTCTGCTTTTCTTCAATTGTCATTTCATTCACTACAAAAAAGTAACATAGTCTTTCAATATACAGCCTCCAGTTTTCTACTTTGGAGTTGAAATGTCCTAATTTACCAATCAAAGGCATTTTAACATTTCAACATTGCGCCTGTACCTTGTTTTTCCTTATTTTTTTTCTCCAGTAGCTGTGTGAAGTTTTTCCTCTTTGCCAGTGTAGTAAATCACGGGTGACTCAATGAGGCTTCAGCAAAAAAAGGCTTAATTGCTGGTGTAATGATCAACTGATATACAAATAGGGTCCAACAGAGTAACTGTGTGACTGCACATTAGTAGCTCCCTGGGTCCAACTACCGATCCTGCCCAACCTGGGATAGGCGTCCTTTCACTCAATTGGCTCAGCTTCCCACCTCAATACCCTAACAGGTCCAGCCCAAATAAATGGCCCTGCTTAAAGGCCCTGCTTAAAGTCCACAACTGTGGACCCCACAGACGACTCAGTCCATTTTTTTGCTAAGATTTTCCAGGTTACCATATAGGATTGTATCAATTCTTTGGTTTGGTTTGTTGAGATGAACATATGCTTATTGAGCATTATGTTCTTCACTGGATGGCAAAAGTTTACAAACTTTTTAATGATTATTTTGGTGTCCTCTTTCTCCTCCTCCATTTGAAACAGAAACAATTCAAATTTCCCAATGGCTTCAGGGCCTGCCAGGTTTAGTAAGGTGTAAACTTGTACCTTTTCTGATCTGTCAGATAATGCAGCACGGCACTGGTTTTAACACATCACTCCTTTTAAGCCACTGGTCTGGATGCGCTCTCTCTTGTGCAACAGCTCGGCTTGTATGGAGGCAAGGGAAAGGCATGTGGACAGAGGGGTGGAGCAGATGTTGGGTGAGATGCATGTCCCCTGTGTGTGGTGCGCCCTCCCCAGGAGGAAGAGAGGATGGAATGAGAACAACAAGACAGATGAAATGTTGGTGATGTGTAAGCATCTGTGAGATTGTGAGTGTTGATATGTACCCCTCAGTTATATGAGTTCATGAAGAAAGTAGTTACTTGAGTACAGGATGCCATGCTGAGAGTTTGATAGTGGAGGAAGTTGAGAGAGGATTTACACTGGCGGAGCAGATTAGATCATTTCTCTGCTTCCAGCATTGCATTGTGTTTCTGTTGCAGTTACCAGCTATGCTGGCCTCCTGGACAATGGCGTCCCAGCTTCGAAAGGTGATATTCAGATGCTTCCTGGTCTATCTGTTGGGAACAAGATATGCCTCTCCACCTGCACTCCTCTAAACTAAATCCTGGTGACTGAAGTGGGGTGTGGAATTCTTGAGGGAGGTGACCTTCCAGCTTATGCCTGGATATCATGTTGAAGATAAGTGGGCTGGAGAGAGTGATATGAGTGCATTGTACTGGTATTTAATCATGGCACTGGGACATTTGAACCAATCATCTGAAGGCCGATGGACGTATCAGCTTCTGAACCACAGGTAGCACAATGGTTAGAATGATTGCCTCACAATGCCAGGAACCTGGGTGCAATTCCATCCTTATGTGTGGCGTTTGCGTGTTCACCAAGTATCTGCATGGCTTCCTCCAGGTGCTCTGGTTTTCTCCCATAATCCAAAAAATGTGCAGGTTAGATGGATTGGCCATGATAAATCTGTGGGATTACAGGGTAGGTCAGAGGTGAGGACCTGGGTAGTGTGCTCTTTCAGCGAGTCAGATACAATCATAGAATCCTAGAGTGCAGAAGGAGGTCATTAAGCCATCGAGTTGCATCAACCACAATCCCACCCAGACCCTATAACCCATAACTGCATGCATTTACCCTAGCTAGTCCCCCTGACACTAAGGGACAATTTAGCATGGCCAATCCACCTAACCCCACATCTTTGGAGAGTGTGAGGAAACCAGAGCGCCCGGAGGAAGCCCATGCTGACATGAGGAGATTGTGCAAACTTCACACAGACAGTGGTCCAAGTCAAGAATTGAAACCGGATCTCTAGTGCTGTGAGGCAGCAGTGCTAACCATTGTGTCACCATGCCATCCCAATCGGTGCAGACTCAATGACCAAATGACCTCCTTCTGCACTGCAATGATTGTAAACCTTCACTGCTTAATGGATCTTAAACATCATCTCAGTATAACCCAACATAAATTCTTGACATTCTTGTTTTTAAATTTTCCCTCACCGTTTTCAACACACTTCCTGTTTCTTGTCTACTTGTTCAGTACAAACCTTGTTCAATTCTTTCTGAGCAAGAGCCGCAGATTTTTCATCTTGGAGTTAGATTTTCTGCACTAGTGTTCAATGAGGCTCTATAAACAAATCTTTTTGCTCCTGTCTTCTTTTGGTTGATCCCTTAGCGTGGCAAATCTGTGGAATTCATTGCCACAGAAGGCTGTGGAGGCCATGTCATTGAGTGCATTTAAGACAGATATAGTTAACTTCTCGATTGGTAAAGGGATCAAAGGTTACAGGGAAAAGGTGGGAGAATGGGGTTGAGAAACCTATTAGCTGTGATTGAATAGCAGACTTGATGGGTCGAATGGCCTAATTCTGCTCCTATATGTTGTGGTCTGAGAGTCTGACTAGATTACAAAGGCAACTGTTCTGCTCAACTCCCTGTCTCTAACTGTGAGTCCCTCTTTGACCTGTGGTATGGACTCTCCTGCAATTGGAACAGCTTCCAGCTGGGATGATCCATAGGGTTCTTGCCGATAATGTGGATCTCAGGAAATGCCCTTCCTCCTTAAATGGCCACCCTAGTAGAGAAGACTTTCAGCAAAGTCCCAAGTAAGAGATTAGTGTGTAAAATTAAAATAATGGGATTGGGATAAAACCTCAAGATGGTTAATTTAACTGTCTGGCAGACTGGAAACAACAAAATAGGAATAAACGGGTCATTTTCCGAATGGCAGGCAGTGACTCGTGGAGTACGACAGGGAATGGGGCTAGAACCCCAGCTATTAATTATATATATTAATGATTTAAAAGAGGGGACTAAATACAATGGGGGTGATATTACAATCTCACCGCACTGTTTTTCAGTGAGGTGAGGTCGTAAAATTGGGAGTGAGTGGATGAGCGGGAATGGCATCCAGTTCATGCCCATTCCCATCTCACCAAAAAGAAAAGCCGGCCGCGATCTGGAAGTCACCCAAAATGGGTGAAATGTCAGTTAGCATTCTTTTGCATACATCTCAATATAATTAGCGTGGTTCACTCACAATCGTCCACCTTACTTACTTTACTGACCTTGTTTGTGGCAGCTACAACTAGCAAATAAAACACCGACTCTATAGAAGTCTGAGCACTGAGGGTGAGTGAGGAGGTAGGGTCGCTCTGTCTACAGCGCTCCATGCTGCAGAGGGCAGGGTGATGGGTTAGCTGGCACTCATGGTGTCTGACCTCGGGTCCTAGCGCTGACCTCGGGTCCTCGCATTACCAGCAGCCACAATGGTGAGGATGCATTGTGGAGATGGGGCAGTGTGGGTTGTGCAAAGTCGGGGCGGGGGGGTTGGGGAAGCAGCACCAAAGCAGCAGCGCTGCTTCCCTCGGGGCCTGGGACTCAGTTCTGGCTGGGGCCAGTTGTGCTGAGGTTCTCTGAGGGGTGAGAGATGGGGGGAGTAGGTGGTTGGAGATTCTGAGTGATCTAATCGATCTCTCTCCCCACTTCCTCCAACCAAACACATCCCTCCTTCCAGATTAGAGATGGACTTTACTATTGAATCAATTGTTGTGGTGGTCATTTTGGTTACAGAGGAGGAGGAGGAATTTCGGGCACTGCAAGGGCAGCCCAGATCAGCTACTGAGCAGAATGCTGCTGCCACAAGCTACAGCGATCAACCGACTCTACCATACATCCATTTGTCGTCTTAATATCCCTTTCCTAACTATGTAACTTAGAATCATAGAAACCCTACAGTGCAGAAAGAGGCTATTTGGCCCATCGAGTCTGCACTGACCACAATCCAACCCAGACACTACTCCCTTATCCCCAAATATTTACCCGCTAATCCCTCTAACCTATGCACCTCAGGACACTAAGAGTCAATTATAGCATGGCCAATCAACCTAACCTGCACATCTTTGGACTGTGGGAGGAAACCGGTGCACCCGGAGGAAACCCACGCAGACACGAGGAGAATGTGCAAACTCCACACAGTGACGCAAGCCGGGAATTGAACACAGGTCCCTGGAGCTGTGAACCAGCAGTGCTAACCACTATGATATCATGCTGCCCCGTATATAACTTATGCATTATGTCTAAGCTATTGCTTCTTGAAAATACTTAATGAACTACCTTAAAATTTCTTACGCGTCACAACCGTCTGTTGTGATCTGTGATTCCTGAACCTGAAAAACTTACAAATTGGTATTGTGGGATTTACAGTGGTCAAGATATCATTGGCTTGAAATCTGAGAAGCAAAGTTTTTAGTTAAATGCATGTGAAGTAGTTATTAAGTGAAGCCAAGAATTACAATGACATTTGGTATACGTTGGGAATGGCAGATAGAGAATCCAACTGGGAATATAGGCATGCCAAGAGCAAGAGATGCCCTGGGTGATGTAGAAGAGTGTAACGGAGGTTAGGGGCAGGATTCACCATACATCCCACTGCATATTTCATAGTGGTGGGACACAGCCCACTGTTGTTAGCAGCAGGATATTCTGGACCTACTAATGTCAAAGGGTTTCCTGTTGAAAGCACACTGGCTGGGTGCACCGTCAACAGGAAACAGTCAGAAAGTTTCAGACCATGTGTGTAATCTTGATAAATTTGAGGTTCCAAAAGACAAGATAAAGAATGCTTGGAATAAGCTGACTGACAGTGCGCATGGGGATGCCTTACACTAAATAAAAATATGACCAGCTAGGATCTGTGCTGTTGTCCAAAGTGAGGCACCACTTTGGGCCAGTGAGTCAGTTTCTGATGGCATAAAACCATATTATATACAAAAACATGAACTAAGTTGTGAAGATGGCAACATATTTTGGGGAACCAGAGTAGTTGCCTCTGTACCAGTAAAGGAGTTGCTCCTAGTTAAATTCCAAGTGCCCATTGGATATATCTAAGATGAAGATGCACATCAGGAGTTTTGTATATTGGCCTGGCATTGATGCCGATATTGAGAATCCAGTGATGCATTGTGAACAGTGTGTCAATTATAACAACGGTTGCCTGCTTCCACCGATTGCACCCTTGGGAATCGCCGGGCCAGCCATGGATATAAGTTTGTGTTGATTATGTGGGGATATTGTTGGGGCACAATGTTTTTTCTCTTGGTGGATACCCATTCAAAGTGGATGGAAGTGTTTCAAATTAAGTCTATGATGTTGCACGCTGCAATTGAGAATTTGCGTAGTGTTTTTTAACCCACAGGTATCTGAATTAATTGTACCAGATAATGGGATAACTTTCACACGTGCTGAATTTCAAAATTTCACCTCCTTCACTGGTATCAAGCACATCAGGACTGGGCCTTACACCCAGCATCCAATGGACTGGCTGAACAAGCATTCCAAATCCTCAAGGCAGGTATTAGGAAGTAGTCACGCATGATGCTGTAAACTAGAAACTCATCAATACTTCTGGACTGTAGACCCACTCCGCACTCGACAACAGGAGTGCTACCAGCAGAGTTATTGATGGGCCAGTGTCTTAGGACTAGAAAAAGCTTGGCATTTTTTAATTTGATGGGGTGAGTAGAGGCCAGTCAGTGCAGTCAGAAGAAAAATCATGATCCAGGCAAATCAACAAGATTATTTTGAGTGGATGAAGTTGTGTTTGTCAGAAATTTTGGAAGCAGCTCAAGTTGAGTCCCAGGAGTTTTGTATCTAAAACAGGACCACTGTCTTATGAAGTGGACTTGCAAGGAAGAATCTTCCAGAAGCATCCAGATCATTTAAGAAGACAAGAGTTGTTCCAGCAGCGAATCCTGCCACCTGAACCCATGTTACCAGTGGAAAACATTGGTAACTATCTAAACAATGAAGTACCAACTCAGGCTGTGACAGGCAAGCCTGTAGTCCCCATGGGAAAGAGTGAAGGGGAGTAACCAGTATCTGAAGAAATACCTGCAGAAAGCACCACAGTAGAAGCACCCCAACACAGGAGTTACGCTGCTCCACTAGAAATCAAAAACCACCTGAAAGAGTCAATTTACAATGGACTGAATAATGTGTTTAATGTTCGAATTATTGGGGACTGAGTAAGTAAATTATTATCTACATATGAAATAATTTAGAGGGGGACAGTGTGGTATTTGTCCCCTTTAAGGTGCGGTCTGCAGAGAGGGTCATGTGAATCAGGAAATCAATCAGGATCCAAGATAGAGGATCACCCGAGCAATATGAGTCCCTGTGCCAGTTTGATCTTGGAAGCTGAACTGGCAGCCATGAGACTACAAGCGTCTGTATTTTAGTTGTATGTCAGGTAATGTTGTGGTATTTATTTAAATAACAGGTGAACAGGAATTATTACAACACCCTATTTCTTCATGTCGGCAAGGTCAATAGAAATGTTTTTGTAGTTTAGGTTGGGTTTTCCTAACTTCCGAATGTCCTGCTATTAGAATTTCATGATCCATCCTTTAAATTTCATTCCAATATCTAGATGTGAAATAGGGCCATTTCTCATTTGCAGGGTCTTGAGGTGGTCTCCATTTCTTCATTGTCCTTGAGGTAATCACACTCTGGGTTGTATTCTGCCTCAGTTTCAGAATAAGCTGTCTGGCTCAGCTCTGTTAACTCTGGACTCTTCTGCGATAACTTCACCAAATCTGATGAGATGAACACCTCAGCCTCATTCTCTCTGGACTAACATATCAAAAATAGATCAGTCAATTGAGGTTCCACATCCTCCCACTGTTTTTTAGATTTTTCCTCTTTCTGCCTAATTTCGTGTGCCTGCGATTTTATCATCACAAAGTCTGGAAGCAATCCTGGATGGTCTTTTAGTGAAACCTCCATTGACTGTATTTCAAAGGGTTTTTCTACCAATCTGGGTTTAGTCAATGTCATTTCTGAAAATGAACTGAATTTCTGCAACAATTACCACTCCAACAATTACTTCTCCTGTTTTCAGATTATTTCTGAACTCCATCCTGTACAATATGTATTTGAATTCATCGTGTTCCTCAAATTAACACTTCCTCCTGCAATAACCCTTCTCGGCAGCAGATGGCACTAACCCCTAACATGAGAGCCTGAATTGCAACAGTGACTCAAAATTCTGATAGGCATTTCTTCTCTTTTCGAAATGCAAGTAAAAACTTCTCCCTCTCATAAAATCACCCATGTAATGTCTCTCTCAGCATTCTCTTGTTATGTTGTGAACGCACGCTGATCTCTTGTAATCCTGACTTCTCCCTTTGTACATGTACAAATGCTATCGGTCTGACTTTAACTTGGAACCTTATTTTTTTAAACAACATAAAACCTGCAAAATATTGAACTTCAACACAATCAATTCTACATAATATTTATTTCTCATAAAACATGAAATGGTGAGATTAAACATAAAAGAATTCAAAAGTGATGGGCTGAATATGTGAAGCATTCTATGACAAGGAACATATCCCATGATGTTAAGTTCAGCTCCTCAGTATCTATACGTAGGGCCAGTGACCCTACTACTGATTCATTTGTTCTTTTCGGCACAGGGACTGATTCACTGGACAAGCAGATATAAAAGAAAAACACTGAGACCTCTGCAGGCTGTTTGCAGTCGAGGGTGTATATGTCATGTTCTGGTGTTGTTCTTGCCTTGACAAACTGAACTTTGTACATTCAGAAGGTTTTGTTTTTTTAACCGTCCTCCTGCTGGTGATTTCCTTCATTCACAATCCCTCATTTCCCAGTTTTAGGGATGAGGACAGTGAAGATATCGAAGAGGAAAAGAGTGAGCTATCAGACAATTTACTGTATCCTATGAAATGCTGGATTTTCCTGCTTTCTGTCGATTCTATACTCTCAGCAAGTTGCTTCGACATGACAGATGATGCAAATTCTGAGGAGCCGGGCGGCTGAGATGGATCAAGTTCAGAGGCATTTAATAAAATCTTCAGCGGCAAATCAGCGACAGAGGATCGTTTGTGTTGAATAGGGTGAATTGTAACATATGTTTCCACAAATGGCTGCACATTGGTCTTCTGAGGCTCAACGATAAGATGCAGACCGAAAGATGCAGTACGAGAACTCTCGGAAATCCCAGTACGTTGGTTCAGTGGGAACTGCTTGAACTTCTGATGACTAATTGTCCCACTCTCCCAAACCCTCCACAATGTCTCCAAATCTGAGTTAAAGTTTAAAACAAAAGACTTTAGTCAGTTCCAACATAACTGAATGGCTGCCCAGGAAGTATGAGCTAGAAAAATCCTAACTCCTTGGTAACTATATAACTGTTCCCAACTCATACACTCACACTGACCCTACCCACCCTCCTGCCCCTGCTACTTAATCTGCCTAGCCCCCACTACCTGACTCCACACTGAACCCAGGACATTCACACCAATCCAACAACATCCTCACCATCCAATTTCCACCCTGATCTCAACTCCCTTCAACCTAATCTGACTAGCTTCTGACCTGACAACACTTTCTGACCTATCCCCAACTACACCTGACACACCTACCCATTCACACAACTACCAGCTTAACCCAGCTGCCACCCATCTGAATCATCTGTCACCTACCACCCTAGCTACATGTTAACTTGGATTGGGACTTGACTATTGAATGGTAAATGATATTAAGGCAGGAAGCAAGGAAAAGATGGCACATGGCGCAATAATTAACATTACTGCCTTACAGTGCCAGGAACCCAGGTTTGATTCTGGCCATTTGTATGTAGCACATGAGTCAGGTAATAATCCGGAGATTATTACTCTCCTGGACTTGTTTTTAAATTTAACTTCTAACGCCAGGTTAGGGCCTCCACACTGTTTTGCCTATGCCGCTTGCTTCAGCATGGACTATGATTTATCCCTTTTCCAAGTTCTTCCCCAGCCACCCAAGATCACCTTTAACCTGGAAACAGGTTCCTTCAGGAATCTCATTCTTAGCTAAGGAGCACACTATCTATTCCAGAATCTCCTATCATTACCACATTATAATTCTGAGCTTCCACTTCTCTCTTCACTTCCCCAATCCCTGTTAGCCTCCTGAATCATGGTTTACATTGTCCACAATGTGGTCTTTCTCATTATACTCACAGGTAACAAGTGCTTTCTATGTCTTGAACAAGACCACTGTCTGCAGGACCTTCTTCTAACCTTTCCAAAATTCCAGTACCCAGCTCCCTGTCAGTCACACACTCCATTTCCTGACACTGTGTTTTCCTCTAAAGAACAAAGAACAGTACAGCACAGGAACAGGCCCTTTGTCCCTCTAAATCTGTGCCGATCATGATGCCTGCCTAAACTAAAACTATATGCAAGTGAGGAGTCCGTACCCTTCCATTCCCATCCTATTCATGTATTTGTTTAGTTGCCCCTTAAATGCCACTGTCATACCTGTTCCCACCACCTCCCTGGGCAGCGCATTCCAGACGTTCACCACCCTCTATGTAAAAAAACTTCCTCGCACATTCCTCTAAAATTTTCCCCACGCAGATTAAACCTATGTCTCCTAGTACTCGACTTTTCTACCTAGAATTATAGCAATCCTGCAGTGCAGAAGGAGGCCATTTGGCCCATCGAGTTTGTACCAAACACAATCCAACCCAGGCCCTATCCCCATCAGCCCATGTAATTAGCCCGCTAATGCCCCTGACACTAAGGGGCAATTTAGCATGACCAATCAACCTAACCCGCACATCTTTGGACTGTGGGAGGAAACCGGAGCACTGGAGGAAACCTATGCAGACACAGGGAGAATGTGCCAACTCCACACAGACAGTGACCCCAGGCCAGAATTGAACCCGCGTCCCTGATGTGGAGAGACAGCAGTGCTAACCACCCTGCCATCGTGCCCTACCTTAGGAAAGAGCATCTGCCTATGCACTCTGTCTATGCCACTCAATCTCTATCAGGTCACCCCTCAACTTTTGTCTTCCAGAGAGAACAAACCAAGTTTATCCAGCTGCTCCTCATAGCTAATACCCTACAGACCAGGCAACAACCTGGTAAACCTCTTCATTATTCTCTCCAAAGCATCCGCATCCTTCTGATTGTGTACAATTCACCACACACTATTTTCTAAATGAGGCCTAAGTTTCTGTACAACTGCAACATGACCCACCAATTTTTATACTCAGTGCCCCAACTGGTGAAGGCAAGCATGCAGTATGCCTTCTTGACTACCTTATGCACCTGTGTTGTCTCTTTTGGTGATGGGTGGGCATGTACGCCCAGATCTCTCTGCTTGTCAATACTCATAGGAGTTCTACCATGTACCGTACATTTCCTATATGGATGTCACTGGGTTTTGGATAAAATCACTGTTTACTTCTGAAAATATGATTTTTCCACTTTTGACTGACTGGAAATTTTACAAGTTGGACATAGGCAGAGCAAACTGATTAAAAATATAAGATCACATTCCAAAGTGGAGGTGAGAAACCAACAAAGTACCTCACGGATTGAGAGAGATTTCCTATAATTCAGATACTCATCAAAACTCATAACAATAAGGAAGAGACATTAAAAATGTTAAGTACTGGATTTTGAAACAATGGCTACCACGGACAGACTCTCTCGCAATCTCTTGGAAATTGACACTGGATGAAGTATTTCAAAGCAAGGCTGTTAGCTTCTAGAAAGAGATTGAAAGTGATGTAAGTAGCATAAAGGCTTCAGCAGAGGAAACAAGCTCAAGGCTGCTGCGTCCCTTTTTCTTTTGAAATAATATGCTGTCTGATTTGAGACACTAACTCCACCGACAAACTGAAATCTTGTAATTTTTGCAACATCTTCTATAACTCATTGCATCCAAGGAACAAGTTGACTTAAATCAGATGCATTAGTTAAAATCTGTATCTCAAGAACAATTTTAGTCATTTGGGTTTATTGCCAAAGCTTTTCATCTTCCATTCGTCAGGACAAATACAAAAGTACCTAATTTCAAAGGGAACAATAATTTATACTGCATGAGAGGAGAGAGCTGATTGCTTAGCAAGTGGACTCTGATTGGAAGAAGTGTTGTCATGGGAAAATATACCATGAATGAATGTTCCCTGGTGCTTTCTGCATGGCAATATCTCGATCAATGAGAGTCCACTTGCAAACCAATTAGTAGCCTCTTTTAATGCAGTATAAATTGTGGTTCCTGTTACCACAGCTATTCTTGCATTTATCATTCAATAGCATGTCTCCTTTTTCAACAATATTTACATTTTTATTGAACTCAGACGCCTCTTATTTTTGATACTTATGTGTGTCCAAGACTTTATGTGTTTGCATGTTTTTGTGTGTCTGAATATGTGTGCGCATCGGTGTATGTGTTTGCGGTTTAGTGTGTGTCCATGTGTTTTAGTGTGCATGTATTTGCGTGTGTGCCCTAAGGACTGCGCAGGACCAAATATTTGACATTATGCTTTTACTACTTTTCTAGAATTTAGCTGTTAATAAATTTGCTCTCTCTTTGACTCAAGGAAACATTGTTTGTCTGGCTCCTGATTACTCATAGCTCAAATAATGAAATATGTTCTGATTTGGAAAAGGCATATGCTCATAAGAAGAATCTTTGATGTGACCAACGCAGGATGTTGAATAGAAATGACCCTGTTGATTCCTTCTCACCTGGGTGTACGACCATTAAGAAATTCTTCCCCTCCCACAATATGTCAGAGCCTCTCCAACTCACACTCCAGCGCAATGATAATGAGCTGAAGTGACTGTGGACATTTGAAATATGGAGCTGGATTTTCTCAGGACCTTTAAACACTGTGGGTGGAGCCCTGATCTGGAAGACCTGCCAACACCACCTGCTGCTCTCTTCAGATAACCCCATTTGCTGCAGTCCCCTCCACAACTAACTGCATCCCATTCCCCATGCATCCCTCCTCTGTCACACCCTTGCAAAATACTCCTGCCTCCTGTAGCCTGTTCTCAGATCACCCCCAACCACAGGACAGTGAGAAAGAAACACACCAACACATTCCTTTAACAATTTCTGAGGTTTTTATTTATTACAATAAAGTACATTTGAACTCTCTCCACATATGCAAAAAAAAACTAAAGGAATCTCTTTATAAATCATCTCTTATGCAACAAACAATAAATAAGTCTCCTGGGTTTGCTCTTTATACAACCAAAGTGCTACATACAGATGTAAACGAATTAGAGCACAGTCAGGGGTTTGCAAAAGCACAGATTACTCATCACCATATTACTGAGCTGTGTTGAAGGCAGTGTTTCAATCACATTACCATCTCTATATGGGGAGAAGGGTAAAAGAACATGTGACTTCAATACTGAACATCCATTTATATAGCATCTTCCATGGATTCAGGATGTCCCAAAGCGTCTCACAGCCAATTAAATACTTGAAAAGCATAATTTGCTGTAATGTAGAAAATGCAACAGCCAATTTATGCGCAGCTCCAACAAACAGCATTGTGATAATGAGCAGATAATCTGCTTTAGGTATTAGATCAGGGATACATATTGGTCAGGATTTCTTGTTCCATAGAATCTTTTACATTCAGCTGAGCAGACAGCCTTGGCCCAACAACTCATTGCTCAGCACTGAACGGAAGTGTTAGACAATGAATTCAAGTCTTCTAACTGGGAGTTGTAGTCACGACTGACTGACACAGAGGCAGGAAAGTGACATACTGAGTCCCAGCTGGCACAGTGAAATATCCAGTGTGCGAGAGATTGGTTCATGATGATTCATCATTACCTAATGAGGGGTTGTGCTGTGTGTGCATTAGAGCAATCCTTATGTGTAGATTGGTGGAGGCCCTGAGTGGTGCGAGTGTGAATGGGTGGAAGCAGAGATGTTAATCTCTCTTTCAGGGAGACCGCCATGTGGAGCAGGTCAGATAACTTTCATCGTTGGGTCTCCCATGACCAAGGTGACTGGGGATTATTACATTGTTGAAGAAAGTCATTGCTATTGTTATAGAAGCAGGACAGAATGAGCTGGCTCTCAACAATATTGGAAATTCCAGCCACACTAACATTTTCAATATTACTCGCATCAGGAACAAATCTCTTGTTTTGCAGATCAGAAAAAAAAATCAAGCTACCCACTCTGTGAACGCCATTGCACAAGTGGAGATGTACTAAGCTGGTCATTCAATAAAGTTCATTTTTAAAGACTGACATCAATATTCATCATTGCATTTGCATGTCTTTCCATGGATATCAGGGTGAGGAATGTTTGCATCCGGAAGTGGAAAGATTTCAGATATCATATGGCTGATTCCACATCTGAACATTCACAACTAGATACAGAGTAAAGCTCCCTCTACATTGTCCTCATCAAACACTCCCCAGGACAGGTACAACACAGGGTCAGATACAGAGTAAAACTCCCTCTGCACTGTCCCCATCAAACACTCCCCAGGACAGGTACAGCACAGGGTCAGATACAGAGTAAAACTCCCTCTGCACTGTCCCCATCAAACACTCCCAGGACACGTACAGCATGGGATTAGATACAGAGTAAAGCTCCCTCTACACTGTCTCCAACAAATACTCCTAGGACAGGAACAGCACAGGGGTGGATAAAGAGTAAAACTCCCTCTACACTGTTCCCATCAACCACTCCCAGGACAGGAACAGCCCAGGATTAGATACAGAGTAAGCTCCCTCCAAACTGTCCCTATCAAACACTCCCAGGACAGGAACAGCACAAGATTAGATACACTGTAAAACTCCCTCTACACGGTCCCCATAAAATACTCCCAGGGTAGGTATAGCACAGGGTTAGATACAGAGTAAAGCTTCCTCTACGCTGTCCCCATCAAACACTCCCAAGACAGGTAAAGCACTGGGTTAGATACAAAGTAAAGCTCCCTCCATATTGTTCCTCCCCAACATTCCCAGGATAGGTACAGCACAGGGTTAAATACAGTGTAAAATTCTCTCTACACTGTCCCCAACAAACGCTCCCAGTGCAGTTACAGGATGAGATTAGATACAGAGTAAAGCTCCCTTTACAATGTCCCCATCAAAACTCCCAAGACAAGTACAGCACAGAATTAGATACAGAGTAAAGCTCCCTTTACACTGTCCCCATCAAACGCTCCCAGGACAGGTACTGCACAGGGTTAGATACAGAGTGAAGCTCCCTCTGTGCTTTCCCACCAAACACACTGGCAGAGCACAATATGGATTTGATAAAGTTTTAAGTTTCCCTTACACTGTTCCCATCACACACTCCTTTCGGTGTTCTACAAAGGATAGGGTCCATAATGTATAGGAGCTACAGATGATGGGTGATCTGCTCCAGTTGGTGAAGGTGAAAGTCACTGTCGCTTTTTGAAAGGGGTTCCTGAATGCAGAGCTGAATGATTAGTTGTCTCCTGTCTGTAGACAGCAAATATAAACTGTGTTGTTAATCATATACAAGATCTCTACACTTAGAACACCAAACAACTTGCCAGGTCATGCATATGATTTACCACTACACAGGGCACTATAACATCCCTAGCAACAATCACACTTTGGTAATATTGACTTTTTCACCACAACATAGTACAGCTAATTTATCAGGATAAATCCACATATAGTGAACCTTCTTTGTCAGAATCCATGAGGTAACAGAGCTGTATCCTCTATTACCTGGCAATCACTAAAGGGCATGGTTTGAAATGGTGGCAGCTCATGCAATTATAGCAATGGTTTTCCACTATCCATGGTCAAGGAGTTTGCAACTTATAGGCATGGCTTAAACAGTTGCATTTAATGCTTGCTCCCCAACAATTCTGAACAAGAGAGCAGTCATGGTGCCACCACTTTGCTCACTGTTTGCCTGGATCACAAGGTGAGGGCTTATGATTAATCTGCCCTCTTGTAAATGATGAAATCAGTGCTTTGGGACAGATCCAGTCAGGGGCAGGGACAGTGAGAGCCACATCTCTTCAGCAATGCTCCAATGCTTTGGATTCATTTGTCCAAAGATCAGTTCCATTCACCAACTGGTTGCTCGATAACTTGATGCAATTGGGAAGGTCTTCCAGGGAACCTCCTGTTGGTCATTGTATAACATCAATAACAATGGGGATTCCTGTGACTATGATTAACAGGTGGGTTGCTAGTTGTGCCTGGCCATGCAGTGCTTAAGCTTTACAGGGAAATTTGCAGTGTAGGCGTTTACTTTCATCCTGTTTTACATTCAAAGATTGGAGTTTAACTGCTGTTCTCGGGGCAGTAAAGTTGAGCAAGCAGCCCATGAAGATTTGAAATCAGCAGAGGAACACACCCCTTCAGAACCCATGAAATACTTTGGCAGCTTTCTTCCTCTGGTCTTGTCTGGTTGCTACAGTTCGGAGATGACTGTATCCCAATCGATATCTTTAATACCAAGCAGAATACGCTTCATGTGCCCCACCTTGGTTATCCCCAGGTCCTGAAACAAAAAGCATTAATAATTTAACTATATCAGTCTGTCTCTTCTGTTCAAGATATTTCAGAACATTAAATCAGATTCTGTTACTACAACAATGTAGTATAACAAAATCATGTCTCACAAATTTGATTGAGTTTTTTGAAGGGGTAACTTATTAACATGCCCCCTATATTCTCATCCAAATCATTAATATCATCATTACCAAGAAGGTAAATGAGGACAGTGCAGTTGATGTTGCCTACATGGACTTTAACAAGGCCTTTGACAAGGTACCACATGCTAGGTTGTTGCATAATGTTAGATCTCACAGGATCCAGGGTATCCAAATGGATACAAAATTGACTTCTTGACAGAAGCCAGAGGGTGGTTGTAGAGAGTTGTTTTTCAAACTGGAGGCCTGTGACCAGTGGTGTGCCTCAGTGATCAGTCATTTATATTAATGATTTGGATGAGAATATAGGGGGCATGTTAATAAGTTTGCAGATGACACTATGATTGGTGGCATAGTGAACAGTGAAGAAAGTTATCTCAAATTGCAATGGGATCTTGATCAATTGAGCCAGTGGGCTGATGAATGGCAGATGGAGTTTAATCTAGACAAATGCAAGGTGATGCATTTTGGTAGATTGAACCAGGGCAGGCCTGTTTCAATGCCCTGACTGAGTATTTAATGGTAGGGCATTGAGGAGAGTTACAGAACAAAAAGATCTAAGGGTACATGTTCATAGCTCCTTGAAAGTGGAGTCACAAGGGGACAGAGAAGGCATTCGACGTGCTTGGTTTCATCGGTCAGAACACTGAATACAGGAGTTGGAATGTCTTGTTGAAGATGTACAAGACATTGGTAAGGCCACACTTGGGATACTGTGTGCAATTCTGGTCACCCTATTATAGAAAGGATGTTATCAAACTAGAAAGAGTGCAGAAAAAATTTACTAGGATGCTACCAGGACTTGATGGATTGAGTTATAAGGAGAGGCTAGATAGGCTGGCTGAATAGACTGTGACTTTTTCCTCTGAAGCATAGGAGGCTGAGGGGTGACCTTACAGAGGTCTGTAAAATAATGAGGGGCATAGATCAGCTAGTTAGTCAATGGCTTTTCCCAAAGGTGGGATCTAAAACTAGAGGGCATTGGTTTAAGGTGAGAGGGGAGAGATATAAAAGTGTCCAGAGGGGCAATTTTTTCACACTGACAGTGATGAGTGTCTGGAACAAGCTGCCAAAGGTAGTAGTGGAGACGGGTACAATTTTGTCCTTTTAAAAAGCATTTTGATAGTTACATGGGTACGATGGGCATAGGGGGATATGGACCATATTCGGGCAATTGGGATTAGCTTAGGGGTTTTAAAAAAAAGGGCGGCATGGACAAGTTGGACTGAAGGGCCTGTTTCCATGCTGTAAACCTCAATGACTCTAACGGGAGACAAGATTTCAGGACACAAAGGTAAAAAGTTGTCAAGTTACCATGACTAAGGTTCATAGAGAGTGACAGCGGGAGAAGTGAAAGGTGAGGGGAAAGGCAGAGGGAACAGTTGATGAGGAATGGGGAGAGTTGCTGGGAGAACACATGTGGCTGAGGAGGAGTCCATGCAGGGAGGGGAGGATTAAAGAATTAATCAATTTATTCATGAATCAACGCAGTCTTTAAAGACAATAATACATCCAAAAGCTTTTTGCAGCTAGTAAATTACTTTCGAGGTGCAATTGCAGTTGTAATGTAAGAAATGATGCATCAAATCTGACACAGCAAGCTCTTGCAAACAGCAATATGATAATGACCAGATAAACGTCTTCTAGTCATGTTAGCTGAGGGAAAAATATTGACCAGCACCACCAGAGAAAGCTCCCCTCTGCCCTTTCTTGAGACAATATCATGGGGAATCTTTTACATCTGCCTCAAAGGCCAGAAAGACATTGTTTAATGCGTCACAGAAACACAGAAAATAGGAGCAGGAACCTGCTCTGCCATTCATTATGATCATTGCCGATTCTCCAACTCAATAGCCAGATCCCACCTTTCACCCATATCCTTTGATTCCTTTAGCCCCAAGAATAATATTATTCTTGAAAACATCCAATGTTTTGACCTCAACTGCTTATTTGGTAGAGAATGCCATAGGCTTACCACTCTCTGGGTGAAGACATTTTTCCTCATCTCAATCCTAAATAGTTTACCCCCTATCCTTTGATTGTGATCTCTAGTTCAGAACTCCCTGGCCATCGGAAACATCCTTCCTCGGTCTACCCTGTCGAGTCCTGTTAGAATTTTTTAGGTTTCTATGAGATGACATGAAAGGTAGCACTTTGTCACTGATGGAATGCAATGTCAGCTTACATAGTGGACTCAAATTTCTGGAGTCAAGCTTCTACTCATGGCTTTCTGACTTAGAGGTGAAATGTTACCCATTGAGCCATGGCTGACACTTAAATGTTTGATAATTGACATGAGTACATGTTGGAAAACAGATCAAGGACATGTACTCATAAGATATAGGCAAAGGAAGTAGTCTCATTACACCAGGCTACTTACTATGCCTACCCCAGTCCAACCCTCCACAGCAAAAGATAAAGTGCACCTGCTATTTGAAGCCGGTTGAGGAATTAGAAGCCAGTGTCTGGTTCTAGATCTTATACACAAGGAAACTGAATATAAAGCCCATCCTGTTGATCTTCCTGATGCTGCCACAGCCACCATTTTGAAATTCATGGAAACAGACTATCCAGCATGCATTTGGCATAGCACAGTAGTTAGCACTGTGGCTTCACAGTGTCAGAAGCCCGGATTCGATTCCAGACTTGGGTCACTGTCTATGCGTAACCTGTACATTCTCTCCATGTCTGCAAGGGTTTCCTTTGGGTGCTCCAGTTTCCTCCCACAATGCAAAGACGTGCAGGTTAGGCGCATTGGCCGTGCTATATTCTCCCTCAGTGTACTCGAACAGGCATCAGAATGTGGTGACTAAGGGATTTTCACAGTAACTTTAATGCAGTGTTAATGTAAGCCTATTTGTTAAACTAATAAATAAACTTAAACTTCAAAAAAATGAGGTGTAGTAATTTATCATCAATTTGCCAAGATCCTCAAGGGTTGTAAATTTGTTTAAAAAAAATCAAAGAATCATTTTCACTTCTAGAGTTTGGGGTCAGGGTTCATATTTCTGACCTATAGTAAAGTGCACTGTGAGGAAGGACAGAATCTGGTTCAGTATCAGCATGAAGAGATCTGGCTATGGCCACTATTGATAAAGGATTTGCTGGGGTAGATAGTGAGGGCCACAATCCTAAAAAATTAGAGTGAGGTATCTCTGGGGAATGTCATGCAGCACTTCTACACACAGAGGATGTTCAATCTGGAGGACAATTGAAGTTCTCGAGACTGGTGTTGTGGTGCAGATGTGCCATCAGCTGACTGACAGAGCAGGCCGGAGGTTGTTGTGTTGGCTCAGTTCACATTGGACAACAAATGACCACTCTGGCCAGGTATTGGGAGGAAAAGCTCAAATTATCCTGCAGAAAACTCAAGTCAGTTCCAGTATGAAGTTGGAAATAGGTCTTGTATTTTGTACATGGCTCCTTTAAATCATTTGCCATGATCTGTCTGAGGTTACAATCATGATCATCTACGTAGTTTAGTTCGGCTAGCCCATGGTGACTACCAGACCCATTAACAGGAATATCAGGCTTTAATGATATCTTCAGATTTTGCCTTTCCAGTTGCAAAAGCTCTGATCCCTGGATGTCATGACGTGTAAAAATGTCTTTGTACTCCCCTAGTTTGAGAGACTCCAGCCACACTGCTACTTCATCTGCGCCCCATCTCTCTACTTGCAAAGGGAAGGGCAGAGCTCTGCTTAGCACCAGCAAATACTCCAGTATCTGATAAGACAATGCACGCACAGCAATCCAGGAACAAAGCAAGCAAAAGATTTCCTCATGATAGCGAAAGCACACAGCATTGAGTAATGATGGACTTGCTGAAGGGAACTCGGCTTCACTAAGCAACAAGATGAGGTCTGACACAGACCTTGCCAGTTGTACACTTCTCAAGCCCAGACTGACAGAGATACAAAGTCTGAATGGTCTCCATCTGCACTGGATGTCACCGTGATTTGAGCTCAGCATCTATTACTGCTGTTGTTGATCAGCTGCTAAGTGGGGTGAGTTTCTAGCATTTAATTTGAAGTTGGAAATGGAGGGGTCTATGACCCAGATTTACCCAGTAGGATGCATCTTAAAACAGGCTGGCTGGAATTATGAAATTATAGAAAACACTGCAGGAAAAATTAGAAAAACAAATTAATTGTTTACAATCCAGACAAGGACTGACAAACATTCCTGCTCAGCTCAAGGATCCAATCAGAATTTAGTCCTGATTATTCAAATTCACACCTTCAACAAGCCAAGATGAATACAGCACATATGTTAATATATTCAAATAAATGCAAATGAAATCACAAATCATGCAGTCACAACGATGGTTTTAAAATGGGGGTGAAGATGAAACTTAAAAGATAATCATGTCAGTTTAAACTTTAATAATATTTCTTGTCTTCAGCTCATGTTCCATGACAGTGAGTATGTGCATGCACTAAGGAATCTAGACAACTAACAGCGAGTGTAGACTATGAAATCAAGACAATTAAGAAGCTCCAAACCCACAAGCTTTGTCAGAAGCACACATAGGAAGTGATGTCCAATGTCAAGAGTAAAGGACAGGATGAGCTACCAGCCCTAGTAAAACAGCCTCTGGTCACAGCTGTGCCCTCCACCAAGAACAAGCTGGAACCTCCCTGGCCCAGGGCTTGGCAAGCTGGTGAGTGTGGTTTGTGGTGATGGTCTCTAAAATACTCATCTAAAATGGATCCTTTTTTCAATCTACCAACAGCTTCTCAACTCACAGGAAAAAAAAATCTTAGGGGAGGGATTTTAACTTGCTCAAAATACATTTGCTACATTGATGTTAAAATCTCCTTTAGCATATATGTCCAGAACTCTCTTCTGCCACTTCAGCTACACTGTATACTGTCATCAAAACTCACTGTTCTTTGACAGTATGTCCCAAGCGTGCAACCACTGGCACAGTGGTACAGTGGTTAACACTGCTGGCTCACAGTGCCAGGGACCCAGGTTCAATTCTAGCCTCAGGTAATTATTGGTGTGGAGTTTGCACATTCTCCCCATGTCTGCATGGGTTTCTTCTGGGTGCTCTGGTTTCCTCTCACAATCCAAAGGTGTGCAGGTTAGGTGGATTGGCCATGCGAAATTGCTCTTTAGTGTCAGGGAGATGAACAGGTTAAATATGTGGGTCATGGGAATAGAGCCTGGTTGGAATTGTTGTTGGTGCAGGCTCGATGGACCAAATAGCCTCATTTTGCACTATAGGGATTCCATGATTCTACGACCCAGTAGGTTAGGAGCAAATCACCTCCAAGTCACCCTTCACCCTGACTTAAACATATGTCATAATACATCCTGGAACTTATGAGTCAACAGTACTGTAGTTGTACCTAAACATCAGGGACTGCAGCAATTCAAGGAGACAGCTTAACACCACCTTCACAATTAGGAGCAGACAATAAATACTAGCCATGGCAGCAGCACATTCCTGGTGTCTCCAGTCCAAAATGGACCAAATGGCTTTCAGTTTTCATGTGTGCGACACCCTTACCATCTCAGCACAGATTTAGCAAAAGGTTGAAGTTTTGAGTCCTGGACAAGTGATCCACAAGGGGACACCATGCAACTGGATTTTATATCGTGCTGAGGATCTCATTCACCACAGCTTACACAGGACTTTTAAAGTTACAACTTTCAAGCAACCAGGGGTCAGCTCAGGAACAGATAACTTGTCTTGAGGGTTTATACCTTAGCAATAAGCAAGTCCCTGACATGTGATACCTGTCATGTATAAATCAGGACTTCTGTTTTACACATTATAGTGCAATTGGGTTGGGTAGCAGTCGCCAAGAGTTTGGCTTTATCATGTCTTGGCAGATCGATATAAATCAAGGAGCCTCATGTCCTGAGACTAGGAGATGACCTTTAACACTAAGGATTGACATTCGGAACTCCCCCAGGTCTCCTGAAAGCATTTCACTGAGAGCTCCGAGCCAGAATAAAGGCCACACCTGCCTCAGTCTGAAGCCAATTTTTCTATGAGATCCTTCCTAGGACAAACACACCCATTGGACAATATAGGTCTGCAAACAGAAATACACAATTCGCATTCAATATTATTTCATAAGTATTTATATTTACTGTGGCTCTGTAGACTCTGGGTGGAGATGTATATGGTTAAAAATTGCTCCATATCTGTTGTTTACATTTTCTGTCTCAAGCTGATAAGAATGGGATAGGCTTTCACTTTTGATAGTGAGGCAGGAGCAGATCAACCCCTGTTATACAGTACACCTTTCCAATGTTGATTTGACTGTGGACATGATTGTTCTTATTTTGTGAATATAGATTGCTAGAGCTAAGTGACCACCTTCTCATTAGCTGAATTGAAGGTGATTAGTCCACCACAGTCTGTAGAGGGGACATGCCTTGACAATGTGTAGCATTGTTTGAGTCTCTCCACAAGTGCATAAGGGGTTTACACTGAGACCCCACAGCTGGGGGAGGGAGGTGGCTGCACAGGGCCTTGACTTGTACTGAACCTACTCAGCAAGGATCAGCCCTGCCATGGTAGACCAAAGCCAATCAACAGGTGAAATGTGTCACAAGTAGCTTTGGTCTAAACGATGCCTATTGGTAGATCTTGCTCAGAGAGATTTCTCCGTATGGGGTGCTGACATGGAAAGTGGGCAGTAGGTGGATTGAATAAACCAAGTTGGTAAGTAAGTTGCATCCTGGATGTTTTCATGGCTTATGTCTGGCGAAATCTGAATCCAAGAAAAGCTGGAATTGGAAGTGCAATGACGATCATAGATCTTGGAGCTCTACAGTGCAGAAAGAGGTCATTCAGCCCATCAAGTCTGTACTAACTCTCTAGGGTATATTATCCCAGGCCCTTTTCTCTGCCCTATCCCCAAAGCCTGTGCATTTACTATGGCTAATCCACCTAATCTACACATCTTTGGACACTAACAAGTAATTTAGCATGGTCAATCCTAATCTGTACATCTTTGGACTGTGGGAAGAAACCAGAGCACCCAGAAGAAACCCATGCAGACAGGGGGAGAACATGCAAACTTCACCCAAGACCAGACTCGAACCTGAGTCCCTGGGGTTGTGAGGTAAGCCATTGTCATTAAAACTCAACGGTTTCACTAGTGCCATTTAGTTCAAGGGTAATTAAGATGGGCAATAAATGCTGACATCTTGAGAATGAATAAAATAGTAAATATTCTTGTTTTTAAGACCAGGATATGAATTTTAAAGCATGTGTGAAAATGTGTTCTTTATAAACCGGTGAATAGTTATTTTGGATGGTCCCATTTGGTGATTACACACTGGGTAGATCTAGGAGGGGAAAGGTTGGAATTTTAACAATTCCTCCAACAACATTCTGACCTTCATCCGCTGATGGATGAATGATCAGGAACAGCATTTTCCAAATGTTTGTAGAATATTCAAAGATTCTCAGGACTGGTACAGATCAGGAGAAAGGACCTTGAAAATAGGTCTTACTGCTTAAAAGTCATTTGATTATGATTTAATTGTACTCAGTTAATGAATCCAAACTCACCCAGCAAAGAACTGTTTGATTTTTGCTTCTGGAGTTTTTCTTTTCTTGACATGTTTTTTATTCTTATTTTAATGCTGCTCTTGTTACTTCCCTTTGAATTGTCCTGAGAGGATAAAAGAAAATTACTGGTTAACAGGGTTAACAGGTTAAAATGAGACATTACCGTCTCATTTTATCGTGACAAAAGAAATGATGTTAAGGCCCTTGGCCTGAATTCCCTTTGCTCTTTTAACCTGGTATAAAAACTGAGCACACTGCTCATCATCCAGGCATAGCAGGACATCAATAAGCTCATTGGCCACATACTTAGGACATTTTGTTTCTTCTTGCATTTATTCTATTTGAAAAATGAATACATGTGTCTGTTGTGGCTGAATGGGCCAATGTGTGACCATAATCCCATTTAGAGAATGCATGCATTTATTTCACACTGGTTGTGTGGCTTATTTTATCTGGAGATACTAGTCTTTCTCAGATATTTACTTCAAACTGGTTTATATACACTACGTACATTATATACACAATGAGCACATCTCTCCTGAATATTGACTATTCCATTTGCCATGCAGAGGCTGGGATTTTCAGGTCCTTCTGCCAGGCAGAATCTTCCAGTCACTCCAAAAGCAACTCTCCGTGATGGGTTTCCCAGCAGCGCAGCCAAGCGAGTAAATGCCTATTTACTTTGGCAGGACCAGAAAATCCCGCTAGCAGTCAATGATGAACTGCCCACCATCCCTTCCCCACCCCAACCCACCCAATCACTGGAAAACCCACATGGCAGAGGAGTTGCAAAATCCTCACTACAATCTCTAACACATAACTACTGATACAAAATGATATAACTCACTCATGACTATTACGATCCTATTAGCCCATTACAATACAGATTTGAGATGTGTTACAGGAGTAGCCATACAGGCCGTATAAGGCCACACACTCTGGCAACGAGGCTTCTGAGTCCTGATGGTTCCTTTACTGTTGTCTCCTTGGTCATTAAATCCTAAATTCTTTCTTTCAGAAAATAACTTAAGAGTATATGGCAAACTGTAAGATAATTGTGCTTAGGAGGAACAGGCGACTTTGGAAAGCTCGCCACCATTGGGACCTTCATCCCCTTATCTCTGGGTCTGTTGTAGACTAGAAGATTGATTACGATGTCAGCAGCTCAATTAGCACTGTATGATGAGATTATGAGGATTGTGGAAGGTCAACAAAGTGAGCTACGGTCTTTTTCATTTTCCCCAGTGGAAATCCTATGCCAGAATTTGCTACTTGAAGCAACTTGGGATGTAGAATGCAGATTTAAACTTTATGTCGTGGGGCCCAGGTTCCAGGGTACACAAAACATGAACATTCCTGCTGTCCATTTGGAGACCAGTGATTCACTGCCTTTTGCTCAGGATGTACTGTTAAAGGGAGGAAGTGATGGAGCTAGCTATAAGGACACAAAAGGTGAATCATGTGGACCATGTTATTTGGAAGCCACTAAGTTGTTGGTACCGTCACTCTCTGTAAAAGATAATGACAAGAGATAAGCTAAAATTAGGGTGGTTGGGTAATGTGGTCAGAAAATCCAAAATCTGTGAACTGAATAGTAATTGCATCAAACTGTTTGGGTATTAAGTGGAGATTCACATGCAGTCCTTCAAATAGGAACAGACTGAAATTTTACTCGTCCAGTTAGGAGGTGCATGTTTGTAATGTGTATTTCTGAAAACAAAACCTGATAAATGTGTTTAAAGATTGACTCCAATTTTATCTTTAATGAGCTGGCATTCTGGAGTAAAATGACCAGTGTTGCTAACATACACTCAGAGGCTAAAAGCGAGGGATTTCTCTGCATTCCCATCCAAAAATCATAGAGGGAGGAGGATTCCACATGGCAATTGTTACTATTGAGATCTTTGAGTTCTACATTGTGAACTGTGAAGGATAACTTGACTTCTTTCTTTTGGTGAGCTAAGTCGAACGAGCTGACACACCTCCACATCAGTTGTCTGGATGGTGTGCCCCAGCCAGTGGAGCTCAACCAGCTTCTGGAGATCACTTTCAACATCACTCAGTGCAGTCTGCAGCTCCTCTTCATATGAAGACTCCAACTCCTGTACAAATGCACAATGGTGAGCCAGTTAACACATAGTACAGAAACAGGGACAAGGGCTCTTTACAACCTTTTTCAAACCTATTATCAAAATACTGCAGGTGTGATGTCAAACATATAACTTATCAATTCCACGATTTTGAGGCTCCACTGGTCCTGATAACAGAGTAAGAAGTCTCACAACACCAGGTTAAAGTCCAACAGGTTTATTTGGTAGCAAAATCCACTAGCTTTCAGAACGCTTGCTGCTTCTTTGTCAGGTGAGTGGGAATCCTGCTAAATAAAAATCTGAATCGGGTGCTCCCTGTGGAGAAAATGCTATAGGCTGTCCTGTGGAGAAAATGCCCCACACAGTGGTGGCTTGAACAGGCCAAAAGACGGAGAGAGGGGGCTTTCCTGCATGCAGATCTTTGAGTGGCTGTCCAGTTTCAAGAGCCTGTCCACCTTCCTTAATTGGACAGAGCCTACCCTCAGATTATTCACGGGCTGCTCCGGGAAAAAACAAAATCGCATTAAATGACTGCTTTCCACTTCGTGTGAGCTGCTAACTCCAATTTGTGCCTGACAGCTGGATTCAAAATCCCATAGGAAAAATCCTGCCCCATTTGTCACCTTCAAGTTGCTTCAGAATTGAATGCATCAGTGGAGCAAGTTAACCCATCACAGAGAGAGTTCACTAACATGTAATGTGTTTGAATCAATGAGGTTCCACCACGGTAAGACAGAAGATTCAGTAAGGAAATGAAGAACAAACTAAATTGCATTTGATAGCACACCCGCACCAACACTTCATTTATATAGCATCTTTAATGGAATATACTGTCTCTCGGTGTTTCAAAGGAGCAATATAAAACTGACTTTAACATTTAGCCAAAACATGATATTTGGGCAGATGACCAAAAGCTTGGTCTAAGAGGTAGATTTTCAGGCGTGTCTTAAATCAGGCAAGAGAGGAAGAGAGAGACAGACGGATTTACAGAGGGGATTTCAGAGCTTAGAGCCTAAGCAACTGAAAGCATGGCCACCAATGATAGAGTGATTAAAATTAGGGATGGCCAAAAGGCCGGAATTAGATATGTGCAGATATCTCAGAGGGTTTTGGGGCTGAAGAAGATTACAGAGATAGAGAGGAGTGAGGCTATGGAGGGATTTGAAAACAAGGAACAGAATTTTGAAAACAAGGCATTGCTTAAGCCAGGACCAGAGTAGGTCTGCGAGCACAGAGATGAAGTATGAACAGGGCTTGGTGCAGATTAGGACTTGATGAGCATAAGCCCAAGTTTACGGAGAAGGTGGGAGCGGTTTGGTGGAATGGACAAGTTTAGGGGTTAAGTCTAGCGATAATGAAAGCATGAATTATGTTTCAGCAGCAAATGAATTGAGGCAGGAATGGAATCAGGAGATGAGATGGAGGTGGAAGTATGCAGCATTAGTGATGTAAGGATATGTGATCAGAAGCTCAGCTCAGTCAGATATGACATCCTGGTTGTGAACAGTCCGGATTCTGAAAGTTGCAAGGGTAAGGGGTGGAGTCAGTGGCTAGAGAATGAAATCCGTGGTTCTGTCTGAAGACAATGACTTCAGCCTTCCCATTATCTAGTTGAAAGTAGTTTCTGTTCATCCAAAACCTCAGGACAATTGAAACTATTCAGAGCCAATGAAATATTTCTGACGTGTTGTCATCATTGCAATGTCAAGAACGCAGCAAAGTTTATTCACGCAGAAAGCTCCTACAAATAGAACTGAGATAAAGGATCGAATAATCTCTTTGCGTGTATAACCTGTTAAGGAATGGTTAGTGCTGGTAAAGCGTGACCATCTATTTGACATACCAGTAGCTTGTCATCAAGAAGCGCCTTTGTCTCTGTGCACAGAGCCTTTACACTACTGAAGATGTCAACAACTGCATTCCTGGTCATGGCCTGAAAGAAACACAAAGCAAAATGATCAATAGGTGGAGACGCCCTGCATTGTACATGCACAGATAAAGCAAATGCCTACTCAGTGAGGAAATGACTCATGGTTCCCAGAAAAATATCATTACCTTTAGAAGGCAGTGGCAAGGGAGGAAAATTGGAAAAGCCATCTCACTGAGTCTCCATTAGGGCTCCAAACATATAAATATTGCTAAGGCCAGAGTTCATTTACTACATTTCCTATTTTATTGAATTCACATGAAAGAGCAAGATGAAGTTTCCAAAGGCAAGTTCAACCTTGATTTCCATTAATTTCATTATCAATCTAAATAATAATATTTTGTTCAGTATTCAGAAATTAGCTCATGCATTCTAATCAGAGCTACTAATCACAATTACAATTAAGCTTAAGGTTTGCCTATTATAAGATGAAGCACAGTATCCAGTTTAACACTATCTATCCATGACTGTACATGCTCTGAAAATGTGCTGACATTGCTTTGAGCATCTTTATGCTATTTACATATTTCCATTTTTCCAACTCTCAAAACAATGAAGGAAATGTCATCTCCATTGATTTTGATTTATTATTGTCATGTATTAAATACAGTGAAAAATATTGTTTCTTGCATGCTATACAGACAAAGCATACTGTACATTGAGAAGGATAGGAGAGAGTGCAGAATGTAGCGTTACAGCCATAGCTAGGGTGTAGAGAAAAATCAACTTAATGCGAGGTAGGTCCATTCCAAAGTCTGATGGCAGCAGAGAAAAAGCTGTTTTTGAGTCAGTTGATATGTGACCTCAGACTTTTGTACCCTTTTCCTGACAGAAAAAAAGTGGAAGGGAGCATGTTCATGGTGTGTGGGATCCTTGATTCTGCTGGCTGCTTTTCCGAAGCAGTGGGAAATGTATTTCAATGGATAGGAGGCTGGTTTGAGTGATGGACTGGGCTTCATTCACAACCCTTTGTAGTTTCTTGTGGTCTTGGACAGAGCAGGAGCCATACCAAGCTGTGATACAACCAGAAAGAATGCCTTCTATGGTGCATCTGGAAAAGTTGGTGGGAGGTGTAGCTGACATGCCAAATTTCCCTAGTCTCCTGAGAAAGCAGAGCCCCTTTTAAAGAGTGTGTCTCACCATCAAGGTCGCATTTGGAAAAACTCACCCAATAAAGGAAAGCATACCTTGCTTCCTTGGCCACCTTATCTACCTGTCTTCCCATCAAGGATTTGTGGACATGCACTCTGAGGTCTCTCACTTCTTTTTCTGTTTGACTAATCTCTTGCTTTGTTTACCCTCCCCAAATGCATTACCTCACACTTGTTTGGATTGAATTCCATTTGCCACTTCTCCTCTGCTGACTAAAATAAACCATTGTTATCACTCTGGAGTTGACAGCTATCCTCTTCACTATCAACAGCACAGACAATTTAAGTGACATCTACAAATTTCCCAATCATGCCTCCCACACTTAAGTCTAAATCATTAATATATAAAACAACAGCAAGAAGCCAACACTGAACCTTGTGGAACACCACTGGAAACTTTCCATTTGCTAAAATATCCATCAACAAATAGTCTTTGTTTCCTGTCACTGAACTAATTTTGGATCAACCTACCGCCTTCCCCTGAATCCCAATGAGATCTCACTTTTCTAACCAGTCTGCCATGTGGGACCTTGTTAAATGCCTTATTGAATTCCATGTAGACAATATATTCTGCACTACTCTCTCAATCTTCCTTGTTACTTCATCAAAAAAAATCTATTTAGTAAGGCATGGATGGGATACGAGGGACTTGGATATTACAGCAATTACTAAAACATAAGAACATAAGAACATAAGAAATAGGAGCAGGAGTAGGCCATCTAGCCCTTCGAGCCTGCCCCGCCATTCAATAAGATCATGGCTGATCTGTCGCTGCTCAGTTCCACTTTCCCGCTTTCTCCCCATAACCCTTAATCCCCTCTCTTATCAAAAACCCATCAACCCGCGTCTTAAAAATATTTAGCGAGGCAGCCTCCACCACTTCAACGGGCAGAGAATTCCAGAGATTCACCACCCTTTGAGTGAAGAAGTTCCTCCTCAACTCCATTCTAAACCGCCCCCCTTTTGTCTTGAGGCTGTGCCCCCTAGTCCTACTGTCTTTTTTGAGCGGGAAGAGTCTCTCCACCTCTATCCTATCCATCCCATTCATCATCTTATACGTCTCAATGAGATCTCCCCTCATTCTTCTAAACTCTAACGAGTACAAGCCCAGTTTATTCAGCCTCTCCTCATAGCTCAACCCCCTCAACTCCGGTATCAGCCTAGTAAACCTCCTCTGCACTCCCTCCAAGGCCAAAATATCTTTGCGCAGGTGCGGCGCCCAAAACTGCACACAGTACTCCAGCTGCAGCCTCACCAATGCCCTATACAGCTGCAGCAAGACCTCCCTACTTTTATATTCAATCCCCTTCGCTATGAAGGCCAGCATCCCATTCGCCTTCCTGACCACCTGCTGCACCTGCAAGCTGGGTTTTTGCGACTCATGCACAAGGACCCCGAGGTCCCTCTGCACCGTCGCCTGCTGCAGTTTTTCTCCACGTAAGTAATAGTCCTTCCTACCATTCTTCCTACCAAAGTGGACCACCTCACACTTGCCAACATTAAATTCCATTTGCCATTTCCTGGCCCATTCGCCCAGCCTATCTAGATCCTTCGGCAGACTCTCCACACCCTCCACACAATTTGCCGTTCCCCCAATCTTGGTGTCATCAGCAAATTTCGACACCCTACACTCGGTTCCCTCCTCCAGATCATCTATATAAATGGTAAAAAGCTGAGGCCCCAGCACCGACCCCTGGGGCACTCCACTAGTCACCATCCGCCAATCCGAATAGCACCCGTTGACCCCCACTCTCTGCCTCCTATTTGACAACCAATCCTCTATCCAAGCTAACACCCTACCCCCAACTCCATGTCCCTCGACCTTCTGCATTAACCTCTTGTGAGGTACTTTGTCAAACGCCTTCTGAAAATCTAGAAAGACCACATCCACCGGCTCTCCTCTATCCACCGCCCTAGACACATCCTCATAGAACTCCAGTAAATTTGTCAGACACGACTTCCCTTTAATGAAACCGTGCTGCGTCTGCTCTATCAAGCAATTCCCTTCAAGATGCCTCGCAATTTCCTCCTTAATGACAGATTCTAACATTTTACCTACCACAGACGTTAAACTAACCGGCCTATAATTCCCCGCCTTTTGCCTGGCACCCTTCTTAAACAACGGCGTAACATTAGCCATTTTCCAATCATCCGGCACTTCCCCGGAATCCAGCGACGTCTGGAAAATAACCACCAAGGCATCCACTATCACCTCCGCCATTTCTTTCAGAACCCTCGGATGCATTCCATCCGGTCCTGGGGACTTGTCCACAATCAGCCCCTCCAGTCTGCCGAGCTACATGGCTAAGGGAGGGACAGGACTGGTAGCTCAATGTTCCAGGGTACAGATGCTATAGGAAAGATCGAACAGGAGGTAAAAGAGGAGGGCGAGTTGTACTTTTAATTAGGGAAAACATCATGGCAGTACTGGGAGGGGATATATCTGAGGGTTCGGTCACTGAATCCATATGGGTAGAACTAAGAAATAAGAATGTTACATGGCTAAGATGGGTATAGAGGAATGTGGGCCAAATACGAGCAACTGCGGCTAGCTGCAGGGTTTTAAAAAAAAGTGTGACATTGACAAGTTGGGCCTAAGGGCCTGTTCCCATGTCGTAAACCTCTATGACTCAATAAGACATGATCTTCCTTTTACTAAACCAACTGGATCATGTCTTATTAACTTAATAGATTTTTTTAAGCATTTAACCAGGTCCCACATGACAGACTGGTCACAAAAGTGAGATCTCATGATTATCCTGATCAATCCATGCCTTTGTAAATCACAGTTTATCCTGTCTCTCAGATTTGTTTCCTCTGGTACCTCACTTGTATCTCGTATGGATAATCTGTATCTACCCCTGTGCTTTACCCACCGTGTAAATGTTTGACGGGAACAGTGTAGAAGGAGCTTTGCTTGTATCTAATCCTATGTTGTACTTGCCCTAAACAGTCTTTGACAGGGGACAGTGTATAGGGAGGTTTATTCTGTATCTACCACTGTGCTGTACCTGCCCTGGGAGTGTTTGAAGCCTCCTTCCTGAGAGTGCTCCACAATGGATCAAACTGGTGCTATACCTGCCTTGTAGAAGGAACATTATCTGAGGAATCTCAGGGGTCAGTTTCTAGGAGTGAAGAGGAAACTAAGTAAAGCTGACTTACCTCAGGAGTATTTTGCTTTGGTAAGACTTCACTTAACACATGAGAACATCCATTGACTGCGTGGGCCAGCTCCTGCTCAATAATCTTGTGTCTCTCAGCTGCATGATGGATCCTGTACAACAGCAAGAGTGTAATCATTTCAACTCAGTAGTTGATGGCAGCAAACATTATGAACTAACGTACATAATTTTCTCATTGAATGTGGCTCTGTACTAACTCATAAAATGTTCTTGCTGATATGTTACTATCTCTCACCATTGCCCTTTTCTAGTCTTTAAAAATTAATATTCAGTGCTGCTCTCAAACATCCACTCTTGGTATTTTTAAGTCACAGAATTTTTGCACTCGAAATTCTTGCACTGCACCTCCACTGTTGGCATGTTTCATAACCTGGTATTGTCTGACACTACTGACTTCCCGAGATGAGTCCTGCACTCTAAACCCCTAACTCTTCCCTGGTGTTGTCCTGTGTCATAGCCCTTGCCCCTTTCTCAGTGGTGTCAATTTTTTTATTCATTCGTGGCACATGGGCTTTGCTGGCTGGCCAACATTTATTGCCCATCCCTAGTTGCCCTTGAGAAGGTGGTGGTGAGCTGCCTTCTTGAATTGCTGCAGTCCATGTTCCGTAGGTTGCCCCACAATGCCATTAGGGAAGGAATTCCAGGATTTTAACCCAGCGACTGCCAAAGAATGGCGATATACTTCCAAGTTAGGATGTTGAGTAGCTTGGAGGGTAACTTGCAGGTGGTGGTGCTCCCATTTATCTGCTTTCTTTGTCCTTCTAGATGGAAGTGGTCATGGGTTTGGAAGGCGCTGTCTCAGGATCTTTGATGAATTGTTGCAGTGCATCTTGTAGATAGTACACACTGCTGATACTGAGCGGTAGTGGAGGGATTGAATGTTTGTAGATGTGGTGCCAGTCAAGTAGGCCGCTTTGTCCTGGTTGGTGTCAAGCTTCTTGAGTGTTGTTAGAGCTGTACCCATCCAGGCAAGTGGGGAGTATTCCATCACACTCCCGACTTGTGCCTTGTAGATGATGGATATGCTTTGGGGAGTCAGGAGGTGAGTTATTCGCCACAATATTCCTGGCCTCTGACCTGCTCCTGTAGCCACTGTGTTTATGTGGTGAGTCCAGTTGAGTTTCTGGTCAATGGTAACCCCAAGGATGTTGACAGTGGGGGTTCAGTGATAGTAACACCATTAAATGTCAAGGGGCAGTGGTTAGAGTGTCTCTTATTGGTGATGGTCATTGTCTGGCATCTGTGTGGCACAAATACTACTTGCCATTTGTCAGGTCAAGCCTAGATATTGTCCAGATTTTGTTGCATTTGGACATGGATTGCTTCAGTATCTGAGGAATTGTGAGTGTGCAATGTTCAGCACCAATCATCAGCGAATATCCCACTTCTGACTGTATGACAGAGGGAAGGTCATTGGTGAAGCAGCTGAAGATTGTTGGGCCTAACACACTATCCTGAAGGACTCCTGCAGAGACGTCCTGGAGCTGAGATGACTCACCCTGCACAACCACAACCATCTTCCTATGTATCAGGTATGACTCCAACCAGCGGAGAATTTGTCCCGATACCCACTGATTCCAGTTTCGTCCAGGCTCCTTGATGCCACACTCGGTCAAATGCAGCCTTGCTGCCAAGGGCTGTCACTCTAACCTCTCTTCTGGAATTCAGCTCTTTTTGACCATTCCATAGGTTGTGTCTTTCCACTCAAGGCACTTTTTCAGCGAGGTCTTTCATTTTTGGGTCTTGAATCTTGTCCCGTAGATCCTGGTATCCACCCTCCTGCACCCTAAGCATTGAACCTTCCCACTGCAGGTTGTAATATCTTCAACGTATATTTTGGGCCTACCCCTGCAGATTTCCAGAATTTTTAGTGGCTTCCTTTTGGCCTTTATTAGTTGCTGAATTTAAAAACAAATCCAATTTACTCAGAAAGGATCTCTCTGTGGACGCAATCTGGAACATATGTTCTCAATCAGTAAAACCTGATATTGGACAGACACTAAACACAACCTTATTGAACTCCACATTCAAATTTCTTCTTCTAATCTGCCTCTTTCTTCTTGACAGGATGGTAGAAGTCAAGAGCTTTTCAGAGATGGGGGCGATAGTGGATAGGCAATTAATTAATCTCCTTTAATGATAGCAGTTGGGTGATTCATATTCCTTGTTAATACCAGTGAGTGGGTGATGAGTGGATATTTTTAATGATACTGGGTGGATTTAATTACTAACAGCGGGTGGGTGATTAATCAATTTGTTTAATGACAGTGTGTGATTAATGAATCTCATTAAGGAAAGTGGGCAGGTTATTAATGAATATTGTTAATGATGGTGGGCAGGTGATGTGAACTGTCCTGATGGTGGTTCATACCTGTTGATCAGTGTCTCTGCTGACTGCACAAATTGCTGCATCTCGCCCATCTCCTCCTCTGTGAGGAACTCCATGGACTGCTGAGAGCTTAGGCGAGGCCGAGTCATCTGTCTCAGAGAATCTCCTTTACGTTTGTCTTCCCAAGACTTCAAAGTGCTTTCAAATGCCTGAGGGGGAAGATGCCAATATGTGAAGAATCCACGGGTGGAAACGGAACCCTTACAGGGTTTCCCATATACATTTTTCCAAAACTATGAAACTACAGCACGGAAGATTCCAACTGCTGGTCCCTTAAATTAATCTACTTACTCTATTCCCACTTTCCTTTTCCATTCCCTTATCCAAATACTTATCCAATTCCTTTCTAAATGATGTTCTGATCTTTGCTTCAATCACTCCTTATAAAATATTTCACCTTCTAATTACCATCCATGTGAAAACTTTCATCCAATTTCCTCCTTTATCCTTCTAACAATTCCCTTCATTCTATGGGCAGGAACATGGGGATTTTAATCTGCAGCCCCCCAGCCTTTCCAATGTTCAGTTCATTTATGTCCCACCTGTATCATAACCTCCTTTATCACCCTTGCTCCAAATTCCTTGATTCATTTAACCTATCATTCTCAGTAACCCTGTATGAGCAGCCAGTGGAAACAAGTTTTCACTGTGTACCAAGTTAAAAGCTTTCATCATCAGGAAAGTCCGTCAACTTCAAGCTCTATTGGTTTTCTCTGTCCAACAATAATAATTTGTTGAGTCTTCGGTCATCGCGATAATGTTTCATTGCTGGTCTCAGTGAATGATGAGTGAATGTGCCCTAGCCCCTTTGCATGGTTTTAAACTCATTTTGGAATGGGGCGTCTAACACCTGAACCAATACCGCAGACATAGCCCAATGATAGTTTTTATGAAATCAGCTTTTCAACCCCAAATTTCTGTCCAAAGCCCCATCTCCTACTCAACTAGTTTAGTACTCTTCTGCCCATGTTGTCACCACGGTTGTCAACCCTCCAGGATTGACTTGGATCCTCTAAGAATTGAAGGTCAATCTTGTGATAGCTCCACTGCTAAGGAAATTTGGCATGCTGCTATGCTTTTACCATTATTTCCAGATGCACCATAGATAACTCCTTTTCCGGATGTATCACAGCTTGGTATGGCTCCTCCTCTGACCAACACTGCAAGAAACTATAATGGGTCATGAATATAGCCCAGTCCACCACTCAAACCAGTCTCCCATCCATTGACACTGTCTATTCTTCCCACTGCATCAGAAAAACAGCCAGCATAATCAAGGACCCTAAGCACCCAAGACATACTCTCTTCTACCTTCTTCCTTTGGGAAAATGATACAAATGTCTGAGAACATGTACCAACTGACTCAGGACAGCTTCTTCCCTGCTGCCATCAGATTTTTAAATGGGTCTACCATATATTAAGCTGATCTTTCTCTACACCCTAGCTATGACTGCAATACTACATTTTGCACCTTCTCCTTTCCTTCTCCCCTATGTACTTTATGAATCGTATATTCTATCTGTATAGTGCACAAGAAACAATGAGCAGAATTTTACTGGTTTGCCCCATCCACCTTGGTAATGTCCAACAAGTGCATTGGCACTGCCTGTGAGGGTGAGGTGAAAGGGATGGGGCTAAGGGGGTGGGACCTTTGGGGGTGCAGGGTCTGCCCAATCAGGGAGAAAGGGGATGCCCGCTGCCACTATGCCTGCGATGGGTGGGGTGAGTTGGGGGTCCCAATGGAACCCTGCATCAGATCAGTGGGCTGAGGGAGGGAGGCCTGCTACCATTCTGCATTAGATTGGAGGAGGGAGGGGGTGCACAATCAATTTGGGCCGAGGGGACTACATTCCCAGGTGATGTGGGGCTTGGGATGATTTGCAGGGGTGCTATGTTCAGGCTGGCTGCAACAGCAGAGGCCTGACAGTGCTCTCCCTCTGCTGTTGTGCATGTGCAGCATTAGAGGTCTGCACACGTGCAATAGCTTCCTCTTCTGCTGACTGATAAATGAAGCTTTGCCCACTGCCTGCAGCAGCTAGAAATCTTCTAGCCAATCTTTTCATGCACTATATGCACAACATCGGGTGTAAAATCCCACCTAAAAAATGGATCTGCAACTTTCCCATTTTCACACTAGCTGGACACTTAGAATCATTCTCATAAAATTCCACCCAATACTTTTCACTGTATCCCAGTACATATGACAATAATAAGTCAAACCAAATCAAAAATTTCCAAACCATTCATGTATTCATGCTTATAGGAAAGCCGGGTGAAAGTAAGTTCTCCTCATCCCACCTCCACGTTGTCCTGACTTTGTCAGGAAAGATATTATTGTCTGGGATTGTGGAACTTCTCGCTCAAAGACATTGAGGTTGGACGAGTTCCAGCTCACCAACTGAGGGACTTGTGGGTGCCTTTGTTTGAGAAAAAGGCTTAGAATCTGGCCTAAGGAAAGTTTAGTTGTTCACATGGGTGGACTGAGCTTTTAAGTTGGCAGTGCCTGTGAGCATTACCAAGCAGCTGGGACAGTGGGTATTCCATCGTCTTGACGGAGCAGCTAGTAATGTTTATTAACACTAGTAATACCCCCAAAGATGCTGACAATTTAGCTACCAGCCAGGCAGTATGGGAAAGAAAGAGAGAGAGAGAGGCAGAGAGCGAGGCAGAGAGAGAGAGAGCGAGGCAGAGAGAGGGAGAGCGAGGCAGAGAGAGAGAGAGGCAGAGGGAGAGAGAGAGGCAGAGAGGGAGAGAGAGAGAGAGAGGCAGAGAGCGAGGCAGAGGGAGAGAGAGCGAGGCAGAGAGAGAGAGAGCGAGGCAGAGAGAGAGAGAGAGCGAGGCAGAGAAAGAGAGCGAGGCAGAGAAAGAGAGAGAGAGAGGCAGAGAGAGAGAGAGAGAGAGAGGCAGAGAGGGAGAGACAGAGAGAGGCAGAGAGGGGGAGAGAGAGAGGCAGAGAGTGAGAGAGAGAGGGGCAGAGAGAGAGAGAGAGAGGCAGAGTGAGAGAGAGAGAGAGGCAGAGAGAGAGAGAGAGAGGCAGAGAGGGGGGGAGGGAGAGAGGCAGAGAGGGGGGGAGAGAGAGGCAGAGAGTGAGAGAGAGAGGGGCAGAGAGAGAGAGAGAGGCAGAGAGAGAGAGAGGCAGAGAGAGAGAGAGAGGCAGAGAGGGGGGGAGAGAGAGAGGCAGAGAGGGGGGGAGAGAGAGGCAGAGAGTGAGAGAGAGAGAGAGGCAGAGAGAGAGAGAGAGAGAGGCAGAGAGGGGGGGAGAGAGAGAGGCAGAGAGGGGGGGAGAGAGAGGGGCAGAGCTGAAAAAGCGAATTGCGTGGAGGGCGCGGAAAGTCTGCAGAGAGATCTGGATAGGCTGAGTGAATGGGCGAGGACCTGGCAGATGGAGGATAATGTTAACAAGTGTGAGGTTATCCGCTTTGGCAGAAATAATAGTAGGAGGGATTATTATTTAAGAGGCGAAAAGCTGCAGCATGCTGCGGTGCAGAGGGACCGGGGGGTCCTTGTGCACGAATCGCAAAAACTCAGTCTGCAGGTGCAGCAGGTGATCAAGAAGGCGAATGGGATGTTGGCCTTTATCACGAGGGGGATAGAATATAAAAGCAGGGAGGTCTTGCTGCAACTGTACAGGGTACTGGTGAGGCCGCAACCGGAGTACTGTGTGCAGTTTTGGTCGCCACATTTGCGGAAGGATATATTGGCCTTGGAGGGAGTACGGAGAAGGTTCATTAGGCTGATACCAGAGATGATGGGGTTGGCTTATGAAGAGAGATTAAATAGACTGGGTCTGTACTCATTGGAGTTTAGAAGGCTGAGGGGGTATCTTGTAGAGACTTACAAGATAATGAAGGGGATGGATAGGTGGAGGTAGAGAGATTCTTCCCACTTAGAAAGGATAGCAGGACTAGAGGGCACAGCCTCAAAATAAGGGGAGGGGGTAGTTTAGATCGGAGTTGAGGAGGAACCTCTTCACTCAAAAGGTGGTGAGTCTCTGGAATTCTCTGCCCATTGAAGTGGTGGAGGCTACCTCGCTAAATATATTTAAGTCACGGGTAGATAGGTTTCTGATAGACAAGGGAATTAAGGGTTATGGGGAGAAAAAGCGGGAAAGTGGAACTGATCCACTGCAGATCATCCATGATCTTATTGAATGGTGAGGCAGGCTCGAAGGGCTAGATGGCCTACTCCTGCTCCTATTTCTTATGTTCTTATGTTCAGAGAGAGAGAGAGAGAGGCAGAGAGAGAGAGGAAGAGGCAGAGAGAGACAGAGAGAGACAGAGAGAGACAGAGACCTCTTTGCTTCTTTCGAACCCAGTCTAGAAGTGGTGTTGTTGGAGGTCATATGGTTCCAGAACATCTCCAACCAAGGTTAGCCTCAATAACTGTCATCTTCAAAGAATTATGCATCTGCAACTTTAGATTTCATTCCATTCACTGTTTATAGTTTTACTGGTTTGGCAGACTTTCTTTGTTTGTTCTTTTGCTGCACTAAGCTCTAACTACATCCAATTAAAACTACATTCAAACAAAATATCAAACACAAATCAGTAATGATCTTTGAATTCAGTTCTAACCAATGGTAATCTAGCATTAGTGGCTTTTTAAGTCTCACTACTGCAACTTTGGCTGAAATTCCATTTCAGCACACACCAGGAAAGATCCTAGACACTGCCAACATTCATAGAATCCATAGAATCCCTATATACAGAAGGAAGCCACTTGGCCCACCGCGTCTGCACAGACCACAATCCCACCCAGACCTTCTTCCCATAACCCTGCTAATCCTTTAACAACATGATCAATTTTAGCATAGCCAATCAACATAACCCGCACATCCTTGGATAGTGGGAGAAAACCCACGCAGACACAGGGAGAATATGCAGACTCCACATAGACACTGACCCAAGGCTGGAATTGAACCCGGATCCTTGGCACTGTGAGGCAGCAATGCTAACTACTGTGCCACCATGCTGCCCCATTGTCCAGATTATCAGAGTGCTGCTCAAGCAGGACAATGACGGTAATGAACACTTACCCTGTCCCTTGTTAACATTTGGGCTCTGTTCTTATGTTGGATTTTAATAATTCCTGGAGGCTGGATCCAGGCTTCACCATCCACCTGAACTGGGACACCTTCATCTCCACTGATGGTGATCTTAACGGTGCGGCACTGCAACAATAAGCAGCAGGAAATGCTAGATAAACCTTCATTCACAACTGATAATACAAAACATAAAACGTAGAGCACAGAAGGAGATCATCTAGCCCATTGTGTCTCAGCTGGCTCATTAGATGAACTATCTATTTAGTCATGTCTGCATTTTCCTTACAGTCAAACAAATTGTTCCTTCCTGAACTACTACTACCTAATTCTCTACTATTGAACCTGTTTCTTTCAGATGTCCTTTCAGATCATGAATTCCAGATTATAGCAAAAATAATTCCCCGGCATCACACCCGTGATTCTTTTGTCAAGGATGGGCTATTTGGTCTCTTGGACCTGCTCTGCCATTCAATAAGATCATGACTGATCTGATTGTGACCTCAATGCCATTATCCTATGTATCCCTAATAACGTTTTATTCTCTTGCTAGTAAAGAATCGGCCTTAAAACTTTTCCTTCACCTTGCCTCCACCACTCTCTGGGGAAGAGAGTTCTACAGACACACAACTCTCCAAAAGAAAAAAATCTCTATGTCCGTCTTAAATGATGGGAGATCCTTTAGTTTTGAACTTGTTTGTTCTGGTCTCTACCATGAGGGGAAACACCCTTTCAGCGTTCACCCGGTCATGCCTATGCAGATCTTAAATGTTTCAATAAGATCAAAACAAGTAGCCACTCTTCTTCAGTTAGATTGTCATTAACTTCAAAGAGATTGAATAACGTAAGTTAGAAAATATGGTCCCTAATGCCACATTATTTTGTGTGTGTGAACATCATCAGGGGAAACTCATCTATGTTTTCACTTTCAAGCAATTCAAAATTTTCCAAATTCAACATACTAGAGAATGAATTGTATTCCCAGACAATCAATCAAAGGAAGAATCCTGAATCCACAATGGATTCAACATCAGGTTGTGAAAATACGATGACTACCCACTTATACACACAACTCACTTCTTATTCCCTGAGGAAGATACGCCATCTAATAATTCAAATGAAACAATTTAAACATTCCGGAGCCTTGGAGAAAGCTCAAGTCAACTTCCAATCAACTAGAGTGGGATGTAATCAAGGTTGATTGGCAAAATAATCACAATACAACAACATTTTGAACAAAGCTCCACAGCAGCTACACTCACATTTACATTCTCTAACTGTTAACACTCTCTCCTCAAAGTCAGAAGGTTGTATGTTCAAGGCCCACTCCAAGACCTGAAGACAAAAGTCAAGGCTGGCGCTCCCGTGCTATATTCATGGGGTGCTTCATTGTCAGAAGTGCCACCTTTCAGATAGGAATGTTAAATTGAGCCCCTATCTGCCCTCTCAGATAGACATAAATGACTTTCTGATACTCAAAGCATAGCAGGGGAGTTATTCCCAGTGCCCTGACCAATATTTATCACTTAAGCAATATCACAAAAGCAATAATTTGGTAATTATCTGATTCCTGTTTGTAGGAGCTACACTTTGACTGCTTATCACTGTGAAAAGTGCTATATGAACACATTTTAAAATGTTTTTGTATTCATCCAGGCTCACCTGGGCTATCCCATAATACTATATTTTTTCCCAGACTCATCTGTGCTATCGCATACTGTGCATTGTCCATGGCTCACCGGTGCTATCACACAACTCTGTATGTTTTCCCAGAGACCTTGTGCTATCCCATAATACCATGCATTCTTCCAGACACACTTGTGCTATTCCGTGTTTTCTCCCAGACTCATCTATACTATCCCAGAATTCTATGCATTCTCCTAGACTTACCTGTGCAGGTCATTGGTCAGGGCACCGGGAATAACTCCTCTGCTATGCTTTGAGTATCAGAAGGTCATTTATGTCTATCTGAGAGGGCAGATAGGGGCTCAATTTAACATTCCTATCTGAAAGGTGGCACTTCTGACAATGAAACACCCCATGAATATAGCACGGGAGCACCAGCCTTGACTTTTGTCTTCAGGTCTTGGAGTGGGCCTTGAACATACAACCTTCTGACTTTGAGGAGAGAGTGTTAACAGTTGAGAATGTAAATGTGAGTGTAGCTGCTGTGGAGCTTTGTTCAAAATGTTGTTGTATTGGGATTATTTTGCCAATCAACCTTGATTACATCCTACTCTAGTTGATTGGAAGTTTATTTGAGCTTTCTCCAAGGCTCTGGAATGTTTAAATTGTTTCATTTGAATTATTAGATGGCACATCTTCTTCAGGGAATAAGAAGTGAATTGTGTGTATAAGTGGGTAGTCATCACATAATACTGAGCTTTCTCCCATAATTCTGTGTGTTCTCTCAGACTCATGTGCTATCCCATTATTCTCTTCATTCTCCCAGTCTCAACTGTGCTATCCCATAATTCTTTGCAACTCCTAGGCTCACCTGGGCTATCTCATAATTCACCACATTCTTCCAGACTCACCTGTGCTATCCGGTGATACTGCAGGTTAATGACTCTGGAAACAGCCATTTGGATACTCCCAAACACCGCTACCACCTCCAGCTTCTTATCATCGAAGGATGGTGCTCCATAATTCTAGAACAACAACTAATGGTTACTGGAATGTCTGATTGGTATTCAGTAACCAATGTCTGGAACAATTGCAACCCATTCATTACATGATGCTGTCCATGTCCATTTGAACCATTCTCTGTTCTTTGATTCCCCTAGTTCACTGCACCACCAAAGCATCACCCAGTGCCAGTGAGACAATGAACAAATGACAATTGCGGTCCCAGAATTTTTAACTTGTGCGCTGTGAACACTGAAATATTAACCATGGTATTAGGCTGTCAGAGTCAGATTGCACAATATTTAATACTCTGCACATTGGAGGAACGTTTGGAAAAATACTCTTTATTGGTGATGTACTTGTTTAAATATTTTGCATGACTCAATATTACAGATGGTCCTACACTTTGATTCACCACCATTGCTGATGGTGGTGTTGCAGGCACTGGAACTGCAGTGTGGTGTGTGTGCCTCCGATTGTTGCAGTACACAGCACATGTGAAAACTTCCCTATTAAGTAGTTCTAACATCCATGAGCAATATACAATCATGTTGATGTGCTGCATATAGTAATGCACAGAGATGTACACTGATATTTGTGTATAGTATCCACTTGTGTTCATATGTGGTGTGCTCTAATATCATTTTATATTGTCCATCAATGGCTCATACAGTATACAGAAATACTCACATCATTCTCCTTTGTTCCTCCCCAGAAGTTGATTCCACCGGCGTAACTGGGGATGTTGAGCACTGCTAGCCCCTGAAGACTGGGGAGTGAAATGGACACTCCATCACACTGTTATACAAAAACAGAGAGAGATCTATAGGGATATCCAACTTCAGCCCATTCATTATGTGATGCTGTTCATGTCCATTTGAATCATTCTGTGTTCTTTGATCTACTCAGCTCATTGCATCAACAACGCCAGACCCAGTGACCAATGGTACTAGGTGTTTCCATTTTCCTCTTAGCCTCTCAGCCTCTGGACCAATGAAAAAGGAAGTGCCTAGCTCTCTTGCATCTCCCTGCTGAAGAATCTGGAAAGATTTACACATCAAAGAGAACAAAAATCCTGTAAAAAGCAAATGGATCCAACTGATGCCCCTAGGATCTGAAGACTCAACAGTTACTGCTGTGATATCCATGTACTTAAATTCCTCATTGCCTTTTAGATAAATGTATAAGACTGGGCTATTTACATGCTGTGCTGGCAGATCATTCATCTTAGCTGCATTGTCACAAAGGGAAGTGGAAATGTGGACCTCTCCCCCAAGAGGAAGTGGATGCTAGTTATGCCTGTGACTGATGGATTTTTGTTGGATAAAATTACAAGGGACATGGATCTGAGACAGGTGAATAAAGTTAAAGTTACAGGAGAGTCATGATCTAATTGAATAATGGAATAGAGTTGAAGAACAGTTTGGCATCCTCGTTCTAAAATTCTGAACTTGAATTATATTGTAGCAAATGCTAGAATACAAAGGTTATTGTGGGCTTGGAGTAACAATAATTTTGATTAGTCCTTTTGACACTGAGCCATGAAACATTCCCAGGACAGGTACAATAAGGGGTTAGATACAGAGTAAAGCTCCCTCTACACTGTCCCCATCAAACACTCCTAGGATAAGTACAGCACAGAGTTAGATACAGTGTCAAGTTCCCTCTACACTGTCCCCCATCAAACACTCCCAGGATGGATAAGGTAAGGGGTAAGATACAGATTAGAACTCCCTCTACACTGTCCCATCAAACACTCACAAGACAGGCACGCAAAGGTGTTAGATACAGAGCAAAGCTCCCTCTACACTGTCCCCATCAAACTCTCACAGAACGGGTAAAAGCAAGAGGTTTGATACAAACTAAAGCTTCCTCTGCACTGTCCCATCAAATACTCACAGGACAGGTACTGCAAGGTGTTAGATACATAGAACCATACAGTGCAGAAAGAGGCCCTTCAGCCCATCGAGTCTGCACCGACCACAATCCTACACAAACACTACCCCCATATCCCTACGTATTTTACCCACTAATCCCTCTAACATAAGCATCCTAGTACCCTGAAGGGCAATTTTAGCATGGCCAATCAACCTAACCCACACATTTTTGGACTGTGGGAGGAAACCCACACAGACACGAGGAGAATGTGCAAACTCCACACAGACAGTGACCCAAGCCAGGAATCAAACCCAGGTCCCTGGAGCTGTGAAGCAGCAGTACTAACCACTGTGCTACCGTGCCGCTACAGAGTGTGCTACAGACTGAAGCTCCCTCTACACTGTCCCCATCAAACACTCCTAGGACAGGTACAGCATGGGATTAGATAGTGTTATGCTCCCTCTACACTGTCCCATCAAACACTCACAAGATGGGTACAGCAAGGGGTTAGCTACAGATTAGAGCTCCCTCTATGCAGTCCCCATTGAACATTAGTAGGATTATATTACATCAAAGGGAATCGCTGAAAAGATTTTGAATTATTGAGACAATTCTACTTCTCTCAAAGGTGAACTATGAACCTTATACTGATCACTTCTGTATCTGAGAAATTTGAAGCTATCTAAATGCTCATCTTAGATAGTGGCCTTCCAACCACCACATATACTGAGCTGCACTGGATTTCAGTGTCTGAGATCAAGATGCAGTGTTCTGAACAACATTGCACAGGCCTCTGTTTATATTAATGAATGGACATTGTACCTCCAGATGGACTCGCTGCTCTAAATTCTTGTACGTTCTCTGAAGTAGTTCTTTGGTACCAAGGACTCCATACCACATCATGTTCTTAGTTCGGCTTCTGAATGCAATAAAACAATTCAATGCCAGAATGTCAGCACACACTATCTGCAATATTACTGAAATTCACACAGCAGGGTAGCTCATAAAAACCTGGCTTAGCCTTTGATACCCTTTGTACACAGCACACTGAGGCTGGCTCAGACTCAGCTCAGTCTGTGTTATATCATATACAGTAAGAAGTCTCACAACACCACGTTAAGTTCAACAAGTTTGGACTTTAACCTGGTGTTGTGAGACTTCTGACTGTGTTTACCCCAGCCCAACATTGGCATCTCCACACCATTATATCATAGGTACAGGGCATTGAGATTGAGTCAGACCTGGGTCAGTCAGTGTGATTTCACATACAAAGCACAGAGCACCAGGAACAGAAAATGAAATCACATACCTGCATTTTTTAGGGTGCTCATCCCTCTTGTTGTTGAACTCCAGTGAGATTTTGGCATCTAACCCAATGCCAAAATAGTTGTTCATGACACACTTCTCAGAGAAAGATCTAGAAGAACAGGTGTAGTTAAAATCAGAACATTACAACATGTTATGGTACAGGAGGAGGACATTCAGCCTGTCATAATTGAGCTGCTGCTTTTACAGAGCTATCTGAGCAAATCCCACACCTTTGCTTTTTATCGTACATCTCTGCCAATTAGCTCTCATGAAGTGGTTGGCCAAGCCTCTTAACATTCCTATGGAGTATGTTTCTTGTCTCCAACAGAGTGCATTCCACATCTTACCAAACTACTGTGTAGATAGTATTTTCTTCATTTCCACAACTTCTTTTGTCACTTATTTTAAACCAGCGACTTCTGGTCACTGCTCTACTTTCCAGGAGAAACACATTCTCTTTATTGGTTTTATTAAAACCATGCCAGTGTTGAATATCTTTATTCACTCCATCCACTGTACATTAGGGCTCCCCTTAACCTGGAGAATTTCAGCTATGAAGAGAGGCTGGTTAGTAACACAGAAAATTGAAGTAGGAATAGGCTATTCAACCATTCGAGCCTGTTCTGCTACTCTTTATGACCATGACTGATCATCCAACTCAATAGCCTGATCCCGCCTTCCTCCCATATCCTTTGATTCCTTTAGCCCAAGAGCATTACCTAACTCCTTGAAAATATGCAATGCTTTGGCCTCAACTGCTTTCTGTGGTAGGAAATTCCACAAGCTTACCACTCTCTGGGTGGAGAAATTTCTCCTTATCTCAGTCTTAAAAAGGTTTACCCCATATCTTTAGACTGTGACCCCATGTTCTGGACTCCCCTGCCATCAGGAACCTGCTTCCTGCATCTACCCTCTCTAATCCTGTTAGACCTTTGTAAGTTTCTATGAGCCCTATTAGGCTGGAGTTGTTTTCCTTTGAGCAGAGAAGGCTGAAGGGGGACCTGACTGAGATGTAGAAAATTATAGATAGATAAGGTAGATTTCCCCCTAATAGCAAGATCAATAACCCAAGGGCAAAGATTTATGGTTAGGAGCAGGAAATTGAGGAGAATTGAGGTATATATCCTTCACTGAGAGAGTGGTGGGAATCTGGAACTCACTGCCTGAAATGGTCAAGGCGGGAACCGCACAACATTTAGGAAGCATTTAGATGAGCATTTGAAACGCCATAACATACAAGGCTCAGATCAAGTGCTGGAAAATAGGATTAGAATAGATAGAAGCTTTACTCCATAGAGAACCCCACGCTGTACCTGTCTTGGGAGTATTTGATGGGAACAATATGGAGGGAGCTTTACTCTGTATCTAACCTGCACTGTACTTGTCTAGGAAGTTTGGATTTCAATTTTTCTGGCTCCAAATACAAAAATGAATTTGCCTTTCCCAGTCTGTTCCAGTGGATTATATCATTGTTGTATATTTTAAATGTTTGATTTATCCTCAGACCATTACAGAAAGAACACTCATTTTGAAGAGTGCACCAGCTTTATTTACAGGATTTTAAAGTATCTGAGCAGTCACAAAATGGCTGCATTAATTCTCCCAGTTCAGCTTTCAGATCTTTTAATAATATCTGTTTACTTCACTCTGAATCTATATCCAGATTTAATGAATCAAGCAGTGAGCATAGAAGGCATGGATTGTCAATCCCAGAATACTTGAACCATGGAACGCTACATCCTGCAACATTAGCTAAAACAAAATGTCCATCCACATCCCAATTGTTATGAAGTGATGAAATAAATGTAGCATAAGACATTCCTATATGCGAGAATTCCATATTCTGAGATTCAATCAGTGAAAATGTGGCACAGTGGTTAGCACTGCTGCCTCTCAGCTCCAAGGATCTGGGTTCAATTCCCAGCTTGGGCCACTGTCTGTGTGGAGTTTGCACATTCTCTGTGTCTGCGTGGGTTTCCTCTGGGTGCTCCTGTTTCCTCCCACAGTCCAACGATATGCGGGTTAGGTGCATTGGCCATGTTAAATTCCCGTATGCGTAAATTAGAGGGATTAGCAGGGTGTTACGGGGATAAAGCCTAGGTGGGATTGATGTGCTGAATGGGTTCCTTCTGCACTGCAGGGTTTCTATGATTTCAAAGATGCACTCTGTAACATTAGAGAGAAAAACACATAATGTTCACTTACAAAGAACAGGGATCCTCAGTGAAACTCAGAGCGCTGCTTCCATTGGATTGATCAAGAAATATGGTGGATGTCATGGAAGTCACTGTGCCTCTCCTTACCCCTGCTAGTGGATCAATAAAAGATCAGATTAGAACACTGCGCTGTCACGGCGAGTGCACCCGCGCGCGCTGTCACGGCGAGTGCACCCGCATGCCCTGTCACATTGAGCATGTGTTTTTCTATCACAGTGAGCGTGTCTGCGTGCAGTCACATGAATGTCTCATAGTCGCAGTGAGCACGTCACAGTCGCAGTGAGCGTCAGTTTGAGTGGCCACAATATTACTACAAATGCTCCTTTTACAATGTGTTCACTGAAAGCTATGCAATGTGTTTAAGTGGTGTGAGTATGCTTTGTGATTATATTGTGTTGGGATGTGAGATGGTAGGACATTTAATTGGTCAATGGAATTAGGCCAGTGATGTACTAATAATTAAGTTCATTGTAAATACTTCTGTTTTAAAGTAAAGTTTATTTATTAATCACAAGTAAGGCTCACATTAACACTGCAATGAAGTTACTGAGGAATTCCCTGAGTCACCACATTCTGGTGCCCGTTCTGGTCAGTAAACCTAATCAGCACTTCTTTGTGATCAACACCATTGAAACAGATGTAAATTAGATCTCGATGCGAAAGTTAGCCTCCATTTGTAAGGATACTGCAACAGGTGGACACTCCAGCATTCACCCGAACAACACAGCAAGTTTCTAATGATGCGCAGACAGAAGGACAGTGGGTCCTCTCAGCACCGAGCAGAAATCTCTGTATAGGAAGAGGCAGCATATCCAGGATGGTCTTGCGAGCAGACCAGGCCCTGACGGCCTGTGAGGATGCTTCACTGGCAGGTACACATCCTGGTGAAATACACAGAAAAGGATCCTGACCTGTGAGTATCAGATATTCTCTGAGGTCCCACAATGAAACCTTATTGAAACATATTCCTTCCCACAATGGGGAGGGAGTCAGAGCAGTTTTGACACATTTATACAATGGGGAGGGAGTCAGTACAATGTTAACACCCTAACCAATGTCAGACTGATTCAGTGGCTCTCAATGTCAATCAGGGCAGACTCTGGCTCACCTTTCTCAGTGTCCTTCTGTCTCAGCTCCTCTGAATACTCTCCCTCAAGTGAACTGGCAAGAAGGCTGAAGTTTGAGGAAGAGCTTCGTATCACCTCGCTCTGTCTGTTCTGTTCATCAACCACTGAGAGAGAAAGTAATAGTTTCTGAGGGGTGACCACAACGGCATCTTGGGCTCCATTCAAACAGTTTCTCTCCTGACTGAGTCACATGATTCATGTTCTACTCAGGAGATTTGAAATGTAATGTAAGACGTGTTGCAGCCGATCCATGCACAGCAAGATCCCACAGGCAGTAATGCCAAGATAATTTGTTTCAGTAACGTTGGGTTGACAGTTGAGTGTGCAATGGAGTGCTGATAGACTGCCGAGATGCTGTCTTCTAAACGCAAGGTCCCGTCTGCTCTCTCAGGGAGGCTAAAAGATTCCACCACACTATTTAAGACGAGAAAGGGACTTCACCCTGGTTACTTTGCCAATATTTATCCCTGACCCAACATTACCCAGGCATTATTATATATTACTTGTGGGATCTTGCTGTGCATGAATTGGCTGCAACATTTCCTGCATTACAACATTTCATAACAACTTCATGGTTATAACGAGCTCTGAGATGGCTTGAGATCAAGAGAAACGCTTACAGATGTATGTTTGTTGAAGGTTTTCCAGACTTGTAACCTGTCCAGACCTGAGCCACTGAAGAGGAATCAAACACACTCTGCGATTCTCTGATCTCATTCACCACGCCACCACTGTCAGTGAGAATGGAGAATTTGGCGCTCAGCCAAAAGTCCATTCATTGCAGCAGGACTGGAGAATCCCAGCCGCAGATTAGATTGGAGAATTCCGGCCACCTTTTGATCCATTCCATAACTGACCAGTTTAGTAACCAATTCAGTCTGACCCATTCAATGCTAATGCATTATAATGGAACTGCAATTCCACCTGACCCAATCTCATGCTAACTCTTTGACTGGCAAAGCATGGTGGGAGATCTTTGTATGAATCGTACCTTTTTCTGTTTGTTCAATGATCTGTCTCAGAGCTTTCTTCAAACTGTTGGCTCGTAACATAAGCTGCTCCTTTGACTTGAATATTTTGGGTACAGCGTTTGCATCTGGAAGCTTTTCTTGGTCCCCTCCATTTTCAGTACATTGCTTCTCGCCCTGGCCAGTAGAGGATGGTGGGGAGATGCCAGCAGGAATGATGACTGCCTGGGCTTCATCGCTGAGAGCCTTGACCAGGGAATCCAGCTTCTGGGTTAACATTGCACACTGGACGAGAGAAACACAGTCACATCACCTCATGCAGGTTTTGTAGCACAGTGTGTAATGTCCTTGCCTCTGAGCCAGGAACTCTAGGTTCAATCCCACTCCAGGACTTGAGGATGGCAATAGAAAGTGTGCTCATAATGTGGCCAAATTGGGGGATCATCAGCCTGGAAATCCTTCCCACAGCCTACGACAGGCGGTAAGAGTAAGAGGGTTTCCTGGTCAGCCAGAACTATGTGCAATGCGACAGCTTCCCCATGTCGTGCACAGGTTGTTGCCACCAGCTAGACTCTGTGGTAAGCTGCCCTCGCACTTCAAGAGACTGACCGAAAAAGAAAAACATCACCCTCGTCAAGCAGTTAAATTGTATTTCCAGCTGAGTGGTGTATTTTGCTGGAGTCTGGCTCTTCCTGAGGTACAGCTCCAGCACTTCCTAAGATAAGGGTGTTTAAATGATTTCAGACAATAGGCATGAATTAGGGATTCAGCTGTTCTGACATAGTTATATGAGTAAACTAAAAGGGGTTGTGGGTTGAAGGTGCAAATATATGTGTCTGTGTGAATAAAAACTTATACCTCAAGAAGGACTGAACTCCAGAGTTTAGTCCTTCAGTGCCTGACTATCTGAGTTCTCACATGAATAATATTTATTTCTGTGACCATTGAGTACCTTGTTGGCCATGGTGTCTGCTTCTTCCTGGTTTTCTTCAGCCTTTATGTAGGCCTTTCCAACTTCAGCGATGAAGTCACTTACTGTCCCACAGAGGAACCTGCAGATCATCAGAAAAATCAGCAAAAACAAAGGTGTGTGTGTGTTTGAGAGAGAGAGAGAGAGAGAGGAGTGATATACAGCACTGACCTTCATCTTTTCTTGAATAAAAGGAGTGTTTTCAGGCCCAGTTAGGCCTGTCCTCCTGTGGGACACCTGCTGCTTCAGGAGCTCTGGCTCCAGCAGTACAAGGAGTAGTGTTACCTTCAACTCTGCTCTGCCACACTGAACAATGAGTGGACTTCCCATGACTACCTGGCCATTGTTAATGTACAGACTGTTTATTGCTCCCTTCCTGAATTTGAGCAGCTGATGTTATGAACCAAGCTCTCTGGGCAAGCTCTACATGGCCCAATCATTGACTCAATCGAGGAGGGTAGGTTTGCATTGTAATAATCAGCCCGTAGACGGCAAACTGTTCTGATTTTAACATGATCATGTAATTGGAGATCTTATTTTATAAAGAATGGTCTTATGTAAAGCTGGTGTAACAGATAGTGTTAGTGTCCAGGGACAAGCTGCCAATCATTGCCTTCTTACCATTCTCCACCACACAGACAAGATCTAAATGATCTGACCTTTTTAAAACTAATTCCATCTTATGGCTTTGCTCTTGAAGAAAATTAATATCCAAACAGTGGATGCTGCTGATAGTCTACTGATAAATGCACTATCTGGATACCAGGGTTCCTTGTAGTCACAGGGCAGAGAGGGTCCATGCTCTCTGCCCTTCCTTCAAACTGCTCTCTCTGGGATAAGTTGATGCACTCACTCAAGCCAGTGCTGTACTTTAGTTTTATATTTCCTCCTCACTTCTCCAGAAGGTCCTGACTCTTACCTGAGATCTGAATCTACAGTGATCAGTGCCGATTCTGCGTTAGTGTCTCCCAGTTGGGCAGGTAGAGGATTTGAGACTTCACAGCTGATCCACACCCATAATCTTCCAATCCACCATTTCAACTGGGAGTCCCTGGCTAGCAAGAGAAACTTTCTTTCAATTATTCCATGGGATGTGGGCATTGCTGACTAAGCCAGCAATTATTGCCCATTCCTAGTTGCCCCTTGAGAAGGTGGTGGTGACCTGTGTTCTTGAATCGCTGCAGTCCCTGTGGTGTAGATACACCCACAGTGCTGTTCGGGAGGGAATTCCAGGATTTTACCCAGCGATCCAATTGATTTTCCTCCATTACAATCTTAAGGTCAGAGGGCATTGCCACATTTGTGTGTCTGCACTGGTATCATTAACACTTTGGGCTGAACCGTGTGGCTAGGGCAACCAGTGAGTAGTAACGCAAAAAAGGGGAGACAACCGAACAATAGGCAGAAAAATTACACGGTCAATGAGGTGTTCCAACACAGCTCTTACTGCTGGAAGCCAGAACACCTCAGGACAGGAAGAACATGCATGTAACTGAGCTCTTGTGTGAATCTCATTAAAAACATTCAACAACAACAAACTAAAGTTGATTAAGGTTGTACAGAGAACAGGAACTTACTTTGCAGAAGAAATAACATCGGCGTGCTGGTCAGAATCAAGTACTTTTGTTAAATGATACACAACAGAATCAGCGTACTGAGATATCGGACCCTGGAAAAAAGAACAGCAACCTTACAATTATTAAACCAATCATTACACCTCAAAATATATGCAATGTACAACAGGCAGTGGAGGAGGCGCTGAGTGCACAGCAGGCACTGGAGGAGGAGCTGACGGCACAGCAGGCACTGGAGGAGGAGCTGACTGCACAGCAGGCACTGGAGGAGGCGCTGACTGTAGGCTCTGAATATACAAGGACTACAAGCAGAATTCCTGTCCCTCTCCTTATTAATCGCTTTGATGGCAATGCAGCGATTAATGTACTTCTATTTCAGCCACTTACGTTGTAAATTTCCTCAAATGAAATTTTATTTGTGTAGGTTTCATTTTGTGCAATTAATACTGTAAAATACTCAAATGTAGGATTTGTAGCTTTTCTTGGTAGACCAAAGTTTGTTAAGTAATTATATCGTCAGAAATGTCTTGTACTCAGTTTTAAACCCACAGAGCTTTCGTACCTGCACCTGGGAGTTGTAAACCTCATCATCTGTCACAATGGTAATTGGTTTTGTTGCTGCTTCATACGTCATGATGCTCCATCTGTGTGGTTGAAAACACCCCAGTCAGTTATCACAGCGACACACTCCACTGATCAGATTCTGTTAGACAAGGGTGTCAGGGTGATGCTGTATATCCCCAAACTACCCACAAAGAGAGAAGACTCACTCCCCAGATCAGAAAAACGTCCCACACTATTGCCCAATCATCCCCATGTACACAACAGAACATAGAGAATAGGGCCAACTTATTAAACTAGTCAGACTCCGCCAATTAAATGGAGATCAGATGGTGAAATTCTTCCAAAACATTGGGCTCGGAGGGTGAACTCTCTCTAGAAATGGAGATTGTGATAGTGGGATTCTTTCTGTAATGGGGGCACTGAAGGTAACATACTCTTAGAAATGGGGGCTCTGATAGTGGGATTCTCTCAATTGAGTCATAGAACCCTTACTGTGCGGAATCACAGTATTCAGCCTATCTAGCCTGCAATGACTCTCCGAGGACCACCCCCCCCCACCCCCAGCCTTCCCACCATATCTCCATAACCCGACACATTTACCATGACCAAAACACCTAACCTGAACATCTCTGGGCTTTGGGAGGAAACCGGAGCACCTGGAGTAAACCTGGGCACCTGGAGGAAACCCACGTAGACACAGGAAGAACGCGCAAACTTCACTCAGACACTGACCCGAAGCTGGAAACGAACCTGCATTCCTGGTGCTGTGAGGTAGCAGTGCTAACCACTGTTGCCACCCTGTAAGGTGGATGGCTGGTGGGGGTGGGGGGGGGGGGGGGGGGCGGACGTGGGGGCAGCTCTGATGGTAAGATTCTCCCCGTAATTGGGGGCTATGACAGTGGAATTCTCTCAGTTACGGGAGGCTCTGCTGGTGGGATGCTCTCTATCCCGTGTCTGCAATGTTGGGTTTTAGGGGAAAACTGCAGCAATCACTGTAACTGCTGAATTCAGGGCAGCTAGAAGAGTCACTGGAGTGTTGGAGCCAGCAGAGGGAGCCACCCATCCAGGGTTGGTCACAGTGCAACGTGAAAGGAATGGGCAGTGTGGAACACCCAAAACCCGATCAGCTTCTTCTGGAAGTTCCTGCTCTTGGTCTGTGTTTTATTGAGGCATTCAGCCAAAGGGGAGAGGCTTATAGTGCAGGGTATCACCCAGCTGAAGGGGCAAGAGCAACATCCAGAAGGAATGGTCAAATACCTATTCAGCATAAATTGTTTGTTTTAATTTATAGATTTTCAGAGCAATAGCAGTCTGAGGGAAGGGGAGGATGATAGAAAAACAGAGTTGGTTCGGACACTCCTGTATTCAGCCATGAGGATAAAAAGAGGGGAGAGGGAATGGCTATAAAAGATTCAGAGGAGCAGAAGATAGGAATATGTGTCTAAAAATTTGTCAATATTTGCTAAAAATATTTGCCAACTTTAAGGGCGTTCAAATGGTCAGTGGATAGGCATATGGATAACATTGGAATAGTTTAGGTTAGAGGGTTATTAGATTGGTTCCACTGATCGGCGTAACATCGAGGGCCGAAGGGCCTGTACTGCACTGTAATGTTCTATGTTCTTTGTAAAAAGTCAGTATGTTTAATTGATTAAATAAAGAAAACACTGTTAGCGGATTTAAAATAATCTACACAAGAACTGGAGGTGAGATGGGGAGAATATTTTTAAGCAGCAAATTGCTGTGATCTGTTCTGTCAGAAATGGGATAAGTCAAGGGAAATTGGACAAATTGGCGAGCTCCTTTACAGAGCAAGGACAAGCATGATGGGCTGAATGGCCTCCTTCATTGCCCAGTGATACCAGCAATAAAGGATTGTGGCTACCTGGCAGGAAGATGGGCTATATGGAATCGTGTAAGTGATGGTGACCCCGCTTACCTGTCCAGCATCTTGGTTGTAGCACGTTCCAGCTTAGCCACAACCTGAGGAAGTTGTGCATCGTCATCACATAATCCGCCCCAGCCAAGAACCCTCGCCAGGTCATTGCCCGTTCCCAGGGGCAGCACGCCTAACTTACACTGGAAAAGAGAGTTAAACACCTTCAGCAATCTCAACTAACTCACAGTCAGACCATCAGACTGTCACTGCATTACTCTGGGCTTGCTCTCTGCTCAAGGCAATTTCTTCCCTGAGGATTGAGCTCAGTCCTAGTCTCTCCTGTCTGTCTGGGCTCAGTCCCAGCCCCTCCTGTCCGTCTGGGCTCAGTCCCAATCCCTCCTGTCCGTCTGGGCTCAGTCCCAATCCCTCCTGTTCGTCTGGGCTCAGTCCCAGTCCCTCCTGTCCATCTGGATTCAGTCCCAGTCCTTCCTGCCGGCTGGATTCAGTCTCAGCCCCCCTCAATTGTCTGGATTTAGTCCCCACCTCTCACCCCCTTCTTGGTTTGTGCTCAGAATCATCCCAGCAACACCCAAATCCCAGGAATTAATTTAAAACCACCTCCCAATGCTGAGCAAACAGCCAGCACAATAACTGGGTATTGTAATCTGCCACTGACCTGTTTGTGTAAACCTAGTTTATCGATTTCTGATAAGACCCAGCCCACACTCCCATCACCTCCACAAGCTAGGATCCGGAATGTAGCAAACTTCTGGAACAGACGGAGGCTGTCACGGAACAAACACAGATCAATCTTAATCAAATAGGAAGCAACATTATAGCAATGCAGCAGCAAAAGTTTGAACACCCTCCCCAATCCAACAGCTCCTCTGAACTACTCCCTTCAGGATCTCTACCTTTTGGAATGAACGAGGAATTGATGGTTATGCTGAAGTTGTGGAATTGAGTACGAACAGTTCCAAATAAATTGTGTAGTTTTGCAAATTTGTTTGTAACGATTTGCAATTGTATTGGTGTAACTGTAAACAAAGTTCAGTAATCCTGGCAGAAAAATCATTCTAAAATCTTAGCCAAACTCACCCTTTCAAGTGAGACAGACTCAACAGGTCAATTCAATCTTAGGTCCAAGTTAAGAACTTTAGCCTACAACCAGGCAGATATCCTATGCAGAACCAAGGCAGTGTCAGTACTGAGGAAATGCTGCACAGTCAAAGGGGCAGTATTAAGCTAGTGCTGCATTGTCAGAGGGACAGCACTAAGGGAGCACTGCACTGTCAGAATGTCAGTACTGACGGAGCGCTGCATTGTCAGAGGGGCAATACTGAGGCAGCGTCGTGCTTTTGAAGGTTGAGTATTAAGGAAGTGTACCTTGACAGAGGGTCAGTACTGAGGGGGTGCTGCATTATCAAAAGGTCAGTATTGAGGGAGTGCTGCACTCTCAGAAGGTCAAGTCCTGAAGAGAACTGCACTGACAAAAGGTCAGCACTGAGGGAGTGCTGCACTGTTGGAGATTGAGTACTGAAGGACTGCTGCACTGACAGATGTTACAGGAATTTGATCCCAGAGTATCATTGAAGAAAGGCCAGGGATTTCTCCTCATGTCCCAACACTACTCCCTCAACTAACAGCACCAAAAAAATTAGACTCACTTCTCACTTGTATCCAGTTAATTCTTAGTTTTAAATAGCTGATGCATTTGATATAAAACTGCACTTCATATAGTAAATTATCCTGCAAAGCTTGTGAGAACTGTTTTGCAATGATAAGCCATGATATATTTTTTGTCGACAGCTGAAGAACAGATGGAAGCTGGACTTACCCGAGGTGGGGCCCACCAATCATCAGGTCAAAGACCTGCGCTGGATTCAGGAGCTGCTTAAATTTCCGGAGGAACTTCACTCCCTGGTTATCACCACTCTTGGAGTTCACAAGGACCAAGAGAGGACTGCTGCAGGATGAGGCACAAGTTGCCTTCCAGAACCCTGGACAAAGGCAAGGATAGAACACATGATTCAGCAACATTACTTAGACTGAAAACTAAACAAAAACAACAGGACAAACACTCAAATGAATAGATAGAATAGATGGGAATTTTCTTGATACCAAGGGGTCAGAATTCCAGTCAAATTAGCAAAGCAGGTTCAAAATTTGATTCTATGGTGGGAATTCTTGGAAAGATCATTTTCCCCACTCATTATGTTAAGGGTTGGGCTGGATCTGTGACAGTTCCCTTGTAACAGATCAATGAAGCTCTCATCTCCTGGAGTTGTTCTACTGAGGCCTTTGCAGCAGGCTCCAAGCCTTTGGTAGGGGAAAGTCATCAATCTCAGGAGATGACACTTACTCAGCTGAAAGTCAGTCACATTAAGCAGCGCTGGTTTGGACTGCTTTTCCTTTCAAAGACAGAAGCCCATAGATAGGCCCGCCCTTCCCATAGCAATGACCATTCCAATCTCCCCTCCTCACAATTTGGTACAGAATCAAAGTCTTTGGGTTTGAGTTCTGGGAGCCTTGCCTTACTTTGCTCACATCAGAAATAAGAGTAATAATAATACAAGTATAATCCTGAGATTTGCACATTTACTCATCTTCTCACTAATCTCCAACAGGTTTTTTACCACTGAAATGAAGCTTACTGAGATTTCCTGGTTTATCTCCCACATCCTGTGTACAACAGTTTGCTAATCTTCGTGTTTTAATTGAATTTCCCCCACCTTTATGAAGAGTTTCTGATGAAGTTCATGAGTCAATTAATTGCTGGATATCGAGTGATCCTTAACAATGATCTTTTGAAATCAGCAGTAACTCAACTTTTTTAATTCATTCTGGGTTCTGGGTATCACTGGCTAGGCCAGCAATCATTGCCTATCCTTAATTGTCCTGAAGAAGGTGGTGGTGACTCCTCAAGTCTCTCCATCCCCTATTCTGTGTGGCATAAGGCTTTTCCATAATGCAGGATCATTGATACCTCGAATTCCACCACCCTCCCTCAAACGACTGTACCTAATGGGTAACAGTTGGGGCTTTCCCAATGAAAATAACAAGCATTTGCTGAAAGATGGTAAAATTGAGCTGATAGATATTGAGCAACCATGATTTGACATGAATACTGGAGAAGGAAATGAAAGGCCTCCTCCTGATCATAATGTTCCTTTGTTCCAGTCAGGATTAATCTCAATATATTGCACCATTTATATATTCACTACACCTTTTTCTGTTTCCATAGCAACCATTGGAGCCAATAGTTCACTGCTGTATGACAGAGTGCGAAAGAATTTTTGAAAACCAGTTTGTGAGTATTCATGGTGCAGTCCTGGAGTTTCTCTCAGTGATCCAGGATGAGAAATTAAGGTTTGGAAAGCAATTTACAATCAGAGATGTCATTGTGTAATGATATAAAATGACACTTGCTCACTCTGTACAAGAATAGATAATAACGAGGGAAGTATGACATTACCGAAAGAGAATTCTAACCAGAACCTTGCTTATAAAGGGAATCTCAGCGTCACAATTCCTTTCAAAGATAGAATTTTGCCAGTGAAAGAGTTAACACTGCAACTCGAAATCCATTTTCCATCCTCCTTCCAATCATCCCAGTTTGTGTCTGGATTTCTGTCTATGTGTATGTCTGGATTAATGCATGTGTTTTGGAGATTGTGTCTGCATTTGTCTATGTCTGCCTGGCTGTGTGTGTCTGGATTCATGCTCATGTTTGTGTGTATTTGTTTGTGTCTGGATGTGTGTCTATGTGTGTCTGTCTGTATCAGTCTATGTGTGTGTATGTTTCTCTTTGTCTGCATGTATGCTTGTATGTGAATATATATGTCTGTATGCAAGTGTTTGTGTGTCTGTTTGTGTGCATGTCTGCATATTTGTGTCTGTGAGACAATACTCTGCCTTTAAGAAATGTATTTTAGTCATGTTTCTGTGCAGGATGTTTCTAGCAGTCTCTTCCATTTTATTGGTGCTATTCGGTCTACAACTGGCATCTTGTATTGTTACTGCAGCAGCATAATTGCTTCTAATTGCTAGAAAGTTGGTTTTGATCTAAACTAATGCTTTTCTCCCCCCCAAAGATTTGGCAGACTGGGGCTTGATTTGGATGATTGACTGGATATAGTTCAGCTTACACAGAATATTCAAACTGAGATACTGATTTTGAGTTAAGAGAGGAGTGCCTCTCTTTTTCCCCTCTCAGAAGTCTGAAGATTGCGAGCTGCCAGAGACTAGGTTTACCTCTCTCAAATTTTACAGTTTTGAGGATATATCCTTCTCTGAAAACCACTGTCTGGATCTCTATCCAGAAGAATTAAAAAGCCAGAAGTCTGGCATCATGTATCTTTGGTTTCTGTGCCAGCTGGTTCTACAGAGAGGATTTATGTCTACAGGGGAAATGTTAAATTGGAACAATAGAGATAGCCAGCTGTTAAGAATTATACTTTGTCATGTTTAAGTCTTTTAATTGGCAAAATTTATGCTAGTTCTTTTTGTTACATTGTAACTGTGTTGTTAAATAAAGTTTGTTTTTGATAAAAGCTTCCTAGTGGGTCACTTGAATCGTGCCTGAAATGAAACAACTTATTCTCATCCATGCCAAAATCAAATGTAAAAGTTAGAGTCTAGGCTAACTGCATAACATACCTTGAAGTTTCTGGTTTGGTCCTTAACAGCCTGTGTTTGTATATCTACATGTCTATATGTATGTGCTTGTGTGTGTCTGTATTTGAGTGTATTCTACACAAAGATCCTCTGTTGGCTCTGAACCAAGTTTTGTTCTGAGTTGAGTAGAGTTGAGTAGAGTAGAGTTACTGCGGGAGTGCTGCTCTCTCACGTACTCACCATCTGAGTCAATACTGTTCAGAGCAGTTGGAGGAATGACGGACAACTTGCATGGTCCCAGTGGGCACTTTCTGTCCAATTGCTCCTTGCATACTTGGTGTACCTGAAAAATAAGGGTACACATTCTTAACCAATGATTTCCCATGCTGACGTCCAATAGCTTCCAGCAGGAAAATGCCTGGGTTACTCAGAGGCAGAAACAGATTGCCACTTTGCATCATTGCGCTGCAATCAGAATTCCTCCCAGGAATGGGAGTCCAATGTCACCATTAACAGCACGTCAGTAAATCCACTCCCAGTGTGTTTGATTCAGCGAGAACTCATTGATAGATTGAAATGATTCAAAGCTTGCTCATCAGAGTGCCGTGTTTAAAAAAGTACTTCCTGCCTGTGACATTCAACTATTTAGTTCAGGGTATGTTTAACAGATGAAATGAAGTAAGATAGAGAGAGGCTCATTGAGAAATCAGTATAGATCAGGCTGAATAGCCTTTGTAAACATATGATGATAGTGGTCATCTTATAGACAGTGGAGTATGAATCAGTCACTGAAGTCTCAAAAAATCCCTCCAGAATCATATACGCTGAGTATAAAAGTGAACAACTTGAGTAATCAGCATTTGGCAATATTATCAGCATCTGATGCAAAGACTGGGCATGTCTTAAACGCTCATGCAACTTTGCAACAAAGTCCATATCGCCTACTGGATTCCTTATATCTAAAATGAACTACCATTAAGTTAAACACCCATTTATGGGGCGAAAGTATGAGGCTGACAACTAATGTGAGTGCAGAATGCTGTAGCTGGAAAGGGGATAAGGGGGACAACTTATATGCCAGGCACCTGCAAAGACATGATTTTTACAGCTGTAAACATGGGGTCATCTTATGTGCCCGATCGATTTGTACAACATGATTTATGATAAATCCATTCAACCACCAGAGATGGATTCTTTACTGGATATAACACTAACCCACTCAAAGTAACTCAATTTCTTCAATGTTTTCTTTGGTATTGTGGTTGATTTTACCTTTCTTCTGCTTAACCAATGCTTATTCAGGGACCTTTATTGAATCTGGTGAACAGATGCAATGACAATAATCCCTCCCTCAATATCAACAAAACAAAGGAGATAGTCATTGACTTTAGGAAGCGTAGTAGAGAACATGCTCGTCTACATCAATGGGGATGGAATAGAAATGGTCGAAATCTTCAGGTTTTTACATGTCCAGATAACCAACAGCATGTCCTGTTCCCCCCTCCCCCTTCCCCCCGCTATGCTGACACTATAGTTAAGAAAGTCCACCAATGCCTCTACTTTCCCAGAAGACTAAGGAAATTCAGTATGCCCATTACGACTCTCATCAACATTCTGAGGAAGGTGGGACTTGTACAAACAGGACGTTTTACACCTGAACCAGAGGGGGACCAATATCCTGGGAGGGAAATTTGCTACGGCTCTTCGGGGGGGTTTAAACTAATTTGTTAGGGGGAATGGGAAAACGAGCTGTAGTCCAGAAGCAAGTGTTGAGTACAGTGAGGTACCGAGGCGGGTATCAGGGTCGCAGAAGTGTACTGGCAGACAGGAAGGTGGGTTGAAGTGTGTCTCTTCAATGCAAGGAGCATCTGGAATAAAGGTAGGTGAACTTGGAGCATGGATTGGTACTTGGGACTATGATGTTGTGGGCATTACGGAGACATGGTTAGAACAGGGACGGGAATGGTTGTTGGAAGTTCCAGGATATAGATGTTTCAGTAAGAGTAGGGAAGGTGGTAAAAAAGGTGGAGGAGTAGCATTGTTAATCAAGAATAGTTTAATGGTAGCTGAAAGGCAGTTTGAAGGGATCTGCCTACTGAGGTAATGTGGACTAAAGTCAGAGATAGGAAAGGATCGGTCACATTGCTAGGAGTTTTCTATAGACCCCCAAATAGTAAGAGAGATGTGGAGGAAGAAATTGCAAAGCAGATTATGGAAAGGTAAGGAGGTAAAAAGTCTGACAACACCAGGTTTTAGTCCAACCGATTTATATTTGGACTAAAACCTGGTGTTGTCAGACTTTTTACTGTGTTTACCCCAGTCCAACGCCAGCACATCCACATCATAGGTATGGAGGTCACAGGGTAGTTGTTATGGGTGACTTTAACTTTCCAAATATTGATTGGAACCTTTATAGGTCGAATAATTTGGATGGGGCAGTTTTTGTACAGTGTGTGCAGGAGGGTTTCCTGACACAATATGTGGATAAGCCAACAAGGGATGGGACTGCATCAGACTTGGTACTGGGTAATGAACCGGGCCAAGTGTTAGATTTCTTTGTGGGAGAGCACTTTGGACATAGTGACCACAATTCGGTGTCTTTCATTATTGCAATGTAGAGGGATAGGGTCACATGGCAGGGCAAGGTTTATAATTGGGGGAGGAGTAATTATGAAGCGATTAGGCAAGAATTAGGGAGCATAAGATGGGAGCAGAAACTGTCAAGGAAAGGCACAAATGAAAAGTGGAGTTTGTTCAAGGAACAAAAACTGCGTGTCCTTGATAGGTATGTCCCTGTCAGGCAGGGAGGAAATGGCCGAGTGAGGGAATCATGGTTCACAACAGAGGTTGAATGTCTTGTCAAGAGGAAAATGGCAGCGTATGTAAGGATGAAAAAACAAGGTTCAGTTGGGTCGCTTGAGGGTTACAAGGTAGCGAGAGATGAGCTAAAGGGCTTAGGAGAGTTAGAAGGAGGCATGAGAAATCCTTGGCGGGTCAGATAAAGGAAAACTTCAAGGCTTTTTACTCTTATTGGAGAAATAAAGAATGACCAGGGTGAGGTCAGGGCCAGTCAAGGATAGTAGTGGGAACTTGTGCATGGAGTCAGAAGAGATAGGAGAGGCAATGAATAAATACTTTTCTTCAGTGTTCACCAAGGAGAGGGGCCATATTTTTGAGAATGAGTGTGTGATACAGGCTGATAGGCTGGAGGAGGTAGGTGTTCTGAGGGAAGATGTATTAGCAATTTTGAAAAACCTGAGGGTCGATAAGTCCCCTGGGCCAGATGGGATATATCCTAGGATTCTTTGGGAGGCAAGGGGTAATATTGCAGAGCCTTTAGCTTTGACATTTGGGTCCTCACTGTCCACGGGGATAGTCATGATGTGGGTATGCCGGTGTTGGACTGGCGTAAACACAGTAAAAAGTCTGACAACACCAGGTTTTCGTCCAACCTATTTATTTGATAATATACTCGCAAGCTTTCGGGTTAGGGGCTAACCCGAAAGCTTGCGAGTATATTATCAAATAAATAGGTTGGACTAAAACCTGGTGTTGTCAGACTTTTTACCACGGGGATAGTGCCAGGGGTCTGGAGAATGGTGAATGTTGTTCCTTTGTTCAAGAAAGGAAATAGGAATGACCCTGGTAATTATAGGCCGGTTAGTCTTACTTCAGTGAGTTAACTTATGGAAAGGGTCCTGAGGGATAGGATTTATGACCATTTGGAAAGATACAGCTTAATCTGGGATCGTCAGCACGGATTCGTGAAGGGTAAGTCTTGCCTCACAAATCTGATTGAATTCTTTGAGGAGGCAACTAAGTATGTAGATGAAGGTAGAGCAGTTGATGTCGTATGCGTGGATTTTAGTAAGGCATTTGATAAGGTTCCCCATGAAGAAAGTAAGGAGGCATGGGATAAAGGGAAATTTGGTCGATTGGATAAGTAACTGGCTATCTCATAGAAGATGGAGGGTGGTGGAGGATGGAAAATTTTCAGACTGGAGGTCAGTTACCAGCGGCGTACTACAGGGATCAGTGCTGGGTCCTCTGCTATTTGTGATTTTTATCAATGACTTGGAGGACAGGGCTGAAGGGTGGGTTCGTAAATTTGCTGATGACACCAAGATTGGTGGAGTAGTGGATGAGGTGGAGGGCTGTTGTAGACTGCAAAGAGACATTGATAGGATGCAGAGCTGGGCCAAAGAGTGGCAGATGGAGTGCGAGGTGATTCATTTTGGTAGGATAAATTTGAATGTGGATTATAGGGCCAACGGCAAGGTTGTGAGGAACGTGGAGGAACAGAGAGATCTTAGGATTCCTATCTGAAGGTTGCCACTCAAGTGGATAGAGGCATGAAGAAGGCCTATAGTGTGTTTGCGTTTATTAACAGGAGGTTAGAGTTTAAGAGCCATGGGGTTATGCTGCAACTGTACAGGACCTTGGTGAGATCACATTTGGAATATTGTGTGCAAATCTGCTCATCTCACTATAAGAAGGATGTAGAAGCATTGGAGAGAGTGCAGAGGAGATTTACCAAGATGTTGCCTTGTTTGGAGGGTAGGTCTTATGAGGAAAGGTTGAGGAACTAGGGCTTTTCGCTTTAGAGCAGAGGAGGATGAGAGGAAACTTAATAGAGGTTTATAAGACGATGAGGGGGATAGATAGAGTGGACGTTCAGAGACTATTTCCTCGGGTGGATGTAGCTGTCACTAGGGGCCATAACTATAAGGTCCACGGTGGGAAATATAGGAGGGATGTCCAAGGTAGATTCTTTACTCAGGGAGTGGTTGGGGTGTGGAACACACTGCCTGCTGTGATAGAGGAGTCGGACACTTTAGGAACTTTCAAGAGGTTATTGGATAGGCACATGGAGCACACCAGAATGATAGGGAGTGGGAAAGCTTGATCTTGTATTCGGACAGAGCTCGGCACACCATTGAGGGCCGAAGTGCTGTACTGTTCTACGTGCTATAGAAAGCATTCTTTCTGGATGTATCACAGCTTGGTGTGACTCCTGCTCTGCCCAAGATCGCAAAAAACTACAAAGAGTCGTGAATGAGGCCCAGTCTGTCACTCAAACCAGCCTTCCACTCATTGACACTGTCTACGCTTCCCACTGCCTTGGTAAAGCAGCCAGCATAATTAAGGACCCCATGCACCCCAGACATATTCTCTTCCACCTTCTTCCATCAGGAAAAAGATACAAAAGTCTGACGAAATGTACCAACCTATTCAAGAACAGCTTCTTCCCTGCCACCATCAGACTTTTGAATGGGCCAACCTCACATTAAGTTGATCTATCTCTTCACCCTAGCTATGACTGTAACACTACATTCTGCACTGTCTCCTTTCCTTACCTATGAACAGTGTGCTTTGTCTGTATAGCATGCAAGAAACAACACTTTTCACTGAATGCCAATACATGTGACAATAATAAATCAAATCAAAAATCAAATCAAAAAATTGTGCTATAGCTATCCTGGGAGTGTTTGGTGGGGACAGCGTAGAGGGAGCATCATTTTATATCTAACCCCAGCGTTGGTATATTGGACTGCACAGACTGTACTATAAAAAACAGGCCATCCTTCAGTTGGAAAGGAGCTGCTTTAAGTTGAATAGTTGAATCGTAACCCAATCTGCTGTGCTTTGTGAGTTCCTTGTTATTTGATTACTCAGCAGTGTATGTGCTGAGCACTATGCCCTAGCAGTGACGTCAGTGTGAGATTCCAGGAGAAAGCGCTGCCACATGTTTTCAGTGTTAATCTACTGATCGAATCAGCTCAGCCTTTGTATTACACAATGATTCTTGAATGTTCATTTAAGTGAACACAGGGCCCAAAGGAAATGGTTGTTTTGGCAACTGCTGTCAGATATATTGAGATCGATGTCTCTGCTCAATCGCAGCCTGATCGAGATGCAGGGGAGCAGAAAAGCAACAGTTGATGCCATCTCCAATCTGGGTTACCAGACCCTGAGAGTATAGTGTCACCCTGGATGATCCTCAAATGCCAGACACAAAGTTTTGGGTACCACACATCAGGAAGGATACACAAGTCTCGGAAAGTGTGCTCTACAAATTCACCAGCATTTTCTTAGGGTTTAAGATGTTCAATTATAAGGACAAATTGTATTATCTTGGCTTGTACACAGGATTGAGAGGTGCCCTGATCGAGATATTTAATGTACTAAAAGGATTTAATACAGTAAAATAATTTCTTCTGGTGGAGGGGTCCAGAACAAAGGGACGTATTCTTAAATTTACAGCTGGATTATACAGGAGTGAATTGAAGAAGTGTTTTTTCACATAATGGATGAGGGAATCTGAAACACTCACCCCCAAAAGGCTGTGGATGGTGGAAGAATGACAGTGTTCTGAGATTGATATGAGTTTGGTTGTGTTACGGCGTTGAGTGATAGGAAATACAGTTGGATAACTGAGGTTGAGGTAAAGATCAGCCATGATCTCACTGAATGACTAAGTCGACTGATTTTTGGTGAGTGGTTGAGGTAATCCTGTGCAGACAGTTTATTTGGAAAGCTACACTGCTTTAACACTGGAGCTTGACATCCACACCTCACCCACTCACTGCCCTGATTCCTGCTGGTTGAATGCACATGGACATAATCAAAGGACAGACAAGACTGACAGAGCAGTGATTCACCTGACCACCCACACTCAGATACCCTGACCCTCCCTCTTTGTCTAATCTCACACATGAGGTGGAGAAAGGCCCATTAATCCATTCTCCAGGAGAGGAGTGGGGAACTGGCAATGAGATACAGAAAGTCTTTCTCATGCTAGCACGAGGGGGCATGGCTTTAAATTAAGGGGGGGTAGTTATAGGACGGATGTCAGGGGTAGGTTCTTTACCCGGAGGGTGGTGAGGGATTGGAATGCCCTGCCTGCTGCAGTTGTAAATGCGCCTAGTTTGGGGGCGTTTAAGAGATCCGTGGATAGGTTTATGGATGGAAAGGGATTGGTTTAGGTTAGAGGGTCATTGTTTTTTAACTGGTCGGCGCAACATCGTGGGCCGAAGGGCCTGTTCTGCGCTGTAATGTTCTATGTTCTATGGTCTATGTGACAGTGAATGGGCTACTTTACACCAGGATAGCACATCAGATCCTTACAGATTGCTTGAAAGGTTAGAGGTTAAAGGATGAGGAGAGACAGAATGGGGAAATTAGTGCTGGGGGGAACAGAGAGAACAAGGAAACTTAGATGGCAGTGTAGCACATTAGTTAGCACTGCTGCTTCACAGCACCAGGAACCCAGGTGATTGGTGGCCTCTGGTGACTGCATGGAGTTTGCACATTCTTCCAACATCTGCCTGAGTTTCCTCTGGTTGCCCTGGTTTCCTCCCACAGTCCAAAGATGTGCAGGTTATGTGGATTCGCCACGCTAATTTGCCTGTTAGTGTCAGGCAGGTTTAGCAGGGCCAACACAGGGGTTACGGGGATAGGGCCTGGGGGGGGGGGATTGTTGTCAGTTCAGGCTCGATGGGCTGAATGGCCCCCTTCTGCACTGTAGGAATTCCATCATCCTATGAATTGCAATCAAGTGACTGAAGGTTGAAAAAGGAAGAGATGAGGCAGCAAGAGAGAGAGACAGAGGAATAGAGATCAAAGGATTGGAGCTTGAGTTGGGGGGTAGACTGAGACTGATATTACGTTGGGGGGTAGAGAGAGAGACTGAAATGTGGGGGAGAAATGTTTGGAGAACGCAGGAAGAGGGAACCTGGAATAGAAGGAGACTGGAGATGAAGGGGGAGATTGGAGAATGAGATCGGGGGATTGGGCACTCACACCCTTGATATCTCAGACGCAGATGCAGATTGATAGCACACCCACCAACAATTTTGCCACGTGTTGAGTGGATTAAATCCCCAGTTCATCAAGATTTGATATGTCCCTGAGCGACTTGAAGTTCAGTGCACAAGAAACACGGGAGTGTGAATCAACCACTTTCAAATTTTTTGGATCTAGGTGGGGATAAAAGGGGAATGCTGTATAATGTGTTGGAAGTTTCAGAGAGTGAGTTGAGTTTGTGTTTTAGGATTTTGAGAGAGTGTGTTTCCTGTATTGGGCTCAGTACTGTGTGGAGCTCTCAGCACATTGCTGTCTTTTTGTTGGACTCTAGAACTCCTCTCATGGCCTCGCCCGATGCTGGCCGTTCTGCAGCCTCGCCCGGCACTGGCCGTTCTGCAGCCTCGCCCGGCACTGGCCGTTCTGCAGCCTCGCCCGATACTGGCCGATCTGCAGCCTCGCCCGGCACTGGCCGTTCTGCAGCCTCGCCCGATGCTGGCCGTTCTGCAGCCTCGCCCGGCACTGGCCGTTCTGCAGCCTCGCCCAGCACTGGCCGTTCTGCAGCCTCGCCCGGAGCTGGCCGTTCTGCAGCCTCACCCGGCACTGGCCGTTCTGCAGCCTCACCCGGCACTGGCCGTTCTGCAGCCTCGCCCGGCACTGGCCGTTCTGCAGCCTCGCCCGGAGCTGGCCGTTCTGCAGCCTCGCCCGGCACTGGCCGTTCTGCAGCCTCGCCCGGCACTGGCCGTTCTGCAGCCTCGCCCGGCACTGGCCGTTCTGCAGCCTCGCCCGGCACTGGCCGTTCTGCAGCCTCGCCCGGCACTGGCCGTTCTGCAGCCTCGCCCGGCACTGGCCGTTCTGCAGCCTCGCCCGGCACTGGCCGTTCTGCAGCCTCGCCCGGAGCTGGCCGTTCTGCAGCCTCACCCGGCACTGGCCGTTCTGCAGCCTCGCCCGGCACTGGCCGTTCTGCAGCCTCGCCCGGCACTGGCCGTTCTGCAGCCTCGCCCGGCACTGGCCGTTCTGCAGCCTCGCCCGGCACTGGCCGTTCTGTAGGCTCTGCATGTCACCTTTAAACTTTGCAGCAGACCAACACTGGATGTGGCGCCTACCGCGTGCCCATCACACTGACCCCGATAGCCCAATGCAGCTGAAATTTATGTTGGCTAGCTATTTAAGTAATATCAGCGTAATATCGTGATTCTGAATTATCTCAGACAGGATCAGGAACCGCAGCCGTTTCCAATTCCACCCATCAAGTTTGCATATTGCACATGAAATTGTGCCCTAGGTCTCCATTAATGACAGTAGCTTTTTATTTCAAATGTATTTAATTAACTGAGCTGCAGTGATGGGATTTGAACTTATGTTTCTGGATCATTAGGGCAGGCCTGAGGATGATTGATTCAGTAACATGACAACTATGCTATCGTATCCATCTAATTATATACTTTCTGCTGCTACTACACAGATTGAGAACCTCCATCTGAGCACAGGCTGTGTATCCAGCCCAGTTAGGGTGACAATTAAATCAATTTCTGAGTCAGGGGCCAGCTATCCAATTTCAATTCAATCCTTATGATTCTCTGACTCTTTCTCCTGCTTTTCTCAGAAGCAAGTCCATCAACTGAATGATGCCTAAGCAATTCAAACCTGTAGCATATGGGCATAGTGAATCTTATGGATTGAGCAGACAGAGAAATATCAGGAGGGGTGGTTCGCAAGACCATAGAAGAGCCTCCTCAATTAATCTTTTATTCATGTTAATATAAGGTTAATAAAAATCCATGCCAAACCGTGGGCTCTTCAAAGATTTGGCAGCACTTACATTTCTGAGTCAAAAGTTCATGGGTCCACTCCAAAAACTAGAACCCATAATCTATACTGACCCTCCAAGTGCAACACTGAGGGAATGCAGCACTGTCTGAGGCGATGTTAAGCGGAGGCATGAACAGTTCCTGCTACACTATTTTGAAGAGCAGGCAGTTCTCCCTTGTGTCCTGGCCAATTGATCCTCTAACCAACATCACTCCAAACAGATTGTTTGTGGGAATTTGTTGTGCACAAGTTGGCAGTATCAAGGATGTCCTGAAGGAAGATAGACATGCACACACATACAAGCCCACTCATGTGCACATGCATGTGTACCTGCACACACACACATACAAACACAGACTCAGTCTCATACACATACATACAGACAATCACATAGGAACACATGCCTACACTCTACTGACACACGCACACAAAAGTTTGTTCTAACTTGATTCCCAGGGAGATGAAAATCTATCCAATATATTTCTGTTTACTATGCACACAGAGCCACCCGGATAAATTGTCAAAGTCAATCATTGTAATTACCATTTTTAAAAATAGAGTTAATCACAAATGTGAATGTCTGTATTATTAAAAATGCCCACACATTGCCCTGTGAAAGCATCAGAACAATACAGAACTCTTACAATTGCTTTGCACCACAGACACCTCCAGTCCTGCAGCCTCCTCACACTCCCACAAGCCTTGTCGCAGACGGCACATCTGGCACTGACTGGCAGATTCCCCTCCAGCCACTGGTGAGGCATGGCAACCTGCAACAGAGGAGAGATTGCAGCAAGTTCAAGAATGCCATAGCTGGGAACCTCAGTCAAACCAGTGCACACTACATATCCCTGGATTAATTAATTATGAGTAAAAAGTGACAGAAGCATCAGCAGGCTTGTAATCAACACATTACAGGACATTTGTTACAGCTCTAATGCAGCCCAGTAATCCTCTCCACGGTATTCATGTGTCACCTCCTTGTTAATTGATCTATTGACATAGTTATTAGTGGAAGATAAGCCCCATGTGCATACTGTACTTAAATATCTTTGTTTATAGGTTTTAAAATTCAAAGTCAATGTGGAGGTTTCTATAATCTGGGAGGAGTTTCAACTCCTGGATATTTTCCCCCATTTCTCTCTTTTTCTGCTCAACTTGCATAGTGTTTCATTTCTAGCTGGGGAGTGTAGCTGGTCCATCTCTCTGTCCATACCACTCTGGGTTTTATGGTCATGTCTGGGGACACTGGCTGTTCATAGCTACATAGAATAGGTCTGATGAAAATTATGTGGTTTGGATGTAAGGAGAAATGGTTAGGAAGGTGAGGTAATCAAGATCTTATATTATCATATCATTTTTGTTGATGCATCATTTAAAAACAGAGAGTCTATTTATAGTAAGCAGCCCCTCTTCTCATGCATTCTATTTTAAATTCTCCAATAATAAACTCTCAATTTGACTTACCCCTTCTTCATCTTCAATGATGTCATTTCCTACAGAGGCCAGTGTGGTCCACTTGCAGTTGTTGATTGCTCTGACAGCACATCGCTTATGAGCTTTAAACTTACACACTGTCAATTAAAAAGAGGCACTCATTAGTGAGAACTCTCTTAAAGCCCGAACTCACCAAATAATCAGTTTCATATTAAGAACCATACTCCAGAGATCTGACACACACTGAGGTCACATGCAGTCTGAGGACACACACGGTCCGAGGCTGCAGATGGTTCGAGGCAGTATTAAACTGACATATTTACAGTATTCACAGCGTCGCCAGCACATGCTCATGGCCACCAACTATCATAGCCTCAACAGTCAATCTGACTCTACAGTAACAGCTGATATTGATACAATGCCTTTAACATGATAAAAAAAAAGCCCCAAAGACACTTCACATGAGCTTTATAATGCCAAATCTGATGTCAAGTTACATGAAGGAATGTTAAGGTTGATGAACACAAGTACTATAAATAAGTTCAGGTTATCAGCTCTATTGAAACCAAACTCTGGGAGACATTAAAGGATTTTCTGCCTCCAACCAACTCTTACCCTCTCCCACTTCCTCCACCCCTCCCCACCCCTTAATGACTGGTGAATCAATATGGTGAGTTCAACACTCATAACCCTCTGCATTCCTCCTCCCCCTCCCCCCACAATACCCATAACTCCACACATTTTACTATGGTTAATCCATCTAACTTGCACATCTTTGAGTTACGGGAGGAAACTGGAGCACCTGGAGAAACTCTACACAGGCAATCATCCAAGGCCTGATCAAGGGTCCCTGGCACTGTGAGGCAGCAGGGCTAACCACTGATATCTAATGTCAGGGATATAAATTCTTACGTTCATTCCAAATCGAGTCATACTGATCTGTACTGAGAATGGTTCTATTCATCCTACAATTTACACTGTCGAGGATTGCGCTAACTGTTTTTTGAGTGGATTGTTTTGACACTTCTGGCACACTGCATCTATCAGTATGGAGATTGGGCAGTGGGTAGAGACCCTGTTTCTGAAGCCAAAGCTCTAGATTCAATCCCATTCCAGGACTTGATGGTCAACAAAGGTGGATCCAAAATGTCTTTCCAATATATGGTAGGCAGTCAGAGTGGGAAAGATTCCTGTTCAGCCATGTGATGGAAAGAAATGGGAGCCTTCACTATCAGTAGCTGCAGGCTACAGAAATGTTAAAATAGATCCATTCTTTTCCAGCTGTTGCAATGTTTAATGATGTTCATGTTTCAATAATTAAGGCAATTTAATTCTTAATGCCGATAATACATCTATGCCCTAATCACAACCCCAGTCTCGTGCTGGACTTACTCATTCTTTCCAAACTGACTCAACCTTACAGCAATGTCCCAGTGAATCCCACTTACCTTCACAAGATAGCCCGTGAGAGGTCATTCCTGAGAGGGCCTCCCGGCACACATTACAGAAGGTGGGTCGGGCGTGGGATGTAGCGTACCAATTGTGCATCCCTGAGAAATGCTCCATGTTCAGCTGATTTGCCTAAGGAAGAGGAAGGGCAAAGGAGTTGAGTTTGAATGTCAAAAATTGCTGCCAAATGGAAAGATGAAAAATGAACAATCAGGTGAAGCAAAACCAGTCACTGCCCTGCACAAGGTGAATGAGCTAGTGACTAAGTAACATCGCTTGGTGCGTGAAAGACACTCAACATTTTATATGGCTGGTTTGAAACATAAATGAGCATTCATTCATCCATTCTTTTTCTTCCACAGCCTTTCCCCGAAGATGGACTCTTCCCAACTATTTAAATTTCTTTCACAGCTCATATACACTCTCTCCTATATTTAATTGAACTTACATATTTAATCGGCTTTGACGGTCTGTGTGCATTCCGTCTATCATCAACTCTATGCCATACATATTTCATCTCATTTCCACAGCTCATGGACATTCTACCCTATCATGGACAGACACACACATTAATGCACGTGTGAGCACATGCGCATGCATGCACACACGTGTGAAGAGAACTGACACTCTTTACCTCATAATTCTCCAGTTTCTGAACAGATTTCAGTGCCGTGATCCAATCTTCCATCTCCTTTCTATTTTCCGCACACAGAATTAATTTTCTGAAAGGTGTTATTACCTGAAAAGAACCTTCAATTTAGAATAAAGAATCCTTTTCCTGAAGCAGTCTACTGTTAATCCGAGGTATCTCTGTCCTATTACATCAGGAGTTAGAAACAGTTAGTCTGGATGTCACGGAATATAGGAATAGGCACTATAGCTAGTTTCATTGCCATAGACACCATGTGGAACTAACAAATGTCTAATGACAAGAAATGAATATTGGGGACATGAATATAGCTGAGGAGGACACTGGGTTGCAGGGGTGTAAAATAGACAGTATTACGGTTGATAAGGGGGATGTGCTGGAAATTCTTGAGGGGCTGAAAATAGATAAGTCCCCTGGTCCGGATGGGATCTACCCTAGGATTCTCTGGGAGGCTAGAGAGGTGATTGCAGAGCCTCTGGCTCTGATCTTCAGGTCGTCATTGGTCTCTGGTGTAGTCCTGGAGGATTGGAGGATAGCGAATGTTGTCCCATTGTTTAAGAAGGGGAACAGAGACTTTGCCGGGAATTATAGACCGGTGAGTCTTACTTCTGTTGTGGGCAAGGTTTTAGAAAAAATTATTAGGGATAGGATTTATAGTTATTTGGAGTGTAATGAATTGATTAGAAATAGTCAGCATGGTTTTATAGCGGGTAGGTCGTGCCTTACTAACCTTATTGAGTTTTTTGAGAAGGTGACCAAAGAGGTGGATGGGGGCAAGGCAGTTGACGTGGTATATATGGATTTTAGTAAGGCGTTCGATAAGGTTCACCATGGTAGGCTTCTGCAGAAAATGCAGATGTATGGGATTGTGGGTAATCTAGGAAGTTGGATCAGGAATTGGCTATCAGATAGGAGACAGAGGGTGGTGGTTGATGGTAAATATTCATCATGGAGTTCAGTTACGAGTGGTGTGCCTCAGGGATCTGTTTTGGGGCCACTGTTGTTTGTAATTTTTATTAATGATCTGGATGAGGGTATAGTTGGGTGGATTAGTAAATTTGCTGATGACACCAAAGTTGGAGGTGTGGTAGATTGTGAGGAAGGGTGTCATAGTCTGCAGGGAGACTTAGATAGGTTGCAGAGCTGGGCCGAGAGGTGGCGGATGGAATTTAATGCGGAGAAGTGTGAGGTAATTCACTTTGGTAGGAGCAACAGATGTGTCAAGTATAGGGCTAACGGGAGGACTTTGAATAGTGTGGATGAACAGAGGGATCTAGGTGTATGTGTACATAGATCCCTGAAAGTTGGGAATCAAGTAGATAAGGTTGTTAAGAAGGCGTACGGTGTCTTGGCGTTTATTGGTAGGGGGATTGAATTTAGGAGTCGCAGCGTCATGTTGCAACTGTACACTACTCTAGTGCGGCCGCACTTGGAGTACTGTGTGCAGTTCTGGTCCCCGCATTACAAGAAGGATGTGGAGGCGTTGGAGAGGGTGCAGAGGACGTTTACTAGGATGTTGCCTGGTATGGTGGGGAGGTCCTATGAGGAGAGACTGAGGGATTTAGGGTTGTTTTCGTTGGAAAGAAGGCGGCTAAGAGGGGATCTTATTGAAACATATAAGATGATTAGAGGTTTAGATAGGGTGGATAGTGATAGCCTTTTTCCTCGGATGGAGAAAGCTAGCACGAGGGGGCATGGCTTTAAATTAAGGGGGGGTAGCTACAGGACGGATGTCAGGGGTAGGTTCTTTACCCAGCGGGTGGTGAGGGATTGGAATGCCCTGCCTGCTGCAGTTGTAAATGCGTCTAGTTTGGGGGCGTTTAAGAGATCTCTGGATAGGTTTATGGACGAAAAGGGATTGGTATAGGCTAGTGGGTCATTGTTTTTGTAACTGGTCGGCGCAACATCGTGGGCCGAAGGGCCTGTTCTGCGCTGTAATGTTCTATGTTCTATGTTCTATGATTCTCATTTTGTAACAATGGAGTTTTCAATATACAGCAAGGGCCCAGAGATGGAGGCTGGTTAAGCTGGAGTTATTTTCCTTAGAGCAGGGAAGGCCGAGGGGAGACTTGACTGAAGTGTACAAGATCATGACGGACTTAGAGAAGATAGGAAGAAACATTTCCCCTATTAGAGGGATTAATAACTAGGGACCATAAAGTTTAAGGAAATTTAGAGGGCATTTGAGTAAAAAGCTTTCTCACCCAGAGGGTGGTTTTCACCCAAAGAGTGGTGGGAATCTGAAACTCGCTGTCAGAAAGAGTGGCAGAGGTGGGAACTCTCACAACATTTAAGAAGCATTTAGATGAGCACTTGAAATGCCACAGCATAAAAGGCTACAGACCAAATAGATTAAAAATAGGTGCTTGATGGTCAGGGCCAACATGGTGGGCCAGAGGGCCATTTTCTGTGCTGGAAAGATCTATGAGAATTGGGAAAACTCAAAGTCATCGCACATTGTAAAACAATCTACTGGGAACACAACTGGAACAGAGCAGTCTGTGAGGTTAGATTGGAAAACCGAGAAATAAAGGAAAACAAATGAAGCAAATTATGTTAGACGCCTTGATATTTCTGGAAGTTGGGTAAAGGTGAAGGGAGTCTGAACTTGCCAAGGCCAGCAATGGACAGCTGTTGCAAATCTGATTGGCTGGCCTTCATTTGAATCCAGATTTCCGGTGTTAGAAGTTTGTATTATGACTGCTCTGTTCCTAACTCGCAGAGAAGGGAATATTATCAAGAGGCAAAGCAAATAGAATCTATTAAATAGAGGCAGTGCTGGAATGACTGATTCAAAATGATCATTAGTTCCAGCACAGGTTGCTGGAACACCAGGCTGTGCTGTCAGTTATGACTCAGTACCCTTTTCATCTCTGAATCAGAAAGTCATGGATTCAAGTTCCACTCCAGAGACATAAGCATATAATCTAGACTAACACACCCGGTGCAGTACTGAGGGGTTGTTTCACCAATAGAGGTGCCATCTTCCTGATGCTTATTGAACAGTTTGACTTTCGCTAGATCAGGCTTGTTGAACACAGCCTGCAGGCCACCACCCAGCCTCTCTATCTAGCCCACGACTCCATGTTTAAAATAATGAGTTCAACTATTCTTCAAACCATCGCTCCTTCAATCATGGGCCATCTCTCTCCCATGTTTGCTGTGGCTGGAATCGTTAAGTGAGCCAATCAGCAGCAAACATTGATGATGGCCAGTCTCCGATTGAATAAGCAGCTTTCTTCAGCATCAGGTTTGAAAGAATAGCATGATGGCAATGGAAAGTCTGCTGGGGAGGGAGGAAGAATCAAAGTGGCTGCTAGGCAAGGGGAAAATATCCGCCCCGGACTGCCTGCTGATCGGAGGAGGGAAAAGTGGCTGCTGAGCGGGGGGACGGAGCATTTATTTACACGTCGATGCGAGCAATTACTGGACAGGGGGAAGGGGAAAGAGTCTGGCTGCTGGATGGGGGGAAATAAGGGCAGCATCATAGGGAGAAGAGATTGCATTGAGTGTGTGTGTACGTATGTATGCATGTGCGTGTACGTGTATGCATGTGCGTGTGTACGTGTATGCATGAGCGTGTGTACGTGTATGCATGTGCGTGTGTACGTGCATCCAGTCTCAGGGTTTGCACTCACGCTCACCCTCACCAATCGACGCACACAGTGGGTAATGATGAGTAAATAAGTATCTTGAGATTGATGGGGAGCTGGTAAAACACAATTTGGACCCTCTCACACTCGAATGGGCATTTTTATTAAATGCTCTTTATTTTAAATGATCAATTTATTGCTGTGACTTGCATTATTTTTGCTCAACAAGTTGTTTATTTTCTTCACAGCTCTACATTTTATTGAAATGTGTGTTTAATGTTGTGCTAAACCCTATTTTCTTAAAAAATTTGCCCATCAGACCCTTGAGTGAAAAGAAAATTGAAACATGGTCCCCTGCATGTAAAGGTTAGACAAGCCTGGCTGAGACAGTATGTGCCAGAGGTTTACACAGATGTGACTCACAGAATTGGATCATTCTAACAGACACAAAATAACTTTACTATTGTATACAGGACCTTATTTTAGAAAGAGATTGATAGGGGCTTTGACGTGCATGCCTGATGATGCCTTTCAAGTTATGAGTTATGACAGTACAGCAGTCAATACTCAAGGGAGAGGTCAAGCTAGGAATAAGCAGCAACTTACAGTAAAACTGTTGTTAATGTTTTTTGTGCTTGTCTCAGCGACACTGGCATTAGACAGGTCCACCTCATCGAATATTAAGGACTGGAATGAAAGAAAAAGAACTATCAGAGTAGAGGCTGTACCAAGTGCAGAACTCAGGGTACAGGTGAATCAGACTACAGGCTAAATCAAAATACAGAGACATTGAAATACAAGCTACCTCAAAATACAAGCTTTGTCTGAATGCAGGCTATTGGAATACTGGCTACGTTGGAATACAGGCTGAACCAGGAATCTGAAAACATAGTGCTGTAAAAAATTATATTGTCAGGAATAATGATGTCAGGAAATTACATTATTAGGAATTATGTTATCAGGAATAATGTCAGGGTGGCACAGTGAGTAGCACTGCTGCCTTACTGCGCCAGGGTCCCAGGTTCAATTCCAGCCTCGGGTCACTGTCTATGTGGAGTTTGCACATTCTTCCCGTGTCTGCGTGGGGTTCCTTCCGGTGCTCTGGTTTCCTCCCACAGTCCAAAGATGTGCAGGTTAAGTTGATTGGCCAAACTAAATTGACTCTAGTGTCAGGGGGATTAGCTAGGGTAAAGGCATGGAGTTATGGGAATAGATCCTGGGTGGGATTCTGGTCAGTACAGACTCGATGGGTCAAATGGCCTCCTTCTGTACTGTTGGGATTCTATTTTATGGATATTGTCAGGAATAAAAATGTCAGGAATGATAACGTCAGGAATCATATCAGGAATAACAATATGAGAATTAATAGTCATGAATAATAATGTCAACAAAGATAGTATCGGGACTAATACTAGATTAATAATGATATCATCAGCAATGGGATTGCCAGGATTGGTCTTTATTTCTATCTTTCTGAATAAACCTAGTTCTGTTGCTTCAGTATTTGTCAGTGATGGCATTCCCCATTTGGCAACATGGTGGCACAGCGGTTAGCACTGCTCCCTCACAGCGCCACGGACCCGGGTTCAATTCCCGGCTTGGGTCAATGATTGTGTGGAGTTTGCACATTCTCCACGTGTCTGTGTGGGTTTCCTCCCATAGTCCAAAAAATGTGCTGGTTAGGTGGATTGGCCATGCTAAATTCTCCCTCAGTGTATCCGAACAGGCATTAGAGTATGGTGACTAGGGAATTTTCACAGTAAATGTAAATCTCCTTGTGACTAATAAGTAAACTTTAAACTTTAACTTTAACTTTGACACTTCATCACATGAACTTTGGCCAGTGCTGTGCTAACTCTGTTCCTCATGTCTGCGTTCAAATAGCCTGCATCTCAAAACAAAGCACACGCTCATCTGACAGTTGCTGAAGGCAGCACCACACACAGGGAAATTGTTCTTCGCCTGCTCCTTGCTACCTCTAAAAAAAACAAGAAGTTACACATTCAGAGCAGCTTCCTCCGTCCATCATCTTTCACACCCACACTTTGTAATCTTATTCCTCCTTGGTGCTGCCCTCTCTCCAGCTCTCTGTAGGTCAGAGTAGAGGGCCACTTCCCGAGGTGTGACTGTTATTCCGTCCACAACAAAACAGCATCCAATCGTTCAAATAACAACAAGGTGATCTGTTTAGTGATGTTTGATGAGAGCTAAATATTGCGTAGGGCATCGAGAGAACTCCTCTGCTCTTCTAATCACAGTGAGATCTCTTACATGTACGAGAGGGGAAGTAGGGTCTTGGTTTATTGTTCCATCTGAAAGATGGTATTTTTGACAGTGCAGCACTCCCTTGGTGCTGTCCTGAAGTTGTCACCACTCTGATCCAGAGATGTGGTTTAAGACTGATATCACTTTGAAGAATACGGAAAGATTGCAGCGCTATGTGGGTTGAAGAGTGCAACATTGTCAGAGATATCATCCTGTGGGAGAGACTTTATGGTGGTGCATAGTCTGCCTGGTCAGCTGCTTCTGCTGGACAATAAGATCCTATGTCACTATTAGAGGAAAAAAAGGGGAGTTTTCCTAATGTCCTGAACAACTTTACTCACTCAATCGCCACAGGAGCATTCCATCCCATTACTGTTCCTGTGCTTTTTCTGTATCACAACATTCACCACAGCATCCCAGGTCATTAACCATTTGGGGAAGATTGTTTGTGATAATTCTGGTATGACAAAAAGGTGGTCCAAATGCAGAAATATTATTGCTTTATTGAGAATTGATTTGGTGCAGCTCAGAGTGTTAGTGAAGGAATTCTGAGTATGAGTGAGATTCCTTGTCAGTTCATGAGCAAATACTGAACAAAAATGCCTCATCACCTCGCTGTAGCTGAAAGATATGCCCAGTGCCAGTCCTGCTTGCTTTACCTTTGAGTCTTTGGCCCAGTATAACTTTCGCCCTCTGAGCTTAAAGTATCTTTTCTTCCATCTTTGAAATGAGCTGGTCTGCTTCAGTAATAATCCTTCATTTATGCTTTTCTGTAAAAGAGGAATATTAAAAAAAAACATCCTGAGTAAATCTGAGGAAAGATGTAGCACAGCGTGGAATGCAATGGATTTTTATACTGTTTGTTAAAGAATACAGTCACTGGAAGTTCAATGGATTATATTCGGTGAATTATCAGGCAGTTAATTTTATTGCTCTTTGTTGACCTTTGTCACTGCAAGTTTCATTCCTGTTTGTTAGTCTGTTCGTCTGCAGACAATGTATTTCAAAAACCAGTGGATAGATTTCATAGAATCACAGAATCCTACAGTGCAGAAGCAGATCATTTGGTCCATCGAGTCTGCACTGACCACAATCCCATCCTGGCCCTATCCCCACAGCCTCATGCATTTACCATAGCTACTCCTCCTGACACTAAGGGGCAGTTTAGCATGGCTACTCCACCTAACCCGTACAGCTTTGGGCTGTGAAAGAAACTGGAGCACCCAGAGAAAACCCACAAAGACATAGGGAGAATGTGCAAACTCCACATAGACAATGACCCAACCCAGGAATCGAACCTGGATCCTCTATGCTGTGAGGCAACAGTGCTAACCACTGTGCTACCCGATTTCAATGAAACATGGTACACAGATAGGGATGGCCCATAGAAAAACTGATTAATTTTTGGAGAAGATCTGAATCCGGATTTTGGGGCTCTTTTCAAGGATCCACTAATATTGGGAAATAGAGCAAATTGACTTTTGTTTTTAGAATGTTAGAGGTTTGTTTTATTTAGGATGTTGATGATCATTTTAGAATGGTCTGGATTACATCAGCTGCTGGGATGGGATTTGTCACAACTGTCAAAGTGTGAGCAGACTTTTCAGAGCAGGTTGATGGATGTTAATGGTGCTGAAGCCTCTTCAGTGAGATGTAAGCTTTTAATGAAAAGATTTTGTTTTACAGCTTTGTGGCTACAAAGACAAACAGGGAAAAGCCTCAAGCCTCATTAATCGAGGGATTGAGTTTAAGAGTCGGGAAGTAATGCTGCAACTTTATAAGACCCTTGTCAGACCCCACTTGGAGTACTGTGCGCAGCTCTGGTCGCCTCACGATAGGAAGGATGTGGAAGCTATTGAAAGGGTGCAGAGGAGATTTACAAGGATGTTGCCTGGACTGGGAGGCATGCCTTATGAAGATAGGTTGAGGGAGCTGGGACTCTTCTCCCTGGAGAGACGAAGGTTGGGAGGCGACCTGATAGAGGTTTATAAGATGTTGAGAGGAATAGATAGGGTGGATTCTCAGAGGCTATTTCCCCGGGCTGAAATGGTCGCTACGAGAGTACTCAGATTTAAGGTGCAGGGAAGCACGTACAGAGGAGATATTAGGGGTAAGTTTTTCACTCAGAGGGTGGTGAGTGACTGGAATAGGCTGCCGTCGGTGGTGGTGGAGGCAAACTCGCTGGGGTCTTTTAAAAGACTTCTGGATGAGTACATGGGAATTAATGGGATTGGGGGTTTTCGATAGGTCTATGGCTTAGTAGGTATAGATGTGATCGGCGCAACTTGTGGGCCGAAGGGCCTGTTTGTGCTGTAGTGTTCTATGTTCTATGAACAGCTGCGTAATTGTATTAAAGAAACAGCAGTGGAATCCATTCAAATTGTCTTTGTTCAGCAGATATATGAGCTCTTCAGCCTGCTCCCTTCATTTGTTAGGCCATGCAAAATAACAGACAAAGGTCACACCCAGATTTGTCTCCATACATATGATGCAAATTTAACAATACCCAATCCTATAGAACAGTCATGTCCAATTCTGTGGAGTAGGCTTGTTGTAAGATTGAAGGAGAAAATTAATTACATATGATAGCTATGTGAGGCCGAGTATATATTTCAGATACAGTCTGTTCCATGCAGGGGTGGTTCAACAAATACAAGATTTGGCATCCTTCTTTAAAAAAAGTAGAATTGCATTTGAAGTAGTTCAGAGAAGGTTTGCTTGATTCATTCCTCGGATGAAGGGTTTATCTGAAGAAAGGCTGGCCAGGCTTGAGCTATACCCATTGGACTTTAGAAGAATGAGAGGTGCTCTTATTGAAGCAAGTTCGATCCTGAGGGATTTGATATGATGGATATCAGCAGGATGTTTACACTTGTGGGAGAGATTGGAATCAGGGCATAGAATTTAATAAGAGGTCTACTGTTTAAGATTGAGATGAAGAGAAGTTACTTTTCTCTCAAAGGGTAGTTGGTATTGGATTTCTCTTCCCCAGAGAGCAAAAGAGGCTAGGTCATTCATTCAAGGCACAGTTAGGCATTTGTTTTTTGATAGACAAGGTGGTCAAAGGTTATAGTTGGAAGACAGGAAAGTGAAGTTGGAACACAATTAGATCACCCATGGTCTTATTGATCATGAGAGAGCAGGCTGGAAGAGTTGAATGGCCTATTCCTTCTTTTATGTCCCCATGTTTCTGTCAACAAATGCTTTAAATGTGACAGGACAATGGAACATTCTGGAAACTCACTGCGAGGCTGGTCATTATTAGCAGAGGGAAAAGACAGATTCTGAAATTTCAACTGCGCAAATCTTCCTCTGGCAGGTTGTCTGACCTGTAATGTTTGTCTCACTTTCTCTGTTGTATCCTCTTAGCATGTTGGTTGCTAGAGATATATCGGGGGTCATCTTACCATGGATGGGGTGAGCTGGTAAGATTGCGCGAAAGCCGGGAAATCAGGTTCCGCCTGATTTCTCACCTCTCGCAAACTCACCAGCACCAGATATCTAGCAAGATTAGTGGGGAGGGAGCAAGGGGTGGTCGGTCTAGGCAGCAAGTTGATGGGGCGGGGGGCAGAATATTTCTGGCCAGTGCAGGACAGGGATGCGGGGGGGCGGGGGGGGAGGTGGAGGCGGTGGTGTGCTGGGTCGAGGCTGGCTGCAGCAGCAGAGGCTTGACTGGTCTCTCTCAGATCTGTCAGGCCTCTGACGGTTGCCATTGCACATGTGCAGTCACAGAGGTCTGCATATGCGCAATGGCACCCTCTGCTGCTACAGCTGGCTGGCTGGCTGGTGATTTAAGCCCTGCCCCTTCCCCTACCGGCAAGGAATAGTTTAGCCAATTTTTTCATGCACTAAGTTTGGATTTGAACTCGCCCAAAAGAAGTGAGAAACTCTCCCAATTTCCCGCCCATCCTGAACTTCAATTTTTTTTGGTAAGATCGCTATCATCGTATCTCCTGGTGCTTTGATAACAAAGTCCTGTTCCATGGGCCTTGTGACCCAAGATCCTGAAGTCACCCTCTGATTGTCACTTAGTGTGGCTTTATACTTATCAAGGTGCCATTTACCAGTATTTATCAACACACAGACTACCCATTATCTCAATCCCACTAATCACTCCAGTGTGAGTATCGTTCCAGAATCTTCAGAACATTCAACACAGCAAAGCTTCTAGCATATTCTCACCATAAAGCAAGGAAGTTTCGAGATACATTCAATCAAATGTGACGTTACACATCCAGCACCACACTCTCCCTGATATTGGGATGTTTTCAGGAACATGGAACTGCACTGGGTTGTGGAAGTGAAGAACAGCTGCAGATGATCCAGATGTTGGATAGACCATGAAATCTGGAGCTGTTGTGATGACAGATTAAGAAACTGGGGGTAGAACGGGGGCGTTCACTGGTGTTGTTGGATGTGCAATACAGACTGGATGAAATATTTCAGGATTCAAAGTATCTTGTTTTACATTTGGAGGGTGAGAGGTACTTTGCCAAATCCAGTTCCATATTCATCATGTAAGGACAATTCTTCTTGTGGAATTAAGTTTCATAATATATGTGCCCTAAAGATGTTTCATGGGACAGAGGCTTTATTCTGAAACTAATTTGCACTGTACCTGTCTTAAGAGGCTTTGTCAGGACAGTACAGAAAGTGTTTTATCCTGTATCATGCAGTTTTGAAATCAAAACAAGCGATGATATTTTGTCACTCTTTCTTAAAAATGTGATTCAATTCAGTCTGGGCTGTCTGTACCACATCAACTTAAGAGAAAAAAGCTTTCTCCAGTCTAAAACCATGTTTGACATCAGTTAATTTAGTGTCCATTTCCATCAATCATTTTTGTATTCACAACATCTTAAGCATACGTCTCAGCACCTTGTCAACCAGAGACATTGTCTCTCTCTGTCTTTTCTTTGATAAACCAAATCCTGTTCCATGGAAGATATGATCCAGGAGCTCAAATTCACCCTCTCATTACTTCTTGTTGTTTTATACTCACCAAGGTGCCATTTACATCGCCAAAGAATAGAATGCACACCCCAAGTGCCATCAAGCACTCCAGGGATACATAAAGCAGGATATAGAGTAAAGGTCCTGCTATTCTGAGCCATTAACCAGTCCCAGAGCAGTTTCAACACAAATTAGATACAGATTAACCTTCTGCAATGTCCCAACAAACACTCCCAGGACAAGTGCAGTACAGGTTAAATGCAAAATAAAGCTTAATGCTTCCTTTATAATGCACCATCAAACACTCTCAAGGGAGGCTCAGCATCAATTCAATGCAAGATAAAACTCCTTCGACTTTGTTCCACCAAGCTGTCTCACAGCAAGAACATTATGGGGTAGGTACAGGATAAAACACTTTCTGTACTGTCCTGACAAAACCTCTTAAGACACGTACAGCACAAATTAGTTTCAAAATAAAGCCTCTGTCCCATGAAACATCTTTAGAGCACATATATCATGAAGCTTAATTCCACAAGACAGAAGAATTGTCCTTACATGATGAATACGCATTTTTTTACACAAATTCCGCACACCAGACACTTTGTGTGACATCACCACTTGCATAACATTTGGACTGGTGCTTTAGATAATCTCCTACTTCCATCAGTCACTGAGTTGGAATTGCTTCAGCTGACTCAAAGATGTGTAACTCAAAGACTCTCCTATTCCACTCCCAGATTCTTAATCTGTTGTCACAATAGCTCGAGACTTCATGGTCTATCCAACATCTGGATTACCTGCAGCTGATCTTCACTTCCACAACTCAGTGCTATTCTCAGCCCCTGAAACCATTCCAATATCAGGGAGAGTGTGGTGCTGGACGTGTAACATCATATTTGATTGAATATATCTCAATACTTCCTTGCTTTAATGTTGAGAGTGTGCCAGAAGCCTTGTTATGTTGAATGTTCTGAATGCTAGAACTATACTTGCACTGGAGTGATTAGTGGGGTTGAGATAATGGGTAGGCTGTGTGTTGACATTTCAACAGTCTCAGTTGGATTGAAGCCAAGATCTCCACTGCATCACCAAACTCCTTTCATGCCCATCTCCTTTGAATCTAAACAGAATTAAAGGTAGGCTCTATTTAAAGAAGTTACATGCTATAATTTTGGCCAAAGGCTTTCAAAAGAGAACTTCTGGAATTTAAACCATTCCTATTTCTTGAGAACTGAATCTATTTTTTCAGCAGTTAAATTATAATTTAAAAAAACAAAAATAGTGGTGCTATACCAAAAGGATGATGGGGCAGCTTCACTATTTAGTGAACTAAAATGACTGCCTTATAATGCTCAAGACAGATTGGTCAATGAGACAGATTTTCTTCCCTCCCTTTCCTGATGGTGCACTCTCAGCCACAGGTGTAATAGAGCTTTCAACATACAGCAAATCAAATTCAGAGAAAACCCACTTTTAATAAAATAACACCCACATGAGGCTAAAAACTGCTACCTCTGTTAGCAACAACACCTTGCATTTATATAGCACCTATGATGTTGGAGAAGACCCTTAGTAATTCACAGGAGCCTAATGCAGTAAATATTGGCTTTAGGCCATGTGAGAACATATTAAATAATTGGACCCAAACAGGCAGGTTTTCATTAACGTCTGAAAGGAGGAGACAGAGCGAGGGAAGAGAGGATCAGAAAGAGATTTCCATAGCTTAGGGTATAGAAGATGAGGAGACGCCTGCCAATGGTAGGTCAAAGGAAATGGATGGGGAGGTGTGGGGAGGGGGGGAGGTGCCAGAGGAAATGTACAAATTGGCAGTTCAGAAGATAGGCAAGTGGCATGAACCTTGGCCCAGAGTGTCTCCACACACAGATTCTCAAATTCTTTCTTCCTGAGGTTGCTGCACTGCACCCGGCCCCCTTCCCCCCATAACACAACCATCTAGACAAAAGTAGCTGTCCAATTAAACACAAAATTTATTATTCATTCAAGATGTGGAGATTTGAACCAGTGAGAACCTTCCCAGTGTTCTATATTGGGAAGTGGCCCCTGTACACTGGGTAATCTCCATTGGGACACTTGGACTAGTAACCCTTGCACCTCAACCTTCTGCAGCCAGGTTAACAGGGTTTGTCTGCAGGGGATACAGTTTTGGAATCCAAGGGGCCAATGGGGTTGGAGGCTTCTGTTCAACTTTTAAGTTTATATACTAATGTCACAACTAGGCTTACATTCATGCTGCAATGAAGATACTATGAAAATCCCCCCATTTGCCACACTCTGGCACCTGCTCAGGTATGATGTGGGTATGCTGGCGTTGGACTGGCGTAAACACAGTAAAAAGTCTGACAACACCAGGTACACAGACGAAGGATTTAGTATGGACAATGAACCTGACCATTACACCTTTCAGACTGTGGGAGGAAACCGGAGCACCCAGAGGGATCCCACACAGACACAGAAAGAAGCTTTACATTAATACATAAAGCTTTGACAAAGGGTCATCTGGACTCGAAACATCAGCTCTTTTCTCTCCTTACAGATGCTGTCAGACCTGCTGAGATTTTCCAGCATTTTCTCTTTTGGTTTCAGATTCCACGATCAACAGTAATTTACTTTTATATAAATGGATGATAAATGGGCCACAGTCTAATTTGTTCCTGCTTGTTCAGCAAACCAATCATATAGGTCGCAAACTAAAGAGGAGTTGCCTGTGAATAGGTTACTTGTCAATAATACTCGTAGACCCTGTCACAGTGAATAGATCAGAGAGCAAAGCTCTGCTCAAAGTTCAGGTTTTGTTATCTCTGCAGTTACTGTGGGAGCCATGGGGTGGCAGTACTAATTGGGGTTCCATCACTGAGACTGAGCAGCAGCTTTCAATTTATGTGAACCTTATTTTGGCAGACCCCATGAATTATTCCCATAGAACCACACCCTCCCCACCCCATCTCTCCCTCCAATGAGGACCCCTACCTTTGTGCACACAGAATGAATGTGTACACAGGGTGAATCAATTATCAGTTGGATGCAGAAGGTGCTGAGACCTTTACTGGGTGCTCTGGATGTCATTTTCTGAGGCCGCTAAGGATAGGGTAAGCACAAGGATTCAGCCGTCAGGATATTTTCAGAATTGTGTTTACATTGGTTTGGTATAAATATACAGCAGACTGAATGGTTACCTGACCATAATAAACTACTCTATAAACACAGATGCAGAGCGTCTGTTATAAAAATAGCAGCTCTGTTCAAAAATAGATGAGAGCGCTTGGGTGAATGCTTTCTTCAGAGCCAGCCCTCAACAAACACTCCCAGAATGTTGACATGTATGTCAGCCTCAGCTATTGCCTGTCCTCCTGCACACACTCCCTTTGATCTACGTAGCCCAAACTTACATCCCTCCTTGTAATGTCCTGTATTTGTTCTATATATAAAGCATGCAATTATATAGCTGCCTTATCATTTACACTTTACATTCGCCCAGGGAAGTCATAGCAAGCAGGGATACACAGTCATTTCATACACACACACACAGCACTTCACTATTGTGTGCTGGGGGATTTGGGGGAGGTGGGGGTGGGTATGGAAATAAAGACCTGCATTTTACTAACATTTTTCACAATCCCAGGATGTCTTCAAAACACTTTGTAGTCAAAGAACGTTTGAAGTGTTGTTACCCTTGTAATGAAGGAAACACAACAGCCAATGTGTGCACAACAAGATCCCACAAACAGCAATGCAATCATGACCAGGTCAGCTGTTTTAGTGATGTCAATTGAACAACAACTATTGGTCAGAATGCGGAGTTAAACATTGCTGCTCTTCTTTCAACAGTTATGCATCCACTTCAGAGGGCAGACTGGGGGGTGAGATTTGCCTGGAAATTGACAAAGGCCAATGACAGACGGGAAAAGCAGCGTTGAAACCTTCTCCACAATCCAATGCAGTACTTTGAAAAATAAACGTCAAAAGTCAGATCCCATGACATATTGCTGGCAGGGCCGCTTCTCCTTTACCCACCCTGCCAACAATTTAGAAATGTGAGGAATGGGGAATCATTTTTAATCACTACCCCAACACACAGCAATCAGTTAATGCTGGAACCCGCACACCGCACACCGCACCCCCCCCCCACCCCCCCACCCACCCCCGGAATCGTCCAGCACTGCTACCTAACATTGCTTGGGTACTACCCACTGCATTCTGGGTAGTGCCAGGGCAGCACCCAGGAATGAGCCCCTCTTCCCTGAGCCCCCTGGAAAATCTGCTCACTAGGTGCATGCCTTGGGGGACCAGTGGTGATGCTGCCCATGTACCGACATGGATGCATTGTTTGATGGATGATTACGGCGTAGGGGCCTGATAATGAAACGTTGATTTACTAAATGTTGAATATTAGGAAATGCACCCCAACATTTAATGGGGGAAGGGGGCAATTATGTCATGTGTCTATGTCAACATGAAACGCAACTTCACACTTTTCACAATATTGTCACAGACAGGAGTGAAAAATCCCAGCCAGGGTCTCTGAAAAATGGCATGTCCAACAATGCAGCACTCTCTCAGTGCTGTTTTGGCATGTCAGCCTAGCTCTGGAGCAGGACTTGAACCCACAACTTTGTGACTCAGAAGTGAGAGTACTATCTGCCAAGCTGCAGCTGACACGGAGGAAGCCGGAGCTCTCACTCAGATGGTAATAAAGAGCGTGGGACCTAGTTAAACAACAGAATGAGTAAGTGGAATAGGAGGAAGCATTGTAATTCCCTGTTTAGTGGAGCTGCCCTTTGATATAGTTGTAGACACTAGTAGGGTCAAGCTCTAATTAAAGATTGTGACCTCTTAAACTTCCCAGTCCATGTCCAGGGCTGGAAGTGGTTCGCCTGGCCAATGTTCAGATGTTGAAGTGGCTGTTTAACCTCAGAACTATTGCTACCACGACACTGTTCTAGATACTGGGCACCAGCTATTTAACTCATTTCTGAAATATGTTGGAAATTAGAAACTACTCACAGTATTGAGGGCCAGCAGACAATCACCCTGAGCAACTGAGTGGGGAAAGTTTAGCTTCCAGCCCCCTGCACACATCTTCTGATTTTAGTCTCACAAGCAGATGGTGTGGTGGTGTTCCTGCCAGGGGAGGGTGAGCCACACAGGGTGACAACACCCAGATCTCCGTCCTAAGACTTCCACCTCCACACTGCACCTCCGTTCCCTCACCTCCCCACCCCACCCTGACCCTAGCCCCACACTCATGCTCAGTGATAGAGAAGTCAGAGACAAGTGTAATCAACTCAGTAAACAAGTTATGACAAGAAATTTACATTCAAATGTTATCAGAGCTGAATCAGTAAGGAATGGAAATATTTGTGGTTTATTCATTCATTTCTCACTGTACAGCAGAGTGTCGAGTACCCTTAACCACATCATGCTCACCGCACCCAGTGCTTAAATTAGTAGGTGGCTCATGAAAGTTTCCAAATCAGTCAGCCATGATATAGATAGCAGAACTGTATCCTCCGAGTTGTAACTAACACATAATCCACGCTAACGCTCTCCATGCAGTACTGAGTGAGTGCTACCTGGTCAGAGGTGCTTTCTTTCAGGGGAGTTAATAAAATGTGACACCGTCAGCCCTCTCAGTCAGCTGAAAATATTTCATAGTACCAGCTGGAAGGCAGAGCTACTCTCCCTGATCTCCTGTGGCCAATATTCAGCACTCAGCTCAGGTAAAGCAAATTACTGAGTCAATGTTATTTGTGTGCACAAATTGGCTGCAAAAGTGCTTGATAGGATGAAAAACTCTCCTGAGTTGTGAAACACAAATGCTTACTTTACACTTCTGAGGTATTTTGTACTGGATATCAACACGATTAAAAAGGGTGAAGTCAAAGGACATCAATGAGCAACGATTAGTTGACATTGAGTTTTGGTTTAAAGGACAGGAAGATGTAGGGAATTGAGTCACACAGTTCTCAGGCCCTTGTGCACGGATTAGGAGATGGTGAGCGGAATCACAATTCAAACACAGTGAGGCTGGAGACACAGAACAATGCACAGCATGGAAGTGTGAAGCTGAGAAGTCAAGCTCAGAGTAACCCTGACTAAACAACTGGAATATTTCTCATTCATTCACCCTTGAAATATAAAGGAAAGCATGTGCAAATAAAGAGAAACAACGAGAGAGCAGCCTATACCAAACCTATAATGTTGGCGGGAAGAGAACAACCAATCCCGTACCAGCAATGTTGGTGGGTGAGAGCAACCGATCAAGGGCCAACTACGTTGGTGGCTGAGGCAGCAGCCAATCCCAAATCTGTACAATGTTTCCATTATAAATAAAAGTGAACAAAGTAAATAAATGTATGTAGAATCCAATAAGAGCAGAGATTAGTGCATCAAAGAGGAAATGAAAAATTGTATTCTGAGATATTTATAGCACCTATCGGTTGCTGGCTTCAATTCAAACAAAGAATCTATATTTAGAGATATGACCCAGTTAAAATGACACACAGCTGAGTTCCATGAAACCCGAGATAAAGCAAAACAATCTCAACACTGTCTCCAGCAAACACTCCCAGAACAAAAACAGCACAGAGTTAGATACAGACTAAAGCTCCCTTGACATTACCCCAGTCAAACACTCCCAGGACAGGTGCAGCACAGGGTTAGACACAGAATATAGCTCCCTCTATACTGTCCCATCAAACACTCCCAGGATAGATAAAGCATGGGGTTAGATACAGAATAAAGCTCACTGTACACTGTCCCCATCAAACACTCTCAGGACAGATAGAGCATGGGATTAGATACAGAATAAAGCTCACTATACACTGTCCCCATCAAACACTCCCAGGGCAGGTGCATCAGAGTTGAATACAGAGTAAATCTCCATCTACACTGTCCCCACCAAACACTCCCAGGCCAGGTAGAACATGGGGTTAGATTCAGAGTAAAGCTCCCTCTACACTATCAAATCAAACCTACATTGATTGACTGTAAAAATGTGCCTGCTGGTGATCAGAACTTAGGTTTTGTTTTTGGCTGAAGATTTGTAATTGTGCAAGGAGTACTGAAGCTGAAATCAACACCAGATGAGAGTTGTTAGATCAATTAAAAATCCTGCTACTTCACAGTCACAAGGAAGTGCTGAAAGATGGTTTTCAGTAGCAACTAATCAGTGGGAAATAGGTAATCGGAAATGACATTGCCCTGTTTTCATAGCAAAGCCCATTTGTACATCTGCAAACCTGGATTCACCGATCAGAAAAATTACTCCTCCCACCTCAGGTATCATACCCTCACAGTGCATTGGACTTTCATTAGGTTAGAAAAAGGCTTAGCAAAGTACTGCTGCAGTTTCCCATTGCCAATTCTGGGGCACTTAATACTACAAATTCGGTCACTTAATACTGCACCTCTGGGTCCCATTCTAGTGCAACTCCGAGTCCCTTGTTACTCCAAATCAGGAATCTTAATATTGTGACTCCAGGCCTGTTAATACTCCAAATCAGGAATCTTAATACAGCAACTCTAAGTCCCTTAATACTCGAAATCAGGAATCATAAAATGGCAACTCCAGGCCCCTTAAATCAAGAATCTTAATAGTGCGACCCCAAGTCCCTTAATCCTCCAAAACAGGACTCTTAATACAGCAACTCTGAGTCCCTTAATACTCCAAATCAGGAATCTTAATACGACAACTCTGGGATTCTTAATATCACAACTCTATGACTCTTAAGAATGCAGTTCCGCAACGCTTAATGCTGCAATGTTAGATCTCTTATTGCAGCTGAATATTGTGGTAGGAATTCGAGAACCTCAGCTCATCTGCTGATCCATCTTTGTTGGCTCCAAACTCAGCTAGAATTACTACTCAAAATAACATCTCATGGTGTATTGGGTAACATAGAGAATTAATTTGCTAACAGGAAGCAGAGAATAGGCAGAAGTGGATCATTTTCACATTGGGCAAGATGTAACAAGTAGGATGCCACAGGGATCAATGATGGGGCCTCAGTTATTTCCAACAGTATCAATGATGTGGATGAAGGAGTTGAAGGTAGGTTGCTAAATTTACTAGTGGCACAAAAATAGATAGCAAAATAACATGAAGATGTCATAAGGTACATTTTCCAGTCCTGTCCACCATGGAAATCATGACAAGCCAGATGGAAAATTTGACACACCATTTAAAGATCCATTTTCCGGTCTTGGGCTGGGAGAAATCCCGCCCCAAGAGTCTGCAAATGGATATAGAAGATAGAACATTACAGTGCAGTACGGGCCCTTCGGCCCTCGATGTTGCGCCGACCAGTGGAACCAATCTAATGACCCTCTAACCTAAACTATTCCAATGTTATCCATATGCCTATCCAATGACCATTTGAACGCCCTTAAAGTTGGCGAGTCCACAACTGCTGCAGGCAGGGCATTTCACGCCCTTACTACCCTCTCAGTAAAGAGCCTACCTCTGACATCCGTCCTATAATTATCACCCCTCAATTTAAAGCTATGTCCCCTTGTGTTAGCCATCACCATCCAAGGAAAAAGGCTCTCACTGTCCACCCTATCTAATCCTCAATATGGGTAGGTTAAGTGAGCGGACAAACATTTGACAAATGGAGTATAATGTGGGAAAATAGAAAAGCAGTATATTATCAAAATGGAAAGCTATTGCAGACCTCAGAAGTTTCGAGGGATACAGGTGATCAGGTACGTTAATCATAGGTGCAGCAAATGGTTTGGATGGCAAATGGAATGTTGTTGTTTATTGAAAATGGATTGGAATATAAAAGTGGGGATGTTTGCCTTAGTTGTACAGGAATTGTTGGGACCACAGCTGGAGTACTGTATACAGTTCTGGTTTACTTATTTAAGAAAGGAGAAACCATTCAGAGAAGATTCATTCAACTGACTCCTAGAATCTGCGGGGGGGGGGGGGGGGGTTGGGGGGGGAAAGAGTGGGGTCTTGTCTTACGAGGTAAGGTTGGCCAGGCTGGTCCTGAATCCTAGACGGAAGTTTAGACGAATGAGCAGTGATCTTATTGATACATATGGGATCTTGAGGTGACTTGATAGCGTGGATACTAGAAGGGTGTTTTGTCTTGTGGGAGAGACTAGAACCAGGGGATACATTGGTTCAGCTGCAACTGGAGTGTGTGTGCAGTTCTGGTCACCACACTACCCAGAGGACGTGGAAGCTTTGGAGAGAGTGCAAAGAAGGTTCACCAGGATGTTGCCTGGTTTCAAGAGTGTTGACATTGAGGAGAGGTTAAATAAAGGAGGATTGTTTTCACTGAAAAGACAGAGGCTGAGGGGAGACCAGGTATAGACGGGGTGGATAGTCACAGGCTTTATCCCAGGGTGGATGTGTCAATTACAAGGGGACATAAGTTCAAGGTAAGAGAAAGAAAGTTTAGGGGAGATGTGTGGGGATGGTGGGTGCTTGGAAAGCGCTGCCAGAGGAGGTGGTGAAAGCAGACATATTAATAAAATTTAAGAGGCTTCTGGATGGATATATGAATAGGCAAGGAATAGAAATATACGGTCCAAGTATGTTTAGTTATGGTATCATGATTGGCATGAGCTTAGAAGGCCAAAGGGCCTGATCCAGTGCAGTACCTTTCTTTGTTCTTATTTTGAAATTTCCATTTAGTTCCCATTTAAGGTGGAGATGAAGAGGGTTGCAAGTCTCTTCCCTAGCAAGTAGTGGAGATAGGGTCACTGAATATCTCTTAAAGCCTGGTAGATAGATTTTTGACTAATAAGGGCATTAAAGGGTATCTGGGCATAGGCAGGAAAATTAAGTTCAAGCCAAACGGACCACAATCACATCAGCCATGATCTTATCAAAAGGCAGAACAGGATTGAGAGACTGAATGGCTAATTCGTATGTTCCCATATATTTATTCTAATATTCTTCCAGCATGGCCTTACATAAACTTCAGGTCATCTGAATCTCTGCTACCTTTATCCTAACTAGCACCAGGTCCCATTCACCTCTTGCCCACTGACCTATAAAAACTCCTGGTGCGACAATGCTGCAATTTTAAAATTCTCATCCAAGTTTCCAAATCCCTCAAGTGTCTTGCCCTTCCCTATCTCTGTAATCTCTTCTTGCACTGCAAACCTCCGAGAATTCGGCACTCCTCCAACTCTGCATGTTAAGATTTATTGAGTTACCGTGATCAGGGCTAGTCTGAACCTTACTCTCCCATTCTGCTTCAGTGTTGCCTCCTCCGTCCTGTGCACTGCTCTGTCTCTCCACTGTGTTTAAATCTCTTGCACAATCTCCTACTCTTACTCCAAGGGCCTGAGAACTGTGCAACTCAACTCCCTTAGCCTTCGCTCCCCTTAAAGTCCAAACTTAACAGCAGTTACTCCTTGATTCCCCTTTTTTTTTAATCTTGCTGTTATTCTGTACTCTGTTCTCAAACCTTTAGAAAAGAAATTTCATTTATGTAACACCTTTCACAAACTCAGGACATCCCACTGTGCTTTGCAGTGAATGAATTACTTTTGAAGCATAGATAGTACTTAATGTCGAAAATACTTTGATCTATACTACTCATAATAAATCTCTGAAACAGTAACGATCAGGTTATTTGCTTGTCCAGAGATGTTGCTTGCAGGATAAATATTGATAAAGGAGAATGCCTTTATTGTTTCATTGGAAATAATGCAATGGAATCGTAGAAGTCCAACTAAAAGAACAGAGAGTACCCTGGAGGGGCGATCTCATTGAATCTTACAGAACATTAAAAGGCCTGGATAGAGTGGATGTGGGGAAGATGTTTCCAGTAGTGTGAGAGAGAGAAAGAGACAGGGATCTGAGCCTCAAAGTAAAGAGATTAACCTTTAGAACCAAGGCGAGGAGAACTTTCTTCAGCCAAAGGGTGGTGAATCTATGGAATTTATTGCCACAGAAGGTGTGGAGGATAGGTCATTGAGTGTATTTAAGACAGAAATAGATACATTCTTGATTGGTAAGGGGATCAAAGGTTACAAGGAAAAGACAGGAGAATGAGTTGAGAAACTTATCAGCCGTGGCTGAAAGGGGAACAGATTTGATGGGCTGAATGGCCTAATTCTGCTTCTACATCTTATGGTTATGGTCTTATGGTTTCAAATCTTATACAAAAGACTATCTGCAGCAGTGCTGCACTTGAGGGTTAACCTGGATTATATGCCCAATTCTCTGGAGAGGAATCTGCAATTGCAACCTCCCCATTCAGAGGCAAGATCACATATTTATTAAAGTTTGTGCAATCCCATATCTAACTATTCTGCCCCTTTTGTCTCACTGTCTGTACTGTTCCACATTTATCAGAGTATATTCTGCATCAGATCTACAAACAATTAAACTGATCAAATCGGTTAGCTGTATTTTACTGTTAAGCCACTGGTTACTTTCATATAGCCTAGTTTATCATAACGCTACATTCAAAAGTTAATCTTTGCTGTACCCCAACTGGCACATGGATAAGTCACCCACATTACATAGAGTCTAACACATACTGAGACATAGACCCACAGTGCTGGACAAGGGAAAATTACCCCATTTACCTGCTATGAGCTGTTCAGTGGCTACATTCTGCCACAGTGCTAAGCAGTCTCACCCCAAAATAAATTTCTGGTTCTGTCACGCTGCCACGTTCACTTTTTGGAAGAGAGTCCCAATCCACCAGATTGTTCCGGAGAAATGGAGTAGGCACAGAAAGGCGATGACATCAGCAGGGCAATGGGAAATAAAACATGGCCTTGGCTCTTTGCCAGAGCACAATAAAGGTGCTGATTGGAGGGACAGACGGGGTTAAAGTAAAACATTCGGGCTATGTTTCTCATCACTGGGGTTAATGACTGACTTCACAGTGACACTGGTGTAATCAACAAATGATTCACTCACACAGATACAACTTGACTGTACGTTAGTGTATACTGAGTGATAGTGAGTCAGCAGCATCACTAACACACAAAGTCAAGGTCTATCGCTACAACCTTGCACGGGATTGAACTAATGAACAAGTAAAAAAAGTTAAAAAGTATACAGTTTTAATGACTGTTGTACAATTCACTTGTCTGAAGAAGTGCGGCTGAGTTCAGACTTTGTTTAAGTGCTGATAATCAATGTCCCTGACTAATTTTATTCTCCCCTAAGGCACAGTCTCCAACCAGACACAACAGACAACAATTGGGGATACTTGAACATTTCATTAATTTGATACAATGAAGAGTGCTGCACATTGTCATCCAATCACACCACAGTTCCCACTTCCAGTCACTGCAATTCAGACTAACTTGTGGAAGAATGAGCATTTCTATAATGCCTTTCACTCGCTCAGGATTTTCCAAAGCACATCACAACCAATGAAGCCCCTTTGAAAGGTACTTTAAGTTATAACATAGTTATAATCACTGCAGTCAAAAAGCTCTCACTCACAGCAATGAGTAGATTATCTGTTTGAATAATGTTGGAGAGAAGAGGATTTTCACAATAACTTCATTGCACTGTTAATATAAGCCTACTTGTGACACTAAAAATGATGGTGTTGTGATAATGTTACTATCATCCAGAGATCCACGCTAGTGCTCTGGGAACATGGGCTAGGATTTTACAACACCTACGCCCTGTGGAAAATTACAGTCCTATTGAACTGAATAGAGATATAAGTGGCCACATCCACCAGGGGAGACATGCTGCAGCGAAGCCATAAAATCCAACCATGGGTTCAAATCCCAACGGAGCAGCTGGTGGAACTTCAATTCAATTCAGAAATCTGGAAGGTAACATTAGTCTCAGTGATGATGACCATTATAATTGTCATCAATTGCTGTGAAAACCTCATCTGGTTCACTAACGTCCTTACCCAATCTGGCCAACATGTGACTTCAGATTCATGTAGGTGATTCTTAACTGCCTTCTGAAATGGCCTCACAAGCCACTCAGTTTAAGGGAAATTAGAGTTGGGCAACAAATGCTCGCCCAGCCAGCGACACCCACCATGAAAGAATAAAATAAGACTGCTTGTCTTCAAAATGGCACTACAGGCTCAGAGTTTCTGGTCCTGGACCTCTAGCTAGTTCAGCACGTTTTCCATCCTTGCATCGATTTCTGCTGCAGGCAGGATGAGAAAACCCTAACTCTATGATGTTTTCTCTCAACATGAGAGGGCACCTCTTCTGAAGGATACCTCTGACAGCACCCCTTCAATACTGCACTGAAGTATCAGTCTAAATGATGTGCTTCCTCCCTCTCTGGAGTGGGGTTTGAATCCATACAGTGACGATGGTGAGGCCAAAGCCAGCACTTAAGTTTTACCAACTTCATTGTTACCACAGGATACAGAATGTCACGAACTCAATGCAAGTCGTCAGTGGTGCTCTGTCCAACAATCTGACATGATTTGGAAGACCTCCAGACAGGAAAGACACATTGACTGAGATCACTGGTTGGATTCGGGGTCATGATACCATAAACTTCAATTCAGTTTCTCCGCCACAGAGCTTTCTTCCTGTTGGAGTGTGCATGCACCCTCAACCCCAAAGACAAAGCAGCTCCCCGTGAGTTTCAGGCACTTCACAGGAAGTTCCAGATGCCTCATTCAGTATTTCGCAGGCAGCTGCATATTTCAGTCCTGACGTCAGGGTTCACTCAGTGTTCACAGGGCAGGTTTAACCAGTCTTTCTCTGCTTTTTCAAAAAAACGAACAATGCATAGTTCTAGTGGGATTAGTAGATGATGGCAGGAAATCCATATCTTTCCACACCATAAACGATCTATTCAGCACCATTCTTCCTTCAACCTGTGTACGGCTGACACTCCAGAAATAGTATGGAGGGAGTGCTGCATTGTTGGAGATGTCATCTTTTAGCTGAGAGTGCAGATGCAGCAAATCTTGCGGTTGAAAAGAAACAGTGGAGTTCTGGCAAATATTTATCTTTTAATCAACAGCTAAAACAAACCGATTCTTCTGATTGTTTAATTCATAAGGCAGCACAGTGGCAGGCACTGCTACCTCACAGCACCAGGGACCCGAGTTTAATTCCAGCCTCAGGTGACTGTCTACTTGGAGTTTGCACATTCTCCTCGTGTCTACGTGGGTTTCCTCTGGATGCTCCAAAAATGTGCGGGTTAGGTTGACTGGCCATGCTAAAGCCCCCCCATGGTGTCAGGGTAAATACATGGAGTTACAGGGGTGGGGTCTGGGTGGTTTCGTTGTCGGTGCAGGGCCGAATGGCTCCTACTGCACTATGGGGATTCTACGATTCATCATTCTAAGATTTGCTTTTGGAGTCTGTGCTTGGCTGATGCATTTTCTACATTACAACAGTGAATCCACTTCAACAATACTTCTAGGACTGTAAAATACTTTGCAAGGTGCTGAGGTTGGTGTCAACGTGCTGCAGAAATACAAATCCTTTCTTTCATTCACACTGAGATTGTAAGTCAGAATAAATCATTTGTTGTTCCCTCATTTGACAGCAAAATTGCCCAGGCCACGGGTGATTAAAAAGGTCGCCCTGGACAACAGCAGGAGCTGTTGTTTCCCTTTGTCAGCTCAGAACATAGGCAAAGAAAAGGAAGTTCCAGTGCTGTGACAGACTTGTAATCCCTGGTGAGACGGCTAAGTGCAGCGTCCTGTAATAGCCTCCTGAGTGAAGTGATGGCTTTGAAAGCGTTTACCCTCCCAGCATAGCAGGAGAGCAATGTCTGGCTGTGAAGCTTGTTCTCTGGACAAGGTTGGGTGGGGTGAAGCAGTCTGACCAGCTTTTAATGCTGTATATTTTTAAATATAATTGTAGTGACTAAAAATGTGATATCCTTGGGCAGAAATGTCCAAAAATAACTTGACCACAAATAACACTGTACACACAGGCTGACACCTGTCCCAAAATAGATGACAGAAATTATTCCTTGAAAAAATCCACTCCCTTTTAAATTCCCATTTCCTGCCATCCTGAAGGTTGATATTTAAATGTGTGAATGAGAGGGTTAATACATTCCTAATGAGAACACTCAAGGAATGCCTGTGCGCTCACTGTGATGACAACAGCCTGCATTGTTATAGCAAACCTTCCTGAGCAGCTTCACTGGAATCCATAAAGACTGGTAGGATAGAGGATCAAATATATCAAGATGGGTAATGAGGGTCTCGAAGAAGGAGCTAGAGAGACACCAAGAGGAACTCCAAAGGGTAGAATCCAGACAGCTCAGATCACAGAAGATAGACAGCTAGAAGTGATCATATTACACTGAAGGCCCCCTTCTTTGCTGATATTCCCTAAGATCCATTTAAAATCAGGGTGAATAATTGGAGAAAGGAAAAGCCTTTGACAGATATAAAAACTGGGTGAGTAATAATAATCAACATTACTGGCTCGTGAGGGAAGTAGATCCCATCATGGACGAGCTGCAGCGAATGGCTTCTTTCCCAATTCAGGCTCCTTCTGCTCATTTTCACAGAATGGAACAGATCCTGCAGATCAATGCCCTTCCATCAAGCACCCACTGTCAATTCTGGTCCAGAATTATTCGCAAATACGACAGGGAAATCTGCCATTGTGTGAGGCTATCACATCACAAATATCCCTTATTGTATACTATGTCACACGATAATCCTGTATATCACACTATGTCACACCATATCCCTGCATCTCATACTATATCACATCATTATCTCTGTAGATCACACATTACACCATACTCCTGTATATCACACTGTCCCACACAATAACCCTGTAAATTATAGTATACAGCACTATACCCCTGCAAATGACACTATTACGCACCACAATCCTGTGTACCACACTAAATCACACCATGTCATCCCTGTATACCACACTATGTTCCTGTTTATCACACAATATCACAACTTATCCATGTTCACGCTAATCACACCACAGACTACTATATTACACTATACCACATGTCACAATATACCACAACATATCCCTACAGTTCATATTCTATCGCACTATACTCCTGTATATCATAAATATCACACTATATCGCTGTATATCACACTGTATCACACCATATGCTTGTATATCATACCATAACACCACGTCACTATGTATTGCACTATATCACACCATAATCCTTATATCACACCATACCCCCATATGTCACATGATATCACATCACAAATTCCATGTTATAACACCACATCACACAAGTATCCATTTATATCATACTATATGACACCATACCCAGTATATCACACCATAACCCTGTAATCACAATGCCATAATATAACCCTGTCATATCAAAATATACCATACCCCTGCATGTCACACTGTACCGCTATTTAGAGGCGGCACAGTGGTTAGCACTGCTGCTTTACAGCGTCAGTGACTGGGGTTCGATTCCTGGCTTGGGTCACAGTCTGCGTGGGTTTCCTCCAGGTGCTCCGGTTTCCTTCCCTAGTCTAAAAGACGTGCTGGTTAGGTGCGTTGACCCGAACAGGCGCTGGAGTGTGGCAGCTAGGGGAATTTCACAGCAACTTCAATGCAAGCCTTACTTGTGACTAATGAATAAATAAACTTTATGTCATGTTATATCACATAATATCCCCATATGCCACACTGTATCACACCACAAACACCTGTTTTTCACACTATGTCACATAATACCCCCCGTATATCACACTGTACCACACCATACCCCTGTATATCACACTACACCGCATTGTACCCTGAATAGTACAATATTTCACACCACATAGTGGGGGGTAGTCCTTATGAAGTGAGCTACTTCACGAGTGTTGACCTTGCCTTCACGAGACCTGGGCTCAGCTGCTCTGGCTTACAGTACGCAATCAGAGGCACTGCTCAATGATACAAACTCCACTACCTTGTAGACATCTTGGGAATGACTAAGGGTAAGGGAGGAAACCTAACAGAAAGTCCAGAGTGGAGCTCCATAAGGCGATCATGTGCCACAGGCTGCCTGCGACGGTGGGAGAGATCATTGCACAACTCATTGGACAAATACCACCCACCTCAAGCTGGGCAATCCATGGTCAGTAATGTACCACCTGCTCCACTGGATGCTTAGAGCTTAGGAAAAAGGATTCCAGCCTTTCGCTTTGCAACTTAGAACGTTAGAACTATATATCCGGGCCTGCACAGACTGATGCTTGTCGACAACGATTTAATGTGGACATTGCAGTACAGACGTGTCTCCTTGCAAGCAGGTCACTAAGGGCGGTTGGTGACTAGTGGGGTGCCCCAGGGGTCGGTGCTGGGGCCTCAGCTATTTACCATTTATATAGATGATCTGGAGGAGGGAACCGAGTGCAGGGTGTCGAAATTTGCTGATGACACCAAGATTGGGGGAAAGGCAAATTGTGCGGAGGGTGTAGAGAGTCTGCAGAAGGATCTAGATAAGCTGGGCGAATGGGCCAGGAAATGGCAAATGGAATTTAATGTTGGCAAATGTGAGGTGGTCCACTTTGGTAGGAAGAATGGTAGGAAGGACTATTACTTACGTGGCGAAAAACTGCAGCAGGCGACGGTGCAGAGGGACCTCGGGGTCCTTGTGCATGAGTCGCAAAAACCCAGCTTGCAGGTGCAGCAGGTGGTCAGGAAGGCGAATGGGATGCTGGCCTTCATAGCGAGGGGGATTGAATATAAAAGTAGGGAGGTATTGCTGCAGCTGTATAGGGCATTGGTGAGGCCGCAGCTGGAGTACTGTGTGCAGTTTTGGGCGCCGCACCTGCGCAAGGATATTTTAGCCCTGGAGGGAGTGCAGAGGAGGTTTACTAGGCTGATACCGGAGTTGAGGGGATTGAGCTATGAGGAGAGGCTGAATAAACTGGGCTTGTACTCGTTAGAGTTTAGAAGAATGAGGGGAGATCTCATTGAGACGTATAAGATGATGAATGGGATGGATAGGATAGAGGTGGAGAGACTCTTCCCGCTCAAAAAAGACAGTAGGACTAGGGGGCACAGCCTCAAGATAAAGGGGAGGCGGTTTGGAACGGAGTTGAGGAGGAACTTCTTCACTCAGAGGGTGGTGAATCTCTGGAATTCTCTGCCCGTTGAAGTGGTGGAGGCTGCCTCGCTAAATATTTTTAAGAAGCGGGTTGATGGGTTCTTGATAAGAGAGGGGATTAAGGGTTATGGGGAGAGGGCGGGAAAGTGGAACTGAGCCACGACAGATCAACCATGATCTTATTGAATGGCGGGGCAGGCTCGAAGGGCTAGATGGCCTACTCCTGCTCCTATTTCTTATGTTCTTATGTTCTTATGAAGCAAGATTACACTTTTTACTGGCAGGCTAGAAACCCAGAAGAGTCAAGACAGCATGGAGTTGGCTTCACAATCAAAAACCCCTTGCTCAGTATGCTAGAACTGCCCATAAATGGCTCAGAACACATATTGTCCATCTGATTATCTGCCGCTCTTACATGAGAATATCTGCTCAGCATCTATGTCCCAGCACTATGTCCCTAGGCCAATATACGTGCTGAGAATCTATGTGCCAACACTGCATGGCAGCACTGTGGCCCAGTGGTCAGCACTGCTGCCACACAGCACCAGGAACTCAGGTTCGATTCTCAGCTTGGGTTTGTGTGGACTCTACACGTTCTCCCCATGTCTGCACGCATTTCCTCTGGGTCCAAAAGACATACTGGTTAGGCGCATTGACCATGCTAAATTCTCCCTCAGTGTACCCGAACGGGGTGCCAGAATGTGGCGATTGGGGATTTTCACAGTAACTTCATTGCAGTGTTGATGTAAGCTTACTTGTGACTCAAATAAATAAACTTAAACTGTGTTTCTAGATCAATATACCTGCTCAGCATTTATACCCCAACACAGTGTTGCTAGACTAATATACCTGCCCAGTCTCTGTACCCAACACTGTGCTCCTGGATTAGTATATCTACTCAGTATCTATACACAACACTATGTTCCTTGACCAGTATATTTACCCAGCATCTATACCCCAACACTGTGCTCCTGGATCAGTATATCTGCTCAGTATCTATAATCCCAACGCTGTGTTCCTGGACCAGTATACCTGCTCAGTATCTATACTCCAACACTCTGTTCCTCACCTGAAGTTAAAGAGTAGTTTTACAAGAAACACTAAGACATCTTCAGCAGCATCCCTAACACCAAACATCCATTCCTGCTAAGGAACATTAATGTCAGTGTTGGGACCAACCATGACTCATGACCTTCCTGCCTTGGTAGACATGGCATAGGAAGAATGAATTGGAATGGATAAAGACTGGGGTTGTTGTGTTTCTACCACAACCTCTGCGTCACCAACTTATCCTTTCAAACTTATGCTCTGTTGCTAGATTTCAAGATTGCAGAGATGGCAACAGATGGACGTCATCATCATCAGGCAAGCCTCAATAAACAGTATTCTAATTTCACAGTGCAGACTGCAACAGCAACCACTCCATGGCATGCAGCGAAGTTAGATTTCAGCCAAAGAACATATATGATTCCAAGCAAAATTGTCATCTGTGCATCAACACTATCACAGGTACAGGAGCTTCTCCATTCTCTTGAACATGCCCTTCAAAGCACTCCTTTAGAGGATTCAGAGACCAAGTGGGTCCATGTTAGAGACTTCATCTATAACTCAGCAATGACCACCTTTCGCAAATGTGAGAAGCAGAATATAGACTGGTTTCAAGCTCACTTTGAGAAGATGGAACAAGTTATAGTTGCCAAGGGTACTGCACTGTTGAACTACAAGTAAGCCCCCAGTGAGAAAACATCCTCACCACTTCAAGCCACCAGAAGCACTGTGCAAAGAACAGCTTAGCACTGTGCAAATGACTACTGGCAACACCAATGCGGTCGTATCCAAACAGCCTGTGATGCTAGAAACATCAGAGAAATTTACGACAGCATAGGGAAAGCTTTTGGGCCAATCAAGATGACCACCCCTCGACCAAAGCAAGCAAATGAATTGCTGGGTGGAGCACTACAAGCAGCGTTCCAGGGAAAACATTGTCACTGATGCCGCTCTCAATGCAGTTCAGCTTCTGCCATGCATGGATGAGTCAGACAAACAGCCAATAGAACCAGAGCTCAGTAACGTCATTCATTCTCTATCCAGCAGGAAGGCACCAGGAAAGAACGGCATTACTCCTGAAATAATCACGGACACCAAGCCAGCTATACTCTCAAAACTCCATGAACAACTTTGCCAATGCTGGGATGAGGGAGCAGTACCACAGGATCTGCACTATGCCAACATCATCATCCTCCACAAGGACAAGGGTGACCGTAGTAACTGCAACAGCTCAGCACAGCAGGGAAAGCCTTTGCCCAAACCATTACAAACAGACTTCAGATGCTGGCTGATCATGTCTACCCTGAGGCACAGTACGGCTTTCCTGGAGAGTGATTCGCTATTGACATGCTATTCTCCCTTTGCCAGCTACAGGAAAATGCCTTGAACAACGAATGCCCCTCTACATCAACTTCATCAATCTCATCAAAACCTTTAACCTCATCAACAGATGTGGTCTCTTCAGTCTATTACCAAAGATCAGGGTGATTTTCCCAGAAAGAAACTGAGTGTCGAATGGGCAGGAAAACGGGAGATTTTCCCACCCATTGTTTGGGTGCACTCACAGAGACTGCCAGGAGCTTCACGCTGGTAAGGCGGTGGCAGGAGTGGGTGGGGGGAGGCCTAATCCCACCGGAGAGGCCAGTATCAGCACATTGAGCATGCACCAATCTGTCAACAAGGAAATCAGCACACGCGCAGTGCCCCGTTATAAAAGTGCATGATGCGTCATCTTTTTGGCGTCCCAATCTTGAGAAATGGTGTGCACACACCAAAGGGTCACTGATTGGTTTGGCAGGGTCTGGCTCATTCTTTGCAGTGCAGCCTCTTGTCTCTCCTCTTTTTACTCCCACCTTCTTTGTTATCCTCCATACATGATCAGCTAGCAACCTACTCAAACTTGTCCACCTCAGAGTGAAGATGAAAGTATGGAAAGTCCTCATCAGGGACCTTCTCTACACTGATAACGCTGCATTAATTTCCCACACGGAAGTGTGTCTGTGGGGACTCATTGACAGGTTTGTGCTGCTTGTAATGAATTCAGCCTAACCATCAGCCTCAAGAAAATAAAAATTATGGGACATCAGAAATATTCCATCTATTAACATTAGTGGCCATAATCTGAAAGGGCTCAACCATTACCAGCAACCTATCTCTTGACACAGAAATCAACAGGCACATTGGAAAGGAGTTTGCTGCCATGTGCAGATTGACTAAGAGGGTGTAGGAAATGGCATACTCACATGAAACACAAAAGCTTGAGTGCTTCAAGCCTGCATCTTCAGTATTCTGCTCTATGGCAGCGAGGCCTGGACAATGAACGTCAACCAAGAATGATGCTTCAATGTATTCCGTCTTTGCTGCCTCTGACGAACCCTTGGCATCAGGTGGCAGAACTGCATTTCCAAGTCCACAAGGTAGATAATGTCCCAAGTAGCGTACCGTACCGAACCAGCAGTATTTGAGGTGGGTTGGACATGTGAGTCACATGGCACAATCCCCAAGGGCATATTGTACAGCCAGCTCACCACCAATATCAGACCTACTCACTGCCCATCTCTTTGTTTCAAAAACATCTGCAAATGTGACATGAAGTTCTGCGACATGGACCACAAGCATTGGGAGCAAGCTGCCAGTGAATGGTGGAGTTGGTGGACAACAATGAAGGTAGGAGTGAAAAGAGGAGAGACAAGAGATGGCACCGCAAAAAGTGAGCCAGACACCGACAAATCAATGAGTGACCCTTTGGCGCGCACACACTGCCTCTCAAGCCACACTACAACACACCACACCCCTGCACACCACACTATATCATACCATATCCCTGCACACCACACTATATTGCACCATACCCTGTACACTACGCTATTTCACACCATAATCTGTATATCACACAATAACACACCATATCCATGTATCAAACTATATCACACCATACCCATGTATTTCACACTATACCACACCATGTCCCTGTATATCACACTATACCACACCATATCCCTGTATATTACATTATATCACACCATATCCCTGTATATCACACTACATCATACCACATCCCTGCATATCATGTTATATCATCCCATATTCCTGTATATAACACTTTATCACATCATTCCACTGTATATCACATGTATCACATCATACCACTATATATGAGGTAGGCAGTGGTGTATGGTATTGTCACTGGATTAGTAATCCAGAGACCCAGGGTAATACTCTGGGGACAGTGCCAGCCAATGACCATCTCCAATGAAAGAATCTAACAATCGTCCCCTTGACATTTAATGACATTATCATTGTTGACTCCCTGAGTATCAACATCCTGTGGGTTACTATTGATCAGAAAATGAACTGGACTAGCCATATAAATAATAGCCACAATGCAGGTCAAAGGCTAGAAATTCTGTGATGGCTAACACACCTCCTGACAGCTAAAGCCTGTCCACAATCTACAAGGCAGTGTAAGGCATATGATGGAATACTCTCCCTTTGCCTGGGTAGTGCAGCTTCAACAACACTCAAGAAATTCGACAACATCCAGAACAAAGCAGCCCACTCAATTCACACCCCTTCCACAAACGATCACTCCCTCTACCACTGACGGACAATAGCAAAATGCAGTGCATAATATCACCAAAGCTCCGTAGATCGTGTATTCCAAACCCATGACCATTACCCTCTAGAAGGCCAGTTTATACATGGGAATACCCCAATAAGTCAACTGACTTGGAACAATGCCGTTCCTTCACTGTCGCTGGGTCAAAATCCTGGAACTCTCTCCCTAACAGCACTGTTGACTGCAGAAGAAGGTTGAAGAAGGCAGCTTACCACTTTCCTTCTGAAGGGAAATAAGGAATGGGCAATGAATGCTGACCTGCCAGCAAAGCCGACATTGCTCAAACTAATTTCACAAAATATCACACAATATAACATTATATCACGCCATATCCTTGTGCCTCACAATGTACACTATACCCTTGTATATTGCACTGTAACATACCTAATCCAGAGTGTACAAAACTATTCCACCTGTAAGTAATCACACTAACCTACACCATACTCCTTGCAAAATTATACCCCTGCACAGCAAACCATGCCACAGCCCTCTATTTCACATCACACAGCTCAATATCACACTATGTTGCCATACATCATACAACATCATATCAACAAAAGCATAGCATCACACACTGTACCCTCCACGATATCACATTCTATCACACCATATATTAACCATATCATACTGTATCACACTATACACCGTATCCACTAAAGCACACTACACATTACCAGTCTTTGCTATGCTCCCAGCCAATGAGTCACTGAGACAATGTGGGGAAAAATGGCAACATCTTAACAGAGGAAGACCCCTGTCCCCTGTCCCTCCCCCTGAGCAGCAATGTGACATTAACCAGATAATCTGTTTTTGTGAAGTTAATTGAGGGGTGAATATTGACCAGAACACCAGAGATAACTCCCATTCTCTGCTTCAGAAAAATGCCATGGGGTCTTCTACATCCACCTGAGGGGGCAGATGTGGCCTCAGCATTTCATCCAAAAGCTGACACCTCCAACAGTGCAGCATTACTTCAGTATGTAACTAAAGCACTGTTTATGTGCTCAAAAGCTGTATTTGATCTTGAATCCATAACCTGTTATGATGTGTAAATTGGAGAAATTCAAAATAACCAAATAAACAGCATATTTAACACTGTAAAATGTCCAAAGGCATTTCATGAGAGCAGAATTAAATGCCTAATTTGAGGAGCTGTTAGAGGTCAGAGAGTGTGGTCAGATAGAGGAATGGGACTCTGTGTGAGTTAGGATGGGGGCAGCAAGAATTTGGGATGATCTCAAGTTAATGGTGAGTGGACGATGAGCAACTTACCATGAGAGGGTCAGAATAGCCAGACTGGAGGGTACAAAAATACCGATGAAGGATTCAGCAGTTGACAAATTGAGGCCAAAGTTACACAAATACAGATTTACGGAATGGTTACAGCACAGGAGGCCATTCAGCCCACTAGATGCATGTCAGCTCTCTGCAAGAGCAATACAGCTACTGCCATTCATCACCTACAGTCCTACAATCGTTTTCTCGGTAGATACTTACCAATTGCCTTTAGAAAATCGCAACTGAACCTGGCTCTACCACATAGTACATTCCAGACCCAAACCACTTGCTGCATTAACAAGTTCTTCATATCACCATTGGTTCTATTGCCATTCGCTTTAAATTGGCAAACTCTGTTTCTCAACCTTTCCACATGTCGGAGCAGGTGATCCAGGTGATGTGGTCGGCCTCACCTCAGGGTCAAATAGACTGTCAAGGTGCAATCTGAGCCAGTGAGCAAACAGGGGAGGTGGAACATCACTCTAATGACAGTGTCTGACCTACCTCAACAACCAGCAAGGATGATACAGTGGTTAGAACTACTGCCTCATAACGCCAGGGATCTGAGTTCGATTCTGACCTTGGGTGACTGTCTATGTGGAGTATGCATATTTTCCCGTGTCTGTGCAGGTTTCCTCCGGGAGCTCCAGCTTCCTCCCACAGTCCAATAATGTGCAAGTTAGGTGGATTGGCCATGTTAAATTGCCCCTTAATTACCAAAGATGTATGTATAGATTAGATGGATTAACCGTGATAAAGCACAGGGTTACAAGGGTAGGGTGGAGGGGAGGGCTGGAGTGGGATGAACCAATGCAGACTGGATGGCCTCTGTAGGGATTCTATAGTTCTATGTCACTCACAGCCACTGCAGTATTACTCCAATCTGGACTGTGAGAAATCTCCTTGTGTCCCATACACACAGTAAATGGCAAGAAAACAGTATGGTCAAATTTATCCAGGGCTTGTTTTGAACCTGATGATAATGCTATGTTAATCATAAAATTAAAGGTCATCACAGGGATTTGGATTAGGCAAGGATCGCTGTTCTGTGACTGAAAACGCTCAAGCTCCAGTTCAGTCAGATAGTCAGGAATCGTGTCTGCACTACAGCCTTCAAATATGCTCTTGCTAACTGACTGCTTCAAATTCCTCAATGTCACTTCAGAAAATAAACAGGTCAGTCAGTGAGACAAAAATACCTTCCACATTTGAAAGATCAGTTGGGAAATGTGGAGTCTCTGTCACCAAAACCTTTGACATTACAAGTCAATGATAAACACAAATTCCAATGTTCTCCAAGAAAGATGACGAGGATGCCCATCAATAAACAATCCATTCAGACATATTCGTACGTTGATATAATTTCATCTATTCTCCTCCAGCAAACTTGGAATTCATGATTTAAAGATCACCCTTAATCCGGCAAAATACACTACCTTTCATATTTTTTCTACTTCCTTTATCTTGGAATATTTGTAAACCTACCTGAGCACTGTTATAAAACAACAAAAATGAAAAGTCAGCCTCTTATACTCCCCCATACCTCTTTCTCAATCTATCAACCACGGGCACCTGTCGCAACTACGATCATTTTCGGAAATGGCTCAATTCCTTTCCTTCATTTAAATATTCCTTCCCAGAGAAAATTAAATTGTCAAACCTGTAAATCAGAGATAATACGTTGTCTTTTCTGGGGCTGACAGCAGTTCTCCGACATCAGTGAGAAATGTGCCTTCCTTTCATAATCCTTCAGTCAGCAGTGCTTGGGTTAAATCCAGACTGTCTCTTGTTTAAGAGCGTGTGAATGTGTAGGAGAGTGAGAGAGAGTGGGTGCGTGCCTGAGATTTGTACGGTTGTTGTGTAAATGTGAGGGAAGTGTGTAAGTGACTCTTATCTGTTGGCAGACTGTGTGTATAAGTGTGTAAGCTTTTTGTGTGGGACCGAGAGAGAGAGGGTGTGTAAGCTTCTGTCTGTGACTCTGTCAGCAGGGTGCTGTGCAAAGAATTGAAAAGAATACTTTACAAAATTCCCAGCCCTGGATGTCTCAACCAATTGGCTTCCACATGAAGCAAAGTAGGCTGGGTCTATGCACCTAAGTCTTGGGTAACGAGGAAGTGAATGAAATATCAGGGATAGGCTTTCAGGAAGTGCACAGACACTGCTCAGAAAGAATGCAGAGACTTGCTGGGTGAGATAACTTCTAAGGGGAGTGCAGTGAGAGCATGGCAGTCTTAGCAGGGCAGGTAGTGACCATGCAGTCACAGTGTGAACATGTTCTTTCAAAACATCCCACAAGATCTGTACGATGTATGGGTGAAGGCAGAGCAAGAGAAAGAGAGATTATAAGGAATAAAAGTTGGAGTCCAAAATTTGAAATTAAATGTCTAGTTCCAGCCTATCTTTTATGCATGCAGAGACAAGGTTGTCCAACAAGCTTCAGCTTGTATATCTGTAAAATCAGATGAAGAATCCTTGCAGTTGTTAGTTACGAGGGTGAAATCAGTAGGCAAGGGGGCAGGAAGAGCTGTGTAATGTTAATCGATGATATCAGTTGTAAAGTTTGAGGGGAGATAAAGATAGTGGGTGGAATTTTCTGACCCGTTTCTGAGCCATGCTTTCCAGTGATAGCCATTGACCGGTGAGATTTTATGGTCCCACCAATATCTACGCCATTTTACCTGTCTCGCCTATCCCGCTGCTGGGGAACCCGCTATTTGTGTGTGTGTGTGTGTGTGTGTGTGTGTGTGTGTGTGTGTGTGTGCTATTAGTTGCCTTTGGAAGGACCAAACGATCCTGCTGGCAAGGAGAGCCAAAAATCCCATCCATAGGCCCTCATCTTCGAGTCTCTGGATGGTTGTATCCCAGAGGTACTATGGGAAATATGCTACAGGATCCCTCAGAAGTCCCAGTGCAAGATCTCTGTGGAAATTGGCTAGGAAATTTCAACTTCCATTGATAAAATTCCCCTGCATCCAGAACACTTTGAAAACATCTCCAGTAGTGCATTGGAGTTGGAGACATTGAGAAATTCTGACACCCATACTTGGATATTTATGCAGGAAAATTTAGACAGACTTCCCACTTGGCCCAATATACAACTTGTATAAATTACTGAAGGTGTGGTTGCTAAATTTGCTGACAAGACAAAGATAGGAAAGTAAGTTGTGAAGAGGATGTAAGGAAGCTGCAGAGGGACATAGGTAAGTTCAGTGAGTGGACAAAAATCTAGCAAATGGAGTATAATCTAGGAAAATGTGAAATTGTCCATTTTGGCAGGAAGAATAATAAATAAGCTTATTTTTGAAATGGTGAGAGATTGCAGAGCTCTGGGATGCAGAAGGATCTGGGTGTCCTAGTGCATGAATCATAAAAGGCTCATGTACAGGGACAGCCAAAAATTAGGAAGACTAATTGAATGTTATTATTTATTGTGGGGGGAATTGATCACAAAAGTAGGGAGATATGCTTCATTGTACAGTGTATTGACGAGACCACATCTGGAGTAATGTGTACAATATTGGTCTTTTTGTTTAAGAAAAGATGTAACTACATCAGAAGCAGTTCAGGGAAGCTTCATTAGACTAATACCAGGAACGGGTGGGTTGCCCTATGAGGAAAGATTGGAGGGATTAAGTTTGCATCCACTAGAGTTTAGAAGAGTAAGAGGCGACATGATCAAAAACCTTTCAGAGCCTGAGGGGTATTGACTGGGTGGATGTGGAGAGGATGTTTCTTCTTTATGGAGAATCTAGAACTCGGGGTCACTGTTTAAAAATAAGGGGTCAGTCATTTAAACACAGTAAGAAGTCTCACAACACCAGGTTAAAGTCCAACAAGTTTATTTGATAGTAAACCCACAAGCTTTCGGAATGCTGTTCCTTTGTCAGGTCGTTTAAGACAGATATGAGGAGAAATATTTTTCTCTCAGAGGGACATGAGTCTTCCTGAAAAGGCAGTGAATATTTTAAGGCAGAGCTAAATAGATTCTTGATTAACAAGGGGATGAAAGTTATTGGCAGTCATTAGGAATGTTGGATTGTGCTTATTTATTGAATCACAGACCAGACTCGAGGGTCCGAGTGGCCTATCCTGCTCTTAATTCATATGTTTGTATGACCTTCCGACACCAACTTATACACCCCCCCCCCCTCCCCCCACCCGGACCAACCCTCAGAGTCCTCCTGACCCTTTAAGCTCACGATTCTCTGATCCCACATTCGAGTCTGTGTCCCTTGGACTTCGAGAAGCTGAGATAAGGGTTGCACCGTTGGGAATGATCAGGACCAGAATTCTTTAAGGATAAGAGTTTCAGAGATGAAAGTGAAGGTGTGGTTAAGCTAATCTGTTTGTCACTGAACAATACTGAACAGAGTTTACATCACTTATCCTGAATTTGTATTGCTTTGTGCTGATATGCATGAGCCAGTTGATGTTAAAGCACTGTTTCATGCAGCTCCTGTGTGAGAAAGCTTATTTGAAAGGTGATCTCCCACAATGCTTGCATCACTGCTAAACAAGTAACAGTTCACAAACCTGTTCTGTATTATAGTGGGGAGCGAGCTCTCAGAACACAGGGTGGAGATGATTAAATAAAACCACATCCTTTGCCCAGAACATCAAACTGCTTAGCTTCCAATTTCATTAAGTGGCTTGTAATCATTCACAAATAAAACGTGCTGTGGTTACAACTCATGAGCAGAAAGCAGCAGCAGCAGCAATCAGTGATCTCTGTCAAGTGGAGTTAAAAATAGTCAGTTAGTCACAGAGAGCTGTGAGGCCCACACCACTCCTCTGTATTTTACTTTAATTAATGAGGAGGCTCGGTAATGGTTTTGTCTTTTCAACTTCTTTAACAATTATTCTGATAATGGTGTAACCTAAACCAGGGTCAATATTCTGGCATTAGGAAATTATCATGCCACATTAGTGGTCGGTAATGGCTATTGCCGTAAAAGAGAAAGCCCAGTCATCCTTCCATGAACTTCACTCATACCACTATTAACAACAACGTGCATTTATATAGCACCTTTAATGCAGAAAAAATGATTACAGGAATTTAATCACACAACTGCTGAGAAAATGAAGGAGTGATTGGGACAGGCAGTCAAAAAGTGGGTCAAAGGGTGCATTTTAAAGATGGTCTGGGTCTTAAAGGAAAAGAAAGAGGCAGCAAGGTTAGGCCTACATAAACTTACACAGCGGTATGCCTCAGGGATCAGTGCTGGGCCCACTGCTATTTGTCATTTATATTAATGATTTGGATGAGAATATAGGGGGCATGGTTAGTAAGCCTGTAAATGACACCAAGATTGGTGGCATAATGGACAGTGAGGAAGGTTATCTCCAATTACAGTGGCATCTTGATCAATTGGGCCAGTGGGCTGATGAATGGCAGGTGGAGTTTAATTTAGACAAACGCGAGGTAATGCATTTTGATAGATTGAACCAGGGCAGGACTTACTCAGTTAATGGTAGGGCACTGGGAAGACTTACAGAACAAAGATCTAGGAGTACATGTTCATAGCTCCTTGAAAGTGGAGTCACAGGTGGACAGAGTGGTGAAGAAGGCATTCGGCATACTTGGTTTCATCGGTCAGGACATTGAATACAGGGGCTGGGATGTCTTGTTGAAGTTGTACAAGACATTGGAAAAGCCACACTTGGAATACTGTGCGCAATTCTGGTCACCCTATTATAGAAAGGATATTATTAAACTAGAAAGAGTGCAGAAAAGATTTACTAGGATGCTACCGGGATTTGATGGATTGAGTTATAAGGAGAGGCTGAATAGACTGGGACTTTTTTCTCTGGAGTGTAGGAGGCGTGGATAGAGGATTGGCTGTCAAATAGGAGGCAGAGAGTGGGGGTCAATGGGTGCTATTCGGATTGGCGGTTGGTGACTAATGGAGTGCCCCAGGGGTCGGTGCTGGGGCCTCAGCTATTTACCATTTATATAGATGATCTGGAGGAGGGAACCGAGTGTATGGTGTTGAAATTTGCTGATGACACCAAGATTGGTGGAACGGCAAATTGCACGGAGGGTGTGGAGAGTCTGCAGAAGGATCTAGATAGGCTGGGCGAATGGGCCAGGAACTGGCAAATGGAATTTAATGTTGGCAAATGTGAGGTTGTCCACTTTGGTTGGAATAATGGTAGGAAGGACTATTACTTACGTGGCGAAAAACTGCAATATGCGATGGTGCAGAGGGACCTCGGGGTCCTTGTGCATGAGTCGCAAAAACCCAGCCTGCAGGTGCAGCAGGTGGTCAGGAAGGCAAATGGGATGCTGGCCTTCATAGCGAGGGGGATTGAATATAAAAGTAGGGAGGTCTTGCTGCAGCTGTATAGGGCACTGGTGAGGCCGCAGCTGGAGTACTGTGTGCAGTTTTGGTCACCGCACTTACGCAAGGATATTTTGGCCTTGGAGGGAGTGCAGAGGAGGTTTACTAGGCTGATTCCGGAGTTGAGGGGGTTGAACTATGAGGAGAGGCTGAATAATCTAGGCTTGTACTAGTTAGAGTTTAGAAGAATGAGGGGAGATCTCATTGAGACATATAAGATGTTGAATGGGATGGATAGGATAGAGGTGGAGAGGCTCTTCCCGCTCAGAAAGGACAGTAGGACTAGAGGGCACAGCCTCAAGATAAAGGGGGGGCGGTTTAGAACGGAGTTGAGGAGGAACTTCTTCACTCAAAGGGTGGTGAATCTCTGGAATTCTCTGTCCGTTGAAGTGGTGGAGGCTGCCTCGCTAAATATTTTTAAGACGCGGGTTGATAGGTTTTTGATAGGCAAAGGGATTAAGGGTTATGGGGAGAGGGCGGGAATGTGGAACTGAGCCACGACAGATCAGCCATGATCTTACTGAATGGCGGCGCAGGCTCGAGGGGCTAGATGGCCTACTCCTGCTCCTATTTCTTATGTTCTTATGTTCTGAGGGGTGATGTTATAGAGGTCTATAAAATAATGAGGGGCATAGACAAAATAGATAGTCAATATCTTTTCCCAAAGGTAGGGGAGTCTAAAACTAGAGGGCATAGGTCTAAGGTGAGAACGGAGAGATACAAAAGTGTCCAGAGGGGCAATTTTTTCACACACAGAGTGGTGAGTGTCTGGAACAAGCTGCCAAAGGTAGTAGTAGAGGCAGGTACAATTTTATCTTTTAAAAAGCATTTAGTAGTTACATGGGTACAATGAGTATAGAGGAATATGGGCCAAATATGGGCAATTAGGATTAGCTTAGGGGTTTAAAAAAATAAGGGCGGCATGGACAATTCAAAGGGCCTGTTTCCATGCTGTAAACCTCTATGACTCTATATACAGCACAGAAACAGGTAATTTGGCCCCATTAGTCAATGCTGGTGTTTATGTTCCAGGTTTCCCCCATCTTTTTTCACATAAATCTATCACTGTATCCCTCTATTCCCTTCTTTCTCATATATGTGTCTAGGTTTTCCTTAAATGTAACTATACTACTCTCTTCAACCACTGACTGGAGTGTTCAGCTCCAGATTTGTACCACTGTCTGGATGAAGACAATTCCTGCTGAATTCCCAATTTGGATTGATTGGGGACCATTTTATTTTGATGGCCTCGAGTTTTGCTCTTCCCCATAAAAGGAAACATTCTCTCTGCATCCACTCAACCAAAAACTTTCAAAGTTACATCAGGCTTCTTTTTTTCAAGAGAGGAGACACAGCCAGACTGTGCCAGTCTTTCACCATCCTTTGTGTAATGTGGTGAGCAGAACAGCAATGGTATCCAGCATCCTGAGAAGTCTGGAGAGAATAAATAGGAGGAAAGTGTTCCCACTGGTGAAAGGAACACAAATGAGAGGTCAGGGATTTAAAGTAATTAGTAAATTAAGCAAAAGAGATAGCAGAAGAAAACATTTTACGCCATGAATGAATGGTGAGTGAATAAACTGCCTGAGTGTGTGGTGGAAGCATGTTCAACTGAGACATACAAAAGGTCATTGAAAAGTTAGTTGGAAAGGAAGAATGTGCAGAGACAGGAGACTAGGCAGGGAGAGGGGGAGAGGGAGAGGGAAGGGGAATGGCATGAATGACTCATTAGGAAAGCCATTCAGACACAATGGGCCAAGTAGCCTCTTTCTACCCCCTACCAATTCTATAATGCAGTGTTCACAAATATAAAAATGAAGTTTTAAGTACTGAACTTCAAAATGTGAATACAAGGATCAGCGCATATACATTACATCAAGTACATTAAGTTTTGAAAAATTACCCCATACTTATTCTACACCTTGTGTACACTGAGACTCTGGGCATGGGTTCTGGATGATTCTTGGATGATCTGGATGGTTTAAGCTCATCTGTTGGGTGAAGAATGCGAGGGGCACACAAAGGGGCCAGAATTGGAGGAATTCTTGGGGATTAACACTGACACTGTAGAAGGGTCATTAAGACCTGAAACATTGGCCGGAACTTTCTTGCTGGTGGAAACTTTTGGTTCCACTGATGGCATGCCCTGCTGCGGGATTCCTGATGGAATAGGGTGGAGTCAATGGAAAATTCCGTTGAATTTGAATTTAATTTAGATTGGGCCATGAAGAAGCTCTTACCGCAGCACCTTCCAATGAGAAATCCCACTGATAGTGGGAGAACCAGAAGATCCCATCAGCAGCCAATAGTATGCCACCTCCCACCACGAATAAGATGCTGCAGGGAGGCCAAAAAATCCCACCCATTAACTTTTGTTTCTTTGCACAGATGCTGCTAGAGCTGTTGAGTTTATCCAGTCATTTCTGCTGTTATTTCCGACAAGAAGCTTGACCTGTCCAGTAAAGGTTTGTATGCTGTCGTGAGTGATTCACCATGCCACTTCACCACTGACAAAGTTCAGTTCAGAGGCATGAAGGAACACTCATCAATTGTCACTCAATCAGTGAAACCAAATCAATACTCAAAAGCTCCACATAACTCAGCTACCAAACTCATTAACCATTTCTACATCACCAGCACATTGATCGCAGTATGTACCAACTACAGGATACACTTCACCAATATTGCTTTACCAGCAATTCCAGATTTGACATCTCTATTTTTTTGTGAGTTATCTCATAGCTTAATCTATGCTGGGAAGGTTTCCCTTTACTCATGAATGACTTAGGTCTGACTTCTAAATTACTTTATTTACATCATACATATATACTTAGAAAGTACATCTCCTGTATAGTCTCTAGCATGACTGTCATTGTTCCATCATAATGTACATCACACTCATTATCACAATTATTAACTCATCATGCTAAATCCCCTCCCCTCTTAAGTATAATGTCAACTTTATTAATAAAAATGTTATATTATATCCTAGCCTATTTACAACTCTTTTTCAACTTCTGTACCTTCTTTGCCATTGCAAATTCTGTCCAACTCCCACACGTCCCCTTCAAATTACTGTTCTAAAGGATTCAATCTTTCACAGTGTTCTCAGCTCTCATAGGGAGAACTGTGCTTACATATAAGGGCTGTTGTCATCCAGAAGGAAGACAAGCCCTCACATGTAAACACAACACACTTAGGCCTGCCTAGTCTGTTAAACTGCTTGATCAACTGTCAGGTCATCTTTTATCTATTTAGCAAAAAATGTGAGTGTGAGTAAGTTCATCTTTCAATGAACTATACCAAAGAATGAACAGCTAGCTTATACAGGTCTGCAGGAAAGAATTCCACAGTTGCCCTTGGGCTTTGGGATCCCTGATTGAACACTTCTTGCTTGATTACAAGGTTCAGTTTTTGGCTGAAGTCTGCGTTGAATGCTTTTAGAACAGTTAAAGCCTGCAGATGTCCCTTCTACCCCTGAGGAGGACATCATCAGTGGCGATAGGCTGTACAGCAGAGAGGAATGGACTAACCTTTTGCTTCTGCTGCTTGGCATGTAAACACTGCTTGATACTTTAGTAAGTGTTGTTCCAAAAACCGCAACACTGGCTCTCTGTGGGTCTTTGAGGTTTTTGAACAAATGCACAAGGAACAATGACTGCTGAACCAGTACGAACATTGCTACCAATTCTCCGTGTGCTTCTCGCCAAGATGATTATTCCTTTGAAAAATTCTCCATCCAATTTCTCTCCATGAGTGTCTGTTAATGGCACTAAATCATTGCCACCATGTTTCATAGCTTATCTGCTAGCCTAATCTAGAGGAAAGGTTTCTCTTCACTCACAAGTGATCTAGCTCTGACTCAGGTAGGATACTTCAGAAATAAGCAAAATACTGCCAATGCTGGAAACTGAAACTAGAACAGAGGACGCTGGAAAAATTCAGCAGGTCTGCCAGCATCTGTCAGGAGAGAAACCGTACAGAATGTAGCGGTGCAGTCATTGCTAAAGTGTAAGATTGTAATAGTGCATTGTTAGAGATTTTAAAAGAGTTAGAATAGAGTTTTAGAAGCATAGAATGAGAGTAAAAGATAAAATTAGAGGGTATACAGAGCACAACTCGCAATGGTCTATTTAATCAAGATTCGGCTATGAAGAAGCTCTTACAGCAGCACCTTCCAAACCTGTAACCTTTCCTAACTAGAAGGACAGCAGTAGCAAACATGGGAACACCATAACCTGAAAATTCCCCTCCAAGACACCCTGACTTGGAACTCTATCATCATCCCTTCACCATCCCTGGGTCAAAATCATGGGAACTCTCTTCTTAATACTGCAACATTGCTTGAATCTGACTTTGTCTTAACTCATCTGCTGCTAAAACACAAGCATTTTCTACCTCTAGACTTGACTACTTAAACACACTTTTGACTGGCTTCCATACTCTATAACCTTACACTCATCCTAAACCCTGCCTCCCACTTCCTGACTCATGCCAAGTCCTGTTTGCACATCATCCTTGTGTTCACTAACCTATGTTGGTCCATGATTAAGAAACACCAATTTTAAAATTCTCATCTTTGTTTGCAAATCCCCTCTCCTCTCTATCTCTGTAATCTTCTCCAGTCCAATAATATCCCACGGTAACTCCTCTCCTTCCAATCTGGCCTCTTGAACATCCCCGATTATAACCATTCTACCATAGGTAGCCAGCTTTCAGTTGCCTAGGTCCACATTTTAGAATTCCCTAGCTAAATCTCTCCTTTTCTTGACCTACTTTTCATCCTTTAAGACGCTTCTTAAAATCTACCTTTTTGACACAACATTTGGTCATTTGACCTCGCATCCTGTCATGTGGTTTTGTGCAGGTTTTGTTCGATAATGCCAGCTGTGAAGTACTGTAAAGGCAATGCAGTTTTCTCAAGTTCAAGGCCAATACAGAAATACAAATTGTTGTTGATCTCAAAATCCCACCATGTGTCTTCCTCCACCTTTGCATTCCTTCAGTCTTTCTTTTTCTTATACATGTAGATAACTTTCAACAAAACATGGGGGAAGAAAATGGTGATTATTTTGCTTCAAAATTTCAAATTACTGTAATGATAACAAGTAACACACTTGCTGTGATGTAATTTCTGAAATTTATACATCACAAACCAAAGCACAATAGTTGTCTCATCAGTACACACTCTTATTATCTCCCTCACACACTCGCTCAATGTAATACATCCATGCGAGCCTGGAATTTCCTCCTGTACGGTTCACAGGTGAACAAAATTTCTGACCGAGTCTGGCAGAGCTCTAACAACAAACTGGAGACAGTCCGGAGAAAATTCTTGATTTCAAACCCGAGTAAAGCTTCTGAAATCCAACTTTTCTTTATTTTTTTTTATTTTGATTTGATTTGGTTTATTTTTGTATGTACAGTGAAAAGTATTGTTTCTTGCATGCTATACAGACAAAACATACTGCTCAAAGAGAAGGAAACGAGAGAGTGCAGAATGTAGTGTTACAGTCATAGCTCAGGTGTAGAGAAAGATCAACTTAATGAAAGGTAAGTCCATTCAAAAATCTGACAGCAGCAGGGAAGAAGCTATTCTGGAGTCGGATGGTACATGACCTTAGACGTTTGTATCTTTTTCCTGAAGGAAGAAGGTGGAAGAGAGAATGTCCGGAGTGCATGGGATCCTTAATTATGCTGGCTGATTTGCCAAAGCAGCAGGAAGTGTAGACAGAGTCAATCGTTGGTTTGCATGATAGATTGGCCTACATTCATGACCTTTTGTGGTACCTTGCGGTCTTGGACAGAGCAGGAGTCATACCATGCTTTGATACAACCAGAAAGAATGCTTTCTATCTGTAAAAGTTGGAGAGAGTTGCAGTTGACATGCCAAATTTCCTTAGTCTTCTGAGAAAGTAGAGGCATTGGTGGGCTTTCTTAACTATAGTGTCGGCATGGGGATACCAGGAAGATTGTTGGTGATCGGGTCACCTAAAAACTTGAAGCTCCTGACCCTTTCTACTTCATCCCCGTTGATGTAGACAGAAGCATGTTCTCCTTTACGCTTCCTGAAGTTGATGACAATCTGTTTTGTTTTGTTGATATTGAGGGAGAGATTATTATTGCCACATCAGTTCCCCAGATTCTCCATCTCAGTCCTGTACTCTGTCTCATCATTGTTTGAGACCGGACCCACTACAGTAGTGTCGTCAGCAAACTTGAAAATCGAAGTGGAGGGGAATTTGGCCACACAGTCATAGGTGTATAAGGAGTATTGAAGGAGTATATAAACAGTATAGTATAGGAGGGTTGAGAACACAGTCTTGTGGGGCACCATTGTTGAGGATAATTGTGGAGGAGGTGTTGTTGTCTATCCTTACTGATTGTGGTCTGTGAGTTAGGAGGTTCAGGATCCAGTCGCAGAGGGAGGTGCCGAGGCCCAGGCAATGGAGTTTGGAGATGAGTTTCATGGGGATAATAGCGTTGAAAAATAAGAAAAAAGTGCTTAAAGCAAAGGGGTAGGATTGGAGGAGATTGAAAAGAGTGGAAGCATCTTGCGAAATTAGAAGCACTGCTTTGACAGGGGGGAAGAGTTCACAAACTGAACACAACGATTGAAATCATAGCTACTGGTCAAAAATGCCAATTCCAAGACTGAGATTCATACAAGCGCTGCTGTTTCCAAAATAAGTCAGCTAAAGAAACAACAGACAATTCAATCATGTTACCACAAAAATATGTAACAATTTATTATATTTGCAATGTAGTTTTGGAAAGCAGAAAATGTCAGTTCCTGAGAAAGGTGGGAAAAGGCAATTCAGCGCCACCTGGTGGTGTTATGGGGATCAGGTTACAATTCAAATCTCTATTCGAATGCCACCTACTGGTGTTACTAGGAAAAATAACAAGTGACAATGTAACATGCTTGTAAGCATATTTTAATATCGGAATTTGCATAGGAAATATCTATGAAACAGTTTTAAATGCAATATTCAGCCAACACAAGTTTTAATATAATCCTTACATATATTTACTCTCTCATATGAACTGCGATGGATAAAATCCCTACACTGCAGCAGGAGGCAATTCAGCCCATCGAGTCTGCACCATCTCTCAAAAAAAAAGCATCTCAACCAGGACCACTGCCCTTCCTATCCCTGTAACCACACACAATTATCTTGGCCAATCCACATACCTTTGCACTTTAAGGAGCAGTTTAGCGTGGTTAACCCACCTAGCCCGCACACTTTTGGACTGTGGGAGGAAACCAGAGCGCTGGGAGGAAACTCACATAGACACAGGGAGAACATGCAATCTCCACACAGTGACTCAAGGCCAGAATTGAACCAGGTCGCCTAGCACAGTGCTAACCATGTGCCACCATGCTGGTCACATATTTACTTATATACACTTGTATTCCATATGCATTGTAGTGTATACATCTTTGCTATGTTCCATTTATGTATGACTGACCTACATTTTGATTTATTTGCTAACTACAGTAACAAACTCAATTGCACTTTTGTCTCTATTACATCCTAGTATTATATAATCTTGTACACTATTTATGCTCATGTATCTCTCAATAAATCACTGAATGAAATAATCTCATTCTTCAAGTGGGCCATAAGACCATTAGACGTTGGAGCAGAAAGTGGCCATTTGGCCTATCAAGTCTTCTTCACCATTAAATGAGATCATGACTGTTTCAATCTGATAATCCTCAACTTCACTTTCCTGCCTTATCCCCATAACCCTTGATTCCCTTACTGATTAAAAATGTCTATCTCAGCCTTGAACATACTTAATGACCCAGCCTCTACAGCTCTCTGCAGTAAAGAATTCCACAGATTCACACCCTCAGAGAAGAAATTCTTCCTTATAGCCATCTTAAATGGGTGACTCCTTACTCTGAGATTATGCCTTCCGATCTTAACTTTCCTACATGGAGAAACAACCTCTCAGCATCTACCCTATCAAGACCACTGAGAATCTTACATGTCTCAATAAAGTTACCTCTCATTCTTCTGAACTCTACAGGCCAACCTACTCAACCTCTCCTCGTAAGAAAATCCATATCTTTCCTTAGATAAGGGGACCAAAACGATTCACGCACTATAGGTGCGCTCTGCCAAACAGTCATCTAGATTTGAAATGCTGGCTCTGTTCTCTCGTCAGATGCTGCCAGAACTGCTGAGATTTTCCAGCATTTTCTGTTTTTGTTTCAGATTGCAGCATCCATGGTAATTTGCTTTTATCTTAGTGATCTAACTAGTGCCTTATATAATTTTAGGACATAGACTAGTGAAATGGGCAAAGACATGGCAGATTAAATTTCAGGCAAGGAATTCAGACATTTCAGAACAGGAATCCACAGGACTGTTTGGTATAATTTTAAAAAGGGATTCAGGTACAGAGAGAGTGCAAGTTTCCATTTGGAAATCTTTGAAACAGACAGGATGAGAGAAGTTGAGAAGACTGTTAAATTAGACAGGATCCTGGGATTTATTAATTGCGGTATAAGATACAAAAGTAAGGAAGTTAGGATAAATCTTCACAAATCACTGGCTAGGCCTCAGCTAGCTGTGTTCAAAAATGTGTCCAGGGAAGGGTAGAGTGGAGATTTATTATTGGAATAATGCCAGGGATACAGGACTTTAGATAAGTCTGAAAGTCTGAGACTTTTCTCCCTATACAAAAAAAGGGGAATTTTTGCAGACGTTTACAAATTCATAGAAGGTTTTGACCGGGTAAATAGGAGAAACTGTTTCTACGAGCAGTAGGGTTGGCAATCAGAAGGTACAAACATAATTTTCAAAACAACTAGCGACGAGAGGAGGAGAATCATTTTTATACAGCAAGTTGTCATGATCAGAAACGCGCTGCCTGGAAAACTGGTGCGAGCAGATAAATAGTGATGTTCACCTGATGAAGCAGCAGCAATCATGATTCCAAATAAACCTGTTGGACTTTAACCTGGTGTTGTGAGACTTCTTGCTGTGCCCACCCAGTCCAACACCAGCATCTCCATATCATGGATGTTCAAAAGGGAAGAAGTTTGAAGGAGAGAACTATAAGGATAGATCAAGGATCAGGATAATGCACTAACTGAATCGCCCAGGCTCGCCAATTCAAATGTCCCTAAGTCAGGCTGCTAGATATTATGGCCCAGAATTTTATCAGCTGTGACTTTGCCACTGAAACTGACATTCATCAAACTGAGCGACCTCAGACAGACTCAACCACACATAACACTTCAACCTTACTTCACTCTGGGCTTCCAGGAAATCCACCACCGGACACATCCAGCAGTGGGTGGGGCCAGCTGGCTCCAGGATATTGTAAGGATAAGGCACTGTTGCAGTCAAACTAAACAAGCAAAGGAATTGCCTGTGGTCTGAGGTGGGCATGGACAGGGAGGGTTTTGCTCAACAGCTTTGTAACCTACTGGCATTACTAGCAACGTGATCATGTTGGAGAACATGAGGACATCACATGCTTACTTTAAATGGTGCTGTCTACTCAGGATGGCTGTTACCATTTCTAGAGGTATGGCTGTGGTCAGTAAAGAGCCATCAGAACAATTCCCTGCCCAATTTCCCACACATCACCCCACAGGCTGCAGCACCAACAGAGTTATTCTGTCACAAACAGCACTGTGCATACACCTTCACCACAAGGACTGCAGCAATTCTAGCTGACAGTTTACCATCTCCTTCCTGAGGGCAGTTAGAGATGGGAGACAAATGCTGGCCTAGCTCGCAATGGTCACAGCCCATGAAAGAATGAAAAAAAAACTTGGGTGGAGCTCTATTTTCATTTGTCCTATCATTTTCAAACCACAAAGTCTAATTGCTGTTAAGTAAACACTACCCGAGGTCACTTAGAATTTAATTGTTGTGTGTTGACATGTTTGAAGATTGTAAGGTACTTATGGATATAGTAAAAAATAAAACGAAACAACTGGCCTTTTTATATATGCAATTTAAATATGATTTCTGAGCTGTGATTGTAACCTTCTAAACTTTTACATTGATAACAGCAAATCTGACTCATTCTGCTTCTTACATAAGTGTGAAGCTGCTGCAATAATATTTCCTAACCCTTTTCTTCCACAGACCCATTGGGTTGTACTAAGGTAGTCCGAAGGTGTCAGCCTTAGTTCAATGGGAGCTCTCCTTTCCCTAAATTTTGGGTTGATTTATGCATAAACTGCAGTACTGAGGGAGTGCAGTAGTGTTGGCGGTGCTGACTGTCAGATGAGATGTTAAACTGAGATCCCATCTGCCCTCTGAGGTTGAAATAAAACATTCCATGGTACTATTCAAAGAAGAGCAAGGTTGATCTTCCCAGTGCCCAAGTTTGGGGCAGGCACAGTGGCACAGTGGTTAGCATTGCTACCTCACAGCATCAAGGACCTGGCTTCAATTCCAGCCTTGGGTCACTGTCTATGTAGAGTTTGCACATTCTCCTCATATCTATGTTCCCTCTGGGTGCTCCAGTTTCCTCCCATAGTCCAAAGAGCAGGTTAGGTTGAGTAGTAATGCTAAATTAATCCTTGTGTTAGGGGGATTAAACATGAGGAGTTACGGGAATGGGGCTGGGTGGGATTGTGATCGGTGCAGACTCGATGGGCCAAATTGTTTCCTTCTGCACTGTAGGGATCCAATGACTTATACCTAAAACAATATCACTGAAGAGATTGTCTAGTCATAGGTAAAGGCGCCATAGTCCCAAATGACCACAGGCTGGTTGTGATTTTAACCTGAGGATCACCACACCTCATGAGCGGGGAAAGGATGAGAAGGTTTCATGGATCATCTCAGCCAGTATGGGAATTGAACCCATGATGTTGGTGTCGTTGTGCATCACAAAACAGCTATCCAGCCAATTGAGCTAGCTGACTCTATGATGATAGAGTCAAGAGTCACAGAGGTTTACAGCATGGAAACAGGCCCTTCAGCACAACTTGTTCATGTCGCCCTTTTTTTTTAAACCCCTAAGTTAATCCCAATTGCCTGCATTTAGTCCAAAGGCCTCTATACCCATCTTATCCCTATAACTATTTAAATGCTTCTTAAAAGATAAAATTGTACCTGCCTCCACTACTACCTCGGGCAGCTTGTTCCAGACACACACCACCCTGTGAGAAAAAATTGCCCCTCTGGACAATTTTGTATCTCTCCCCTCTCACCTTACACCTCTAGTTTTAGACTCCCCTACCTTTGGGAAAAGATATTGACTATCTACCTTGTCTATGCCACTCATTATTTTATAGACCTCTATAAGGTCATCCCTCAGCCTCCTACACTCCAGAGAAAAAGAGTCCCAGTCTATTCAGCTTCTCATTATAACTCAAACCATCAAATCCCGGTAGCATCCTAGTAAATATTTTCTGTACTCTTTCTAGTTTAATAATATCCTTTCTATAATAGGGTGACCAGAACTGCACACGGTATTCCAGGTGTGGTCTTACCAATGTCGTGTACAACTTCAACAAGACGTCCCAACTCCTGTATTCAATGTTCTGACCAATGCCTTCTTCACCACTCTGTCCACCTGTGACTCCTTGTTGGTGTGCGAGTTTGGTGTGTACATTAGCATTTCCCATATAAAAGGTTCACTTCAGAATTACTTAGTTGGCTGTTAACTTCTTCAAGATGTCCTGAAGTTGCGAAAGATTCTTACTCTCTCTCTATATATATTACGTATATATGCATAAGTTGGATCACTTTTACTGAACTCAGCAACTTGCTCATACAAGTTTTCAGTTTCACAAGATATGCTTAAATTTGTTTTTAATTTAACCACATCCTCATATGTCACTTCCCTAGCCCTGAATTGTATCTTTCTTTCCTTTCTCCCTCCTCCAATATCCTCCCTGAACTCATCTTGTCCATTGGAATCACTGCCTGCTCCATCAATTCTATTTCCACTGAGGCGCTGACTATCCAACTCCATCTTTCTGTGAAGACAGTGGTGCTGTAGTAATGTCACCAGCTGGTAACCCAGAGGGCCTAAGCTAATGATATGTGGGGACATGGGTTCAAATCCCACCATGGCAGCTGTGGAATTTAAATTAAATTAATAATCTGGAATTGAAAAGCTAGCCTCAGGGATCATAATACATCTGATCCAATAATGCCCTTTAGAAAGGAAAGAAGGAAATCTGCTGTCCTTACTTAGCCTGGCCTACATGCAACTCCAGGCCCACCGCAATGTGTTCAACTCTTAACTGCCTTGTGAAATAGTGTGGCAAGTTAAATCAACACAACGGCAATTAGGGATGGGCAAATGCCCACCCCTTTGCCAGCATTGCCTATATCCCATGAAAGAATTAATAAAATATTGAGAAGACTGAAGTCAGTATTTTTTGACCCAAAATAAAATTTTTCTCCTAACTACCGGCCCCATCTCTCTTCCTCACAACTCCTGGAAATTAAACTAACAGTTCACAAGCTTGGTTTTGATTTGACCCTCTGAAGAACTCTCAGCCACGTTTCATGCCACATTTCATTTCCACTTTGGTAATGTCACTTGAATTCACCCCTTACATAGAGCATGTAGAATCCCTACAGTGCAGAAGGGAGACATTTGGTCCATTAATTGTGCAACAACTCTCTGAAAGAGCATCTTACTCAGGTTCACCAACCCCACTCTCCTCACCCTATCCCTGTACAAGGTACTGGTGAGACCACAACTGGAGTACTGTGAGCAGTTTTTGTCTCCCTATTTAAGGGTGGGGCAGCACAGTGGTTACAAGACCATAAATCCGTGAGAAACAGAAACAGCAGTGAGCAATTCGAGCCTGCTCTACCATTCAATAGTGGCTGACCTGACAACATGTCTCACATCCACTTTCCTGCCATTTCACTGCGATCCTTGATTCCCTTACTGATCAAAAATCTATCTATCTTAACCTTAAATATACACAAGGACTCTGCACCCACAGATCTCTGAGGTAAGAAGTTCCGAAGATTCACAGCCCTCTGAAAGAAGAAATTCCTTCTCCCTTCAATCTTAAATTGGCACCCTTTTATTCTGAGACTCTGCTCTCTGATCCTAGACTCTCCTTTGAGGGAAAAAATCCTCTCAGCATTTACCCTGTCAAGCCCCTTAAGAATTCATTGGACACAGTTCAGCTAAGGTTCACTCAGATGATCCCTGGTATGGAGGGATCGTCTTATGGGGAAAGTTAGGACTCACTGGAATTTAGGAGAGTGAGAGGTGATCTCATTGAAACACATAGGATTCTTAAGAGGCTTGACAAGGTTAATGCTGAGAGGATTTTACCCTCAAGGGAGAGTCTAGGATCAGAGAGCAAAGTTTCAGAATAAAACGGCACCAATTTAAGACTGCGAGGAGGAGGAAGTTCTTCTTTCAGAGGGCTGTGAATCTTTGGAACTTCTTACCTCAGAACTGTGGGCGCAGAGTCCTTGTGTACATTTAAGGCTGAGATAGGTAGATTTTTGATCAGTAAGGCAATCAAGAGTTACGGGGAAAGGGCAGGAAAGTGGATGTGAGACATGTCTTCCTATCAGCCACATTACTATTGAATGGTAGAGCAGGCTCAAATTGCTCACTCCTGTTTCTATTTCTTATGGATTTATGGTCTTGTAACCACTGCGCCACTCCATCTGTCTCCTGCCTCAGCTCAGCTGTTGTTTCTTTCATGGTCTTGTCTCTAGACTTGATTCCTGAATGATCACCCACACTTCACAACCACCTGCAAAAACATAAGTTAATCCAAAACTACTTTACTACCTGGTGCTTAATTCATGCCAGGTCCTTATCACCCATCACACCTGTGCTTGCTGTCCTATACAGATGCCCAGGCAAGTGATTCCATGCCATCACTCTGCAGAAAAATCTAATCATCCTATTCCTCCGCTCTATCCCTGTAATCCTGCGAGTTTAATTTCTTTGAGTGCCCATCCAATTATCTCATTGCAGTGGGTTCCAGGTCATTATCAGTCACTATTTAAGGAAGTTCGTTCGCACATTCACCCCCCTCGCTGCATCTGTTACCCAAAACACTGAACTTGCGTCCCTCAGTCCTTATACTATTAGTTAATAGGGACAGATTTGTTAATTCATTTACGGGATGTGGACATCACTGGTTAGGTCAACATTTATTATCCATCCCTAATTGCCCTTGAGAAGGTGGTGGTGAGCTGCCTTCTAGAAGCACTGCAGTCCATGTGGTGTAGGTACACCCACAATGGTGTTAGGAAGGGAATTCCAGGACTTTGACCCACTGACAGTGAAAGAATGGTGATATATTTCCAAGTCAAGATGGTGAGTGACTTAGATGGGAACTTCCAGGTTGTGGTGTTCCCATGTGTCTGGTTCCCTTGTCCTTCTGGATGTTAGAGGTAATGGGTTTGGAAGGTGCTCCCTAAGGAGCCTTGGTGAGTTCCTTATATACTTTATTGAAATCTGCCATAATCTTCTACACCTCTATCCAATCTCTGTCAATCTAATTCCTTCAGAGGAGAATACCCCAGCTTCGCCAAACCAACCTTGTAGTTAAAATTCTTCATCCCTGGAACCATTCTAGTAAATGACTCCTGCATCCTCTCAAGGACCCTCACATCCTTCTTTGTGATGTGACCAGAGATGGATGCCATAGTCTAGATTTTAAAATTTTCACCCTTGTTTTCAAATCTACCCATGGCCACACACCTCCCTACCTCTGTAACCTTCTCCAGGTGCACAAACCTCTGAGATCACAGCACACATCCTTAATGCCTACCTACCTCTTTTTTCATCATCTAACCCAATATCCTTTATATGTGCAGTGTTTTGTTTTATAATGCTCATAATAAGCACCTTGGGGAATTTTATTATGTTAAAGGTGTTACATAAATAGACATCATTGTTGTAACATGGGGAAACCGAGAAAAATAGTGATAAACTGTACACTGCTTTCCTACATTTGGTGCTACTAAGAGATTCACAAACAAGAAAACAAGAAATTCCACAGGATCGAGAACCCAATTCAGGAGTGTCTCATGCCATCCCAATCAATAATGAATGGATCCCTTTCTGATTTCACTCAAATTTCCTTTTTACTAATTTCACTGTACAACAATTAAGGAAGTTGTGACCTCATTTTTATTCCTCTTTTAGTTCAAAGTGATGTACCCACGTACACAGTATGTTGCCTCACCAATGGCAGTAGCACTGTCCAATCAAACACTATAAGAAGTCTCACAACACCAGATTAATCAAACACTCACAGGATAGATACTGCACTGGGTTAGATGGTGTATGGGATTTTCTGGCTGCGCTCGCCTAAAGGTCAACGGACCTTTGCATGGTCTGCCAAATTTTGTCCCACCCGCTACGATTCCCACGGTGGGCAGGGCAGGAGAAACACCCAGAGAGTAAAACTCATTCTACACTGTCCCCATCAAGCACTCCCATGTCAAGTACAGTAGGGGTTTAGATACAGAATAAAGCTTCCTTTACACTGTCCCCATCAAACACTCCCAGGACAGGTACAGCATGGGGTTACATACAGAGTAAAGCTTCATACAGGAAGGAGCTCATTAGAAAGAGGGAAGTAAGTGAAATACAAAAGGCCATAGCTGTCACAGATGGAGAATGATCCCGAGTAAAGGAACCATCTACTGGATACGGACCAAAATGGGCTGTAAGCTGAATAGAGACAGTGTCTCAGATTTTAGTCTTCCTGAAGATCACAATGTTACTTGGGAGACAGGAGACCATCCTGACTCAGAAAGTGGTGGTGTGGTACATGGATCACAGAAATACAAAGGATACTGATGTGAGATTCAATAGCAGAGGATCCGGCTAACTCTTTTGCACACTTGATAAGGTCCAAAAAAGTACATTGCCTCCATGGGCTCTGGAAGAGGTGGGTTTACTTCCGAGGAAGCTGGCGGAACTTTAAGTGTGCTGCTCATCTGGCCTCCAGTACTAGAACCCCTACAGTACAAAAGGGACCCATTTGGTCCATCAAGTTAGTACCAATCACGATCCCATACAGATCCTATTCCCAATTTACCCTGCTAATCCCCTGACATTAGGGTCAATTTAGCATGACTAATCAACCTAACCCGCACATTTTGGACTGTGGGAGGAATCCAGAGCACGGGAGGAAACCCACGCCAACATGGGAAGAAAGTGCCAACTCCACAGACAGTGACCCGATGCCGGAATTGAGCCTGGGTCCCTGGCACTGTGAGGCAGTGGTGCTAACCACTGTGCCGCCATGGCTGCCTCTGAATGATTAGAAACATATCTCAATAAAGCATTGGGAAGGCCAAAGCTATAATCTAGGGTTCTACCAGAAATCTATTCCTGAGGCATCCACTCCATCCCTCACCCTACCTGAAGCTAAACGAGACAGTCCACGCCTTCATTGCCTTTCCCTGACTTTCTCACCCTCTATCTTCTTCATCACCAGGGCCACTTATTTCCAGGTAAAGAACATCACTCAAATCTGTCCCTACCTCAGATATTTGCTGCCGAGTTCAAACTGGATTTTCCAATGCTCTCACTCTCAGCCTTACTCATTCACTCTTCATAAACGCTTGCTCATTCTACCTCTTTCTTCTCCTTTATCATGCTCATTAAAACCCGAGCTTTGGAATACATTTTTGATCATTTGTCTTAAGATCCCTTTGTGTAACACTAAGCCAAATTTTGTTTGCGATGTTTTGCTGCATTAAAAGGTACTTTTAAATGTTTCAGGTGTGATAGAGGCAGAGGGATAAAAGGTGGGGGGTGGCATTGTTAGTCAGAGAAAATGTTACAGCGGTACTCAGACAGGATAGATTAGGGAGCTTGTCTACAGAAGACCTATGGGTGGAGCTGAGAAACAGGAAGGGTACAACCACATTAATGGGGTTGTATTGTAGACCACCCAATAGTCAGCAAGAATTGGAGGAGCAAATCAGCAGAAAGATAGCTGACAACTGCAAGAAACAGAAAGTTGTGATAGTAGGGGATTTTAATTTTCCACATATAGATTGGGACTCGCATACTGTTAAAGGTTTAGACAGGGTAAAGTTTGTTTAATGTGTTCAGGAGAATTTCCTACATCAGTATATTGAGGTGCCAACGCGAGAGGATGCGATACTGGATCTCCTATTGCGAAATGAGTTAGGGCCGGTGATGGATGTGAGTTTGAGGGAACACTTTGGATCCAGTGATCATAATACCATTAGTTTCAACCTGATCATAGATAAGGATAGATCTGATCCTCAGGTTGAAGTTCTGAACTGGAAAAAGGCCAAATTTGATGAAATGAGAAGGGATCTGGGAAGTGTGGATTGGCATAGGCTGTTCTCTGGTAAGGATGTAAATGGAAAGTGGGAGGCCTTCAAAGGAGAAATTTTGAGAGTACAGAGTTTGTATGTTCCTGTCAGGATTAAAGACAAAGTAAATAGGGATAAGGAACCTTGGTTCTCGAGGGAGATTGTAACACTGATTAAGAGAAAGAGAGAGTTGTATGTAATGTACAGGCAGCAAGGAACAGATCAGAGGCTCGAGGAGTACAAAAAGTGCAAGAAGCTACTTAAGAGAGAAATCAGGAGGGCTAAAAGAAGACATGAGGTTGCTTTGGCAGACAGAGTGAAGGAAAATCCAAAGAGCTTCTATAGGTATGTAAGGACCAAAAGGATAGTGAGGGATAAAATTGGACCTCTTGAAGACCAGAGTGGTAGACTGTGTATGGAACCAAAAGAGATGGGGGAGATACCAAATGGGTTTTTTGCACCCGTATTTACTGAGGAAATGGGCATGGAGTTTACGGAAATAGGGCAAACAGGTAGGGAGGTCATGGAACCTTTACACATTAAAGGGGAGGAGGTGCTGGCTGTCTTGAGGCAAATCAGAGTGGATAAATCCCCAGGACCGGACAGGGTATTCCCACAGACCTTGAGGGAGGCTTGTAGTGAACTTACAGAGGCCCTGGCAGACATATTTAATATGTCAGTATGCACAGGGGAGGTGCCGGATGATTGGAGGGTGGTTCATGTTGTTCCGTTGTTTAAAAAAGGTTCCAAAAGAAATCTGGAAAATTATAGGCCAGTAAGTTTGACATTAGTGGTTGGCAAGTTATTGGAAGGTGTGATAAGGGATAGGATCTACAAATATTTGGACAGACAGGGACTTATTAGGGACAGTCAACATGGCTTTGTGTGTGGTAGGTCACGTTTGACCAATCTATTAGAGTTTTTCAAGGAGGTTACCAGGAAAGGATGAAGGGAAGGCGGTGGATATTGTCTACCTGGATTTCAGCAAGGCCTTTGACAAGGTCCCTCATGGGAGGTTAATTAGGAAAGTTCAGTCACTAGGTATACATGGCGAGGCTGTAAATTGGATTAGACACTGGCTCAATGGAAGAAGCCAGAGAGTGGTTGTGAAGGATTGCTTCTCTGAGTGGAGGCCTGTGACTAGTGGAGTGCCGCAGGGGTCAGTGTTGTGTCCATTGTTGTTTGTCATCTATATCAATGATCTGGATGATAATGTGGTAAATTGGATCAGCAAATTTGCTGATGATACAAAGATTGGAGGTGTAATGGACAGTGAGGAAGATTTTCAAAGCTTGCAGAGGGATTTGGGCCAACTAGAAAAATGAGCTGAAAAATGGTAAATGGAATTTAATGCAGACAAGAGTGAGGTATTTCACTTTGGAAGCACAAACCAAAGTAGAATGCACAGGGTAAATGGTAGGACTCTGAAGAGCGCAGTTGAACAGATGGATCTGGGAATACAGGTACAAAATTCCCTGAAAGTGACTTCACAGGTGGATAGGGTCGTAAAAAGTGCTTTTGGTACATTGGCTTTATAAATCAGAGAATCGAGTATAAAAGTTGGAGTGTTATGGTAAGGTTGTATAAGGCATTGGTGAGGCAGAATTTAGAGTATTGTGTACAGTTTTGGTCAACTAGTTACAGGAAGGATGTAAATAAGGGTGAAAGAGCGCAGAGAAGGTTCACGAGGATGTTGCTGGGACTTGAGAAGCTGAGTTACAGAGAGAGATTGAATAGGTTAGGACTTTATTCCCTGGAGCGTAGAAGAATGAGGGGAGATTTGATAGAGGTGCATAAGATTTTGATGGGTATAGAGTGAATGCAAGCAGGCTTTTTCCACTGAGGCTAGGGGAGAAAAAAAAAACAGCAGGCATGGGTTAAGGATGAAAGGAGAAAAGTTTAAAGGGAATTTTAGGGGGGGTTTCTTCACACAGAGAATGGTGGGAGTGTGGAATGAGCTGCGCTGGATAAAGTGGTAAATGCGGGGTCATTTTTAACATTTAAGAAAAACTTGGATGGGTTCATGGATGAGAGGGGTGTGGAGAGATATGGTCCAAGTGCACGTCACTGGGACTAGGTAAAAAATGGTTCAGCACAGACAAGGGCCAAAAGGCCTGTTTCTGAGCTATAATTTTCTATGGTTCTATGGTACTACATAAATGTCAGTTGTTGTGGCATAATGACATATTCCCATACAGACTCCCACTGCAAATACTGACACAGTTGAGGAAATGCTGAAGTAAATCAGTGTTAAAAGTAGGATGGGGAGTGTTCAAAACGCATGATTGTAAAACTGGGGGAAAATCAAACTGTTTTACATAAAGTGAGTGCTTAGTAAATATATGACAATATGAAAATGACATCCGGAAACAACTATCTATCTGTTTCATCGGGCGTGCTTCTTACAGTTTTAATACCAGAAACATTCTGAGAACAGCAGCCACAGGATCTCCTAGAAGAAAGCCCAAGGTCAATTGGGAGGGAAATCTCGAAGTTCATCTTTAAGTCCCTTGGACAATTGGAAACAGTTTGGAGATAGCACTGGACTATGGTCAGATTACCTGGCTCAATGAAAATATATGCGGCCAGTTTGTGAGAGTGTTTAGCTTTGGGTTCACTGACTTTTAAATCAGAGTTAAAATCACAGAAACCCGAGCTCAAGTGAGTTTCATGCAGAACTCATTTCTATTTAAAATTTATCCATCTTTAGCAGTGACTTGGCCAATTGTACTGATGCAAGGCCCTCACATCAAATTTCTCTTTGATATGATGTGATCTCCATGTTATGCAGAAACTAGTTCTTCTTTAGGGGTTCACTCAAGGTCAACATTTGCCACACCAATCAGGAACTTCCATTGGTCAATTCTCATCTGCAAAAAAAGAACTGCCTAACCTAGCTCAAACCTGGCGTAACTTGTACACACAGCTTCACCTCTTCCCCAATCTAACAATCTCTCAGCAGAAAATCAATTCTCCAACTAATTTATAAACCTCAATCAAATACATCTCTAAAGTAAATAGATCAGCACTTTAAGTTTCTCAGAGTAACAGTTAATTAAAACAGTTGTTAAAACAGCCCTTCTTGTGACTCTTATCTAGCCTCAATTCAATCATTATATCTTTTAAAAGAATTATTCCTTTCCCAGAGTTAAAAGCATTGTGCAGAGTGGACTGGGCAATCCGTTAATCTATCTCCTTGCTCACTCCAAAAACTAATTCAAATTCCGAATTGAATCCAATTCATGGTCCCCACACATGGGACATACTAGATGCAAGCTGACAAGATTAGGCATTGCACTTGATCATGCGCTTGATCTTAGTGCAAGAAGTGATGTTTACATCACCCTCCATAAAAATGAGGGAAGAATCAATGACTGTGGTCTAATCAAACACTTGTTCAAGAATAGGCACTACTGTCTCACAGGGCCAGATTCCATTTGGCCTTGGGTCAGTGTATGGAATTTGCACGTTCTCCATGACTGTGTGGGTTCCCTCCTGGTGCTCCGGTTTCTTCCTAGTCCAAAGATATACAAGTTATTGGCCACGTTAACTTGGCCCATGTTGTGTAGGTTAGATGGGTTAGCCATGGTAAACGTGTGGGGTTATGGAGATAGGGCAGGGGATAGGGATTGGGTAGAATACGGTATGGCTCCTGCTCTGTCCAAGACTGCAAAAACTACAGTCATGAACGAAGCTCAGTCCATCACGCAAATCAGTCTCCCATCTATTGAGTCTGTCTATACTTCCCGCTGCCTCGGAAATGCAGCCAGCATAATTAAGGACCCCATGCACCCCAAATGTACTCTCTTCCATCTTCTTCCGTTTGGGAAAAAGATACAAAAGCTTCAGCACACGTAATAACCAAGTCAAGAACAGCCTCTTCACTGCTCCCATCAGGATTTTGAGTGGACCTACCTCATATTCAGTTGATCTTTCTCTACGCCCTAACTATGACTGTAACACAACATTCTGCACTCTCTCTTTTCCTTCTCTATGTACGGTATGCTTTGTCTGTATAACATGCAAGAAACGATACTTTTCATTATATACTAACACATGTGACAATAATAAAACAAATGAAAGATACTCTGTCAGACTCAGTGCAGACTCAATAGACCAAATGGCCTCTTTCTGCTCTGTAAGGATTCTATGCAGGGAGTCTATGAACAACAAGGTTACTTTGCTTTATATTGAATATTCCTTTTAACAAAACCAGGTACATTTAGCATTGGAGCAATATGAACATCACAGCAAGATCCTTTGCCCTCTCTCAGCCCATTTCAGCACTGCTATACCGAAAGGGTAAGTATTCTAAGACTACATTCATCTGGGTTAATTGCCATTTACCAGTGTTGAGCCAATTCTGACAGTGCAGTTCAATGTCATTTAAGGGATTTGTTCTCCTCAATTCAAAAACTTGAACAAATTCTTATCTGTGTAATGCTTCTCAATACCTCCATTTAGGTCATTTATTCAGACAGCAACTATTAATAACCAGCCACTAGTGGGGCTATTCTGAAACAAATTCTTTAAAGAACTGATAGGTTGTCACAGAAAGTAAAATAAATTTGATCAAATTAACGCCCCTGTGCCCCATTTAAGACTCTGTGTAGAATCACAAAGGGAATTTATTAATAAGGGAAAAATGTTGAGATGGACAATCACATCAGTCCTCACCTTCATTTTAAGAACGTGACCTATAAACCCCACCCTGCCCATTCCCCAACCTTCCACACCAAAGGAAACGGTGATTCTGCATCTGCCCTAATAAACCCTCTTAACATCCTGAACACTTCAGTTGGATCACCCCTCACCCCTCAATTCCCATACAATCAAAGCTGCTGGAGCCTGTCTTTACTCAGGCTCGATATGGTTCTGGTGGATTTTAGTTGCATCAACTCAAAGGTCAATAGCTCCTTCATGAGGTTTTGTAATCTGAATGCCGTGCTCCAGCTGGGCTCTGATCAAGGCTCCATACAATGGCACAACTCCAATCAGTACAGCTGAATGGAACTGTAAGGTATTCAGTAGGAAAGAATGTAATAAATTCTAAATTAGTTTACAATGCCGATGTTGTAAAAGCACACTGCGTGGTAAATACAGCTGGTGAGTTGCAGGTGCAAATAGCCACATTACAATAGATTGAGAAAGGGGAATGTGCAACAAGACCTGGGTATCCTCGTACCATCAGTCTCTGAGGGTAAGCATGCAGGTGCAGAAGGCAGTTAATAAAGCCTAGTGGTGTGTTGGCCTTCACAGCAAAAGATTCGAGTGCAAAAGCAAGGATGTCTTACCACAATTTTACAGGGCCTTGGTGAGGCCACACCTAAAGTAGTGTGTGCATTTGGTTCCTTATCTGAGGAAGGATGTTCTTTCTCTAGAGTGAGTGCAGAGAAGGTTTATCAGATTGATTCCAGGGATGGTGGGTCTGATGTATGGGGAGAGATTGAATCAGTTAGGTTTGTATTCGCTGGAATTCAGAAGAATGATAGGGAACCTCATAGAAACTTATAAAATTCTAACGGGACTAGACCAGGTATACTCAAGAAGGATGTTCCTGATGCAACAGGTTCAAAGGATACAGGAAGGTAGGCACAATCAGGCTATTGAATTGCATGGACTGCTATGATCACAATGAATAGCAGAGTATAATGAAGGGCTGAATGGCCTACTCTTGCTTCTATTTTCATGGTGGCACAGTGGTTAGCACTGCTGCCTCACAGCACCAGGGACCTGGGTTCAATTCCCAGCTTGGGTCACTGTCTGTGCAGAGTCTGCATGTCCTCCCTGTGTCTATGTAGGTTTCCTTTGGGTGTTCCAGTTTCCTTGTGGAGTATGGCAACTAAGGGATTTTCATAGTAACTTAATTGCAGTATCAATGTAAGCCTACTTGTGACACTAATAAATAAACTTTGAACTTAAAAAGTTTCATGGGAACATGATGTTAAGGTGATAACAGCGACAGCTCAAAAAGGGGAAGGATTGAGTATTAAATGTTCCTGGACACAAGAAGCCGTATTTTGCAGCACGATCATGATGGAGGTGTGGCCATAAAATTCAGCAAACTGTTCAAAGCTCCATTGACTTCAGTTAGACCATAAAATCTCACCCAAAGAGTTTAGGAAAAATAGGCAAGGAAAGAAAGGTGGCAGCGTTGATTGAGGATAATGTTAGAGGGAGAGGTCATTTTGGAGGATCAAGGACAGTATCTATTTGGTTAGAGTTGAGGAACAATAATGTATTATTACACTACTGGCTGTAATCAATTGTTCACAAACTAATGGGAAATATATAGGAAAGTGTATTTTTAGGGAAATTTCAGAGTGATGCAAGACCTATGAAGCTATGATAACAAGGGGCTTTCATTATTCTGATATATAAAGGGAACATATTGGTGTAACGCGCAGAGAGCAGTAAGTGTTTCTGAAGTGTGTTCTCTTGTTCAATATGTTTTCATCTCAGTGAGGAAGGAGGCATTGCAGGATCTGGTTTTGGACATCGAGGTGAGTCAAAGAGATAATGACAAAAACAAAATACTCAAATATTACTGAAAAGAGAAATAAATTGCTGAAGCTTTTCATCTTTCACTCATCAGAACAAATGCAAGAATGCCAAATTTCAAACAATCATAATTTATACTACAGGAGGAAGGGGTATTGAATGGTTGCCAACTCAATTTGATTGGCTGAGATATTGCCATGGAGAAAGCAAAGGGGAACTATACATTCTTCAAGTAGAGGAACTTATGATCCCCTTTGCTATTTCAATGCCAACCAATCAGCATCCTTTTTTCACTTGATATAAATTGTTGCAATTGCTCAAAATTTGCCATTCTTGCTTCGTCCTGATGAATGCAAGGAAAAAAACCTTCAGCAGCTTGTTTCTCTTTTTACAACAACTTTCAAAAGTAAAGTAATGCCAATGTTGGAAATCTGAGATAAAAACAGACAATGCTGGTTTGGCAGTTTCAGATCATGACCTTTCATCAGAACTGATGGAGTAGATCAAGTGGGAAGATGTGTATTTGTGATGCCAAGGCTATGAGCCCAAGTACTGGGAAATGGAATTAGAATTTTTAAGGTTTTTATCTTTGACCTGGGCACACATAATGGGCTGAAGGGTACTTTTTGTGCTGTATACCTCTTTGGCTCTGACATGGAACAATCTAGAGTAAAAAATAGTTACTTGGAGGAGGTCAAATTAACTGGGGTGAGAACAAACCTCGTCCAAGTAAACTAGAATTTAAGATTCATATGGAAAACTGTGAAGGAACAATGGGCTGCCTTTAAAAATGAGATGGTTCAGGTCAAGTTAAGGTACATTGCCTCAGGGAAAATGTAGGACAACAAAATCAGGGCGCTTTGAATGATGAAAGAGATGAAGAGTAAGGTGATGCAGAAAAGACATGTTTATGACAGATGTCAGCTTGATGAATGCACACGAGAAGCAGGCTTAACATAGAGAGTGACTTTGATATATTGGAGAAGCTGGAGTATTCTGCTTAGAGAAAGGAAGATTGAGTGGAAATCTAATAGAGGTTGTCAAATTCTTGAGAGATCGGGACATGGTGAAAAAGGAGGAAGTGTTTCACTTGACAGAAGTATTGAAGATCAAAGGACACTGATTTAGGGCGATTGGCAAAAGAACAATAAGGAACATAAGAAATAAAAACTTTTTTAAAATCTAGCAAGTTTTTCAGATCTGGTGTACATTGCCTGAGAGTGTGGTGGACGCAGATTCAATTGTAGCTTTCAAAAGGGAATTGGATAAGGATCTGAGGAGAAACAAATGCAGGGTTATGGGGAAAGGGGCTGAGGGAAATGGAAATAATAGAGTCGATCTTGTAGGGATAACTGGCTGAATGGTCTCCTTCTCTTCTATAACCATACAGTGATTCTATGAACTGTAGCAGAACTTCCAGACTTTTGTTTTCTTGTAACAAAGGCTAACATTCCATTAGTCTTTTCGATCACTTCTTGTACCTGTCTACTATTTAATGATTTGTATACCTAAATTCATTTGCTTCTCTATGGTTCCCAGTTTCTCACCATTTAGCAAATACACCAATCTATCCAACTTCACTACACAACTCACACTTTTCCACATTGGACTCCATCTGACATTTTTTTCTCCTCTTTCTCTTCATCTATTGATGCTCCCTTGCAACATCCTGCTTCCATCAGCAATACTTAATGTCCCTTCTGACGTGGCGCCATTAACAAGAGATGGGTAATCCTGTCCCTTGCTTGCAACACTTGTACAACTGCTTATCAGTAACCAACAACAAATGCCTTTGAATGAGAGTGATGGACCTCCACTGGAAGGAACATAGGGACAGGGACTTTGTACATTGGCTTGGCTTGCACTGTACAGCTGGGAAACAAGTGATATCAGCCGGTGTGCTTCTAAAAAATCAAATGGTAGCCTTATGAATTGGTCGGCATAACCTGCATTGTTAACACCTTTGTGACTAAGCACCATCGATCAGGTCTCCAAAGTCCCTACATGGCTGCATTTCCCAACTACACTGGTGTTGATGACTGCCATACACTAACAAACTAGATGCAAGTGACTGGGCAACACTCAGAATCAGAAGATCATGTGTTCAAATGGCACTTTAAAGACTGGAGTATGTAATCCAGACTGACACTCCAGCGTGGTGTTGTGGGACTGCTGCACTGTTGGAAGTGCCATCTTTCAGGTCAGTAGGAAAGATCCCACGGCAATATTTTGAAAAAAAAGACACATGGGAATACCACCACCTGGACGTTCCCCACCAAGCCATTCACCATCCTGACTTGGAAATACATCACCGTTCCTTCACTGTCACTGGGTTAAATCCTGGAACTCCCTCCCTAACAGCACTCTGGGTATACCTACACCACAGCAATTGCAGCAGTTCAAGAAGGCAGCTTACCACCTACCCAAGGGAAATTAGGGATGGGGAATAAATGCCGGCCTTCCCTGCAATGCCCACATCCTGTAAATGAATTTTTAAAAAAGAGCAATTGGTTTCTCCCCAGCCTCTACTTATCCCTCAATCCACAAGACAAGAAACAAATAATCTGCTTATTATACTATGATTGTTTGGGGACTTTGTTCTGTGAAAGTCAGCTGCAGTGTTTCCTATATCACAAGAATGAGTACATTCATTGACTAGAAAACTCTTGACCTGAAATTATGAGAGGGGCTATAGATACTCACATTCTTTCTTTCAAATCTTGAATATCAGTGAACGTTTGTGTCAATGGCTGGATGGATGAAGTCTTCGTAAGATGCAAGCATTGCAGGATTTCCCATTGAAAGGTGCAACTTACCCACTGTTGAGCAAGCAAGCAGAGTGTTGATCCATGTAGCTAAACCCTGACATGTTGGAGGGTCACAAGCTAATGTGAGTGAAGTGGCACAGTGGTTAACTCTGCTGCCTCACAGCTCCAGGAATCTCGGTTCGTTTCCTGCCTTTGAGTGCCTGTCAGTGTGGACTTTGCACCTTTTCCCCATGTCTCCATGGGTTTCCTCTGGGTGCTCCAGTTTTTTCCCATACTCCAAAGATGTGCAGGTTAGGTTTGATTTTCCATGTTAAATTGCCCCTTAGTGTCAGGGGGATTAGCAGGGTAAATACTTGGGGTTATGGGAATAGGCCCTGGGTGAGATTGTGGCTGGTAAAGACTCAAATGGGCCGATTGACCTCCTTCTACACTCTAGGGATTCTATAATTGGGATAGGGCCAGGGTGGTATTCCAGACTTTACAGGGGAGGCTTATGAGGAGAGACTGAGTGGACTGGGGCTTTACTCATTGGAATTCAGAAGAATGAGGGGAGATCTTATGGAAGCATATAAGATTATGAAGAGAATTGATAAGTTAGAAGCAGGGAAGTTGACTGAGTTGAGGAGGAACAACTTCACACAAAGGACTGTGAATCTGTGGAATTTCCTGCCCAGTGGAGCAGTTGAGGCCATCTCATTAAATGTTTTTAAGGCAAGGATACATAAATTTTTGAACAGTAAAGGAATTAAGGGTTATGGTGAGCAGGCAGCTAAGTGGAGCTGAGTCCACAAAAAGATCAGCCATGATCTTATTGAATGACTGAGCAGGCTCGAGGGGCCACATGGCCTACTCCTGCTCCTAGTTCTTATGTTCTTAAGTTGTCAGTGCAGACTGGAAGGGCCTAATTGTGATAGCAGATGCCTTTGTAATTATTTATCAAAATTCGCTGGACTCCGGGGAAGTGCCGGGAGATTGGAAAACGGGTAATGTTACGCCGCTGTTTAAAAAAGGTAGCAGGCAAAAGGCAGGGAATTATAGGCTGGTTAGTTTAACGTCTGTAGTTGGAAAAATGCTTGAATCCGTCATCAAAGAGGAAATAGCAAGGCACCTAGAAAATAATGGTTTGATCGAGCAGACGCAGCACAGATTCGTTAAGGGAAAGTCGTGTTTAACGAATTATTGGATTTCTACGAGGATGTGACTAGTGCGGTAGACAGAGAGGAACCGGTGGATGCGGTGTTTTAAGATTTCCAAAAGGCGTTTGATAAGGTGCCTCACAAAAGGTTGCTACAGAAGGTTATGGTGCACGGAGTTGGGGGGGTAAGTTGTTAGAGGATTGGTTATCTAACTGGAAGCAGAGAGTTGGTATCAGTGGGTGCTATTCTGGTTGGCAGTTGGTGACTAGTGGAGTACTGCAGAGATCGGTGCTGGGGCCTCAACTGTTTACCATTTACATAGGAGATCTGGAGGAGGGGGCTGAGTGTAGGGTAACAAAATTTGCTGATGACACGAAGGTGAGTGGAAAAGCAAATTGCATGGAGGGTGTGGAAAGTCTGCAGAGAGACCTGGATAGGCTGAGTGAGTGGGCGAGGACCTGGCAGATGAAGTATAATGTTAGCAAGTGTGAGGTTATCCACTTTGGTAGAAATAATAGTAGGAGGGATTATTATTTAAAAGGCGAAAAGCTGCAGCATGTGCGGTGCAGAGGGACTTGGGAGTCCTTGTGCACGAATCGCAAAAACCCAGTCTGCAGGTGCAGCAGGTGATCAAGAAGGCAAATGGAATGTTGGCCTTTATCGTGAGGGGGATAGAATATAAAAGCAGGGAGGTCTTGCTGCAACTGTACAGGGTACTGGTGAGGCCGCAGCTGGAGTACTGTGTGCAGTTTTGGTCACCGCACTTGTGGAAGGATATATTGGCCTCGGAGGGAGTGCAGAGAAGGTTCACTAGGATGATACCGGAGATGAGGGGGTTAGCCTATGAAAAGAGACTGAATAGACTGGGTCTGTACTCATTGGAGTTTAGAAGGCTGAGGGAGGATCTTATAGAGACATATAAGGTAATGAAGGGGATAGATAGGGTAGAGGCAGAGAGATTCTTCCTGCTTAGAAAGGATAGCAGGACTAGAGGGCACAGCCTCAAAATAAGTGGGGGGCAGTTTAGATTAGAGTTGAGGAGGAACTTCTTCACTCAAAGGGAGGAACTTCTTCACTCAAAGGGTGGTGAGCCTCTGGAATTCTCTGCCCGTTGAAGTGGTGGAGGCTACCTTGCTGAATATATTTAAGTCACAGGTGGATAGGTTTCTGATAGACAAGGGTTATGGGGAGAAAGTAGGAAAGTGGAACTGATCCACTTCAGATCAGCCACAATCTTATTGAATGGCAGGGCAGGCTCAAAGGGCTAGATGACCTACTCCTGCTCCTGTTTCTTATGTTCTTATGTTCTTATAATTGGCTTCTTCTACACCATAAGGATTCTATGATTCTCCCTGCAGTTACTGTTTGCTGTTCATCACCTCCTGAATCCGAACACAGGAGTGCATTTGACTAAACTGCAAAAAGAACAGTGAAGGCACAGGCAGGGCAACCACTGAAGAACGCGACAACAGATGCTCGATCTGATAAATCATCTCAACAACGGAGTTTGTGGTTCAGGACTGGAGCTGCAGGACTAAGCCTGGCCTATCAGGGGATATCTTAGCAAACAGAAATATCATTGAGGAAATGCTGTGTTGTATTCAACAGAATTAGAGAGAAGTGGAAGGGGAATGACATGTCAAACACAATATATAAAAAAGGGGAAGGAACTGAGAGCCGGCCACACATAATTCCCTCAAGGATTGGGCAAGTCTTCTGTCAAATTTTTAATACCAAGATATCAATTTAAAAATGCACTTTTTAAATTTTAACCAAGTGAAGAGCATACATAGGTAGCTCAGGATAATCCCTGCCAGTGCAAGTGTGCAACTCTCTCACTAACCTGGGTTCGCTATATGAGAAACCTTCAGGAGAAAGAAAGAGTTGTATTTCTATAACTGTGACAATCATCGTCCGACTCACTCCCCGCTACATCCCCCCCCCCCCATAATTTTTACAGTTCATTAAGCACTTCTGAATTGGGTTACTGTTGTAATACAGGAAACAAAGCAACGCAATCAATGCCAGCCCAGCTGATTATAATGATGTTGACTGAAGGATAAAATATTGTCCTGGTGGCTGGGGAGAATTCCACTGTGAATAGTCCTATAGAATTCTTTTCATCTATCTGAGAGAGCAGGAGAACGCAGTAGTTTGAAGTCTCAACCAAAAGTCCACACCTCCAACAGTGCAGCACTCCCTCAGTACTGCACCAACATGGCAGCATGTAATACACATTCATGTACATGAAGTGGGGCTTGAACTCCTGAACTGTGACCATCAACCTCAAATACTAGGCTGGAATTTTCTGACTGTTTGCCTAGCAGAATCTTCTAATCCACATTGACAGCAAATCCCTGCCGCAGGTTTCCCAGTGAGGGTGCGTACAACAGGAAACCCCATTCACAACAGCAGGATCAAAATGTGCCACTTCTAACCAATGGTGGGCCATCGCCACCTCTGTGAATCGAGAGGCAGCAGTTGTGGAAGATCACACCCCGGATGGGTTTAATTAAAAATCTCACAGTGAATAAATTAAACCTCGTATGGCTCCCCTCAGAACTCAGTAGGAATATGCGTGGTTGGCAAGTTTGATTTTGATTTGCAGGTTGTGCAATCCCAGTCAGATGAAGTGAAGGAGCTGGAAAGTGGCTAGGCTTAGGGTGAGTAACATTCACAATATCCTTCCTCCTGATCACTGTCTCAGGAATCCTGCTGGAATGCGCACTCTCATGGTTGTAGGATAAGGGCAGCATTGACCAAGAGTAAGATCGGGCTGAGCTGCGATGCTACACACAGCAGAACAGCATGGTGACATGAAAGATGCCATTGGGCAAGTTACCAAACTGGTGCCAGCCCTATAACTGAAGATGTTTACTCAGATTCTATTCCTTGGCTCCCACCCAAAAATCCTTTGACGTTTATTACAATTATTTAGACAATCCCCTTTCTCATGGCTTTTATTTCAAAAGTTACACTTAGATTAAGCTTTCCAGCAGCTTCTGGTAGCCTCTCTCCTCCAGTCTATCTCTCTGTGTGTACAAACTCCACAATAAATTTCCTAAAATCTTGATCTATTCCCCTTGCCCCAAAAAACAAAACAAATTGGTAATTCCAATAATAATTAATTCAACCTCATGCCTAAATGTAGTCCTTTAGCTATTGATATCTTCAGGGCAAGTGAAGTTCTGCTTTGTTACAAGGAAAGTTCAACATTTCTACATCTTTCAGGATCATATTTCATCACTTACATCATTTTTTCCTTGAATCAACAAAACAGAGAAATCTTCTCACAAGAGAGACAAAACAACAATTTGCATTTATATACGATCTTTAATATTGAAAAACATCCCAAGATCCTTCCAGAAGTGTAAACAGAGACAATACTTTAAATGTTCGGCACTCTGAACACATCTAACACTTGTAGGAAACAACTGAAGTGCACAATGATACATTGCTCACTGTGACAGATTCAAAAATGTGACGATAATAAGATAGATAATATAGATTAAACGATTAACTTAATTCCAAGCAGTGTACAGCCCCAAGCCAGCTAGGACATTTAGAGTTTCACCAATTCTTTTGGTGCGATTTCCACCATTTTAAGTAAGTTCTGTTTAGCAATGCTTGATCCAACAATAACTGCAGCTTAATGCAAGTTTCCTACATGACAAAAGTGACATGACTTCAAAAACATTTCATTACCTGTAAAGTGCTTTGAGACATGCAAAGGTTCTAACAGCACAACACAAATGCAGACTTTTCTTTTACATCACACTATCTGGACAAGCTTGCAAATTGAAGACAAAATCTGCTTGTCACCCAGTGCCAACTAATGCCACTGCAGCACTCCATATCTCCACACACACCCCAGCTATCACACAGACAATAAACATGTATGCTGAGACCATGTTCACAGAGAGAATGTGAAACGCTGACTTTCACCAACAAGGGAAAATATTGGTGGGTAATATGCAGAACAATTAGAGATCCAGAGCCAAGATGAGAACACATGTCAGAAGTCACACACTTGGAACTGAAACACACAGACAGTAAATCACACCTGTGCATCACACACCCACATTATAAATCACATACATAGATCACATCCGTATTTATTAATCTTCACATTTCACAATAAGTTATGTCAATGGATGTATTACTCTCAGAGAGTGTATCACATCTGTGCCTGTTTCACACTCAAAGCAAATCATCACATCGTACTCACTCAAAGCAAAGTATCACATCATATATCACCCTCATAGAATCGCATCAGTACACACATAAAGCCCAATGTCTCACAGTGAGGCAGTGAATCCACCTGTGTATGTATCACTCCTGAATCCCACATTCACAGCGCAAACCACACCTGCATATTTATTAAACCAGAACTCCGATTACACAATCATAATCCTACCCATATAATTATTATTTTCATACAGTGGAAAACACACACATCTATCCACAAAGGAAAATTACTGTGGATGCTGGAATCTGAAAATTTGATAATTGTTTGAAAATGCTGGAAAATCTCAGCAGGACTGATAGCATCCGTGAAGAGAGAATAAAACTAACATTTTGAGGCAGGCTGACCTTTCATCAGAGCTAAAGACAAGAAAAATAGGGCAAGATTTGTACTATAGGATGAGTGGAATGGAGGGGGGGGCGCTGTAATTGATAGGGATAGCATAAACAAAGGGAATGTAAATGGTGATGATAAAGCTGAGAATGGTGCTAAGAGCATCTATTAGGAAATTGGAATGTGTAAATAGCAGAACAAAGGCAGAGAGTGTTGAAATGTGGCAGTTGGCCCTAGTGGGGTGGTGAAACAAGATGGAAAGCAAGATTTTAGAAGTGAAAAAATAAAAGAAAGAACATAAAGTAACAAAATAGAGTTACAAGATGAAAATAAGAAATGAAATAAATGGAAATGAAGGAGAGGTCACACTCTGAAGTTGTTAAGCTCAATGTTCAGTCCAGAAGGTTATAAAGTGCCTAATTGGAAGATAAATTGCTATTCCCCCATTTTGTTGGGGTTGTCTGGAACCTTGCAACAGGCCAAGGATGGACATGTGGATAGGAGAGCAGGGTAGTGTGTGTGTTGAAATGGCAAGTGACAGCAAGGTCTGGATTCTGTTTGAAGGTATTCTACAAAGCGGTCACCCAGTCTACGTTTGGTCTCCCTGATTTAGAGCGGACTGCATTGGGAATAGCAAATGCAATAGACCAGATTAAAGGAGGTGTACATGAAGTGCTGCTTCACCTGAAAAAAAGCGTTTGGGCCTGGGATGGTGAGCAGGGGCAGATTTTGCACTTTTTATGATTGCATGGGAAGGTGCTGTTGGTAGTGGGTGAAGAATATCTATCCATATTTGAATGCATATTACAATCACACAATGACTCACTTAGTGTGATACACGTACAGATGTGCTTATAGTATTTACAGTTGATTATATCATGCATTTATCACACACATTGCAAACTACAATATGGGTTGAATTTTATGTCAGCCAGTGAGTTGTACTGGTGAATATATCACACTAACTGTGAGACAGTTCTGTGTATGTATTACTGACACAGTGATTGTAGAGATGAATATATCACAGGCACTGTGACAGTCCTGTGTGTGTATATTACTGACTCCACCATTCATTTTGATCAACAAAATCAATATCCTGATCCTGCCTTCCCCCCATATCCTTTGATCTCTTTCACCCCACTGACAGTGGGGCAGTCCTGTATGTATATTATTGATACAGAGCATCATACTAGTGGATATATCACACTCAGAAAAACGAAAACTTGGAGTGGTATTGTGTATTTAGCTTTATAAAATGCCACAAGGTGTTTCACGGAATGAAATTTGACACAAAATCACACAAGGAAACATTAGGTCAGCTGACCAAAGACTTGATGAAAGAGGTGGTTTTTAAGGAATGTTCTAAAGGGCAAAAGAAATGTAAAGGGGCAGGGTGTTAGATGGAAAGAAGTCCAGGGCCTCGGTCACTGTCGGCAGCTTGCTGATAGTGAAGCAACTCAAATCAGGCATGATCAAGAAACCTGACTTGACAAAGCACATGTATCAAGGGGCATGTAGGGCCATGGGAGATTATGGTGGGGTGAGGCTCTGGAAAATTTGGGATGAGAATTTTAACAGCGAGGCATTGCTTACCTGTGAGCACAAGTCAACTGTACTTGATCAGGGTGAGGACATGGACAGCAGAGTTTTAAATCATCTAAATTTTGTGAATGATAGAAAGATGGATAGCTGGATGGGAGTGCATGGAAGTAACACAGTCTGAAGGTAACAAAAACATGATGACGATTCAGAGAAAACTATAAGAATAAGATTTGCTTTAATATTTTTAAATTTTGTAATACTTTATAAAGCCTTTCAATGTTGAACTAGATTTGAAAACTATGGAATTCAATATCCGTTAGGCTTACAGTCGATCATTTAAACGCTGGGCCTGGACTAATTCAATTGATACGTATTATAATCGACTGGAGGAATGGCATTTCTCAGTTTGTTAAACAGTAGGTCAGCTTTAAAGGACTAAAGGGAAACCTGACCCAGTTGGCAATTACTCCAGGAAAAGTTTTTTTTGTATTTCTCCTAATATCATCACAATAAAATGTATAATTGCTGCATTTCATTACTGTGCTGAATCTTCATTGCAGTCTTCTCATGAATGTTTTTGGGTACGATATTGATCATTTTACTTCATAGCTGTTAACTCGCCAGGCTTTGAGATTAACACTGCAGAGCAATACCAGTCATACTTCATTCACCATAGCAACAAGTGGCCGATGGTTGCCATGGATCCCTGCATTTTCTCTAATGGCTGTTACGACATGCAGGCTATCAGACAGGTGGAGCGCACCAAATTGAGGTGTCTTGGGGGAGGTGCGTTCGACTTTGTACTCCCAGAGCTAGGCCTTACCCAAGGACAGACACTCAGGGCAGCCCTGTCATTGAAGCTTTAGTCTTCTGCCTAATTGAGCTTTGTTCAGTCCTGGCACTCAAAGCTTTGTGACAAGCATGCAGAATTGGCCTTTGATATTTCAAAGTTGCTCTAATGTTTCTAAAATTTGGTTCTGATATTCTAACTAGATTGGATTCCCTGCAGCTACAGTCACCACATTTGCACATTTCTCTGCTATTCAACACAACAGGAATACATTCCCAGAAAATGCATTCCAGAGAATAAGATTTTTCCAGATTTCAGGCTCTGAGATTGCACTCACTGAGATTGGATTCCTGAGATTTCACTCACTAGTACTGGACTTCCAAGATTCCTTTCACTAGGAAGGGACAAGATTCCCAAGGAAGCTAAGTGAGAGACACCCAGATGAGCATAACAGAATGGAAGGGGGGGCAACAAATTGACAGAGTCACCCATAGAGTGATCAGAGAAAGGTACTCTTCTCCTGATACTGTACTGACAAGCGTATCTAGTATGGGGCACAGTGGTTATGCTCCTAAACTATTAATCAGAGACATAAATTCAAATTCCACTTTGGAACTCTGGGAATTTAGGTTCAGTTCAATAAATAATGAATAAAAAGCTAGCAACATTAATAGTGAACATAAATCTGTGTTTCCTAAAAACCCAACAGGTTCACTAATGTCCTTAAGGGAAGGATCTGGTAAACATGTGACTTCCAACCTAAAGGAATATGGTTGCCTCCAAATATACAAGCCATGAAGATAGCCCACCAGTATCATCCCAAAGGCAACTAGAGACGGACTAAAATAGCTGGCCTTGACAATGGCAACCACATCCTTCAAATGCATAAAAAATGACAGTGATGGCAGGGGTTGGGTGAGACATTTAGCAGAGGAGGATAGAAATGAGGGCCAAATATAGAGCAAAAAATACCCTGACACAAAGAAGCAGACAGAAAGCTTGTGTGGTTCACACCCCATCAAGATTCATCTCCATATGGCTGGTTCATGCGAGTGACACAATGTGGAGTATAAGCCAGTTAATCCAGTCATCACAGATGGATAAAGCCCTCCTGTGATAATGACTCATCGTTAGTGAGATCTTTCAATACACAGAAGGAACTTTCATCCATAATCGTTATCGGAGGAGGCTGACACAGAGACTCAGAGCCAAGTGATAGGTGACCCTGGTGAAGGTGTTTATCCATCCAAATAGTTTATCTGATGTTTCAGATTTCTTGAGTTTTTACCAAGTGGCATTGTTGTGATTTAACCATCCCACAATACCACTTTAGTCTCAGTGAGAATATTGCTCAGTGGGGCACAGAGCAGAACACTGTCCGGTTTGGGACTGGGATATACAGAGCAGAACACTGTTCAGTATGGGACCAGGATATACGGAGCAGGAGGACACAGTCAGATACAAGATTAGGATATACAGAGCAGAAAAATAGTCTGGTGTGGGACTGTGATATACAGAGCAGGGAAGCATAAGTAATGAAATTGTGGGAACATCATTATCTGGACGTTTTCCTCCGAGCCACACAGTTTTCTGAATTGGGGATAAATTGCTGTTCCTTCAATGGAGATGCTTCAATGTTCATTGCAGGAACCCCTAACAAAAAGCATGGTGTCAGGGAATGCCATCACCTCAGAAGCTACAGCAGTTTCAGGACAAGGTCAACCACCAATTCTTCAGGGTAAAGGGAGATCAACATAAATGCCATGTTTAACTGCAGAACTTCAGTGATGAAGATTGGAGAAGCTGGGACAGCTTTCCTTGGAGAAGAGAAGGCTGAGAGGAAATTTGATGGAGGTGTTCAAAATCATGAAGGGCATGGATAGAGTAGACAGGGAGAAACCATTCCCTCGACTAAAAGGATTGAGAATGAAAAGACACAGATTTAAAATAACAAGATGAGGAAAAATGATTTCACACAGCAACTAATTAGGGTCTGGAATGTGCTGCCTGATAGTGTGATGAAGGCTGGTTCAATTGAGGCTTTCAATAGGGAATTATCTGAAAAGGAAGCAGGTGCAGGATTATGGGGAAAAGCTGGGGAATTGGCACCAAGAAAATTGCTCATTCGGAAAATACAGTGCAGACAGGATGGGCCAAATAGCTTCATTTTATACTGTAACAATTCTATGATTCTTTATCTTGAGTGAAAATGGCCTCTTATTTGAGACCTGTGAATATCAACGGATCAAAAGGCAAAATGTTGAGTTATTAGATTGTCATTTATGAGGCCAGGTCTGAAATGGGGTCAGTAAAATGGATTCAGCAGTTGAATGCTGCAATATAGTTTGAATCGGCGAATAGATAAAAGCAAAGAGCCTTACTATTCACCATGAATTTATAAAATATGTACTGTGTGCAAAAGCCACTCATTCCACAAAAAGAAACAAACATTAAACAACAGAAATGTGGTTTTGACATGAGGTTAAATATAGAAAATAGCTTAACCAGGGCTTTAGCAGTTTAGCTAAACGTGACCAGAACTAAGGTTCATTGTTAATCTGATAAGATATTTTGACTCATTCTATGAGGATGTTTACAATAAATGTTCTCAATCATTTGTCAAACCACCCTCTTTGGCACACTGTAGTGTTAAAAGTTGCGTCAACATCCATTTCGCTAGATGCCTTGATGTAGGTCATCTGTGCAGTGCCTCACTTGTGCTACTTTCTGTGATATCTATGCTTACAGGAGGTGATATAGAAAGATCACAACAGAGCTATCTATTTAAGGGCAAAAGGGCTTGGTGTTTCCTAACTTGTCCATCTAATGGCAAACTGAATGATCACGATAAAAAGTCAAGTCCAACATTTCTCCGCAGGCTTCTCAGTTCCTGAGTACTAATTCTATTATACTTAAGTTGGAGCACAGAAACAGGACATTCAGCCCATTAGGTCCATGCTGGCATTCATCCCCCAGATGATCTTCCCCCTGTGTCCCTTCATTTCCTTCTCAATCATGGTTTTATGAGCTTAAGTCTTTGCTATAAATGTATCAATACTACCTACTTCAACCATTCCACGCGGCAGAGTTCCACATTCTTACCACACTTTGTGTAAAGAAATTTCTGTTCAAATACGGACTGTACATCCCATTGACTGGTGCATTGTGTCGAGCAGCACAACCCTCACAACCGTGCAACAGGCAAAGTATTCACTGTGTCCAACCAGCCTATGTATGCAAAACTCAAAACATAACGGGCAGAAACATTGACGTTATTCGCACCTTTATTGGCGGCGCAATCTGCATCGTGATTTTCAGCCACTTGGTCACTTTTTTTCCGTGACGTGAAACATCCCATACATAAGAACATAAGAACATAAGAAATAGGAGCAGGAGTAGGCCATCTAGCCCCTCGAGCCTGCCCTGCCATTCAATAAGATCATGGCTGATCTGTTGTGGCTCAGTTCCACATTCCCGCCCTCTCCCCATAACCCTTATCCCCTTGCCTATCAAAAACCTATCAACCCGCGTCTTAAAAATATTTAGCGAGGTAGCCTCCACCACTTCAACGGGCAGAGAATTCCAGAGATTCACTACCCTTTGAGTGAAGAAGTTCCTCCTCAACTCCGTTCTAAACCGCCCCCCCCTTTATCTTGAGGCTGTGCCCTCTAGTCCTACTGTCCTTTCTGAGCGGGAAGAGTCTCTCCACCTCTATCCTATCCATCCCATTCATCATCTTATATGTCTCAATGAGATCTCCCCTCATTCTTCTAAAATACCCAAATTGCCAGGCATCTGATTTGCCTGCCAGGGAAGGGGGAGGGGTGCAGTGGCAGGGGTTCCTCAGCACACAGTCTCTTAAAGCCAGGAGGATAGAAGCAAGAAGATCTGTGCCTAGATTTCTGGAAGAAGCCCTCACCAGATTGTCAGTACTGTGGAGGAGAGGTGGGCCACATTACACCCAAGTGTTAGCAGGAGCAATGTCACCAATCCCGTCAAGAAGGTGATTGCGGCAACAGTAAGTGCAAGCAGCGAGACCAGGAGCTCGGAGGTTTAATGCCGAAAGAAGACTAGTGACCTCCTATATGCTGCGAGGGTAAGTTCCCACCTGCCTCCCCCGGCATTATTCCCATCTGTCACCCCCACAGTGTCACCCTTAATCCACTTACTGGCAATTCATGGCCTCCCAAAACCCGACTTTACAGCATCTTCCGCAAAACACCCTGGCACTCCTCATCACAACCCCTTCCTGCTTCAGCACACATTCCAGTTCTTCTCAAACCTCGACACACCAGGCATCCAGCTCCTTGTGTTGCTGCACGAGAAGATATCTCACAAAAGAAGGCGAAGGGAGAAGATGGGCACGGGGATGCCGAAGTTCAAAATTCTCACTCCCTTAGAGGAAAGGGCCATGGAGCTCTCAGGAGAGGGCTAGGAGTGAATCGTGACTAAGAGCCAAGTTTGCCTACACCAGAGAAGTGAGGATCCACAGCACCTGTCTCAAGTGAATTGTTATATGCCCAGACTCTTGTCCATGCCATTTACTGAAACCAGGTCCCAAGTATTGCAGGAACACCATCCAATAAATGGGTCCATCAATGATCAGAGCGCACCTCCCTCCCTGCCTCCCGCAGCCCTCGACAGCACCGAGGAAGACACCAAAGAGGACTCACGTTGATCACCTGCACTATTCATCATTGCAAAGACAATCACTTTGGTGGGCAGGTATGTGAGCACCACACAGCTTCTGTCTCATATCGGGTGGAGGCAGGAATATCCCAGGGATCAGACAATCAGGGCTGTGCTGGATCCCAGGCCACATCTGTGCCCCAGGCAGATGCTGTGCCTCAGGACACGTTTGTCCCTCAGCTGCAGGAAGTGCAAAGGCAGAGCCAGGAGTATCAGGATGAGTTGTCAGCAACATGCCTGTGACTGCAAGGTTGAATAGAGGAGTCCCAAAGCCTTCTGTTGCAGTATTTGCTGCTGGCGTTGCATGGCAACCAAACCAATACTGCAAAGGTGATGGCTACAAAGCCTGAGTCAGAATGTCAGAGCCACGAGTGTGGAGTTCAAGGAATGAATCAGTCTCTGAAATCCATTGCTGAGGACTTTGAGAGCATGGTCGCAGAAGGCCATTACTAAAAGGGTCCAGAGCTGGATCCAGACACAGAGGGCCATTGCTAAGGACTTTGACATAATGATGCAGAAAATGTCAGGCGCTATCTTTTTCTTATGCCCCCTGTTCTGAAATCACCTCCAAGTCAAAATGCTATGCCCACCCTATTGAGATCTTCATAATTTTAAAGACCTTTTGTGAGTCTCCTCTAAATGTTTTCTTTTCAGAGATAAAAACACCATCTGCTCAGTCTTTCCTTGTGGTTACTCTTGATTCTGATGCACAAAATACTAAGTGCCTTATCCTTATTATTGCACTAATGTCGAGTTTTCATCAGCGAATGATCTTTTCTGGGATCTCGTTTCTAAAGTAATAAGTTGTTTTTAAATATTGCAGTTGTAAAGCTGAGCATGATGAGATTGTTCTCCAATTAACCTTATTTGTAATCTTGAACGATCTGCAGGATGTACAAGCTTTGAATAGAGAAGAGAGAAGGTTATTAAAAGACCAGGACTAGCAAAGGACTGGCATGTTTCCAGGTGGACCTCAAATAGACAATGCAGCAATTCACCATTTAGTGAATTTCTGAAGCCAGTTATACTTAGAAACATAGGGCGGTAATTCTGATCAAACCAGTGCAGAAAAGAATGAGGTAAATGTCAGAACCATTCACGCATTCATAACACAGTGTAATTTTGGATCTTTATGTCTACACAATCATTTCAGCCTGAGTCACAAAGATACTGAGTCTATTCAGCTGTGATCCAGTAACTAGCACACAGCTCTCCTCAATACTAAAAAATGTCTTGTTACTATACATTCTTAATATTTTGGATTTGTAAGACAAAAACAGAAAATGCTGGAAAAATGTTGGTTTTGCTGCTCATTTGTATTCTAATGTCGAAATGTTTTCAATTTGTTGAGACATGAGATGTTTGAACAGGTTCACTAGCACTGAAAGGGCTAAGGGAAGACATAAATCGGATATTTTCAATTTTGAAGGGGCTTTGTTTGACTGCTGTTTTGGAAAGTTGGTGCAGACTCAATGGGCCAAATGGACATTTTCTGTACTGCAGGGATTCTATGTTTCTATATGATGGACAATAATCTCCTCCTGTACTATACTCTGATGTGACCATTTACGAACATTGTTCTGCTCTGCTGGCTATCAGCACTAATATATTGATATGCCAGTGTAGAAACACACTGGGATTCTGGTTAATTTTCTATTGTCATCAGCTCCAGAATCTAAATTTCCCTGTAAAACACTAGTTGACATGCTTTCCAGCAATTATTTTACAAATTAGTTCAGTGTTCATATATTTTAAGTTCCAAGAGCACTGAACGCAAAAGATATTAACAAATGAAGAAACATTGAGCATCTCTGATACTAAGTGCATCCAGAGTTGGGTCTGGCGTTCCTGTGAGCTCTATAAAATGCACATTTCTGAGGGGGAGCCGCAAACATTTGTCTTAATCTCAATAATAGCATGTCAAATAAAACTGCACTCCGATGTATCTTATGTCAAGCCTCGTAAATGTGAACCCAGGAGACGTTAATTTATAACATTATCACTCAGCATATTGTATGGATTCATCAAGCAACATCCCCTTTAATATTGATAAATGAGTTTGTGACAGCAATGTTCTGAAATCAAAAGTAGACCATTTCAAACAAGTGATGTAAGCAAGTAGAATTGTTCCTATTGTTAGATGAACCCTTCTTCCTCAACCTTCAAGGACTTTGTTGTGCCTACATAAAAGATTGAAGTGGATTGAAAGCGCTCGAGTTGCTTTGAACTGGAAGGAAATACGGATCAAACACAGCCAGAAGGAGCTGTGGATGCATGAAGCTCAAAGTTCTTTTATTGAATCATTCGAAACAAGTTGGATAAATATCTCAATTGCAGACAAAACTGGGAGTGATAGTTACAGAAATGGAATGAGCAGTGACTGCAGCTTGTAAACTGTAGCTTGTTGAGTACGCAATCTTAACTTTTACGACTGGGGAGCAGAACTTTTTAAAAATCCATTCTCAGATTATGAGCATCACTGGTAAGGGTCAGCATTTGCTGATCAACTTTCTGTGTCTTTCAGAAGGTCAAGGTGAGCCTTCCATTTGAACTGCTTCATGTCTATGTGGTGCAGGTACTTCCGATGTGCTATTAGGGAGGGAGCCTCAAGTGATTGACCCAGCTACGTTGAAAGAACAGTGATGTATTTCCAAGTTGGGATGGTATGTCGGACTTGGAGGGGAATCTGGAGGTGGTGTTGCCATGTACCACCTTATCACTTTAGTTGGTGCAGGTGTGACATTAAGAGTTTTTTTAAAAATCATGTTCTCTGCAGCTCTCAGTGTTGCTGAGTTTTCTGTAGAAGTCCTTTTTTTGCTATTTAAATGGGTTTGTTTATTTTTGCTTTGGGATCTTTTATGACCACCCCCCCCACCGTATTGTTAGGAGGGAGACTGGTGGCAGGTCCCTCATGAATTTATGGTTTCATTTTCTGTTTTGGCTAGCAGCAGTTTAGTTTAGAAGGAACATCAAGCTGAAAAGGAGTCTCTCTCTCTCTTTCTCTCCCTTGTTTTGGAAGTTCTGCTGGTTAGCTGAAAACAAGGCTTCATGCCTTCCTAGAGTAGAGAATCTTCTTTGGTGGCTTGACCAGTGTCTCTCCCTGGTTTTCTGACTTCAAACTGAGTTGAGTGTATCCAAAGGGCAGTTACAAGTCTGAGAAGTCAGGGTTTCAATTCTCTAACTAAAGAACTCAGTTCCAGTATCATGTGAGCATTTGTCTTTGCCATGTTAAACCTGTGAAAAGGTTATTTTATGTCTAAATGAAGTTTTGTTTGTTTGGGACATCTTAATTATATTTGTTAAGGGTTATACATTATCATGGTTGTTTTGTTTTTGTTTGTAATTGATAAAAGTTATTGCTAATTTTCTTACCTTGTATGTTAACTATATCCTTAAATAACCTTTGTTTAATAAAAGCTCCCTAGTGGGTCATTTGAATCATACCTGAGGTGAACCATCTCATGCTTATCCTAGCCAAATTCAAAGTACAAAACTTATAACACAGATGGGCTTCATAAAACCTGTGGAGTTTCTGACCTGAACCATAACACAGGTCATGAGTTGGGAGATGCTGTTGAAGAATACTTGGCCGATTGCTGCAGTGCATCTTATAGATAGTCCACACTGCATCAACAGAGTGAAGGTGGTGGAGAGAGTGAATGTTTAAGACTGCAGATGGGATGCTGATTAAATGAGCTGTACGGTCCTAGGTGGTATTGAACCTCTACAGTACAGCCCTGCAGACATCTAGGCAAGTCGATCACACTCTTGACATGTGCCTTGATAGTTGCCTGCCAGAACTAAATGAGCAAATGTTTTTTCTAACTAAATATTCAAAAGTCAGTGTCTTTGGACTTCACCGCAGACTATTTCCCTAGCCACCAATCCCTGAATCTGCCATGGCCACTCTACAATGCTGACTATACAGAACCTTGGCATAGAGTTTGAACCTGAGATGAACTTTCCGTCCCATCTCTGCTCCATCATCAAAACTACTGACATCGGTCTCTTTAGTATTGTCCATCTTTGACCATATAACTGGGACCCTTACCCATGCCTGTTTTTATCTGTAGATTGACTTTTCCCATGCTGTCTTGACTAGCTTCTTTTCTTCCACCATTCATAAACCTGAGAGCATCCAAAATTCTGCTGTTCATATCCTAACTCCCACTAATTCATGTTCACTATTACCCAGTTCTTGCTGAGCTGGTCTAGGTCCTAGTCCAGCAATGGCTTGATTTTAAAATTCTCATCTTATTGAGCTTTTGAGAATTGATCTGGCCAAGTAATTGGTGAGTATTCCACCACACTCCTGACTTGAACCCTAAAGATGGTGAAGTAGCATACGGGGTTCTTGAGGTGAACTACTCATCTCAGAACTTCCACTCCCTGAACAACAAACCTGCATTAACATCCATCGGCATGTCCCAAACCTAGGCCCTTTACCACTTAGAAAGCCAAGGACAGCTAGCACATCAAAACACCGTCACTTGTAAATTCTGCACCAAGTCACACACCATTCCGACATGGAGGTATATCACCATACCTTCATCACCCTGGCCAAACTTTGGGAACATTCCAGCACTTTTGGAGAATCTACACCACACAGGCCACAAAAGTCCAAGAAAAAGGCCTACTCCCCCGCTTCACAAAGGTCTTAGGGTTGGGGGTAAGTGGTTATAGGGGTACTAATCTTGGCCTTGCTTGTGATGCCACACTCCAAAAATTTATTTTTTTTAATGAAAATGGATGGGCAAATTCATTTTTTCTTGAGCTGATACACCTACACAAATTAAAGCTACAAAAATTAACAGAAAGACACACTAAAATAATTGCTCAAATTCACTAACTAATCTGATTAAAATATTCCAACAATCCCAACCAAGGCTAGCCAACAAAACTTTCAAAATACACTGTTAAACCATCATTGTAAACTAGCCAAATTGGACAAAGTCACAAACAAATGCAAACAAATATCACAATCAAATGCACCAACAATAGAACCTAAAAGTACAGCTGAAAATCCCAATGATACAATATATTACCAATATTAAGATTACACAAATAAGCCTGGTCAAAATAGGTACAATCTATCAAGAAACATCATTAATCACTGCAAAATACACCAACATAATATAACCTAATGTTTAAATAAAAATTCCACTGACTTATCTATCGCAAAAATGACGTATTTTTGTCTGTATTAGGTTATTTATTGGACGTTTTCTTGAGGAATAAGAATTTGACAGATGTCTGATTAAAGTCAGTGATTAAATGTCATTTCACTAAATTACACGGAAAATTATTTTGTATAGATAATGTTCACACTTCCAGGCATGTATAATTCAGGAAGAGCTCGGTCTCTATGATTTTACTGATTCACTATTGTTATGATCGCTACAGAAATGGATAACTTTTAAAAAGAAATTTAAACTTTCAGTTAATAACTGAAAGGACACTACAACAATTTCACATTTCAAGACCTTTACTGCACAAAAATTAAAAGCACTATTGACTAAACACAAGCCAATATTCTCCAAATTCATTCACACCACCAGCGAGAATGGAGAATTTGGCATTCTGTCAAAACTCCCTCCATTACAGCAAGACAAGAGAGTCTCAGCTGCAAGCAAGTTCAGAAAATTCTGGCCATTATTTTTGGAGGCAACTTATACTCTAAACCAGAAAGTAGAGTGGTCCCTTTTTTTTATTTTAGCACAATTGAAAATACACTTCACAGGTTTACTTTGCACCAGTGATGAGCAACCTAGGCTACTGAGTGGATTGCAAGAGTAGACTTCCATCATCTCAATGAGCCATAAGGTTGAAGTCGGCCTAGTTCACTAACTATGACCCCGCAAATAAGGTTAAATATATTTAATGCATGCCAAACATGTCATAAGTTATAGAAAGTGTTTAATCATTTATATACTACGAGACTATCAACTTCAAAAGGCAAAAACAAAATAACTATTTATACTATAGATGCAGAGGGAGTGCGCAGCTCTCACAATCAATCTTATTTGCAATCAGCACACATCTCACTTCACTTGCCCTTGCTTTATGTGCATATCACTTCAGTCATACTATTGGGAAAAAAACTATGTGGATGGAAGTCAGTGGAATGTGGCAAACCTACATATGGACAACGATCAACACAATGTCTGGTGGTCTGCACTCAGAACCTTGATGGGCCGCATGTGGCCCCGAGGCACAGGTTGCCCACCACTGCTTTACACAGTTCGTTAAGGAGAAATTAAATTAAAATCAGTGGGTTTCTAGTAATAGTAGGGCAAGGGGCAAGTAACTTTGGAGCAAGTATCTTTGTTGTTGTGACATTTTGCAAAGAATAAAGTTTCCCCGCTTACTGCTAACTCTCAACAGAGGATATCCAAAGATAAACTCATTTGGTTTTTACAAAATGCCCATCATACAGTACAAAAATGGTCAATTATACCATCATGTTACAAAATAAATAATCATTATACTGTTTCAGTTTAGAACAAAGAACAACGCAACACAGCACGGGAAACAGGCCCTTTGGCCCAACGAGCCCGCGCCGCCATCTTAACAATGTGTTTTTCCTCCTCCACCCTTGACCCATGTCTATCCTTATGGTACCCCCATTGGAAACCAGATTAAGGGGAGAATAATTTAGGGACAATTTGGTACACCAATCAGCCTAAGAGCACATCTTTGGGGTGTGGGAGGAAACCGGAGCACCCGGAGGAAACCCACGCAACCACAGGGAGATTGCGCAAACTCCCACAGACACTGGCCCAAATCCATGTATCTGCACAGCTAACAGTGATAGTCACTGAGCTGTTGTGGTGCCCATCTGCTGGTCCAGTTTTAAGCATACACAAACGACGTGAAGTACTTGGCTACTCTCAAAACATCCAAGAGCAGCCCACGCATGACCCGCCATGTGCATGCCCCTCGTTAGACAACAAGGTGGACCGACGCACCTGCGGATTAAAAGAGACAAAAACATCAACACATGTAACAGCAGATTTCCAGGGACGTCCCGAGGCTCTGATCCTTATTTAAAACAGTCTCCTATAACCCTCCATCCCTGTTTCGCTCTTGTGTCTATCTAAGTAAACCTTAAACAAGTCCAGCGTGCCTGCCTCCACCACCTTACTTGGTAGTGCATTCCATATCCCCATGACTCTCTGTGTGAAAAACCTTCCTCTAGTATCCAAATTATACCTCTCCCCCCTCACCTTAAGCCCGTGGCCCCTCGTGATATTTGTCTCCAATCTAGGAAAAAGCCTGCCACTGTTTATTCTATCTATATCCTTCATTATTTTATACACCTCTATCAGATCCCCCTTAATCTCCGTCTTTCTAAGGAAAAGAGCCCCAGTTTACTCAATCTTTCCTCATAACCTAGTCCTTCCATACCAGGCAGCATCCTGGTAAACCTCCTCCGCACTCTCTCCAGGGTGTCCACGTTCTTCTGGTAGTGAGGTGACCAGAACTGGACACAGTACTCCAAATGCGGTCTAACCAATGTTCTGTACAACTGTAGCATTAGACGCCAGCTCTTGTACTCTATACCCCTTCCTATAAAGGCTAGCATTCCATAAGCTTTCTTTGCAACCTTCGCCACCTGTGTTGCCACCCAGAGACTTGTGCACTTGCAGTCCCAGGTCCCTCTGCATTTCTATACTCTTAATTGGTCTACCCTTTATCATGTAACTCCTCCCTGCATTATTCCTTCCAAAATGCATCACCTCGCATTTATCAGGATTAAATTCCATCTGCCATTTATCTACCCAATATACCAGCCTGACACTCCTCCTCACTATCCGCCAATCCTGCCATCTTTGTGTCACCTGCAAACTTGCTGATCACACCACGTACGCCCTCTTCCAAGTCATTTATATATATTACGAATAGAAGTGGTCCCAATACTGAGCCCTGCGGCACACCACTGGTGACAGACCTCCAGCTAGAAAAAGGACCCTTCCACTACTACTCTCTGTCTCCTGTTACCTAGCCAGTTTTCAATCTGTCTAGATACCTGTCCCTGTATCCCATGAGCCTTAACCTTTTCTACCAACCTACCGTGAGGGACTTCATCAAACACCTTACTGAAATCCATGTAGACGACATCAACGGCTCGTCCTTTGTCAACCATTTTTGTCACCTCCTCAAAAAATTCTACCAGATTCGTAAGGCAAGACCTCCCATTAACAAAGCCATGCTGCGTATCCCTAATCAGATCGCAACGCTCCAAATGCGTATACATCCTATCCCTAAGGATTTTTTCCAACAACTTTCCTACCACTGACATCAAACTCACCGGCCTATAATTACCAGGGTTATCCCTACTACCCTTTTTAAATAGCGGTACCACATTAGCTATCCTCCAGTCCTCTGGGACCTCACTTGTGTCCAAAGAAGAGACAAAGATTTGCGTCAGAGGCCCAGCAATTTCATCTTTCACCTCCCTAAGCAGCTTGGGATAAATGCCATCAGGCCCCGGAGCTTTAACCATGGAGAAAGATTTTTGTGAACTTTGGATAGGCCTTAGCCTTACATTATGCATAGTGTCAGAGTGCAAGCAAGCTTTAGAATCTGCATTCTGGGTTCTTAACCTTTGGTTCCTCTTTCAAGATTTTGTTTTGAGATCAGGCCAGGCTTATTGAATAATTTAGTGCAAAGGTAGTCTGATTTTGAGTTATTCATTTCAGAAAAGGCTCCAGGTTACAACTCTGATCTGAGTGAGTTGATGTCAACTAGCACACCAGTCGGGACATCACCATTTAGGAGAAGAAATCAGATAAGCTGTCCATTTAGAACTGCTTTGTCCCAACATTTGTACAAGTTAGGTAATGTGGTTTCTTTCATGGTCAATAGGCCGGTGGTTTAGATGGACCATCGAGATAGCTAGCAGCACCCTGACCAAGTCAGAGAGAAGGTGCCAAATGAGGAAAATTGGAAGGCTGATTTCACTCAGTTTTTTATATTTATTTATTCTCCAGCACAAAATGAGAAGGAGTTCCTATTGCTCCTGGGAGTTCATATGTCATCCTGATCTGCTTCTTCCCATGACTCCATCATTCTCTTCCCCAATTTTAGCATCTAGAGGAAAAAATTACTGTTGTTTGAGCTCAAGGGTTTTGTGGTAGATTTTAGAGTTCACATATTCTGTCTGATAATCCAATCAGAAGAAAGATTGCATGGGTTCCATTACAACAAGGTAACTGATTTTACCAGATTGCTGTCCAAGCAGTGAGAACACAAAATGTACCCCTATGTACTGGATACTAAGTGAATCCTTTAGTCTGGTTTCTACCAGTGAAGTAATAATTAGAAACAAATCCAAGCATTTGTGGAGGGAGCATTGTCCTGAAGTAACCTCTCTGGAAGAACTTTCCTGAGCATCCTCCTCTGCAAATGCCTTTAATCCTGGCTAAAACAGGAGACGGCGTCTGAAACATTGCCTGCGTTTCAATAATACCTTCTGTGGTTTCATTTGTTACGCACTCCCCTCCTGTTATCAAATAACTTCCTATTCTAGTTTATTTTATCTTTGTTTGTGCAGAACTTTTCATATCAGACAAAAACTCTCTTTGCTCTGTTACCATTTACTTTTGGAATACCAAGAGGTAAACACTCTGACATTCTTGCAGGGCAGAGCAAAGGGATTACCACTTTATAAATGATCCATCCCTCACTAAACAGAGAACTTATACTTCAAGCCTTAAGCCAGCTCCTGCTCTGCACAAAATGGATGCCCATTCAGAGCAATCCATTATTTAGAACAGATGGTTACTGAACTCCAGAGGATTGGATAATTAATAGTAGAATGTTGGAGTCTCAATTCAGAGAGTTTGGTAATCAGTGATTTACTCACTATATAACTAGTTGGATTATTCGGATGAATGTTTACTCACCATACAGGCATATAGTTATTGTTTATTCAGTAGGGTAAGAGGTACACTCTGTGGAACTGCACAGATTTACACTTGAATTAGCAGATGATTTTTTCAGCGATTATACTTCAGCAAATTCACATTCCACTTCGTCCCCAACTACCCCATGGCAGTTGGGCGGCACAGTAGCACAGTGGTTAGCGCTGCTGCTTCATAACTCCAGGGACCTGGGTTCGATTCCTGGCTCGGGTTACTGTCTGTGTGGAGTTTGCACATTCTCCTCGTGTCTGCATGGGTTCCTCCCACAGTCCAAAGATGTGTGGGTTAGGTTGATTGGCCATGCTAAAATTGCCCTTTAGTGTCCAGAGATGCATAGGTTAGAGGGATTGGCAGGTAAGTGTGGAAGGATATGGGGGTAGGGCCTGGGTGGGATTGTGGTTGGTGCAGACTCGATGGGCCGAAGGGCCACTTTCTGCACTGTAGGGTTCTATGATTCTACCCCCATCACCTTCTTGCAAAATTAGATTTTTGATTGCACAGGTCAAGGTTACTGTTTCTTTGAAGAACATTAAATTGAATTTAACAATGAATCTTCAGCTTCTGTTTTATCCAGCTGACTATAAGGAACTATTAGGTAATTATATCAGATTGAATCATTTACCAGTCTGAATAATAGCATAAACGCAAAACATTGAGCTGCCTTTTGCTCACAGATGCTGTCCGACATGTTGAGTGTTTCAAACATCTTATGTTCCCATTTAAGCGTCTGCTACTGATTTTGATGTGGTTTTGTACAGGCTTTGGCAGAGAAATTCAAGCTCCGAGGTTCTAAGCTTATATATTTGATAGTACAGGAGTGGATACACCTATCGATGGGAGTGGAATCACACTCGTTAGATATCACAGGGTCAAACTCTCACCTCTGAGTTGCAAGTTGGTACAATTAAATGCACCACAGAGGGTCTACTGAGGAAGTGCTGTTCAGCATAGAGTCAGTACGGAGGGAACACTGCACTGTAGAAGGTCAATACTGAAGGAACGCTGCACTGAAGAGAGTCAGTACTGATGAAATGCTGCACTGCAAAGAATCAGTGCTGAGGGTGTGCTGCACTATTGAGGGTCAGTACTGAAGGAGTGCTGCACTGCAGAGGGGATTGCTGAGGGAGTGCTGCAGTGTTGGAGGTGCCTTCTTTCAAATTAAAAGTATACCTGTCCTTTCAAGAAGATATTGACGTTAAGGTATTAAGACATCTATTGCATTATTTGAAGAAGAACAGGAGAGTTGAGTTTTCCTCGTATCCTAACTCAAATCTATCCCCAAACTAGCACAATATCTGGTTGTAAACTCACTGCTGTTTGTAGGAGCTTACAATTTTGTAATTGAATGTTTCATTTCCCTACATTAGCATAGCAACCACATTTTGAAAAGTGTGTAATCGGCTGTGAAACACTTTGAAACATTTTTAACAAGTGCTACGTAATTGCAATTTCTGACTTTCTATTGGTGGTACTGGATCCAGGTAATGTGCAAAACCTTCAGCCCTTATAGGATTTTTAGATGCACTAAGCCAGTTCAATACGTTAACTTGGAACAATTTGGGTTAGGTGTAGCTACAATGGTACACTGGACCAACCCACTGTCGATTTCTGACCTGAAATCCAAAAGCCTTTTGAAAAATCAAAGATTTTATTTCACATATGGTAAGAAGAATGGACCATTGCTCTCCCTGAGCTCCACCATAGGTAGATTTGAAAAAAAAGCTGCAGTGATATCGAGTAATGTGTCATGGTCCCTGTTTCTCTGCTTTAGTCGATGCCTTTTCTCTCTGTGCTAATGTTAACTTTGGCACTTTTTCATTGAGAGAAAAGGCAGGTGATCAATCCAATTTCTTCTGTTTAAACCATCTTTAAAATTATCCCGTTCCCATGTCCAGCCAAGGATTAAATGGGGAAGGGCTCTATCCTAGCAATGAAGAAGTTGGGATACATCAGCAATGAATCTCCTGTTTCACATCAATTAAGTTTTCCACAATTCAGTATTGTGGAGCAACAGTGATTAGCACTGCTGCCTCACAGAGCCAGAGAACCAGGTTCAATTCCGGCCTTGGGTGACCGTGTGGAGATTTTATGTTTTCCCTGTGTCTACATAGGTTTCCTCCGGGTTTTCTGCTACAGTCCAAAGATGATGTGCAGGTTAGGTGGATTGGCCATACTAAAATTGCCTCTTAGCATCCAAAGATGTGTAGATTAGGTAGATAAGTCATGGTAAATGTATAGGATTATTGGGATAGGGCAGAGGGGAGGGCCTGGGTGCAATGCTCTTTCAGAGACTCCATGCAGACTCAATGGGCCAGAAAGTCTCCTTCTGACTTGTAAAGAATCTATGGAGGCAAATGTCTAAAGTGATGTTGTGTACTGAGAAAATGATCCAGCAATTGTTATATTGATCCCAACATACTCTCTAATCTTTGGAACACAGTAACTATCCATGAACAAGTCATAAGTCAGAGGCAAAGTGATACCTCACTGCTCGTTTAATATCTGGAGGTCTCCAGCTCAATCTCCCTGTAAACTATACTAAAATGAATTGCCCCATTACGGTCATTCCATTTTCTCAGACCCACAAAAAAACTAAGAAAATCAATAAGAATGACTGAACACAAAATCCTGTTAAAATTATTTAAATTCTGGTCAGACCAGAGCTGGACAGTGAACAAAAATGGCAGCAATGGACACCATTACCTGTTACATGATCACAGTGCTTTTAATTATCAAGCATAAAATCTAACATCTATTTCTAAAAGTCCTACAACTTTCCAGTCGGCGGCCCTGAATGAACCCTTTTCTCCTGCAGCTGTTACAATCCACCTTGCAAGAAAGTACTTATGTCGAAACCATTGTGCCACAATGTCAGTTGCTGTTCAACCATTGCTGGGACGTGACACACACAGATGGTTTTATGTGCGATTTGTCACATTTTTGGGAAGTCGCAGTTCTTTTTATCAGCACACATTCTTTTCAGGGACTTCAAAGAATATGGAAACCTCAGACCAGCATCAGCAGCTGTGACTGACATAAAGAATATGTGGCAAAGCCAGGTAGAAACCACTGAGGCACAATGCAAAGCAGCAACAGAACTTATGTCGTTATGATGTTCCCTTTGAATTACATAAATCTGATATATATCTGCAGGGAGATAAGTCACTACTAGACAATGCTGCCAGAGTAGAGGAGGTATGGATTTAGAAAATCCTGTAAAAAGTCTGACAGAAAATCCTTACAGAGCAGAAGGCCATTTGGCCTATCTGCACCGACTCTCTGAAAGAGCATCTTACCCAGAACCACCCTTGCTGTCCTATCTCCATAACCCCATGCATTTATCATGGCTAATCCCCCTGATTTACACAACTTTGGACAGGAAGGGACAATTTAGCATAGCCAACCCATCTAACCAGCACGTATTTTGGACTGTGGGAAGAAACCAGAGCACACAGTTGAAAAACCTAAATTTGGGAGCTGTGAGGCAGCAGTGCTAACCACTGCTGCTAGTGGTGATAAATCCAGGACTCAATCAATATTACCTCATCACTCGTTGTGATCTTAGATGCTTGGCTATATTGATTAAGGAGAACATTATAATGTTGGATAGGAATGATGTCCAAGACGTGTCAAGTGAAGAAACAATAGCAGTAACATTATACTATGGGTGTATTGGTAGGCTAGCAACCATTGAAAAAGATATAGAGAAGTAGATTTGCAAAGAAATTATGGAGAGGTGCAGAAACAGTAGTTATAATGGATATTTATCCTAAAATAGACTGAGAAAGCAATGTTGTAAATGTTGCCAATGAGGGTGGCAGTTCAGGAGGGTTTTCTAGATCAGTATGTTTCTAGCCCAATTAGGAAGGAGCCATTGCTGGATCAGATTCTGAGGAATGACGTGGGTCAAGTGGATCGAGTGATTGTAGGGGAAAGATTGATTGTAGCATCGGACATTTTTAGTTAGCTGGGAGAAGAATAAAGCCCAATCCAGGATTAAGGTAATTAATTGGGGGGAAAAGTCAATTTCAGTGAGATGAGAAATTATCTGGCTCAGGTAAATTACCCAATTCACCCAGGTAAATTAAAATCACAGATGCAGAATGATGGGCTACCTTTAAAAACAGGATGGCTCAGGTACAGCCAGGATATATTCTACAAATGGGAAAGGCAGGACAAATAAAGCCAGAGTTTCCTGGATGATGAAAAAGATAGAGAATAAAACAAAGCAGAAAATAGGGTGTAGATAACAAACGTCAGGTTTCTAACACAGATGAGAACCACGCTGAATAAGAACATTCATAAAATATTAAAAAATAAATTACTAACAAGGGAAGTGAAGAGAAAGTATGAGAAGAGATTTGTAGCTAAAAAAGAAAATCCAAGGGTTTTATATATAGGCATATAAAAGTAAAATGGGTGTAGCAAAAGTTGCTAAAAAGGAGCAATTTACAGGAGTAATTTACGCTGGGAAACAGCATATTCCTCTAGTGGAGTCACAGGCAGGATATTCCGGCTGTGCTCACCCTGGAACTGGAAAATTCCACCCAAGGTCAATGGATCTTCCCACGGTCCCCCAGCTGACCTGTTATGATTGGTGTGGCGGGTGGAATTGGAAAATTCACCCGACAAAGTCTACCCAGACAATGACTGGGTACTAAATTAATACTTTGCATCTGTCATTACCAAGGAAGATTCTTGTAAACTCATGATGAAAGTGAAGCAGTTGAGACACTGGATGTGTTAAAAATGATAAAGATGAGGTATCTGAAAGGCTGGTTGAACTTAAAGCTAATATACCACAAGGACCAGATGATATGCATCCAAGGATGCACCAAACGATGACTGCTGCCAGTTACATGACTCACAGGATTGATCATCTAGCCAATCTGGTCACCAGATTTCCAACAGATTACACAAATAAAAGTTTGCCTCTTATGGATATTCATCTTACGGAATCTCACATCTCATTGTAAGGACATTATAATCATGAAATCAGGAGGCCCTCAGATTTAGACTTGTTATTCCTGCCGAGTTGTTAATAACCCATCCTGGGTCTGTCCAAATCCACTTCAAAAAGGAACCATTGAGAGGGCAATGAACATCATTTGCATTTTGATCAGTTTACCTCTCTATTAGAGTCCAGGTCTGCCCAGACAATGGCTCCCTGAAGCAAGATCTTCAGGCAAGATGACACTTCCAGAGGCTAAGAACTGAGGAACGTTACCAGCCATAAGATGAAGACCAGATTCAGATGCCAGATAAACATCCCTTCAAAATCATTGAAAAAGTTCACATGACTCGAGGGACCATTCTAAAATCTGAATGGTCATCTGAGAACTGAGGAGCAAACAGTCTGTTGAATTAGCACCGATTGAAAAGACATTCAGCAAGACTGAACAAGCAGCTGGCCATGAGGTCTCAACTGATGAGAAAGCCTGTTCGATTTTAAACATCTTTGTTTCACAGGTGATGCTCAATCTAAAAGCACAGAATGCCCACCATGCAGCATCATCATTCGTTCAAGAGTGTGCGTGCCAAAGGACCCCTATTTACAAAAAAGTGCAGATAAATCCCACAGTTCCAGGCCAGTCTTTTTAACTTTGAAGGTAGGAAAGCTTTGAACAATCGGTGGCACAATGGTTAGCACTGCTGCCTTACAGCACCAGGGACCTGGGTTTAATTCCAGCCTCAGGTGACTGACCTATGTCAGACTCCTATTCATGGATATAGCTCAGCCTTTAACACCATTATTTCTATGAGACTCATCTCCAAACTTCATGCCCTGGGGCTTGGTTCCTCCCTCAGCAATTGGATCCTAGACTTCCTTACCCACAGATCACAGTCAGTAAGGACAGACAACAATACCTTCTCCTCGATCATCCTCAACACTGGTGCTCCACAAGGCCTTGTCCTCAGCCCCTGTTTATATATCTTTATATACCTTTGACTGTATGGCCAAATTCCCCTCCAATTCGATTTTCAAGTTTGCTGATGACACCTCTGTTGTGGGTTGGATCTCAAACAATGATGAGAGACAGTACAGGAACAAGATAGACAATCTGGTGAATTGGTACCAGACAATAATGTCTCCCTCAATATCAACAAAACAAAAGAGATAGTCATCAACTTCAGGAAGTGCTGTGGAGGGCATGCCCACGTCTACATTTATTCCACAGGTGGAGGTCCACCTCGTGTCAAGCGAGGGGCATGCACACGGCAGGTTGTGCGTGGGCTGCTCTTGGAAGTCCAGGAGTGGCCTAGTACTTCATGTCGGTGTGTGTGCTTGATCCTGGACCGATAGACGGGCACCGCAACAGCTCAGTGACTAGCACTGCTAGCTGTGCAGATACATGGATTTGGGCCTGTGTCTGTGGGAGTTTGCGCATTCTCCCTGTGGTTGCGTGGGTTTCCTCCGGGCGCTCCGGTTTCCTCCCACACCCCAAAGATGTGCTCTTAGGCTAATTGGTTTCCACCAAATTGACACTATTTCTTCCCTGAATCTGACTGAGTAGGGTCCCATTTGTAGACATGCAGGGTAGAATAGGTGTAGGGCGATGCGGCGGCGCGGGCTCGTTGGGCCGAAGGGCCTGTTTCCCGTGCTGGGTTGTTCTTTGTTCTTTGTTCTTTGTACATCAATGGGGATGAAATAGAAATGTTGAGAGCTTTAAGTTTTAGGAGTCCAGGTCACCAAGAACCTGCCATAGTTATAGTTAAGAAAGCCCACTAATGCCCCTACTTTCTCAGGAGACTAAGGAAATCTGGCATGTCTGCTACAACTCCCACAAACGCCTACAGATGCACTATATAAAGCATTCTTTCCGGTCGTATAACAACTTGGTATGGCTCCTGCTCTGTCCAAGACAGCACTAAATTACAAAGGATCGTGAATGAAGCCCAGTCCATCTCTCAAACCAGCCTTCTATCCATTGACACTGTCTACACTTCCCACTGCCTAGGAAAAGCAGCCAACATAATCAAGGGCCCCATGCACCCTAGACGTACTCTCTTCCACCTTCTTCCTTGAAAAAGACACAAAACTCAGATCACGTACTAGCTGACTCGTAAACAGCTCCTTCCCTGCTGCCATCAGACTTTTGAATGGGCCTACCTCGCATTATGTTGACCTTTCTCTATACCCTAGCTATCACTGCACTCTACATTCTGCACTCTCTCCTTCCCTATATACAGTGTGCTTTGTCTGTAGCGCATAAGAACAAAATACCATTCACTGTATACTAATACATGTGACAAAAACAAATCAAGTCAAATGGAGTTTGCATATTCTCTGAGTGTCTGTGAAGTTCCTTTGGGTTCTCCAGTTTCCTCCATAGTCCAAAGGTGAGCAGGTTAGGTAGATTAACAATGCTAAATTGTCCTTTAGTGTCCCAAGATGTATAGGCTAAATGGATTAGCAGGATAAATGTATGGGTTATGAGGATAGGACAGGTGGGAGGTATGGGCCTGGGTAAGGTCCTGAGTCAGTGCAGACTCAATGAGCCAGATTGCCTCCTTCTGCACTGTAGGATTTTATGATTCTATGAATGACAATCTGGAACAAAATAAACAGGCATTTGGATAAATGTGGATTAATTAATGAAAGCCAGCATGAATTTGTAACAATTAATTCACTAATATAATTATTGAACTAATATGACTGAGTTTATTGATAAGGTAATGAGGCAAATAAAATTGATATGAGAGATACACGGATTTTCAAATGGCATTCGGTAAATTCAAAGCTCATGGAATAAAAGGAACGGTTGAAACATGGAAATGAAGTTGGCTGAGTGACAGGAAATAGAGAGTAATGGTTGTTTTTTGAACTGGAAAAAGGTATGTAAGTGGACTTCTCCACAGGCTGATAGCAGGAACACTCCTTTTCATGATCCATATTAATGATCAAGATTTAGCTGTGCAGGGCATCGTTTCAAATTTTGTGGGTGACACAAAGCTAAGAAGTATTGTGAACATTGATGAGGATTGTGATAGAGGAGGTAAACAGGCTGGTGGATTGGGTGAACACGTGAAAGATGACATTTAATACAGAGAAGTGACACAATTTGTTCAGAAGATTACATTGAAGCCATATAAACCAAGCATACAATTCTATAGGTGGTACAGCAGTAAAGCAACCCAGGAGTATATGTACACAAATCAATGAAGTTAACAGGACAGTTTGAGTAATTGGTTAATAAGGCAGTCCGGGGACCTTTGTTATTTAAAATAGAGGCATCGAAGGCAATAGCAAGAAAGTTAGAGTGAACACTGGTTCAGCACCAACTAGAGTATTGTGTCCAATTTGGGCACCACAATTTAGGCAGAATGTGGAGGCTCTGGGTGTAGAAAAGATTTACGAGAATGATTCCAGAGATCAGGGACTTCAGCTATGTGAATAGATTGGAGAAGCTGGTGCCTTTCACTTCAGAGAAGAAGTGTCATGATTGTCCTTTTAAGGATCAATCCACAGAGTAAAGGTCACATGACCCTTGGAATCAAGATGGGGAATCATCTTAATGAGCTCAGGTTTCTGTTCCGGAATGTTCTTGGAAACTGGCTGCAGCCATGAGGCTGCAAGCCTCTTTATAACCTTTACCAGTTAATGAATGTGTTGTTGTTTTTCCCTAAACTGGTGAATAAGAATGATAACAAAAAGATTAAGAGGAATTTATGTATTCAAATGCAAAATGAGTTTGAACCAAATAGATGGAGAGAAACTGTTCCAAATGATGGAAGGATCAAGAAATGGATGGCACTGATTTTAGGTGATTGAGGAGAAGTTTTTTTTTTACACACTCAATAATTAGGAACTGGAATACATTGCCTGAGAGTGTCATGGAGGCAAGTTCAATTGGAGTTTTCAAAAGGCAACTGAATCATTATCTAAAGATAATAACTTTGCAAGGCTACAGGGAACAAATGAGGCAGTGAGTCGAGCTGATTTGCCTTGAAAGAAGGCTAGCACAGGTAAAAAGGGTCAAACAAAATAACCATCCCATGGCTGATTCCATGAAGCTAAATGCAACCTTCTGTAAATTTGATGCATTTGAATGAATCACAACAAAATCTGATAGTTTGGATCTTGCAATCAGCAAATCTACCCCATCTAAATGCAAATCATATGATAGGAATTTTGTACATTGAACCTCAGCAATAGCAATTCATTTTAAAGAGCAAAACAGGACCATTTCTAAGCAAAGTGTGGCAATACTGTGCCTTTAAGAAATGTATTTATATCATTTTTTTTGAGGGGCATGTTTATAATTCAGCTTTGTTTACCTGGTGCCAATCTGTCTGCAAGCCAGCAGCTCCATGCTGAGAATGTAGGAGAATAATTGATCCTAGATAATGGGGTGTTTGTTTTAATCTGAGCTAATGCACTTTTATTTATTTTTGGTTGGCCCCCGCCCCCTGGATTTTCAGAGTAGGATTGATTAGGTTGATTGACAGGAGACAGAGTCATGTGAATGGAAGGACTAAGCTTACAGGCAGAGTGTCTGCTTGATCCTGAAAGAAACCAGAGGTTTCTCTCTCTCTCCCCCTCTGGACGCTTCTGTTTGACTGTCAGAAGAGAGGTGTCTCTCGGTTTCTCTCTGTCCAGAACTATGCAAAGGTTTTAGGATTCCTCACAAGTAAAAACACAAAAGCCTGTGTTGTTTGCTAACTGGGTTTCAAGAGGAATTTCAGTTCAGGAGGAATAATGCCTCCACTGAAACTCTGAGATAGGTTAGCAGTTAAGAATCTCACCATGTTTAAGTATTTCAATTGGTAAAAGTTTAAGAAATTGATTTGTTAACTTTGTTTTAATTAAAGCTTCCTTTTGAGTCAATGGAATCACATGTGGAATGAACTACTGTAACCTCAGATTAATGGCAAAATGAAAAAAATTTTTGGGATCTAGACTAATATGCTAACTTCTGATCGGATCCTTAACAGAAGTACTTGACCATAAGCTTGACCACGAGCAATAAGTCTGATCATCAAAACCACTTTTAAAGTGTGAGTTATGCTTTTAGAGGAAAATCTTCAGCCACTAGGGCCTCCAAACGTTAACTTCATTAACTGGAGCTCTCTTTAAGCAAAAAGTATCTCCAGCAGATTTTGTTGGCATCCTTTACCATCCCAAGGCATTTCACAGAAATGTATTCAGACTGATATTAACAATGAACTATAGATGGGAGATATTTGGACAGGTGATCAATTACATGATCAAAGGTTTCATGACAGGACTTTAAGGAGGAGAAGTTGAGAAGCAATGTGAATTGTGCACCCAGTTCCACAGTCAAGATGGTTGCATCCAATGTTCCAAATGGTGGGAGGAATGACACAGAAAAAGATATGTACAGAAGGTAGCAACACAAATTTCATGGAAGATTGTAGGGCTGGAGGAGGCAAGGCCATGAAGTAGTTTGAAATCAAGGGTCAGAATTTTATATTTGTGGGGCGGTCAAATCAGGAGCAAATACAGGTCAGCAAGTGCAAGGGTCATGAGTAAATAGGACTTGGTGCAAACAAGCAGCAAAAGTTTGGGATGATCTAGATTTAAATAGGACATAAAACGAGAGGGTGGTCTGAAAGTGTTAGAATAGTCAAGTGTGGAATTATTAAAAACATGGACAAGGGTTTTAGCAGCAAATGGACTAAGGCAGAGCAGAAACTGTCCACAGATGTGACTTCCAGTGCTACCTTCAATGACTACACTTCAGAAGTATTTCATTGCTTGTAAAGCGCTGTGAGATGTCCAGTCATCATAAAAAATGCCATATAAATGCATTTCTTCCATTTCTTAGAGACTTGTCTATGGAGATAACACTGTTTCAACTTTAGTACCCATTTTGATGTCTCTGTTTTGGCTGAACCAGCCAAACATACCCAGTTCCTTATTGAGCTGTCAAGTTACAGTCCTAACTGTGAAACAGCTGGAGTGAAACAGTGAAAACTTGTCTTAGCCATCACCTTTTTAAAATTCCATTAAGTTCCTAAATTGTTTCCTGCTTCTGAATTAGACACTGATTTGTTTGAACATTCAGTCTGTGGCAGTATGGCAGCATGTATTCAATCACAATCTATTCTCACTCCTCACTTTCCTTTGAGGGAATTAATGTAGAAAGGCGGCAAAGAAAGATTGACATTTCTGTCATCTGTTTCAGAGCCTTGGGACATTGCAAAGCACCCACAGCAAAATAAAAGTATTTTTTAAGTATAGTCGCTAGTGTACTGTAGGAAGCATAGCAGCCACATTGTGGTGTAAAATCTCAAAACAGCAATGTGATAATGAGCCGGTAATGTGTTTTCCCTTTAACGATGTTGGTTGAAGGATAATTACTGACCAAGACATTAGGAGGAATTGCTCTGCTTGTCTTTGAATAGTGTCATGGGATTTTTCCAAAGGTCTTGATTAATGCCACATCTGAAAGATAGCACCTCTAAAGTGCAGCACCCCCTTACCCTGAATTGTATTCAAAGTCTCTGGAGATGAACTTGAACCGGAGCCTGTTAATTGATATGACTATTAAATAAGAGAATGTAAGGTATTCTGAACCATCATCTGCCATTATCGGTGATCTGTTCTACTTTGACCAAAGACATTTCTTTAAAAAGCAACATTTCAAAATCAAACCTTTAAGTAATTGCAAATTATGAACTTTGCTGCTCGGCCATGAATGCTAAAGAGTTTGAGAACGATAGGACAAAGTCTCTGTCTTCTGCTCTCTGACCCCTTCCTCCCAACTCTCCTTCCCTGGAATCTAATAGTGCAGCAGCAACCCTCACAGGCAGGTTCATTCCGTATATCTGATTTGGGGGATTAATTCAAGAATATTCCTGTCCTGCAATGTATCTCCCTGCTTTCTATTGCGGGAAATATTATAGGACTCCTTTTCAATCAATTATTCAACTTGTCAAAGACTGAATCAGTGTGTTTGGATCATCAAGAACCAAGGGCCAACATGAGTTTTTACAGCTCGCCAATTTTAAGAAAATGCTACAAACAGCATCAACCTCTCAGTGTTCTTTGATTTGTCAAAGATCTTTGACTCAAATCAATGGTGAAGCACTCTGCTGAAATGTAGATGTCCTCCGAAATTCATTAACATCTTTTGCCAGCTTCATGACAATATGCGAGCGGTGATCCCCAACAATGGATCCATTCTAGACCTTTCTGAGGTTAAGACAGGAGTAAAACAAGGTTATATCATCATTTGAGCTCCTTTTTATCTATCTCCCTCGTAGCCATGCTCCATCTGACCAGCTTCCAGCTGCACTGCAGCTTATTTACCAAATGGACGGTGAACTATTTCATCTGTGATGACTCCAATGAAACACTAAGGCCACCTCAGCCTCAGTTATTGAGTTTCGATACAGTGATGATACTGCCGTAAGTGTTGTGTTGGAAACAGACCTTCAGAAAATCAGTTACTGAAGTGTACAAGAAGATGGGACTTGTACTCAACATTTTAAAGACCACAGCCTTCCATCAGCAAGCTCCAAATGTACACAGCACAGACCCAGTCCTATTGATTAGGCTTCATGACGTGCCTAGAAAATGTAGATCACTTCCAGTACCTTGGATGTTAGCTTTCACAGAAGGCTGATTTTACTGAAGAAATCCATCTGCACCTGAAATCTGCTAGTGCAGCCTATGGCCACCTGAGAAAATGAGTATTTGAAGATCGTGACATCAAAACTGAAAGCAACTCATGGTCTACCCTTCCTTTCTATGTGGGACTGAACCACGGACATTGTACAGCAGAGGCAGTTCAAAGCTCTGGAGTTGTACCATCAACGTTTCCTGTGGAAGATTTTACATATTAGGTGTAAGGGCAGACACACCAACATCAGCACTGTCTCACAAGCACCAAGGCTATGCTTCATTGGGTTGGTCATAAAGTTTGATTATCAGATAACAAGCTATCAAAGCAAGTCTTCTCCAAGTGGACTCCTGACACATGAACCTCAGGAGGACAGAAGAAGCTCTTCAAGAAAATACTAAAAGCCACCATGAAGAAATGCAACATTGACTTTAACTCCTGGGAAATCTTGGATTGAACCAGATCGCAGCAGAGCCTGTGGGAAGGATCCCAACATTTTCAGACCCAGTGATGGCAAAATGAAGAAGTGACAGCTGGAAAAGCACACCATGAGCTAAATGGAGCAGAGTATCTCACATGATAACAAATGTTTTACATATCTTAAGGTCTGCAGATTCTGTTTCAGACTCATCAGTCATCTTCTGACTGATGAAAGTCAATTCATTTCACTCATGAGGCACAGCCAAGAATAATTCTTCTGTAGCAACCACAAATCGAAGCTCCAAAACACACAACATAACCAAATACAGAATTCTATAGCCCTGTCATGACGGAGATGGGGCCATAAAACACAGCAAGCCATTCAAAAGTCCGTTCACAGGAGACCATATCAGGGGAAGGGGCCGCAGAATTCTGCCCCAAGCAAATCTGATAAAGAATCACCAAAAATAACACAGGCTTTCCATTTCCAGAACCTTCCTGGAGGTAGCACCAAGTACCTCACACAGTTAGCCAATGATCTATCTGGCAGGAACAGCAAAGTTGGCAATTGCATGCTTGATGGATGCATTTATTATGAGGACAATTCAGCCAATTTTACAGGAAGACAGACTGAGATAAAATAAGGATGGAAATCCAAGCCAAAAATAATACTTTCATTCCTGAACATCTCTCATGTTAAGTTTGAGATAAATTACAGATGATAAGGGCAGCAATTGCAGCTTTGCAATCACAATGCTTTGTATGTAACATTCAACATCTCAACAAGCTCACAAGATTGGTTCAGATAACGAAGGTTCTTCAGCCCAATTGACTTTGTCCTTCAGCAATACGAACCCTATCATTTCCCCTTGACAGCATCCAGCTGTTTGCTCAGTGCCTTGTGCTCAATCGCTCTTCTGGAAAACTGTTGATGACACTTTGTATAACAAAAAAATTTCTACAAACTGTTTGCAATATAGCCTTTACAACCCTGATCCTGTGCTTTCATGCCCTATGAAAATATTCTGGCTGTACTTTCTTTATCCAATTAAGTATTTTAGAAACCTCTGTATCTCTTTGGAGATGTTGCTTTAAGGATGTAGAGCCTTAGAATATTCACTCCTGATTTGTATATTGGTGGAACTATATGAATACAAATTGTTGCCAATCATTTTCCTCGCTGATCATCTATAAGCTATGGAACAGCCATCTTGTACTCTTGACCTATGTGGTGCTTTAAGCTGTGGCAAATCTGGGCTAAGCCGTAAATACAAGATGGCCGGGATTGAGGATTTGAACTCCAAACGTGATTAGCACTGCTGCCTTACAGTGCCAGGGACCTGGGTTCAATTCCAGCCTTGAGTGACTGTGTAGAGTTTGTGTATTCTCCCTACGTCTGTGTGAGTTTAACCTGGGTGCTCTGGTTTCCTCTCATATATGTGCTCCAAATATGTGCAGTTTAGGTGGATTAACAATGCTAAATTATCCCTTAGTGTCCCAAAATGTGTAGGTTTGGTGGATTAGCCATGGTAAATGTGCAGGATTACAGAGATAGAACGGGGGGTGGGGGCCTGGTTAAGATGCTCTTTTGTAGAGTTAGTGCAGAGTCAATGGGCCAAATGGCCTCCTTCTGCACTGTAGGGATTGGATTCTGTTCTATTCTATTCTGAATTCCTATTCACTTCCTTATTAGTGGCTCACACTGTCGAAAGGTCATCTTTCATGATCTCCAGACATCCCTTAAGTGATTTGCAGCCAATGAATAAATTTAAATTTTCGTCATTGATGTGATGTAGGAAACACAGCAGCCAATCTGCGCACAGCAAGATCCAACCACAGCAATGTAGTAATGATCAGATCGGGTGTTTTAGTGCAAAAGTAAAATAAAGCAGACACTGAAATCTGAAATACAAACTGAAAATGTTCATTGGCAACAAGCTTCTCTCTTCATAGATATTGCCTGGCCTGCTGATTATTTCTGCTATTATTGATCCATGAAGACACTGTCTTGGTTTAACATTACATCCACAGTAATAACAAATTGCATTTATATAGTGCCTCAAACATAGTAAAACATTGTTTTACACTGCCCTGTGATAGTTCAGGACTCTTAGTGCTGCACCAGAACATTAGTCCAGATTATGATCAAGACTGTTGAGTAGGGTTTAAACCCATCATTTTATAATTCAGAGATGAGAGTACCATCACTGAACCAAAGCTAACTTTGTTTCAATAACAACCTGTCACCTTCTCTCCCACCTTGGTGAATCTTCCATATTTATATATAATAGGTAGCGTTCTTTAGCTGGTGTTTGTTCATATTGAACTTCATTTTTCTCTGACCTGCCTCATCTCATTCCAGAGTTCCATCTTTTGAATTTGAAATGCTATTCAGTTCCACATCTTCTGTTAACTTAATTAACTGCAACATCCAAGTTATTGTGGTCTATATGGCATACATGTGAATATTGAAGATGATTGGGCCTTGGACATCACCCTGAGGAACTCCTGCAGTGATGTCCTGTAGATGTGATGAGTGACCTCCAGCCACCAACATCACCTTCCTTTGTGTCAGGTATAACTCCAACAAGCGGAGGGTTTTCCCCTGAATCCCATTTATTCCAGTTTTGCTCATGCTCCTTGATGCTCCATACACGTCAATGCTGGCTTATGTCAAGGGCAGTCACTTTCACATTAGTGATGTTCAGTTTATGTGTGTGTGTGCGTGCGTGTGCGCGTGCCCGTGTGCATGGATGGTGTTTCTAAGGGGCAAGGGAAGAATGGGAAGAGTAAAACATTGGACAATCCTCAAAGTTACTTTCCAGAGAGAAACCATTGTTAGCAATGTTCTGATTATAATCAAACAGATAAGAGTGGAACAGGAGGAGTGAGCTCGATAGTTTATTCTTGCTCCTATTTCACTTTTATACATTAAACAAGAGCAGTCCCTTTGTGCTGGACAATGATGGGAGATACTGAGTTTGATTTTGTGGTAAAATACTTCAAGGTTACAGAGAATATGAAGAGAACAAAGCTGAGTAATTCAATGCAGTTACAAGCCTAGCCTTTTGGGACTTTGGTCGGGGTGTTTTCATTCTGTGGGAAAGGCAGAAAACAGAGGATGAGAAGTAAACACAACAGTGAGGAAACACAGCAGAGAATCTGCACAACAGTGCAGACAACAGAGACAATAGTGTGCTCAAGGACCTTAGAGAGGAGAAGGGGGTAGATGATGATTATTAGATAAGTTACAGAGAAAGAGAGACTTGCATTCCCAGAGTGCCTTCCATAACCCACAACATCCCAAACAGCTATAGAAATAACTAAGTACTTTTGAAGCATAGTCACCACTGTAACAGAAGAAATACCAAAATCAATCTGTGCACAGCAAGCTCCCATGGACCACTTTAATGATCAGAGAGTATCTGTTGTGCAGAACACTGTTGTTCCCAAATAATGTCAACACGAGCAGGTACTTGCAACACCTTGAAACATTAGCTCTGTTCTCTCTCCACAGATGCTGTCAGACTTGCTGGGATTTTCTAGCATTTTCTGCTTTTGTGACAATACTGTTTGTTGGTTACAAAGAATGAGTTGTGCAAGTGCAGTGATCATTTTACTGGACTTGCTATTCAAAGGCTAGGATGCATCCCCATAACTCGTTCTACTAATATTTTCAGAACCAATTCCTTTGCTGCAGCTATGTCCAAAGCATACTCTACAGCCTCTAGTACATCTATATTTCCACTCACAATTATTTGCAAAAACTGATGTAAAATATTTAAAATATTCACAGTGCCTTCATTCCTCACTAGCTTATCTACTTTATCATTAAGAAGTCATAACCATACTTTAACTCTGCCCTCTAAATATTTGTAAAAGTGCATATCATTTCCTTGCATACTATCTACTACTTTAGTCTTTCTAATCTGCCTTTCCAGTTCCCTGTTATACTTCCTATATTCAGTTTGTATTATTTTCCATTTCAGTTTTTTTTCTTACATCTTGCAGTAAGTTAAGAAAGGGAACTATAAATCACATTAGCTTTGACTCGCTGGTAACCTCCCATTTGTCTGTAAGTCAGAAGGTTGTGGATTCATGCTCAAGTCATCTAATCCAAGCTCAAATCACCCAATCCAGGCTGATATACCCAATGTAGTAGTGAGAGAATGCTACACTCAAAGTTGCTGACTTGCAGATCAGATGGGATGTTAAATTTGTCTGCCACCCACCCCCCAGTGTGGATAATGGTAAGATCATAACCGATGTCAGATCTCAATTTCACCTTCCTGCCAAATTCCTGTAATCTTTTCATTCCCTGGAGTACAGAAATCTATTCATTTTAGCCTTTGTCTGAGCCTCCACAGTCCATTGGAAAAGAAGAAACCCCAAAGATTCACAACCCTCTGAGTGAAGAATTTTCTTTCACTGTTCAATGTTAAATGATTGACCCCTTACCTCACCCCCTAGCTCTCTCTCCCTCCCCCACTATCCCTCTCCCCACAGCCCCCCACACCAGGGAGAAGCATCCTCTTAGCATCTACCATGTCTAAACACCTCAGAATCTCACACATTTCAATAAGAATACTTCCAATTCTAAACTCTAGCTTCACTCTAACTCAACCAACCATATGACAATCCTCTCATTCCAGGAATCAATCCAGGGCTCCCCCAGTGTCCTGGCCAATGTTTGTCCCTCAATCGATATCGCAAAATCAGGTTAGCCTTCCCATCATCTCATCATTGTTTGTGGGATTTTTCTGTGCACCAATTTCTGTGTCAGCTACACTGTTAGCAGTGAGTCCATTTTTTTTTGCCGGTAAACTGATTTGGGAAGCCTTGAGGTGAGACAGAAATTATATTGGTGCAAACATTTTCTCTCTAAAAAATGGTGTGCAAGATGATGGATGGAACCCATTAGGAATGGAAAGTGGGGGAAAAGACCTGAAACTGGGTCATGAGAAGTGAAGGGAATATAGTCAAACTTAAAGCCAGTGTGCTCTGCCATTTCACACGTATGCAATCCATTTCCTTCCCAACTGTGAGAGTACAAACTTTTCTGAGGTTACTGTCTACAGATAGTGTTCGTTATTTTGGTTATCACCACCCGTCAAATCTCCACCACTGCACCCCTCAGCCCCCCCCACAACATCCTTACTCCAATCCCCCAACTTTTTCCAATATTCTAATTCTTTCAGTTTCATTTCTATTGTTCTCTCAATACTATTTTTTTCATGTTGTTTCCTTATTCTTTTTTAAATGTTATTCCTGACCATTGTAGCCTTATATTACCTCACCTGAAATGCAGATTAGTTATTTCCTCAAGCTGCCAACTGAATGCTGGTTTTCTCTTACTTAAGCCCACTTGCTCTTCCCAGGCAATATTTCCCATCTGATGTTCTAACAGCTGGATTTTCAAGTTGGGTTAGGAAATGAGAGCCAGGCCATTTTGCAACTTCAGAAACCCCACCCTGGCACCTCTATTCATTCCTGATATATTTTTGTCTCCTGGAATACGGCAGCACGTCCAGGTTTCTCAGCTCTTGGGACAATGCCAAAGGTGATTGGGGGCTGAGGCACGCTCGTTAGACGACCTGTCTCAGCTGACTGGGACATTGGCCCTCACTCTCCATAACATTGAGCCAACATCATGTTGAACAAATACTTCACATCTGTCTTCACCAAAAAAGAAGCAATGGGATTCAGGGAGAGAGGCTTTGAGTAAATTGACACAGGGAACGACAAAGTATTGGAGGGGTTGACAAACTTAAAAATGGACAAATTTGTAAGTCGAGATGAATTGTATTCCAGGCTGCTGTGGGAGGCAAGGGGAAGATTGCAAGGGGTCTGACCCAAATTTTTAATTCCTCTCTGGCCACAGAGGAGGTGCCAGAGGACTGGGGAACAGCTAATATGGTTCAGCTATTTAAGAAAGATTGTAGAGATAATCCATAAAACTCATGACAGGGGTAGGGAAGCTCCTGGAAAACATTCTGGAGAAGAGAATCTATCTCCACTTGGAGAGGCAAGGTTTGATCAGGGATAGTCAGCATAGAGGTCATGCCGAATAAATTTGATTAAATTTTTTTGAGGAGGTGCCCAGGTGTGTAGATGAGGGTAGGGCAGTTGATGTAGTTTATATGGATTTGAGCAAAGCTGTCATGATTTCCAGCTTGGGACACCGATGCACCTTCTCCCCGTGTTTGCATAGGTGTCCTCTGGATGCTCCGGTTTCCTCCCACAATTCGAAAGACGTGCTGGTTAGGTGCATTGGCCATGTTAAATTCCCCCTCAGTGCACCCAAACAGGCACCAGAGTGTGGAGAATAGGGGATTTTCACAGTAACTTTATTGCCTATTTGTGACACTAATAAATATACATGACTTATACAGAAGATGAATGCACATGGAGTACTGGGTAATTTGATAAAGTGCATTCAAAATTGACTCAGTTGTAGGAGTCAGGGCGTGATGACAGAAGGCTGCTCGAGTGACAGGAAGCCCATGGGTCTGTGCTAGTTCCACTATTAGTTGTCATTTATATAAACGACATAGATGACTATGTGGGGGTTAGGATTAGTAAGTTTGTGGAAGAAACAAAGATTGGCCAGGTGTTAACAATGAGGCTGAGTGCCTTGGGCTGCAGAAAGATATGGAAGGGATAGTCAAATGGGGAGATAAGTAACAGATCGCATTTTACTGTGAAAAGTGTGAAGTGATACACTTTGGAGGAAGTAATCTGACAAGGAAATATTCAGTGAATGGCATGATACTAGGATGTTCTGAGGAACACAGGGAACTTGGCATGTTCATCCATATATCTCTGAAGGCAGAACAGCATGTTCTGGGGCATTTGCCTTGATCAATCGAGGCATAGATTATAAAAGCAAGGTGAAAGGGTTAATAGTTACACAAGTTTAGAAATCATACAGGCTGAAAAACAAAGATCTTCTTCTAAGAGCCTTCACAGGCAGACACCAAGCCATTGGCCTGGCAAAACAGACATCTGTACTGAAAAATGGGAGTAATCCACAGATACAAAAAGAGATGTACTATGAAATTTTCACACTGTTTGGGTACTATAATGAACGAAGAATGAAGTGATTATGATTGGTTTATGCTAATCATTATGGTATGGTGGCAGTGGTTAGCCTCATAGCACCAGGGTCCCAGATTCAATTCTGGGCTTGGATCGCTGTTTGTGAGGAGTCTGGACGTTCTCCCCGTGTCTGCATGGATTTCCTCCAGGTGCTCCGGTTTCCTCCCACACTCCGAAAGGTGTGCTGGCTTGGCGCATTGACCATGTTAAATTCTCCCTCAGTATGCCTCTACAGATGCCTGAGAGTGGCAACTAGGGGATTTTCACAGAAACGTCATTATAGTGTTAATGTAAGCCTACTTGTGACACTAATAAATAAACTTCAAACTTTCACTTGTAATTGATTTTGAAAACTTTGGAATATGCCACTCTGGCTAGCTACAGGGTTGTGAACCATAGCTTCCCAGCATCGTTGCTATAGTTTGTATTAAAACAGCTGTTTAAGAGAACTTTGTCACTTGTCTGATTACTCAAAGGGTAAAGTTGTGATCAATTAGAAGGCTGACATCAAAGCCCACAACACAGGGAGGTCATGGAGTTGGATAGAACTTTGGTGAGGCCACAGGTGGATTGTTGTGTCCAGTTCTGGTCATCACACTATGATGTGATTGCACTGGAGGGGATGTGCCAGGAGAAGTGCATTAGAATGTTGCCTGGGCTGGAACATTTAAATTATGAAGAGAGGTTGTGCAGACTTGGGTTGTTTCCATTGGAGCAAAGACGACTGAGGGACAACCTGATTGAGGTGTACAAGGTTATGAGTGGAATGAAGAGGATCGATAGGAAGAAGCTGTTCCTCTTAGTTGAAGGTAGACCTCCAGTAATACAATAGGATTGTCACTCAAAATCATAAACATTCAACCAAATAACATTTTTCACTGGATTTGAAGTTCCCTCAAGTGGCCATTCAGTTGTTGAAAACAAACATCTATTTAGAACCACATCGAAGACAGATAACCCTTTGATAAACTCAAACATACCAAGCAAACTGCATACACAACCTCCTGCTGAAATAAGTGGTTCTACAGACTTTGAAAGTCAGTGAAGCATTCATAATCGACTCAACTGACTAAATAAACTTCGCCAACTATAAGGAATAGAGCTTAATCACAGTACTCCACCATTAATGTCCCAGCTGACTCAGCACAGACCAATAGCAGAGCTTGAGGCTCTCCTCAAATGTAAGGCTCTGTCTCACATCGAGGAAAGCATTTACCAGTTATGCAATGGGAATTTCTGACACATTTAACAAAATGTGGGCATGCTCTCTGATATCAACTTGACATTCTTCAATCCTGCTTTAAAAGCAAAAGACAATTTAACTGAAAGTTACATAACAGAGTAGCCAAACTATATTGCTGACAATTATAGATGTGGGCAATTTTACACTCCTGGCATTCATGCGCAGATCGTGCTGGCGCCAGAGAATTATAGGGGAGGGGCCTAGTGCATTTAACACCAGTAAGTAGCCCCTTTGGGGTTCTCCCCCATTGCCTACCCACCCCCCCCCCATCTAATGAACCAGATTAGCATATTTAAATTCCAGCCAGAGTTATGTTTCGAGTCACGGACCCTTTGTCGAACTTATCTTTGGGTGGAACTTTTCCAAAAAACGACTAAGTGTTATTTTAGACAAGAACACCAGTGCAATCCCCCTGTACTTTGTCATTTCTTGGGAAGGGGTGAGTTCAGAGAGGGGTGGAGCACAAACATGCCAGAAAACCCAATTTTGCAGAGCAATCAGGGTGCCATTTTCAAAAGGTGCTCCAATCTCAACATGAAAATGAACATCCCCTGCCTTCCCCCAAGGACATTGGAATGCCCCCCACCTCCTCATTGGCATAATTATCTCTGCCCCCGATCAGGAAGAATCCAACTTGACACAGACAAAGCATTTTTAAATATACTAATCTGGCTCATACGCTAGCTGGGCGGGAATGAGATGGGGGGGCGGGGGAAGTGTGGGGAGGGAGGGGGGTGCTGGGAGAATCCCAAAGGGGCTTCTTGCTGGTGTTAGATGCTCCAGACCCCTCTCCAGCCCCAGCATGATCTGTGCACGGGTACCAGGGCCATAAAATTGCCTCTTTCTATAATTCTCATGCCCTGCTGTCGCTGCAAGCAAGGATGGAAAATTTGACACTCAGTCAGATCTCCGTTGACTGCAGTGGGATCGGAGAATCCCACCAGTGTGGACGGTCGGAATATTCCAGCCCATTTCTCTCCTGACAGACACGACCAGACCTGCTGAGTTTTTCCAGCATCGTCTGTTCTTGTTTTAGATTCCAACATCCACATTATTTTGCTGATTTTGTTATAAAGGGTATGATATTGGGAGATTGAGCCTGTATCTTTAAAGTACTCCCCGTTTTATACAGAAAATATACACAATATTTTCCAATTTTTTTTCAGAAAAAATATTTATATCTGATTGCTTTGCTGTTTGGAATTTTTGGAATTTTCTATTTCAGAATGTTATGGATGCTACATCATTGAAAATAATTAAAGCCGAGATCTGAGAGAGAAAATAAAATGAATGCTATGTCTTGTTACCTGCCTGACAACCAGTCCAGAGATAGTAAATATTATTAGCAGCTGAGGTGAGTCAACTAAATAGTTGATGAGCTTTTTAACACAGTTCCAGATGAGCAAGAACTGGCGTAAACTGTTATTGAGTCGGGGCAATGTGTTGCCACCTCCTGAACAAAGCACTATTGTGCACACTGATGGAATCCAGTGATCAATTGTTTGACAAGTGACATCCAACCACATGGTTGCTAAGATCCACTGTTAAATCAGCGTGTCCTTTCACAAAACAAAACCTGTATTGCACAGATCAAAAATGTTGACCAAGATTGTAACTGCAGTGAGGAAGATCAAAGGGCTTGGGCAGAAAACTGACAGTGTGATAGATGCCAGATGAGCGTTGTTGTGGGATGGTACAATATGGACTTGTGGGAATGAAGTGAAGGAAGTGTGTTTTGAAAGGAAACTTTCAATGGGAGACTGTCCCACCTCACCTCCCAGGTACCTCCATTAGGAACATACCATACAGCTACTGGATCCTTCTCTGCCATTCAGTAGGATCATGGCTGATATTCTGTCTAAACTTTATTTGCCTGTCTAGTCACCATATCCCTTGATTCCCTAAGTGATCAAAAATCTACTTATCTCAGCTTTAAATTTATTCATCAATGTAGCATGCACAACATTATGGAATAGAGAATTCCAAAAATTCACAAGCCTTTGAGCAAAGGCATTTCTCTTAATCTATTATCCCTTTTCCTGAGGCCTACCTAAAAAAAAAGAGAGAGAAGGGCTCTGACTGAGAGCAGGTAAGTTTGTTTTTGTTTTTGAGTGTGCTGTAAGGGCTTTGGCTCACAGGGCCAAAGAGATAAGGGTGAGGCAAGGTAAGTTATAAGTTTTTTTTCACTTTTTCCTCTGGGTTACTAAAAAGGGGCAAGTATGGGTGTGAGGCCAGTATGTTGTTGCCAGTGCAACATGTGGGAGGTCTTGGAGGCTCCTGGTCTACCAGACATCCACACCTGTGCTCGGTGTGTGGAGCTGCAGACCCTACGGAACCAGGTTAAGGAGCTGCAAATGCAGCTCGAGGACCTTCGGCTCATTCGAGAGAGTGAGGAGATAATTGACAGGAGCTATCAGCAAGTAGTCACACCAGGGCAACGGGAAGAAGGCACGTGGGTAACTATTAGGAAGGGGAAACCTCAGGTGATGGAGAGCACGCCGGTGGATGTCCCCCTTCAAAATAAGTACTCCTGCCTGAGTACTACTGGGGGGGACAGCTCATCCGAGGGAGGCAGCAGTGGCCAGGTCTCTGGAGCTGAGCCAGTATGTCAAAAAATTAAAAAAGAGAGCAGAAAGGTAGTACTAATAGGGGACTCCACAGTGAGGGGGGCGGACAGGCATTTTTGTGGACGTAGACGTGAGTCGCGGATGATGGTTTGTCTCCCTGGAGCTGGGATCTGGGATGTCTCTGGGCATGTCCCAGACATCCTGAAAGGGGAGGGTGAGGAACCGAAGGTTGTAGTGCATATAGGTACTGCTGATGTAGGCAGGAAGAGGGAGGCAGTCATGAAAAGGGACTACAGGGAACTGGGTAGGCAGCTGAGGAAGAGGAAAGCGAAGGTAGTAATCTCAAGATTGCTGCCTGTGCCACGGGAGAATGAGGACAGGAATGGAATGAGGTGGAGGCTGAATGCGTGGCTGAGGGACTGGAGCAGGGGGCAGGGATTTCGGTTCCTAGATCATTGGGACCTCTTTAGGGGCAGGTGTGACCTGTACAGTAAAGACGGGTGGCACTTAAATCCCAGGGGGACTAATATCTTGGTGGGAAGACTGGCTAGGGCTACTGGGGGGACTTTAAACTAGAAAGGTTGGGGGGAGGGAATTGTGATGGGGAGACTGGGACTGAGGAGGTTAGCTCCCAGGTAGGGGAGGACTGCAGGCAGTATGAGAGGGAGGTTAGACAGGTGGCGGAGAAGGGAAATGTCCAGACTGAGGGGCTGAAGTGTATATATTTTAATGCCAGGAGTGTAGTAAATAAGGTAGATGAGCTTAGGGTGTGGATTGCTGCTTGGGAATGTGATGTGGTGGCCATTACGGAGACTTGGATGTCTCAGGGACAGGACTGGGTACTTCAGGTGCCAGGATTCAGATGCTTCAGGAAGGACAGGGAGGGAGGCAAAAGAGGTGGTGGAGTGGCACTGTTGATCAGGGACAGTGTCATGGCTGCAGAGAAGGAGGATGCCGTGGAGGGACTGTCTACGGAGTCTCTGTGGGTGGAAGTTAGGAACAGCAAAGGGTCGAAAACTTTGCTGGGTGTTTTCTATAGGCTGCCCAATAGTGACAGGGAAGTTGAGGTGCAGATAAGGAAACAGATCCTAGAGAGATGTAGAAATAACAGAGTTGTCGTGATGGGGAGACTTCAATTTCCCAAACATCGACTGGAATATCCCAAGGGTAAGGGGTTTGGATGGGGAGGAGTTTGTTAGGTGTGTTCAGGAAGGTTTCCTGACACAGTACTTGGATAAGCCTACAAGAAGAGAGGCTGTACTTGACCTGGTACTGGCGAATGAACCGGGACAGGTGACGGATCTCTCGGTAGGAGAGCATCTTGGGAATGGTGATCATAATTCTATCTCTTTCACAATTGCATTGCAACGAGATAGGATCAGGCAGGCTAGGAAGGTGTTTGTCTGGAGTAAGGGGAAATACGAAGACGTCAGGAAGTTAATTGGACAAATAAACTGGAAGGAGGCGTTCTTGGGGAAAAGTACAGAAGGAATGTGGCGGATATTCAAGGAATGTTTGTCTGGAGCTCCGCACGACAACGTTCTGATGAGACAGGAGGTTTTGGTAGGTCGTGGGAACCGTGGTGCACGAAGGCTGTGTTGAACCTAGTCAGGAAGAAAAGGAAGGTGTACAAAAGGTTCAGGGAGCTAGGAGATGTTAAGGATCTAGAGGAGTATAAGGATTGTAGAAAGGAGCTTAAAAGAGAAATTAGGAGAGCCAGAAGGGGTCATGAGAAGGCCTTGGCGGGTAAGATTAAGGAGAATCCCAAGGCCTTCTACAAATATGTGAAAAGTAAAAGGATGAGAAGGGAAGGGATAGGACCTATAAAAGGTGAAGGGGGAAAGGTCTGTGTGGAACCAGAAGAAATGGCAGAGGTGCTTAATGAGTACTTTGCCTCAGTATTCACGGTGGAAGCTGATATGGGAGATTTTGCTACAGGTTTGCAGCAGATGGAAAAGATTGAGTTTGTGGATATTAAGGAAGAGGATGTGTTAGAACTTTTAAATTCTATCAAGATAGACAAGTCACCAGGACCAGATGGGATGTACCCCAGGTTACTGTGGGAGGTGAGGGACGTGATTGCAGAGCCCCTGGCGATGATCTATGCGTCATCGATGGAGACGGGAGGGGTTCCGGAGGATTGGAGGATTGCGGATGTAGTTCCTATTTTCAAGAAAGGGAACAGGGATAGTCCAGGAAATTACCGACCGGTGAGTCTGACCTCAGTGGTCGGTAAGCTGATGGAGAGGCTTCTGAGGGACAAGATTTATGAGCATTTGGAGAGGTTTAGCATGATCAGAAATAGTCAGCATGGTTTTGTCAAGGGCAGGTCATGCCTTACGAGCCTAGTTGAGTTCTTCAAAAATGTGACTGAACACATTGACGAAGGAAGAGCACTGGACGTGGTGTATGTGGACTTCAGCAAGGCGTTTGATAAGGTCCCCCATGCAAGACTTCTTGAGAAGGTGAGAGGGCATGGGATCCAAGGGGCTTTGGCCTTGTGGATCCAGAACTGGCTTGCCTGCAGAAGGCAGAGAGTGGTTGTGGATGGGTCTTTTTCTGCATGGAGGTCGGTCACCAGTGGAGTGCCCCAGGGATCTGTTCTAGGACCCTTGCTGTTTGTCATTTTCATAAATGACCTAGATGAGGAAGTGGAGGGATGGGTTAGTAAGTTCACGAAGGTCGGTGGTGTTGTGGATGGTCTGGAAGGATGTCAGAAGTTGCAGCAGGACATAAATAGGATGCAAGACTGGGCGGAGAAGTGGCAGATGGACTTCAACGCGGATAAATGTGTAGTGGTCCATTTTGGCAGGACCAATGGGATGAACGAGTATACTATCAAGGGCAGGAGTCTTAGCAGTGTTGAAGAGCAGAAGGATCTTGGGGTCCGGGTCCACAGGACTCTTAAATCGGCCTCGCAGGTGGAGGATGTGGTCAAGAAGGCGTATGGTGTACTGGCCTTCATTAATCGAGGGATTGAGTTTAGGAGTCGAGAGGTAATGCTGCAACTTTATAAGTCCCTTGTCAGGCCCACTTGGAGTACTGTGCGCAGTTCTGGTCGCCTCACTATAGGAAGGACGTGGAAGCTATTGAAAGGGTGCAGAGGAGATTTACAAGGATGTTGCCTGGATTGGGAGGCATGCCTTATGAAGATAGGTTGAGGGAGCTGGGACTCTTCTCCCTGGAGAGGCGTAGGTTGAGAGGCGACCTGATAGAGGTTTATAAAATGTTGAGAGGAATAGATAGGGTGGATTCTCAGAGGCTATTTCCCCAGGTTGAAATGGTCGCTATGAGAGGACACAGATTTAAGGTGCAGGGAAGCAAGTACAGAAGTGATGTTAGGGGTAAGTTTTTCACTCAGAGGGTGGTGAGTGAATGGAATCGGCTGCCGTCAGTGGTGGTAGAGGCGAACTCACTGGGGTCTTTTAAAAGACTTCTGGATGAGTATATGAGATCTAATGGGATTGGGGGTTATAGATAGGTCTATGGATTGGTAGGTATTGATGTGATCGGTGCAACTTGTGGGCCGAAGGGCCTGTTTGTGCTGTAGTGTTCTATGTTCTATGTACCTGCACCTCCCCATTATATGGCTGGTTATACAGCTGCAAAACCTGAAACTGAGAGTAAAACGCCCCTATAAAAAGTACAAGAGAAATTTATTTTAAGATGGGTATTAAATACCAACAATCTCAGTCACAAGCACAACTGATTAGCTTCAATGTAAAGTGAGAACCTGGATGTCACTTTCAGCCACTCATGATTAAATAGAAACAGGAGTACATCATTCAATTAGAGCTATTTAATTAGATCATGCTGATCTTCACCTTAACTCCATTTTCCCGCCTTACTTGGTCATCTTACCGTACAAGCTATCATGACCTTAAAAGTTCCACCATTCTGTAGGAGACGTTTTCAGATTTCTATGACCAGTTGTGTGAAACTATGCTTCCCAGTTTTAACCCTGAACAGCCTGGTGCTAGTTTTGAGATTAGGTCCATTTACTTTTCAATTTCCCCAAGCAAAAGAAATGCTTCTCTGTATCTCTAACCCCAATTAGATTAGCCTTCCATACCAAGTGAAGCTAGAATCCCAGAACAGATGAACAGAACAGCCTTGTATGTGCAGCATGGATGTACCCTACAATACTGGGATTTATAGTGCACCTTGTTATATCTAAATATCTTGAAGTAATTCATAGATGGATTGAAAGTGGCTACATAGACAATCACAGCAACCATTCTACAATAGATAATCCTATTGATGTATATGCTGGGGAGGAAAATTGGTCAAAAATGATCCAATGGAACAAGTTGACATGGTAGCCATAGCCGGGCACCTCACTCCCTCAGAGCTATACTTGTCTGAGCTATAGATGAGTTTTACACACCCACAATACCAGTTAAACAAATGCCTGCTCTCAAATGTCATTCTCGTGATGTCATCACTGTGTACGGCTCACCTCTTCACATGAAGAGTCCAAGAGGAATCACAAAGAACTAGAGTGAAACATAGCAGATCCAGCTGTGTCTCTTATGTGTGGTGCGTAGAGCAACTGACCTTAAAACACCTATGCTTAATTCACTACTAGAAGGCAGGAAATTGTGGCCTATTATGTGATACATGTGCACATATAAAAGGAGATGATTGCTTAAATTACCTTGTACCAGGAGCAATCTGAAGGCTAGCTTTGCAAATGCGGAGAGGGAAAAGCTGCCTAACAAGATAATATTAATAACTTGGGAGACAGATTGAATATCTGACGGGTTTCCTTGTCTCTCTTCCAGTATTTCAGCAGCTATTTCACTGAAGATACATTGGATAATAGGGAGATACTATCAGAGGTTCTGTAATTTGATTTAACCCAGAATCAGAATCATCATTATTTTAAAAAACGGAGATTTTTTTTCTCTCTTTTTCATTTGTCTACTACTTGGAGTTTTTAACCCTTTTCAATTTCAAGCATCATGTACTCGCAGGTAGGGAATATTAGATAAAGGATCAGAAATTCACCTCTACAACCGCTCCCAAAATGGGTTGAGATCGCAGTGGAAAGCGAGGAAACATTCAGAAGGTGAGGCACAGTGATTGCTTCACCTTCCCTTCTCGGATTTCCTTTCCACTCTTCTGTGTACACCGCCATACACCATTCGGTGATTGACTCTTAAGTGCCCTTTGCAATGGCCTAGCAAGCCACTCACTCAGTTCAAGGGCAATTAGAAATGGGCAGGGAATGTTGGCCGTGCCAGCAATGCCCACATCCCATGAAAGAATAAAAAACAAATTCCCCTCCAGCTACATGCAGATCGTAATGGGGGTGGAACCTCCAATTGGCAGGAATTCTCTCATTCTCGCTCACCCACCCACTCACCATGACTTCTAGGGTTGCCATGTAGAAGTGAATCCCTGCAGAGGAAAAGACCATGGTGTCAACATCCTCTGCTCCAATTTAGGTCTTATCTGCTGAAGCTGTTGATCTCAATGGACATCCTCAAGGTGAGCCGTGATTTCAACTTAAGATTGCTGTGCCTATTTAACATCAGCTGACCATGGTACTGCCAGGTTAATGCCCCCTTAAACCAACTGCTTCTGAGTAGGCAAGGGAGGATGCCATGCAACACAAATTCGTTGCCCAATGAAGAAGGTTGAGGATGATTCAGAAAGAACGGAGCGAGTACTATCTCACCGTCATCCTTTAATCTGCACTGGAATTGAACATAGGTTCTGCAGAAGGGACACAGCCACTGAATTCAGGGGTTTTGCCAATAGCACTATTGACCACTTGGTTTGTCAATGAACCTTTGTTTCATCTGTGAGACAATAACTAATTCACTGGGTTAGACACAATTCATTAGTCCTGAATTTGAACACACATCAGAAAGATATATTTACTTTCTATTGGAAGGGCACATGTGGACAGATAGGATGGGCCTTGGCTGTGAAACATAATGGTTGAAGAGCCTGCTAACATTGACTATTCAGGCTCAAAGTATCAACAAGTTCATGGCGAGGGAGGACTGAACAGGCAAGGCCCCTTTCTCTAGAAAAGACAAAGGTTACCTGATGAATGGGTTTAATGGGGTTGACATAGAGAAAATGATTTCTAATTTTCCTTTCTGTGGTTGAGATTTTCATGGTGGGACCCCATCGCTAAGATACAGCTGGCCAGGCAAAAGTCCACTGAATTTTGGTGGGACCAGAAGTTATTGATGGTGGCAGGCCAAAAAATCCCAGCCTAGGATTCCATAATTGCTGGAAAGTGGAATTAGGTTGGGTGGCTCTTTTCTTTTGGCCAGCATAGACACAATGGACCAAGCGCCTCTTCATGTGCCGTTAAGTTTCTTTATGCAAGATATTTCCATTTGTGGGGACTCCAAAGCTAGGATATAAATATAAGGTAACCATGAATAATCCATTAGAGAATTCAGGAGAAATGTCTTTATCCAGAGAAGGTTTGAACGTGGACTTCGGTATCCTAAGTTTAAGTTTAATTATTGATGTCACAGGTATGTTTACATTGCAATGAAGTTACTGTGAAAATCCTCCAGTCGCCACACTCCGGCATCTGTTCAGGTGTACAGTGGGAGAATCTAGCATGGTCAATTCACTGAACCAGCACGTCTTTTGGACTGTGGGAGGAAACCAGAGCACCTGGAGGAAACTCACTCTGGCACGGGGAGAACGTGTAGTCTCCACACAGACAGTGACCCAAGCTGGGAATAAAACCCGTGTCCCTGGCACTGTGAGGCAGCAGTGTTAACGACTATGCCACTGTGCTAACTTTGAAGGAGTGGTTGAATGGATTAACTAAATAGAATGGGTGGCATCTCTATTAGAGTGTACACAATGGAATAATGTCCTATTTTTGTGCTGTACGATGCAATATAATTCAATATAAAAGGTGTACCCCACTACAATTCTGCACCCCAAGGGCAGGAGAACAAAGACAAAAATTGTGGACCTAAAAGCAAAAAACACTGGAGCAGAAGGTGAGGAGCTGTGGGGTGAATATGTAACTCGGTGGTGGCATTGGTGAGGTGTCCTTTATCTGACTTAAGCAGTGCTTCTTTTTACTGCAGTTCTTTTACCAACTTCTGAGAGAAATTAGTAGATGTTCCCAAAATAGCATTTTATAAAAATTTAACGAATGAGAGAACGTAAAATGTAAGCAGAAACTGAACCATTACAAACCACTTATTTGGGGAGACTGGGGGTAGAAGGGAGTAATTAAAACTCATCAGCCAAGCTTCTGAACTCTTATCTCCTCTAAAGGAACTTGTTTTTCAGTTAGTGGTCTGCGGCAAATGCTGATGTTATCACGTGCTTTGGTGAACAACGATTGCTTCTGGCTCTCCTGCCCTGATGTGTGCAAAGCAAGAGCTTTGCCATCAGCACCCATGCCCACTTGGTGGGGTCTGTGAGTCTTTGCATGTTCTCACCATGTCTGCTTGTGTTTCCTCCGGGTGCTCTAGTTCCCTCCCAAAGTTGTTAGGTGGATTAGCCACACTAACTGCTCATGGTTACAGGAATAGGGCAGAGTGGAAGATCTGGTGGCTCCTTTCTCTGAAAAAGACTAAGAGGGCACCTGATGAAGGGGTTTAAATAGGGTAGGTATTGAGAAAATGATTTCTAATTTTCCTTTCTATGGTTGGGATTTTGATACCCCCACTGCTGGAGATACAACTGGTCAGCCCTATGAATGGAAACATCCTACAGAAAGAGGCCACTTGGTCCATCGCGTTTGGCCCGGCCAAAAAATTAGCCACCCAACAAAGGTAACAAATACAAGAAATATGCACAACTCAAACAGAACCCGAGACTCAGAATGACAGGAAATATTCTTGAAGATAACTCTACTTTACATGACTGCTGGCAGTTAGCCCCTTCGAGTGGATTCTACATAGAGATCCACTGATAGGTATCACTGATTTCGTTTGCTGCACTCCTGCCTTTCAATCAGAATGGTTTGGATTAAATCCCACTCTTGACATTACAGCCCACTTATCTAGCCTGATACCCTAGAACTACACATTTAACAGAGGAGATGTTAAACTGAGGCCTAGTCTCTCATCCCTGATGAATCTAAAGAAATATGGCACCTCCATAAAGCTTTCAAGAACAGCAGGAAATTTTCTCACTGCCCTGGCCAACAACTATCTCTCAGTCAAGATTATCTGGCCCTGCAACTCCTGTTTGTGGAATCTTGCTGTGTACAAGTTGACTGCTATGTTTGCTGCATTATAAAAGTATGACAATACATCCAAAGTACTTTATTGACTTAAGCACTTTGGGATGTTGTGAAGTCACAAACCAAGCTGTAGAAATGCATGCTTTTCCTCATTTCCATTTCTTAAACAGGGAAATTTCACCAGGGTTTGGGAGATGTTGAGCCAAGCTAGTGTTGGGAGTTAATATGATGGGCAGGAAGCAGGACCATTTTGTTAAGATGTGCGAGCTGACTAAACTTGAAGAACTTTAAAAACTCCATCTAATCACTGATAAAGCAATTGATTGTGTTATTATGTAGACACAAAATAAATAAATATGGCTGTCCAGGATCCAAAAGGAGACGTGAAGATAACCATTTAATATCACCAGGGAGACTATACTAAAGAGGTTGCCGAGGTCAAAAGGTGGATATAGCTACATGCCAGTAAAGCAGTTGGCTAAATGGACTGCAAGTTCCCTCAACAGAATAAGACCATAAAAAATAGGAACAGGAGGAGGCCATTCGGTCCCTCGAGTCTGCTCCACCATTCAATAAGATCCTGGCTGATCCAACATTCCTTACATCCACTTTCTTGCCCTTTCCCTATAACTCTTGATTCCCCTACTGATCAAAAGCTATTCTGCACAAGTACCTCCAAGTCACTTTGTGTTGCAGCTTTCGGCAGTTTTTCTCCATTTAAATAATACTCTTTTGTTCTTTTGCTCTCCATTTGAAAATAAGCAACTTCACATTTTCCCTCATTATACTTCACATGCCAACTTTTTGCCCAGTTATTTCTTACTTATCAATATCTCTTGGTAAACTGTTTGTATGGCTCTCGCAACTTGCCTTTCCATGTATTTTTGTGAATGCAGATTACATCCCGGAGGATTCAAAAGTATGATTTCTTTTTAAAATGGGACCAGGATCAACTGTTAATTTGTTCAACTCCAAGCCTCAATTCTGGAGAAACCTTTGACCAATGATGATAGATCTCCTTGCAAGATTGAGATAATTAGTGACAGACAGCCCTTGGTTTATGAGTGATCAGTCAGGTCTGACCAACTTATTGGATTTATTTGAGATGAATAAGGAGTTAGTAGATTGGGCTGCAGACATTGCACCTTATATCTGGGTGTCCCATTTGCAGAATCTGCTTGGCCACAATGCAAAGCTAAAGGTCACCACAAAATAAACATTCCAAACTAAGTGTATAAATCAAAACACGCCATATTGCATACAACAACCTTCAATGCTTATCTTCCATGTGCCTTTGCCTGTTCCTGTGGCTGCAGGATAGTACGTGAAAGGTTTTCAGTGGAAGAAGACTGTACAGGACCTATAGCCAGCATTGGCCCATGAGGCTCGGCATCTTGTGGCACCATCTCAGCATGGGCGCCAGCAAGCTGGCTTAGATGCAACCACAAGCCAGTGGCATTGCTGACATAATGACTGCTATCATTCTATCAGAGAATATGGAGATGCCAGCATTGGACTGGGGTAATCACAGCAAGAAGTCTCACAACACAGGTTAAAGTTCAACAGGTTTATTTGGCACTAGCTTTCGGAGTCTCAGGCTTCTTCATCAGGTGAGTGAGGACTTGTGTTCACAGACAGGGCATATACAGACACAAACTCAATTTACAAGATAATGGTTAGAATGTGAGTCTTTACGCAAGACTTAGAACAGACAATGTGAGTGGAAAGAGGGCCAAGCACAAGTTAAAGGGATGCATATTGTTTCCAGCCAGGACAGTTAGTGAGATTTTGCAAGCCCAGGCAAGTTGTGGGGGTTACACATAGTGTGACATGAACCCAAGATCCCAGTTGAGGCCGTCCTCATGTGTGCGAAATTTGGCTATCAGTTATGGAGAACGTTTACCCAAAGATCAGAGGCTGAATGCCCGTGACTGCTGAAGTGTTCCCCGATTGGAAAGAAACACTCCTGCCTGGTGATTGTCGTGTGGTGTTCATTCATCCATTGTCGCAGCATCTGCATTCTCTCGCCAATGTACCATGCTTGGGACATCCTTTCCCGCAGCACATCAGGTAAACAACATTGGCCAAATCGCAAGAGTATGTACCGTGTACCTGGTAGATGGTGTTCTCACACGAGATGATGGTATCCAAGTTGATGTTCCGGCACATCTTGCAGAGGTTGCTGTGGCAGGGTTGTGTGGTGTCGTGGTCACCGTTCTCCTGAAGGCTGGGTAATTTGCTGTGGATAATAGTCTGTTTGAGGTTGTGCAATTATTTGAAGGCAAAAAGTGGGGGTGTGGGAATGGCCTTGGCAAGTTGTTCGTCTTCATTGAAGACATGTTGAAGGCTCTAAAGAAGATGCCGTAGCTTCTCCGCACAGGGGAAGTACTGGACGACGAAGGATACTCTGTCCACTGTGTCCTGTATTCATTTTCTGACGAGGTTGGTGTGGTTTTTCAATGTGGCACGTCAGAACTGTTGATTGATGAGACAAGTGCCATATCCTGTTCTTATAAGGGCGTCTTTCAGCATCTGGAGGTGTCTGTTGCGATGCACCGCATTTTAACAGATCCTGTGGGCTTGTCTGTACGGGATGGCTTCTTTAACATGTTTAGGGTGGAAGCTGGAGAAGTGGAGCATCGTGAGGTTATCCATGGACTTGCAGTACAGTGAAGTGCTGAGGTGACCGTCCTTGATGGAGATGCGTGTGTCCAAAAATGCAACCGATTCCATAGAGTAGTCCATGGTGATTCTGATAGTGGGATGGAACTTGATGTCATCGTATAGTTGTTTCAGTGATTGTTCACCATGAGTCCAAAAGGAAGAAAATGTCATTGATGTATCGAGTGTACAGCATCGGTTGAAGGTCCTGTGTGGTGAAGAGATCTTGTTTGAAACTGTACACAAAGATGTTGGCATATGAGGTGCAAATTTGGTCCCCATGGCAGTTCTGTGTGTCTAGATGAAGGACTGGTTGTTGAAGGTGAAGAGGTTGCGGTCCAAGATGAAACGGACGAGTTGTAGAATTGCATCTGGAGATTGGCAGTTGTTGGCGTTGAGTACTGAGGCAGTTGTAGCAATGCCGTCATCATGAGGAATGCTGGTATAGAGTGCTGAGACATCCATTGTGACCAGGAGTGCTCCTGGTTCAACTGCTCCATGTGCGCTGAGTTTTTGTAGGAAGTCCTTGAGTCACGACAGAAGCTGGGGGTTCATATCACACTATCTGTAATCCCCACAACTTGCCTGGGCTTGCAAAATCTCACTAACTGTCCTGGCTGGAGAGAATACACATCTTTTTAACCTGTGCTTGGCCCTCTCTCCACTCACATAGTCAGTACCTTTAAGACTTGGTTACTTGTAAAGACTCACATTCCAACCATTATCTTATAAATTGAGTTTATGTCTGCATATGCCCTGTTTGTGAACACAAGTTCTCACCCATCTGATGAAGGAGCCTGAGACTCCGAAAGCTAGTGTCAAATAAACTTGTTGGACTTTAACCTGGTGTTGTGAAACTTCTTACTATTCTATCAGAGGACAGCAGATTCTTGCTCCATGGGACCCCTGCCACACTCCCAAGTCAGCTCCTCAGCAATTCTTTGAAATTTGGAATCAATAATCATTTGAACTGCTGTGACAACCTGCAAGCCCCTTTGAACCTGGTATCCATGGTCAAAATAGTAATGTTCTCAGCTTCCATGGCAACAAGCACTGCTTGCATGAGAGCAATCCGATCTTCCATAGCAATAAGCTGAGCTTCAGCCTGAGCTTCACTGCAGCATCAAGCATTGAGTGGTTTTTGTTTTGCTACGATGGAAGCTAGAAAATTGGCTGTCAGATGCTGCAGTTGGGTCCACAATTGCTTTGGATCAGTCACCATGCTTAAACAGAAAATGGTGGGCTCCAAGTTCTACAAAAATCTCATGTCAAATTGTGAAGGCATGCCCAAGCTCCTTGTGTATACAAGGATAAAGTTAAGGGATAGTTAAGACATTGGTTAGATACAAAATAGAGCTCAGTTTACAATGTTCTACATTGTCTCATCGAAAATTCCAAGAGTATCTACAGTGTGATTGAGACACAAAATAAATCTCCCTCTACACTGTCATAACAGATACTCCCAAGGCAGATAAAGTGCAGAGTAAAACTCCCACCACATTGTCCCTATCAAACACTCCCAGGACAGGTACAACACATAGTTTGCTCCTTTTCCACTGTCACCATCAAACAGTCCCAGGGGTTTGATACTGAGTAAAGCTCCCTCTAAACTTTACACACTCAAGAACAGCCCAATCACTGTCTATATTCTATGGCAAGTTGATTATTTAGTAAGGTGATAACTGCCACCCTGAAACCCTGTAATTGGGTGCTTTTTCAAATAGTTGGTATGCTACAATCCCAGAATCTGCTGCTTCTTCACTCAATATCAGAACCTGTGGCTGCTTTTGCTGCAGCTGCTAAACTACATGTTGCCAACAAACAAACTTTGCTTCAAATTAAACACTGCAGGTTCACAGGTATTAACATGAAAGCTCACAGGCCCTAGCTCCAACCCTATCCAATCCATTCTCATTATAGACGATGATTCACAGCATCACACAGAGTGCAGGCTCCTACACTTGGAGGGGTCCTTGCTACTTCTACACACTGAAAGCAGTTGGACTACAGCTCTGGCAAAGGATAGGTCACTAGTCCAGCCATGTTCCATAATTGTCTTTCCCAAAGTTATTACTGTCTATAACCAGAACTGAACACCCCTGCAAGTGTCAATACTTAACAGTTAATAATTACTTTCATTATTTCTAAAGTGAAACTTGTGTTTAAAATTGATACTTAGCTGTAAGAGCAATGAAATAAATAAGTCCCTGATAGGCTGTTTAATGTCAGCACATTCCTCTGCTACACTGATGGAAAGTGTAGGGCTCACATGGCCACATGCTGCTGTCAGCATTGAAGTGATTCACCTCTCAACGCAAGTGCTTTCTATTGAATGCAGTTACTAAATGCAGTATATCTGCAGCTTATAATTACGAGTGAGTAATAATCAGTATCGGAGTGAGATTTGGCTCAGTAGTAGCCTTGCCATCTCAATGAGTCAGAATTTGCAATGTTTGATCCCCACGCCAAAGATTCCCGGGATGAGGATTTATAGACACCGAATATTGGGTTGAGATCCAGTGGGTTAAACCGATCTGGTGGGGCTAGAGGGATGGCTCCACACCCCATCGCTTTTTGATTCAAAATGGCAACCCGGTCAAGATGGATGACCAAATTCGGTGAAAAGGATTTGTCATCAAAACAATCAAGACTGTATCTGGGTCAGTATTCATTCAAAATTGCATCAACAGGGTCAGTGTCAGCAGATTAGTAGAGTCACAGTAAACGAGGCACCAGGGTCAGCGCGAGGGGCTTACCAGAGTCGGTGCCAGTGTGAGTGGGCTCTTGGAGTCAGTGCAAGTGGGCTCGAGTCGATTATTAGGATCAATGTCAATGCGAGTGGTTATTAGGCTCATCTTTGGAGCAGTGTGAGTGGATTATTAGGGTCAATGTCAGTATGAGTGATTATTAAGTTGTGTGAGTGGGTTACTAGGGTCAGTGTGTGTGGGCTATCAGGGTCAGAGTCAGAATGAGTGGGCTATCAGGGTCAAAATCAGTATGAGTGGTTTAATAGGGTCTCTAGCGTCAATGTGAGTGGGTCATCCAGGGTCAGGGTCAGTGTGAGTAGGTTATTCAGTTATCAGTGGGTTATTACGGTCAACGTCAGTCTGAGTGGGTCGTCAAAGCCAGGGTCAGTGTGTGTGATTTATTAGGGTCAAAGTGAGTGGGTTGTTAGGGTCAGTGTCAGTGTGAGTGGGTTGTTAAGGTCAGTGTCAGTGTGAGTGGGTTGTTAGGGTCAGTGTCAGTGTGAGTGGGTTTTTAGAGTCAGTGTGAGTATGTCATTCGGGTCAGTTTAAGTGGGTTATTAGCATCTCTGTGTGTGGCTTGTTAGGGTCCATTTGAGTGCGAGTGGGTTACGAGGGTCAACGCGAGTGGGTTACGAGGGTCAACGCGAGTGGGTTACAAGGGTCGGGGTGAGTGGCTTGTTAGGATCTGTGTGGGGGTTATTAGAGCCAGGGTCAATGTGAGTCTGATTGGGTTATTAGGATCTATGTGAAAAGGTTTTTAGGATCTATGTGAGTGGGGTTTTAGGCTCAGGTCAGTGTGAGTAGGTCATTTGGGTCTGAATCAGTGTGAATGGGTTATTAGTGTCCATGTCAGTAGAGTAGGTTATTGGGGTCAGCGTCAATGTGTGCATGTCTTTAGGGCCAGTATGAGTGGGTTATTAGGGTCAGTGTGTGCGTGTTTTTAGGGCCAGGATGAGTGTAAGTGGGTTATTAGGATGAGTCCGTTTGGATTATTAAGGTCATCGAGAGTGGGTTGTTAGGGTCAATGCGAGTGGGTCGTTACGGTCAATGCGAATGGGCTACTAGGGTCAGTGTCAGTGCAAGTGGGTTATCAGGGTCTGGGTCAGTCTGAGTGGGTTGTTAGGGTCAGTCTGAGTGGGTTGTTAGGGTCAGTATTAATGCAAGTGGTTTATTATTAGGTCAATGCTATTGTTTATTGTATTGTGAGATCTTTGCCCCACTGACATTTTCCCAAATTGAACTGATATGCTCAGACGCAGCTGCATGCACACATACCTCCACACACGTACACACCCCATCAAGCACTCTCCCCACCCCTACCCCCAAGATATATAGACCATGCAAACATCCTTTTGCCAGCTAGTCCTTGACTCTAGGTCACAGGCCTAATTGCTACTAAATCATTTCTGGACATTGGTCAGGTAAAACCTTCGCTCACCTTCCTCCATCCTTTCCATTTTCTCACTCTCTCTCTCTGACACAATTTCTCTTTCCCTGTTTCCTGTCTCTTGAGACCCTCCTTGTATTTCTTTGGCCCCCTCTTTATTTTCTTTGCTCACTCACAGGCTACCCTCTCTCTCCCTATTGTCTTCTCTTTTAACCCAACCTGTCAGTCTTTGGAGTTCTCCTGTGCTCTCTCTAATCTTTACTGCTCTTTACTCTCTCTTTCCTTTGCATTTCTCCCTCTCTATTCCCTGTCCAATCTCTACAATTTTCTACGCCTGCTCTATCTACTCTCCCTGTACCTCTCTGTCACCTATCCACTCCCCTGTCTGTCTTCATGCCATGTCTCTCTATTTCTCTCTCTAACCCCTATATATTGCTTCCTCTTTCTTTCCTCGCAATTTATATTTTTACTTACGCTCACATCCATATATTTTACATCCATTCTTTCCTCTCTCTCTTTCTCATTTTCAAAAACCATTTGCTCCAATTGGCTGAAATGATTTACCAATGTCTGGGCTGCAAGTCAGAATCTGAGGTAGGGGCTGCAATTCTGGAATGCTGGACACTAGGGAAAAATTCCACATGGGATAAGCTTCCCATTTACAATTTACACCTGAACATCCAACCTCAGAGCCAGAGCAGTGGGAATGCAAATTACCTTCATCCCCAAGGTTGCCTTCAACCTTGGGTCGCCTTCAGCTCTCAGGGTCACGTTCAGCCCCCAGACTCACATTCACCTCTTCGTCCCCTTGGGGTCACATTCACGCCCCAGGGTCACCTACCTTGCTGCGGATCTGGCCGGAGGTGGACACTTTCCGGATCAGTTTTTGGGGACCCTCCTGCTCTCCATCGCTGTCCGAGGACTCCTCTCCCACCTCGGGGTGAAGCGACTTGTCTGAGTCCAGCGAGGAAACGGACTCGCGGTTATCCCGGGAAATGCACATGTCTGGGTGCAGTTTCCCAGCCATGGTGCAGGGATCCGGGACTGCCCTCCAGCCGCTCCGATAGCAGCATGAAGAGGAAGGCGAGCTGAAAGCGGACACTGCAGAGGGAGAGGCACACGCGTTGCAGTTTGTTTTGGCTCAGGAACAGCTCTGAGTCTCACGTTGACTGCAGGCTCCCTCTCTCTCTGCATCACTCAAATGCGGATGTGATGGGGACCAAGCAATCATTTGCATGTCCTAGCCGTCAGAGATATAACCAAAAGCGGATCCGATCAGTAAAACATTGGAGAGATAGGAAAGAGAGCCCATTGACAGTGGGAATAACAGACTTTTATCAGATTGATCTGACACAAGATGTTAAGTCTGATCACCTATCCTCTCTCTGTCACAGGGTTAGTTACTGTTTTAGTTCTGGTCACTCTCACAGGGTTAGTTACTGTGTTAGTTCTGATCACCTATCCTCACACACAGGGTTGTTACTGGTTTGGTTCTGACCACTCGCACAGGGTTAGTTCTGCTCACCTATCCTCACACACAGTTAGTTACTGAGTTAGTTCTGACCACTCTCACAGGGTTAGTCCTGATCACCTAACCTCTCTCTCTCTCACACACACACACACAGGGTTCCTGCTTAACCTTGGCAATACACCCTCAGTTTTTGACATACTACAGCCACATCTAACTATATACCTAGAACATTCAGGTAAGTCGACCTGACATTGAAGGGGGCAAAGGATCGGTCAGCCAAGTTCACAAAGAACATGGCCTCACTCTTGCCATGATTTATGTTGGTTCCTGAGGGCAGTTCGAATTGATCGCAGTTGTTCAGGATCCTGACATCAGATCCAAGCAGAAGATGATGATGTCATCCATGTACGGGAAGGTCTTGATCTGCGTTCCCTCACTTCCTGGGATCGTCACTCCTCATGCCTGGATCCTTCCTGATGGACTTGGCAAAGGACTCAATACACCACACAAACAGGAGAGGAGAAGAGGCAGCTCTGCCGGACTCCAGATTTAATTGGAAAGCTTTCCAACTCTCACCCATTGATTGGATCCGCGCTATTGATGTTTGTGTAGAGCAGTTGGTTCCAACTGCGGATTCCTTCCCCAAACCCAGTTTTGGAGGGCATACCCATCGTGTAGCTGTGCAAAATTCTGTCAAATGTCTTCTTCTGGCCCAGGCTAATGGGGCAGATATCCATCCTTCTGTCCTGCACAGAGATGATTATATCCCTGATTGAACAAAACTATCAGAGATCTCCCTGCCGGGTACAGCACAGATCTGTTCAGGATGGATCGCCGAGTAGACTTGACCCAGCTGACAGCCATATTAACGCCCAATCTCATCTGATCTCGGAAGCTACATAGACTCAGGCCTTGGGATGGGAGACTGCCTGGAAATACCAGGTGCAGTAGGTTTTGTGGATGGCACAGTGGTTCGCACTGCTGCCTCAGTGCCAGGGACCTAGGTTCGATTACCAGCTTGGGTCACTGTCTGTGTGGAGTCTATATGGTCTCCCATGTCTGCATGGGTTTCCTCCAGGTTCTCCATTTCCTCCCACAGTCCAAAATTCATGCTGGCCATGCTAAATTCTCCCACAGTTTACCTGAACAGGCATCAAAGTGTGGTGATTAGGGGATTTTCCACAGTAACTTCATTGCAGTGTTAATGTAAGCCTACTAGTGACACTAATAAATAAACACTTCAAACTTGACAATGACCTTAGCTAGAATTTTGTAATCTATGTTCAATCATCAAATGCCATTTCTTCCTTTTCCGCCTTCCACTTTTAGATAAAGGTCATGATGCCTTTCCTTGTGGATCCTGACTGTTGTATGCTTTCAGTAGATCTAGGCCAATCCCATCCCACAAAGCCAAACACAAATCTCAGGTGTGAGGTGCTCTTGGTGTTGTTGTACATGGCGCAGGTCTGGACCATTCCCGATCCTGCACTTCAGCACTGTTGTGCCTGCCACACAGTCTGTTTTGACCCTTATACAGTGGGCAAATAACTGAGTAGATGTCTTGTTAGTACAACCAATATTTATTTAAACCCACACAATCAATAATCACCCACCCAACCAATAATTAGTTATCCTACAAATACTAGAGTTCAAGTCCAATACAAGACCTTAACTTAGCTTTGCATGACTGGCAAATACCCAAGCAGATATTGGCCTTTACCTGTACATCGGTCTTGGTCGTCCTCTGGTCCTCTAGTCTGGTCTGCCACTCTGGCTCTGGTCTTCCTTCCTCCTCAGGTGAGGTGGCTCACCTCGTGCTGGTCGTCGCTGGTGATGTTCACCGTTGTTGTAGCTCGTCTGTGGAGTCAGAGAGAGAGAGAGAGAGAGAAGATTCCTGGTTGTGCAGCACCCTTTATACCCATTGGGTTTCATGCCCCTTTTGACCATTGCCAATCAATCGATCAGGACTTGATCACCCTGATCGATAAAGTCCAATCGGGTGCTGCCACACTGATCTTTGGGTGTCTACCCAATGGCCATGCCTGTAGGTGCTGGAGGCACAGAGTTCACACCTTTCTCCCAACAAGGGGCCATGGCATCCTCATGTCTGGTAAACAACCCAATGTGACCAGAAAGTCTCTTTCATCCTGGAGATGACCCATATCCTGTTTATTCACTCGTCAGGTTTGCAGCCTGTTTGTCTTTGTCTTTAAACTGCAGTCTGTCGTTTTAGTTTTGCCCAATTGTCCCAGAGTGCTTTGCAAATTGCCATTTTAGATGGCCTGTTTGGCCACAGCATTCACCCAGCATCTTCACTTCATCTGGAGATCAAAGATGGACCATGTCCGAAGGGATATCATGTACAAATTTCTGGATAAGGGAGGGAGTAACATATCCAATGTTGCTCTCATCCTGTTGGCCATGTTTATGTGTGCCTGCACTAAGCTATGCATAGATCCTTGTATGCAAACACCAAGTGTTATTACGTATTGAGGTTCTTCCTGTCCCCAGTGCTGTGAGGGATGGGTTTAGCCGCATTGCCATGGAAAGCTCCAAGTAGTTGGACTGTGCCACACCACCTGTCCATCATGGAAAGACTTGTTCAGAAAAACACCTTTGACCACAAGGCAATCAAGCAGTGTTCTGCATGTAATGTCCTCAGAGCCCTGAGGGAAAAGGAGATGATGAATCTTGTCAGATGATTCCCAGAGCAGATTGTCAGAGTCATTTGGCACATGCCTCATTGCCAGAACTTTCAAACAAGCACCAACCCAAGCTTAGTTGGTGGTAAGAAAGGCCCTCCTCGTCAGATCCTTCATGCATGTCCCGAGTCTCTGCACCACCACACGCTGCCCTCAAAGTGGCTATGGGGTATGTAGGAGGGGAAGAGGGGGGCAATCAGACACCTCCTTGTGGTATGTGCTTGTGCGAAAAAGGTCTGGAGGGAGAAGAGTGGGTTTTTGATCAAGTTCATCCTGATGCCCACCAAGTCAAAATCAGATGTTGCTAGGGAATCATCAACTCGGTGAAAGATGCTGTTTGGTCTTCCCGAAACTAGTTGGTTTTAGTGTTGCACGACTGGCACATTCCAAGTTCCAGGACTACATGCTGAGGGACACACTCAAGCTTGGTGCCACCAAAGGATGGTAACTGGGTAAAACCCCTCACACCGTGTACTTAATCCAACTGTATATAACTGTTGAAGCATTGCAGAGTCCATCATAAGCAATGTGAATCATTTCAAAAGAACTGTACACTCAAAATATTGAAAAGTTTGTAATTTCTCCTTACTGAATTGAAATATCCCAGAGTGTATCTTGATCTCTGGAGTAAATGTGAATATCATTGCATTTTCTTGTTATGACAATGCAAAATATTTTAGTAAGGTTTCCATCTGATATCTTAAGAATAAAACATATTTTTACAAAAATAAAATCCTCTCTCATGTTGATCCAAAGGAACATTTCCAGTATAGACAATAAAAAATAACAAAATTTACTCCAACTTATAAATCAAAGAAAAGGTTTAATAAAGAAACTTCATTACTCCAAACCTGAGCCTGATCCTGGGCCATTCCAAGTAAACTCTCAATTCCCAAAAGTTTCTTATTTATACTGAGTCAGCTGATCATCACATCATTCTGTCTTTGGTTACATGGTTTACTGGGTCAGCTGATCCTTACTTGTTACCATTGGTCACATTACAACAGACCCAATGTTATCACTGGTTACATTTTAACATCTCACACATGGTTACTTACAGGATTAGTTTTGATCACCTATCCACCCTCATACAGTTAGTTATGGACCAGAGAAGCTTCGGTTTATTTTAACTTTATTCAGCTCCTCCTGTTTCCCACATTCCATCCTCCTGAGTAAGAAGACTCACAACACCAGGTTAAAGTCCCAAAGGTTTATTTGAAATTACGAGCTTTCAGAGTGCTGCTCCTCCCTCAGGTGAGTGGAATGTTTGTGATTCAAAATAAACCTGTTGGACTTTAAACTGGTGCTATGACACTTCTTATTGTGCCCACTCCAGTCCAATGCTAGCATCTCCATATAATATCCTCCTGAGTTCGCCCAAAACTCTGCTGGCCATGTCCTAACTCAAAACAAGTTACAAATCACTCCTCACCCATCACCCCTGTGCTCGCTGATACATTGAGTTCTATAAGCAATACCTCGCTTTCCAAATTCTCATTCTCTTTATCAAAGCCCTCCATGATGTTATCCCTCCCTATCTCAATAATTCACTGTCTCCTCACAACCGTCTGAGATATCTGCACTCTGCAAATTCTGGCCCCTTGAGCATCAATGGTTTTATTCACTCCAAATCAAAGGGTTGATGATAGAGATCTATTTGAGGTGTGAAGATGATAAGAGGGGTTGACAAAGTAAATGTAGAGAGGGTGTTCCCTCTTGTAGGGCAATCTAGAACAAGAAGTCATAGTTTTAGGATAAGGGGTGACAGATTTAAAGAATAGATGAGGAAAAATTACTTCTCTCAAAAGGGTCATGAGTCTGTGGAATTCATTACCTCAGAGTGCAATGGATAATAGGATTTTGGGTAAATTTAAGGAAAACATGGACAGATTTTTAATTAGCAAATCGGGCCATAGTGAACAGGCAGAAAAGTGGAGTTGAGGCAATGATGAGATCAGCCATGATTATATTAAATGGCGGAGCCGGCTCGAGGGGCAGATTTGCCTACTCCTTGTTCTGATGTATTTTCAGTTGTCAAGGCCCTAAACTCGGAAATTCCTTCCCAATCTGGCATTATACCCACTATATCTCTCTTCCTTCCTTTAAGATGTTAAAATCCTAGCATATTTGTTCTCAAGTCATTTGTTCAACTGCTCTTATATTGTCTTATGTCAGTGCCAAAGTCTGTTCATAACACTCGTAAGTTGTACACCAGGATGTTTAACAACATCAAAGATGCTATATAAAGTCAAATTGTTATCAAACAATCCACAAAAAGCACCAGAAGTGGCTAATACATCATTGATTGTAGGAAAGGTGCCACATGTGCACAACAATCCTTAATGAGATGTTGTGAACATAATGAAGAACACCAGATGAGGCAAGGAGATTGGAATTGGGGGGTCCTATTTAGTCCTTTCCAGAGGAAAATGAGACCATGGCTGATCTATGACTTAATTCTATGTCCATATTTGCCCCATTTCCCTTCATATTTTTGATTAACAAAATTAACATTTGTCTATATTAACTGCTGTTTGTAGAAAAGAATTCTCAACTTCTACTGTCCTATGTCCTTCTGACAGTGTACTGCCCAGAACTGCTTATAATGCTTCAGGTGTGATCTGACCAAGGTTAGATTCTGCACCTTGGATTCTGGTTCTGATGTATCTAGCTGTATTTAATCAGTTAGGTACATCAACCCTTCAGTCATTGTGGAACTTCACTGTTTCTAACTATTCACCATTCAAAAAATTTTCAGTTTTGTCACTTCTGCTTCAAAGCAAGTGACCTATAGTAAATACTAAAATACGTTTTCCACAGTTTTATCCATTTACTTCATGTACTATTATCTTTCTGTAAATATTATGTGATCATCCTTACTGTCTGCAATGTCACCTATGTTTGTGTCATCTGCAAACTTGGATATGTAGCTTTTTATCTAATCAGCTAAAAAAAAGGTTCACAATTGAAGACCCAACACAGAATCTTAGTGAACGTCAGACACACCTGCCAATTAGAGTATGTGCACATTATCCTTTCTCTCTTGCTTCCTCTCTCACTCGGGCAGTTCCTAACCAGACCAATAATTAGTCTTTGCCTCCATGAGAATCATCTTTAGCTGCCATGTTTTTTTGAGAGACTTTATTAAATGCTTTCTAGAGATTCATCTAAACAACATTCCCCTGTCCAGAGCATCGGTCACCTATTCAGAAAATTCAATCAAGTTTACCAGGCATCACCTACCCTTCACAAATTCACGCTGTTTCTCTTTGATCAGCTGAAAACTTTCAAGGTGTTCAGATATTCTGTCCTTAATTATAGACTCCAGTAATTTCCAGATAACAAATGGTAAGCAAATTGATCTGTAACTCCTTGAAAGATCTGTTCACCCTCCCGTAACACAACATTGATCAGTGCCAGCAACCTCAGGCATTACACTCCCAAGAGCTCCAGATCATGCAGATTCCAAAGATTCATCAATGCTAAATTGCCTTTGCTGGGCGGTAAAAGCTGAAATTCTGGACAACCACATGTGAAAATGAAAGAATTTGCCTCTATTTGAGGACTTTCTCAGTTTGTCCCAAAGTGCCTTACAGACAATGAAGTACTTTTGAATTGTAGTCAATTCTGTAATGCAAGAAATACAACAGCCAGGATGCACAAGGCAAGCTCTCAAAAAGATCACCAGATCATCTGTTTTAATGATGTTGGTTGAGGGATAAACATTGACCAAGACAGCCGAGAGAATTTCACTCTTCTTCGATAGGATATCTCGGCATCTTTAAGCTGCATCTGAGAAGACAGATGGGATCTTACTTTAATGGCTCATCTATGAGCTAGCACTTCCAGGATATTCTACTGGAGAATGGAGTTGGTTAGCTCAGTTGACTGGATGGCTGATTTGTGATGCAGAATAGTGACAACAGCGTAAGTTCAATTCCTGAACCAACTGAGGTTATTCATGAACTTTTCTGCCTTCTTACTCTTACCCCTCGCTTGAGGTGAGGTGATCCTGAGGTTAAGTCACCACCGGTCAGCTCTCTCTCAAAGAGAAGAGCAGCCTATGGTCATCTGGAACTGTGGTGATGTTTCACTGGCGGGTCAGCTTGGATTTTGTGCTTAGCTTCCTGGGGTGGGGCTTGAACCCATGACTTTCTGACCCAAAAGTGAAACACCAACTTATCAGGGTTGAAACTGGATAGTGATTGAGGGAGGGAGTGGGACGTAGTGGAGTTTATTCTTGTGCAAGGATTCCTCAACAGATAGTTTTTGGATTCTGTTGCTTTTTATTTTATTAATTGATATTGATGCTGACATTTGTCCACACTGATGATACTAGAGTAGACAATTCAGAGGATGCAGAGAAAGATCTGATGAGAATGTATTGGGAACCCCACCTGGTGACTGTGCATATCAGAGAGCCAGAACACAATGCTCACAAAAACAAAATGGGCAGCAAATCATCGGCGACACTGTGGGAAGGTTACTACGCATCTTACCAATGAATAGACAGCATTGCTGGCCTGTATGCCTGCTGTTGCATCGTCAAAATTCCCATTTCCCCTACAATTCCACCAAAGTTATAGAGGTGCAGCAACAAAAATCTAATGAAATTTAATACCTGTAGTAATTGTATTTTGGAACTGATAGGATGAGAACATAAAAAAAAAACAGGAACAGGAATAGCCCATTGAGCCCTTCAAGCCCATTCCATCATTCATTTAGATTGTGACTGACTTTCTATTTCATAACATTTTCCCTTGACGTTTTGAATATGCAGAGACCCACCATCGATCTCAGTGTTGAACATATTCAATGATTGAGCCGCCTCAGCACTCTGGGGCAAAGAATTCCAAAAATTCACCACCTTCCGAGTGAAGAAATTCCCCTTCATCACAGTCCTAAATGGCCTGCTCCATTCTGAGACTGTGTTCTAGACACCCCAACCAGGGAGAACATCCTTCTGCATCCAGCTCTGTAAAAATTTTGTACACTTGAATTAGATCACCTTTCATTCTTCTAAACTCAAAAAATAAAGTTTTTCAAATTTAAAGTTCAAGTCCTTGCTCATATATAATAAAAGCTCAGACATCTAATCTATCTTCAAAGGACAATCCTTCCATTCCAGGAATTAGTTTGGTGAGCCTTCATTGCATGCCCTTTGTGGCAGGTATATATTTCTTCAGGTAAAGAGACCAAAAATGCACACAATGCTCCAGATGTGGTCTCATTAAAGCCCTCTATAATAACAGCAAGGCATCTTTACTTTTATATTCAAAGCCTCCCATTATAGAGGCTACTTGCCTTCTTAATTGCTTGCTGTGCCTGTCTGCATGTTCACTCCCAGTGACTCATGAATAAGCTTGGCCAAATCCTTTTGAAATACAATTACCAATCTTTCACAATTTAAGGAATACTCCGTATTTGTTTTTCCTGCAAAAGTGGATAATCTCACACTTCTCCACATTGTGTTCCATCTGTCAAATTTCTGCCCACCCACTTAGACTCTCCAAATCCCCTTGAAAGTTATTTCATCATCCAAAAACTACAAGAAAACTTTGAGAGAAAACTAAAAGCGAGCTCAGGGATTCCACTTTTAACATCTAGAAAAAGTGGCAAAGCCAATTAAAAACATGAGTTGTTGGAATCTTATGGCCCAATATGCATCAAGCTTCTAGATTTCTCTGTGGGAGAAAGATTGCTTTTAAGATCATTACTTGGGCGAGGGTGAGGATCTTGACTTTAACCTCTATTTCCATGTATTACAACCTGTTAGCTTGTAGTGTTGTAGGCGGATTTCAAGATTGTAGCTAATGTACAACTGAGGAGCTAATCAGCAGCAAGACTCATTGATCATTGTGAATCATTTCTTCAGCAACTACTGAAGCGCTTAGAAAATCAGCACATGGGCTGGGGACTGTGCAGATTTGTGACTTAATCAACATTTGTTGGTCGAAGTCAGGTTTTGTGATGATACCCTTGGAGTTGCAAAATGTCCCAAATATTCAAAAGAGCAATCACAGTGCCCAAATCCTCAGCTGATGCAGGAGACTTCTACAACTGAAAAGGTTAGCTTGGCATCTGAACCTGCCAGACAAGAAAATTTCTTGCTCGGATATCAAACAGACTTGTTTCTAATATTTCATCCATGTTGGTGAAGTCATGTGTGGGAAACAGAACACAAAGGAAAATAAATTGTTGATTTCACAAGGAGGCCTAGCCATGGGGCAGATACTGAAATGCAGTTGGGAAGCACAGTGGCTTAATACACAGTAGGCACGAACTGCAACAATGTCCTTATTCAGACCCTATAATCTAGCAACGTAAATAGAAAGTGCATCGTGCAATGCTTGGATTCACACACACAATACCTTGCATTAACCTTTTCACTGTCGGATGCCTATTAATCCTACACACATTATTCTTTTCACGAGCAATTAGTATTCAATACACAGAAAACTGTTATAGAAGAAAAGTTATTACCAAATAAATACCACAGGCTTTGCATTAGACCTTTACTTGGATCTAGCGTCACTAGTCACTCCAATAAGTGGACCTCACATTCTCATGAGTGTGCCATCTATTGCCCTATACATAATTACAACATAAGCATATCAAAACAGAAAATGCTGGATAAACTCGGCGAGTCTGGCAGCATCTGTGGAGAGAAACAGAGTTAATGTTTGTTTCTAAATAATCTTCCTGATATGGAATGACCAGGAGACACTAACATAGAACCCTTTCTATATATGGCAGTTGTTGTATCACACTTCCATCTTTACAGGAGGTAGATCAAAAGTACTTTTTTGAAATGAGGTAAAACTGTAATCAAACTGATTAATTTTACATAAATATGCAAGTGAAGAGAGTTGGGTGAGCCATCTGCCTTCTTTGCTCCAAATTCCATGGAAAACACAAATGATGTAAGCAGTATGGACTTGCAAATATTGTAAACAATGAAGAGGACAATGTAGATCATCAGAAGGACATACATAAGTTGGTGGAGTGGGAAAATAGTGGGCAGATGAATTCAATTTGGAGAAATACGAGGCGATGCATTTTGGTGGGAAGAACAATACAAAATAAGGGGTACAATTCTTAAGGGGGTGCTGGAGCCGAGGGACTTGGGTATATACGTTCTTAGATCATTGAAGGTGGCAGGGCAGGTGGAAAGATCAGCTGATATAGCATATCATATTCTGGGCTTTATTAACAAGGGCATAGAGTACAAGTCCAAGGAGGTTATATTGAAGTTATACAAGGTTCTATTTGGATCTCAGCTGAAATACTGTGAATGCTTTGAACATTACACTATAGGAAGGATGTGAACACATTGGAGAGAATGCAGGAGAGGTTTATAAGAATGGGTCCAGGGGTGAGAAACTTCAGTTATGAGAATAGTTTGGAGAGATTATTCTCCTTGGAGAGAAGGCAGCTGAGAGGAGATTTGATAGGCAGCTGGACAGAGTAGAAAAGGGGAGAAACCATTCCTGCTCATAAAAGGATCAAGAATGAGATGGCACAGATACAAAGTGATTTTCAAAAGAAGCAAATATATGAGAAAAAACTTTTCAAGGGTTCAGATCTGCAATGCACTGTCTGGAAGTGCAGTTTAGGCAGATTCAATCAGGATATTCAGGAAGGCATTAGATGATTATTTGAATGGGATCAATGTTCAGAAAGATGGGGAAAAGGCAGAGAATGGCACTAAGTCATGATGCTTGTTTGGAGACTCATTGCATACAAATGGGCCAAATGGCTTCCTCATGCACCAGAATAATTGTCATCCTTTGACTAATTGGGACCTGTTTCTGTGCCGTATATTCTTTATAATTACTGATTACTTAGGTTAAAGCACAGCCCAGAGACCCACTGCTTATTGTGGTGCTGAATAGGGGACAGGTATGGCACATCACCATGGCACCTAATTCTACATCCCACCTAGTTGCCAGCCTGCTTCTAGGAGATGTAACATTCTGCCCAGTGTTTATGATTGGTCAATTCAAATAATTGTCTCTATTTCCAAGCAAGACAAGATGGCATAAGCAAATCATTTCTATGTCAACAAGGTAGTTGATGCTCCAGAACCAATCCATCACGATGACATGAAACACTCAATAAAGTACATAACAATATCGACCTGATCATGATTTTATCTCCCTAAAACCAAGATAAGCAGTCTGGATTCCAGGTGCTGGCTATTTTATGCAAAATAAGGAATTTTGGGATTTCAAAAATATATGAAGAAAGTTCAGTTCAGTCAAGGCAAAGACCAAAAGCAGAACTTGCCTTAAAAAGAGTTCATCACAATGATTGCAACCAAGAGAACAAAGCAAGCTAAAATCAAAGCAAAATATTGCTGATGCTGGAGTCTGAAAAAAAGTCCCAAAATGCTAGATAAACTCAATAGGTCTGGCCACATCCGGGGAGAGAAACAAAGCTAATATTTCAGATCTAAATGATCATTCTGCAAAAGTAAGCTAAACAAAGGCATACTTTCAGACTATTGACAATTATTTTAGTTTGACACATAACTGTCAGAAACTGCTGTCAAGTTGGAGTTGTTTCAGTTTGGATTTTATTGGTAAGTGTTACTTCCTTGCACTGTCGGCAGACTCACAAACACACAGAAAATTGGATCGGAGGCTGTGCCATTTAGATCACAGAGATCTACTAAGTAACATACATACAGCCAGATCTTGGATTCAGTGCTAAGCGCTCTATGAAAGTGGCTGTCAAGTGCAAATGTGAGTGGAGATATGTTAGTAAGTTATGAAGATATTTCAGCAGCATTGCTGAATATAATGTTTCATGATATCGTCACAAATTTATGTCAGTGCTGGATTTAGACTTGAACTAATTAAACGACAGCTGAGCGTTTCACAAAACGAAGAGCCTCTAAATAAGAAAACAAATAGACTCAAGATCAAGCTAACATAATTGATTATTAAATGAAGATAATATGAGAAAACAATTCTTGAAATATGTAACTTTTGATTTAATATGACAAAAATATATAGCCACCAGTTACTAGTCATATTGAGTCTATAAAAACTTGCGCAGATACAACAAAACAGGCAGAGGAGTATTCTTTATCCAAAATCCTTGGGACCAATTACATTTCAGATAATATTGGTTTACAAATACTGCAAATAAACTTACATTAACTAGCTCTGGCTTAGACTATTGTTTCATTTAAAGTAAATAAAATGGCAGGAAAGTTAAGATGTCTCACTGAATAATAAATATAGGATATTGACATGTTCACCAACAAAACAATGCAGAATTTATAGATAAAGGATATTTGTGCAGGAGTTCATTTCAAAATTGTGTGAAAATCATTGAAAAATGTCAGAGCCAAATAAAATTAAGGATTCCCCTGCTGCTACCCATGGAATGATTATTTCCATCTTAAGAATGCCCCACATTGACATTTTAACTTGTACACTACGTTTATTACTCAATGGCTCCAGTTGTATGGCAGCCCATTATTCCTCAGTCTGAGTGTTACCAACATTCCCTCTGCCTTTTTCAAAATGTATCTATGTTATTGAATATTTAGGTAAATTCAGTAGTTCAACATGTTTGGCTCTGAAGCAAAGGCTGTGGCTGATAGTTATGGGTCAATTATTGATGCTCTTAATCATCTTCATATTGGTGATAGTAAAAAAATGATGCAAGGAGAAAAGCTGGCATTCTACTGAAGAGAGTAGAGGAAAAGTTTGCATTCATGTTAGAACTCTGGAAACATGTCAAAACAAGTTGTAAAAGGCACAGTAGCACAGTGGTTGGCACTGCTATCTCACAGTGCCAGGGCTCAAGTTCGATTCCACCTTGGGTCACTGTCTGCGGAATCTGCACGTTAGAACATAGAACATAGAACACTACAGCACAAACAGGCCCTTCGGCCCACGAGTTGAGCCGATCACATCAACACCTATCTATAACCCCCAATCCCATAAAACCCCATATACTCATCCAGAAGTCTTTTAAAAGACCCCAGCGAGTTCGCCTCCACCACCACTGACGGCAGCCGATTCCATTCACTCACCACCCTCTGAGTGAAAAACTTACCCCCAACATCACTTCTGTACTTTCCTCCCCGCACCTTAAACCTGTGTCCTCTCATAGCGACCATTTCAACCCGGGGAAATAGCCTCTGAGAATCCACCCTATCTATTCCTCTCAACATTTTATAAACTTCTATCAGGTCGCCTCTCAACCTACGTCTCTCCAGGGAAAAGAGACCCAGTTCCCTCAACCTAACTTCATAAGGCATGCCTCCCAGTCCAGGCAACATCCTTGTAAATCTCCTCTGTACCCTTTCAATAGCTTCTACGTCTTTCCTATAGTGAGGCGACCAGAACTGCGCACAGTACTCCAAATGAGGCCTGACAAGGGTCTTATAAAGTTGCAGCATTACCTCCCGACTCCTAAACTCAATCCCTCGATTTATGAAGGCCAGTACACCATACGCCTTCTTGACCACCTCTTCCACCTGTGAGGCCGATTTAAGAGTCCTGTGGACCCGGACCCCAAGATCCTTCTGCTCCTCAACACTACCAAGACTCCTGCCCTTGATAGTGTACTCGTTCATCCCGTTGGTTCTGCCAAAATGGATGACTACGCATTTATCCGCGTTGAAGTCCATCTGCCACTTCTCCGCCCAGTCCTGCATCCTATTTATGTCCTGCTGCAACTTTTGCCATCCTTCCAGACCATCCACAACACCACTGACCTTCGTGTCATCAGCGAACTTACTTACCCATCCTTCCACTTCCTCATCCAGGTCATTTATGAAAATGACAAACAGCAAGGGTCCTAGAACAGATCCCTGGGGCACTCCACTGGTGACTGACCTCCATTCAGAAAAAGACCCATCCACAACCACTCTCTGCCTTCTGCAGGCAAGCCAGTTCTTGATCCACAAGGCCAAAGGCCCTTGGATCCCATGCCCTCTCACCTTCTCAAGAAGTCTTGCATGGGGGACCTTATCAAACGCCTTGCTGAAGTCCATGTACACCACGTCCACGGCACTTCCTTCGTCAATGTGTTCAGTCACATTATCGAAGAACTCAACTAGGCTCGTAAGGCACGACCTGCCCTTGACAAATCCATGCTGACTATTCCTGATCATGTCAAACCTCTCCAAATGGTCGTAAATCTTGTCCCTCAGAAGCCTCTCCATCAGCTTACCAACCACTGAGGTCAGACTCACCAGTCGGTAATTTCCCGGGCTATCTCTGTTCCCTTTCTTGAAAATAGGAACTACATCCGCAATCCTCCAATCTTCCGGAACCTCTCCCGTCTCCATTGACGACGCAAAGATCATCGCCAGGGGCTCTGCAATCACTTCCCTCGCCTCCCGCAGTATCCTGGGGTATATCCCATCTGGTCCCGGCGACTTATCAATCTTGATAGAATTCAAAAGTTCTAACACATCCTCCACCTTAATATCCACAAACTCAATCTTTTCCATCTGCTGCAAATCAGAGGCAAAATCTCCCAGATCAGCTTCTACCGTGAATACTGAGGCAAAGTACTCATTAAGCACCTCTGCCATTTCTTCTGGTTCCACACAGACCTTACCCCCTTCACCTTTTATAGGTCCTATCCCTTCTCTTCTCATCCTTTTACCTTTCACATATTTATAAAAGGCCTTGGGATTCTCCTTAATCTTACCCGCCAAGGTCTTCTCATGACCCCTTCTGGCTCTCCTAATTTCCCTTTTAAGCTCCTTTCTACAGTCCTTATACTCCTCAAGATCCTTAACCTCTCCGAGTTCCCTGAACCTTTTGTACACCTTCCTTTTCCTCCTGACTAGGTTCAACACAGCCTTCGTGCACCACGGTTCCCGCGACCTACCAAAACCCCCTTGTCTCATTGGAACGTTGTCACGCATAGCTCCAGACAAACATTCCTTGAATATCCGCCACCTTCCTTCGATACTTTTCCCTAAGAACGCCTCCTTCCAGTTTATTTGTCCAAGTAACTTCCTGACTTCTTCGTATCTCCCGTTCTTCCTGTATCTACGTGCATTTCCTTCGGGTGCTCCGGTTTTCTCCCACAGACTGAAAGATGTGCTGGTTAGGTGCATTGGCCATTCTAAATTCTCTCAATGTATCTGAACAGGTGCTGGCCCGACTGTGGCAACAAGGGGATTTTTCACAGTAACTTCATTGCACTGTTAGGGTGAGCCTACTTGTGATGCTAATCATTTTTTAAAAACTTTCCTGTGTCCTCTTCACAACGTACTTTCTTGGGCAGCACAGTGGCACAGTGTTAGCATGGCTGCCTCACAGCGCCAGGGACCTGAGTTCAATTCCCGACTTGGGTGACTATCTGTGTGGAGTTTGTACATTCTCCTCGTGTCTGCGTGGGTTTCCTCCAGGTGCTCTGGTTCCCTCCCACATGCCAAAGATGTGCGGGTTAAGTTGATTGGCCATGCTAAAATTGACCCTAGTGTCAGGGGTGTTAAATATGTGGGGTTACTGGAATAGGGCCTTGGTGGAATTATGGTCAGTGCAGACTCAATGGGCTGAATGGCCTTCTTCTGCGATTCTATGAATTAGCTCCACCTGACTGGCTGCACAGATAGCCTTTTGTACATGCAAAACTTTACACGTCACTACCTCAATTCTTAAAAGAAACATGTGGGAGTTTCAACAAAACTCAAAACAAAAGAAGTCCTGCCTCATGTAGACTACAAGTGTGTAAATAAATGGAAAAGGATGAGAATCAATTCATTGATGGTGATGCACCTAATTCTGATTACATAATTTCATCAAATGACAAATTTCAGATGAATTCCCTTATCCCTTAAAACCAATTGAAAAATAGAGCAATCACTTCCAAAAACACGCAAATTTCAAATTTGTTTGATTGAAATGCCTTGGAAAAATACCTATGTGAAATATTACCCTGAAGATGTTGATGTTAACATCATTGGAGAAATAAAGCATATTTATATTAATGAAAATTATGCAGATGAAGGACATTTAAGCCTCCAGGGCCTAATTAAATCATGATCCAAGCTAAGATTCAGTCGCCATTCTCTAAAATTTAAACAACATTGCAGCTTTTTTTTTAAATCTAACGTTAACAAACTGCTCAGGGGAAAGGTCACTTTTACAACTGAAAAACATCAAGAATGAACAGTGGACAACAGTGCAGCAAGGAAAGCTATCTGCCCTAAGCAATGTGAGTTGGCAGTGATAAACATTATAGCTTATAATTTGAAGACATCATCAATGACTTTGCTCTCCCGAAATGAGGAAAGAAAATGTCTTAAGTTTTTAACTTCATATGATTTGCAAACAGACGGTTTCTTTGTCTTTATATATGTGCAAGTGTAAAGCTTTCATATTTATATTTGCAGCCACCTTTCTGAGAGAATAAGGATGATTTTTATTGTATTGGCCTCTTAGGTTTGATGTGGAGATGCCAGGTTGGACTGGGGTAAACACAGTAAGAGGCCTCACAACACCAGGTTTGTTTGATAGCAAACACCACTAGCTTTCGGAGCGCTGCTCCTTCGTCAGGTGAGTGGGAGATCTGTTCACAAACAGGACATATAAAGACACAAACTCAGTTTACTGAATAATGATTCGAATGCGAACCTTTACAGCTAATCAAGTCTTAAAGGTGCAGACAATGTGAGTGGAGAGAGGGTTAAGAACAGGTTAAAGAGATGTGTATTGTCTTCTGACAGGACAGTTAGTGAGATTTTGCAAGTCCAGGCAAGTCATGGGGGTTACAAATAGTGTGACATAAACCCAAGATACCAGTTGAGGCCGTCCTCACGTGTGCGCAACTTGGCTATCAGTTTCTGCTCAGCAACTCTGCGTTGTCATGTGTTGTGAAGGCCGCCTTGGAGAATGCTTACCTGAAGATCAGAGGCCAAATGCCCGTGACCACTGAAGTGTTCCCCAACAGGAAGAGAACAGTCTTGCCTGGTGATCGTTGAGCAGTGTTCATTCATCCATTCTTGTAGCATCTGCATGGCCTCCCCAGTCTACCATGCCTCGGGACATCCTTTCCTGCAGTGTATCAGGTAGACAACGTTGGCCAGGAGTATGCACCATGTACCTGATGGATGGTATTCTCACGTGAGATGACGGCATCCGTGTCGATGATCCAGCACATCGTGCAGAGGTTGCTGTGACAGGGTTGTGTGGTGTCGTAGTCACTGTTCTCCTGAAGGCTGGGCAGTTTGCTGCGGACAGTGGTCTGTTTGAGGTTCTGTGGAGCCTTCAATATGTCATCGATGAAGATGAACATCTCGCCAAGGCCATCCCCACACCCCCACAACCGCACAACCTCATAATTCTCTATGTTTCTTGCATTTCTGTGGAATTTCTTTGTATATCTGAACCGCTACAACTTTTACACTATTCAGTCTCCTAGATAACATACCCAGTGATGTAATGTTACATTAATTGTTTCTTGGCTCTAACTAAATAAATTTTGTACTTGACCTCACTTAAGTTATTTTAAGACATCCTTTATCACCACCATTCTCTCCTTAATTCATACTACCACCCCTCTATTCTCTTCCTCTCTAAACACTTGTAACCAGGAATATTTAAATCCAAGTCCCGTCCTCCTTTGAGTCCGGTCTTTGTTATTGCCACAGCATTATACTTCCATGTGGTTATCACTGCAATCAGCTCCCTAACTTGATTTACTCATTAATGTACATACACAGTAAAACTTATTTAGACTTTAATATATTCTCTTTCACTCTCATCCCACTTAATAGCTTCTGTAGTGCAAGCTGTCTTTCCCAATTCTCTATTTTGATTTTCTGCTCTAAAGTTAACACCTGATTCTCACACATTTTCCAAGTTTGTTTAGACCTTCCCAATAATATTAGCAGATCACTTCACATGGACATTATTCTCATTGTTCAGTTGCAATCCTGTGCATGTCCCATTTCCCCCAGAACTTGTCCCAATGTCCTTTGGATTTAAAGCCATTCTTCCTGTACCATTACTCTAGCCTCACATTCATCTGTTCCAAGCTCTTACTTCTACACTCACCAGCATTTGGAAATTACTATCTTTGAGGTAGTTTGTTAGTTATTCCCAAGCTTACCAAAGTTCTGCTTGCAGTAACTCATCCTCTTTTCTGCTTTACTGACTGGTACCGATGTGGACCACAACTACTGGCTGTTCATTCCTCACCACCCTTTTCTCCACCATTTCACAGCTATAAGTGTACCATACAGAACATTCTCATTTATGTGCATGTACATCCAGCTGCTGTGTAAATTCTGCAATCCGGAACTGGAGATCTTCCAACAGACAACACTTATTGCACAATGTGGTTGTCCTAGATAGTAGTAGCATCTGGGAATTCTCACATGGAACAGAATGAGCACTGCACAGATAAGATCTCTCCTGCCATGTCTCTTTCTTCTTAAAATTACTACCCAAATAGATTTATCAGCTCCCTCGCTCTCCTCACCAGCAGCCCCCTGCTGCTTCTGCAGCGTTGACATCATTTTATTTCAAATAGTGGTTAAATGCTTTTATTCAGCTATTATTTAAAAACTCTTAGATTTTAACTGATTGAAAAATTGGACTTCTTCAGATTTAATATTACTTAATTTTACTTTTATTTTATCAATCTGATTGATTAATTGAGCACTAATGTTAATTATATGATAAATTAAATTGGTTTTAGCTTTTCGTTTAAATCGATTAATCGATCGAATCTTATTTTACGGCTGACAGAATTAAATTCAAAACTTACAAGTATACTAGTTCCAAGTGACTCCTTGTTCTGTGAGATCACATTGTGATTATTTTCCTGCCTGCCCCCCTCCTGTTTGATTCAGACTTATGGGTCACAGTTTGATCTGATCCCAGACTGCCCCACTCAGCCAGCGCTGCACCCCATCCACCTGCCTCACACTGTGCTCCCCCCTCTGCTCATGGTCTACTTCACACTGTTCCAGCCTCAGGAGTACTTGTTTGATTATTCATCCAAAAGGGATATGAGCTTCATTGGCCAGGCCATAATTTAATACCCATCCCTACCTGCCCTTGAGAAAGTGGTGGTGAGCTGTCTTCTTGAACCACTGCAGTCCTTCTAGTGTAGTTACATCCATGGCGCTGTCAGGGAGGGAGTGTCAAGAATTTGACCCAATGAGTGAAAAAGCAGCAGCAATATCTTTCCAAGTCAGAATGATGAGTGTCTTGGCGTGAAAGTGGTGTTCCCAGGTATCTGCTGCTCTGATCCTTCTAGATAGTCATGGGTTTGGAAGGTGCTGCCCAAGAAAACTTGGCAAGTTGCTGCAATGCATCTTGTAGGTGGCACACATGGCAGCAGCTCCAGTGGTGGAGAGAAAAAGTGTGGAAGAGATAGCAATCAAGCAGGGCTGCTTTGTTCTGGATGTTTTCAAGTTCGAGTATTGTTGGAGCTGCACTCACTCAGAGAAGTGGAAAGTATTCCATCACAATCCTGACTTGTGCCTTGTAGATGATGGGCAGGCTTTGGGGAGTCAGGAGGCGAGTTACTTACCACAGGATTCCAAGTATTTGACCTATTCTTGTAGCCACAGTATTTATCTGGCTAGTCCAGTTCAGTTTCTAGTCAATGGTCACCCTTTGGATGTTGCTAGTGAGCAGTTCAGTGATGGGTTATGCCTTTAAAGTCAAGGGGCGATAGTTAGGTCCTCTCATGTTGGAGATGGTCATTGCCTGGCGTGAATGTTACTTGCCACTTGTCAGTGTGAGCTTGGATATTGTCCACGTCTTGCTGCATCTGGACATGGACTGCTTCAGTGTCCAAGTAGCGGCAAGTAGTACTGAACATAATGCAATCATCAGTGAACAACTCCACTTCTGACCTTATGATGGAAAGGTCATTAATGAAGCAGTTGAAGATGGTTGGGCCCAGGACACTAACTACCCTGAGGAACTCCTACAATAAGGCTCTGGAGCTGAGATGATTGGCCTCCAGCCACCTCAACCATCTTTCCTGTGTGCCAGTTGTGACTTACCAGTGGAGAGTTTTCCATTTGATTCCTTGTTTTGTTTGGGCTCCTTGATGTCCCATTCAAATTCTGCCTTGATGTCAAGGGCTGTCACTCTCACCTCACCTCTGGCATTCAGCTCTTTCATCCATGTTTGAACCAAGGTTGTAATGAGATTAGGAGATGAGCGACCCTGGCAGAATTCAAACTGAGCATCAGTGAACAAAGTATTGCTGAGTGAGTGCTGCTTGATAGTGCCTTTGATGATCCCTTTGCTCACTTTCCTGATACTTGAGAGTAGGCTGATAATTGGCTGGGTTGGATTTTTCCTGCATTCTGTATTTAGGGCATACCTTGAGAATTTTCCACATTGAGCTTGGCTAAGGCTGTGGCAAGTTCTGGAATGCAGAGAGTTTTCAGTACTATTACCAGGGCTCATATCCTATGTGGTTTTCAGTGCCTTCAGCTATTATTTGGTATCACATGGAGATAATCAAATTGGTTGAAAACTGGCATCTTTGATGCTGGGGACAGGTGGAGACCAATATGGACCATCCACTTGACACTTCTGGCTGAAGATTGTAACAAATGCTTCAGCCTTATCTTTTGCACTGATGTATTGGGCTCCTGTATCATTGAGATGATATTTGTGGAGTATCCTCCTCTAGTGAGTTGTTTAATTTTCCTCTACCATTCATGGGTTGATCTGGCAGGACTGCAGAATTTAGACTTAATCCATTAGTTGTGGAATTACTTAGCTCTGTCTATCACTTGTTGCTTATTCTGTTTTGCATGCAAGTACTCCTGTTGCAGCTCCACCTGCTTGAGACCTCATTTTTAAGTATGTCTGGTGTTGCTCTAGGAAAGGTCTCCTGAACTCCCCTGGCATGGTGGAAATGGTAGAGTGGGGGATATGCTGAACCAGGAGGTTGCAAATTGTAGTTGAGTACAATTCTGCTGCTGATGGCCCACAGTGCTTCACGGATGCCCAACCTTGAGTTACTAGATGTATTTGAAGTCTATCCCATTTAGCACGATGGCAACACAACAGAATGAGAGGATATCAATGTGAAGATGGGAATTTGTCTGCACAAAGGCTGCGTGGTGATCATTCTGACCAATACTGTTATGGACAGATGCATCTGGGGAATGTTGGTTAGGATGAGGTCAAGCATGTTTTTCCCTCATGTTGGTTCCCTCACAACCTGCTACAGTTCCAGTCTAGCAGCCGCGTCCTTTAGGACCCAACCAGCTTGGCCTGTGGTGGTATTACTGATCACTCTGTGATGCACACTGAAGTCTCTGGCCCATAGTATATTTTGTATCCTTATTACCTTCAGTGCTTCCTCCAAGAGATGTTCAACATGGAGGCAGAAAGATTCATCATCATAAAAGGCGCAGTATATGGTGATCAACAGGAGATTTCCTTGCCCATGTTTGACCTGAAGCCATGAGACTTCATGGAGTCCAGAGTAAATGTTCAGGATTCCCAGGGAAACTCCCTCCTACTGCATATCACTGTGCCACCACCTCTGCTGGGTCTGTCCTGCCAGCGAGACAGGATAAATCCAGGAACGTTGACGATGTTGCTTGGGACATTATCTGAAAGGTATGATTCTGTGAGTGTGACAACATCAGTCTGTTGCTTGACTATTCTGTGATACAGCACTCCCAATTTTGGCACATGCCACAAGATATTAGTAAAGAGGACTTTGCAACATTGACAAGGTTAAATTTGCCTTCCCTATTTCCAGCGCATAGGTCAATGCCAGATGGTCCATCTTGTTTCATTTCTTTGAGACATTTTAGCAGTTTGTCACAACTGAGTGGTTTGCTAGGTCATTCACAAGAGCAGTTGGACATTACCGTGGATCTCAAATCATATGTAGGCCAGACCAGATAAGGACAGCAGGTGTCTTTCTCTAAAGGACATTAGTCAACCAGATGGGTTTTTACGGCAATGGTTTTATGTTCATCGTCACGGCTGCATGGTGGCATAGTGGTCAATACTGCTGCCTCACAGTGCCAGGGACCCAAGTTCAATTCCAGCCCTGGGTGATTGTATGTGTGGACTCTGCATGTTCTCCCCTCACTCCCGTCTCTGCATGTTTCCTCCGTGTACTCTTGTTTCCTCTGTCAGTCCAAAGATGTGAAGGTTAGGTGGATTGGCCATGCTAAATTGAGCCTTAGTGTCCCAAGATCTGTAAGTTAGGGGGATTAGCAGGGTAAATATATGGGATTGCTGGGAGAGTCTGTGCAGACTCGATGGGCTGAATAGCTTCCTTCTGCACTGTAGGGATTCTATGAATAAAATTCTATTAGTACTTTTAGCCCAGAATATTAACTTGAGTTTCTAGATCACTATTCCAGCAGTAACAACACCACACCACCATCTCTTTGTGCAAAAGCAGACAACACCACCTAATAATACTCCAAACCAAAAGGAACAAAAAAAAAGCAAGCTAAAAGGAAATAGGTTGCAGTTCTGTCATGTACGCAGCTCCTATCAGACCTCAATATGGCAACACCAGTCTGGCTTCCTGTACTCACTGCCCCTCACTGACCACTTCCTCCTCCTCGGTCCTGACCTGTTCCTGTTATGTGCCACGTATATAATCGATGCTTCAGTTGCTAAATTTTGCAGCATGTCAAATACCATTTTTAGTCTGACAATACTCCTTAATATATATTATAATCACTTGGAAAATGCCGCAAACACCTTACGGGTTAATCAATGATATATCTCCTGGAGTTGAGAGCAGTGTACTCACATCATTGATCACCAACAGAACAGCTAAAAGCGAAACAAAGTCCTGCATTTTTTATACTTATATGGAAGGTGGATGCCTTGATAAGGCCATCTCTAATTGCCTTGAACTGAGTGATTTGCTTGGCTACTTCAGAGGGCAGTTAAGAATCAATCACATTGTTGTGGGCCCAGAGTCACATGTGGGCCACGCAGACTTCTTTTCCTAAAGGACATTATAGTGAAGCAGATGAATTTTTATGACAACATAGTTGCTGGTCACTATTACTGAGAATAGTTGCTGGTCACTATTACTGAGACTAGCTTTTAATTCCAAATTCTATTTAATTGAATTTAAATTCCACCAGCTGCCGTGGAGGGATTTGAATCCTTGACCCTGAAGTATTAGCAGAGGTGTCTGGATTAAGCCCTGAGGTTTTGCCACGATGCCATCATCCGCCCTGCCCCAGGATGTGTCAAAACTATCTGAAGCCAACAAGGCTGTTCCGAACTGTAGTCACGCAGGAGAGCAGGAGCCACAAATAGTTAATGATTATTTAATCAGTTTTTGTGATGCTGCTTGAAGGATAAATATTATCCAGGCCACCACAAGACCATAAGACATAGGAGCAGAAGAAAGCCATTTGGTTAAAAACAAAGAACAACCCAGCACGGGAAACAGGCCCTTTGGCCCAAAGAGCCCGCGCCGCCGCATCCTCCTACACCTACCCTGCCCTGCGTGTCTGCGAGTGGAACCCCTAACTTAGCCAGATTCAGGGGAGAATAGTGTCAATTTGGTAAACCAATCAGCCTAAGAGCACATCTTTGGGGTGTGGGAGGAAACCGGAGCGCCCGGAGGAAACCCACGCAACCACAGGGAGAATGCGCAAACTCCCACAGACACAGGCCCAAATCCATGTATCTGCACAGCTAGCAGTGCTAGTCACTGAGCTGTTGCGGCGCCCGTCTACCGGTCCAGGATCAAGCACACACAGCGGCACGAAGTACTAGGCCACTCCCGGAACCTCCAAGAGCAGCCCACGCATGACCCACCGTGTGCATGCCCCTTGTTTGACAACAAGGTGGACCTCCACCTGCGGAATAAAAAGACAAAAACGTTAACATATAAATCTGCATTTCCGGTGTCTCCCGAGGCTCTGACCCTATTTAATACCCCCTACTATAACCCTCCATCCTCGTTTCGCTCATGTGTCTATCTAAGCAAACCTTCAACAAGTCCAACGTTCCTGCCTCCACCACCCTACTCGGTAGCACGTTCCATACCCCCACGACCATCTGTGTGAAAAACCTTCCTCTCACATCCAAATTATACTTCTCCCCCCTCACCCTTAGATCATGACCTCTCGTAATTGTACCCAGTCTAGGGAGCAGTCTCTCACTATTGACTCTATCTATTCCCTTCAGTATCTTATATACCTCTATCATGTCTCCCCTCAATCTCCTTCTTTCCAAGGAGAAAACTCCCAGTTTCTCCAACCTTTCCTCGTAACTCAGTCCTTCCATGCCAGGCAACATCCCGGTAAACCTCCTCTGCACCCTCTCCAGGGTCTCCACGTCCTTCCGGTAGTAAGGTGACCAGAACTGGACGCAATACTCCAAATGTGGTCTAACCAACGTTCTGTACAACTGAAGCATTAGACGGCAGCTCCTATACTCTATACCCCTTCCTATAAAGGCTAGCATTCCATAAGCTTTCCTCACAACCTTCTCCACTTGTGTCGCAACCTTCATAGACTTGTGAACCTGCACTCCCAAGTCCCTCTGTATTTCTATACTCCTAATCTGTCTACCTTTTATCACGTAGTTCCTCTCTGCATTATTCCTTCCAAAATGCATCACCTCGCATTTGTCAGGATTAAATTCCACCTGCCACCTATCTGCCCAATGTACCAACCTATCTATATCCTGCTGTATCACCTGACATTCCACCTCAGTATCCGCCAACCCTGCCATCTTGGTGTCATCCGCAAACTTGCTGATCACACCACGTACGCTCTCTTCCAAGTCGTTTATGTATACTACAAAGAGGAGAGGTCCCAATACTGAGCCCTGCGGCACACCACTGGTCACTGGCCTCCAGCCCGAAAAGGTCCCCTCAACAACTACCCTCTGTCTCCTATTGCCCAGCCAGTTCTCAATCCACCCAGCTACCTGTCCTTGTATCCCATGCGCCTTAACCTTTTCTACCAGTCTACCATGAGGGACTTTGTCAAACGCCTTGCTGAAATCCATATAGATGACATCAACGGCTCTCCCATCATCAACCGTTTTTGTCACCTCCTCAAAGAATTCTACCAGATTCGTAAGGCAAGACCTCCCTCTAACAAAGCCATGTTGCGTATCCCTAATCAGATCACAACGCTCCAAATGCTCATACATCCTACCCCTAAGTATTTTTTCCATTAATTTCCCTACCACCGATGTCAAACTCACCGGTCTATAATTTCCAGGGTTATCCCTACTACCTTTTTTAAACAGCGGTACCACATTTGCTACCCTCCAGTCTTCTGGGACCTCACCTGTGTCCAACGAAGAGACAAAGATTTGCGCCAGAGGCCCAGCAATTTCATCTTTCACCTCCCTAAGCAGCCTGGGATAAATACCATCAGGCCCCGGAGCTTTATCCGTCCTTACGCTACCTAAAAGCCCTAGCACTTCCTCCCTCGTAATAGATATTTCCTGCCACTGATCCACAGCTCCCTTCAAGACACTGCACGACACCAAACCCCTCTCCTTCGTGAATACCGATGCAAAGTATTCATTCAGGATCTCCCCCATTCCCTCTGACTCAATACATAACTCCCCACTTTTGTCCCTAAGAGGACCAATTTTCCCTCTAACTACTCTCTTGCTCCTAATATAGGAATAAAATGCCTTTGGATTTTCCTTAATCCTACCAGCCAAAGCCATTTCATGCCCTCTCTTCGCCCTTCTAATTCCCCTTTTTAGCTCCCTCCTACTCTCTCTATATTCCTCCAGCGCACTGTCCGTACCCAGTTGTTTCGACCTAACATACGCCTCCCTCTTCTTCCTTACCAAGTCTTCGATACCTCCTGTAATCCACGGCTCTCTAATCCTACCTTTCCCATCCTTCCGCTTAACTGGAACATGCCTCTCCTGCAACGTTTTCAGTTTGCCCTTAAAAGCCTCCCACTTGCCAACTGTGGACTTTCCAGCTAACAATCCCTCCCAATCAGTGTCCTTCAGCTCCATCCTAATCCGGCTATAGCGCGCCTTCCCCCAGTTCAGCACCCTCCCGTTTGGCCGGCATTCATCCCTTTCCATTTTTATCCTAAAGTAGACGGACTTGTGGTCACTGTTAGCCACATGTTCGCCTACCTCAACCTCAACCACCTGCCCCGGCTCATTACCCAACACTAAATCCAGTATAGCCCCTTCCCTAGTCGGGCTACTTACATACTGCTCTAGGGACCCTTCCAAAACACATTTCACAAACTCCTCTCCCTCCGTACCCCCAGCTCTAGGCCCCCTCCAATCCACTCCAGGAAGATTAAAGTCACCCACTACAACCACCCTATTCTTCCTGCACCTATCCAAAATGCCCCTGCAAATGCCTTCCTCCACTGACGTCGGGCTGTTGGGTGGCCTATAGTACACCCCTAGCATCGTAATCTCTCCCTTTTTATTCCTCAACTCCACCCACAGCCACTCAATCCCTAACTCTTCCATATTGTCCTCCCTCTGCACTACTGTGATGTGCTCCTTTACTAACAGTGCCACCCCTCCACCTCTCTTCAACCCTCCTCTGTCACACCTAAAACACTTATACCCAGGAACATTTAGCTGCCAGTCCTGCCCTTCACGTAACCATGTCTCCGTTACAGCCACCACATCTAACTTCCTCACAAACATCAAGGCCCTAAGCTCATCCGTTTTTCCTGTCACACTCCTCGCATTGAAACAGACACAGTTCAACCCACCAGTGTCCCTCGGAACCGCCTTCTCCCTGATAATTTTCCTTTCACCCAACTCTCTCCCAGCCACATCCCCACCCCCCCTCCCTATTAGTTTAAACCATTCCTAAACACACCAGCTAACCTCCCTGCTAAGACACTTGTCCCCCTCCCATTCAAATTCTCCCCACCCCTCCTGTACAGTTGCCCTTCTCTCATAAATACCTCCCAGTGATCCACAAAAGTAAAGCCCTCTACCCTACACCAATCCCTCAACCATGCATTCAGCTGCACGATCTCGTTATTTCTAGCCCTGCTGGTACTAGGCAGCAGCCCAGAGAATGCCACCCTGGAGGTCCTGCTCTTCAGTTTGGACCCCAACTCCCTAAATTGCCTACGGACATCTACCCGACTCCTCCTTCCTATGTCCCCCTCCCCTACGTGTATTATTACCTCTGCCTGGGTCCCCTCCCCTTTCAAAATTCCCTCTACCCTTTCTGTTACGTCCTGTACCCCTGCTCTAGGGAGGCAGACCACCATCCTGGAGTCACGCCTCTGCCCACAGAACCTCCTGTCAATGCCTTGGACCCTCCCATCCCCTACCACTATCACCTTGCCAGCCCCCTTCTGTCCCTCTAAGTCATTCTGGCCCTCCTGCCTATCCTTTTGTGCCCCTGTCGATGAATCTTGGGGGGCCACTGGGGAGGCCGGGGGATCCTGACTACTCTTCTTCTTCCTCTTTTTCCGCCTAACAGTCGTCCACCCTTCCTGCTCTTCAACCCTTAGGACCTCTTCCTGCTCATGGTTCTTAGACATTATCTCTTCGTTTTCCCTGACCAGAAACGCACCCTCCAAACGCCCCTCGAGTTGCCTGACCCGGGCCCTCAAGCGCTGCAACTCTAAACACTTAGCACAGATGTGGACCTTGGGGAGACGTGACGTCACCAAGATCTCCCACATGCGGCAGCTAACACAGCTTATGTTCCTCCCCATAGCCCCTGCCATGTCCCAACCTCCTGTATGTGGCAAAAGGTAGAAAACTGCAACTCCCTTCTCTAAGCCTACTCTCACCTAAGCCCAGCGAGCCAAAGCCCTTCTCACTCAGCTCCCACTCACTCCGCTGCCCGCTCCCGACGCTGCCCGCTGTATGCCGCTACCTCCTTTTTTATACCCCCCGCTCCCCCTTCCTGACAATCCCCTCGCCTAACTTCCGGTACGGAAGTAAACTACACTCTCACAAACCCCGCGAACCGGAAGTACAGTCACAAAGCGATTCCAACTAAATCAGGTACTCACCACAGCCACAGCCATCAAGTACACTGCTCCTGAGAACAATGAGCTATTCTTTGATTCTGCTCTGTGTTTAGTGAGATCACAACTGATCGGGTATGATGTGATAATCCTCAACTCCACTTTCCCATTTTAAGGAAAAGTCAAATAACCACGTACATTTAGTTTTCAACTTTGATGTTTTGGTAACCACGTCTCTGTAATGGCAAGAAAGATCATACATTTAATCTCAATTTGTGCCACTAATTCAATTATTTTAAACATTAAGACCATAAAATATAGAAGCAAAATTAGGCTATTCCACCCATCGAATCTGCTCCCTAATCAACCATGACTGATACGTTTCTCAATCCCATTCTCCTGCCTTTTCCCGGTAACCTTTGCTCCTCTTGCCAATCAAGAACCTATCTATCTCTGTCTTAAATATACTCAATGACCTGGCTTCCACAGCCTTCTGTGGCAATTAGTTCTGTAGATTCACCACCCTCTGACTGAAGACATTCCTCTTCATTTTGGTTCTGATGGGTCATCCCTTTACATAGTCTCACCTACTAATGGGAACATCTCCTCCACATTCACTCTATCCAAGCCTTTCATTATTCTGTAAGTTCGAATGAAATCCCCCCTCAACCTTCTAAACCCCATTGAGTACAGGTCCGGAGTCCTCAAATGCTCCTCATATGTCAAGCTTTCCATTTCTGGTATCGTTCTCGTGAACCTCCTCTAGACTCTCTCCAGGGCCAGCACACCCTTCCTTAGATACAGGGTTGAAAATTGCTTACGATATTCTGAATGTGGTCTGGACAGAGTCTTATAAAGCCTCAGCAATATATCCCTGCTTTTGTATTCTAGCTCTCTCAAGATGAAGGCTAACATTGCATTTGCCTTCCTAGCTACCAACTCAACATTCAAGTTAACCTTAATAGAGTCCTGAACCAGAACTCCCAACTTCCTTTGTCCTTCCCATTTCTGAACTCTCTCTCTACTTAGAAAATTGTTTTTTGTAAATGAAGAAAACTACAGCACAGGAACAGGCCCTTTGACCCTCCAAGCCTGTGCCAATCATGATGCTTGCCTAAACTAAAACCAGATGCACTTATGGAGTCCATATTCTTCCATTCCCATCCTATTCATGTATTCGTCTAGCTGCCTCTTAAATGCTGCAATTGTATCTGCTCCCAATACCTCCCTCGGCAGCATGTTCCAGACTTTCACCACCCTCCATGTAAAAAACTTGCTTCACACATCTCCTCTAAACTTTTCCCTGCACACCTTAAACCTATGTCCCCTAATACTTAACTTTTCTACCCAGGAAAGAGCATCTGACTATTCACTCGGTCCACTCAATTTTGTAGACCTCTATCAGGTCACCCCTCAACCTCCAGTGGGAACAAACTGAGTTTACCCAATCTCTCCTCATAGCTAATACCCCTCAGACCAGGCAACATCCAAGTAAATCTCTTCTGTACCCTTTCCAAAGCATCCGTATCCTTTTGGTAGGGTTGCAAACAGAATTATACACAATATTCGAAATAAGGCTTAACTAAGGCTCTGTACATCTGCGGCATGACCTATGAATTTTTATGCTCAATGCCCTGACTGATGAAGGCAAGCTTGCCATATGCCTTTTTGACTACCTATTCCACTTGCGTTGCCACTTTCAGTGATTGGTGGACATGTACGCCCAGATCTCTCTGCCTGTCAATACTCCCAAAGGTTCTACCATTTGCTGTATAATTCCTTCATGCATTTGACCTTCCAAAATGCTTATCTCACACTTGTCCGGATTAAACCCCATTTGCCATTTCTTCACCTAAGTCTCTAACCGGTCTATATCCTCTGACAATTCTCTTCATTATCCTCAACTCCACCAATTTTTGTGTCATCTATGAACTTACTAATCTGACCAGCTACCTTTTCCTCCAAATTATTTATACGTATATTATGAACACAGGTCCCAGAACTGATCTCTGTGGAACAACACTAGGTCACAGCCCTTCATTCAGAAAAGTATGCCTCTATTCTTCCAAAGTGCATAACCTCACACTTTCCCAAATTATATTCCATCTGCCACTTCTTTGCCCACTCTCCTAACTTGTCCAAGTCCTTCTGCATCCTCGCCGCTTCCTCAATATGACCTGCCACAGAATCATACAACGCAGAAGAGGCCCTTCACCCATTGATCTGCATCAACACATTAGAAACACCTGAACTCCCACCTAATCCCATCTGCCAGCACTTGGCCCATAGCCATGAATATTATGATGTGCCAAGTACTCATCCAGATACTTTTTAAAGGACGTGAGGCAAATCGCCTCCACCATCCTATCAGGCAGTACATTCCTGTCCCTCCACTTATCTTTGTATCATCTGCAAATTTAGCCACAATGGCCTCAGTTCTTTCATCCAGATCTTTGATGCATAAAGGGAAAAATTGTGGTCCTAACACAGAACTCCACTAGTCACCGACTGCCATCCTTAAAAGGACCCTTTTATACCCACTCTCTGCCTTCTGCCAGTCAGCCAATTTTCTATTGTTGCCTTTAACACCATGGATTCTTATCTTATTTAGCAGTGTCCAATGTGGCACCATGTCAAAGGCCTCCTGGAGACCCAAGTAGATAGCATTCACTGGCTCTCCTTTGTCTAACTTGCTTGTTACCTCCTTAAAGAATTCTAACAGATTTGCCAGGCATGACCTCCCCTTGATGAGGCCATGCTGACTTTGCTCTATTTTGTCACGCACTTCCAAGTATTCCAAAATCTCATCCTTAATAATGGACCGTCAAATCTTACCAATGATTGAGGTCAGACTAACCGGCCTGTAATTTCCAGTCTTTTGCCTCCGTCGCACAGGGCTGTAACATTAGTGATTTTTCAATCGTCTGGGACCCTCCCTGACTCCAGTGATCCCTGAAGGATCACCACCAATGCCTCCACTATTTCTTCAGCTATCTCCTTCAGAACTCTGGGGTGTAATCCATCCAGTCCAGGTCATTTATCCACCTTCAGATCTTTCAGCTTCCCTAGCACCTTCTCCTTAGTAGTGGCCATCATACTCATATCTGCCACCGACTTTCTTGAATTTTTGCTATGTTTCTGGTGTCTTCCACTGTGAAGAGTGACACAAAGTCCATATTCAGTTCCTCTGCCATTCCTTTGTTCCTGATTATTATTTCTCCATCATCATTTTCCAGTGGTCCACTGTCCACTCTTGCCTCTCTTACCCTTTATTATGTAAAAAATGCTTGCAATTATCTTTCATTTAATGGCTAGCTTACATCTTCATATTTCATCTTCTCTCCCCTTATTTCTTTTTTAGTTGTCCTCTGTTGATCTTCAAAAGCTTCCCACTTATCTTCGCAATATTGTACGCTTTTGATTTTATGCTGTTCCTGACTTCCCTCAGTCATGATCACCTTACCATGCTTCCTCTTCCTGGGGATGAAATTTTGCTGTGTCTCCCGAATTACTCCAAGAAACTCCTGCCATTGCTGTTCCACTGTCTTTCCTGCTTGGCTCCTCTCCCAATCAACTTTGGCCAGCTCCTATTATTGTAACTGAATTTTGTGCCAAATACTACATTCATTTAAGTAAAAAGCCATTAATTTTGCCTTTTTTTTCACTTTTTGACCCTATGTGTATGTATTTTTTTTTCTTTGGACATTCTCGGTATTATTACCTAAATAGCTGCCATATGCTTTTGCCTTATAAGCTGACATATCCTGTCTCTAGACCCATCTCTCCATCTATTCAGCTTAAAGCTCTTTCTACTGCCTTGATTATGCTGTTTTGCAAGAACACTGGTCCAATCTTGGTTCAGATGTAGGCTATCCAAATGGTACAACCCCTGAATTCCCCAGGACCCCACAAACTGATACCCACTTCTCTCACATCAGTCTTTGAGCCACATATTCATTTACCTAACTTTATGTATACTATGCCAATTAGATGTGGCTCAGGTAGTCCAGAGATTTTAATTTTGGAGATTCTGTTGTTTAATTTAGTGCCTAGCTCCTTAAACTCTCATTGCAGAATCTCTTTCCTCATTCTACCTTTACGGTGGTACCTACATAGAATCCCTACAGTGCAGAAGGAGGCCATTCAGCCCATCAAGACTGCAATGACAACAATCCCACCCAGGCCTTAATCCCTTAACCCCACATATTTACCCCCTCAACACTAAGGGACAATAGTGGATGTCCAATCCACCTAACCTGCACATCTTTGGACTGTGACAATCAGATTCTCCCCTTCCCACTGCAAATTCATTTCCACCCCAGAGCAGATGTTCCAAACCTTGGCATTGGGCAGGTAACACAGCCATCTGGACACTGACACTTTGCTATAAAGAACAACGTCAATCCCTGTCACTATACCATCCCCTACCATTATCACCTTCTTTATTTTACCCCCCCCCGCCCCCATCACCATTTGAACTTCCTATACCACAGTGCCATGGTCAGTTAGCTCATCAACCCTACAGCCCCCATTTTCATCCAAACAAGCTGAAAGAACCTCAAACCTGTTGGACAATTGGAGAGGCTGACACTCCTGTCCTCTGGGTCCCCTTACCTGCCTCGGCTGCAGCCATATCTTCCTGCCCGACTGCCTTCCAAACCAAAAGGTTCTATCCTAAAGAGGTGTGGCTGCATTCTGAAACAAAGCAACCAGGTAACTCTTTCCCACCCTAATGTGTCAGTGCCTGTAGTTCAGCTGGAATAACTCTGAGCCAAAGCTCCTCAAGTCGCACGCACTCACAGCAGACAAAAAACAAAGAAAATACAGCACAGGAACAGGCCTTTTGGCCCTCCAAGTCTGCACCGACCATGCTGCCCGACTTAACTAAAACCCCCTACCCTTCCAGGGATCATATTCCTCTATTCCTATCTTGTTCATGTGTTTGTCAAGACACCCCTTAAAAGCCACTACTGTATCTGCTCCCACTACCTCCCCCAGCAACGAGTTCCAGGCACCCACCACCCTCTGTGTAAAAAAACTTGCCTCGTACAGCTCCTCTAAACCTTGCCCCTCACACCTTAAACCTATGCTCCCTAGTAATTGACTCTTCACCATGGGAAAAAGCTTCTGACTATTCACTCTGTCCATGCCTCTCAGAGCGAAAATGGTAAAATCAGACACTAAGTGCTGAATCTGGAGGTAATGCAGATCCAACTTATAAATCTGCTTTCAGATGCCCCCAAACACACGCAGCCTGAAAAAAAATCCCCAGTCCCATTTGCGCTGTGGGTGGGGCTTAGCGTGGCTGAAACGATCGGAGCTCTGAACTGCACATGCACAGCTGGAAAAAAAGATTTGAAGAAGCACGCCTGTGTCAGATTGCTTCTGGCCACAGAAAGTGGAGAAAGCGGCCCAGGAGTGAAAAACGGGAGTGTGTGTGTGTGCACCATCACTCACATCGCTGTCCCCCTTATCCAACCCCCCACTACCCACAGACATCAATGACCCCTTATCCACCACCCCCACTACTCAGTCCGATTGCCACCCCTGCCCATCTCCACCGATCGCCCGCAGAGCGGCAGCGGACCCCCAGCCCCCCGCCAGAAATCCATCTGATCCTCTTCCCCACTGGAGATCCACCTGCCTCCACCCCCCCACCACCAGTGAGTGATCGGGTGTCCCTCCTCTCCCCCCTGGCCTCAGTCCCTCCCGCAGAGAAATGGTCTGGTCTCACCTCACTCCCCACCAGCCAAACATCTGAATCACCTCCTCCTCCCTCCCCACTAGATAACAATCAGCCACCCCCCCCCAACCAGAGACCTGAGCCGCCTCCTCCTCCTCCTCCCCCCACCAACCAGACAATGATCTTGCCTCATTCCCCTCCCCCCCACAACCAAAGAATGATCAGGCCCACTTTCCTCCCCCCCCCACCCCCCCACACACCACTGATCTGAGTCAGAGAGCCGTTAGAAACATTGAATGTGCTCTTCAGCAGCTGGAGCGTCCAATTCAGACTTTTATTTAGCAGGTCCATTACGGCGTGGTTCCAGATTACCATTGCGTTTGCCAAAGGGGGAAATGCTGATAAAGTTGGGCGAGCAGTTCCATTCCCGGGTTTTGGTAAAGTGGCAACCTATGCGGATACAGGCGCTGATCGCGTTAATGGCCTCGCACCCGACTTTATCACATTTTCACTTCCGAAAATGGGCGTGACGCAATGGTAAAGTCTGGCCCATAATCTTGTAGACTTCTATCAGGTCGCCCCTCAACATCTGTCATTCCAGCGAGAACAAAGTTTCTCCGACTTCTCTTCATAGCTAATGCCCTCCATACTAGGCAACATCCTGATAAAACTTTTCTGTACCCTCTCCAAAGCCTCCACATCTTTCTGGTAGTGTGGCGACCAGGATTGAACACTATATTCCAAGTGCAGCCTGAGGTTCTATAAAGCTGCAATATAACTTGCTAATTTTTAAATTCAATGCCCCGGCCAATGAAGGCAAGTATGCCGTATGCCTTCTTGATGACTTTTTCCACCTGCATTGCCACTTTCAGTGACCTGTGTACCTGTACACCCAGATCCCTTTGCTTATCAATATTCTTAAGGATTCTGTCATTTACTATATATTTCCTATCTGTATTAGATATTAGACCTTCAAAAATGCATCACTTCACAGTTGTCCGGATTAAACTCCATCTGCCATCTCTCTACTCAAGTCTCCAACTAATCTATATCCTGCTGCATCCCCTGGTGGTCCTCATCGCTATCCGCAAATCCACTAATCTTTCTGTTGTCTGCAAACTTACCAACCAAACCAGTTACATTTACCTCAAAATCATTTATGTACATTACAAATAGCAAAGGTCCCAGCACTGATCCTTGAGGAACGCCACTTGTCACAGCCCTCCATTCAGAAATGCACCCTTGCACTACTAACCTCTGTCTCCTTTGAGCCAGTTTTATATCCATCTTGTCAGCTCACCTCTGATCCCATGTGATTTTGCCTTCTGCACCAGTCTACCATGAGAGACCTTGTCAAAGGCCTTACTGAATTCCATGTAGACAACATCCAATGCTGTACTCATTTATCATCTTCGTCACTTCCTTGAAAAACTCGATCAAGTTTGTGAAACATGACCGCCCCTTCACAAAACTATGTTGCCTCTCACCAGTACATCCACTTATTTCCAAGTGGGAATAAATCGTGTCTCGAAGAATCCTCTAGTAATTTCCCTACCATTGATGTAAGGCTCACTGGCCATCAATTACCTGGTTTATTCTTGCTATCCTTCTTAAACAAAAGAACAACACTGGCTATTTTCCAATCCTCTGGGACCTCCCTGTAGTCATGATGCGGAGATGCTGGCATTGGACTGGGGTAAACACAGTAAGAAGTCTCACTACACCAGGTTAAAGTCCATCCAAGTAAACCTGTTGGACTTTAACCTGGCGTTGTGAGGCTTCTTACTGTGTGTACCTCCTCTGTAGCCAGTGAGGATACAAAGATTTCTCTCAAGGCCCCAGCAATTTCCTCCCTTGCCTCTCTCAGTATTCTGGGGTATCTTGCAGCAGGCCCTGGGGACTTGTCTATTTTAATGTGCTTGCCATGAGTCATAATGTTATCCAGGAGCTCCCACACACTGCAGCCTTGATACGTAACCTAACCTGTCCTGCCAAATGACTTTTAACTGATTGCTAAGTTATTTCATTTAATTATTTCCTTTGCAATATTAATCTTACCATAAACTTTGGAAAATAGATCTTGACCACTTACTGGATGTTCACCAGACACTCACTACAGCTCACCTCCTCCCCTGTGGAACAGCAGAAACCAATTCCTACAGGCTGAAGTTAGAAACTCGCTCCCCTTCCTCATTCTCTCCTCTCAAATGTCCACATCCTATCCAAAGCTGCACTCAGTGCTGATTGCTCAGAGAGTTTTTGAATTGGTATGTCCTAAACAAAGGGATTAGCCAATTCCTGGTGCAGCAGAGGCCATTTCAAACCAGTTTCCCTCATTAATTAACTCTTTCAGATTCTCTACCCTTTAGATCCCTGGATGACATTTACACATTAAACAACACTTGCAGTTAAATGCTGAACATAAATACAAAACAATATTAGATTTTTGTAAGATATTTAAAATTTCCTCACTCTATCCAAAGTTGTATATAGGAGAACTCTCCTTCAATGTTATCATTTACATCTAGCAGAGAGAGAGACAGAGAGAGAAAGAGAGAGAAAGCAGATGGAGCCTCAGTTAAAATCTCACCCAAAAAATGGCAAGGTAGAAAATTATCTTGGGAGTGGGTACAAAGTAGATGGCATTGGATTGGCTGCCAATTAATTTGAACGAATTGGCAAGAATAGAACACTGATGATGCAGTATTACCTCCATACTGCATTGGAGTGTCAATCCAAATTAGCTACTCCAATCTCAGGATTTAATCCCACAAAAGAATATCAAATCCTCTCTAGCTCAGAGGTGAACCAGCTACCAAACAGCCTCAATTGGAATCAAAACTGTATTCCACAGATGTAAAGAAATTCAAAGTAAAAAAAAATGTTTTATTTGGTTTTAGAGCATGGCAACTAGAATCATAGCAAACAAATATTTTAATTGAAACCTCAATGAGTCAAATTCCAGGGGACCTGCTTTTAAATTTGTGTTAAGCAAAGCTTCATAATAGCTGAGCAGATTTCATTCCCACATGATTGTGTCTTTATGTAACCTGACATGCCTCCAAACACAGCCTGTCAAAAACAGATTCAAGTGCCAAGTGAAAACACATTAAAAGGATTAAATATGTTCAAATTTTTTTGAACTAACTTTGATCATACCTTACTGGTGAAATATGATAAAACGATCTGCGACGTTAAAGATGCCTCTTGGCAAATACTTGTTCAAGACCAGGCAAGACCATTTTGGAGCTAATCTTGTCATTCCTGCTGTAAGTGCTGCACACTCACTATTTACTGCAAAGAAGATAATGCTGCGTCTTGTCTTGAATTGGATCAGACTCCAATCACTGCAGTTAACCGCGTGACCCAGCTTCTACGCTCAGGTGATTCCCCTTTCTTGCAGGTTGGACCAAAGATGGGAATGTTCTCTGAGCAAGCTGCCTTGAATCACATTAGCAGAGTCTCTTCAACATCAGGATAGGCAGGCATTCTCATTGTCTTCCTTGCTGGAGAGAATGTCCACTCGTCGAACTGTTTTAAGATATTCGCTTTGTATTTCATAATGGTGGACAAACGTGATAGTGGAATTTCCCCTCCTTCACAATGTTCCCTTTCCATTTCACCCCACGATTTTCCACTTGCATCAACTTCACCTCTTCTCTAATTGACAATGCTTTTAACTTTCCTACAGTTTTAGTCAAACTCTCAGACTTTGCACCTCCCTTTTCACAGGTAGATCAAATAGTGTCTTACCTAGCCTCCACAACTGATCTAACTTGGTTGGTCAACGTGAAGTTTAACTAATCCGGAGTTAACTGACAAGAACAGGATTCTGGCTTACCACAGTCACTGTTCAATGGGATTTTCTCCTCTGCCTGAGGTAATGATTAATTTCGACATAACTAGATTTTTGCATCATCTGAGTTTGACTCATCACTATTTCCCTGTAATTTAATCTTCTGTGCATATTTTTAATCATTTTGTAGGATGAGGCTATCACTGGCAAAGCCAGCATTTGTTGCCCATCTCCAATTGCCCTTGCGCTGAGTGGCTTGAAGGATCATTTCAGAGGACAAGTAAGAGTCTTAGAATCCCTACAAAAGGAGGCCATTTGGCCCATCGAGCCTGCACCAACAACAATTCCACCGAGGCCCTATCCCCATGTATTTACCCTGCTAATCCCCTGACAGTAAGGGGCAATTTAACATAGCCAATCCATCTAACCTGCACATCTTTAGACTGTGGGAGAAAACCAGAGCACCCAGAGAAAACCCACGCAGACCTGGGGAGAATATGCAAACTCCACACAGACAGTCATCTGAGGTCAGAATTGAACCCTGGTCCCTGGCACTGTGAGAGAGCCGCACTAACCACTGTGCCACTGCGTATCCCTGTTAACCACACTGTTGTGTATTTGGAGCCACAAATAGGCCAGACCAGGTAAGGATGGCAGATTTCCTCCCCTCATAAACCAGATGGAATATGACAAACCAGTAAAGTTCCTTGACCACCATTACTAAGACAAGCTTTCAGTTTCAATCAGCTCCTGTAGTGAGATTTGAACCCCACATCCTCAAAGCTTTCGAGTCTCTGGATTAGAGCCGAGGAACATTACCACTATGTAGCCATCTAAAATGCATATTAGCTTTGACTTTGAATGTGTTTGTATCTCTACCTTGATCAAAGACAGGTATACGGTGGGCAGGATTTTTCATAGTGTTTCACAGCGGTTGGCAGATAGTGGGATTTTTCTGATCTTGCCATTGTCAGGGTTTCCTGTGAAATGCATCATCACCACCGGGAAACCTGTGGCAGGGATGCTCTGTCAACGGGACCAGAAGATCCCATCAACACGAACAGCTGGAAATTTCCGGTCAACATGTTAAATATTCAGTCTCAAATGTTGCCACACCTTCAAATTCAACATTTTAAATAGTACAACAATGTGTACCTCCTGGGAAAATTCTCTAATGGAAGTTTACAGAAGGAAACCTTACCAAATACTGAGTCCGAAAGAGTAGAAAGGTAGAAGAGCACCAATGTGACTAGATTCTCACACTTCGAGGTTCAGCGATGAAATAAAAACCATTTGGATATACTGCCAATTCAGTGTGGAAATAGGTTGATTAACTTCACTGTAATAATATTTCTGTGACACATTTGAGATATTTCCTACTCACCTCCCTCACCACCCATTCAACACAGTCACCCCCTGCATTTCCATCCGTCACAGATTTTTTACGGCAACAGAGCTAGCAAAGTGTGGGCAAAAACAAGGATATGGGCTGAGCCAGCGGGGACATGGGTAGGACAACAAGATCAATGAAGCAAATGAAAGACCTGCAAGAAATGTGTGAAAATTGTTGATGTTGATTTGAATAAACGTGGAGTGGGATTTCCTATCAACAGAACCAAAAGATTCCGCCAGTTGCCAATGGCAAGCCACCTCCACCACAGGAAAAATGCCATGGAGAAGGCCGAAAATCTGGCCCATGGATTGACAGTTTCAATTTATTGCAAATTTTGTTATTTGCAGTGAAACTGCTCTCTTATAAAGGGCCATGATGTGGAATTTCTGGCTTTGGACTGGTAAGGTACAACTAAGATAAGAAATCTCACAACACCAGGTTAAAGTCCAACAGGTTTATTTGGAATCACGAGCTTTCGGGGCACTGCTCCTTCATCCAGTGATTTTTATAAAGTTACATCTTTTAAGCCCCTGGATAAAGTCTGTCAGGACCTGGGCACTTGTCAGCCTTGCCACTGCATCTCCATTGATCAATTCACTTTATCCATTTCTGCATTCGTGTCCTCATAATTGCCCTCCTTTAAGTTGAAAACTTAGTCATGATCCCACTCCTTTCTCCCTCAAACTGAATGTAAAATTCAATCATATTATGGTCTCTGCTACTTAGGGACACCTTCAAAGAGATAATTATTTAATGCCTTCTCATTGCACAACACCAGGCCCAGTATAGCCTGATCCCTGGTTAGCTCCAGAACTTGCTGTTCTGAAAAACATTATGGCTAAAAAACTATCCCAGAAACATTCTATGAACTCTTTTTCTGGGCTACCTTTGTTACCTGGCTTTTCCAGTCCACATAGAGATTAAAATCACTTGTGCCTTTCAGGCAAGCTCCAATTATTTCTTCCTTTATGCTCCACTCTACCGTGTATTTATTATTAGGGGTATGTATACAATTCCCACATGTGACTTCTTGCCTTTATCATTTCTCAGCTCTACATGAATCCTTTCCCACATCCTGGCTTCCCGAACATAAGTTATCCCTCTCTATTGTGTTAATGCCATCATTAATTAACAGAGCTCCACCACACGTTTTTCCTTACTTCCTGCCTCTCCTAAATATCCTGCATCATTCAATATTTAGATCCTAATCCATGATCCCCTGCAGCCATGCTCCATAATGACTATCAAACTGTATTTATTTATTTCTACGTGCACTCTCAGTTCACTGAGTTTGTTTCCAATGCTTCATGTATTCAGATACAGACCTTTTAATTTTATCCATTTGATAACGTCGAATTTCATTTTGTTGATTTACTGTTAGATTAGCCCTCTCAATCCCTTCCTAGCGTGGTCTGTTCTTCATTTTCTTTAATAACGCCTTTCTCTTTCACTTTGTTTTTGTAATTTACCACACTTCCCAGATTTAACCTCTTGCTCCCACTACCTAGTTTAAAACCTTCTATTTCCCTAGATATGCAACTTGCAAGAACACTGATCCCAGCTCTGTTCAGGTTTAGACAGACCCAATGGATCCTATTCCCCAGTACTGGTGCCAGTGCCTCACTTTCTCCCATACCAGTCCTTGAGCCATACATTCAGCTCTCTAAATCTGATTTGCCATGTGCCAATTAGCATGTGGCTCAAGTATAATCCAGAGATTATTTTCAGGTTCTGCTTCTCAATTTGGTGCCAATCTCCTCACACTGACTATGCAGAATCTTCATCTTTGGTTGTTGGTACCTACACGGATCACGACAAACGGGTCCTCTCCCTCCCATTGCAAGTTCATCTCCAGCCCAGAGCAGATGTGCCAAAAATGAGCAAGCTAATTAACCATTCGCATGCCTTTTTTTGAGTTTTGTTGAGAAAATTTAACCTCACATAATGAGGAAGAACTTTCAGAAACATCTATTTATTCAGAACAGTAAAGATCTAAGAATTATCATTGACTCAGCCATCTTCAGATATTTCATCAATAACCACGTCTCTACTATAAGGTCATAAAATCGGGATGTTTACGCTGCGCTCAGTTTCATTCATAACTTTTCAGATAATGAATCAGACTATACCCACATGCAGTAAGACCTTGACAATATTTAGGCATGGACTGATAAATATTAGGTGACATTCATACCGCACAAGTACCAGGCAATGATCATCTCCAAGAATAGAAAGAATCTGAATTCTGCCCTTAATATTCAATCACATTTCTGGAGCAGTGTTGTCACCAGAGGCTTAGCTGGACCCACCACACAAATATTGTGGCCAAAGAGCAGGTCACAGGTTATACATTCTGTTGTAAGTAACTCACCTCCTAACTTTGCAGAATCTGTCCACCATCTGCAAGGCACAAGTCAGGAGTATGATTGAATGCTCTCCACTTGCCTTGATGAGCATGGCTGAAACAAGACTTATGAAGCTCTACACCATTCTAGTCAAAGCAGCCCATTCTACAGGTATCGTATCCACCAGCAAAACATTCAAACTCCACCACCTGTGAGATTCCCTTCAAGTCACACACCATCCCAACTTGGAAATATATTGCTGTTACTTCACTGTCATTAGTTCAAAATCCTCTCCGACATGGGAACACCTTCCTAAAATCACTATGGATGTACTTAAGGCACATAGACTGCAACAGTTCAAGAAAGCAACTCATTGCCAGTCTGAAAGATAACCATTCACCATGACTTACTGGTTTTTGCCCTTTAGCAATCTTTTTAGAAATATATAGCCGACACTGATCATCTTATTCCATAATCCTTACTTTTGAAAATCAGCCTTGTATGAAGCAGTCTGTTAAATGCTTTCTTAAAATTCACATAACCAACATTCATTCCTTTCCCTTCATTAATCTTTTCTGTTATTTCATTAGAAAATTCAGTTAGACTAACTAAGTAGAGCCCACGTTTTAGAAATCCATCTAGCCCTCCTTAATTAACTTAAACTTTCCACATATACCACCACCATCTCACCAACCACCACCACCCCCACCGATTTTTTTTCAAAACACATACTGACCATAGATATTAACTGCCTGGTCTGCAATTATTAATGACCTAATAGCTTTTCGTGTCACGTTTGCCACTCTTGGACATCTTCCTCAGTTGAGAATAGATTGGAAGATTGTGGTAAGCCCTTCCATTATCTCCACTCTCACTTCTTTGAGCAACGTAGGATATAAGTCATTCAGTGTAAGTGACGTACCTAACGTAAAGATGCACTTTCACAGGCTTCATTGGTGAGCACGAAAAGTATTCACAAATAAGAATTCTACAGCAGCTGAATTATTGTTACTAACTCCCAAATGTCTCCTTGCCTAAGAAAATACCAACCACTGGGGTGATTTCTCATTCTGAGACCCCATTGGTCACCCAAACCAGGTGACATTTACTCTGCTGTGTACCCTTAAAGGGACAATCACCACATCCTTCCCCTTCAACTCCTTTACATCTTCAATAACTAATAAACTCAATTCTAAATTCTAACTAAACATGATGAACCTGATGTGAACCTACTCCTGGGCCTGACAAGGCGAGCCATCAACAGGGCCAGGCGGCAGGTGATCGACAGGATCATTCATCCTGACTTTCTGCCTCTCTACCGCAGTTATATTTGTGGCCATGTGCCCCTGGAGAGGGAGCATGCGGTGTCAATGGGCATAGTTGATGCCTTTCACGCCTGCTGGACACCGCAGGTGCTGGGGTGTATTATCAACCCTGACAATCACTTTTTAATTTAATGTTTTAAGCTTCCTTTGTGCTTTGCTTTTTGTTCGGGCCATTCCCCCTTCCTTTTTGGGGGGCTGCCCCTTTTAATTTGTCCCTGAGTTAATTTGACTTTGTTTACTTGTTCGGTATGCAAAAGAGCTACCTGACGTGAACCTGCCCCTGGGCTTCACGAGGCGTGCCATCAACAGATCCAGACAGCGGGTGTTCGACAGGATCATCCAGCCTGACTGTCTGCCCCTCTACCGTGGCTATATTTACAGCCAGGTATCCCTAGAGAGGGAGCAAGCAATGTCCAGGGGCACAGTTGATGCCTTTTGTGCCCACTGGGCACCGCAGTGGCTGGGTGTATTATAGATCCTGAGAATCACATTTTAATTTGATGTTTTAAGTTTCCTTTGTACTTTGCTTTTTGGTTCAGGCTATTCCTCTTCCTTTTGGGGAGCTGTTCCTTTGAAATTATGGTGAAGATTCATTCCATAAGGATCACTGTGACACATTTATTGCCCCTGGTGCTCAAGATCAGAACAGCACCTATTTTTGTATTAGTGTGACCTCTCAGGGTGCCACAGCTGATATAATTCATATTTCATAATCCTCACTATACATCTGCGGAGGATGATCTCTGGGGTTTCAGACCTCTGAGAAATGACTACATTTCACTTGACAGAGACAACCAGACAATAGGTTTTAAGATGCAGTGGGATTGTAGGGGTTCCATGATTCATGGAGTCATTGTCTACACACATGTGGCTAAGGGAGCTCCTCATTTAAATTCACTTAATATGACACATGCACTCCAATCTCGTCTGGGGTTGGGATTCTCCGGTGCTACTGCAGTGAGTGGAGTTTTGACTGAGTGTCAAATTCTCCATCCCTACATGCACTAGTGTGGGTATGGACAACATCAGAGAATCCTAGCCATAGGTATGAAACTTATCTAACCAGGTCCACTGAATACCGAATGTTTCTATAGAAGAAATTAAATATTGCTCTTGGAGCTAAAGGGATCAAGCGATATGGAGGAAAGGCATGACTGAATGTGATGCGCCATGATCAAAATGGCAGAGCAGGCTCACAGGGCTAAATAGCCTATTTCTGTTTCTATTTTCTGTGTTTCTATGACCTCCCCTATCTCTCATGCAATTTAAAGAGCCATTCATTTGGTGAGATGAGATGTTTCTAACTATTGACTGCTACAGCAAGATTTGTGGGGTGTTTTTATCGGTGCTGTGGTGAGTTGATGCACCTGTACTAGGGAAGCAAGAAGGTATGCCCACACCAAGTCTTTAAAAGATATGAGACTCTAGTTACACTACATCTTGCCTGCAGCATAGCAGTTAGGTGGAGCAGACATTAGAGAGAGGAGAAACTCTGTGCAGATGGAGGAGGACGGATCTCCACCAAAAGATAGTCACCAAAGAATGCAATTGGGAATTCAGAAAAAAAACACAAGAACTGGTGAGAATGTGGAACTCGCTACCACAGGGAATGAATAGTTTTGATTTGATTTGATTTATCATTGTTGCATGTATTAATATACAGTGAAAAGTATTGTTTCTTATGTGCTATACAGACAAAGCATACCATTCATAGAGAGGGAAATGCAGAATGTAGTGTTACAGTCATAGCTCGGGGTGTCAAGAAAGATCAATTTAATGCAAAGTTGGTCCATTCATAAGTCTGTTGGCAGCAGGGAAAGAGATTTTCTTGAGTCAGTCAGGACGTGACCTCAGACTTTTGTATCTTTCTCCTGATGGAAGGTGGAAGAGAGAACGTCTGGGATCTGTGAGGTCCTTAATTATGCTGGCTGCTTTGCTGAGGCAGTGAGACGTATAGATAGCGTCAATGGATGGGAGGCTGGTTTGTGTGATGGATTGGGCTACATACATGACCTTTTGTAGTTTCTGGTGGTCTTGGGCAGAGCAGGAGCTATGCCAAGCTGTGATACAGCTAGAATTAGTGCTTTCTATGATGCATTTGTAAAAGTTGGTGAGAGTGGTAGCTGACATGCCAAATTTCCTGAGTCTTCTGAGAAAGTAGAGGCTTTGGTGGATTTTCTTAACTATCTCGTCGGCATTGTGGAGACCAGGACAGGTTGTTGGTTGTCTGGACACCTAAGAACTTGAAGCTATCAATCCTTTCTACTTCGTTCCCATTGATGTAGACAGGGGGCATGTTCTTCACTGTGCTTCCTGAAGTTGATGACAATCTCCTTTGTTTTGTTGATATTGAGGGAGAGATTATTGTTGCCGCACCAGTTCAGCAGATTCTCTATAAAAATAAAAATAAATTACTGCAATGGTGGAATCTGAAACTGAGAGAGAAAATGCTGGAAAATCTCAGTAAGTCTGGCAGCATCTGTAAGGAGAGAAAAGAGCTGACATTTCGAGTCCAGATGACTCTTTGTCAAAGCTAAACAGCATTCTCTGTCTCATTCCTGTACTGTGTCTCATCATTCTTTGAGATCCGACCCACTGCGGTAGTGAAGTCACCAAATTTGAAAATTGAGGTGGAGGGGTATTTGGCTACACAGTTATAGATGTATTGGGAGTATGGTAGGGGGCTGAGAATACTGCCTTTTGGGGCACCAGTGTTGGGGATCATCATGGAGGAGGTGTTGTTGCCTATCCTTACTGATTGTGGATTAGGAAATTCAGGATCCAGGAGCAGAGAGAGGAGCCAAGACAAGACCACAGAGTTTAGAAATGAGTTTCATAGGAATAATTATGTTGAAGGCTGAGCTGTAGTCAATAATAGGAGTCTCTGTAATCGAAGTGTTCCAGGGTTGCATGCAGGGCTAGGGAGATGGTGTCTGCTGTGGATCTGTTGTGGCCGTAGGCGAACTGTAGTGGATCCAGGCAGCCCAGGAGGCTAGCCTTTCAAGCACTTCATAACGATGGATGTCAGAGCCACTGGACAATAATCATTAAGGCACGCTGCTTGGTTTTTCTTTGGTACTGGGATTATAGTCATCTTCTTGAAGCAGATAGGGACCTCAGATTGTTGTAAAGAGAGGTTGAAGATGTCTGCGAATACCACCGCCAGCTGATCCCTGTAGGATCTGAGTGCTCATCCAGCTACCCCATCAGGCCAGTCGCTTTCTGTGGTTGACCTTTGAGAGAGCTGCTCTGACAATTGCAATGGTGATCTCAGATATAGGTTTATCTGAGGCTTCCAGGATGGAGTGCATATTCTCACTGACCTCTTACGCAAAATGGGCATAGAATGCTTTGAACTCATCAGGGAGGGATGCATTGAAGCTGGTGATTTTACATATCTTCATGTTGTAGTCTGTTATGTTTTGCAGCCTTGTCATAGTCAGCGGGGGTCTGTGTTGCTAGCCTGGGATTCTAGCTTGGTCTGGTACTGTCTTTTGACACCTTTGATAGATCTCCTTAGATCGTATCTGGCTTTCTTGCGTAGGGCAGGGTCACCTAACTTGAACACCTCAGACCTAGACTTCAGCAAGCAGTGAATATCCCTATTCATCCATGGTTTCTGGCTGGGAAATGCACAGGTTTGCTTCTTTGGCATACAGTCTTCTACAGACTTACTAATGAAGTCAGTTACTGTAGTGGCATATTCGTTCAGGCTGGTCACAGAGTTTTTAAATACTGACCAGTCCACGGACTCTAAGCAGTCCCATAGGAGGTAGGTGGGGCGGCACAGTAGCACAGTGGTTAGCACTGCTGCTTCACAACTCCAGGGACCTGGGTTTGACTCCCAGCTCGGGTCACTGTCTGTGTGGGGTTTGCACAGTCTCCTCGTGTCTGCGTGGGTTTCCTCCAGGTGCTCCGGTTTCCTCCCACAGTCCAAAGATATGCTGGTTAGGTTGATTGGCCATGACAAAATAGGCCCTTAGTGTCCTGGGATGCGTAGGTTAGAGGGATTGGTGGGTAAAATATGCAACAATATGGGAGTAGGGCCTGGGTGGGATTGTGGTTGGTGCAGACTCGATGGGCCGAAGGGCCTCTATCTGCACTGTAGCGTGCTATGAATCTATGAGATCATCCAATTCCTCAGAGCAACATTGCATGACTTGCTTTGAATAGTATAGATAAATGTAAGGGTGAGATGGACAAGTACATGAGAAAATGTCCTAACCATATTCGGGTTTGTGGGTTTTAAACAAAAAGAAAAGATGTGGCTTGCACATGTGGAGTCAAAATAACAAGAAAAGGTTTATTGAAAGAGATGGTCTTTGCACAGTGTATAAGCTGAAAGTAAAACAGCACCCTAATGACAGCATCATCAAATCATGTGATCAAACTTTAAAGCAATCTGCAACTTCAATACATAACAGAAAAAAATAGAATGATTGATTTAGATAAGGAAAGATGGGGGCGAGTCTTGTGGGGCATAAACACTGGCATACTTGCTGAATGTTTTATTTCTGTGATGTATATCCAATTTGATCAGCTAAAAGATTGTACCTCCTGATAATACAGCACTCCCTTAGCATTGCACTGGTATATTAGCTAAGGTCATGTACCTAGGTCTCTAGAGGAGTGTTGATTCAATGGCCTTGTAGTATTAGAGTCTGGGCCATGACTCATATCTACAGGTGATGAAAGTTAGAGACCATGAAAGGAGTTAGCCTCTTCTTGGGAATCACAGCACACAGTAGAGACAAGTCACCCACAAATCCTCGAACCCATAAGTGGAGGGGGAAATACAACCTCTAGTTAGGGGAAAGCATGCAATCCAAGCAGAACTGTGAGCTCAGACTGTTAAGAAGAATCCAGAACATCTTTGGAAATGAAAAGCAGAATTTTCAATAAAAGAGCTGCTTCTTTTTTTCTCAAAGAAGTGAGCATCCATCATGTGAAATCACAATTGAAGAACTTGTGCCAAAATGAAGTCCATAGTGCCAGCAATGCATTCAGAGTCTCTTTGCAATGTATCTAAATATACAATGGAAAGTCAACAGGCAGGTAAAAGTTTAATTCAGTCTTGGAATTCCTCCAGGAATTACAAGAACCTCTTGTAGTTTGTAATGTCATCAGGACCTGGAATTGACCTGCAATCCTTAACTCCCTTCCATTAATCTCAAACACTGGTCCTTTTGATCAATGGTTGTTCTAAGCTGTCAGCTCTGAAATAATTAGATTCTGCACTTTGGGGAGATTTTTAAGGCTTTTTTTGTCACAGGATGTGTTATTTATGAAGCTGTGACATTTCTGAGAAGGGTTTTAAATAAATATTATTGAGGCCCATGGAATGATCACAAAATGGAATGTAAGGATTAACTGCAAAAGGTGAGTTGTCACTTGACTCTAATCTTTATGACTGAATGAAATATTGTTTTCCTCCCTTGCAACAGGCAATAGATTGATAGGAACCACTGGTGAAACACATCTTGGAGTGATCCCAACAGTGTGGGGCAGCTGTATTAATATACATGGTTAAAAATAATGAGTGCTAAATCAATTCATGGTTGATGAACGTAGCTTCAATGATTGAAATCCTCAATGGTGTTGGACTCAGTAACTTTCGCTGATCAATATGTTCGGATGATGCAACTGACATTCGCTTAAATGAAAATATTCGCAAAATCAATAGAAATAGACTGAAAAATAAATTGGACTATTAAAGAGTCATAGTCACATCCAACAAGCAGTATCAGCTATTTAGTTCTGAAAAAGCAAGCATCTCAAAAATAATGCTGCAGGGGCTTTGTGAGTGATGCTACCTTGTAAACCTATTGTTCTCTCATCGGTTCTAAGTAACTGGACAGAAAGAGAACAGTTGAAATCTTTGTTGCCCAGCTTTCCCAGGAGAAAGCACATTACATTTGATTGTTCCTGCAGGGTATTTTTTTGTTCTAATTCTAATCTTTATTGGGTACCCTAAAGGGCTCCTTAATTACAAATAATACAACAGCCAGATGTGCCAGTCTTAGGCTATCACTTGTGCGAGCTGTAGTCATCTCTCTGTCGACCTCAATCAGGCATTTGGGACTTTTATTGAGTGTACAACTGAATATTTAAGCTGCTAACTTGGTTATTGCTTAGCAACCCAGGTTCTGCTCCAGAAGCACGGTCCTTGATCACTGATCACACATGACTTGATTGCAATGTGATGCACTTCAAGAGAAATTTTGAAGCTGCTTCTTGCTGTTTATTTCCATGATTTCAGAAACTTGGCACAGACCTGGGAAAGAAAGCTGGGCAAATCACAGTTGTGCAATGAAAGCTGAAGGATTTAGTGATGGCAGGAACTCACTGGTGGGTATTAGGTAAGTAGCTATTGGGTAAGTGGTATCAGATTGAAATTGGGCTGGTCTCTGGAAACTTAAATGAAATTGAAAGGTCAATGGTAGTTAACAGGAAATCAACTGCAAGTGGTTGTTTGATTAAGTGGCAAAACATGCAAGCTCAAAGTTGATTAAGTAACTGTACTTGTTTGATTCTTAAATCATATGTTTTCTTATTGAAGGATGGACACATCGCTGACAAGGCCAGCATTTAATTTTCATTCCTAATTGCTCTTGACAAGGTAGTGGTGAGCTGTATTCTTGAATTGCAGTTCTACATGTGGTGAGAGTTTAACCCCAGTTCTGTTCGATTTTGAATCAGTGAAGGTGAAGGAACAACAATATATTTCCATATAACTTACACGTTGCTATTGCAGTGTGCTGGAGGTGGTAGATAGGGTACTGATCAAGTTAGTTGCTTTCTCGTAGATAGTGTTGAGCTTCTTGAATGTTGTTAGACCTGCACTCACTCAGTGGAGAATATTCCATCATGCTCCTAATTTATGATTTGTAGATGGTGGAAGCATTTTAGAGAGCTGGGAGTGGCATTCTCTCTCAGCTCTGCTGGTGTGTGGTTGGAACAGATCACATAGGGAATAAAAAGGCTGCAAAAAATCCATAGTCCTGTACAGTACATATGCGTTTAACCACGCAGCAAGCTAAAAGACACCACACAGTGTAAATTATGGGCTGTTCACAGCTAAGTGGAACTAAAGAGAACATTGATCAGGAGGTGAGTTATTAACTACAGAATACGCAGACTCTGATCAGCTCTTATTGCTACAGCATTTGTCCAACTCATCCAGTTAGGTTTCTTGTCAATATTACCCCCTGGAAGTTACTGGAAGTTACACTCCAGCACCGGTTCAGGAGAACTAAGGGAGAATTTAGCGTGGCCAATGCACTTAACCAGCATATCTTTTGGACTGTGGGAGGAAACTGGAGCACCTAGAGAAAACCCATGCAGACACAGGGAGAACATGCAAACTCTGCATAGACAGTGACCCAAGCCAGGAATCAAACCTGGATCTCTGGCGCTGTGTGACAGCAGTGTTAGCCATTGTGCCATCGTGCCATCCTCTGTAATGTCGCTATCATTTAACTGAGGAGAAAGCCAGCAGCAGGAGCTAACCCAACAGGAATTGGGTGAACCCAGGCTGTGAATAAATTGAGGCCCAGGCTCAGTGTCTATCACTTTACTGAAAAGAGAATCAGGTGCTGGAGCAGACTGGGAGGAGCAGCAGAGTTTGAAAAAGTAAGACAAAAATCAAACCGTGGCTTTATAGGAAGACTTTAAGTTGATTGGTTGGTAATTATTGCCATTTTGTTTCCCCTTCTCCAAATTTAGAGTGTTAGCTAAAGTAAAAAAGGATTAAGTAAGACATTCTATTCTCCAATATTTAAGTGATGATAGCACAAGGGAAATGAATGGCTGGTGAGCCTTTCTCTTTTTTTAAGTAGTAATATTTATCAGGATGCTTTATTATCTAACAGATAGGGGGATGGCAGGACAGTTCTTGAGTACACATTCTGCGCTCTAGGCAGCTCCCATGTCCTGAATAACAAAAAGTAGCGTCAGCTGCACCACTCAAGCTCCAAGTTTCAGTGATAGGTCAACAGCTGGCCTCACTGCAGTGAATACATGAACTTGAGGACATCTTGGATACACATTTATAGATATGGGCACTCTGCACCTTAACTGTGTGCAAGGAGAGACAGGTTAGGTGACCACCAGACTGTCAAAAAGAAACAGGCAGGTACTGCAATAGTGCCCTGGATGCATCCCACTCAAAAACCAGTATTCTTTTCTGAGTTAGAATTTTGAGTCCATGTGACTCTTCTTCAGAGTTAAAGAGGGAGAAATGTGATGGATCTCATACTGTATAAGAGGGGGTGGGGTAGGATTCAGCCAAATGAACTTTTGCTGCCTCCAATGCTAGTGTATTCTTCTTTAAATAAGTTGGCATCTTCATGCAGCAAATGGTTAGAATCTGGAATGTGTATGTGGGGACAGAATCAGTCAAGACATTCAAAAGGCAACTAGATTATTACCTGAAAAGGAAGTGGCTATAGGAGATTGTGGGAGAGTGGCATTAGGTGAACTGCTGCTTTAGAGAGTCAGCATGAGCATGATGGGCTGAATGGCTTGGTTCTGTGTTGTTATCATTCCGTCTTGCTATTTTGGATGTCAAGAAGAGGTGATTAGACTCTCTCTTACTGAAGATGGTAATTGCCTGGCACTTGTGTGGTGTGAGTGTTACTTAATAGTGGACCCAGCACCGAGATATGGAGTTAATTCTGAATAATGTGACACAACACAGAAAGACATCAATAAACATGAAGAATAGGTGAAACAAAAAGAGAAAATGCTGAAAAATCTCAGCAGGTCTGGCAGCATCTGTAAGGAGAGAAAAGAGCTGACATTTCAGATGACCCTTTGTCAAAGCTAAAAGGCATAGAAAGTGGGAGATATTTATACTGTAGGGGGAGGGAATGAAAGATGAGTCATAACCATAGAAGCCAGGGGAAAAGACTACTAATAGCTGCTCACAGAGAGTATAACAGGCGCAAATGGCCAAACGGCAGAGAAGCTGTAAGCTGTGACAGATGGAGATATTTCGGTTTGCGGGGGGGGGAACGGTGCGGCTGGTGGTGGTGGTGATGGTGATGGTAGCAGGGGGAGGGAGGTGGAATATAGAAAAGTGGCAAGGGGGGCAGAAAATGTAAGGGATAAAGTAGGGGAAAAGAGTGGAAGGGAGGAAGAAAAAGATGAAGAAATACAATAAAGAAGTAAAAGAGAGGAGTGAAAAATTAAATAAAGTAGAATGAAAACAAAGGAGGCCGAGGTGGGGTAGAGCAAATCATCTGAAGTTGTTGAATTCGATGTTGAGACCGGAAGGCTGTAAAGTGCCTAGCCGAAAGATGAGATGCCATTCCTCCACTTTGCTTTGAACTTCACTGGAACATTGCAGCAATGATGTGGAAATGCCGGCGTTGGACTGGGGTAAGCACAGTAAGAAGTCTCACAACACCAGGTTACAATATTGCAGCAAGCCAAGGACCAACATGTGGGCATGGGAGCAGGATCATGTGTTAAAATGACAAGCAACTGGAGGATTAAGGTCCTGATTGCACACAGACTGAAGGTGCTCAGCAAAGCGATCTCCCAGTGTACACTTGGTCTGTCCACTTTAGAGGAGATCACATTGGGAGTAGCGAATGCAATACACCAAATTGAAAGGGGTGCAAGTGAAATGCTGCTTAACCTGGAATGAATGTTTTGGACCTTGGATGGTGAGCCTAGAAGAGGTAAAGGGGCAGGTGTTACACCTTCTGCAATTGCAAGGGAAGGTGCCATGAGTGATGGGAGAAGTGTTGGATATAATGGAGGAGTGGACTAGGTTATCCTGGAGGGAACGGTCTCTGCAGAACACTGACAGAGGGAATGAAGGGAAGATGTGTTTGGTGGTGGCAGCACGTTTTCCATTTGTCAAAGCTTACAGCTTCTCTGCCGTTTGGCCATTCATACACTTTATTCTCTCTATGGACAGCCATTAGCAGTCTTTTCTCCTGGTTTATATGGATATGATTCATCTTTCATTCCCTCCCTCTGCAGTATAAATATCTTCCACTTTCTATGCCTTTTAGGGTCATCTGGACTTGAAACATTAGCTCTTTTCTCGCATTACAGGTGCTACCAGACCTGCTGGGATTTTCCAACATTTTCTCTTTTGGTTTCAGATTCCAGCATCCACAGTAATTTGCTTTTATGAAGAATAGATGTCTCATTGACAAGTTCTCTTCAATACAGATAATTATGAAGGCATATTTTGGTGGGAAGAATTAGGAGGTCACATATAATTTTTTGGAAAATAAGTGCCTAAATGGAATAGCAAAAAAAAATACAAATGCATAGATCATTTAAAGTAACAACCATTGAAAAGCAAACAAAGCTCAGGGGTGTTTCTAGCAAAGAACAAAAGAACAACACAGCACATGAAACAGGCCCTTTGGCCCACAAGCCCGTGCCGCCATTTTAACATTGTGAGTGCCCCTCTTCTACCTATGACCTTTGTCTACGCCTATTGGACTCCACAATAAAGGAATTATAACCAGATTGAGGGACACCTAATTTAGGGACAATTTGTTAACACCAATCAGCCAAAGAGAATGTTTTTGGTGTGTGGGAGGAAACCGGAGCACGCGGAGAAAACCCACGCAAGCATGGGGAGAATGTGCAAACTCCCACAGACACTGGCCCAAATCCATGTATCTGCACAGCAAACAGTGATGGAAGCAAAGCAGGATGGAATCAAAACACAAAAACCCATGTTAAATGTCTATCAAATCTTGGTTAGATCATACTCAAAGTATCATGCACCTGCGTTACATTATACATCGCCTGCAAAACCACTGTAAAATTGGGATTTAGTGACATTAAAGTTGAAAATTATGTGAGGAACATCCTCTTTATTTGAATGGTGAAAGCTCACAGCTTAAATTATCCATTCCTGACAATGTCCTCATAAATTTCCTTTCTATCCTCACAAGTGTGATCAGATCCTCCCTCTAATGTGGTGACCAGAACTGTCCACTGTACGCTAGCTGCTTTTTATATATTTCAAGCACAACCACCCTGCTCTTATACTCTTTGACCCCAATAATAAGGAAAGATTTAGTGTGAATTCTTTACCACTTTTTTTAACTGCCCTGTTACCTTCAAGGATCTGTGGACATTCACTCCAATGTTCCTCATTTCCTCCACACTTTTCAGAATTTATTGCTTGTTCCCCTGCCTTATCTGCCTTCCCCAATAACATACCTGAAACTTTTTTGGACTGAGTTTCATCTGCCATGGCTTTCAATATCCTTCTTCAGTGTCCAGCTTTCTTCCTCATTATAAACTACAAAACCAGTTTTCAAACCATCTATAAGCTAATTAATCATGACACTTACGTTTTAGCCTAAATCATTGATACATAATAAAAAGAACAAGGCACCCAGTATTGGAGCTCCATTTGAAACAACCTCCCAATCACAAAAACACCATTCAGCTGTAACCCTTTGTACCTGCCACTGAACCAATTTTGGACCCAGCTTGCCACTTTCCTTTGTATCCTATGAGCTTTTAATTTTCTGGCCAGTGTGATATGAGAGATAAAAAAGTACAGTTATGGGGAGAGATGAAAAAAACTGGGATTCTTCCCCCTAGAATTGAGCTGGTTAAGTAAAAATTGATAGAGCTGTTCAAAATCATGAAGGATTTTGTTTGAGTAAGTAAGGATAAACTGTTTTGTTAACCATAGGATCTAAGGTAATTAGGAAAAGGACCAATCACAACATGTAGGGAGAAAGGTTTACACAGCAAGTTGCTATTATTTCGATTGCATTCTCTGAAAGGATAGTGGAAACTGGTTCGAAGTGGTCTTTCAACAAGGAATTGGATAAATATTTGAAGGGAAAATATTTCCAGGGTTGAAGGGAAAGAACAGGAGCATGGAATTAATTGGATAGTACAATCAATCTTCCAGACAGGAGGGATGAGCTGAATATTCTCTGTGTATTGCAAGGTTCAATGAATCATTCTCTGGGCTTTAGAACTCAAAGGTTCTAAGACCAGTAGCCAGGTGAAGTAATTAAATTTCAAGGTTCTTTGTGTTTAGTATCTCAATGATTCTTATTGTACTTGAGTAAATAATTAGTTTTGAGTAGTTTGCATTGAAGATTGAATAACGAAATAGAGCAGTACAGCTTCGATCTATTTAACAGCAATTATATGAATTATCCCGAACTTCCAATTTCAAGTGAGTTGTATCCAGATGGATTGTACCTGGGAGGCACCCCAGACGACATGCTAGGATCCCCTGAAATCCCAAAACAAGGACTGCATGGGAATTTCCTGGAAAATGCAAGTTCTGATGCACAGTTACCTTGCACTGGGAACCTTCCAATAATCTGACTTAAATCAGAGACTTTTAACAGTTCTAACTCTGTTTGCAGAATAGTTATGATGTGGAGATGCCGGTGTTGGACTGGGGTAAACACAGTAAGAAGTCTGGTGACTCACTTGACGAAGGAACAGTGTTCCGAAAGCTAGCAGCACTTACTACCAAATAAACCTGTTGGACATTAACCCGGTGTTGTGAGACTTCTTACTGTGTAGAATAGTTAGCCAGGAAAGATTAGAAGGATTAAAACTCCTGGGTAACCAGATTAATGATCCCTTCACCCCACCCACTAGACTCACCGACTGCCCTTCACCCCACCCATCTAGACTATCCTCCTAATGCCTGACTACCCTAAAACATCTGTGGCTACATGGGGAAGGTGTGGCATTGTTAGTCAAGGACAGTATTACAGTGGCAGAAAGGACATTTAATGAGGACTCGTCTACTGAGATAGTATGGGCTGAGGTTATAAACAGAAAAGGAGATGTCACCCTATTGGGAGTCTTCTATAGGTCCCCAAAAAGTTACAGAGATATAGAGAAAAAGATTGCAAAGATGATTCTGGATAGGAGCAAAAGTAACAGGGTAGTTGTTGTGGGAGACTTTAACTTTACAAATATTGACTCGAAATCCTATTGTTTGAGAGCTTTAGATGGGTCAATTTTTGTTCGATGTGTGCAGGCGAGTTTCCTGATACAGTATGTAGATAGGCCAACAAGAGGCAAGGCCACGTTGGATTTGGTACTGGGTAATGAGCCAGGCCAGATATTAGATTTGGAGGTAAGTGCGCACTTTGGTGATAGTGACCACAATTCAGTTATGTTTACTTTAGCGATGGAAAGGGATAGGTATATACTGCAAGGCAAGAGTTAAGGCTGGGAGAAAGGAAATTATGATGCAATTAGGCAAGATTTAGGATGCATAGGATGTGGAAGGAAACTGCAGGGGTTGGGCACAATTGAAATGTGGAGCTTGTTCAAGGAACAGCTACTGCATGTCTTTGATAAGTATGTACTTGTCAGGCAGGGAGGATGTGGTTGAGCGAGGGAACCGTGGTTTACTAAAGAAACTTAATCTCTTGTGAAGAGGAAGAAGGAGACTTATGTAAAGATGAGATGTGAAGGCTCAGTTAGGGCGCTTGAGAGTTACAAGTTAGCCAGGAAGGACCTAAAGAGAGAGCTAAGAAGAGCCAGGAGGGGACATGAGAAATCTTTGGCAGGTAGGATCAAGGAAAACCCTACAGCTTGCTATATATAGGTATGTCAGGAATAAAAAAATGACTAGGGTAAGATTAGGGCCGGTCAAGGACAGTAGTGGGAAGTTGTGCGTGGAGTCCGAAGAGATAGGAGAGGTGCTAAATGAATATTTTTCATCAGTATTCACACAGGAAAAAGACAATGTTGTCGAGGAGAATACTGGAATACAGGCTATTAGACTAGACGGGATTGAGGTTCATGAGGGGGAGGTGTTAGCAATTCTGGAAAGTGTGAAAATAGGTAAGTCCCTTGGGCCGGATGGGATTTATCCTAGGATTCTCTGGGAAGCTAGGAAGGAGATTGCAGAGCCTTTGGCTTTGATCTTTATGTCGTCATTGTCTACAGGAATTGTGTCAGAAGACTGGAGGATAGCAAATGTTGTCCCCTTGTTCAAGAAGAGGAGTAGAGACAACCCCGTTAAGTATAGACCAGTAAGCCTTACCTCTGTTGTGGGCAAGGTCTTGGAAAGGATTATAAGAGATAGGATTTATAATCATCCAGAAAGGAATAATTTGATTAGGGATAGTCAACACGGTTTTGTGAAGGGTAGGTCGTGCCTCACAAACCTTATGGGGTTCTTTGAGAAGATGACCAAAGAGGTGGATGAGGGTAAAGCAGTTCATGTGGTGTATATGGGTTTCAGTAAAGCGTTTGACAAGATTCCCCATGATAGGCTATTGCAGAAGATACGGAGGTGTGGGATTGAGGGTGATTTAGCAGTTTGGATCAGGAATTGGCTAGCTGATAGAAGACAGAGGGTGGTGGTTGATGGGAAATGTTCATCTTGGAGTTCAGTTACTAGTGGTGTACCACAAGGATCTGTTTTGGGGCAACTGCTGTTTGTCATTTTCATAAATGTTAATATTAAAGTTAATAAATGTTGGTGTTAATAAATTGACCCTAAATTGGATCTCCCTTAATCTGGTGCACATATAATTCCCTAAATTTGCACCCCTTTATTGTGGAGTCCACGAGATGTAGACAAAAGTCATAGGTCGAAGAAGGATTGGAAAGAGGCACTCACTGAGCGTTAAAGTGGGTGGCACGGGCTTGTAGTGCCAAAAGGCCTGTTTCCTGTGCTGTGTTGTTCTTTGTTCTAAATGACCTGGATGAGGGCGCAGAAGGATGGGTTAGTTAAAGTCGGTGGAGTTGTGGACAGTGCGGAAGGATGTTGCAGGTTACAGAGGGACATAGATAAGCTGTAGAACTGGGCTGAGAGGTGGCAAATGGAGTTTAATGCGGAAAAGTGTGAGGTGATTCACTTTGGAAGGAGTAACAGGAATACAGAGTACTGGGCTAATGGTAAGATACTTGGTAGTGTGGATGAGCAGAGAGATCTCAATGCCCATGTGCGTAGATCCTTGAAGATGGGCAGTCAGGTTGATAGGGTTGTTAAGAAGGCATATGGTGTGTTAGCTTTTTTGGTAGAGGGATTGGGTTTCGGAACAATGAGGTCATGTTGCAGCTGTACAAAACTCTGGTGGGGCCGCACTTGGAGTATTGCGTACAGTTCTGGTTGCTGCGTTATAGTAAGGATGTGGAAACAGAGGAGATTTACTAGGATGTTGCCTGGTATGGTGGGAAGGTCTTATGAGGAAAGGCTGAAGGACTTGAGGCTGTTTTCGTTAGATTAAGAGGTGACTTAATAGAGGCATACAAGATGGTCAGAGATTAGATAGGGTAGACAGTGAGAGTCTTTTTTCCTGGACGGTGATATATCTTTAAATTGAGCGATGATAGATATAGGACAGATGCCAGAGGTAGGTTCTTGACTCAGAGTAGTAAGGGAGTGGAATGCCCTGTCTGCAAGAGTAGTGGACTCGCCAAAATTAAGGGTTTTTAAATGGTCATTGGATAAACATGTGGATGATATTGAAATAGTATAGGTTAGGTAGGCATTAGATTGGTTTCACAGGTTGACGCAACATCGAGAGTCGAAGGGCCTGTACTGTGTTGTAATGTTCTATGTTCTATCCTCTACCCTCCGACTATGCTCCTGATTCCCTCTGACTATCTTTCTATCTCTGACATTCCCCATAACCCTTGATTACCCTCCCGATCCCCCAACTACCTTGCCCTTGCCCCTTCCCCTCCTAGAAACCCCCCTCTCCCTGCACTGCCCTGGCTACACCCCTGCTCCCCAAACTGCCGCCCAACTACTCTGCCCATTCCCGACTGACCACCTGACCCCCTGACCCATACAACCCAAACCTGACCTCCCATCCTACTGACTTACACACTTACCTTCTCCCTGGTTGTTAAAGTAACTGGAGCCTTTAAACTTATCTGCTTTACAGCAGCTAGTGCTGCCAAAGGGAGTGTGCTTCACTTCCCCTGATGCTGCTACCCAATACAGAAGAATTCCAAGAACTGGTATGCTAAGTTTTTCACACCAGGCCTGAATCAGAAAGATAGGTAAGAAATGAGAATTTCTGGACTAATTTAAGACTAAAAACAATGGAGTGGTAATCTAACTGGTCATACCATCAAAGTTTTTCTCCTCATGTCTATGGAGTTTAATTTTAATTCCAAACTAAAATTAAGTGACAGCTCTGACTCATAGCTGACAATTTGTATGCCAACTTCAGGAGGTTTCATGTGTCTTGGAGGCCCATGTTTGCAGGAAGTGCCTTTAGCTGAGGGTTCCTGAGTTGAGGGGCAGGTGAATTTACTGCAGTGTATTTTTCTTGGATTCTTCTAGACTCTAGGAGGTGGCCACCCCAGGACTAGATGAAGTTCAGAGTGGCAAGTGAGTGGCCAGCTAAAAGTGTAGGAATTCAAGGGATTGCAGGAATCCACCCTATGGGACACTCCCAAACTAATATTCAATATTGAACATTGATGTGGGTGATGACACCTCAAAGGCATTTGGCCAAGCACACTGGAGGACTTTGTAAGCCATGAAATCATAAGAAGGAGATAGAGGAGCAAATTTGCTGGGAAATTGCAAAGAGGTTCAAGAACAATGGTGATAATAGGAATCTTTACCCCAATATTGAAAGAGGCAATGGTTGTGGAGATGGTAGGAAGAGGAGGAATTTCTGAAGTGCCAGCAGGAAAATTTCCTTGGTCAGTCTCCTGCCCAATGAGAAGGGAAGCATTACTGGATCTAGTTGTGGGAAATGATGTGGGTCAAGTGGATAGTGTCATAATGGGAGAGCAACCCAGGAATAGTGACAAAAATAAAATCAAGTTGAAGTTAATTACGGAGGACAAGAGGCAATCTAGAATAAACATACATAATTGGTCAAGAGTTAATTTTTAAGAGTTGAGGAGGGATCTGCCAGGGTAAATTGGAGTCGAAGACTGAAATGTACTGGAGCAATGGGTGGTTGTTAAAGAGAGGGTTGGCTTGGACAAGTCCAGTTACATTCCCGCAAGGAAGTAAGGGAGGACACCCAAGGCCAGAACTCCCTGAATGATGCAGTTAAAGGTGGGATGAGGCAGAAAAAAGAGTGAATATGACAAATGCCAGACTGATAAGGTAAGACTGGAAAGAAAAAGAAGAAGTTGGAAAGGAAACCAAAGGGACAAAGCAACAGTAGAGAATGGACACGGATTGTGGTGGTTCAAAAAAAAGCCCAGTAGCATCTTTCAAGAGCAAGTAGGAATGGGAAGTAAATGTTGGCCTTGCTACTGAAAAATACACAATATTTGCTGGGATCTGTGGTGCTACTGTCAGATCTGTGGCCTGGTATAGGTTTTATTCTGCTGCACCTATGTTACAGAAGCAAAAACAGCGATTTCTAGCTTTGAACACTCCATTACAAGAATCCAGAAGACCAGCAAGTAACCTACCTCTTGGGGGAATTCTGTTCAAAGCTGGGGAGACAATGCTTTTCGGGGAGGCAGTGGTATAGAGGTATTGTCTCTGAACTAGTAATCTAGAAATCCAGGGTAATGCTCTGGAGACCCGGGTTCAAATCCCATGATATAGAGATGCCGGTGTTGGACTGGGATAAACACAGTAAGAAGTCTCACAACACCAGGTTAAAGTCCAACCAGTTTATTTGATAGCAATCCCAAAAGCTTTCGGAAACACAGTTCCTTCGTCAGGTGTGTGGAAGGTTCTGATCAGAGAAGGGCATATAAAGTCACACGCAGTTTACAGAATACTGATTAGAATGCAAGTCTTTACAGACTTTTAAAAATCTAGAATCAGGAATTAATCATCGTCGTAAAAACCCATCTGGTTCGCTAATATCCTTTCAAGAAGAAAATCTGCCATCTTCACATGATCTGGCCTATGTGAGACTCCAGACCTACAGCAACATGTTTGACTCATATCTGCCTACTGCAATGGCCTAGCAAGCCACTTAGTTCAAGGGCAATAAGGGATGGGCAATAAATGTTGAACCAGCCAGTGACACCCACATCCAATGAATTAATGAAAAAAAATAAAATGGGTATTTATGGAAAGTAGGTTGGACCCAAACTTTAGAATGAAGGCACCTGCTGCAAAAAGAACACTCAAGTGGAACACGGCTCACATGTTGGTGATTTGACCAAGAAAGGTCTCAGGTATAATGACACATGAGGAGGCCGTTCAGTCCTTTGAGTCCCTGTTAGCTCTCTGTAAAGAATCCAGTCTGTTCCATTCTTGTACTCTGTCCTTGAACCCCTGCGTGTTTATTTGCTCTAAGTGGGCATCCAATTTAATTTTAAAATTATCGACCATCTCTGCTTCCACTACCCTCTTAAACAAAGATTTTAACGTCATTACGTAAATATGTTTCTCATCACATCTCCCCTGCATTTCTTGCCTAAAACTCTAAGGTCATGTCCCGTAGTCATTGTATGATGAGCTACCATCAGCAACATTTACTCTATACCTCTACTTATGAAACCCAAGATCGCATGTTACTAGCTACTCTCTTAATATGTCCTGCCACATTCAAATGCTCATTGGTCCCATTGCCATTAAGTCTATATTGTAGCTCCCAGTCCTTTCTGCTAAAATACATCACCATGTACTTCTTCCTCTTAAATTCCATTATCCAATTGTTTGCCTATTCTATTTCCTGTGGCCCAATAAATCTAAACCGGAATTCTCTGGTTTTGCATGCCCCACGATCACTGCTGCACGGTGTCACAGAGAGAATTTTTGTGGGCATTCCATGTGTGACAGATGGGATCGATGTCAGGATTGGGTCACCCTTGCAGGTCGAATCTTGTCGTTCGTTTTCTTGTGTCATTGAGAGCCAGTCCTCAGTGTCAGACTGTGGGCACTGACAGGTAGCGCGCCCCTCCTCCCCTGCATCTGGAAGCCTTCCAAGATCTGCTTCCATAAAGCACAGAGCTGGTCTGCCACCTTCCTGGTGTGACTGGCTGTGAGTGAAACGGAAAAGTTTAAATGTAGCTCCCCCTTGTTAACAGTGTACAGCTGTGAGCCATTTTGGCTGAGTCAATGCCTGGAGGACTCCATACTGCTATGTTTTTCAGTGGAGTCCTTTCAGTGCCTTAAGCGTGGGATAATTGCAATCTGGATCACGGCACAGAGACTAGTGCAGATCACTCCTGCATTCCCTCTGTTATGAGACTTGATATTTTTGGGGGAAATTGTGGCCTGAGGTTTTTATCTTCAAGGAAAATGCCAGAGGAAGTTAACGTAATGGGCTTCATTCACATGCAGTGAATTTGTTTTGCATTAGCTTAAATTTAATATCTCTGACAGAGTTAGACTAACAACCTGCAACTTTTGATTCCGGTTCGGAGGAATGGGTACCTACCTATGAGTTGCTGTGTGAAACCCATCAACGTGGTGCATCTGATTGTACTCAATACAGGCTGGAAAAATTGAAACCCCCATTCTGCTCATGGTAAAGCATTGCACCAATAAGCATTGCTAAAGACCAGAATAACCAGAACATGAGAGCTCTGACACCATTTTGTCACAAATGGATAGCTTTTGAATCTGCCTGGGGTTGACTGGATGCATTTCAGAGTTATTGTCACTGCTGAGGGGAGGTCTTGATCAGATGACGATTGGCTGATCAATAGCCAGTGGAATCTGCCGAGTTGTATCTAACATCAGTTTCCCAGTGAGACTTACACGTCTCCAACCCCTTCACATCAAGTTACTGTGACTGATCAGAGGTTCACTATATGTTTGCTATTAATGCCAGAATTGCATTGTCTGACTGGATTCCAGACCTATCATCTGTCTGAAGTATTCCTGATTATCATTCTCATCCAGAATTGTTAAAAATCCAGAGGTTGGCCGAATATTCCTTGTAATTTCAACTGCTGAAATGTCATTTAATGGATCTCACAATTTATTATGAAAGGCTGAAGGGAGAGGGAATGTTCCTCTTTGCTGATAGGAACACTTGGTGCCTGCACTTTGCCAGTGGTTGAGAGATGCCTTTACGTGCAAATATTTTAAGTTGTTTTCTAAGTGTCCTGTTCTACCGATTGTTGGAATTTCAATTAAAACTGCGAGCTCACGAAGCAGACACACAATTCTTTGCACTGCATTCACCTTCTATCTCTGTCAAATTGCAAAGGAGGTTATTCTTTCTCTGCAGCAAATGTTACACAGACACAGGGGCCACAGGGTAAACATGTCCTTCCAACTAGCACAGGTCTTTTCAGAGAAATGTACAATCCAAGGCCAATAGCTAGAGCTCTTGTGCAAATTGAATAGCTGCAAGGGCATTTCAGCTGCTTTAAGAGCTGTCAGTTTATTCATTTCCATTGTCTTTTTCCTGAGCTATGGAGAATGGTGGCATCAGCCTCCTTTTACTCACCTCACTTCCTCTAAATAAAAAGTGTTGCTGTTGGTTGTGTGGAACATTCCTCATTCCAGTCCTACTCAAGTATCCTCCCCAACTCTTCATCATTGACAGCTGGATTGGTGACATTTCTTGCTGTCGCTCGTAACTGGAAAATTCCACCATTGCTTCTAATTTCCTCCTTTTTTACACCTTCACATGGTCCACTATGGGCACATCTTTTCAACTCCTCTGTCTGCATTTATGGGAATAGGACTGTCAACAAATATTCATTTTAAGCCCACTGATATTTAGCATTCTGGACTGAACTTCCTCACACCCTGCTTCCTGTAAGTCCACGTTAACTACACTGGTTAACAGGGCTCTCTAGCATGTCTGACCTATTCCCACGCTTCCATTCCCATCATTTCCTTCCTTTCCCAGAACTGCGATAGGATTCCCACTTGCCACCCCACCAACATCTAAATCCAAAGGATCACCTTCTGCCATTCCTGCCATCTCCACTTGTGAAGTCACAAAAAAAAACACATCATCCTCTCTCATCAGCATTCCAAAGGACTGATCCCTTCACAACATCCTGGTCCATGTCTCCATTACTACCAATTCCTCATCCCCTGCCCATAGCACCTTCCTCTGCAATTGCAAGAAGTATAAAGCCACTATTTTTAACAAGAACAAAGTCTGCTGGAAAAGCACAGCAGGCCTGGCAGCATCTATTCAGAGGGAAACAGAGTTAATCATAGAAACCCTACAGTACAGAAGGAAGCCATTCAGCCCATCGAGTCTGCACCAACTCTCCGATAGAACATCTCACCCAGACCCGATCCCCATAACCCCACTTCTTTACCCACCAATTCCCCTAACACATCTTTGGACATTAAGGGGCAATTTAGCAGGCCAATCCACCTAACTTGCACATCTTTGGACTGTAGGTGGAAATCAAAGCCACGAGAAGAGCGTGCAAACTCCACACAGTCATCCAAAGCTAGAATCAAATGCGAGTCCCTGGTGCTGTAGCAGTGCTAACCACTATGCCATTGTGTCACTATTTCAAGTCTTTTGACTCTTTGCCAGAACTGAAAGGAGGGAGAATGTAGATACTGCAACAAAAAGTAGTAACTTTAAGAACAAAAATATATACTCTGGGGTGGGGGGGAGGTAGGTTTACATTGAGGCAACATAGGTTTGGAATATTAAAAAAAAGAGAGAGAAAGGGAGTTTAAGATGGAGGAGAAAAGTCACAAGTAGTTGTTGAACTCAGCATTGAATCCAAAAGGCTGCAAAGTGTCTACGTGGGATGTTGCTCCTCCAGCTAGCATTGGTCTTCACTGGAGCATTGCAGTTGCCCAAGGATGGACATGTAGTCATGAAAGCAAGATGCATCATATTTCTATTTCTCTTCAGTTATTGGCCAGGATTTTCTAGTCTCTATGTGCCAAGGGCAGATTGCGTAGCTTGCACCAATCCTATAAACAGATTTTGCACTTGGCACCAAACAGTTTGCAATCATCCTGGACCATTTCTACTGACGCAAACCAGATTGCACCCTTGGGGCTGATTAACATTTTCAAAGTAGCATCTAAACATGCTTAGCCGGATTCTCCCAGTTCCTGGGATCTGCCAGCCCTTGGGTGTAGTGATAACCCTGTGAAAATCAGTCCTGGTCTCCAACAGCGGAGATCAGGCGCAAAGACCACACTGGGGGCTCGGAGTCCATTGAAACTCTGGGTGGTTGGGGACATGGCTGGACAGTGCGCACGTGGCACACTGACAGTGTCAGATAAGCACTGCCATGTGCCAGGGCAATGCCAAAGAGCTGGGGCCTGAGTAGAGGTAGGAACTGAGTGGGGGGTGGAACCTAAGTGAGGTCATGATGATGTGGGGCATAACAGGCAGGCTATAATGAGGTGACTATGAAGAAGGGTCCTTTGAAGAGGGGGCATGTCAATTACAGTTCATGAAGGGGGGCCCATTGGGAGGACCTCATTGCAGGAGATCCATGTTGGGGATGGGGTGGGGAAACATGCTGCTGATGAGGGTGTGGACGTGATGCCAATCTCCCTGGGGGGGAGGGAAAGGTTTTCCCAGTGCGCTAAGAGATCAGGGCACCCTTTCAATATGGTGCCCGAGTGCTTTGCAGCCAGGTTTACTGGTGCGTTTATGCTGTCCCTCACAGAAGCGACGCAAAGCTCCCCAGTCTCCCAGAAAATGACTGCATGTGGGATGCTTGCACTTTGACTCTCACCTGTTTTCTTGCCCAAAATGACATTTTTTGTGAAAATTAAAGCCATTAACTCTCTCTCCACAGAAGCTGCCAGACTGGCAGAGTATTTTGAACACTTTCTGTTCTTATTTCCAATCCCCAGCATCCACTGTATCCGTTTTTTAGTATATGCTTTGATAAATGACAGGAAGGTCGATGGCTGCATTCCTGTGAGGATGATTCAACTCTTACTCGTTGTCAAGCTCTGTCATTGCCACAAATTCAGTTTTACTGATAATGTCATCAATAAACATCCAGAAATATACAGCAACATAGAAATGAAAAGCTTTGACAGGTTGTAATAGAGTGCCTGGGAGCAGAATCTGACTCCCAGAGTCGATGATTGAAATGAGGAACTTCCTTTGAGTGTTCAATATTCCCATAGATGAATCCAAAATACTAGAATTCCTCAAAACAGCCTTTTCCCAGTCCTTATGCATGCTTGTTAAACGGCCAATTACCACATCCACATCCTCTCGCTGATCCACCAATCACTGTGGTGTGAGGGATTAATTCAAACTGTGCAACATGCTAATGAGACAGTGTACATCATGAAGTGATGTGCAATGTCTCATGATCTGGCTTTCTCTCTTGTACCAGCATGAAGCCACAATAAGTCATTTCTTAATAATCTGAGCATTTTCCTTACCTCTGTAGCTTCTGTAAATATTCTGCGTTGGCAGTGATATTCTAATCACAAGCTCCCTATTCTCTCCGTGCTCCCTGATCCAACAATCCAGCTTTCTCTCCCCTGCAATGACTAAGTCTCCAATCACAGCTCCCCTTTCTCCCTGTTCTCTCACTCTGGGCAGGGGAATTGGTGGGGATTCTCATTTCCCAATCAGCCTCCCCTTCCACTCTGTTCCCCTCTGATCACGGTTTCTCTTCCCCTGACCCTACCCCATGGGGGAGGCAGTAACGGAGTGGTATTGTCGCTGGACTAGTAATCCAGAAACCCAGCGTAAGACTGCTGACCCACGTTTGAACTCCACCATGGCAGATGGTGGAACTTGAGTTCAGGAAAAATCTAGAATTAAAAGTCTAATGATGAAACAATTGTTGATTGACATAAAAACCTATCTGTTTCACTAATATTCTTTAGGGAAGGAAATCTGCCATCCTTACCTAGTCTGCCTACATGTAACTCCAGAGCCACAGCAATATGATTGACTCTTACCTGCCCTCTGAAATGGTATAGCAAGTCACTCAGTTCAAGGGCAATTAGAGACAGGCAGTGACATCACTTCCCAAAAACAAATTGCTCATCCTCCTGCATTGCTCTCTGAGTCTCCAATCACAGGTTTCCCCTTTCACACTTTTTGCTGCTGCTTGTGCTTTCTCTGAGAGTTTTGGCGATCATCTGGCAGCCATCCTCCAACTGCTTTCAACTGGATCTGCAGATCAACGCCCTTTGAAATGGGAGAGATGTGAGAATAAAAGGCAGAGCAGGGAAGGGGGAGCTGACAGATTGGGGTAATAAAGGTGGAGAGAATGAGCTACCTATCTCTGCCCAAATTCAGGGAATATTTCCCCTGAGCCAGTAAAATGGGAACCAGAAAACCTCAGTCTGGGGAAAGGTCAGCGGATTTTCCGGCCTTGTCGTGTGCGACCCACAGAGGAGATTCAGAAGCCCAGCTAAACGCCCTTTGATTTTTGGTGGGACCAATCATTCCTGGTGGAGGGCGGGGCTGGAAGGTCCCACCTCAGTTCTAACGAAGACCAGGAAAGGCAAAGAGAGGGGGAATGTGTGAGGAGATCATAGTAGAAACAAACGCTGTTAGCAACTGGTGATGGGTTATTATGAGCAACCTTTGTCAAGCTGCCCGGTGACTGAATACAGCCAGAACAACACCTCAACCTGCCTGTTCCAGTGACTAATGTCCTGGATTCAAACCATCTTATCTGCAGGGTTGGTGACAGGGGCTCAAGATCTGGTGAAACCCGGAAATCAGAAATCTCACCAGCAACATGGTCAGTTTCATACCCATAATAGGAGTGAACCTGATTTCACCGGGTTGGGGGCGGTGGGGCAGGGTGGATGGTGGAGTGAAGTAGAGGGAAATGCGCGTTCTGATCGGGTGATGGGTGGGCCCTGAGACCTCCTTTGCTGGGGTGACGGGGAGGTTACTTTTCACTTTGCTCGTGGTGCCTTATAAAACCAGTACCCTGTTCTCAGTGCAGCCAGGCTTTAGCAGCTTGTTTAGGCCCCTCCCCTCAACAATGACAGCTTGAAATCACCCACTTGGCTTTTTCTGACAGAGTGTGAGATAATCTGGAGAGAAAACCTGCCTGCTCCTCTGGACAGGAATGTACTGAATTTCAATCAGACCCTGATACTTTGCCCCATATATTTTTTCAAGAGTGTGTTAAATATAGCTCCTGGGCCTAAAGGCATCAAAGGATATGGGGGAAAATGGAATAGGTTACACTGAGTTGGATGATCAGCCATGATCATAACAAATGGCAGAACAGGCTCAAAGGACCAAATGGCCTGCTCCTGCTCATAATCTCTATGTTTGTATGGGTAATTTTTACTGTGAGAAATGTGCAGATACGAACAAAGGGAATCAGACTTGGTCTAGGAGAATCGATTCAGGAGCTGGTTTTGTGAATTGTCTGCATGAGGTTAAACATGAAATGAGAAAGGACACATTTGATGATAATGCCATTGTAACCAGTGCTTTCTAAAGTTTAATTCCAGCCATAATCCTCACTCTTTTAATCCTAGTCTCCAACCCCGACTACTCATCCCCAACAACTAACACAGTCCTAACTAATAATAACCAGCCTTAAATTGTAAAGTGTAACTAATGAAATTCAGGATATGTGGTGGTTTCAACAAACATTGCAATGTTACTGGTGATGCAGCTCAACTGGCAAGAGTCAATCCAAGGCAGAGGACAAAATATCCCCCAAAGAAACTCTAATAACTCAATGTGGCAAGTAACTAACGAAAGGATTCATTGATAAGAATAACTATATTAAGTGAAGGGTTTAACAGCACAACTATACAGGTCCTCTCCTAACAATGCCTTGACTCCAACCAGAGCCTGCTAGCCCAGGAATGCTCACCCTTACTCTCCGTTGGCCCAGGTTCATGCTCTCATTCTGCATTGGCTCCAGCCAGTCATAAGCTCACAAAGGATCATCCCCTTAAAGGGGCCACACTACCACAGAAACCATGATGAAAGCTCGAAGGGAGATACTTTATTTGAACAGTTCAATATTAAAGTAAAACACACAGATTACCAAGGGAGGGAAGGGCTCTGGTCCCATCTTCTTGAAGCTTTCCTCTTCACTGTAGAGGACTCAGAAATAATATTTACAAGATGAGCGCAGCTGAGTGTGTTGTGCTTCTGGTTTACAGTGAATAATCACTAAGTCAGCGATTGTGGTTGCCTAAATTCAACAACACAGGAAATCAAATGAGACAAAAGTGTTTCTAAAACAGCAAGGTAGAGGACTCAGTCCTATGCTCATTTTAACATTGTTTCCTTTCTGTTAGGACATCTCCTCCTCATATTCAACTACATTCCAGTGTGATACAATAGAAGTAAAAAATGATAGAAAGTGGGATGGGTTAAATAGAAATAGTTGCTTCCAGGAATCGATGAAGAGTCATAAAAGCAACATTAAATGTAAGTGATTTAGGACAATGATTAAGAGAAACTTCTTTATACAGGAGTTGGGAACTTGTGGAATTCATTTCCAGGGTCAGAGATTGAAGCAAAGAAGTTTTGTAGTGACAAGTTATTTTCATATTTTTATCCAGGACTGACCTCAGTCTAATCTTTCACTGCAAATGCAGATGCAGTGCTTCAAAGTAAGAGGTGTAGGATAACTTGTTGGATGTGACGTATACAGGCAATGGTGGTGCAAGATACCAGTAGCAGTGAATGTGAAATGTAAATGTCTATTTAATTAATCTTCATCTATTTTTAATTTTATATTATTTACTGAATGCAGCCCACATTCAGTTCCAGGATATCAAATTAGGCGATGTGTGCAAATAGCAATTGACAGCCCTGTTTCAAAGATGCCTTGTTTTGATGGCTGGATAACAATCTTATAAATGCCAGAAAGACAACGACAGTTGTAATCCCCTTTGATCAAATAGAAAATACAAAACTTGCATCTCAATAGCTTCTTTCACAATCTCAAAATACCCCAAAGAAATATACAGATTTAGTAACTTTTGAAGCGCAATGAATTATAATAAATGGAAAGAGGTAAGCCAACAGGGAAGTTTTGAGGGCATCTCTAAAGTATTTCCTCTGTTCTTATGGAAATATGATGTGGGTATGCCGGCGTTGGACTGGCATAAACACAGTAAAAAGTCTGACAACACCAGGTTTTAGTCCAACCTATTTATTTGATAATATTCTCACTAGCTTTCGAGGGGACAGCCTCTTCGTCAGGTGAATGGAGAGTTCTGGCCTCAGACAGAGCATATAAAGCACAGACAGTTTAGAGATTACTGATTAAAATGCGAATCCTTACACCTAACCTGCTGTTCAAGACCTGAAGTGGCTGACAATGTGAGTGGTAGGAGCACTGATCACAGTTTAAAGAGATGTGTATTGTCTCCAGACAGTACAGTAAGTGAGGTTTTGCAAACCCAGGCAAGTCACGGGGGTTACAGATAGTGCGACATGAACCCAAGATCCCTGTTGAGACCGTCCTCATGTGTGCGGAACTTGGCTATCAGTCTCTGCTCAGCGACTCTGCGCTGTCGTGTGTTGTGAAGGCCGCCTTGGAGAATGCTTACCCGAAGGTCAGAGGCTGAATGCCCGTGACCACTGAAGTGTTCGCCAACAGGAAGGGAACAGTCTTGCATGGACACCATCATCACACGTGAGAATACCATCCACCAGGTACATGGTAAATACTCTTGCAACTCGGCCAACATTGTCTACCTGATACGTTGCAAGAAAGGATGTCCCGAAGCATGGTACATTGGGGAGACCATGCAGACGCTACGGCAACGGATGAATGAACATCGCTCGACAGTCACCAGGCAAGACTGTTCCCTTCCTGTTGGCGAACACTTCAGTGGTCACGGGCATTCAGCCTCTGACCTTCGGGTAAGCATTCTCCAAGGCGGCCTTCACAACACACGACAGCGCAGAGTCGCTGAGCAGAGACTGATAGCCAAGTTCCGCACACATGAGGACGGTCTCAACAGGGATCTTGGGTTCATGTCGCACTATCTGTAACCCCCGTGACTTGCCTGGGTTTGCAAAACCTCACTTACTGTACTGTCTGGAGACAATACACATCTCTTTAAACTGTGATCAGTGCTCCTACCACTCACATTGTCAGCCACTTCAGGTCTTGAACAGCAGGTTAGGTGTAAGGATTCGCATTTTAATCAGTAATCTCTAAACTGTCTGTGCTTTATATGCTCTGTCTGAGGCCAGAACTCTCCATTCACCTGACGAAGAGGCTGTCCCCTCGAAAGCTAGTGAGAATATTATCAAATAAATAGGTTGGACTAAAACCTGGTGTTGTCAGACTTTTTACTTATGGAAATACCCTGTTCCAACCAAGTTCCAAGTAGAGCAATTGCTTTGGGAGCTTCATGTCAGGCATACCAACAATATGTTCTGCCCACTGGAGCCGTGTTTGAATGCCCACTGCCTTGATGCTTGTTGGCTTGGGAGAGAGTGCTGCTGCTATATCGCCATTTTTGCCCCCAGATTTGGAGGATTTTTCATAGGCACCACTTTAATCGTTCTTGTCTATTGCTTTGAGATGCCACCTATAACGGTTGTCTAAATCTCTAAAGCATATCAGAGCTTGATGATTACTGATGCCCAGTAAAACATAACCCTAGCCTCAGTTTTTGAGCAAGGGTCAGCGAGAGCATGCCCTCCACCCTGGATGATCCTGGATCTGAGATCACACTTGCAGATGAAAAAGCAGCTTTCTCGAAGGCTAACCCATAGAAAGCGACTGGTCCAGATAGGTACTCAGACGAGCACTCAGATCCTGCATGGATCAGCTGGCGGGGGTATTCGCAGATATCTTTAACCTCTTGTTCCAACAATCTGAGGTCCCTATCTGTTTTAAGAAGATGACCATCATCCCAGTACTGAAGAAAAACCAAGCAGTGTGCCTCAATGACTATCGTCCGGTGGCTCTGATACTCATCATTATGAAATGCTTTGAAAGGCTAGTCATGGTACAAATCAATTCCAGCCTCCCAGACTACCTGGATCCACTACAGTTTGCCTACCAACTCAATAGGTCCATAGCAGATGCCATTTCCCTGGCCCTGTCAGCCCTGAAACACCTAGGTAATAAAGACACCAATGTCAGACTCCTATTTATTGACTAAAGCTGAGCCTTCAACACCATTTTTTCCATAAAACTCATCTCCAAACTTCATGGCCTGGGCTTCGGCTCCTCCCTCTGTGACTGGATCCTGAACTTTCTAACTGTCAGACTACAATCAGAAAGAATAGGCAACAACACCTCCTCCATGATCATCCTCAACCTGGGGCCCTACAATACTGTATTCTCAGCCCCCTGCTATACTCCATTTACACCCATGACTATGTGGCCAAATTCCCCTCCAAATCGATTTTCAAGTTTGCTTATGACACCATCGTAATGGGACAGATCTCAAACAATGACAAGACAAAGTCCAGGAATGAAGTGAAGAATCTGGTGAACTGGTGCAATGACAATAATCTCTTCCTCAATGTGAAGAAAACAAAGGAGATTGTCATTGACTTCAGGAAGCGTAGATGAGAATATGCTCCTGTCTACATCAACGGGGACAAAGTAGAAAGGGTCGAGAGCTTCATGTTTTTAGGTTATCAGATCACCAACAACCTGTCCTGATCCTCCCATGCCGACATTGTAGTTAAGAAAGCCCACCAATGCCTCTATTTTCTCTCAAGACTAAGGAAATTTGGCATGTCAGCTACGACTCTCACCAACTTTAACAGATGTACCATAGAAAGCATTCTTTCTGGTTGTATTGCAGCTTGGTATGATTCCTGCTCAGCCCAAGATCACAAAAAAACTACAAAAGGTTATGAATGTAGCCCAAACCATCATGCAAACCAGCCTCTCATCCATTGACCTTGCCTACACTTTCCGCTTCCTTGGCAAAGTAGACAGCATAATTAAGGACCCCATGTACCCTGGACATTTTCTCTTTCACCTTCTTCCATCAGGAAAAAGATACAAAAGTCTGAGATCACGTATCAACCGACTCAAGTGCAGCTTCTTTCCTGCTGCTGTCAAACTTTTGAATGGACCTACCTTGCATTAAGTTGATTTTTCTCTGCACCCTAGCTAAAATTGTAACACTTACATTCTGCACTCTCTCGTTTCTTTCCCTATGAATGGTATGCTATGTCTGCAGAGCACTCGAGAGATAATACTTTTCATTGTATGCTAATACATGTGATAATAACAAATAAAATCAAAAGTCCTCAAATACTCACTTCCTCAATTGGCTAGAGCTGAACTGGCACATTGAAGGCAATGATAAATATCAGCATCTATGTTTCCCCTTGTTGAGAAGAGGCTCCCAAGATACAGAAAATAGTCTGGACTTTCACATTGCAATTTTCACCCATTGAGAGGAGCCATGGACATGATCTTCACTGTGCAGAGTGGCCAAGAAAAATGCAAGGAACAGTACAGTAGATTATGCAGGACATTTTTCAGTTCAAGAAATCATATGGGGTGAATTTTACTAGCCTGCAGCCACGGGAATTGGACTGGGCAAGGAGCGGACCAAAGAAAAGTCTGCTGACCTTGGGTGATTTTCTGGTTTTGGGGTGAGCAAAGAAATCCCACCTTATGACTCTGTCAACTGTGGATGTGGATGGAAAATTCATCTGAAATGTTGCTGCCTTCTATAGCTATCCTCTGCCTACTCCATGATGATATGCAAACCGTGATCCTCATCAGCAGAAGCACCACAGACTCACTTTCAGTAAAGACTGGGGTCAAAAAAGTTTGTGTACTCATACCAACCCTCTTCTCCATCAGGACCAGGCCTGTTTGAAACAGGGCTGCCAATCACTTTTTGCACAGGCAGCCTGGTTTGATAGAGGAACTTGGTGTGGGCTGCATTAAATAATGTATGTAAAGTGAAAAGATCAGCCATGATCTTATTGTATGGCGGGGCAGGCTCGAAGGGCTAGATGGCCTACTCCTGCTCCTATTTCTTATGTTCTTATTAACTGAATTGATACTTATGCTTAGATTTCTTCACTGCAATACTGACCCTCACCTCCAGCAAATTAGCCACAATTATGGAGATAATCTACAGAACAGATCGGAAACTATTCAACCTTCAATCCAAAACCAAAATCACTCCAGCTTCATTCATTGAGCTCTGGTATGCAGGTGATGTTAGCGCGTGCACTCATTCAGAAATGGAGATGTAGCTTATTGAGCCTTTCAGCAAACATCCAGAGAACAAAAGCTCTCATCTAACCAGATGCCAAAGCACGCCTCATTCCTGGCACCAGATCCAGCACTGCCTCCTTCTTGCTGAAGCAAGAACTTGCTGGTGAAGGAAATGCTCCTGACATAGTTCTTAATTCCTCCTCCTTTTTACCCTTTATGCTAACATTTCCCAATTGACATTTGGGTGATTGAAGTCCCCCAATATCACCACTGTATAGTCCTTGAACATCTCTCTGACTTCCTGGCAGTTTTCTCCTTTATTTCTCTCTCACTATTTGGAGATCCATAAAATGCCCTGAGAATGATCATTCCTTTTTGCTTCTCAACTCTAACCAAATAGATGTTGTTATTGCCCTTCAAAGTCACCCTCTCTTTCCAACACTACAAATCGGAGTAATTGGAAAAGCAGCCAGCATAATTAAGGACCCCATGCACCCGGACATTCTCTCTTCCACCTTCTTCTGTCGGGTAAAAGGTACAAAAGTCTGAGGTTGTATACCAACTAACTCAAGAACAGCTTCTTCCCTGCTGCTATCAGACATCTGAATGGGCCTCCCTCACACTAAATTGATCTTTCTCTACACTCTAGCCTTTCCTTCCCTATGTGCGGTATGCTTTGTCTGTATAGTGCACAAAAAAATACTTCTCACTGCATACTAATTCATGTGACAATAATAAATCATAAATTCTCTACACTCTAGCTATGACTGTAACACTACATTCTGCACCCTCCCCTTTCCTTCCCTATGTGCGGTTTGCTTTGTCTGTATAGTGCACAAAAAAATACTTCTCACTGCATACTAATTCATGTGACAATAATAAATCATAAATTCCCTACACTCTAGCTATGACTGTAACACTACATTCTGCATCCTTCCCTTTCCTTCCCTATGTGCGGTATGCTTTGTCTGTATAGTGCACAAAAAAATACTTCTCACTGCATACTAATTCATGTGACAATAATAATAATAAATAATATTCAGAACCTAACGAGTGCTGCCAACTCACCTCCCTTATTTATTTCACTATCTTTTCTAAACATTTAGTATCCATGAATATTAAGCACCCAGTCATCGCTGTTTTTAGGCTAAATTTCTGATATTGTCACTTCATCATATTTCCACAGTGCTATATGTGCTTGTAACTCACCAGTCTTATTCATTATACTTTGTGTGTTTACATACAGGCATTGTAATTCTATCTTTTTGCAACCTCATAGTTCTCCTTAGTCTGCCCTTATCGAATACAGACTACAACTTTCCCTATACTTAACAATCTCACTTTATTCACTTTTATTCTTGGGTTGGATTTTATGGGGTGCAATGTTCCCTGTCCCGGACTGAAAAGTCAGTATGGAGCATGTCCAGGGAGAGCATTTGCCCAACATTAATTTAACAGCCATTAATATTCTGAAATTAGATTATCCCCCCTCAGGGAGAGAAAGTCCAGCCTCAGTGAGATGCCAACCTCTCAGATGGCTGACAGATCTATCGCCCCAGCAGAGCCAGAAGGGAGCATTGACCACTGCTCGGAATCTCGGCAGTCCCAGATGAAGAATATCACTGGGACCAGACTCTAAGATAGGGAGGTTGGCCTCACTGGGGTCAGGCTGACCAGCCTTGGTGAGGGGATGGTGGTGTGAGTTTAAGAGTCTATGTAGGGCGGTAACAAGGGAAGTGTGATCGCGGGGGGGGATTTTCTCTGATGGACGTGGGGCTTAAATGATAACCCCTTGCCCCACAAAGGTCCACACAGCTAAAACTACAATGCTTCCCATATGATGTGGGACCTCTCCTTGTTACAGTAGTGGTGGAGGTAGAACACGGCCATTATGTGGCCATTATAAGAACATAAGAACATAAGAAATAGGAGCAGGAGTAGGCCATCTGGCCCTTCGAGCCTGCCCCGCCATTCAATAAGATCATGGCTGATCTGTCGTGGCTCAGTTCTGATGTGGGAATGCCGGCGTTGGACTGGCGTAAACACAGTAAAAAGTCTGACAACACCAGGTTTTAGTCCAACCGCCCCACTTGACAACACTCACAAGCCCTCGAGGGGACCGCCCCCTCATTCACCTGACGAAGAGGCAGTCCCCTCGAAAGCCCGCGAGCACCATCAAACAAAACGGTTGGACTAAAACCTGGTGTGGCTCAGTTCCACATGGAGAGGGCTTTGAGCTTTTATAAAAGTTGTAGCTCTGGACAATCTATTGGTGCTCTCTATACATTTCCAAAAGCCATTACAGGAAAAATTCTTGCGTAATTTCCAGGCAACTGAAAAATTATGTGGCCATCCCATTCATCCCATTAGTTGGCCACATAAGGGTTTCAATTGGCATATGAGTGTATGAGCTTCCTGGTGCCTCCATGAATTTTCATATAGGTTGGGGATGGACAGGTAGGTGGTGGAAGGCCACAGACTGAATTTTATAAGTCCCTCAGCACCACCCTAAAACCCAGAGGTGGAGAGCAAAGGTTCTGGTCTCTCTTTACTAATTCTATAACGCAGAGCCCAGCTGTCTGACAGTTTAGGTTAAATCATCCATAGCATAAACCCTCCTTTTACATTCAAATGAGAGGAACAACCAGGTCTCACTTTAGTGTTTCGTGACATCTCTCCCAGTTCCCCACTGGAGTCTCAGCCTTGATTGTGTGCTTAAGATTCTGGAGTCAAACCAACAAACCTCTGATTAAGAGGTGAGAAACTGCCACTGAGTCAGAGCTGACGCAGCGGGTGTGATCTTTCCACACAAATTCTAAGTGTTGAATGAGTGAGAAAACAGGAGCTTTATCATGCTTTTTTTTCAACATGCCACTTCCTCATCTTTTTTACACTTAATGCATTGAAAGAGCTGCCAGGTATTGTCACCGGATGGACCATCTGAGCGCAGGACTCGCTCAAAGTGACTGCAGCTGTACAGAGTTAACCAGTGAGAGCTGCATATAAGCACTAATGATAGCCACACAGGCAGTCATGCCAGGAATTTGGCACCCAAAAGAAGTGCCCCAGAATTCAGTGAGGAAGAGCTGGGCCATCTGCTGGACACTGTGGAGTAGAGGCAGGCAATAATCTATCCCCAAATGGGTGGTGACCCCGAGTCAGGCTGGAATCAGCCAGGGAGGCTGTGGCAACAACTGTCAGTGCCTGTGCACAGGCAGAGAGGACCAGTGGCTAATGCTGGAAGAAGGTGAATGACCTCCTTCAGCCAGGAAGGGTGAGTGTCCAACCCGTCCTGATATTTGTCCCATATGCTGAGCCTGCAATGTCGACCTACCCCCTGACACCTTGCAGCCTTCCAACAACCGCTCCCTCAGTGCCTTCCTCCAACCACTCTTGCAACCTTTATCACAACCTCTACCTGCCAAGGCACAGCAGGGACAGGCCCAGCCAATGCCACACCTGACACCCATGCCCTTCCAGCCATCAGACTTTCAATCTTCCTTTCTGTCTTGCAAGATAAGAGGACCCATGACAGGAGGGCACAGAGCAATACCAAAGGTGGGGGGGGTCATAGAATTATAGAGCAATACAGCGTGGAAACAGGCCTTTCAGCCCAACCATCCCATGCTGAACATGGTGCCCTCCCAGCTAATCCCAATTACCCACATTTGGCCCATATCCCTCGAATACATTCCCATCCATGTACTTATCCAAATGCTTTTGAAATGTTGCTAATGAACCTGCCTCAACCATTTTCTCTGGCAGCTCATTCCACATATGCACCATCCTCTGGGTGAAGAAGTTATCCCTAAGATCCCTTTTAAATCTCCACCAAGCTGTTTCTCCTCACCATCTTTGAGGAGCATGCACTTGAGCTGGCAGGGGAGGGCAAGGGTAGAAATGTGAATCTCAGCCAGGTTGGAATGCGATATGGAAGTGAACATCCGCAAAACATTCATTCGTGTGATGTATCTCAAGTAAGTGGATTGCTGCCCAGACACTTGCCCCTCCCTTGCACTGCATCTTTTGTCCTTTGTTGCAGGAAATGACCCTGATGCACCCAGTTCATATGGAGTCACTGACTACCCTGTTGCTCCAGAGGAATTCTCCAAGGCCAGCACCGTCCATTCGACACAGGCTTCCACCACACAGTGCAGATATGATCATTTTGGTGCGACAAATTAGTTTCTAGATCACTTACAGGTGCCCACGACACAGCTGTAGATGCACATGGGGTGGAGGTAGGAACACACGAGGCCTCAGGCATGTGGCGTTCTGCTGGAGGTTCTGGTCGCCTTACTACCGGAAGGACGTGGAGACTCTGGAGAGGCCTTCATAGCGAGGGGGATTGAATATAAAAGTAGGGAGGTCTTGCTGCAGCTGTATAGGGCATTGGTGAGGCCGCAGCTGGAGTACTGTGTGCAGTTTTGGGCGCCACACTTACGCAAGGATATTTTGGCCTTGGATGGAGTGCAGAGGAAGTTTACTAGGCTGATAGCGGAGTTGAGGGGGTTGAACTATGAGGAGAGGCTGAATAAACTAGGCTTGTACTCGTTAGAGTTTAGAAGAATGAGGGGAGATCTCATTGAGACGTATAAGATGATGAATGGGATGGATAGGATAGAGGTGGAGAGGCTCTTCCCGCTCAGAAAGGACAGTAGGACGAGGGGGCACAGCCTCAAGATAAAGGGGGGGGGGTTTAGAACGGAGTTGAGGAGGAACTTCTTCACTCAAAGGGTGGTGAATCTCTGGAATTCTCTGCCCGTTGAAGTGGTGGAGGCTACCTCGCTAAATATTTTTAAGACACGGGTTGATGGGTTTTTGATAAGCGAGGGGATTAAGGGTTATGGGGAGAGGGCGGGAATGTGGAACTGAGCCACGACAGATCAACCATGGTCTTATTGAATGGCAGGGCAGGCTCGAAGGGCTGGATGGCCTACTCCTGCTCCTATTTCTTATGTTCTTACGTTCTTATGAGTGCAGAGGAGGTTTACCAGGATGTTGCCTGGTATGGAAGGACTGGGGTATGAAGAAAGATTGAAGAAATTGGGGCTCTTTTCCCTTGAAAGACGCCGACTGAGGGGGGATCTAATAGAGGTATATAAGATTATGAAGGGTATAGATAGAGTAAACAGAGGTAAGCTATTTCCTATGATAGAGACACGTAGGACAAGGGGCCATGGACTTAAGGTGAGGGGGGAGAGGTACAACACAGGTATTAGAGGGAGGTTTTTCACACAGAGGGTAGTGGGGGTATGGAATGTTCTGCCAAGTAAGGTGGTGGAGGCAAACACGCTAGAGTCCTTTAAGAGTAACTTAGGCTCATGACTGGGTTGGAGATGGGTGGATATAGGAGATTGTTTTAAATAAAGGTCATTAGCATTGGGGCGTCCCTGGTAATGTAAATGGGTATGGTATGATAATAATGTTTTTTCTCTTTTCATTCACAGGTTTTAAGTCGGTCCACCTCGTGTCTAATGAGGGGCATACACTCGATGGGTCGTACTGGGGCTGCTCTTGATTGTTCGAGATTGGCCTAGTGCTTCATGTCGTTAGTGTGTGCCTAAACTGGACAAGATACTGGGCAAGACGACAGCTCAGTGACTATCGCTGATTGCTGTGCAGACACATGGATTTGGGCCGGTGTCTGTGGGAGTTTGCGCATTCTCCCCGTGCTTGCGTGGGTTTTCTCCGGGTGCTCCGGTTTCCTCCCACACCCCAAAGATGTGCTGTTAGGCTGATTGGCAGGAATAAATTGTCCCTAAATCAGTTTCCCTCAGTCTGGATGGCCATAAAACATTAGACAGGGGTCGTGGGTGGAGAGGGGGACTGGTGGTGTTGAGATGGTGGCGTGGGCTCGTTGGGCCGAAGGGCCTGTTTCCCGGGCTGATTTTGTTCTTTGTTCTTTGATTCAGCAGACCTCCAGCCAGGTGTGAGGTCTCTGGGATCGGTCATCCCTAAGCTGCTGGAGATGTACTAACAGAGCCAGGAAATGGAGGAGGGTCTGTCAGCAACTATACATTGACTGCAAGGCTGTTTGGAGGAGTCCAACAGACTTCTGTTGTAGGAGGTGATGCCAGCACAACATTGTACCCAGGTCAACAAAGGTGGCATCCACAGTGGAAAGCCTGGGACAGGAACTGGTTCCCATGGGTGACAGGGTCCAGGACATCTTGACAACACAGTGGACCACAGCGGTGACACAATGAGCCATGACTGAAGGTGTCGCTGGCATTCTGGAGTGGCAATGGGCCATGGCCAGGAGTCTCGGAGGTATTTTGGAGACAACACTGGCCAGAGCTCCAGAGCTTGGCCCCATCTCAGAAGGTCAGCGCCAATGGATCGAACGCCATTGGGAACACGCAAATCCAGAACTGGCAGAATCAGGTGATGTTGAGGCTTCTGGAGCTCACTCCAGTTGCCCTGCTATTCCATGGAGAGTCCCCGGGCCTATGGGCACCCCGAGGGAGGAGGAATGTCTGGAGCCAATGCTGGGATTTTCGAGCCTGGAGACCTTGGATATCCACACATTCCAAATACCCCCTTTCTGATTCTGGAGCATCTCAAGGACAGTGGAATTGTCAGACTAGCATGGCTATATCAGTGTCATCCGAAAGATGTCCAGAGCCCTCCAGGTCTTAACACCCTGCAGGATGCCCACCAAGGGCATCACAAGCTATAAAGTGGCTTGTGATGCCCTTGGAGCACAGCTGACTGCCTCCACCTCTGATGTGCATCAAGTGGGGGAGGGGGGCACCTAGACAAAGAAGTAGGCCACATAAGATTGAGAGTTTCTAACATAAGATCAGATAACAAGCAGATAAGAGTGAAGGACTGCACTAGTTACATTTAGAATCCCACGTATCTGTTTTATAGCACTGATAAATATCAGCATTTCATGTCATTCCACTGTTAGTTTCATCAATATCTTGACAAAAGCTAGAAGATAGTTGTAGAGAGTTGCTTTTCAAACTGGAGGCCTGTGATCAGTGGTGCGCCTCAGGGAGCAGTGTTGGGTCCACTGTTATTTGTCATTTATATTAATGGTTTGGATGAGAATATAGGGGACATGGTTAGTAAGTTTGCAGATGACACTAAGATTGGTGGCATAGTGGACAGTGAAGAAAGTTACCTCTGATTGCAACAGGATCTTGACCAATTAGACCAGTGGGCTGACGAATGGCAGATGAAGTTTAATTTAGACAATTACGAGGTGATGTATTTTGGTAGCTTGAACCAGGGCTGGACTTACTCAATTAATGGTAGGGCATTTGGGAGAGTTACAGAACAAAGAGGTCTAGGGGTACATGTTCATAGCTCCTTGAAAGTGGAGTCACAGGTAGACATGCTTGGTTTCATCGGTCAGAACTTTGAATACAGGAGTTAGGACAACTTGTTGAAGTTATACAAGATATTGGTAAGGCCATACTTGGAATACTATGTGCAATTCTGGTCATCCTATTATAGAAAGGATATTATTAAACTAGAAAGAGTATAGAAAAGATTTACCAGGATGGGCATTAAGAAAGAGGATGTGTTGGAACTTTTGAATAGCATCAAGATAGATAAGTCATCGGGACCAGATGGGATGTACCCCACGTTACTGAGGGAGGCCAGGGAAGAGATTGCAGAGCCTCTGGCGATGATCTTTGCATCATCAATGGAAACGGGAGAGGTTCTGGAGGATTGGAGGATTGCGGATGTGGTTCCTAGATTCAAGAAAGGGAATAGAGGTAGCCTAGGAAATTATCAACTGGTGAGTCTAACCTCAGTGGTTGGTAAGTTGATGGAAAAGATCCTGAGAGACAAGATTTATGAACATTTAGAGAAGTATAGTAGGATCAAAAGTAGTCAGCACGGCTTTGTTAAAGGCAGATCGTGTCTTACGAGCCTGGTTGAGTTTTTTGAAAATGTGACTAAACACATTGACGAAGGAAGAGCGGTGGATGTGGTTTATATGGACTTCAGCAAGGTGTTCGATAAGGTCCCCCATGCAAGACTTATTGAGAAAGTGAGGGGGCATGGGACACAAGGGGACGTTGCTTTGTGGATCCAGAACTGGCTTGCCCGCAGGAGGCAGAGAGTGGTTGTAGATGGGTCTTTTCCTGCATGGAGGTTGGTCACCAGTGGAGTGCCCCAGGGATCTGTTCTGAGACCCTTGCTGTTTGTGATTTTTATAAATGACCTGGATGAGGGAGTGGAGGGATGGATTGGTAAGTAAGCCAATGATACGAAGGTCGGAAGTATTGTGGATAGTTTGGAGGGATGTCAGAAGTTGCAGCATGACATAGATAGGATGCAAGACTGGACAGAGAAGTGGCAGATGGACTTCAACCCAGATAAATGTGTGGTGGTACATTTTGGCAGGTCAAATGGGATGAAGGAATATAATATTAAGGGTAAGACTCTTAGCAGTGTGGAAGATCAGAAAGATCTTGGGGTCGAGGTTCATAGGACTCTCAAATCGGCTTCGCAGATAGAGAATGTTGTTAAGAAGGCATATGGTGTACTGGCCTTCATCAATCGAGGAATAGGAGTCGGGAGATAATGCTGCAGCTGTATAAGACCCTGGTCAGACCCCAGTTGGAGTACTGTGCTCAGTTCTGGTCGCCTCATTTCAGGAAGCACGTGGAAGCCATTGAAAGGGTGCAGAGGAGATTTACAAGGATGTTACCTGGATTGGGTGGTATGCCTTATGAGGATAGATTGAGAGAGCTCAATCTTTTCTCCTTAGAGAGGCGAAGGATGAGAGGGGACCTGATAGAGATATATAAGATGATGACAGGTATTGACTGAGTGGACAGTCAGAAGCTTTTTCCCAGGGCTGAAATGGTTGCCACAAGAGAACACAGGTTTAAGGTGCTGGGGAGTAGATACAGAGAAGACGTCAGGGGTATGTTTTTCACTCAGAGAGTGGTGGGTGAGTGGAATCAGCTACCGTCGATGGTGGTGGAGACAAATTCGTTAGGGTCTTTTAAGAGTACATGGGACTTAATAGGATTGAGGGTTATAGGTAAGCCTAGTAGGTAGAGATAAGATCGGCGCAATTTGTGGGCTGAAGGGCCTGTTTGTGCTGTCATTTTTCTATGATTCTATGATGCTACCAGAACTTGATGGATTGAGTTATAAGGAGAGGCTGAATAGACTGGGACTTTTTTCTCTGGAGCGTAGGAGGCTGAGGGGTAATCTTATAGAGGTCTGTAAAATAATGAGGAGCACAGGTCAGCAAGGAAGTCAATATGTTTTCCCAAAGGTAGGGGAGTCTAAAACTAGAGGGCATAGGTTTAAGGTGAGACGGGAGAGATACAAAAGTGTCCAGAGGGGCAATTTTTTTCATACAGAGGGTGGTGAGTGTCTGGAACAAGCTGCCAGAGGTAGTAGTAGAGGCGGGTACAATTCTGTCTTTTAAAAAGCATTTAGACAGTTACATGGGTATCATGAGTATAGAGGGATGTGGGCCAAATGCCGGCAATTGGGACTAGCTCATAGGTTTAAAAAAATAGCGGCATGGACAAGTTGGATCGAAGGGCCTGTTTTCATGCTGTAAACCTCTGTGACTCTATGACTCTGTGACTCTATAGATGACCCCATAGTTGTGAATTATCTGTATGCGATTCTCCCCCCACAGAGATGACTATGGCCCATATATATAACTATACATAGAGGCACAGAATGTCGTGCTGCGCGATAGAGGTCGTTTGACCCTCTGGCCCTGGCTGGTCTTGCAGTGGCCAGATATTTCATTCCGCCTCCTCCTCAGCAGCTGCTACAAAGATTGCCATCACTATTGCTGCCAATCCAAAATCCATACTAGCACTTCAAGGGGAGAGGTGGGGGGAGGGGGAGAAGGTGACAGAGAGAGAGAGAGAACCAGTTAGCAAGATTATTCATTCCAGGCCCCTCATCCCCTCTCACCAATAAGTGTCTTCATGAGCCTGGACACTAACAACTGACACCATCCAGCTGTCATCCATGTACCACCTCAATGGGTTGTCTACCATTGACACATCCTTGCCATGGCAGGCACAGCAAGCATAAAGGTGGATGTGAGGGGTCCCCATTGCAAACTCTTGAGGTATATGTATGCGTGCACCCACCTGGATGTCTGGTGCATTGCCTTCCAGGTATGTGTTGCAGTTCAGATAGGGACAGGGCAGCTGTGTGACTATCACGGGATGGGTTCCCATTGAGGTAACACTCTAGAATCCGTGCAGTGTGAGGAGCCCCGTTAACACCTGCAGAGCTCCTTTGATTGGGGAAATTGCTGACAGAACTTGTTACTGTTAGTGAGGCCTGGATGTGAAGTCTGGAGTCAGCCGCAGGGCCTATCCAGCTGATGGATAGTAGGGCAACCAGAGTGATATTCGTGGGGTTGGTAGACAATCTCATACAAAATCCCTTGGGATTGGTCCGCAGCCTAGGGAATAGGTGCCCCAAGCCAGTGGTAACCTGGACCTGAAGACCCCCTGACGGACACAAGCCTCCCCCAAACCCCAACACCCATGCAAATTCCCTTCACTCCACCCTGCAATATGGCAGCTGCTGAGAAATCCCCTGCTGCACTCATCTCCTCACTCTCCTTCATTACTGCTGGGCCTGGCTTAGATTTTTATAGAGCAGCTGTGATTCACACTGGTGCGACATCACACCGGAGCAGGGGGAAGTGTACGGGAGGGAGGGAGATGGCTGTGCCAAACTCACTAATGATAGGACTTGTTGGCCATGGAAGGGGCCTTCATAATACGGTTCAACGGGCTGATAATCAGCTCAAGAATTCTTCCACTGCTTGCCAACAATCCCCCAAAGAGATAAACAATGTGAATGTGAGGAGGGAACCGAGTGTAGGGTGTCGAAATTTGCTGATGACACCAAGATTGGGGGAAAGGCAAATTGTGCGGAGGGTGTGGAGAGTCTGCAGAAGGATCTAGATAGGCTGGGTGAATGGGCCAGGAAATGGCAAATGGAATTTAATGTTGGCAAGTGTGAGGTGGTCCACTTTGGTAGGAAGAATGGTAGGAAGGACTATTACTTACGTGGCGAAAAACTGCAGCAGGCGACGGTGCAGAGGGACCTCGGGGTCCTTGTGCATGAGTCGCAAAAACCCAGCCTGCAGGTGCAGCAGGTGGTCAGGAAGGCGAATGGGATGCTGGCCTTCATAGCGAGGGGGATTGAATATAAAAGTAGGGAGGTCTTGCTGCAGCTGTATAGGGCATTGGTGAGGCCGCAGCTGGAGTACTGTGTGCAGTTTTGGGCGCCGCACCTGCGCAAGGATATTTTGGCCTTGGAGGGAGTGCAGAGGAGGTTTACTAGGCTGATACCGGAGTTGAGGGGGTTGAGCTATGAGGAGAGGCTGAATAAACTAGGCTTGTACTCGTTGGAGTTTAGAAGAATGAGGGGAGATCTCATTGAGACGTATAAGATGATGAATGGGATGGATAGGATAGAGGTGGAAAGACTCTTCCCGCTCAAAAAAGACAGTAGGACTAGGGGGCACAGCCTCAAGATAAAGGGGGGGCAGTTCAGAACGGAGTTGAGGAGGAACTTCTTCACTCAAAGGGTGGTGAATCTCTGGAATTCTCTGCCCGTTGAAGTGGTGGAGGCTGCCTCGCTAAATATTTTTAAGAAGCGGGTTGATGGGTTTTTGATAAGAGAGGGGATTAAGGGTTATGGGGAGAGGGCGGGAAAGTGGAACTGAGCCACGACAGATCAGCCATGATCTTATTGAATGGCGGGGCAGGCTCGAAGGGCCAGATGGCCTACTCCTGCTCCTATTTCTTATGTTCTTATGTTCTTATATACTTAGAAAACACTCATTTACACTCTTGACCTGAATCTTGTACATGGTGGAGATGTATTGAGGCTTCAGCATTTGATCCAGTGATTATAGAGTACCTAATTTCTACAGCTCTGTAGAAGGGTCACATGCACTTGAAATGTTAACTGTGTTTCTCTCTCCACAGATGCTGCCAAACCTGCTGGGTTTATCCAGCATTTTCTGTTTCTTTTCCTGTTGGCATAGCTGGTTTGTTTATGTTTCTCAGCTACGGTGACTGCCAAATTGCTGGTGCTGGTATGTGGAGATTTGACAGCGACAGTGCTGTTGTCTGTGTGGGCTGGGTTTTTGCTAATTTTCATCTCATCACACACTTCCCTTAAGAATAATAGAAAGGCTAGCAGCCGGTGAAGTGAATACTCCTGCCGTGGGTGCTTCTACCAGCCCTCTACACTGAGGAAGGTCAGCCTGATACACTGAGAGGATTTGATTGGTTTCTGGACCTTGAGGAAAAGGAAATGGGGTGACGCCCCATTTCAGAATCCTACTGTATACTAACACACAATTCAAGGTAGAGCCTAGGTTTCCATTCAATGCCAAGATTTTCCAGTCCCTCCTGCACTGGAAATCAACATGGGTGGAATGGATAATTTGACAGATCAACCAAAGATTGGTTTACTTTGGGAAGGGTCGCAGAACCAGAAAATCCCAGCCTACATAACTACCTGGAAGTGGGATTGAATCAAACACCTTCTGATTCAGAGGTGCAAATGCTATTACTAAGAAAAAAAACATAAAGATGGTCATTGCCTGACACTTGTCAGTGAATTCCTGAATGTTAGCCAGAAATAAGCACAAGCTGGCCTAGCATACTTCATGAATCAAGGGGCTTCAAATGCTGACGAAAATGGTGGAGTTGTGAAAAAAGCAGCCCCAGATCTATTGACGGAGAGGCCATCATTCACAAAAAGGCTGAAGGCATTTCAGTCTGGGATGCTTCCCTGAGGAATTCTTGCAGTGATGCCTGGGAGTTGAAATACCTGGTCTCTGACAACCACAACTGTCAGTCTTTGTGTCATGTATCACTCCAACCACTGTGGTTTTCTCCCTGCTTTTGATTGGCCTCAGGTTTGCCGGGGTCATTTGGTCTCGAACTTGGATAGAGTGCCCCTTGATATAAACAGCAAGTTCACACAACTCCCCTTTGTGTGTCAGAGAAAGAGGAGCTTTTGGAAAATATAAATTCTCTCATTAAATCAATGCAATCAACAGTCCAACAATTGATTACACTTCTTTAAGAGGCAAGGTCATTTAAAATTTAAATAATTCCCATGTACCTCAGCAATGCTGAAAATCAGCAACATTTTGACACTTTTGTTTACGTTTACTATGGCAGCTGCAGTAGAAAGGGTGATGTATGATATCAGTTGAAATCAGCTTGACCATTTTTGCATTTCTTGTCACTCCTGTCGAAAAATAAAATCTAAGAAATAACTGTTTCACTCACTCTTCCAACTTCTTTATTAGGAAAAGTACGAAAAGCATAAGCTCCAATGTATGAAAAATGCTTCCAGTGACACTGCTCCCAAACCCGTGACCCCTTCAAGCTAGAAAGACAAGGGCAGCAGCTGCATCATCAAATTAAGTACCCATCCTAGTAACACACTATCCTGGCCTGGACATACATATATATTGCTGTTCTTTCATCATTACTGGGTCAAAATCCTAGAACTCCTTCCAAACAGCACTGTAGGAGTGGCTTCACCAAACAAATTGCAGCAGTTCAAGAAGATGGCACACAGCCATGGACAATAAATACAACCTTTGCTATGACAGACACACCCTGAGAATACATTTGAAAAGACACTGTCTGTCGCTTTGTATTCAGAACAGAACCAGTTTTCCCATACTGTTGGCTATACTACGAGTATATCAATGCCAGATTAAAGGCCCCACGAGGCTACTAAGTGTCAGTATATTTATTCTCAGAATCAATGTGAGTTAAGATGACCAAAAGTAAAGGAAGAGGAGTAAATTTTAATCACAATGAGCAATACGGATTTCTGCAAATATATCCATGAAAAGAGTACAGTGAGACCTGGACTTTCACAGGTAGAGAGAGTCTCCACCTTAGACAAAATAGTGCCAAGGATCCAATTCCGGAAGTCCCACCCCTCAACACAGCACCCAGGTGCGGGGTGGAGGGGGTGAGGTTGTGGAGACAGAGGGTGGAATGGGAGTGAGTTGCACTTCTCACATCCGTGGTTCACAGAGGCAACTGCACATATAAAAGAGTAGCTGCCTTCAGACAGATCCTAAACACAACTTGTGGACTTTACACATCTCAAGAGAAGGTCTAAACTTACTAAAATTCTTCAGAGAGGTGGGGTGCTCTTTTTTAGAGTAAGACACCCTCTGGAGAAGCCCAGGAACATCTTTGGGAGAGGTAAGATAGTGTTTTGGAGAGGAAATCAGCCCTTGGGAGGCATGCCTTATGAAGATAGGTTGAGGGAGCTAGGTCTCTTCTCCCTGGAGAGATGAAGGTTGAGATGTGACCTGATAGAGGTTTATAAAATGTTGAGAGGAATAGATAGGGTGGATTCTCAGAGGCTATTTCCCAGGGCTGGAATGGTCACTACGAGAGGACACAGGTTTAAGGTGCTGGGAAGCAAGTACAGAGGAGATGTTAGGGATAAGTTTTTCACTCAGAGGGTGGTGAGTGAGTGGAATCGACTGCCATCGGTGGTGGTAGGGGCGAACTCGCTGGGGTCTTTTAAAAGACTTCTGAATGAGTATATGGGATCTAACGGGATTGGAAGTTACAGATGGTTCTATGGCTTGATAGGTATAGATGTGATCGGCGCAACTTGTGGGCCGAAGGGCCTGTTTGTGCTGTAGTGTTCTATGTTCTTTGGGAGAGGTTTCGGATTGTTAACAGTAGGGAAGATGTGTAAAAAGTAAATAAATTAATTGGAGGTATCAAATTCATTGCAATTGCCAAGCTGTTAAGGGGATTGTCAATCCATCAAAGTACTTAAATCTCCCAGAGATTAAATTTAAGCATCTGCAGTTTAAATTTGCTATTTCTGTTTGTTGACTAAAGCTTGGTGATTATCATTATTGGATTAGTGCTACTAACTGATTTCACAACCTATCATTATTACAATGCAGTGACCATAAGTTCACTGTTTAGAACCATAAAATCATAGTATCCTACAGTGCAGAAGGAGACCATTTGGCCCACTGAATCTGCATGACCACAATCGCACCCAGGCTCAAATGCCATGTATTTACCCTAGCTAATTCCCTGGCATTAATGGACAATTTTAGCATTGTCAATCCACCTAACCCATGCACCTTTGGACTGTGGGAGGAAACTGGAGCACCCAGAGGAAATCCACACAGCCACAGAGAGAATGTGCAGACTCCATACAATGACCCGAACCCAGGGCCCTGGCACTGTGAGGCAGCAGTGCTAACAACTGTGCCATCATGCCACCCAGTTTGATTGATAGTTCTAGGTGGTTATAAAGTCTTTGATATGGGGGCTATAATTACAAATGCTTGTTTTTATAAGGAATTGAATCGTTGAAGGAATTCAAATGTAGTGAATGAGTTTCTTTAATATAGAGAAGTCATCAGTAGATGACTTTAGTGGATGAATTTTATAGGCCTGTTGTGGGTGAGGGTAGAGCCAGGAAATGGGGTGAGCCATTCAAACTTTGGCGGGCTGAAAGATCCCATTGATGGGAGGGGTCATAAAATCACACTTAGAAGTTCATTTTATTTCATCTCAGCATGTGTCCTGAGGCCCATAGCGGGTACTGAGTGAGTTGGTACTGAGTGCATTAGGGCAAAGTATTGCAGTGGGCAGAATGGGTTGACACTAAGTTGGTACAGGAGCTATAAGGGGGCATGGGGTACATGGAGGGTCATAGCTTTGGAAGGAAGGTATGAGAGGACAAGGGGTGTTGGAGGAATAAAGTAGCATGTAGGATATGAGGGGCATTGCGATCAAGTGGTGGCATGAGGTGTTCTGAAGAATATGAGGGATCGTAGAGATAGGAGGCATGAAGTGGCATGAGTTGGCATGGATGGGACATGTGGGGGAGGGGGTGTGGAGGTATGAGGACTGAGCAATGGAGGGTTTACAGTTCCCGGGGCACCAACGCCAGCCTTTTGGACAACCGTCCCACACATCACACAGCATGTGTGGCTGTTTCTGAACTCCTCCTGAGGTTTGGTGGGTCTGACTTCAGTTAGCATCTGTGTGTTGGAAGAAAAATTGGACCATCCGTGGCAATTTCTCCTGTAACGGGTTTTGCATACTTGACCAGTGAGTCAAAATTCAGCCTTAATGTCAGGTAGAAACCCTGAGAGAGAAGATATTGTATTACGGGAGAACAGGTGGGAATTGGTTGGGAACCTTAAGTTTTTGAAAACAAAATGATATAGGGGAAGAGGTAGATCATAAGTTGGCCACAAAGGAAAAGAAAGGTATTTTAATAATGGGAAATAATTAAGTATGTTTGCTAAATTAAGAGGAAACAAAGTTCTGGGAGGTGAAAAGCCACAGGTCCCAGAAAGGATTTTCCATGATTTTACACATCAACTTTCAATGGAGAAGGTTTGGTGTTTCACAACTTCAAAAGGGAGACAGAGTGAATTAAAGGTCAATTAGATTATCATCAGTAGATATTTTCAATCTTGAATTAAAGATAAATTACAACATATCCCTATGTTAAGGCAAGTTATGCAGCTCCACACAAACTTTCACAGAGCATTTGAATTTTCAGAGATATAGCTTAGAGGTAGAGCCTTGTACTACAGAGCAAGACATCCATAGTTCAAATCTAAAGACCACCCTTTGGTGGCTGGTTGCTGTGTGTCCTTCATCACAATAATGAGTTTGATTCAATATTCTCAAGGAAGCCTACCCAATGATTTGCAAGTTAATTTTGGCACGGCACAATGGTTAGCACTGCTGCCTCACAGCGCCAAGGTCCCAGGTTCAATTCCATCCTTGGGTGACTGTCTGTGTCTAGTCTGCATATTTTCTCTGTATCTGTGTGGGTTTCCTCCAGGTGCTCCAATTTCCTCCCACCATCCAGAAATGTGCAGATTAGGTGGATTGGCAATGCAAAATTGCTGCTTAGTTTTCCAAGATATGTAAATTAGGGGGAGTAGATGTGTGACGTTACAGGGTGGGGCATGGGCCTGGATAAGATGCTCTTTGGAGAGTCAGTGCAGACCCGATGAACCGATTGACCTCCTTTTGTACTCTCGGGATTCTATAGTTCAAGTTAACATGGATTTCAAAAAGAAAGGTCGCACTTGACAAACCTAATCAAGTTCATTGAGGAGAGTGGATGGGGAAAATGCACTGAATGTGCTATACATGGACTTTCAGAAAGCTTTGGTAATGTGCTATACAGGGACTCGTGGATAAGGTTAAGGAGTATGAGTAGAAAATAGAAATAAAAACAGAGTCAGAGTTCAGGAAGCTTTTCAGAGTGGTCAGAAATAGGTACCTGTTTGAAATCTTTCTCCATTACAATGTTTCACTCATTTAGATATAAAGAGAATGATGTCCTAACTTGCAGAAATACTAGAGTTAGAGAAACAGGAAATCATTATAAAGACCAAGAAGTTAAGTTTAAATCATCTGTTGGAATCCAAGGTCTATTTTTATATTTTTGAACATAATAAATATATAAAGTAATAAATCTACTTTGAATAGGAAAAGATTGTGGATGAATAAAAGAAAACAGATTTGGGCATTTATGTTCACAGGCATTAAAAGCAGTCCCTTACGTGGACATGGCCATAAAAAAGCTCATGGAATTTCAATTTATTGCAAGAGGTGGAGAATATAAAAGTCAAAAATAATGTTGAATCTATATAAAACATTAGTAATACCACATCTGGAATATTGTGTAGTTTTGGCATCCATACTATAGAAAGTATATTAAGCCAATTGAGAGAGTCCAGCACAGATTCACCAGAATGTTGCCTTATTTAAGGAGACACATTTCTAATGATCCATTTTATTGTCCTTTTCTGAAAACTCAGAAGTGAATTGCACTTTGTGATTTTCTTTGGTGTCAGCCATGACTTAGATATGCTGTTGTATTTCTGAGTCAATAGTTTGCGGATTTAAGACCTACAATAGAAATTTAAGCCGATAAATCCACTTCAGTTGCCATATTAAGGGAGTGCTGCACTGTCAAAGGTTATGTTACCTTTCAAATGAGACATAAAATTGAGGCCCTGTCCTGTTTTCCCTCTTGGGTGGACATAAAATATCCCCTATAAAATAATTGGGGTGGCATGGTGGCACAGTGGGAGTACTGCTATATCGGGCGGGATGGGGTTGGTCTGAACCGTGCTGGGACCAGAGTGCTGGCGAATCGAGTAAAGAGGACTGTAGACAGGGCTTTAAACTAATTAGGGGGGGGGAGGGTGCGAGGGTAGGTGACCTTACGAGGTCTAAAGTTAAGGAGAGTGTACATGTAAGGGAAGAGGCCGAGGATGTCCCAATAATAGAGGGAGTAGGGGGCGTGAGTATAGTTTGTGGCGTTGTGGCAAATAGGGTCCAGGTGAAGGCTGGGATGAAAGCACTTTATCTGAATGCACGAAGCATTCGGAATAAAGTGGATGAGCTGATGGCGCAGATCGACACAAATGGATACGATCTGGTGGCCATTACAGAGACGTGGCTGCGGGGTGACAGGGACTGGGAGCTGAATGTACAGGGCTATCAAGTGTTTAGGAAGGATAGGCAGGAGGGAAAAGGGGGGAGCGTAGCTCTGCTGATTAAGGATAGCATCACGGTGGTAGCAAGGGATGATATTGGAGCCAAGGAGCAGAGGGTGGAATCGTTGTGGGTGGAGATTAGGAACAGCAAAGGGAGGAAGACGCTGGTGGATGTCGTCTATAGGCCCCCGAATAATGATCTGGAGATGGGGCGGGCTGTTAACGCGCAAATAAGTGCGGCGTGCAGGAATGGGACGGCCATAGTTATGGGGGATTTCAATCTGCATATTGATTGGTCGACCCATGTTGGACGTGGGGGGCTCGAGGAAGAGTTCTTGGAATGCTGCCGGGATAGTTTCCTCGAACAGTGTGTGTTGGAGCCGACGAGGGAGCGAGCTATCTTCGATCTGGTACTATGTAATGAAGCGGGTAGAATTAGGGACCTTGTGGTGAAGGATCCTCTTGGGGAGAGTGATCATTGTATGGTGGAGTTTCTGGTGCAGATGGAGGAGGAGAAAGTGGGTTCCCGGACACGCGTCCTTTGTTTGAATAGAGGGGAATACAGTAGGATGAGAGAAGAATTGGCGAATGTGGACTGGGAGAGCGCGTTGGAGGGAGGGTCTGTTGAGGAGCAGTGGAGGATCTTTAAGGAGATCTTTCTTGGTGCTCAACAGAAATTTATTCCGATGGTCAAAAAGGATAGTGGGAGGAGAGGTAATAAGCCGTGGATAACGAAGGAGGTGAAGGAAAGTGTTAAACTAAAAGCGGAGGAATTTAGAGTAGCTAAGAGTAGTGGGCGAGAAGATGATTGGGAGAGGTTTAAATGTCAACAAAGATTGACAAAGAAGTTGATAAAAAAGGGTAGGAGAAACTATGAAGCTGGGCTAGCGCTTAATATAAAAAAGGATAGCAAGAGTTTTTATAAATATATAAAAAGGAAGAGGCTGGCTAGGGTGAATGTTGGTCCTTTAGAGGATGAGAAAGGGGACCTAGTGGTAGGGGATGGGGATATGGCTAAGATATTGAATAACTTTTTTGTTTCTGTCTTCACGGAGGAGGACGTGAATAATTTGCCGGGTGTTAGCGATGGAAAGGTGGTAGGACTGGAGGGTCTTAATGACATTACTGTTACTAGAAAGGCGGTGCTCGACAGACTGGAGGGGCTGATTGTGGACAAGTCCCCAGGACCGGATGGAATGCATCCGAGGGTTCTGAAAGAAATGGCGGAGTTGATAGTGGATGCCTTGGTGGTTATTTTCCAAACGTCGCTGGATTCCGGGGAAGTGCCGGATGATTGGAAAACGGCTAATGTTACGCCGTTGTTTAAGAAGGGTGCCAGGCAAAAGGCGGGGAATTATAGGCCGGTTAGTTTAACGTCTGTTGTACGTAAAATGTTAGAATCTGTCATTAAGGAGGAAATTGCGAGGCATCTTGAAGGGAATTGCTTGATAGAGCAGACGCAGCACGGTTTCATTAAAGGGAAGTCGTGTCTGACAAATTTACTGGAGTTCTATGAGGATGTGTCTAGGGCGGTGGATAGAGGAGAGCCGGTAGATGTGGTCTTTCTAGATTTTCAGAAAGCGTTTGACAAAGTGCCTCACAAGAGGTTATTGCAGAAGGTCGAGGGACATGGAGTTGGGGGTAGGGTGTTAGCGTGGATAGAGGATTGGTTGTCAAATAGGAGGCAGAGAGTGGGGGTCAACGGGTGCTATTTGGATTGGCGGATGGTGACTAGTGGGGTGCCCCAGGGGTCAGTGCTGGGGCCTCAGCTTTTTACCATTTATATAGATGATCTGGAGGAGGGAACCGAGTGTAGAGTGTCGAAATTTGCTGATGACACCAAGATTGGGGGAACGGCAAATTGTGCGGAGGGTGTGGAGAGTCTGCAGAAGGATCTAGATAGGCTGGGCGAATGGGCCAGGAAATGGCAAATGGAATTTAATGTTGGCAAGTGTGAGGTGGTCCACTTTGGTAGGAAGAATGGTAGGAAGGACTATTACTTACGGGGCGAAAAACTGCAGCAGGCGACGGTGCAGAGGGACCTCGGGGTCCTTGTGCATGAGTCGCAAAAACCCAGCTTGCAGGTGCAGCAGGTGGTCAGGAAGGCGAATGGGATGCTGGCCTTCATAGCGAAGGGGATTGAATATAAAAGTAGGGAGGTCTTGCTGCAGCTGTATAGGGCATTGGTGAGGCCGCAACTGGAGTACTGTGTGCATTTTTGGGCGCCACACCTGCGCAAAGATATTTTGGCCTTGGAGGGAGTGCAGAGGAGGTTTACTAGGCTGATACCGGAGTTGAGGGGGTTGAGCTATGAGGAGAGGCTGAATAAACTGGGCTTGTACTCGTTAGAGTTTAGAAGAATGAGAGGAGATCTCATTGAGACGTATAAGATGATGAATGGGATGGATAGGATAGAGGTGGAAAGACTCTTCCCGCTCAAAAAAGACAATAGGACTAGGGGGCACAGCCTCAAGATAAAAGGGGGGCGGTTTAGAACGGAGTTGAGGAGGAACTTCTTCACTCAAAGGGTGGTGAATCTCTGGAATTCTCTGCCCGTTGAAGTGGTGGAGGCTGCCTCGCTAAATATTTTTAAGACGCGGGTTGATGGGTTTTTGATAGGAGAGGGGATTAAGGGTTATGGGGAGAGGGCGGGAAAGTGGAACTGAGCAGCGACAGATCAGCCATGATTTTATTGAATGGCGGGGCAGGCTCGAAGGGCTGGATGGCCTACTCCTGCTCCTATTTCTTATGTTCTTATGCTGCCTCAGCACCAGCAACCTGGGTTCGATTCCTGGCTTGGGTCACTCTCTGTGCACAGTCTGCCTATTCTCCCCATGTCTGCGTGGGTTTCCTCCAGAGTCTCCGGTTTCCTCTCACAGTCTGGCTCACTGCATTGATCAAGCTAAATTCTCTCTCATTGTTTCCAAACAGGCACCGGAATGTGGCAATTAGAGAATTTTTGAAGCAACTTGCCTACTTATGACACAAATAAATAAACTTTAAAAGTTTAATGTCCCATAGTATGTTTTGAAGAAGAGCAGGGAAGTTCGCCATCATGTCCTGCCCAATATTTATACCTTTAGTCAATATCACAAAAACAGACTATCTGGTCAATATTTACCTCTGTCACTGAAGGTGGTTGGAGGTAATGTTTTTATCTTGCTTGCGTCTAATGTTTCCATTTGTTAATCTGTTTTTCCATAAACAATGGGTGGAATTTTTCCTAAATGTGGCTCAGGGTGATAGTGTTTAGCCTGCTGTCTGTGATGGCGGATTTTCACGCCAAATTATCCGTAAGTTAGGCAAAAGTAATTTGAGCCACAAGATTCATACTGCACTTGATGGCCAGCAGCCTCTATTTTACCTCATCTACCATCACTTCAGTGCATTAATGATGTGGACACTACATTTACAGGTTGCCCCAGCATTCAACAGCCACCTCTTCTTGGTCCACAGTAACGAATGGCTAGAAGGAAGACTATCCACAGGATCTCTGATGTTTCTCTTGTGAGACAGTTCAATGTGATGTTCTGTACCCGTATTCAGGGCCACCAACCCAGCATGGGAGGCAGCGGCAGTGTTGGTCAGAGCCAAAGTCCTGCATCCCTTCCCAGAAAAGTATGAGTGATGTCCTCCGTTCTGCTAGCGTAAGTTACTCCTTCCATCACTCACAGCTCACACACTCATGTGCCCATCACATTTCCACAAGGAGCTCACTCACTGCCAGCTCACTATCCCACATACATTTTTATCTTCCCTGTGGGTTGTCTCCTTATCATTTCCCCTCTCCAACTCACCATCCACACATGCCAGGTATCCTTACCATCTACCCTGGCATGAATCTTGCTTACACTCTCTCCATCTGCTTTCAACTGATTTCAGGCAGGTCAAGTTGGCTTACAGTAAAAGGGAGAGATCCCAGATGGGAGGGGGGGGTGGGCCTGACCTTAAAGTCGTCACCAAATTCAAGGAGCCCTCCGGCTGGCCAGAGAGGAACTTGATCATTCCTGAAATGACAGTGTGATAGGCGGTGATAAACCAAGTTTGGATCCAGCACAGCATCATCCATCACATAAAACTGATGTGAGTCATGTTTCCTGTATTTGAGGCCCCTGCCAGGCACTAATGAAATCTGCTTTCTCTCACATCAGGGGAACAGCAAAGGGCCTCCACCAGCCAGGTCCAAGAAAGCTCTGACAACAGATCAAAGGATTTCTGGGATGTGGAGTTAGGAGAACAAGATGTGTAGCGTAGGTAGATTGGCCATGGTAAATGCTTGTGGAGCTGGCTTCAGGTAGGACACTAGTGTTTGTTTGATTGTTCCCCCCATTGAATCTCGAGGATGAAGCAGAGGCTTCTTGAATTTCTATGGTACTCTTGTGTGTCACTAATACACAGACCAACTCACAATGCAATACATGGGTATGGTGGTGACAATTGTTCTGTAGTCTAGGACTTTTGTTCATTTGACTTTTCTGTTGTCATAGATTGTCTAAAACTGAGCTCCGCAGCTGGATCCAATGTTGGATCCCCTTGTCAATGGTGACCTTTTGAGAGAGGTGGTTGCCAGGTTATGGGAAGTGTCTAACATATTCCTGATTCTCTCCCTCAACATATATGAGAGGTGGAATATTTGACTGACCAGTGGGCTGCTATATAATCTTTCTTGGAACTGGCTGGTGGAGGCCCTGGGCTGCTCTCTTAATTGACCTAAGAGAGACTAGCAGAAGTGTTCCCTTAAAGCAATGAACTCTGCTGTCAGTGTTAAGTTGTCTGGGGCAGCTGACAGAATCCTGAATGGGCTTGCTACTAATGTTTTTTCCTGAATGGGTTTGTGGAAATTATTGTGTCCTGAAAAATCCAGCTGGTGGAGTTTTTAAACAATCCATTAACACTGGGAGATAGGGGCAAGTTGAGTTTTTTTTTAATGTCTTATTTGGAATGTTGTTGATTGTTTTAAAGTGTTGTGATGTGTCTCAGCAACTGTGATGCACTTTGTCACCGCTGCCAAAATGTGAGCAGAGTTTTCAGAGCAGGTTGTCTGGGTGGCCTGAAGCCTCCTCAGTGAGATGGAAGCCCTTAATAAGAAGATTGATTTTTCTCTTTCATATGGTTGGAGCTTCAATCAGGCAAGAAGAAGTCTCAAGGAATAGCTGAAAAATTGTAGTAACATCAACACAGTGTGCTGGAGGTCAGCACTTTACTGCTTGCCCCTTTCACTTTTTCACTTCTGTTTTTGGAAGCTTTATGCATGCAAATTGGTTGCTATGTTTTCTTCCCGACTACACTTCAAAGGTACTTCATTGACTGTAAAGTGCTTTGGGATGTCCTGATGTTATGACAGCGGTTGTAAAACTACTAGTTCTTTCTATATTTTCTATTTACAATGGCCCACAGCCATACGGGAATATGCCACGTACCAAAGCCTCGAGTGTTACTATTTTTAGTCATGGGTTATGACAAACATCTCTCAGGCACTACATTTACATAAAGGAGACACTTGATATTGCTTATATATTCATTTATTCCCAGTTAGTCTTTTGATACACAAATTCCTCTGTATTCCAAGCAGATTGTGTACTTGGGGCTCTGATTTCTTTGAACCATAAAATTTCTACAATGCAGAAGTGGACCATTCATCCGGTCAAATCTACACCAACTCTCCAACAGAGCATTCCACCTAACCCTAACCCTGCAACATATTTACCCTGCCAATTTCCCCTAATCTACACATCCTGGGATACTAAGGGATAATTCAGCATGTCAATCAACCTAACTTGCACATCCTTGGCCTGTGGGAGGAAATCAGAGCGCCCGGAGGAAACCCACGCAGTCACAGTTTAGAGTGCATGGGAGGCTGAAATTGAATACATGTCCCTGATGCTATGAGACAATAATGCTAACCACTATGCCATCATTGGCTCATACATGTGTGAATTTATTGAGGCTAATATTTCCACTTGTACAACCAGGGCAACAGGGTAAAATGATTTTTGTCTATGTCCCACTCCTGTGTTGATTATGATGGAGTTTGAATTTAAATAGGAGATAATATTTCCAATCTATATTGCATATTTATATACAATTATATTTATGTGTATATATATAAATATATATATAATATATATTCAGCACTGTATAGAATGCTGTAAAAAAAAGCCAGCCAGGTTCCTTAAGCTTTCAGAGCTAAACCTCATTCAAGTACAGGAGCAGAAATTATTAATTCAAAATTCAAACCGTACAAGTATGTTCATCTACCCACAAATGCAAAAACGGCACACACAAAATCCCCCCCAGCATGCAAAGAAAAAGCAAAACTCTGCAGAGAATCAGATATTGAGAGGAATTTTCAGAAAAAATGGCAATGTGTCAGGTTTTGACTGAAAACCGATGTGTTTTTCTCCAGAAACAGAGCCAAGTTTTCACTTCAGATCTTCAGACGCTTTGTCAAAAAATGCAGGGGTGTGTTTGGCACCATAACTCTACCAGGGTGCCAGGAGTTAGTGCCTGGCCATGTCCCTCACCACCTGAGGGGTATACTGAGCTCCGAGTCCTTAGCATGATCATCATGACTGGTTTCCACCAGGAGTGATTCCCACAAGCATTACATGATACCAGTAGGGCGGAACATCTGATGACCCCAGAAGCAACTTGGAGGTGTTGGTGTTTAAGAAGGGAAGTGAGGACTAGAAGCAAGATGGGCATAGGCCATTTTCCCAATTCAGTGATGAGTACTGGATGTGCTGCTGGGGTGAAGAGGAGTCAGTGGAAGATATTATCCACCCAAATATGCCAAGACCAAGTAGACATGATTGGAGGTTGCCAAAGCAACATTTGAAGCAATGTACTACGCTCCTGTGCACAATGCATGAAACAATTTAATGACCAGGATTATGTACAGACAGCTAATCAGTTGATTTGGCTTCATAATGCATTGTCAATTTCATTGGCTTTTACCCTTCATCTGCCCCACATCTACCTACTCAATGGGTGGCACTTCTGTCTCACAGCTCAGGGACCTGGGTTCAATTCCAGATTTGAGTGACTGAGTGGAGTTTGCACATTCTCCCTGTGTCTGCATGGGTTTTCTCCAGTTGCTCCAGTTTCCTCCCACAGTCCAAAGATGTGTGGTTTAGCTGGATTAGTAGGGTAAATATGTAGGGTTACGAGAATAGGGTCTAGGTAAAATGCTCTGTCAGAGTGTCGGTGTAGGTCCAATGGGCCAAATGGTCAATGTAGGAGGGAAATAAAATGAGTGGAGCCTTGGAGACTGTGTTGAACTTCACGAAAATTTTACATTCCACATCCATATGGGAGAGCTGGACTCCAGCCTGAAATCTCAGATTGCTTGCTAGTCCTTTTCTGCCCCTGGTAGATTTTGTACAGGTTAATATACTTTTTTGAGTTGCAAGTTACATTAGCATATTAATTCCTTGAGTTGGATATAAGATGGTTCTTTTAATCTGATTATACAGACTCATTGTTCAGTGCAACATTGTTAATTAGTTCACTGGAAGTTTCTGTTTTAATTATAATGCCAAAGTGTTACATTTGCCCAACCAGTTTACATTGATGTGTAAACTACTGACATGTACACTGATGTGCAAATCTCTGCTAGGTGATCATGTTTTACAGAAGACTATGCCCTTTCTAGACTATATGGAGCCTTGCTGACTTAATGCCAGTTCTCCCATTGTCGTGATAATTCAGAACAATCTCCTACACATCAGAAGTTGATAGCATTCGTTAATCATTATCTGTCGGCAGAGCAGGCCTCTAGCTGTCTGCATTAACTCTTTCCTTCTCTCTGGTTGAGGCCTGACTCTCTGGGCTTGCTCTATATAGCTCTGCATGTATTATACTGAAATTAAATAAGACATGAATGGACATATGAATTAAAATATAAAATACATAATCCCTGATATTGCCCTACAACAGCCACTTTATGCACAGCAGGGATTCTGTGATTCTGTGGTAAATCCTCTGGCATTTGTTTTTCATTTACCATCCCTTATAATGCACATGTTCATGTACAAATTCACACATTATTTTCATACACATATCCTTACATGTTTTAAATACATATCTTTGCACACACAAATTCACAATGCACTCATGCTGGTCTATTTTTTTTCCACAGTTAACGCTGCCTTTTCCTTCCTGGTCATTGGCTATTTCCTGACTCTAAGGGCACGAATTTAACTCATTTAAAACCTATCAGTTTTCTCAGAATTAAAATAGGGCCCAGAGAAATCAGCATTTTCCATGTTCCTGGATTTAAGCCTAGCCCAGGCTCTGAATATGTCCAGATTGTCTCATCAGCATATACCTCCTCATACTCCCAGAGAAAGGACAACCCAGACAGGCAAGCTCCAACTAGGTTCTCACTATGTAAGAACTGAGGGCACAAAACTCACCTTGCGTTGCTGTGTAGCATGTCATGCCAGTTCAACAATCCACAATGTGTGGCTGTGTCAGCTAATGATTGTGAACACAGCATAATGCACAGGGCCTAGCATTCACATTTGTCCACTTTCTAGCAACTGGTAGTGGTTTATGTAGCTTTTTTTTCAGTCAGCGGTTAGTGCACAGCGTGGGTGTAACATCAAGAGGCAGATACAGATAGCTTGAAAAATATGGAGGGTTCAGAACTCTAAGTACAAGCTACAAATGAACCTAAGATAAGTGAAACAGAGGAAGTTGCAAGTCCTATATTTATCAGTCTTTTTCTATATTAAGGATATGCCACATCCTCTATTATTACTGAGAAATAAAGCCAGTGAAGTTGTTTCTGGAGTTCATGTGTTAATATTAAACCACAACCTGACAATTGAACAGAAAGCCACTCAGCATCCTCTCAACGTGGTTGAGACAGAGTACATGCATCAAAATCCAAAGCCAGATAGTGGGTATGGGGCAGTAAGCTGTTATCTACCCTGCTCTGCTTATTTGGCAAGATCAGTTTTCAGTCTATCAGTTAAAAGGCCATGAAATATGGATCTTATTTTCCTTTGTGAAATAAAAAGCAATGCTGATGCAGACTATTCTCAAAACGCAAACAAATTGTTTTCAACAAGGAAGTGTTTATGAGTTGAAAGGTTTGTTGAGTTGCTGGGCTCATTTGTACGTGTTGTTCTGAATAGGAAGCAAATATAAAAGAGTAAATATTTATATGTCCCACCCTCCGCTGTCCCATAATGCATTAAAACAATTTCACAACTATTTAAAAACTTAAAGAGAGCTAAGTGGAATGGATGTGAGCAGCCGATGTACAACCTGCCCCAACCTGCGCACCTTTCAGCCAAACACCCACGACTTACTCGGGATACCACCAACCCAATTGAGGAGAAGCCACAGTCTGAACGACGTTGCGCTTGTTGTTGGGCTGAAGAAAATCGATGCCCATCACATAGTGTTTGCAGTCCACAGTGCGTATTTCCAATGAACTTGCAAAATGTAGACAGATGGAAGTTTTGATTAGGAACATTGACAAAATGCCATGGAATTGCTTATTGAGAGAGACATGCTGTAGAAGCTTTATATCAGGCACTCATCAGGACAAATACAAGAATAACAAACTTTAAACAATCACAGCAATTTGTACTACAGGAGAAAAGAGTGTTGATTGGTTGGCTTGTTGACTCTAATCAGCTATGAAGAAAGCAATGGGGAATTACTATCTCCCCAAGCTGCCTGGGTAATTCAGAAAGGTACAAAGTCTGGACACACTCCTTTTGTTTGCAGAGAATTGGTCCCTGCTTTTAGCCTTACGAGGTTGGCTGGTTATCATAAATTGGTTATCAGTGCAACCATCAGCACACTTAAGATTGTGCAGAGAATGTTACTCAATTAGAGAAATTACATCTAACAGTTTGATCAGGAGGCCATTAAATAGGCCTAGATCTGTAACAATAGCTCTCAGTCTTGTAGGTTTGGCATTATTATAATCGCATGGGAAACAGTAAAAAGAGAGTGGGAGTGTTGTCAGGAACTGCATACTGTTGAAAAAATATCCTCCAACTCACTCTTCAAAGACAAAATGCATTATTTTGCGAATTTTTATCTAAGTGTCGGGATGGGGCACAGAACTGGGAGAGTTCCAGATCCATTTTTTGAGAGCATTCTCAGGCACCTCCATACACACTCTGATTGCAAAATTTTGAGCAAGACCGTTGCTCGCTGCAGAAACCTGTGGGTGGGGCTTAACACACCCGAAAGCCTGCAGTTTCAATAGGAGCCTCCAACAGCGCATGCGCAAAGAAAAATGCTGCTTCCTGCCAGATCCTCCTGTGACCTTTTTGAGGATGTTGGCCCCCATGGACACTGGACCCCTCCCCAACATTATTGACCCCATTAAACCCCACCCCTGCCACGCAGATTGATCATGGCCAATCATAGGCAGAGTGGCAGTTCCCTCCCCGCCAATCACAGGCAGAGTGGCAGCAGCCCCCCCAACCCCCTCACCCTGACTTTGGACCCACCTGCACATGGTCGCCATCTCCCCCTGGCTCCAATGGATGTCTGAGACCTCTCTCTCTCCCCTTTGCCCCAATTACCATAGAGGCACTAATCCCCCATCGCCCTATCAGCACAGCTGCAGGTGCTCACTTGCCTTCTCAATGGTAACAAGCAAACTGCATTTAACTCCAGGGATGCTCTCCCAAACTGCCTGCGGTTGATCTGCCCTAACAAGGGGCAGCTCCATAAAAACCCCAAAGATGGACAAACAGGTAGGCAGTGCAGGAAAAAATGTCATTGAAGAAGGTAGCCCCAAATTTCTGGAATCTGACCTGACTAAGTTCCTGGACGCAATGGAGGCAAGGAGAGACACCCTCATCTCCCCAGCAGGATGTCAGCCCAGGGGAACTGATGGGAAAGTGGCCTGAGGGGCAATGGCTGCCTCTGTGAATACCATGGCAGTGGCCAACAGAACCAGCAAGCTATGCCTCAAAAAGATCAATGATCTCTGGGCAGCAAGGGTGACTATTTTCTATCTAGCATCTTCCCCCAAATCACCCCCCGATCCCCCCATCCCCAGGACCCTGCATTCCTGCATGCTTCCAGCCCCTGACACCCAAGCAACTCCTTCCTCCTCCCCCCAAAAGTATCACAGCGCTTGCCCTCTGACAGTCGCCCCCTGATATTCTGCAGGAGCCACACTATCATGTTTGTCATGGCTCCTTCTGCCCCCACAAGGGAAGAATGCCATAACTGCCAGGAGAGAGGGGGTGGTAAGCCTGACCTCTGAGCCCTCACCTCATTCAAGGAACGGGCACCGGAGTTTTCGGGCAAGGAGGACATCCGGGCTATCAGCGACAGCATGGTAAGGCTGCAGTCAAGAAGTGGGCACCTGTCTATCCTCCACTCAATTTGAGTCAATTACTGGGGGGCATAGGTTTAAGGTGTGAGGAGCAGGGTTTGAAGGAAATGTATGAGGCAAGTTTTTTTTATGACGTGGAGATGCCAGCGTTGGACTGGGGTAAGCGCAGTAAGAAGTCTCACAACACCAGGTTAAAGTCCAACAGGTTTATTTGGTAGCAAAAGCCACTCACTTTCAAAGTGCTTCTCCTTCATCAGGTGGGTGGGAACTCCCACTCAGTCACCTGATGAAGGAGCAGCGCTTCGAAAGCTAGTGGCTTTTGCCACCAAATAAACCTGTTGGACTTTAACCTGGTGTGCAAGTTTTATTACACAGAGGGTGATGAGTGCCTGGAACCCACTGTTGAGGAGGTGGTGGAAGCAGGTACAATAGTGACTTTTAAGGGGCATCTTCACAAACACATGGATGGGATACGAATAGAGGGATATGGTCCCCAGAAAGGTAGGAGGCTTTAGTCCGGATGGGCAGCATGGTCAATGAAGGCTTAGAGGGCCAAAGGGCCTTTTCCTGTACTGTAATTTTCTTTGTTCTTTGTGTTCAATGGAGAAATGGCAAGTTCCTTGCATCCCAAGTTTGTCTCCCTCCTTTGCATTTAACATTGTGTCCTGTGTTGCAGGAGGGGACCCCGATGTGCCTGGGCCATCTGGCATCGTGACTGCTGCCCCCATCCATCCAACTCCTCACAGCTCGAGAGATTCCTAGGAGGAAGCGGATGAAGGGACCTCCGAGTGCGACACCTGTTCAGCGTCAGCTTCCACCTCACAACTCACCATCTCAGATACTCTCACATCGGTGAGTCAAGTTACTGGTGAGGCATCTGGGTCACTCTCTGGTGAGCATGATACATCTGATAAAGAACATCGGGTGGCCACTGGCCTGTGGGCTCCTGCCAGAGGCGGAGATTCAGCTGGCCCCAGGCTACATGCCTCTGAAAGGTCCATGGGGTCATTTCTGGTATGCCTCTGACCTTGAGAAGCTGTCGCAGGTAAATGATGGTTCATGAAGCAGAGTGATGCCAACAGTGTGGGTTCAATTCTTGTACTGACTGAGGTTATCTATGAAGGACCCCGCCTTCTGAACCCCTCACCTGAGGTGTGATATTTCTCAGGTTAAATCACCACCAATCAGCCCTCCCTCTCAAAGGGGAGAACAACCTATGGTCATCTGCGTCTATGGCGACATTTACATTTTCAACTGTGATCACTACTCTTTCCTGGTGCTGTTGGAACTACAGGGCTGCCTATTCTCCAACAGCTCTCTATCATAGGACTTCCTGTTCCTGGGGAGTGGAAGCACCTCTCTGATCCAATTAAGGTTACTCTTAATTACCATTGCATGGAAGCCTGATTTTTAATGAATGAGGTGCTGATCAAATTTTAGCATTGGATAATCCAGCTCCTCGTAAAATCCACCCTTGGGCCACGGTTTGAATCAGTGAATTCATTGAATTAAACTGGGTTTGATTTCAACTCTTGTGTATTAATTTTATAACTTGTCTACTGTAAAAAGTCATAATACCTGGTAAAAACTTTAGTTTGAATTACTGATATTTTTGTTAATTCAGTGATATTCCATTGGCCAATATCATTGAGGTTGACATGACAGAAACATCATAGTAACACAATCTTTCATTTCTTTTTCTGATCTTTGATCTATCAATTCATCTCACTGCAGAACATAAAAAAAGATATTTTATTTGGAGCTTGGTCATCTTTCAAACATCTAGGGGAAAAGCTTTCAGTCTCGTCTGCTGGGATAATCATTATGGGCAGGACAGACAATGTGATGGACTTTTGAAAAATCCATTAACCTTGAGCATGATTTCCCGGTCTCCAGGTAAGCAGGACCAGATAATCCTATCCCTTAACTCTAATGTATAGGGAAGACAAATCTTTAAATATTTTTAAAGCAGAAATAGATAGATTCTCAATTAACAAGGGGGTGAAAGGCTATTGGGGTTGGTAGGAATGTAGGTTTGAAGTTACAATCAGATCAGCCATGATCTTGCTGAATGGCCTGAATGTCGAGTGGCCTACTCTCCTGCTCATAGTTTGTGTCTTTGTGTGTATGCAAGCCAAGTTTTGCATTCTGGTCTCCCATATCTTCACCAGCACTGAATGTGTGTTGTCTCAATCCAAAGACAATTTATTCAGACTGATGCCCAATACACAAGAACTTGGAATGGGGAATTGACCATGACTCCACATGAGTGAAGCAAACCTTCCTCCCCTTTGCATCCCAGCTTCTTTCAGATAAAGGTTCGGTTTTTTTCTTGTGCTGGCGTAGATTTAGGTCTCCCCTGTGACACAGGGAACTAGTCAAGCTTCCCTTTGTTCACCATTTTCCTCAATGGAATGAGATGAGGAATTTGTGGGGGTGGAGAGGCTGAAGAGTGGACATACTTCTGAGACATGGCTTTCTAGACTTACCCCTTGTGGCAACGTCAAAGAACCAATCATCATCATTATTTTACATGGTTAATAATATCATTCTTGCTGATAAAAATGAGCAAGCTGAAGTCGAGTTTTGACTGTGTAATTCCTCTGATTAAAGATAAAGTTCATCGAACTCAGTTCTCCACAGACTTTGCACCCCATGCCCTCATATTTGTCGGCAGTCATTTGAGAATGTTGCACTGCTATTATCAAGATGGGTTAAGTTTCATGTCAGGGTCAGCCACTGGAGTTGATAAGTTGGCAATAAAATCCATGACTATAAGTTTTGCTGCCTTCTCTCCATTTCTGTTCTCTTCTGAAAGTGCTGACTCTGGCTGGGTGTTGCCCTCTGTTACCTCACTCAGTCTCTATTCCTCTTGTGTCAACCTCAGCAATCAATGTCAGCTATTTTTATTCCTACACAGAATGTGGGTGTCCTTGACGAGACCGACATTTACTGCCCATTCCGAATTGCCCTTGAGAGGGGGGCAGTGAGCTGCCTTCTGAAACCACTGCAGCCCATATGGTGTTTGTATACTCACAGTGCTGTCAGGGAGGGAGTTCCTGTGACAGAAAAGGAACAGTGATAGATTTCCAATTAGGATGGTGAGTCGTTTGGAGGGGAATTTGCAGATGATGGTGTTCCCGGGTACCTGCTGCCCTTGTCCTTCTAGGTAGTATAGATCACGGGTTTGGAAGGTGCATGTCAGAGAAATTGGGTCAACCTCTCACAAAGTTTTATACACGAACCGACAGGAGTCACTGAGCATTGATGAGGAATGGAATACTTGCCTGATTGTCCCCCCTGCTGTCGGCAACTTTGATGAATATGTTAAAACACCACAGATGAGGAATTGAACTGCAACAATGCTGATTGGTGCTACATCAGGTGGAGTCAGCCATGGCTCAATGATAATAGTGCATATAATGTAGACTGACATTTCAACAAAGCACTGAGGGAGTACTGCTCTGTCTGATAAACCAAGTTATTGGCTGCCCGCTTAGATGGATATAAAAGATCCTGTGACACCATACCAAAGAACAGTCAGTGAGTTCTCCCTGATAACCTGGTAAATAGTTATTCCCTGAACGATCACCATTCAAATAGATTTGCTGGTTGTGGGAGCTTGCTGTGCATAAATTCGCTGTCACATTTCCTGCATGACACCAGGGGCCACACTTTGGATGTTTTGAAGTTGTGAAAGACACTAACTTGATGGCAAGCTCTTTTTCATTTCAACTATCAAACAGAGATTGTCATTATGACTCAGCAAAGTTTTCAGCAACTGCACTGCTTCTAATTCTGTGCACACCGATATAGAAGAGCTCGGACTTGCAGAAAGAGTGTGGCCAGAACCATACACCGGCAAGCTGCTCTTCATTGGGAGCTCAGAGCACCACCTGCTGGTCTGAGCCACACACAACAACACAGCTCCTTGTCGGGGAACTGAAAACAAAGGTCAAAAGCAAAATAGGTCCAAGTTCCAAGTGGAGATGGTCCTGATGAAGAACTTCCATCTGGAATCTCTGCCTACGTTTTGCCAACATTTTCAGTTTGTACATTTCCAGCAGTCCTGATTCTCTCGTGTCCTTTGCAGTGTAACTTGATACGAAGGATTCCAGAAACTTTCCTCACCATGTGAAATGTTAATCAAATAGCACACACACACACACACACACACACAAGCAGCTTTGGAGAGCATTCAATAAGGTTGGGTGATGGGGGCAGGGGGGTGCTGCTGGGGTGGGGGGGGTTGGAGTTTCTACCTCTACGGTTGTGCCCCTGCACAAAACAGAGAGATGAAATAAAGAAAAGTGATGTTCAATTTGAGCAGGACAGGCCACCAGGAAAATAGAGTGGTAAATCCACCTCACTGAGCGGTTTTCAACACCCTTACTGTTATCTCCATTGACTTGGTGTCCCATTTGTTTCTGATTACAGCTCTGTGTAATTATATTAAACACAAAGTTAAAAAAGCTAAATATTCTACACTTGCAATTCAAAGAAATGGTCAGCAAAAGTCACTGACAAATTCTTGGATTTAACCATTCTGCCTCTTCAAGAAGAACGCAAAACAACTTAAAATGACATGTTTAAAATAAGCAGCAAAACGTGATATTGAAAAACAGGTGAATGTATTGGATTTGACCCAGTGTCAAAAACCATGCTGACAGCTCAAGACTTGCCTGGGAGGGGAATTGACAAATTGGAAAGGTCCCCTCATAAATGACTAATTGGTGACAGGTGACTGAGAGATGAATTGGACAGTGTAGGTGTAACTGAGGGAAGTATGGACTGGGACTGTAGGAAGAGCAGAAGGCTGCTTGGTGTTGGGGTCTCAGGGTAGTTGATTGGATCTGAGTGGAACTGCAGAGATTCTGCATTGAGAATGTGTGGAGTAGGATTTCTCGGAGTAACTGAAGTGGAAATGAATTGGGATTAAAGAGTGCTCTGCTGAGACCTAGAGTGGGATTCTAACTGTGAAAAGCATGAGGAGGGAGGAATTTGAGGACTAACTTGTCAGACTACCTGATATACAAACTGACTTGGTTGGAATATCTGATGATGGGGTGTAGATTGGAAGTATAGAAAAATCTAAATAGAATGGGAATGCAAGATAACCTGAGACAGTATGGAATGAACTGTGGGAATACCCAAGGGGAAAGGGAGTGGAGCTGATGTTGTAAATGAGGAGAGTGTGCTGTGGAACTGTAGGTGTATTCTATGAAAGTGAAGTGTTGGCCTACCCAAGTGGGATAGGGACTGAATTTTTTTTTTAATAAGATATAGTTGGTTGAAATGTGCTCATTACTGCTAAAGCTCCAATTGCCATTCCCAATTTCCCTTGAGAGGCTGGCACTGAGCTTTGTTCTTGAACTCTTGCTGTGCATGATGTGTGTTCAGGAGTTTGACCCAGTGACAGTGAGGGAATGCAATATAGTTCCAAGTCAGGATGGTGTGTGGCTTAGAGGGAAACATGCAAATAACTATGTTATTATGTACTTCTATATGATAGATGATATAGGTTTGGAAAGTGCTGTGGAAGAAACTGTGATGAGTTGCTGCAGCGCGTCTTGTCAAGATTTTGCCACTGTGCTTCGATGATGGAGGGCATAAATGTTTAATGTGATGGATCTGGGCTACTTTGTCTTGGATGGTGTTGAACTTCCAGATTGTTAATTGGAGCTGCAGTATCCAGTGGAGCATATTCCATCACATTCCTTACTTGTGCTTTGTAAATGCTGAATGAGCTTTGGGAAGACAGGAGGTGAGTTACTGATCATGGAAACCCAAGCCCTGACCAATTTTTGTAGCCACAGTATTGATATGGCTAGTCCAGTTCAGTTTCTGGTCAGTTGTAACCCCGGGATGTTGATGGTGGGGTATTTGATGATGGTGCTGCTATTGAATGTCAAGAGATAATAGTTAGACTCTTTCTTGTGGAGACAGATATTGCCTAGCACTTGGAAAACATAAATATTCCTTGTCACATATCAACTCACACCTGTATGTTGTCCAAGCCTTGCTGCATTGCGGGCAAAAACTGCTTCAATATCTTGGAAGTCAAATTAAACTGAACATTGTATGATCATTAGCAAACATTCCCACTTCTGATGGAGGAAAGGCTATTCATGAAACAGATGAAGGTGGTAGGACGTAATTTTGTGAACTTGTGTGGTAATATCCTGAGCGTGGTGTAGAGTGGAACTGAGGGGAGCGTGAAGTGGGATAGTATGAGTACATGAGGGGCTGTGTGACAAAACTATATCTGGGAGGAATGAGGAGTGGGTCTTCAGGCATATCTGAGGGGGAGAGTGAGAGTGTCGCAATGTGTGAAGAGGATTTTAAGTCGGAGAACCTCAGGTGTGTAGAGCAGTGGTTCCCAAACTTTTATATGTCATGGCACACCTCAAGTCTATAAAAGAATTTTGAGGCGCGTCTCATATTTTCTCTGTCTTCTTCCATTACTGGGAACTTTGTCTTTAACTTCTCTCTGTCCTCTCATCTTTTTTTTACCTTTCTCTGTCTCACTTCTCCCAGGGTTTTTGCACCCTTTTTGAGTTTTTGCTTTTTCTATGAGTATATGGGGCTGTTGTTTTCAGCTCCAAGTCCCATTGGCCATCACATGGGCCTGACCTACATTAAAAAAATCTAAACCACACATGTGTGGCTCTTTCTCAGTTGCATGGGAGGCACAATATTTGTCAGGTCTTTAAGGTGCCAATCACAGAACTGAAGATGAAGATTAGTGTTTTGCTGGCCATGGGAGATCATCAATACATCTCCTCATATTCTCATAAAATACAAGCTCACTATTCGGTGAGTAGAGGGTTTCCCAATACAGAAGGAGCAGAGGTGGAGTTTAAAACCAGCTGGGTCCACTTAGGTGGCATTTGAAAGACTCTGAGCTGACCTGCCCTCTGTAGACATTGAATGGCGTTCCAAACACACTATAAATCTAGGGTGATTGGTGACAGAAGACTAGCCTCAGTAAGATTATTACAGTTAGTTTGAGTATAATTACATTCACTTTGTAGCTTTTTTCACAGCACACTTTGGGGGTCTTCATGGCATACACACTGATTGGGAACCTTTGCTGTAGAGTGTGAATGGAGGGTACACAAAAGCCTATTTGTTTTCATATATTCATGGGATGTGGCATGGGGCATTTTCAGCTGATTAGAGAACCAGCAGGGATTTGTAGAGGGTAAGTCATGTTTGATTAACCTGACTGAATTTTTTTAAAGATGCTACTAAAGTGATGGACATCAATGCATATTATTTATCTTGATTTCCAGATAAAATCCCTCAGAATAAACTACGAGTTAAATTTGAAGCCTGTGGAATTCAAGATAAATTATTGACATGTTTAAGAAACTGACTGAGTGCTTGGAGGCAGCACAAGGCGATAATGGTACTTTAATTGGCTAGAGGTGTCAATCAAGGATCTGTGTTGGGGTTTCAGCTATTCACTGTCTTTATTAACTTAGATGATGGAAGAGAAAACCATTCCTCCAAATTTTCAAACGACACCATGTTTGGCAGTGTGTTAGCAATGTAGATGGAAATCCAAGTTATTGAGCCTCAGGTTACTCACGGCATAAGAGAATTTTCATTAGTGGTGTCTCCACAAGATACTCAAAATCAAGTGGGAAGACAGGAGGACAAACTCCGGCATCCTTACCGAATCAAATTTGTCCAACATCACAACTGGGATTATTCAGAATCTCTTCCGCTGGTCTGGACATTGCATCCACACGCCAAATAATTGCCTTCCAAAGGAGAATCTCCTTTTCACAACTCAAGAGTAACAGCCAATCCCACAGAAACTCTGCAGGCTTTGTTGTAATGGATAATTAATTGGCATTAATGCATAAGAACATAAGAACATAAGAAATAGGAGCAGGAGTAGGCCATCTAGCCCTTCGAGCCTGCCCCGCCATTCAATAAGATCATGGCTGATCTGTTGTGGCTCAGTTCCACTTTCCCGCCCTCTCCCCATAACCCTTAATCCCCTCTCTTATCAAGAACCCATCAACCCGCTTCTTAAAAATATTTAGCGAGGCAGCCTCCACCACTTCAACGGGCAGAGAATTCCAGAGATTCACCACCCTTTGAGTGAAGAAGTTCCTCCTCAACTCCGTTCTAAACCGCCTCCCCTTTATCTTGAGGCTGTGCCCCCTAGTCCTACTGTCTTTTTTGAGCGGGAAGAGTCTCTCCACCTCTATCCTATCCATCCCATTCATCATCTTATACGTCTCAATGAGATCTCCCCTCATTCTTCTAAACTCTAACGAGTACAAGCCTAGTTTATTCAGCCTCTCCTCATAGCTCAATCCCCTCAACTCCGGTATCAGCCTAGTAAACCTCCTCTGCACTCCCTCCAGGGCCAAAATATCCTTGCGCAGGTGCGGCGCCCAAAACTGCACACAGTACTCCAGCTGCGGCCTCACCAATGCCCTATACAGCTGCAGCAAGACCTCCCTACTTTTATATTCAATCCCCCTCGCTATGAAGGCCAGCATCCCATTCGCCTTCCTGACCACCTGCTGCACCTGCAAGCTGGGTTTTTGCGACTCATGCACAAGGACCCCGAGGTCCCTCTGCACCGTCGCCTGCTGCAGTTTTTCGCCACGTAAGTAATATGGGAGGAACTTATTACAAACCACACCATGTAGCAGCACTTCATCCACAACACAGACAGAAACTAACCACATGAACTCTGCTGCTGACAAAAGTGGAAAGAGACAGCAGAACCATGTCTTAAGAAGCACCTCTTCCTTGTGGCAACTCTTCTCCTCTCTTCAAGGAGCTGTGGTTCCAGGATTGGCCCTGGTGAGCAACCTGAGGACACACAAACTATGAAACCCAGCAGAGGTCAGCCTCGTTTTAAATAACTGACACCAACGAGATGAGATAAAATCAGAAAATGATTAAGAAATTCATGGATCACTAAATGGATCTGAATGTAAGCAAATGTGAGATCATCCACTTTGGAACTAAGAAAGAACATGGCACTAAATGGCAAAAAGCTAGAAACAATTGAGGTTGAAACAATTGAAACAATTGAAACAAAAAACTAGAAACAATTGAGGCTCAGAGTCCTGATTCATAGTTAATTAATGGAATGCTGACCTTTATACCTAGAGGATGAGAGTACAAGGGAGTAGAAGTCATGTTGTAAGAACAGAAGAACATAAGAAATAGGAGCAGGAGTAGGCCATCTAGCCCTTCGAGCCTGCCCCGCCATTCAATAAGATCATGGCTGATCTGTCGTGGCTCAGTTCCACATTCCCGCCCTCTCCCCATAACCCTTAATCCCCTCTCTTATCAAAAACCCATCAACCCGCTTCTTAAAAATATTTAGCGAGGCAGCCTCCACCACTTCAACGGGCAGAGAATTCCAGAGATTCACCACCCTTTGAGTGAAGAAGTTCCTCCTCAACTCCGTTCTAAACCGCCCCCCCTTTATCTTGAGGCTGTGCCCCCTAGTCCTACTGTCTTTTTTGAGCGGGAAGAGTCTCTCCACCTCTATCCTATCCATCCCATTCATCATCTTATACGTCTCAATGAGATCTCCCCTCATTCTTCTAAACTCTAACGAGTACAAGCCTAGTTTATTCAGCCTCTCCTCATAGCTCAATCCCCTCAACTCCGGTATCAGCCTAGTAAACCTCCTCTGCACTCCCTCCAAGGCCAAAATATCCTTGCGCAGGTGCGGCGCCCAAAACTGCACACAGTACTCCAGCTGCGGCCTCACCAATGCCCTATACAGCTGCAGCAAGACCTCCCTACTTTTATATTCAATCCCCCTCGCTATGAAGGCCAGCATCCCATTCGCCTTCCTGACCACCTGCTGCACCTGCAGGCTGGGTTTTTGCGACTCATGCACAAGGACCCCGAAGTCCCTCTGCACCGTCGCCTGCTGCAGTTTTTCGCCACGTAAGTAATAGTCCTTCCTACCATTCTTCCTACCAAAGTGGACCACCTCACACTTGCCAACATTAAATTCCATTTGCCATTTCCTGGCCCATTCACCCAGCCTATCCAGATCCTTCTGCAGACTCTCCACACCCTCCGCACAATTTGCCGTTCCCCCAATCTTGGTGTCATCAGCAAATTTCGACACCCTACACTCGGTTCCCTCCTCCAGATCATCTATATAAATGGTAAATAGCTGAGGCCCCAGCACCGACCCCTGGGGCACCCCACTAGTCACCAACCGCCAATCCGAATAGCACCCATTGACCCCCACTCTCTGCCTCCTATTTGACAACCAATCCTCTATCCACGCTAACACCCTACCCCCAACTCCATGTCCTCTGACCTTCTGCAGTAACCTCTTGTGAGGTACCTTATCAAACGCCTTCTGAAAATCCAGAAAGACCACATCCACCGGCTCTCCTCTATCCACCGCCCTAGACACATCCTCATAGAACTCCAGTAAATTTGTCAGACACGACTTCCCTTTAATGAAACCGTGTTGCGTCTGCCCTATCAAGCAATTCCCTTCAAGATGCCTCGCAATTTCCTCCTTAATGACGGATTCTAACATTTTACCTACCACAGACGTTAAACTAACCGGCCTATAATTCCCCGCCTTTTGCCTGGCACCCTTCTGAAACAACGGCGTAACATTAGCCGTTTTCCAATCTTCCGGCACTTCCCCGGAATCCAGCGACATCTGGAAAATAACCACCAAGGCATCCACTATAACCTCCGCCATTTCTTTCAGAACCCTCGGATGCATTCCATCCGGTCCTGGGGACTTGTCCACAATCAGCCCCTCCAGTCTGTCGTGCACCACCGCTCTAGTAACAGTAATGTCATTAAGACCCTCCAGTCCTACCACCTTTCCATCGCTAACACCCGGCAAATTATTCACGTCCTCCTCCGTGAAGACAGAAACAAAAAAGTTATTCAAGACCTTAGCCATATCCCCATCCCCTACCACTAGGTCCCCTTTCTCATCCTCTAAGGGACCAAGGTTCACCCTAGCCAGCCTCTTCCTTTTTATATATTTATAAAAACTCTTGCTATCCTTTTTTATATTAAGCGCTAGCCCAGCTTCATAGCTTCTTCTACCCTCCTTTATCAACTTTTTTGTCAATCTTTGTTGACATTTAAACCTTTCCCAATCCTCTTCTCGCCCACTGCTCTTAGCTACTCTAAATTCCTCCGCTTTTAGTTTAACACTTTGCTTCACCTCCTTCGTTACCCACGGCTTATTACCTCTCTTCCTACTGTCCTTTTTAACCATTGGAATAAATTTCTGCTGAGCACCAAGAAAGATCTCCTTAAAGATCCTCCACTGCTCCTCAGCAGACCTACCTTCCAACGCGCTCCCCCAGTCCACATTCGCCAATTCTTCTCTCATCCTACCATACTCCCCTCTATTCAAACAAAGGACGCGTGTCCGGGAACCCACTTTCTCCTCCTCCATCTGCAACAGAAACTCCACCATACAATGATCACTCTCTCCAAGAGGATCCTTCACCGCAAGGTCCCTAATTCTACCCGCCTCATTACATAGCACCAGATCCAAGATAGCTCGCTCCCTCGTCGGCTCCAACACACACTGTTCCAGGAAACTATCCCGGCAGCATTCCAAGAACTCCTCCTTCAACCCGCGTCTTAAAAATATTTAGCGAGGTAGCCTCCACCACTTCAACGGGCAGAGAATTCCAGAGATTCACCACCCTTTGAGTGAAGAAGTTCCCCCTCAACTCCGTTCTAAACCGCCCCCCCTTTATCTTGAGGCTGTGCCCCCTAGTCCTATTATCCTTTCTGAGTGGGAAGAGTCTCTCCACCTCTATCCTATCCATCACATTCATCATCTTATACGTCTCAATGAGATCTCCCCTCATTCTTCTAAACTCTAACGAGTACAAGCCTAGTTTATTCAGCCTCTCCTCATAGCTCAACCCCCTCAACTCTGGCATCAGCCTATTAAACCTCCTCTGCACTCAGTCAGTTGTACAAAGCCCAGGTTAGATCACACCTACAGTTTATAAGGAATTCGTAACACCATGTATTAGAAAGGATATATTGATCTTGGAGGGAGTACAGAGGAGGTTTGCCAGAATGATATTTGGACTAAAAGGATTAAATTATGAGGAATGATTACACCAATAAAAGATAGTTGTCAGCTTTTGATGTGTAGTCAGTAAGAGATCTGTGCATTTCTTCAACATGTTCATATTTTATTTTATTCCAGTTTAGGTATTTTATCTCTTTAGTTGTCCAAAGCTATTCTGTGCAATTTCAGCATAAAAACTGGTTCTGAACCACAAGTTACTTTATGAACATGCCCCACTGATACTGTTATTTTCCCTTTTAGTAAACTTGCCGAGACAAAACTTGTCTCATTGCTTTGATAAGAGTGGTGTAATGGTCATTTCTGTCAATACTGTCATGGGTACATGCATCAGTAAATGTTGGTTAGTGAGCATGACATTCTTGTCTTTTTCGTTCTCTCACCTCTTGTCACAGTCTGATAGCTATGTCCTACAGGACTCAAATAGCTCAGTCAGAAGTGCTGCTACAAAGCCACTCTTGATCATGGACAATGAAGTCCCCAACTCAAAGTATATTTTGTGCCCTTGCCACCCTCAGTGCTTCTTTCAACTGGTGTTCAATGTGAAGGAGTACTGATTCCTCAGCTAAGAAGAGGGTGGTTAGATGGTAATCAGTAGATTGTTTCTTTGTCCATTTTTTACTTAATGCCACGGGACTTCATGGGGTCTATAATCAATATTGCAAATTCTGCAGTCACCCTTGGTGGGTCTGTCCTAGTGTTAGGAAAGTACGTGGTTTTGGATGTTATTGGAGCAATGTTGCTGATTCTGGCCAGATTTCTCCAATCTTTCATGCCGCTGTTACCGCTGCAGCAAGAATGGAGAATTTGGCACTTAGCCAAATCTCCATTCATAGCAGCAGAACCGGAGAATTCCAACCAAAGGAGAGGTTGGAGAATTCTAGCCGCTGTGATATTTGACGATGTCAGAATGATGGATATATGGGTCAGTTCCCCAGTTTGTGCACAAGGCCCCAGATGTTATTCAAAGCAAGGTTGACTTTAATCAACATGCCTTTGTTCTGTCTGGTGCCAGGATTACTGATGGGTGGTCCGTCCAGTTTTAGTCCTGCTATAGTTTTGTATAGTGGTTTGATACAATTGAATGACCTGCGGGGACATTTCACTTTGTAATTAAAAGTCATGCCTTCGCTGTGGGCTGGAGTCACATATAGACTAGACCAGGTAAAGATGCCCAAAAGAACACTAGTAAACCTGTTGGATTTTGAACATAATCCTGTGGTTTCATAGTCACTATTAGTCACCTCTGCAATAATAATTTACTCACATTACCTCATGCAGCCACAGTACATGTGAAGATTGCAACTGTCGGTGGTACCTCATGTTTGTATGAAATGGGACAGTAAAACTATTCAATTCACTTTATTGTCTGCACAGAAATTTACTTCAGGCGCATTGCTTGTTCATTCAAAATTACATCAAAATAAATAATAACAAAAAGAAAAATGATCCCATCACAGAGACCAAACTTGAATTAAAATGTATTAAAAAACTTTCAGTGCATTAAAATAATCAATTAGTGAGTCTCATCATGATTATATCAATTTAGCAACTGTCTGTGAAAAGTTCTTATGAGTTGAGGAAGTGATTTGTCCTGCTTCTGAGAGATTGTAGCCTCTTTCCTGATCACATCCAACAATAACACTGAGACAGGGGGAGATTCTCATTGTTCATGATGTTCTTTATTTTTGTCAAAATTCTGAGACAGGATTAGAAATTGTCAGGAAAGGAATATTCTCCCTGCCTGTTTCAATAATCTCTGTACCCTTAAAGAGCCTACTTTTCTCAGACATTTCCAGGAGAGCTACCCAAAAACATACACATTCAACTGCAGCCATATAGATTATTGGATCCACTAAAATGCGATTATATTCTGAAGTAGTATAATCATGTTTTGGCTACCATATCTGGAGAACAGCTGTAGCATGGCGACATGATGGCACAATGATTAGCACTGCTGCTTCATAGCACCACGGACCTGGGTTTGATTCCCTGTTTGAGTCACTGTGTGGGGTTTGAACATTCTCCCTGTGGCTGTGTGGGTTTCCTCCAGATGCTTTGGTTTCCTCCCACATTCCAAAGATATGCAGGTTAGGTTGATTGGCCATGTCAAATTGCCACTTAGTGTCAGGGGGATGACCAGGTAAATACGTGGGGTAATGGGCAAAGTGGCTGGGTAGGACTATGGTCAGTGCAGACTCAATGGGCAAAATGGCCTCCTTCTGCACTGTAGGAATTCTATGAATTCCAAGGTGCAAAAGGAACTCAGTGCTCTTGTTGCATAAGTCACAAAATGTTCATATGCAGGTGCAGCATGTAATCAACAATCTTACCCTACATTATGAGGGGAATTAAACATAAAAATAAGAATGTTATGCTTCAGTTACATGGGGCATTGGTGAGACCACTGCTGAAATCTTGCTGCCTTTTACGCCAGTGGGATATTACACTCCCATCGGTGGCACACACCCGCCATGGGTTTCCCAACGATGAGCAGTGTGTTCGATGGGAAACCCCACTGACAACGGTGGGACCATAAAATCCCGCTGCCAATGAGTGGCATATTGCTTCCTACCACCACAAAACAAGCCATGAAAGGGGAGGAAAATTCTGCCCAATATTTCAAATACATGCAATTTGGTCTCCTCATTTAAGGATGTAAATGCATTGGAGGATGTTCTGGAATGAATGGGATGCCCTATGAGGATAGGTTGGGCAGACTGGGCTTGTTTCTACTGGAGACCAGAAGTGTGAGGGGTGACTTGGGGGTTGAAGTATTTAAGATCCCGAACAGTCTTGACAATTCGATGTTGAAATGATGCTTCCTCTTGTGGGTAATTCCACAATAGAGGGAGATTGTTTTAAAATTAGGGGTCACCCTTTTAGGATAAAGATCAGGAGAATTTGTTTTTCTCAGAGTGTTGTGCGACTTCGAAGGATTGGAGATGGAGCCATTGAATATTTTTAAGGTGGAGGCAGAAAGATTTGTATTAGGCAAGGGTATCAATGATTATCAGGGATAAATGGGAATGTGGAATTAGTAACACAAACAGGTCAACCATGATCTCATCACTTTGCAGATTAAACTGGAGGGACCAAATGGCCTACTCCTACTCCTATTTTGTTTGTTTATATGTACACAGTTCCTTCAACTCAACTCATAGTCTACTTTAATACCTAGATACTTGTAGTTAGGAACTTGTTCACTGTCCACATCATTAATTTTTATTGCCACCATATCATTAGCTTTTTTTCCCTAAAGGGTGGCACAGTGGTTCGCACTGCTGCCTCACAATGTCAGGAATTAGGGTTCAATTCTAGCCTTGAGTGACTGTATGTTAAGTTTATACATTCTCCCTATACTTGCATGGGTTTCCTCTGGGCACTTCAGTTTCCTCCCACAGTCCGAAGACATGTAGATTAGGTGGATGCCCCTTAGTAAGATGAGTAGGTTAGGTGAATTGGCCATGGTAAATGCGTGGGGTTACAGGGACAGGGTAGGGGAGTTCCTCAGTGGGATGCTCTTTTGACGATTTGATGGGCCAAATAGTTTCTTTCTTCACTGTAGCGATTCTATGGTTCTAATTCCTTATGAACCTTTGTACCAAGTTCCTGAAGATTGCTTCATTTTTCCAGATGAGACTCACAAATACCATATCATCAGGATACTTCAGCACTGCTTTGTCATCTGTCTCTGGTCAACAGCATAGAGGATAAAAAGTAAAGATGAGACATCCAACCTTGTGCCTGTTCACATGGGCTGTCTTTGGCTAAATCCCAGAGACTGACACCCAATGAATCATTATTCCAAAGTGGGAGAGGAGGGTTTACATGAAGGTCATTCAATTTCTCAAAAAGCATGATAGTTGCAGGATATCAAAAACTGAAATCAATGAAGCTAGCAAAAATATTTTACCTAATCTATCAGTGTGATATTGGATCAGCTGGACCCAGGTCAGACCAGTATCACCCACTGATTTTATGAAGTTGATAGACAAGGTGTAGCTGATTGCTAAGTGAAACACAAGATTCTGAAAGGCACTTAGAATCAAAATGGTAAAATTGTGTCAAAGTGCTGGGCAGACTTGAAAGTGGGAGTGTTTCAGATCTGACTTTTAGACCTGTTCTGAGATGCCCCCATATGCACTCTGCCTGCAAAAATATCAGTGATTCCAAATCGCGCTGCAGAAGCCTGTGGGTGAGGTTTAACACACCAAAAGCTTGCAGCTCCGATCAGCGCCTCCAACTGCACACGCGCAGAAAAAAAAGATAGGATGTGACTCCCAGCCACATCGCTTCTGGGCCAGCTGCCTTCCTCTGGCTCTCACAGAGAAATTACCCCCCCCACCCCACAACATTACTGACCCCATTATGTCCCCACCCTCTCCGCCACCCAGACTGATCACAGGCCCCTCCCATCCCATCACCCCACCAATCTCAGGCAGAGTGGCATTGGACCCTCCATTCCTCTCCCCCATTGATCTCAGGCAGAGTGGCAGCAGGCACCCCTGTCCTCCCCACCCACTCTGATCTCAAGCAGTGTGCTGTCAGACTCACCTTCCACCACCACTGACCCCCACCCCCCATCAATCGTGAGCAGAGCGCTGTCGGACACTCGGCATTTACCTCCTCACTAACTGGAGCAGCTGAATCGGACTTTTGTGAACCATGTCTGATTTGTGCCGATTCTGGATGGGTGAACAGTGGTAAAGTGGGGGGGGAGGAAAGTGCCAGTAAGGTTGGATGTGCAGCCCAAATGCACGTAAATACATTTAAATGGCCATTGCGCCCATTTTGGGCACAGTCCCAATTGCGGCCATTTTCAGGCCATCGTAAAGGATCACACTACTCGCTTCATGCACGAATTTACTAAATTTTTGTGCCCAAAAACGGGTGCAACATGACTGTAAAATCAGGCCCAAACACATGTAAGATAGATGTAAGAGCAGCTGGTCAGTAATTAGCAGGTTCCTGAACTGAACACTTCATAGCAACCACAACAATGATGGCTGATTTCCAAACAGTGACAAACTGTAGGTCATATGTTGAGTGGGACTCTAATGTAACTGAGAGGCTCAGAGCCAGAGTGGAGTGAGATTGTAATATCTGAGGAAAGTGTGCAGTGGGAATGTAGAAGAATTCCTGAGGATTGAGGAATTGGACTTTGGGAGCTATTGAAAGGGATGTGAAGTGGCACCGTAGGCAAACCTGAGTAGAGTGTGGATTTGCATAGTGGGAGTTACTCGATTGGAATTAAGGGTGATGTGGAGGAGGACAGAGGTGTGGGCATCGGGAGCAGGAGAATTTTTGGGAACGGCAGAGCAGGATGGATAACAAAGTGTTTGGAGTTGGACAGTGGCAGTATTGAGAAGAATATGAGTGGAACAGAAGGAGTGCATAAAGAATGAGTGGAGTGGAATTGGAGAAGGAACATGTTTCATGCTACGACCCCAACGGCGGAGACCAATGAAAGAACAGAACTTTCAACACAACCTGACGCTTTTAAAAACAATCAAAACCAAACTCAGTCTAAATTAACAGGAAAATTGCTATCCATGGAGACTGTGAAATTAATTACAGTGTAAATTATACTTTAAAGACCGATTTAACAAAGGGCAGTCCCAAGGATTTATGAAGTCATCTTTCAGCATCAATAATATTAATCTCAGTCACAGAACCTCATAAAGCTTTGCTCTCTGCAAGCAGAGTGTTAGTTTTTCAAGGTGACAGAACTAAGGCAACTGGTCAGAATACTGATCAATCATGATCCAATTGAAAAGGGAAACAGCCTCCAAGGGATGAACGGCCTATTCTAATGCTCATTTTCAATTTAACAAAATCATACAGATTCAGATCAAAGTTTGATATCAGGAAAACACAGGGTGATGGAATTCCTGCCTCTTCCAACTTGCTGACACAGTCATTCCTGATCTTTTCCAGTTCTTCCTCTTCATTCATTTTCCTCCGATGCGTTTTCATCAATTTGAGATCATTATCGATTTTAGATCGAACAAAATAGAATTTCTTCCCCAGTCGTTTAATCTCTTTGGCAAGTTTTTCATCATTTTCTCTGAATCGACAGTGTGAAATAATGATGAAGAAATTGTACCGTTCAAATTTCATTTCTCTGAGATATTTATCCGCTGGGAATTTTGTCGTTCCAATTCCCGGCAGGTCCCAGAAACGAACATTCAGCAGGTTGGAATGTTTGTATCCGATTGGCTCCATTGTAGTTTCTGTAGTTCCAGTTTCAGCTGCTCCCTCATCACCATTCTGAAGTCCCCTCAGTGCATTGATAAAGGTGGATTTCCCTGCACCTGATTCTCCTGTCACTGCGATGTTAAGCTCTGTATTATCCAGATCATCTAACTTCTTCTGTATCAGTGGATTAATCACCCGACCCTTTCCATCATTAGATTTGAGCTCTTCCAGACCAGAATAAGAAGACGGAACCAGCTGCTGACTGAAAGAAACCATTTTATAATATGTTTTGCAATGGATTAAAAGAAAGAATTACAATTATATAGCACATTGGACAAGGTTTTACGGAGAGTGATTGACTTAAGTCATTCATTAAACTTATACGTTGCTCAATGACTTTCTATGGATTTTTTGCATTGGAACATGAGGTGTTTAGAAATCCAAAACAGCATTGAATCCTCTGTTGGGGGTCTGGGATCTGTATAACAGGGCCAGCAAATGCAGCTAAACTTTCACCATGCAGGGAGTGACTTGAGGGCTGGAGGGGGCTTACTTATCAAAATGGGTTCCCTACCCAATTCGAGATAGGGGCAGTGGGATTGTACGTGGGCCATGTGAAGTGTGAGACTGATTTAGATATTCTTATAGCAACCGTCATCAAGGCTGCCGGTTGTCCAGAGGGAGAGATCTGTGGTTTGTGTCAAAACCTCAGACAGCAACAGAGGGAAGTGAGATGAGTCAGGGGAGACACTGGTCTGGTACCTAGTATAGATTAGGCCCTCACTTCACTAATGCCAATCTGGCAGTTGCATGGGAAGGCGGAGGTTACCAGCTGAAATTAGAGGCCTGGATCCACATCAGTGCCATCATCAGTGGAAGAAGTGGATTAAATAGAATCTGGATCCAGTGCCATTAAAAGGGTTCAATGAACCAATAGATCTGGCAGAGGGGGTGTAATGTTCACTACACCAGATAGATGTCAAGCTTACAAGCTCCAGCAAACACAGGATGCATACTACTCTTGAACATACAAACATATGAAATACGAATAGAAGTAGGCCATTCAGCCCCTTTTAGGCTTCTCCGTTATTCAATAAAATCATGGTTGATCTGTCTGTGTTTCCGATTCTACATTCCATCTGTCCCCAATAATCTTTGTATCCTTTCCTAATAGCAAGCTAACTAAAATCAAAATACTGCAGTTGCTGGAAATCTGAAATAAAAACAGAAAATGCTGGATAAACTCAGGAGGTCTGGCAGCATCTGTGGAAAGAGAAACACTGTTAATGTTGAGTCCATTGACCCTTTTAAAAAACCTATTTAGCTCGGCCTTTAAAATATTCAGTGATCCTGCTTCCACTGCCTTCTGAGGCAGAGAGCTCCAAAGTCACATCTCTGACATGTAACGGTAACCTCTAATTTTAAGAGAGTGACCCCTAGTTCTGGACTCAGTCACACAGATGGCAGCGTGGTGGTACAGTGGTTAGCACTCCTGCCTCACAGCATCAGGAACCTGGTTCGATTCCCAGCTCGGGTCACTTTCTGTGCAGAGTCTGCATATTGTCCCGGTGTCTGCATGAGTTTCCTCTGGGTGCTCCAGTTAATTCCACAGTCCATAAAACAATGGTGACGTGCATTGGCCATGTCAAATACTCCATCAGTGCACCCAAACAGGCACGAGAGTGTGGCGACTAGGGGATTTTCACAATAACGTCATTGCAGTAGAAGCCTATTGTGACACTAATAAATTATCTTTAACAAGAAAGATATAGTTCAGTGTCCAACTTGTTCAGGATCTTCCATTCTTCAATTAAGCTATGCCTTCATTCATCTGAACCCCAGTAGAAACAAGCCCAGTTTGTTCAACTGTTCCTCATAAGATAACGCACTCGTTCCAGATATCAATCTAGGAAACCTTTATAAACCTCCTCCAACATATTTACATTGTGCCTTAAATAAGGAGAGCAACACTGCAGGTAGTATTTGAGATGTGAACTCACGAATGCCCTGTACACCTGAAGCATAGCATCCTTTCCTTTAGGTTCAATTTCTCTCATAATAAAAGGTGTGCAGATACCGGCGTTGGACTGGGGTGGGCACAATAGGAAGTCTCACAACACCAGGTTCAACTCCAACAGGTTTATTTGAAATCAAGAACTTTCAGAGTGCTGCTACTTCATCAAGTGAGTGGAGGCAGGTTCACAAACATGGCAATATAGAGGCAAAGACACAATTGCAAGATAATTACAGATTGGAATACGAGTTTTTATGGTAATCAAGTTTTTATATGTACAAACAGTGTGCATGGAGAGAGGGATAAGCACAGGTTAAAAAGGTGTGAATTGTCACAAGCCAGGACAGTTAGTAGGATCTTGCAAACCCAGGCAGTATGGTGGGGGTTACAAGTAGAGAGATATAAACCCAAGAGGCTGTCCTCATGCGTGCGGAGCTTGGCTATCAGTTTCTGCTCAGGGATTCTGCATTGTCACGTGTCTTGAAGGCCACCTTGGAGAATGCTTACCCAAACATCGGAAGCTGAATGCCCTTGACTGAAGTATTCCCTGACTGGAAGGGAACGCTCCTGCCTAGCAATTGCTGCATGGTGTCCGTTCATCCCTTGCCATAGTGTCTGCATGGTCTCACCGATGTATTACACCTCAGGACATCCTTTCCTGCAGTGTACGAGGTTGACAACATTGGCCGAGTCAAATGAGTATGCATCGTTTACCTGGTGGGTGACGTGGTCACATGTGATGGTGCTATCCATGTCAATGATCCAGCATGTCTTGCAGAGGTTGCTGTGGCAGGGTTGTGTGGTGTCGCTGTGCTCCTGTAGGCTGGGTAGTTTGCTGCATACAATGGTCTATTTGAGTTGGGTGGTTGTTTGAAGGCAAATAGTCAGGAGATGCACCAATGCCAGCCTCATCAGGGTGCCACAACAGCTCAGTGACCATCACTGCTAGCTGTGCAGATACATGGATTTGGGCCAGCGTCTGTGGGAGTTTGCGCAATCTCCCTGTGGTTGCGTGGGTTTCCTCCGGGTGCTCCGGTTTCTTCCCACACCCCAAAGATTGCTCTTAGGCTGATTGGTGTACCAAATGGACTATTCTCCCCTAAATCTGGTTACAATTGGGGTACCATTCGCATACACACGGGGCAAGTTAGGTGTAAGAAAATGATTTGTTAAGATGGCGGCGCGGGCACGTTGGGCCTGTTTCCCATGCTGGGGTTTTCTTTGTTCTTTGTTCATCAGCTGTGCTCACAAGATAGCCCCGAACATCACCCAAGCACAATGCAACGCCATCTGCACTGTCAAGACCAATCGCAACATGATCATCGTACCAGCAAAGGAGGAGCCATTGTCATACTGAACAGAACGGACTACTGCAAAAGGAGTGTACCAACAACTGAACAACCAGGAACAGCACAGACACAAATCTGACCAAAGAACACACCCGCCAACTCAACAGATTGACAAGACCTTTGATCCAAACTTTCAGAGCACCCTACTTGCTCTCATCCCACTTATTGCCCGCGTTGGAGATCCTCCACTGCCTCCTGAAGATACACAAGGCAACACACCCGACCATCCCATCGTATCAGGCAACGGCACCCGATCAGAGAACGTCTCTGGCTACGTCGAATATCCTGAAACCCATCGTACAAGAAACCCCAGATTCTGTTGCGACACTATGAATTTCTTACAGAAACTCAGCACCTATGGAGTAGTTGAACCAGCAACAATCCTCATCACAATGGATGTCTCAGCAATCTACACCAGCATCCCCCAAACAACAGCATTGCTGCAACACCCTCAGTACTCAACACCGACAACTGCCAGGAGCAATTTTACAACTCATCTGCTTCATCCTGGACCACAACGTCTTCACCTTCAACAACCAGTTCTTCATCCAGACCTACAGAATAGCTGTGGGACCAAATTCGCCCTTCAATATGCCAACATCTTAATACACAAGTTCGAGCAAGATCTCTTCACCACACAGGACCTTCAACTGATGCTATACACCAGATACATCAACGGCATTTTTTTCCATTGGACTCATGGCAAAGAATCATGAAATGGTTACGTGATGACATCAACAAGTTCCATCCTATCAGACTCACCATGAACTACTCTCCAGAATCAATTGGATTCTCAGACACATGCATTTCCATCAAGGGCATTCACCTCAGCATTTCACTCTACCACCAGCTTCCACCCCAAACATGTTAAAGAAGCCATCCCCTATGTACAAGCCCTCCATTTAAACAGGATCTGCTTAGATTAGGAGGAATGCAACAGACACCCTCGGAAGAACAGAATATGGCACTCATCGATTGCCAGGTCCGATGCGCCACAGCGATAAACCATACCGACCTTCTCAGAAGACAAACATAGAACATGACCAATGTTGATCGTCCAGTATTTCCCTGGAGTGGGGAGACTATGACATCTTCTTTCGAGCCTTCAACATGTCATCAATGACGACGAACATCTCGCCAAGGCCATCCCCATACCTCCACTGCGCAGCTTCAAATAACCGCCTAACCCCCAACAGACCATTGTGCACAGCAATCTACTCAACCTTCAGAAGAAGAGTGACCATGACACCACACAGCTCGACACAGCAACCTCTGCAAGACGTGCCGGATCATCGACATGGATACAACCATTACATGCTGTGTACACATTGACCACCATCCACGAGATACACAGTACATACTCACGTGTCTCAGCCAACAATGCCTATCTCATACGCTGCAGGAAAGGGTGTTCTGAGGCATGGTACATCAGCGAGACCATGTTAACGCTATAACAACGGGTAAACAGACACCACAATCACCAAGCAGGAGTGTTCCCTTCTGCAGTAAAGGGCATTCAGCCTCCGATCTTCATGTAAGCGTTCTCCAAGGTGGCTTCAAGACTCACAACACGCATTCCAATCAACCTCTTAGCTAGCCAATCTTCTAATGTGTTACTCTCTACACCATTAGCTTTTATTTTCCACAATAAACATTAATGTGCAATTTTATCAAACATCTTCTGGAAATCCATGTATGATATGTCAACAGTTCCTCTTCATCCACAGCATGTTTTACTTCTAAGTACCCAGTTATAACCCCTTTAATAATCATTGTAACACCTTTCCTGTGTAGATGCCAAACTAACCGACCACCAGTTTTCTGCCTTCCTCCCCTCTTGAATAGAAAGGTTACATTTGCTACTTTCCAGACAGATGGAACCTTTCCAGAATCTAGTGAATTGTGGAAAATTAACACCAGTGCATCTCATATCTCATTAGCCACCTCCCTTAAGACCCCAGGAGGAAGTCCTATGTAGGACGTGTATGGGGTAATACCTTTGGCGGGAGAACATGTCGCGTCCTTTCAGGGCAGTTTGTCCATCCTTTGTCCCCACCTGGCACTCAGTTCCCACCTCTGGCTCCCCGTAGCTGTTTACATGCGACAGCAGCCACACCCCGGGCAATGGCCTCGACAAGCCGGCTAAACCAGGTGAGGGTAGCCGAAGGGTCTCAACCCTCGGTGAGATAGAGGGATGTCTATTCCAGCATGTGAAGACAGACTCCGGCGGATTGAGCGGAAGAGACCAACAGAAGGTCCAACGGTCAAGAAGGCAGTGTCTGCGAGCGTCGTGGAACACGAAGAGCAGGACAAGACACAGAAGACGTCCTGGTCATCCACTGCACCTAGTCCCACCTCCATCCATTATGACTCTTGTCTTGCCACTGGATCTAGATGGGAATTGGGAAGAGAGAGTGAGGCTGACGCTGCACAACTCTCCCTCACTTTAATCCAAATCAAGCGCCAGTCTAGACACCATCATCATCATCTTCATTGTCCTGTTCAACCTTTGAAGTCCTGTGGCGATGGATGAGTGAGGAAGCAGGTGTGGATACACTGGGAGCTGTAGTCACGGACCTGCACGCAGGCAGCTCAGGTCTAATGGTCGTTTTCCGCTGACTGAAGCAGCAGTGAAACTCTGTGCCTACCTGGGCGGCTGAGTAGTCCTCTTCAGGAACGCACTGCTCACCTCTGTAGAATGAGGAAGGGGCTAGAAAAGCTGCCCTAAACATTGCCTGCTTCACTACACCCTGGCCAGTTTACCACGGCTGGTGGGGATCCCATCTTGCTGTCGAACAAACAAAATAAAACACAAGGTGACACCGCTCACCGTTGGCACTTGGAACGTGCGCACGCTTTTGGACAACCCTACAGCAGACAGACCAGAGAGAAGAACAGCCTTAGTTGCCAGAGAGCTTGCAAGATACAACATTGACATTGCAGCCCTGAGTGAAACTCATCTTGCCAACGTAGGTCAGTTGACTGAATCTGGGGGTGGATACACTTTTCTGGAGCAGTCGCGGCAGCGATGAGCGTCGTGATGCTGGAGTTGGATTCGCCGTCAGGAGTCACCTTGTTCAGAAACTTGCTAGTCTACCCAAGGGTGTGAATCACCGGATTATGACATTACAGCTTCCGCTACAGAACAGAAGTCAAGCCACCCTGATCAGCACCTTTGCCCCCACAGTGAACAACCTGGATGAGATGAAAGACAAGTTTTACAAAGAACTAGACGCCCTACTATCAGCAGTGAGCAGTACCGACAAGCTGATCTCGCTTGGCGATTTCAATGCAAGAGTAGGGTGTGACTCTGTAATCTGGCTGGGAGTCATTGGGAGGCATGGTGTGGGCAAGTGTAACAGTAATGGCCCACTCTTACTGAAGAGCTGTGCAGCACACAACCTCCTCATCACCAACACAACCTTCCATCTGCCTACCCGTAACAAGACCTCCTGGATGCACCCCCGCTCTAAGCACTGGCATCTTATCGACTATGTCATTGTCAGGAGAAAAGACAGGCAGGATGTTAGAGTGACCAGGGCCATGTGTGGTGCTGACTGCTGGACAGATCACAGGCTCATTGTCTCCAAAATGAGGCTCCGCATCAGACCCAAGAGGTGACCACAAGGAAGCAAGGTTAAGAAAAGAATCAATGCGGCCAAGCTAAAGAACCCCAGCATAGCTTCAGCACCGGCTGAAGACTTACAAATCAAGCTTGCTGACCTACACCTTGCAGGCAGCACTGAGAACGACTGGGAACGCTTCAGGGATGCTATCCATACATCTGCGCTGAAGATGCTCGGGCCCTCCACCCACAAGCAGCACCATTGGTTTGATGAGAATGATGAGGAGATACAAGCTCTACTTGTTGAAAAGCATTATCTTCATCAGGCCTGTCAGAACGACCCACCTTCAGCTGCCAAGAAAAATGCTTTTACCAGTGATCGCAGGACAGTCCAGAATAAACTGCGTAAAATGCAAGATGTCTGGCTGAGCACCCAAGGCAGATGAAATACAGATATACGCTGACAGAAACTGCTTGAAACAGTTCTATGAAGCCCTCAACACTCTCTATGGACCTCAGTCTGTCAGGAGTTCCCCCCTCTTGAGTACAGATGGTACAACTCTCATTAGAGAGAGGGCTCAGATCCTGCAGAGATGGGCTGAACACTGTGAAGCCGTCCTCAGCCAACCGTCATCTATTAACGATGAGGCAATAGACAGGATTCCCCAGGTTGATATCAACAGCGCCATGTATGACCCACCGGTAGTAGCCGAAGTCACGAAAGCTGTCAGCCAGCTATCCAGTATCAAAGCCCCAGGGGCAGATGCCACACCTGCAGGAATCTATAAAGCTGCTGGTCCTGCACTTATCAAGAAGCTCACTGAGTTGTTCCAGTCCTTTTGGAAGCAAGGATCCACTCCTCAGGAACTTAAAGATGCTTCCATCGTACACCTCTACAAGAGGAAGGGCAATCGGCAAGTGTGCGACAACCACCGAGGAATCTCGCTGCTCTCCATCAAAGGAAAAACCCTCGCAAGAGTCCTGCTAAATCGTCTGGTCACTCATCTGGAGCTGGGCCTGCTTCCAGAGTCACAGTGTGGCTTCCACAAAGGTCGTGGGACTACTGACATGAATTTTGCTGCACGCCAACTTCAGGAGAAGTGTCAGGAGCAGAATCGCGAGCTCGACAACCTTTGTTGACCTCGCAAAAGCCTGCGACACTGTAAGCCGACAAGGCCTGTGGAAGATCATGTCAAAGTTCGGCTGCCCTCCCAAATTCATTCAGATGGTACGCCAGTTCCATGATGGTATGACCAGAGTACTGGACAGTGGAGAATCCTCTGAGGCATTCCCAGTCACCAATGGCATCAAACTGGGCTGTGTGCTCGCACCCACACTGTTCAGCATGATGTTTACTGCCATGCTGAATGATGCCTTCCAGGACAGTGTTGCTGGTATCAGCCTCAAGTACAGAGTGGATGGGAAGCTTTTGAACCTGAGGAGACTTAAAGCTATTGCCAAAGTGAAAGGGACAGTTCTGAGAGATTTCCTCTTTGCCGATGACTGCGCCCTGTATGCTGGCTCACAGCCAGAGATGCAAGTCAATATGGACAAATTTTCCACGGCTTGTGACAACTTTGGACTCACCATCAACATTAAGACCACCAAAGTCATGCACCAGCGTGCTCCTCATGCACCGTACACAGAACCCACTATCACAATGGGCAGAAACTACAGGCAGTGGACGAGTTCACTTATCTTGGCAGCACCCTCTCCCAGGCAGTGACTATTGATACAGAAGTTAACTGCAGAATAGCAAAGGCAAGTTCTGCTTTTGGTAGGCTGCGCTCCACTGTATGGGAATGTCAAGCAATCAGCCCAGCAACAAAACTGAAGGTCTACAGCGCCACAGTACTCACTATCCTCCTGTATGCCTGTGAAACGTGGACTGTGTATCAAAGGCATGCAAGACAGCTCAACCATTTCCACATGACTTGTCCTCGCAGAATATTACGCATCAGATGGCAAGACAAAGAACCAGACACTGAAATTCTCTCTAGAGCAAGACTACCTTCAGTCCACACGCTGCTGATGAGAGCACAGACCCAGTGGGCAGGTCATGTCATCCATATGTCAGACAAGCGCATACCCAAGCAGTTCCTTTTTGGTGAACTCTCTGCTGGAAGACGCTCGCAGGGAGGGCAGAAGAAACATTTCAAAGACACACTCAAGGCCTCCCTGAAGTCGCTTGACATTGACACGACCATGACCACCTGGGAAATGCGGGCACAAAACTGCCCGACCTGGCGCTGCCTCATCCACAACGGCTGTCAAGCTCATGAAGCAAGATGTATTGCTGAAGCACAACTTAAGCGCGAGCTGCGCAAGTCCACAACCACCAGCACAACAACTACAGTGTCTACACAAATCTGTCCAAAATGTGCCAGGACATTGTGCCCGAATTGGCCTGATCTGTCATCTTCGGACACACCGCAACCAGCCTCAAAATGACTAATGGTGTCGAGGTCCTCTTCGATGATGATGGACGAACAACAGGAGGAAGTCCATCAGGATCGCAATATTTGACAGCCTGCATCTCCATCAGTTTGTGCAGTAATGCTTCCGTGGGCAATCTCCCTTCCACCTTATGATTTACAGCTATTACTGGAATGTCTCTTGTATTCTCCATAGTGGAGACAAAAGCAAAATATCTGTTCATTTCCTCCACCTCTTATCCACTTACTATTACTCTGTATTATCCAATATTAACTCCCTATTCTCACTCTCTCGAGGATCAACACTAACTTTACTTCTCTTTTCCTGTTTAAATACCTGCAGAAACTCTTGCTTTTCACTTTTACATTTCTAGCTAGCTTCTTTTCATTCTCCAATTCCTTTCTCTTGAGTAACCTTTTAGTCATTCTCTGCCATTCTTTATGTCCTGATCATTTTTCATTACAGTGTGGGAATATATTTATTCTGAATACCCTGGAATGTCCTTTAACTGTCTGCCACTCCTTCTCTATTGATTACCCCCAGCTTAGGATCGCAGTTAACTTCAGCTAGCTCAACTTTCATGCCCACACATTTGACCCTATTTAAGTTCAAAATACTAGTCTTAGACCCACTCTTCTCCCTTTCAAACTAGATGTAAAATTCAACCATATTGTAGTTGTTACTATCAGAGGTGCCTTTACTCTGAGACCATAAATAAAGTAGTTTGGTACGACTGGAAAAACCAGGCTCAAAACTTATGGTGAGATTGCGGAGGTATTACAGATCCACTTCTTTCCTGGGTCATCACCAGGAGGTTCAGAATCCATCAATGTAACTAGCAAGAAAGGGAATCAATCACATTATTTGTAGTTACTTTGAAGAAATTAGCTGAATTCTGTGAACTTGGAGATGTCTTGAATGATATTATTAGAGACAGACTATTGTGTGGATTAAGAAGCAAAGCATCTAGAAAAGGCTGTTAACAGAAAGCAACTTGGACTTAAAGAAGGCTATATGCTCTCTATGGAACCGCAGCTAATTAAGCTCAAACATTGAAGTCCATAAGGTACCAGCTGAAACGTGAACACAAACACAGGTTTGAAATTTCTATCGATTGCAAAAACTGGGCACACAGCAGAAAATTGCTGGAGTAAAGGTGCAAAGTGCTGGCATTGTGGCTAAAAGGGGAACATTGAACATACATGTTGGAGAAAGAAACAAGTTTCCAACAACAATACAATTATAAGAAACATGATCCAAATGAATCAAGTGGAAAACCAAATAGAGGGGAGAGTAACCATGTGATATGAAAAGGGAGTAAAAAGGGCCAGAGTCACACTCAGATGATGAGACATTGTTGAATGTATGATCAATTAACGGTGCATCCTGCCGTTAGTGGGCCATTACTTTATTGAATGATCAACTGGTAAAAGTGGAGATGGTCACCAGAGTCGCTGTTTTGTTGGTATTGAGAACCGTTTACCAAAAGAAACTGTTACGTGCTGCCTTGAAACCCTCAAAGATAATACTCAAAGCGTATACAGGGGCAGTGATCTGTTGTGGCGTTGCAAATGTTCAGCTGAATGGATAGTTCCTGCACATTATTAAGGGTAACTGGAAAGAATCAGGCTAAACTGGGCCAAGGTGAATCTCATGTCTGAGTCCAAAGCAAGCCTAACCAAAAACCTGAAGTAGCAGCCATGGCCAAGGCTCAGGTTAGCAGTGCTGGGACCAAAGCAACAAAGGCAGAGCATACAGTAACAAATATGGTTCAGGATGCAGACACAAAGGAATTAAGACTTATATGGGAGATGCATATGAATGCTTGAACAAAAAATGAAGGTCAAAAATATACTGAAAAATGTAGTGAGGATAACCGGAATGTGTTTACGTGCTCACTTTGTAAATTCATAACTTAAGAACATAAGAAATAGGAGCAGGAGTAGGCCATCTAGCCCCTCGAGCCTGCCCCACCATTCAATAAGATCATGGCTGATCTGTCGTGGCTCAGTTCCACATTCCCGCCCTCTCCCCATAACCCTTACATCCCCTCGCTTATCAAAAACCCTTAATCCCGCGTCTTAAAAATATTTAGCGAGGCAGCCTCCACCACTTCAACAGGCAGAGAATTCCGGAGATTCACCACCCTTTGAGTGAAGAAGTTCCTCCTCAACTCCGTTCTAAACCGCCCCCCCCTTTATCTTGAGGCAGTGCCCCCTAGTCCTACTGTCCTTTCTGAGCGGGAAGAGTCTCTCCACCTCTATCCTATCCATCCCATTCATCATCTTATATGTCTCAATGAGATCTCCCCTCATTCTTCTAAACTCTAACGAGTACAAGCCTACTTTATTCAGCCTCTCCTCATAGCTCAACCCCCTCAACTCTGGTATCAGTCTAGTAAACCTCCTCTGCACTCCCTCCAAGGCCAAAATATCCTTGCGTAAGTGTGGCAACCAAAACTGCACACAGTACTCCAGCTGCGGCCTCACCAATGCCCTATACAGCTGCAGCAAGACCTCCCTACTTTTATATTCAATCCCCCTCGCTATGAAGGCCAGCATCCCATTAGCCTTCCTGACCACCTGCTGCACCTGCAGGCTGGGTTTTTGCGACTCATGCACAAGGACTCTGAGGTCCCTCTGCACCGTCGCCTACTGCAGTTTTTCGCCACGTAAGTAATAGTCCTTCCTACCATTATTCCTACCAAAGTGGACCACCTCGTACTTGCCAACATTAAATTCCATTTGCCAGTTCCTGGCCCATTCACCCAGCCTATCTAGATCCTTCTGCAGACTCTCCACACCCTCCGCGCAATTTGCCGTTCCACCAATCTTGGTGTCATCAGCAAATTTTGACACCATACACTCGGTTCCCTCCTCCAGATCATCTATATAAATGGTAAATAGCTGAGGCCCCAGCACCGACCCCTGGGGCACTCCACTAGTCACCAACCGCCAATCTGAATAGCACCCATTAACCCCCACTCTCTGCCTCCTATTTGACAACCAATCCTCTATCCACGCTAACACCCTACCCCCAACTCCATGCCCCCTTACCTTCTGCAATAACCTCTTGTGAGGTACCTTGTCAAACGCCTTCTGAAAATCAAGAAAGACCACATCCACCGGCTCTCCTCTATCCACCGCCCTAGACACATCCTCATAAAACTCCAATAAATTTGTCAGACATGACTTCCCCTTAACGAAACCGTGCTGCGTCTGCTCTATCAAGCAATTCCCCTCAAGATGCCTCGCTATTTCCTCCTTGATGACGGACTCTAACATTTTACCTACAACAGACGTTAAATTAACCGGCCTATAATTCCCTGCCTTTTGCCTGCCACCCTTCTTAAACAACAGCGTAACATTAGCCGTTTTCCAATCTTCCGGCACTTCCCCGGAATCCAGCGACGTTTGGAAAATAACCACCAAGGCATCCACTATCACCTCCGCCATTTCTTTTAGAACCCTCGGATGCATTCCATCCGGTCCTGGGGACTTGTCCACAATCAATCCCTCCAGTCTGTCGAGCACCGCCTCTCTAGTAACAATAATGTCATTCAGACCCTCCAGTCCTACCACCTTTCCATCGCTAACACCCGGCAAATTATTCACGTCCTCCTCCGTGAAGACTGAAACAAAAAAGTTATTCAAGACCTCAGCCATTTCCCCATCCCCTACCACTAAGCCCCCCTCTCATCCTCTAAGGGTCCAACGTTAACCACAGAGCAACAAGAAATCAAGGTGCACCTCGAAACTCCTTACCGTAAGGAAATCCTCAAGTTCAATGAAAAGAATATTCCATTTGGAAAAGGAGCTGCTGAGTTCCTTCATGCATTAAAAGTCAACAAGGATAAAAAGATTGCTGATCATAAACAATGGCAACAACAGGAGAAAAAGGAGCCAGCACAGAAATTCATGAAGGATGTTTGGATGGGATTTGATCCACATGACTGAATGAAAAGAGTTGGAGTTGTTCAGAGTGCAGTTTGGAACACCAATATTCCTCCAAAATTTTACGATCTGCAGCAGCATCTGATGCCAAGTGAACATACCAACAGCAAAAAGAATTACCATCACCTGACATTGCATAACAAACCAATCCTGAAGGCTAAATTTGAATTCTTAAAGGGTGAGAATTCTATTGAAAATTTGCAGGAGTGACAGCATCAATGAGAAAGTTTAGAAGTTGCATTCCAGCAACAAGACCTGAAACGCAAGGGTAAATGCAGCAACAACACAATCCTGAGGGCAACATCTCACAGAGGCACACAACAATCTAGAAAAGGCACCACAAAAGCTGTGCCACAAGATTCAGGAAAAAGGAGACTGTGGTATACAGCCTGCAAAGGTAGTAGTTAGCAACTGAAAAACAGATCAACAGCCTGAGGCAAGAGCAAAAGGAAGGCCATCTTTTGGTAGCAGTGACCGCAACTATTTTTTTCCAAAAATATACTTTATTCATAAAAATCTCAAATAAACCATTGCAAATGTACAGGGCTTTGCACTGCAAACAATGCAGAATCAAGACATTCTTTCAGATCTGTACAAATTACAATGACTACATTTCAATACTTAAAAACTATATCCATGCCTCAATATTTACAGATTTGCACGAATTACAATCATTACATTTCAATACTTAAAACTATGTACATGCCTCAATAAATTACTGTGTGCCGTTATTGCTCAGATTGGCACACAGTTACGCAGTTGAGGGTATTCTGCAGTTCCTGGGCCCTCGGTCTGCCTCCGTTAAAAGGCCTTCCAGTGTGGCCTTTCCCCATTGTGCCTTTGCGGCGGCTGCCCCAAGCTTCAGCCCGTCCCTCAGCACGCAGTCCTGGACCTTGGAATGTGCCAGTCTGCAACACTCGGTCAAGGACAGTTCTTTCAGCTGGAAGATCAGCAAGTTTTGGGCGGACCAAAGTGCATCCTTCACCGCGTTGATGACCTTCCAGCAGCAGTTGATATTTGTCTCGGTGTGCGTCCCCGGAAACAGCCCGTAGAGCACAGAGTCCTGCGTCACCGAGCTGCTCGGGACGAACCTCGCCAAATACCACTGCATCTCACTCCAGACCTTCTTTGCAAAGGCACATTCCACGAGGAGGTGTGCGACTGTCTTGTCAGCCCCGCAGCCGCTTCAAGGGCAGCGTGCGGTGCTGTTGAGACCTTGAGCGTACATAAAGGATCTGACGGGGAGTGCCCTTCTCACCACCAGCCAAGCCAGATCTTGGTGCTTGTTTGTCAGTTCTGGTGATGAGGCGTTCTGCCAGATGACACTGACAGTCTGCTCAGGGAACCATCCGACAGGATCCGCCGTCTCCTTTTCTCTCAGGGCCCCAAGGACGTTACGCACTGACCACTGTTTAATCGCCATGTGGTCAAAGGTGTGTTTGCGGAAAAATTTCTCCACGAAGGACAGGTGCTGCGGTACGGTCCAACTACTCGGAGCGTTCTGCGACAGTGTGGCCAGACCCATCCTTCGCAACACTCGGGACAGGTAGAACCTCAAAAAGTAGTGGCATTTGCTGTTAGTGTACCGAGGATCGACGCACAGCTTGATGCAACCGCACACAAAAGGTGGCCATCAGGATGAGGGCAGCGTTGGTAACGCTTTTCCTTCCATTCTCTGGAGATTTGTGCATCGCTTCCCTCCGGCATCGATCCATCTTTGATCTCCAGATAAACTTGAAGATGGCCGGCGTTATTGCTGCAGCGCAGGATTTGAGGATAGGCCACACCTGCGCCACGTACAACAACACGGACAGCACCTCGCACCGGATCACCAGGGTTTTTCCTGTCATGGAGAGGGAGTATTGCTCCCACAAGCCCAGTTTCTGCCTGGCTTTGGCGATGCGCTCGTCCCAGCTTTTCGCGCATACCCCTGCCACTCCGAACCATATCCCCAGCACCTTCAGGTACTCTGCCCTGACGGTGAAGGGGATAAAGGATTTGTCGGCCCAGTACCCAAAGAACATGGCCTCGCTCTTACCCTGGTTGACTTTGGCTCCCGAGGCCAGCTCGAACTGCTCGCAGACCTGGAGGAGCCTGCGAACAGACGAGGGGTCCGAGCAAAAGACAGCCACGTCATCCATGTACAGGGAGGCTTTGACCTGCGTGCCTCCGCTGCCTGAGATTGTCACCCCTTTGATGCCTGGGTCACTTCTGAGGGCCTCGGCAAAGGGTTCAATGCAACACACAAAAAGGACGGAGGAGAGAGGGCAGCCCTGTCTGACTCCAGACCTGATTTGAAAGCTGTCTGTTTCCCACCCATTGACTGAGACTGCGCTACTGATGTCTGTGTAGAGCAACCGGATCCAATTGCGGATTCCCTCCCCAAAGCCCACTTTGGAGAGCACATCCATCTGTGCTGTGCGATATTCTGTCAAACGTTTTCTCCTGGTCGAGGCTGATAAGGCACATATCCACTTGCCTGTCCTGCACGTAGGCGATCGTATCCCTGAGTAGCGCGAGGCTGCCAGAGATCTTCCTGCCGGGTAAAGTACAGGTTTGATCAGGATGGATCACTGACCCCAGAGCAGACTTGACCCGGTTGGCGTTGACTTTGGCCAGAATTTTATAATCCATGTTCAATAGTGAAATGGGTCGCCAATTTCGAATTTCCTCCCTTTCCCCCTTCTGCTTGTAGATGAGGGTAATGATGCCTTTCCTCATGGATTCTGACATCCTGCCTTCAAGATGCATACTCTCGTATACTTCCAGGAGGTCCAGGCCCGTCAAGTCCCACAACGCCGAGTAAAACTCAGCCGGTAAGCCGTCGCTTCCGGGAGTTTTGCCCTTCTGAAAGGACTCGACGGCCTTGGTCAGCTCGTCCAGAGATATTGGTCTGTCCAGGCTGTCCCGCTTGCCGTCGTCTAAGACCTGCATGATAGACGACAGGAAAGACAGGGAGGCCGTGCTGTCTGTTGGCTTCAGGTCATACAGTCCGGCATTGAAGGATTTGCAGATCCTCAGAATGTCAGACTGCGATGACCTGACTGAGCCGTCTTCTTCCTTCAGGCTGCTGATCACAGAGGTTTCTCTGTGTACCTTCTGGAAGAAGAAACGCGAGCACTTTTCGTCCTGCTCCACGGAGCGGACCCTGGGCCGGAAGATGACCTTGGCGGCCTCCGAGGCAAAGAGCGAGGCTTGCTGGAGATTCACCTCCTGGAGCTCCTCCCTGACATCAACCCCCATTGACTGCAGTTGGAGCAGTTCCTGCATGATTTTCTGGAGTCGGGACATGTCCCCCCGTCTCTTCCTGGCCCTCTGCACCGCTCTGCGAATGAAGAACCTTTTGATGTTATCTTTGATGGTTTCCCACCAGAGCGATGGAGACTCAAAGAAGGGTTTGACGGTCCTCCAACCGTGGTAAACCCTCCTGAGTTCCGAGGTTCTCTGGGGTCAACAGTTCTACATTCAGCTTCCAGGGCCCCCTGCCCACTTTCTGGTTTGCCTCCAGCTGACAGTCGGCCAGCAGGAGGCAGTGGTCAGAAAAGAACACCAGCCTGACGTCGGTGGGCCTGACCGTGAGCGTGCGGGACACAAACATAAAGTTGATCCTGGAGCAGACTGACCCGTCGGGCCGCGACCATGTGTACCTGCGCTGCCCTCCATCTGCTGGGTTGAAGATGTCGAACAGCTTGGCATCCTTTCCCGCAGGGCTCTGGACGTAACATCCAGTTTGTTTTCAGCCCTGCTGGATCGGTTGGCCTTGTCAATGATGCAATTGAAATCCCCACCCAGAATGACCGGCCTGGAGGTGGTGAGCAGCAGTGGCAGCAGCTCAAAAACCGCCAGCCGCTCGGTTTTGACGGCAGGGGCATACACATTAGTGAACCTGAGAGGGCAGTTTTTGTACGTGACGTCTGCTACGAGGAGGCGTCCCCCCACCACCTCCCTAACTTCGGAGATGGTAAAGCCACCTCCCCGCAGCAGGATGCCGAGGCCCAAGGAACAGCAGTCGTTCCCACCTGACCAGATGGACGGTCCATGGGACCACACACTCGACCAACGCCTGTAGCTGCTGAGGTGAGGTATCCCACACTCCTGCAGGAACAGCAGGTCGGCCTTGACATTGGCCAGGTAGGATAATGTGGACGCACATCTCAACCCGTCTTTAACACTGCGTACGTTAACAGAGGCAAAATTTAAAGACATTTTTAAAGTAGAAAAGATTTGTCAGTTCTTACATGTCCGTCAGTCAGCATGCACCAGGTGCCGCATTCCTGTGGCGCTGATGAATTTCTGCAGGGCTGATGTAGCAGCCCGACCCTGCCTCAGATCCCCGCCGGCGACCGGGTGACATCGTCGGAGTCACATGGCCATCAGTTGCTGCCGGGGTTGCGGGCCGGTCTTCGTACCGGATGGTGTCAGCGTCCTTGTTCCTGCTCTGTGGGGTCAGGATCGCCACGGCCGTAGTGTTGCCACTGTCGCCTGGATGGTCCGCTGGTGTTGCAATGGCGTCAGTTGTCTGTGTCGCCTGCGGATCCAGCGCCGCTTTTAAATTGAGCCTCTTGCGGTTTCGTCGTGTGGCAGCTTTTCTTTCCTCGTCTGAGGAGACGTCACCACTCAAGGCTCTAGCTGCCACGGATTTCCTCTTCCGGATGTTTTTCCTGGATTTGATGCACTGCCAGGGGCTCTCGGGATCTGCGAACTCCTGTTCCATGGCCTCTGCGCCCTCTGCTGGTGGTGCTGTTGGTGCGTCCTCCTGCTGCACTGGGGGGTCCACTCGTCCTTCAGAAGCTTTCTCCGAGCCTGCTTCTGTACCGGTGGTCTTTTTCTCTGAGGTGGCAGGGGCGCTTGCCTTCTTCACTCCACCTCTGGTGATCTGGGCGTAAGTGACCTTCCGCTTGGGGCAGGCTCTGTAAACGTGGCCAGCCTCCCCACACAGGTTGCAACATTTGCTGTCTTTGCAGTCCTTTGTCGCATGCCCCTCCTTCAAGCAGGTTCTGCAGAAGGTGGTGCTGCAGCTTGCGACAAGATGGCCGGTTTTGCCGCAAATGCGGCACACTCGTGGCTGTCCCGCATAGTACAGGAAGCCTTGATTCCCCCCAATGGCAAAATTGGAGGGCGGGTGTAGGAGGCCTCCGTTGGGGTCAGACTTGAGAGTCACTCTCACCTGTCTCATATAGGTCCAGATCCCGTATTTGTCCATCACGTCCACACTCTCCCCCTTCACCTCCACGTACCTGGAGCGGAACGTCAGCACATCAGCCGCAGGGATGTAGGGATTATACATTTGGAACGCGATAACACAGTTCCGCTGGGACGGCACGGTGAACGGGGGTTCCGCCGTCAGCATGGAGAAGAGCCCCTCTTTGCCTTTCTCCTTGAAGGCTATCAGGAACTTCAGGCATCCTGACAGGCTCCTGAAACTGACATCCACATAGGGCTGGTTGCTGTATTCAGCCACAACATAGACATCTGCTGCTTGCAACCCACAACACACAAACAGCTTTTTCTTCACAAGAAATTCACAGCCCACAGGCAAATATCTTTACAAAGCCTTCACCCAGATGGTATTGAGCAGCCCTTGGCCTGTAGCTCTTGCTGCAGCTCAAGAAGTGACTATAACTATTACCCACCAACTTTTTTTTAAACTTTATTCCAATCCAATCAAGTCAAATTAAACCCAATTCAGAGTCCCAACAAGTTGGGACATTCCCGATCCAAGCTGACAAGACAGGGCTCTCACCTCCTGTCTTGGGCTTGACCTACATGATCCAAGCTGATTGGAATAGGTGTAGCACCTCCTTCAGGGCTTGATCTTATTTGCATCTTAGCCAAAAGGACAAGATACCACTTTAAAAAATTGCTTCAAATGAACCTGATATGTAACCAAATGACATCAAGCAAGTGCAACACATCAAAACCAAACTTCATCCTACCCTCACCTGGGCACACTACTTCACTTGACAATGGAGGGTGCCTTCCAGAGGTCCACCTTCTAGTAGCAGTGACTGTCTATGCAAATCTTGCCTGCAGCACCAGTCAGCATTGCTGCTCTGATGCCCTCAGCTAGACCCTTGCCTTCACTTAAAGACAGAGGGTATCTTCTGGAACATTGACTGCATCTATGCAAATCTTACCTGCAACAGCCAATCAGCATCACTGGTCTCAGGCCCCACCTGCTGCCCATCATATGATGCAAATACTGGACATTATCTTTCCTGACTGGATGTGTTTAAACTCCTAACATTTAGCTGGTGCTCTCTGAGATCGTTGTCATCTGTAAATAGAGGGTAAATATTTCCTGATCTTTCAGACATTAACCACTGCCCCTCACCTACCACCCAAGTTACTTCTCAGCCTGTGAATAATGAAGTCCCCCCACAGTTTGACAGTGCCCTCCTGAGCAGACATCTCTCGACTGACATAAGTAAGATGCAGACATAATGATGGGCTTGATGAAATGAGGGTTTGCTGAAGCCCAAACTGACGGCCCTGGTTCTTGAGGCTTCTTCTCCTCTGTTGAAGGCTGAAGAAGAGGAAAGGTTAATGGAGGTACGTGAGCTATAGAATTGTTTAGGACACTCTTGTTACAAGTGCTGACACTGAGCAATGGCAAAGTATTGCAATGACAGGTTGTGTTTGAATTCAAGAGACACAATATGAAAAGCTTTTTGACAAACCTGGAGCTGGCTTGTCCCATCTGTTTTTCTGTTTCTCACTGTTTTCCCTGTGTGAGTGCCCAGTGATTCCAGAGCTTCCACCTCAGAAAGGGCGAGAGGACAGAGGCTTGTGGCTCCTCTCCAATGTCACTTCTTTGTTTTCGGTTGACTTGGGTTTTCCCCTTTGAGAGAAAAGTAGAGAGTGTGAGTGGCAGTACTTTATTTACCATCAAATACAGAACAGAACTAGTTTGAGGGATCATCCTTAATCAAGTTGTGAACAGGAGTAACAAGCTGGAAAATCCCGAATGGAGCTTTTTCCATCTTCACAAAGTCAGACTGAGGGAAGGAATGGGATGTGAAAAATGTTGTACTTCCCCCTCAATATCTCAGGGGGGCAGCACCTGATGTGGATCACAGAGAGAGCAAGCTGAGTGGAAATGGAAAATCTGGGTTTGTGTCTGATTCAGTTCAAATCATAGTTCAACTCTCATAACTATCTTACCTTAGCTCCATCACGAGGAAACTAAAATTCTTGAAGCATTTGAGTTCCTAACTGATGGATGCCCTTATTCCCAGGGCCACATCCACAGAGACTGGGCCATAACTTTTGTGTGACACCTTCCCTCACAGACCAAAAACATCGTAATTCAGTGAGAAATCCCAGCGAGGTCACACTGCTGGGCAGGCGTGTAGTAACAGACATGTGCAGAGCTCATGGACTTTTGTATCACTAAGATTGAGACCATGTGATCAGCTGCACCTGTCACTTCTCATCCTTCTTCTCACCCATTAGGTTAAACATCCCTCTCTGGTCCAGAATGCACATTGTTGCCTAGTTTTCCTTCTATAGGAAGCCTTTTTGTGCTCAGCCTGTCAATGAGAAACACCTCCTGTTGTTGCCACCAAACTGCTGACCACCCAACTTTCCATTCTGCTTCCTATGTTAGTTGACATTATTAATGGTTCTCTCTCTTCTCTCCCCGTTATCAAGCTTGGGTATGGCTGATTGTACATGTTTCCACACTTAATTCCACGGTAGCCACACAGTCATATGCAATGGCTTCTCTTCCTTCTCCTGGACCATTACATCTGCTGTTTCTCAAGAATCGATCCTCAACCCCTTCTCATTCTCATCTACATACTGCCCCTCAGTTACATTATCCAAAATCAGATTGTTAGTTTCACACTGACAATATTAACATCAACCTCAACATTGCCTCTCAGATCCAATGCCATTTTAAATGATCAAACTATTTATCTGACATCCAGTCCTGGCTGAGCAGAAATCTCCATTTAAATATTGAGAAGACAGAAACCATCGACTTCAGTCTCCACTTCAAACTCTGTTCTTGAATGAATGACTCCATCACTCCCCATGACAACTGGCTGAGACCAAACAAGACTACTCACAATGGTGGCATCATAGAATCCTGCAGAGCAGAAGGAGGCCATTCAGCCCATTTGAGTCTACGCTGACCATAATCCCACCCAGATCCTATCCTCGTAACAATATGCATTTACCCTAGTTAGTCCCCCTGACACTGAGGGGCAATTTAGTATGGCCAATTCAGTTAACCTACACATCTTTGGACAGTGGGAAGATACCGGAGCACCCAGAGGAAACCCACACAGACATGGGGAGAACATGAAAACTCCACACAGACAGTGCCCAAGCTGGAATTGAACCCGGGTCCCTGGCGCTGTGAGACAGCAGTGCTAACCATTGTGCCACCCCACTTGAGCAAGACCTGAAATTCCTGTCCAAGGTCAACGGACATTTCCATTTCCGCTTCTCACCTGCTCCAATTCTGTGATGAGTGAGGTGGTAGAATTCTGGCGAATAGCTTTTCAAGATGAGTTTTCAACAACAGATCGATGAAGTCGTTGGGACATCCTATTTCCACCTCTGTAATGTTGCTCGACTTCATTCCTGCCTTTGCTTTTCTGATACTAAAGAGTTTATTTGATTTTATTACTTCTCTACTTAGTGACTCCTAGCTGGCCTCGTGTGTTGTAAATTAAAATCATCCAAAGCTCTGATGCCAATGTCCTATCTCACACCAAGTCCCCTTCCCCTTTCAGCTTGAACTTGCTGACCCACCCTGGCTTCTGGTAATAGTATCAATTTTAAAATTCTCCTCCCTGCTTTCAGCCTCCCTAGGTGATCTCCTTCTACTCCACAATCCTGCAAAATATATCTGCTTATTTAATTCTGTCCTCTTGGGCATCCCCAATTTTTATTCTTTCACCCTGCCTTCAGTTGGCCAGATCCTAAACTCTGGAATTCCATAACCTCTCCACCTTGCTGCTTCTACTTCCTTCTTGGAGTCACTGCTTAAAACTTTAATCAGAGTCAATTTTTTTTAAAAATGACACTCCTAAGCCTAATAAGCTTTCTAAGTACAAGTTACTATTGTCGTATAGTGCCTTTTGACATACTATTATGTAAATACGCTATGAAAATCACAACTCCTCAGATACTGAAACAATTCATGTCTAAATGCAGCAAGACCAGCATGATATCCAGGCTTGGGTTGACAAGTGGCAAATAATATTTGCTCCTGGCAATGACGATCTTCAACAAAAGAGAATCTAACTATCTCCCTTTGACATTCAATAGCATTACCATCACTCAATACCCCACTATCAACGTCAAGGGGCTTACCATTGACAGATCTGAGGTTTGCAATTCCGAGCTGAGTAACTCACCTCCTGAATCCCCATAGTCTGTCCAGCACCTATAAGGCACAAGTCAGGAGTGTTATGGAATACTCTTCACTTTCCCAGATGAGTGCAGATCCAACAACACTCAAAGTTCAATGGATCCAGGACAAAGAAGCATGCTTGATTATTCCCTTTTCATCACCTTAAGCATCCATTCCTTCCATCAATGGCGAACAGTGACAGCATTGTGTGCCATCTACAAGATGCACTGCAGGGACTTGCCAGGAATCTTATGACAACACCTTCCAAATTTGTGATCACTGCATCATAGAATTCTTAAAGTGCAGAAGGAGCTGATTGAACCCATTGAGTCTACACCGACTGTATGACAGAGCATTTTGCTCAAGCCCTATCCCTGTAACCCCATGTATTTATTTGTCCGACTACTCTCCCTAACCTACACATCTTGTAACACTAAGAGGCAATTTAGCATGGCCAATCCACCTAATCTGTACATCTTTGGACTATGGGAGGAAACCGGAGCATCCAGAGGAAACCCATGCATATACAGAGAGAATGTAAAAATTCCACACAGTCACTGAAGGCTGGAATTGAATCTGTGTCCCTAATACTGTGTGACAGCAGTGTGCCACCATGTCACTCTTAACCATCTAGAAGGACAAGGGCAGCAGACATGTGGGAACACCACCACCTCAAAGTTCCCCTCCAAACCACTCACCATACTGATTTGAAAATATATCACTGTTCCTTCACTGTCGCTGGGTCAAAATCCTGGAACCGTCTCCCTAACAGCACTGTAACTGTACCCTACATCACAGGGACTGCAGCAGTTCAAGAAGGCAGCTCACCACCACCTACTCAAGAGCAGTTAGAGAGAGGCAATCAATGCTAGCCTTGCCAATGACATCCACATCCCATGACTGAATAAAAAAAACTGTTGTTATTGCAACCACAGCGAAAATTCTCGACCTAATTAGTTCCAGTCACAGGGAGATTATTCTGGTGATGTTGATTGAATCTCATGAAGAGATTTTCTGTATAACGCCTGATGTTTCTTGCAGATTCGCTTTTCCCCTTGGACGTTATTAAAGTATTGTTTGATTGACTGGTACAATGTGTTCTGAGCTGGATTGACAAAATTTTCAAAAAGACAACCCGAGCTTTCAGGTTCAGATCACAGAATCAGTTCAATACAGAATTGGTGATTTTGATTGGCAGCTGGATCTGAGAGCTGGGAGAAGGAGCAGATCAGTGATTGGCTGTGGTCATTTTAACATGACGTGGAGATGACTACCATCGACACCGCAAACTGGCGGCTCCAACTGGAGAGGACCTCCAAGAAGATCGCACATATCGACACAGACATCAAGTTTCAACACTTTAACTTGGTGTTGTGAGACTTCTCACATCATTTTAACAGACAGGGTAAATGAGTAGGAGTTTGCATTGGGCTCCCTTCACCCATCAGCATACAGCAGTGATGGGCAACTTAGGCTCGTGAGTGGGCCACATGAGTGGCCCCTCCTTCACCTCAGTGGGCCACAAGATTGAAATTAGGCTAGTTCACTACTCATCACAAAGAGAACAAAGAAAAACAAAGAAAAACAAAGAACAAAATCAGCCCGGGAAACAGGCCCTTCGGCCCAATGAGCCCACGCCGCCATCTCAACACCACCAGTCCCCCTCTCCACCCACGACCCCTGTCTAATGTTTTATGGCCATCCAGATTGTCCCTAAATCAGATTCCCTCAATTTATTCCTGCCAATCAGCCTAACAGCACATCTTTGGGGTGTGGGAGGAAACCGAATCACCCGGAGAAAACCCACGCAAGCACGGGGAGAATGCGCAAACTCCCACAGACACTGGCCCAAATCCATGTGTCTGCACAGCAATCAGCGATAGTTACTGAGCTGTCGTCTTGCCCAGTATCTTGTCCAGTTTAGGCACACACTAACGACGTGAAGCACTAGGCCAATCTCGAACAACCAAGAGCAGCCCCAGTAAATAAAATCACGCCATAGATAAAATCAAATACATTTAATATACAGCAAATATTTCATAATGAACAATAGAAAATGCTTAATCATTTATTTCCTAATAGAACTATCAACTTCAAATGGTAAAAGCAGAAGTAATATTGACACTTTGGACACAGAGGGAGAGCAGGGCTCTCACAGTCACTGCTGCCAGCACTCAGCACACACCTCACTTGCCCTTGTTTTATACATATATTAATTCAGTCATAATGGTAGGAAGAAAGCTTTGCAGATAGAAATCAGTGGAATGTGGCAACCCTGCACATGGGCAACAGGCAATAATTGTTTTTGAAATGTTTTACTCAATTCTCAATGTTATAAAGCCAATGCTCAGCAGACGAGGCAAATCCAAATCCATTCCTTGCTTGCTCCAAAAACCAAATTCAAACTCCAATTGAATCCAATTCATGGATCCCACAAGAGAGACAAACAAGATCCAAGCTGACAAGATAAGGCATTGCACCTCATCCTGTACTTGTTCCAACGTTTGAGCTGAGCCAAAAGGTCGGGAAGCGGCAGTCAGAGAAATGTCTGGTGGGCCTCACTCAGAACCCTGCTAAGTCGCGTATGGCCCCAGGTTGCCCACCATTGCTTTACAGTCTGCACGTAACAGAGCTTAAGTGTTACTCACTGACCATATGACTGGGTTCAGACAGAGAGAAAAGAAAACTATTTCCAAGGATTAACTTAATGATGGAAAAACCTGAAAGACAGACATTTCCTTTTTAGAATAAGCACCCTGATGGATTGCAAAGTATATAAATGTTGCCAACCCAGGTATTGGCGACAATGCACAACAATCAGGAGCACAAGAACCTCCCTCCACAATAGGATACGTGACTATTGATCACATCGACCCGCCCCATCCACCCCACACCCGGAATCTCACTAAGTGATCCGGACACCCAAAGAGTTTGAAATCGTTATGAAAGTGTTTTTTTCTAGATTAACTCTTGCTTTCGGGGTTTCAGTTTAGTGTGGAAGGGTCATTTGCACTGGTTGTCTCCTGATTAGGATTCTGCAGCACTCCATATTGTATCTAAGAAGACAGTACCAGCCACTTCCTGGTTTGATTATTTCACACGTAAAGTCAAAGAATCCGCTCCGTGAATAGTTTACTTTTCAGAAAGAATGTGTTCAGAATCTGCAGAGAGAAAGAAGATAGAGCGAGCTTGAGAAATCCCTTCTAACCACTTTTAAATTATTTTGAATTGTATTTTTAAACTTGTTGAATTTGATTCACTCTCGTCACTCAGTTAACTTCACGAAGTTTGATTTCTTGCTCCTTACCCGCATTGTTTCCCTGGAGGGAGAAGAGTGAAACTAAGTGAAATTCTCACAGTTAATTTCTGACTGCTCCCATTGCTTCCGTGTCTCTTTGACATTAGGAGTGAGGACTGTCGTGACATTGAACAGAGCTTTAAATGGTCATGTCAGTTTGCTGTACGATATCCAATGAAATCGGGAGCTCACTTGTTGCTGGGAGGGGGGAACGGAGGGAGGTGGCTGCTTTTACAATCCTGACTCAGGGTCAAAGAAATTTCCGACTCCTGCTCAATGTTTGGAAACAAATCGTGAGACTGATATCGAGATATACATTCCGATTATGAATTACTTTCAAATAAGTGCCACTCTTCAGCGAAGGATTTGGACTTTAAAATGCCCTTTCCACGGTGTTAACTGTGGTTTAGCATGTAGCACATTCCCATCTGAATCACAAGGTTCCGGAGGTTGTATCCTCACTCCAGGGCTTGAGCGTAGAATCCACCCTCCAGTGCAGTAGTGAGGAAGTTTTGCATTGTCATGGGTGGCTTATATCGGATGAGACAATGAACTCATCTTCCTGTTTGAGTGAATGTCAAAGAGCCCATGGGATCGTGCTGAAGAAGAGCAGGAAAGTCCCTCTCCCCACGTCCAGGGCAATATTTATCCCTTAATCAACAGGAAAACTAACTATTAATATCATTGTTCTTGCGGAGGTGGGAGGGGGGGGAAGTGGAGGTCGTTGTGAGCCAATCAGCTGCCTTGTTCAAGTATATAATTGGCTGGAAAACACTTTTGAGTTATCGTGGGTCCTGAAAGGTGCTATATGAATATAAAACTCTTTTCTGCTTCATTTCCATCTAACTAAAATTGCATAACATTTCACACTGCAAAAATAGATCATTTAACTGGTGTTCATGCTCCACACTAACCATCTTCCACCTTTCTCAGCCAACTCCATCACTATTTACTTTGTCCCGATTATGGGAAAAAAGATGGAATCCTACCAGGAAATATTGGACTTTAAATAACACCTGAATTTTTTTTTAAGTGGATACACAATCCCAAAGATGACTGACAAAGACAAACTCTGCCTGTATTGTTGCAGAGTAATTCTCTTATAGGCAATCAAACCCCATTCTGTTACTGGACAAGATATGTCTAAATCACCCCGACACACTAATGGCCATCTCTGGTACAGCCAAACAGTAATAATGGCTATCTCATCAAGGGATTTCCTGTGGAATGCCCAAACTTCTTTTTTTGTGGATTTGCTTTCCCACTTTTTGTTTTTATTCCAATTCAATCAAATCAAGTCCAACTCAAGAGTCTCAACAAGTTGAGACATTCCCAATCCAAGCTGACAAGACAGGGATCTCACCTCCTGTCTTGGGCTTGATCGACATGATCCAAGCTGATTGGAGTAGGCATAGCTCCTCTTCCAAGGCTTGATCTCATTTGCACCTTAGCCAAAAGGTTGAGATGTCGCTTTTAAAAATTGCTTCAAATGAAGCTAAAATTTAATCTAATGACTTCAACCAAGCACACATGTCGATACTATTACACTTGATTTTAGCCAACAGGCCAAGAATAAAAACATTTCTCTAGGAAAATACTATAGAAATGATCCCTATGAGTATACTTGGAATACACAAAGATGGATTCAAAACCATTGAAAGCTGCCCCAGGTTCGCTGTTTGCACTATGTGAAGAAGTGCTGGATGTTTTGAGGGAAAAGAGCCAGTAAGCAGACACACAATGCCCCAGCAAATAGCCATTTTGCAGATTTCTCTCTCTCTCTCTCCTGCCCACCACAGCATAAAACACCCACAAAAATTAGAAATCACCCCATCACATCAGCTGTAAGAGCCCCCTCATCCCACCCACCCTAACAGGCACACACAGGTAATGAAAGTACAAAGGCAGGGGAGGACAACAAACCACCCTTCAGCCAACAGCTACCCACAAACATCCCTCTCAGGAAACCCCAGGACTACTTTTTCCCACCACCTGACCTCTTGCCCTGTCCCAATAGCTCACCGACTACTCAGTACTACCCAGTACTACGACTACTCAGTAACCCAACCTCGAACAGAACCTTCCCCCCATCTACACCTACCCGCCCCCCCCCACCATGAAAAACAGAATTTGACTCAGCGACAAACACAAAACCTCCCCAGCCAGGAAACCCCCAAAAACAAGTCTCCAGCACACACACCACTTGGACATCCATCCCAGCGCCCAGAAACACGTAAATCCCCAACTTAGCAACCCCCCTCCACCTAACACACATGACCTCAACAACCACCTCCCCCAACCATCTAAAATACAACAGAAGCAGACCACCACCCTGTTTTTCTTTGTTTTATCTCCCCCCACCTACTCCTCCTCTCTGTGATGTGGGCATACCCCTCCCCCCATTCACCATCCCACATAAGAAAAAACAAACATGAATAATAATATATAATTTTTAAGAAGGAAAAGGCCCAGGAAGCAAGAGGACAACAAGCCACAAGATAAGGCCAAGGCATCACAAAATAGTGGCAGGGCATGAAGAAAAGAGGACATGTCCTCTCGGTCTGACCACAAAAATCTCTTCCTGATGATTGGAACTCAGCCCAGTCCCTAAAAAAAATCAAGGCTGAAAAGAGAACTGGGAATCTTCACTGTCAAACTACAGAACACTGCAATTGCAGAACCACCTATTCACTTGGTGAAGTCAACACTGCTGGAATCTTGAATCATAATGGCTGCAGTTCTTCATCATCTCCTACTCATGGATCAAAAGCTGTTCTGTATACCTTTCTTTTTTTTAGCTTACTTTGAACTGAGTTCTCCTTTTCACTCTGAATGTAAATAAGAACATAAGAACACAAGAACATAAGAAATAGGAGCAGGAGTAGGCCATCCAGCCCTTCGAGCCTGCCCCGCCATTCAATAAGATCATGGCTGATCTGTTGCTGCTCAGTTCCACTTTCCTGCCCTCTCCCCATAACCCTTAATCCCCTCTCCTATCAAAAACCCATCAACCCGCGTCTTAAAAATATTTAGCGAGGCAGCCTCCACCACTTCAACGGGCAGAGAATTCTAAAGATTCACCACCCTTTGAGTGAAGAAGTTCCTCCTCAACTCCGTTCTAAACCGCCCCCCTTTTATCTTGAGGCTGTACCCCCTAGTCCTATTGTCTTTTTTGAGCAGGAAGAGTCTTTCCACCTCTATCCTATCCATCCCATTCATCATCTTATACGTCTCAATGAGATCTCCTCTCATTCTTCTAAACTCTAACGAGTACAAGCCCAGTTTATTCAGCCTCTCCTCATAGCTCAACCCCCTCAACTCCGGTATCAGACTAGTAAACCTCCTCTGTACTCCTTCCAAGGCCAAAATATCTTTGCGCAGGTGCGGCGCCCAAAAATGCACACAGTACTCCAGTTGCGGCCTCACCAATGCCCTATACAGCTGCAGCAAGACCTCCCTACTTTTATATTCAATCCCCTTCGCTATGAAGGCCAGCATCCCATTCGCCTTCCTGACCACCTGCTGCACCTGCAAGCTGGGTTTTTGCGACTCATGCACAAGGACCCCGAGGTCCCTCTGCACCGTCGCCTGCTGCAGTTTTTCGCCCCGTAAGTAATAGTCCTTCCTACCATTTTTCCTACCAAAGTGGACCACCTCACACTTGCCAACATTAAATTTCATTTGCCATTTCCTGGCCCATTCGCCCAGCCTATCTAGATCCTTCTGCAGACTCTCCACACCCTCCGCACAATTTGCCGTTCCACCAATCTTGGTGTCATCAGCAAATTTCGACACTCTACACTCGGTTCCCTCCTCCAGATCATCTATATAAATGGTAAAAAGCTGAGGCCCCAGCACCGACCCCTGGGGCACTCCACTAGTCACCATCCGCCAATCCGAATAGCACCCGTTGACCCCCACTCTCTGCCTCCTATTTGACAACCAATCCTCTATCCACGCTAACACCCTACCCCCAACTCCATGTCCCTCGACCTTCTGCAATAACCTCTTGTGAGGCACTTTGTCAAACGCCTTCTGAAAATCTAGAAAGACCACATCCACCGCCTATCTCCTCCATCCATCTCCTCTATCCACCGCCCTAGACACATCCTCATAGAACTCCAGTAAATTTATCAGACACGACTTCCCTTTAATGAAACCGTGCTGCGTCTGCTAGCATTTTCTTGCCTTTTGTAATCAATAAACTCAATCTTTACCACAAGAAAACCTGGTTAAATGTGCTCCTTTTAAAACATAGCTATTGGGTCTGGGAAAAGATATCCATGAAAAGGGATCCTTTTCAGTTTGAATGTTGTAACCAACAAAGGGGGTGAGTCAGATAAAGACGGTGGGGGGAAGTTCATCCCTCCTCACTGGGTTTGTAACAATTTGGGGGTATCCCAGCCAGATGATAACAAATTGAAGGGTCTCTTTAGGATCAAGAACTTTGGGGACCTTCATCTGGTGGGTGGTTGGAGCACCTTCTATTTTCATTCACACCTACTTAACCAACTTCCCTGAAACACATAATTTCTTTCTTTCTGAATCTCTCTGTCACTGGGAGTTCCACATTCTCTGTTCTCAGCTCTCACCTTTCTGGAGTGTAACACATTGAATCCTGTATGGAAATCACAGTAGTTTTACCGGTGAATTCTCACCAAGAACAGGTGACAGAAGCTCGAATTGTTCACTTTCAAATTTCACCTCCTACAGTGGGTGAAGTTTGGATCTTTGGAGCTGAGGCTGCAAGTCTGATTTGTGAAACGTTCACTCTGGAGATTGCATTGTGAGTAATTAAACTCTAGCTGGGGTTGTCTGGATGTTCATGCCCTGCTACCACTGCCAGCAAGAATGGAGAATTTGGTGCTCAACCAAATCTCCATTCACAACAGCAGAACTGGAGAATCCTAACTGTTTTGGTTCAGATTCCAGCATCTGCCATGTTTTGCGAATATCTTTCTAAGCCGAGCCAGGACAGCAGTGCCTGGTTATGTGCCTGTGGGAACTGTGGCATCCGTGTGTGTCCCACACAATAATTCAATGTTCAAACAGCTATGCTTTTAGCAAGCATCGGTGGGCACTGACCAAAGAAAGAACCCAATTTTCTCCTCTCTAGCCAAGTCAACAGGAGAATCAAATTCGTTAACTTAATGTAGATCTGACAAACCAACCAATTTCTGAATGATTTTGTGTTTTCTCACAAGCAATGGAGTCCTGAGATGTTAAGTTTTCTTAACATGAAAGAAATAAGCATTGTTGGTGAGGTTGTGTTCATGATTCAAAGTTGTTACCTTGAATGTTAAGGCTTTACAACAAAGCTCAAACCACAAGAAAGACTGTTGAGGTCAGAGAATCCTGGCCTCCATGTCTGCAGCAACAGCATGAACTGAAGCTCATCCAAATCTCCACTGCCCATAACATAATTCACAGCAAAATCCTGGTCACATTGGACCTCTCCCAGGATACATGTATCATCAAGGCAATTTGCTGGAAATATTGGGAGAACCGCATTTCAGGATGCTGACAGTGTGAAATGAGTTTGGACGACTCCACAATTAAACAATCAAAACCCAATAATTGACAGACTTTATTGGACAACCTAGATGAGAACACAAGTAAGTCCTCTATCACCAGCATGAGGAGCTAGAGCCTCACCAGTCAAGGTTGTTCCTAAATTCACCTGACAAAAGATTTAAGCCCTTTCTCCTTATATCTCCCTTGAAATAAACTGACTTGTAATGTTCCTTTCATTGTCACATAGCAATTCAGATGACAAATGATTTTGGGATAAAAACGACTGAAGTTGGGGTGTACCATGGTGAATCAATGGTTGCTTTCAAAGCTGGTGAATCATTTCACAATTATTATCTACATTACACACGCACTAAGGCTTAAATTTTCCCATCCGACTTGCTGTGCACCACAGGTAGGATGGATAATTTGATGAACCAGCAAAAGGTCTGTTGATTTTTGTGGAAATTTCCAATCACAATGCAGATGGAAGCGGAAAATCTAATGATGTAATAAGAACATAACAACATGTCCTGTTTTGTTTTTAGCTCCCACATTATAATTCCCAATATCGTGCATATAATCTCTTTGCTTTTTTCACATTGGATGCTAAGTATCCCATAATAGCAAATGAGTACACCAAATCATTCAGCAGTCGTAGTATTCTAGTCCATCTGTCACTGTTCACAGAATGAATGGATGACCTGTAAGGAAGAATGTGAGAATTTGCTTTTTAATACACTTAGTCAATGATGAAAGTGAAATTATTTTGAATACATTAAAGTTCTTTAAGGATGTAACAAGCAAGGTAGATAAAGGAGAACCAGTTGATGTGTTGTATTTGGATTTCCAAAGTGTATTCATTAAGATGCCACATAAACAGTTACTACAGCAGAACTTATGGTGTTGGAATAATATATTAATGTAGGTTGGTTAATTAACAGGCAGCTGAAGGTTGGATGGTATTCATCTTTACAAACAGCTTTACAAACTGCTGAACCTATATTTGATGACTTGTATGAAGGGCTCATGAGTATTGCAGCCAAAATTGCTGATGATACGAAGAAAGTTAGGAAAGCAGGCCGTCAGAAGAATGAAAGGAGAATGCAAAGGGATTTAGGTAGATTACATGAGTGGCAAAAAACAGACAGATGGAGAATAATGTGTGAAAATGTGGGATTGCAAATTATGGTGTTTGGGAACCACAGAATCCTGACGGTGCAGGAGTCCATTTGAACCATCACATCTGCATCAATTCTCCAAAATATCACTACCTAGGCCTACACCCCCACCCTATCCTAACCCTACGCATTAATCATTGCCAGTCCACATAACCTGCATATCATTGGACACTAAGGGAAGAATAGAGAGATTGCAGAATGCTGCAGTACAAAGGGATTTGGATAGCCTCATCCATGAATCACTGAAGGTTAGCACACAGGTATAACAAAAAATAGATAAAGTCAAATTCGGGGATTTATTGCAAGGGACATGGAGCATAAAAATAGGGAATCTGTCAATAACTGTACAGAGCATTGGTGAGAGAACACCTGGATAACTGCAAACAGTTTTGATCTCCTAATTTATGGAGGGTTATACTTGCATTCGAGATAATTCAGAAGTACCTTGTCATGTGAGGAAAGGTTGAACAGGTTGAGCCGATATTCATTGGAGCTTAGCCGAATGAGAGATGATCTTATTCAAATGTGTAAGATTATTGAGTGATGCCCTGCAATGGATTGACATCCTGTGCTGGATGTACCCCACCTAAAGCACAGTGTCTGCCAGGAGAGACTCCGACTCCCTGCAGCCCTGAATTAGAGTAGATGATTAGCAAAGTTAAGGAAGATTATCGAGGGTTTGACAGGATAGATTCTGAAAGCATGTTTCCCCTCATGGGGGAATCTAGAACTAGTGGACGCAGTTTTTAAACAAGGGATGTCCCATCTAAGATCTGTACAAGACAACAATACCTTTCAGAGGATCAGTTCTCTTGCTTGAAGGATATAATTAGCCTGTTTAATAAATTGCATAATTGCTTCTGTTGAATTCTATTGATGACCTGGTCACAGTAGGTTTCTACAAATGATCTTTGTATCACCAACATTCACCAGTACTACCGCTCTCATGTGCCAAGGCAGGACAATTTATATTCTGACCTCATGTCCACTATTTTATAGTTTGTATTGCTGCTCACATAACAGTGAACCACAAGTTACTCAACAATCTATTTCTTTCTATCAGTTTGACAAAGGACCAGTGTTTGTCAATTGATTTTGACGAATGTAGTAGTTAAACATTTCATTAGAAGGATAGGTACAGGAGTGCACTTGCATAGCCCTTTGAACAACAATGTGTTATGAAATTTCTGGGTTGTGTTTAGTGCAGAATATTAGCTGGAAATTATTTAAATATTGTCGGCTTGAGTGATATCCAGATGCTATTCAGTGTTTGGAATCCAGCGAAGTAAAGAGATGAAGAGATGAAGGAAATGAACGAAGGATATTTTTTAAGCAGAACACAATCTTTTTGGGGAGTAGGAAGTGCTTGAACCCATCTATCTGTTCCACCTAGCGAGAGCAACTATCTGAAATTCAGACTCAGAGCATCCAGTTTTCAAACTATTGAGTGAGTGAGTGAGTGAGCACCTTTTGTGATTCATACTTGCAACCTGGAAAATGGAAAAGCAAATTCTTCCTAGTAACGAGTGATCTTCCAGGGTTTTGATTGTCATTGGATAGTGTGCAGGAACCTACCCACTGACTTATTGAAAAGCTGTTAATTTATCTATTCATTGCGACTGTATTCCCAGCGCGAATGCGGGACGGAAGCACTCTGTACGGAGATGTTCATAGAGGGAGAATTTCCCTGATCAGCACTCTCCTCTCGCCAAGGAGCCGCACAGGTAACAATCAAGACATTGAAACTCGGCGCGGTGGTCAAAATTCAGGGTGAATTATATTCAACAGGTTTGAAGAGAATTCCAGCACAACTTTTAAAGATTGTACTCGCGCGTGTTTCACTCCATCAGGTTCCCTTTCCTTGCAAGGTCTGGCTGTGTTCAAAATTCAAAAGTTGCCAAAAAGCAAGTTTTATATTCAGGATTCAGGACAGCCAGCGAAAGTGAAACTTACAAACAGTGCAGGAAATGACGGGCCGCATGTTTATCGGATTGGGGAGTGGAAACCATTTTAAAACAGGATATAGAGATAGATAAAAGCTTAATCTGAATGCTGTTCGTGAATAGAGGAGTTCAGCAACTTTCCGTTTTCGGTGGAGTATTGCATGGATGTTTAATACTTTGCCAGCTTTTTAAAAGAACACATTTTTCAACAGTTTTAAAGTGGCCATTGACTTGCTTTCATGGGTAACAAAGTCACTGAATAACACACCGTCTGCTGCCTCTGACCACACGGTCAAAAGGGCCACAGCAAATCACTGGTAATGCCCATCCTGTGGAGATGCCGGCATTGGATTGGGGTAAAGACAGTAAGAAGTCTCACAACACCAGGTTAAAGTCCAGGGAGTTTATTTGATAGTAAACCCACAAGCTTTCGGAACGCTGTTCCTTCGTCAGGTGAGTGGAAAGTTCTGATCAGAGAAGGGCTTATACAGAATACTGATTAGAATGCAAGTCTTTACAGCCAACCTGCTATTCAAGTCTTAAAGGTGCAGACAATGTGAGTGGAGATAGCATTAAGCATAGGTTAAAGAGATGCGTATTGTCTCCAGACAGGACTTCTTCCCAGGTCTCATCCAACTGTCCTTTTATTATGATTACAAACAATGTACTTTATTCATAAAGTATCTGAAAGCGATGTTAGAAAACATTTCAAATTGTCATAGCAAAAAAGTGCAATGATACTCAGAATTTTCTCCAGAGATCAAGATGCACACTTGAAGTGTTTCAATTCAGTAATGAGAACATAAACATTTCAATATTTTTGTTACCATATTCCTTCCCTCACACTCTGAATTAGAGAAGATGGAAAAACCTTCATTAGGAATTTTGCAGTTTACTCCTGTTCACAGCCTGATTAAAGGTGATTCCTCACACCAGTCTTGTTCTTTATCTGATGGTAAATAAAGTTCTGCCATTCATAGTCACTCTCTACTTTCCTCTCAAAGGAGAAAACCTAACATAACCAAAGTTAAAGAAGTGATATCAGGGGGAGCAGCCACAAGCCTCTGCCCTCTCGCTCTTTTTGGGGAGGAAACTCTGGAATCACTGGACGCTAACACAAGGGAAGCAGCGAGAGAAAGAGAAGCAGGATGGGAGGAGCCAGCTCCAGGTTGGTCAAGAAACTGCTCATATTGTATCTCTTCAGTTCCTTTAGTTACATCACAACTTGTTATTGCAAAACGTTGCCATTGCTCAATGTCAGCACATTAATGAGAATGTCGTGAGCAATTCTACAGGTCATGTACCTCCATTAACCTCTCCTCTTCTTCAGCCCTTCAGCAGAGGAGGTGAAGCCTCAAGAAACAGGGCCCTTAGTCTGGACTTCAACCAACCCTCATGGCACAAGTCCTATCAATGCATCTGAACCTCACAATCAGTAAGTAAGAGGCACCATTGGGGAGGCCTCAGTCAGACTGAGGGCAGACTAAGGTGTTTCACAGATGGTGAAGAGGAATTTGGGCTGGGAGATGAGTCTGTAGTTGCTGCTGTCAGGAGAAACAGGAGATGATTGCCCTTAGCTGGGGCATCTCAGGATCAATATTTAAAGGGTCCATAATTAAAAAGGGGCAAGGTAACTTTCACGCAAAGACAACTTAACTGGTCATTCATCTAATAGCTCACTCTGGGATCTGCTGTGCATAAATTAGCTGTCTTAATAAGCTATGTGACAATTGTGCTTGTTTTGCAAAAGGATTCAATGAGATGTGTAAGGACGTTCTGAAGATGTGACAATGTGTTGTAAATAGGAGTTATTTTCAATTGGTGCAAATCATGTAAAATGTTTCCTTTCAGAGATCAAAGTGCTGAAGCTTCAAACACTTCATTGTTCAGTGAGGATGAACTGAAGAATCTGAAATCTAATTTTGAATCAGGTGGGGTGGAAAAGGTAACACCGCTGATACAGAAAAAAGTTAATGACCTGGACAACACAGAGCTGAACATTGCAGTGACAGGAGAAACAGGCGCAGGGAAATCCTCCTTCATCAATGCGATGAGAGGACTGCAAATCGATGATGAGTTTGCTGCTGAGGTTGGTAACACAGAAACCACAATGGAACCAACCGGATACAAGCATCCCAGTTTGCCAAATGTTATTTTATGGGATCTACCAGGAATTGGAACAAAGAAATTCCCAGCGAATAAATACCTAAAGGAAATGAAATTTAAAAAATACGATTTCTTCATCATTATCTCGCACTGTCGATTCACAGAAAATGATGTAAAACTCGCTCAAGAGATTAAACGGCTGGGGAAGAATTTCTACTTCGTTCGATCTAAAATTGATAGTGACCTTGATTCAATGAAAAGGGGAAGGAGGGAATTTAAGGAAGAGGAAGAATTGGAAAAGATCAGGAGTTACTGTATCACGAGCTTGCAAGAGGCAGGGATCTCATCACCCCAAGTTTTCCTGATTTCAAACTTTGACCTGCATCTGTATGATTTTGACCTGTTAAGTAAAGTTCTTGAAGATGATCTTCCCAGTTTAAAGAGAAGTGTGTACATTTTGGCCCTTCCCAACCTAACCTTGGAAATTGTGGAGAAGAAAAAGAAAGAGCTAAAGAAGCGAGTTTGGATGTTGGCATCACTTTCTGGAGTATTGGGAGCAGTGCCAGTTCCTGGAGTCTCCCTTGGTTGTGATATTGGGATACTGATTGGAGGAATCGTACATTTCCGTAAATGTCTGGGTTTGGATGATGCCTCCCTTCGAAGACTGGCCAATAAGGCAGGGAAACCTGTGGAAGAACTGAAAGCTGTGGTGAAAGGTCCCATGGTGGGTGAAATAACTCCAGATATAATAAACAGATTAGCATGGGGAGTCACTGCTGTTGTCGTGTCTGGTGTTGAGCTTGCACTTGACGTCATTCCAATTGTAGGATCCATCTTTGGAGCAGGATCATCATTTTTTATGACCTACAAGTTGCTGAGTGGAGCACTGAATGATCTCACAGAGAATGCACGGAGAGTGGTGAAAGCTGCATTTGGGACGGATGCAAATGATCCAAAGTAAACATCAATTCAATGAATCAATGCCGTAGCTGATATATTAAAGGGGTCTAACACTGGACATTCATATTCCCTTTTACTGGCCCATTTTAAGAAACTATTTCCATGCTGTAGTGTTTTGTGAAAGATTTTGTCTAGGTGTAATCTAAGGAGAGAACCCAAAAGCTGTGGAGTCAAATTTTCCCGTTCCACTTGCCGCAAGAATCGAAGTGGATGAGGGGCAGACCATAGGAAGGTCCGTTGACCGCGAGTGGGATTTTCTGGTTTTGGGACAAGTGCGGCCGGAAAATCCCGCCTGTGAACTTTAAAGGAATCCAGTCAACATCAGAAATTCACTACATCCGTACAATTCCCTTCATTAAACACAATACCAGGAAATTTGCCTTGTTCCAAGAATTATAGAATCAGACCATAGGAGTGGCCATTCAGCCCATTGTGCTTCTGTTAGAAATGCTTGTATTCTTCACTGGCACTGAATCCACCACTGTCAATGTCCAGTCCCTTTCCTGCAATGTCCCTGATTGATTCATAACAGCATCATTACTGAAATGGATGGTCCTGGGTCTATAGTGGAGTCAAAAGCACTGGGATTATATGTTTTGTTCACCTTTTGATAAATTATTTGGCTATTTTTTCCTGCCTCATTTATTGCCAAATTCTATTCCCAACAGTGATGAGGTTAACAATGCAGTCTTTCTTCCGGCACACACTGAACACAATAAAGAGATTTATTAAGAGGAAGTCAATTTTCCAATGTTTTTAAACCATTATCCACTTACACTGAACATCTGTCTCAGTCCTAGTTTTAGAACCATTGCTGCAGCAAACGGTGTCTGTTTGAAAAGGGATTAATTCTCTACCAGTCCAATGAATCTTGTTCTGTCCAAGAAGCAGCAGATTCCAAGAACGGAACAGTAAAGAAGAGGCACCAGCATCAGACTGTAGTCAGCAGTGAGAACACAGATTCCCTGTCATAGAGACACCACCCAGATATAGAATCATCCTTATCATCCCTCACACAGATGATCCCTCACACTGACCGTCCTTCATGCAGACTGTCCATCATCCTAACTTGGTGAAGAGCTGAGAACCATGAACAGGAAAACCTCTGGGAATGGGAATGAGAGGAAGTATGTTAATTATGAACATTCCTTTTATGACGTATTTTGAGTATTGCTGAGATTTTCACTAAAAACTACAAATGTTGGAAATCTGAAAAACAGACATGTTGAATGAACTCAACAGGCCTGGCAGCATCTGTGGAGACTAGAAATGAACATTTCTAGTCCAATATCACTCTTCATTGCTTCCAGCATACCCGAGAAATGGGTTTGCTGGTCAGGCAAAAATTCCAGATAATGGGGGGTCCTTTTACCACTGGAAGACAGCAAAATACTTGTAACACGAATGAATATGTGAATGCTCCTAAAGTAAAGAACATTATTCTTTGCTTCAAACCTTCAACTGTACTTTCAAACAAAAATTAAAATATAAAATAATGTAATATACATATATGGGAGAGCTTTCGAATTTCTTCTGGTTGGTAAAGTGACAACTACGAAGGGAACATCAGCAATTCCGGTTAGTAGAGAATTTGGCTTGGTAAAATGCCAGGTAAACACAAAATTTACTGTACTGTTTGCCACCAAACAAAATTGGCGCTTGATCCTCAGTGACTGATTGGAGAGAAGCAGATGTTACAGATGGTGGATTAGGATTCATCTGGGCTGGGGGTGAGTTGTACCACAGTAACAATCAATAACCTCCAGCCAATGCTAAACAACGTTACATAATCACTTCAACTCCATTGTGGAACAATGCCCTATGAGGCTCTGATTAGTCATAAACTCTTTGATTGGGGTTTGTGTCTCTATCCTCCAAAGCAGCCACTACCTTTCAGACATGCAATGATGCCATCTCTGACACTCATCATTATATGGACAACACATTGATCAAGAGAGTGAGTGAAACTCACTGTCAGAATGATGGCCAATACATTAGCTCCAGCTGGCTGGAAAGAGGAAGAGGAAAGTGACCTGAAATAGCAGCAGAAGAGCAGTTACTGTGGCAGGAGAAGTATTGGAATGTGTTACACTAACTCACTGGAACCTCATATGCTCCAATGTCACCGATATCAACAATGGATTAATATTACTGATGTGAACCGTTGTCTTCTTAACCTCCATTGCAGATATTTTGGTTCAACTTAATTTAGTTGACATTGACTCATTTGTATCATTTCTTGTTAGTTGATGAGAATGGCCAGAATTCCCTGATCTCGTTCGGCCTTCCCCCACAGCCAACGAGAATGGAAAATTTGGTGTTCAGCCAAAACTCCATTCACTGCAGCGGGCCTGGAAAATCACAGCTGTGGATAAGGTCAGAAAATTCCAGCCAATAACTCTGGAAATTGTTTGACATTAATTAAAGATATTTTGCTGTATTAATTGAGAACTTATGCTTATTGGTAATTTTCAAAACTGCTGGTAATCGAATCAAGTGAAAGTAATGAACAATTTAATTGTAACATTCTAAACATGGACATGATTTGTTGTATTGTAAGCCACAGTTTAGAAAACAGGTGTGTGGAAAATTCTGTATTAAATGAGATTCCACAACATTAGTGTTGCCAATCGTGTACTAACTTGGACAGGTAATATCCACACGCCATGTACTGATGCAATAAATGCTGAACATTTCATCTTGATGATTGTACTGGATTTTTTTTTTCACGAGCTACATTGAAGCAAGATTAGAAAACCATAAAACCATAGAATCCCTGCAGTGCTGAAGGAGGACTTTCAGCCCATTGAGTCTGCATCGACTCTGCGAAAGGTTATCCCACACTTTGCATATTTACCGTGGCTAATCCACCTAAATTATACCTCTTTGAACACTAAGGAGTAATTTAGCATGACCAATCCACCTGACCCACACATCTTTGGACTGTGGGAAGAAACCGGAACACCCAGATGAAACCCACACAAACATGGGGAGAATGTGCAAACTCCACACAGTCACCCAAGGCCGGAATTGATGCCGGGTCTCTGGCACTGGGAGACAGCAATGCTAAACAGTGTATCACCGGACTATGGAAAATGCTGGAAGATTTGAACATTTAGGTTTATGAGAAGGTGACTTGGACATGTTTGTTTTAGGAAAGTGTGTAACTTCAAGCTCTGGCTGGATTGGGAATTTACTTATGGCAGAGGAAGGGACTGTAAAATGGAATTAGATGACGTTAGGTTTCGTCATTGATGTCACATGTGAACACCAATCTATGTGCAATGGATTGCAAGCGAGATGTTAACTTTGTTCACCATTTGAGAAGGTCCAATGCAAAGCCAAATAAGTTTCTTCAAAATTTAATTGCAAACATTTTATGCACAATGGCTAATAATCCTGCTGTTAGTATCTCACCTCCTGACTTCCCAAAGCCTGCCCACCATTTACAGGGCATATGTGCATTGGAATACTCTCCACTTGCCTGGCTGAGTGCAGCTCAAATAACAGTCAGGAAGCTCAACACCATCTGGGATGAAGCAGCCCTGCTTGATTGCTTCTCCTTCCACTTGGAATGCTGCAAGCTGTAAATGCCAGGGAGGCTTACAAAATTCTGATCATGAAAGCTTCTTCTGAACTCCAGCAACCTAGTGAACCAAAGGTCTACATTCCGCAGTCAGTGCAGCCAATCACTTTTTCTGGATTCTCTACCAGATCCTGTCACATATGGGATTGGGGTGGGGTGGGGCGGGGGGTAGGGGAGGGGGTTCTGCAGAGCCCCAGGCACTTTCTCTTTTGTCACAGCTCTAGAGCTTCATCATCAGCCTGGGGATCAGCATTGGTTAAGTCTCCCACAGTCCTCTGAGGGTCAGAGGGCAGACTGCTGCTCTGATATTCGTACAGTGCTTAAACCAGGTGATGACCCTAATTCTGTAACTTGCCTCATGCCCTCTGAGGTGACAGTATTTGAGCTGGTGGAGAGTGTAGAGTAAGAGTGGGATGGTGCACCCTCTGAGAACCTCCATCCATTTCTTCCTCCTCCTCAGATTGGGGTATGACCCGGAGATAATAGCTGCCTGTCACTGCACTGACCATTCCAATGTAAGCCCACAGAGCCTACAGCTTAGGCACCTGTTTGTTACTGTCATTTGTAATTTCTAATTGATCCCCATTAGGCTCATTGCAGGGACTCATGTTCCTCCATGGGTGCTCCAGCCTCATCATCAGTGATGGCGCAGTCTTCCTGGTAGCCAGCCAGCTGCAGCATCTGTTCCTCCATGGTTATTAGAATGACAATTAGGGGACACTGCCACCAATCTGTGCCCTCTCTCTGAAATTCTGGGCCCTCTTCTGTGGAAATGCATGGAATGGGTTCATTATTCAGACTATAGAAATCACAATGTCATCACCTTGCCCGCTTGCTTCAGCTTCTAGGATCAGTGTCGTTCTGCCACTCAGCAGCAACCTTTCCATAGGTCGACTGTGCCATGCTGAAAACACTTTTCCCCTCATAGCCAATCTAGATCAAGAGGGCAGACTATCAAATAAGGTGGAAGTGAGGAGGACTGTCTTCTCTTGGAGGGTTGGGAGTGTTTGGAATACTTGTCCATAAAGTGCAGTGGAAGGTGAGTTTTTGAACATATTCAGAGCTGTGTTAGATGGAATTTTGATTGACAAGAGAGTCAACGTTATGAGGGACAGGTAGGAAAATTAAAGAGTTAAGGCCACTTCAGATCAGTCATAATTTTTTTTGTCATGCATTTGGGGAATTATTGTGTTGTGGCATGGTCCTTTTCGGAGGATAGTCATGTGATCGCTCTGTGACATGATCTGGGCCTCCGCAGATTGCCAGCAGTTGGGTTTTGAACACTATAATGTGAACATCTATTAAATGAACCTACCTGCTGCTTCGCATAGAGTCATAGAGGCTTTTAGCATGAAAACAGGTCCTTTGGCCCAAATTGTCCATGTTGCCCAGTTTATAACCACTAAATTAATCCCAATTGTCCACATTTGTCCCATGTTCTTCCATACCCATCTTAGCCATGTAACTGTCAAATGCTTTTTTTAAAAGGCATAATTGTACCTGCCCCTACTACTGCTTCTACCAGCTCATTCCAGACACCACCTTCTGTGTGGAAAAAATTGTCCCTCTGGACCCTTTTGTGTTTCTCCCCTTTCACCTTAAACCTATCTATACCTTCTAGTTTTAGACTCTGCTACCTTTGAGAAAAGATGTTGACTATATACCTTATCAATGCCTAAAACCCTTTTGTGCCAGTGTGCCTCCAGCCTCAGATATTATTGACCACTGAAGTAGGATCATGGGGCTGAATGGTCTACTGCTGCTCCGATTTTTTCTGTTCTTAATGTTGTCAGTCACCCTGATCCTGTGAAGAGGTTTTTTGATCTGCTTTTGGTAATGGATCCAGGTTTTCTGGACAGCTGCTGACTGCCTCCACTACTTCCTCATTTTATTCATTGAGAAAGTCTCTTCCCATCAGTCTTCAGTAAGAGGACTTCCTGCCTTGCTCAGCAGCCTGGAGGAGGAGATTGTCAATGAACTGTAGGCCACCTGGATTCTTAGATCTGCCAAGGCTAAAGTAGGTTCCACTGAGTTTAGTTTCTGTCCCAATGAGCTGTAGTGGGTTCAAAGGGACAGCTGTGTGTGACACTGTTTGCTGGAGGGCGCATTTCAGAACTGGGGGAGGTGGGTGTTTGTCCAAGGAATTTGAAGGGTGTTTCTGTAGCAACTTACTGTTCAATGATCATTTATGGTAGTGCAACTGTGTCAACAGTCATGAAGTCAATAGCCTAAGAAAAATATTTGGCACTGGCAACCTTTAAGCAAGCTATACCAGGGTCTTAGAAGCACGATGGTGAGGAGGTAGAGACCAATGTGAGGATGTTCATGGGAGGCAGGGAGGCCTTGTTCAGAGGACTTTCTGTTCTGCTAAAGCAAGGAGGCAGGGTGATGGCATGGAAACAGCACCTTAGCTGGTACTGATGAGGCAACCCTGTCACCCTCCACCCAAGTCTGAAACTCTGAAATAAACTTTGTAGACTTCTATGTGAGGGCAACATGATTCCCAGGCCTCTTTCCTAATAATTTCATGAAGCACATTATCTGAAATTTTACTAACAAAGACAAAGATACATTATTTACCAATATACTAATGAGAAATTATCTCTTGTGAGACCTGACTGTTGGAGAAGTCAGGTGTGGTGACAGACTGGTTCCAGACAGTCTCATTCTGCCTGGCATGGGCTCCAAGTGTGCGTGACATACTGTCCACCGTGACAGCACTGCGCAGGTCAGAAACTCCAGAGCATTTTATGAAGCCCATCTGGATCATAAATTTTGCAATTTGAATTTGGCAAGGGTAAACATGAGATTTTGCACTTCAAGTATGATTCAAATGACCCACTAGAGAGATTTTATCAAACAAAGTTTATTTAAGAATACGGTTAACATGTATAGAAAGAAAATTTGCAATACCTTTTACCCATTACAAACCAGAGAAAACTCAACCATGACATTGCATAAACTTAGCAGCTAAATACCGTTCCAACTAAAAAAACCCATAAATAAAACATTTGCTACTGGTTTAGCACAGAAAATACAAATGCTTACATGATGCTGGAATCCTTTGATGGATGCTGCAATTCTCTTGATACACACACAGACAAGCTTGAAGTTATCAGGGGGGAGAGAGAGAGAGACTCTAGTTACTAACTAGCAAACCATCTTCAAAACAACTTTCATTCCAGGAAGGCCAGGAGACTTGCTTCCAGCTAGCCGGCAGAATTTACAAGACCAAGGAGAGGAGAGAGAAAGCCTGCCTGCCACTTGACAACCAGGACAGCTTCTAACTCGAAACCCAAAACTACTACTGAATCCTTGGATTCTTCTGGGGAGGAGCCACCTGACTTTGGCTTGTCAATCAATCTTCCCCCTAACAGTGCAGGGTCATAAAAAAATCCCAGAAATTGCCCAAAGTAAAAATAAACAAAACTCTATTTAAACCATTGAAGCAACAGTAAAAGGACTTTAGCAGACAGCTCGGCAACAATAAAAACCCAGTGTTGCTTAACTGCAGAGAACATGATTTAAAAAACACAATTCTGAAATGCACACTATTGTCACAAGACAAGTAAATGTAATCCAAAGATTGAATGTCAAAGTAACTCCTTGAGGCTCTTCAATACCAACTACCACGCTTCAGGTATTTTAAACCTTCACCTGCACCCTTATTGGTCACTGTGCCCATCATCTTCCTACTCTGACCGACAAAATTAAGGCTTCTCAGGACATGTTTCTTCATGGCTGGCATGTAATTGACCAGCCAATGTATACTTGATGCCAGGAGCCAATCCTGGGCATGAGCGGAAATCGCATCCACTTCTGATCCCATTAGTTGCGCTTCTCTCAAAAGGTAAAAGCCCGGGTCCTTGGCTTTTCTCATAACATTTCATAAATTTCTTATTTATAACCCTGACATTGTGGGCTCGATTTTACCATCAAGCTGCACCCGTTTTCAGGCACGAAAACTTGGTAAAGTTGGACGTGAGGTGAGTAACGCGATCTGTGCACGCCTCTGTGCCTTTTCCCCCTTTATCAATCGCCAAAAATGGCCGCCGTTGGGACTGCACCATTGGGACTGCATTTAAATTGATTTACTGGGCTGCACACTCAAACTTACCAGCACTTTCCCCTTTACCACAGCGTTCGCCCATCCAGATTTGGCGCAAAACAGACATGGTCCATAAAGGTCCAATTCAGACACTCCAGCTTCTGAGGAGGTATGTTCAGAGCTTCCAAGTGCTCTCTGACTCAGATTGGTTAGGGAGGCGGGTCAAATGGCTCACTGGTGTTGGGGGAGGGAGGCAGGTCTAATGGCTGTCTGGTGGGTTTAGGGAGGCGGGTCAGATGGCTTACTCGGGGGGAAGGAGCTGCGTCAGATGGCGCTCTGGTGTGGGGGAGGGAGGCGAGTCAGATGGTTCCCTGGTGGAAGGAGGAGAGAGATGGGTCAAAGGCTTTCTGGTGGAGGGGTTAGGGAGGTGGGTCAGCTGGCTCGCAGTGGGGGGAGGGAGGCTGGTCAGATGGCTCTCTGGTGGAGGGGGAGAGAGTGGGTCACATGGGTCTCTGTCGTGGGTGGAGGGAGGGGTCAGGTGGCTCTGTGGTGGGGGTGAAGGAGGCGGGTCAGATAAGTCACTGAGGGAGTAGGGAGGTGGGTCAGATGGCTCTCTGGTGTGGGGGAAGGAATGGGTCAAGTGGTTCTCCGGTGGTCGGGGGAGGGTGTTAAGGCAGGGGAGGTTTGTTGCTACTCTGTGAGTGATCGGTGGAGCAGAAGGAGGGGTCTGCTGCCACCCTGCGTGCGATTGGTGGAGGGGAAGGTGGGCAATCAGTCTGAGTAGTGGGGTGAGAGTGGGGGGGATAAGGGCATCAGTAACGTTGTGGGGATGGGACAATGTCTGAGGAGACCAGGGGGACGCATGATCCGGCCCAAGAGCGATATGACAAATGAATGTTTTTCTACTTTTTAGAACTGTGCATGCACAGTTGAACGCTTTCATCACTGCTGTAGGGTTTTGGGTGTGACAAGTACCACAGGCTTCTGCACCACAATTCAGAATCACTGATTTTTTTTTCAGGCAGAGTCTGTATGGGGGCGCTGGAGAACGAGTCTAAAAGGCGGATCCGAAACACTCCCAGATTCAAGTTCGCCCAGCACTTAAAATCAAAATGGTAAAATTGGGCCCTGTATGTTTTATCGTATTTTTAAATAATGGAAAATGCCACCAAAAGTTTATATTTGCTTATTGCCAGCTCCTAGGTTCAAATTTCATTTTCTTCAGCCTGCCTGAATTTCACCACTGGGATCTGAACTTGGCTGGGTCTGGCTTGTAATTTTGTTTCAACCAGTTTCAGTTTCCCTAGCAACCTAAAATTTGCCTTTTACTTTCAGATTTAGATTTAAATTAAGTTCTAATTTCCCATGAAGACTGGTGATTCAATTTCCCTTTAATTTGATTCTAAGATAAAAAATACAAGCTTTTGTACCATGGCTTCCATCAAACTATTTCTCCCCACCCTCCCCTCACCTTTGGAAAAAAAGATTTACCGTAGTGAATTTTTTTCCAGAAGCTTCAAAGTACAGTAAATTCCTAACATCATAAACATTTTAAAAATGACTTATTACAAATTGTATAGGTAACATGTGGTAAGACAAGCAAATTAACAATTAGTAGGAACAGTAGGCTCAATTAGAATTTAGCAGGATCCAAACATCATAGAATTATCATCGCTCTGGGTATTCATTTGTGCACATCTATTCTCTTCAAACTTTGAAGGAGGATTCAATTCTCCAGATACCTGATTTCCATTTATGTTTGTATTTCAGTTTTCCTAGAGACTTGAATGTTCATAATGCTTTCAATTAGAGTCTGATCCAAAAAATACAAGCTTTGTAACTGTGGATTCTACCACGCACTGAATCTGGAGTCCAAGTTCAGATCATAGACTTTGAGACTCATACCAATGACTTCTGATCCAGAGGTGAGAGTATTGTCACTGAACAAAAAGCAGTTCTGACTGGTTTTTGGAGAGTAAAGAATCTGTATTCAGTGTCCTAGGGGTTGGTAACTGGAGAATTCAGGTGATTGACAAAAGTCAACACAAGGAAACATTTAGTTTTGCAATGAGTTGTTGCGATCTGGAATGCAGTGCCTGAAGCAGTTCATGAAGATGGAAACAGATTCACGAACAGACTAAATAAAATGGATAGGTACTTCAGGTTAAAAAATTACAGGGCTATGGGGTAAGAGCAAGGGGAATTGTATTAATTGCCCACCTCCACCACAGCTAGAAAGAGCAGGATGAGCTGAACATCCTGCTAACAGAAACATAGAAACTAGAAGCAAAAAAAGGCCATTCAACCATTTGAACCTGCTCTGTCATTCATTTTGATCATGGCTTAACATCAAATTCAATATCATGATCCCACCCTTCCCCCTATATCCCTAGAGCTAGATCTAATTTCTTCTTGAAATCAGACAATATTTTGGCCTCAACTACATTCTGTGGCATTTTGTGCTGTAAAATTCTATGACCTTAAATAAGGAATAAAATACAAATTTATCCGCAGAAAATCTGGACCTTCAGATACTGCTTTCCGATGTCTTCCAAACAGTAATACATTTCATCTAATTATTTAAGTTACACACTTAAAATATGTTATAATATTATAAAGTATGTCATTTCAAAGGAAGGAGATTTCAAAACTCTGAGTAACAGGTGCCCTTAAACAAGGGTCACAGTATGTTGGTATGCAGATGCAGCAAGTGATTAGGAAGGCAAATGGAATGTCAGGGTCCATTGCAATGAAAATCAAAAATGAAAGTAGGAAAGTTATGCTGCAGTTGTACAGGACTTTTGTGAAATCACATCTGGAGCACTGTATATAGTTTTGGTCTCTATACTTAAAAAGGGATCTTCTTATAAAATAAATAGTTCAGAGAAGTTTCACTGCACAGATCGCTGGGGAGAAGGTGTAATCTAATGAGAAAATATTGAACAGATTGGCCCATTGAGGTTTAGAAGAGCGTTGATCTGACTGAAACATATATTATGCTATGGGCTTTGACTGAGTGGGATGCTGTGAGGATGTTTCCCGTTGTGCATGATTCTACAACCAAGGACACAATTTAAAAATTAGTGGTCTCCCATTAAGACTGAACTAAGGAGCATACTTTTATTCTCTCAGATCGTCATTAGTCTGCAGAATTCACATTTCCTGCATGACATCAGGGACCACACTTTGGATGTTTTGAAGTTGTGAAAGAAACTAACTTAATGGCAAGCTCTTTTTCATTTTATTTAACTATCAAACAGAGATTGTCATTATGACTCAGCAAAGTCTTCAGCAACTGCACTGCTTCTAATTCTGTGCACACCGATATAGAAGAGCTCGGACTTGCAGAAAGAGTGTGGCCATAACCATACACCGGCAAGCTGCTCCTCATTGTGAGCTCAGACCACCACCTGCTGGTCTGAGCCACACACAACAACACAGCTCCTTGTCGGGGAACTGAAAACAAAGGTCAAAAGCAAAATAGGTCCAAGTTCCAAGTGGAGATGGTCCTGATGAAGAACTTCCATCTGGAATCTCTGCCTACGTTTTGCCAACATTTTCAGTTTGTACATTTCCAGCAGTCCTGATTCTCTCATGTCCTTTGCAGTGTAACTTGATACGGAGGATTACAGAAACTTTCCTCAGCATGTGAAATGTTAATCAAATAGCACACACACACACACACACACACACACACACACACACACACACACACACACACACACACAAGCAGCTTTGGAGAGCATTCAATAAGGTTGGGTGGTGGGGGCAGGGGGCGGGGGCCGGGAGGGTTGGAGTTTCTACCTTTACGATTGTGCTCCTGCACAAAACAGAGAGATGAAATAAAGAAAAGTGATGTTTAATTTGAGCAGGACAGGCCACCAGGAAAATAGAGTGGTAAATCCACCTCACTGAGCGGTTTTCAACACCCTTACTGTTATCTCCATTGACTTGGTGTCCCATTTGTTTCTGATTACAGCTCTATGTAATTATATCAAACACAAAGGAAAAAAAGCTAAATATTCTACACTTGCAATTCAAAGAAATGGTCAGCAAAAGTCACTGACAAATTCCTGGATTTAACCATTCTGCCTCTTCAAGAAGAACGCAAAACAACTTAAAATGACGTGTTTAAAATAAGCAGCAAAACGTGACATTGAAAAACAGGTGAATGTATTGGATTTGACCCAGTGTCAAAAACCATGCTGACAGCTCAAGACTTGCCTGGGAGGGGAATTGACAAATTGGAAAGGTCCCCTCATAAATGACTAATTGGTGACAGGTGACTGAGAGATGAATTGGACAGTGTAGGTGTAACTGAGGGAAGTATGGACTGGGACTGTAGGAAGAGCAGAAGGCTGCTTGGTGTTGGGGTCTCAGGGTAGTTGATTGGATCTGAGTGGAACTGCAGAGATTCTGCATTGAGAATGTGTGGAGTAGGATTTCTCGGAGTAACTGAAGTGGAAATGAATTGGGATTAAAGAGTGCTCTGCTGAGACCTAGAGTGGGATTCTAACTGTGAAAAGCATGAGGAGGGAGGAATTTGAGGACTAACTTGTCAGACTACCTGATATACAAACTGACTTGGTTGGAATATCTGATGATGGGGTGTAGATTGGAAGTATAGAAAAATCTGAATAGAATGGGAATGCAAGATAACCTGAGACAGTATGGAATGTACTGTGGGAATACCCAAGGGGAAAGGGAGTGGAGCTGATGTTGTAAATGAGGAGAGTGTGCTGTGGAACTGTAGGTGTATTCTATGAAAGTGAAGTGTTGGCCTACCCGAGTGGGATAGGGACTGAATTTTTTTTTAATAAGATATAGTCGGTTGAAATGTGCTCATTACTGCTAAAGCTCCAATTGCCATTCCCAATTTCCCTTGAGAGGCTGGCACTGAACTTTATTCTTGAACTCTTGCTGTCCATGCTGTGTGTTCAGGAGTTTGACCCAGTGACAGTGAGGGAATGGCGATATAGTTCCAAGTCAGGATGGTGTGTGGCTTAGAGGGAAACATGCAAATAACTATGTTATTATGTACTTCTATATGATAGATGATATAGGTTTGGAAAGTGCTGTGGAAGAAACTGTGATGAGTTGCTGCAGCGCGTCTTGTCAAGATTTTGCCACTTTGCTTCGATGATGGAGGGCATAAATGTTTAAGGTGATGGATCTGGGCTACTTTGTCTTGGATGGTGTTGAACTTCCAGATTGTTAATTGGAGCTGCAGTATCCAGTGCAGCATATTCCATAACATTCCTTACTTGTGCTTTGTAAATGTTGAATGAGCTTTGGAAAGACAGGAGGTGAGTTACTGATCATGGAAACCCAAGCTCTGACCAATTGTTGTAGCCACAGTATTGATATGGCTAGTCCAGTTCAGCTTCTGGTCAATTGTAACCCCGGGATGTTGATGGTGGGGTATTTGACGATGGTGCTGCTATTGAATGTCAAGAGATAATAGTTAGACTCTTTCTTGTGGAGATAGCTATTGCCTAGCACTTGTAAAACATAAATATTCCTTTTCACATATCAACTCACACCTGTATGTTGTCCAAGCCTTGCTGCATTGCGGGCAAAAACTGCTTCAATATCTTGGAAGTCAAATTAAACTGAACATTGTATGATCATTAGCAAACATTCCCACTTCTGATGGAGGAAAGGCTATTCATGAAACAGATGAAGGTGGTAGGACGTAATTTTGTGAACTGTGTGGTAATATCCTGAGCGTGGTGTAGAGTGGAACTGACGGGAGCGTGAAGTGGGATAGTATGAGTACATGAGGGGCTGTGCAACAAAACTATATCTGGGAGGAATGAGGAGTGGGTCTTCAGGCATATCTGAGGGGGAGAGTGAGAGTGTCGCAATGTGTGAAGAGGATTTTAAGTAGGAGAACCTCAGGTGTGTAGAGCAGTGGTTCCCAAACTTTTATATGTCATGGCACACCTCAAGTCTATAAAAGAATTTTGAGGCACGTCTCATATTTTCTCTGTCTTCTTCCATTACTGGGAACTTTGTCTTTAACTTCTCTCTGTCCTCTCATTTTTTTTACCTTTCCCTGTCTCACTTCTCCCAGGGTTTTTGCACCCTTTTTGAGTTTTTGCTTTTTCTATGAGTATATGGGGCTGTTGTTTTCAGCTCCAAGTCCCATTGGCCATCACATGGGCCTGACCTACATTAAAAAAATCTAAACCACACATGTGTGGCTCTTTCTCAGTTGCATGGGAGGCACAATATTTGTCAGGTCTTTAAGGTGCCAGTCACAGAACTGAAGATGAAGATTAGTGTTTTGCTGGCCATGGGAGATCATCAATACATCTCCTCATATTCTCATAGAATACAAGCTCACTATTAGGTGAGTAGAGGGTTGCCCAATACAGAAGGAGCAGAGGTGGAGTTTAAAACCAGCTGGGTCCACTTAGGTGGCATTTGAAAGACTCAGAGCTGACCTGCCCTCTGCAGACATTGAATGGCGTTCCAAACACACTGTAAATCTAGGGTGATTGGTGACAGAAGACTAGCCTCAGTAAGATTATTACAGTTAGTTTGGGTATAATTACATTCATTTTGTAGCTTTTTTCACAGCACACTTTGGGGATCTTCATGGCATACACACTGATTGGGAACCATTGCTGTAGAGTGTGAATGGAGGGTACACAAATGCCTATTTGTTTTCATATATTCATGGGATGTGGCATGGGGCATTTTCAGCTGATTAGAGAACCAGCAGGGATTTGTAGAGGGTAAGTCATGTTTGATTAACCTGACTGAATTTTTTTAAAGATGCTACTAAAGTGATGGACATCAATGCATATTATTTACCTTGATTTCCAGATAAAATCCCTCAGAATAAACTACGAGTTAAATTTGAAGCCTGTGGAATTCAAGATAAATTATTGACATGTTTAAGAAACTGACTGAGTGCTTGGAGGCAGCACAAGGCGATAATGGTACTTTAATTGGCTAGAGGTGTCAATCAAGGATCTGTGTTGGGGTTTCAGCTATTCACTGTCTTTATTAACTTAGATGATGGAAGAGAAAACCATTCCTCCAAATTTTCAAATGACACCAAGTTTGGAAGTGTGCTAGCAATGTAGATGGAAATCTATGTTACTGAGCCTCAGGTTACTCTGGGCATAAGAGAATTTTCATTAGTGGTGTCTCCACAAGATACTCAAAATCAAGTGGGAAGACAGGAGGACAAACTCCGGCATCCTTACCGAAGCCAATTCGTCCAACATCACAACTGGGATTATTCAGAATCACTTCCGCTGGTCTGGACATTGCATCCACACGCCAAATAATTGCCTTCCAACGTAGAATCTCCTTTTCACAACTCAAGAGTAACAGCCAATCCCACAGAAACTCTGCAGGCTTTGTTGTAATGGGTAATTAATTGGCATTAATACATGGGAGGAACTTAGTACAAGCCACACCATGTAGCAGCACTTCATCCACAACACAGACAGAAACTAACCACATGAACTCTGCTGCTGACAAAAGTGGAAAGAGACAGCAGAACCATGTCTTAAGAAGCACCTCTTCCTCGTGGCAACTCTTCTCCTCTCGTCAAGGAGCTGTGGTTCCAGGATTGGCCCTGGTGAGCAACCTGAGGACACACAAACTATGAAACCCAGCAGAAGTCAGCCTCGTTTTAAATAACTGACACCAACGAGATGAGATAAAAGCAAAAAATGATTAAGAAATTCATGGATCACGAAATGGATCTGAATGTAAGCAAATGTGAGATCATCCACTTTGGAACTAAGAAAGAACATGGCACTAAATGGCAAAAAGCTAGAAACAATTGAGGTTCAACAAAAGCTCAGAGTCCTGATTCATAGTTAATTAATGGAATGCTGACCTTGATTCCTAGAGGATGAGAGTACAAGGGAGTAGAAGTCATGTTGTCAGTTGTACAAAGCCCTGGTTAGATCACACCAAGAGTTTATAAGGAATTCGTAACACCATGTATTAGAAAGGATATATTGATCTTGGAGGGAGTACAGAGGAGGTGCAGAATGATATTTGGACTAAAAGGATGAAATTATGAGGAATGATTACACCAATAAAAGATAGTTTTTGATGTGCAGTCAGTAAGAGATCTGTGCATTTCTTCAACATGTTCATATTTTATTTTATTCCAGTTTAGGTATTTTATCTCTTTAGTTTTCCAAAGCTATTCCGTGCAATTTCAGCATAAAAACTGGTTCTGAACCACAAGTTACTTTATGAACATGCCCCACTGATACTGTTATTTTCCCTTTTAGTAAACTTGCCGAGACAAAACTTGTCTCATTGCTTTGATAAGAGTGGTGTAATGGTCATTTCTGTCAATACTGTCATGGATACATGCATCAGTAAATGTTGGTTAGTGAACATGACATTCTTGTCTTTTTGGTTCTCTCACCTCTTGTCACAGTCTGGTAGCTATGTCCTACAGGACTCAGATAGCTCAGTCAGAAGTGCTGCTACAAAGCCACTCTTGATCACGGACAATGAAGTCCCCAACTCAAAGTACATTTTGTGCCCTTGCCACCCTCAGTGCTTCTTCCAACTGGTGTTCAATGTGAAGGAGTACTGATTCCTCAGCTAAGAAGAGGGTGGTTAGATGGTAATCAGTAGATTGTTTCTTTGTCCATTTTTTACTTAATGCCACGGGACTTCATGGGGTCTATAATCAGCATTGCAAATTCTGCAGTCACCCTTGGTGGGTCCGTCCTAGTGTTAGGAAAGGACATGGTTTTGGATGTTATTGGAGCAATGTTGCTGATTCTGGCCAGATTTCTCCAATCTTTCATGCCGCTGTTACCGCTGCAGCAAGAATGGAGAATTTGGCACTTAGCCAAATCTCCATTCATAGCAGCAGAACCGGAGAATTCCAACCAAAGGAGAGGTTGGAAAATTCTAGCCGCTGTGATATTTGACGATGTCAGAATGATGGATATATGGGTCAGTTCCCCAGTTTGTGCACAAGGCCCCAGATGTTATTCAAAGCAAGGTTGACTTTAGTCAACATGCCTTTGTTCTGTCTGGTGCCAGGGTTACTGATGGGTGGTCCATCCAGTTTTAGTCCTGCTATAGTTTTGTATAGTGGTTTGATACAATTGAATGACTTGCTGGGATATTTCACTTTGCAATTAAAAGTCATGCCTTCGCTGTGGGCTGGAGTCACATATAGACTAGACCAGGTAAAGATGCCCAAAAGAACACTAGTAAACCTGTTGGATTTTGAACATAATCCTGTGGTTTCATAGTCACTATTAGTCACCTCTGCAATAATAATTTAGTCACATTACCTCATGCAGCCACAGTACATGTGAAGATTGGAACTGTCGGTGGTACCTCATGTTTGTATGAAATGGGACAGTAAAACTATTCAATTCACTTTATTGTCTGCATAGAAATTTACTTCAGGCGCATTGCTTGTTCATTCAAAATTACATCAAAATAAATAATAACAAAAAGAAAAATGATCCCATCACAGAAACCAAACTTGAATTAAAATGTATTAAAAAACTTTCAGTGCATTAAAATAATCAATTAGTGAGTCTCATCATGATTATATCAATTTAGCAACTGTCTGTGAAAAGTTCTTATGAGTTGAGGAAGTGATTTGTCCTGCTTCTGAGAGATTGTAGCCTCTTTCCTGATCACATCCAACAGTAACACTGAGACAGGGGGAGATTCTCATTGTTCATGATGTTCTTTATTTTTGTCAAAATTCTTAGACAGGAGTAGAAATTGTCGGGAAAGGAATATTCTCCCTGCCTGTTTCAATAATCTCTGTACCCTTAAAGAGCCTACTTTTCTAAGACAACATTTCCAGGAGAGATCCCCAAAAACATACACATTCAACTGCAGCCATATAGATTATTGGATCCACTAAAATGCGATTATATTCTGAGGTAGTATAATCATGTTTTGGCTACCATACCTGGAGAACAGCTGTAGCATGGCTACACGATGGCACAATGGTTAGCACTGCTGCTTCATAGCACCAGGGACCTGGGTTTGATTCCTGGTTTGAGTCACTGTGTGGGGTTTGAACATTCTCCCTGTGGCTGTGTGGGTTTCCTCCAGATGCTTTGGTTTCCTCCCACATTCCAAAGATATGCCGGTTAGGTTGATTGGCCATGTTAAATTGCCACTTAGTGTCAGGGGGATTACCAGGTAAATACGTGGGGTAATGGGGAAAGTGGCTGGGTAGGACTCTGATCAGTGCAGACTCAATGGGCTAAATGGCCTCCTTCTGCACTGTAGGAATTCTATGAATTCCAAGGTGCAGAAGGAACTAAGTGCTCTTGTTGCATAAGTCACAAAATGTTCATATGCACGTGCAGCATGTAATCAACAATCTTACCCTACATTATGAGGGGAATTAAACATAAAAATAAGAATGTTATGCTTCAGTTACATAGGGCATTGGTGAGACCACTGCTGAAATCTTGCTGCCTTTTACGCCAGTGGGATATTACACTCCCATCGGTGGCGCACACCCGCCATGGGTTTCCCAATGATGAGCAGTGTGTTCGATGGGAAACCCCACTGACAACGGTGAGACCATAAAATCCCGCTGCCAATGAGTGGCATATTGCTTCCTACCACCACAAAACAAGCCATGAAAGGGGAGGAAAATTCTGCCCAATATTTCAAATACATGCAATTTGGTCTCCTCATTTAAGGATGTAAATGCATTGGAGGATGTTCTGAAATGAATGAGATGCCCTATGAGGATAGGTTGGGCAGACTGGGCTTGTTTCTACTGGAGACCAGAAGTGTGAGGGGTGACTTGGGGGTTGAAGTATTTAAGATCCCGAACAGTCTTGACAATTTGATGTTGAAATGATGCTTCCTCTTGTGGGTAATTCCAGAATAGAGGGACACTGTTTTAAAATTAGGGGTCACCCTTTTAGGATAAAGATCAGGAGAATTTGTTTTTCTCAGAGTGTTGTGCGACTTCGAAGGATTGGAGATGGAGCCATTGAATATTTTTAAGGTGGAGGCAGAAAGATTTGTATTAGGCAAGGGTATCAATGATTATCAGGGATAAATGGGAATGTGGAATTAGTAACACAAACAGGTCAACCATGATCTCATCACTTTGCAGATTAAGCTTGAGGGACCAAATGGCCTTCTCCTACTCCTATTTTGTATGTTTGTATGTACACAGTTCCTTCAACTCAACTCATAGTCTACTTTAATACCGAGATACTTGTAGTTAGGAACTTGTTCACTGTCCACATCATTAATTTTTATTGCCACCATATCATTAGCTTTTTTTCCCTAAAGGGTGGCACAGTGGTTAGCACTGCTGCCTCACAATGTCAGGAATTAGGGTTCAATTCTAGCCTTGAGTGACTGTATGTTAAGTTTATACATTCTCCCCATACTTGCCTGCGTTTCCTCTGGGCGCTTCAGTTTCCTCCCACAGTCCGAAGATATGTAGATTAGGTGGGTGCCCCTTAGTAAGATGAGTAGGTTAGGTGAATTGGCCATGGTAAATGCGTGGGGTTACAGGGATAGGGTAGGGGAGTTCCTCAGTGGGATGCTCTTTTGACAATTTGATGGGCCAAATAGTTTCTTTCTTCACTGTAGCGATTCTATGGTTCTAATTCCTTATGAACCTTTGTACCAAGTTCCTGTAGATTGCTTCATTTTTCCAGATGAGACTCACAAATACCATATCATCAGTATACTTCAGCACTGCTTTGTCATCTGTCTCTGGTCAATAGCATAGAGGATAAAAAGTAAAGATGAGACATCCAACCTTGTACCTGTTCACATGGGCTGTCTTTGGCTAAATCCCAGAGACTGACTCCCAATGATACCTGTTAGGAGGGAAATCATTATTCCAAAGTGGGAGAGGAGGGTTTACATGAAGGTCATTCAATTTCTCAAAACGCATGATAGTTGCAGGATATCAAAAACTGAAATCAATGAAGCTAGCATAGACCTGTTCTGAGATACCCCCGTACGCACTCTGCCTGCAAAAATATCAGTGATTCCAAATTGCGCTGCAGAAGCCTGTGGGTGAGATTTAACACACCAAAAGCTTGCAGCTCCAATCAGCGCCTCCAACTGCACACTGGCAGAAAAAAATGATAGGATGTGACTCCCAGCCACATCGCTTCTGGGCCAGCTGCCTTCCTCTGGCTCTCACAGAGACATTACCCCACCTCCCCCCACAACATTACTGACCCCATTATGTCCCCACCCTCTCCGCCACCCAGACTGATCATGGGCCCCTCCCATCCCATCCCCCCACCAATCTCAGGCAGAGTGGCATTGGACCCTCCATTCCTCTCCCCCATTGATCTCAGGCAGAGTGGCAGCAGACACCCCCGTCCTCCCCACCCCCTCTGATCTCAAGCAGTGTGCCGTCAGACTCATCTTCCACCACCACCGACCCCCACCCCCCATCAATCGTGAGCAGAGCGGTGTCGGACACTCGGCATTTACCTCCTCACTAACTTGAGCACCTGAATCGGACTTTTGTGAGCCATGTCTGATTTGTGCCGATTCTGGATGGGTGAACAGTGGTAAAGGGGCGGGGGGGGAGGAAAGTGTCAGTAAGGTTGGATGTGCAGCCCAAATGCACGTAAATACATTTAAATGGCCATTGCGCCCATTTCGGGCACAGTCCCGATTGCGGCCATTTTCAGGCCATAGCAAAGGATCACGATCCTCGCTTCATGCCCGAATTTACCAAGTTTTCGTGCCCAAAAACGGGTGCAACATGACTGTAAAATCAGGCCCAAACACATGTAAGATAGATGTAAGAGCAGCTGGTCAGTAATTAGCAGGTTCCTGAACTGAACACTTCATAGCAACCACAACAATGATGGCTGATTTCCAAACAGTGACAAACCGTAGGTGATATGTTGAGTGGGACTCTAATGTAACTGAGAGGCTCAGAGCCAGAGTGGAGTGAGATTGTAATATCTGAGGAAAGTGTGCAGTGGGAATGTAGAAGAATTCCTGAGGATTGAGGAATTGGACTTTGGGAGCTATTGAAAGGGGTGTGAAGTGGCACCGTAGGCAAACCTGAGTAGAGTGTGGATTTGCATAGTGGGAGTTACTCGATTGGAATTAAGGGTGATGTGGAGGAGGACAGAGGTGTGGGCATCGGGAGCAGGAGAATTTTTGGGAACGGCAGAGCAGGATGGATAACAAAGTGTTTGGAGTTGGACAGTGGCAGTATTGAGGAGAATATGAGTGGAACAGAAGGAGTGCATAAAGAATGAGTGGAGTGGAATTGGAGAAGGAACATGTTTCATGCTACGACCCCGACGGCGGAGACCAATGAAAGAACAGAACTTTCAACACAACCTGACGCTTTTAAAAACAATCAAAACCAAACTCAGTCTAAATTAACAGGAAAATTGCTATCCATGGAGACTGTGAAATTAATTACAGTGTAAATTATACTTTAAAGACCGATTTAACAAAGGGCAGTCCATTGGATTTATGAAGTCACCTTTCAGCATAAATAATATTAATCTCAGTCACAGAACCTCATAAAGCTTTGCTCTCTGCAAGCAGAGTGTTAGTTTTTAAAGGTGACAGAACTAAGGCAACTGGTCAGAATACTCATCAATCATGATCCAATTGAAAAGGGAAACAGCCTCCAAGGGATGAACGGCCTATTCTAATGCTCATTTTCAATTTAACAAAATCATACAGATTCAGATCAAAGTTTGATATCAGGAAAACACAGGGTGATGGAATTCCTGCCTCTTCCAACTTGCTGACACAGTCATTCCTGATCTTTTCCAGTTCTTCCTCTTCATTCATTTTCCTCCGATGCGTTTTCATCAATCTGAGATCATTATCGATTTTAGATTGAACAAAATAGAATTTCTTCCCCAGTCGTTTGATCTCTTTGGCAAGTTTTTCATCATTTTCTCTGAATCGACAGTGTGAAATAATGATGAAGAAATTGTATCTTTCAAATTTCATTTCTCTGAGATATTTATCCGCTGGGAATTTTGTCGTTCCAATTCCTGGCAGGTCCCAGAAACGAACATTCGGCAGGTTGGAATGTTTGTATCCGATTGGCTCCGTTGTAGTTTCTGTAGTTCCAGTTTCAGCTGCTCCCTCATCACCATTCTGAAGTCCCCTCAGTGCATTGATAAAGGTGGATTTCCCTGCACCTGATTCTCCTGTCACTGCGATGTTAAGCTCTGTATTATCCAGATCATCTAACTTCTTCTGTATCAGTGGATTAATCACCCGACCCTTTCCATCATTAGATTTGAGCTCTTCCAGACCAGAATAGGAAGACGGAACCAGCTGCTGACTGAAAGAAACCATTTTATAATATGTTTTGCAATGGATTAAAAGAAAGAATTACAATTATGTAGCACGTTGGACTAGATTTTACCGAGAGTGATTGACCTAAGTCATGAGGAATGGGTTTGAAATTATGGGGCATTGGCATCAGTATTGGGGTAGGTGGGACCTGTTCGGTCGAGATGGGGTGGGTCTGAACCGTGCTGGGACCAGAGTCCTGGCAAATTGTGTAAAGAGGACTGTAGACAGGGCTTTAAACTAATTGTTGGGGGGGGAGGGTGCGAGGGTAGGTGACATTACGAGGCCTAAAGTTAAGGAGAGGGTACAGGTAAGGGTGGAGGCCGAGGATGTCCCAATAATAAAGGGAGTAGGGGGCGTGAGTATGAATAGGGTCCAGGGGAAGGCTGGGATGAAGGCACTTTATCTGAATGCATGAAGCATTCGGAATAAAGTGGATGAGCTGGTGGCACAGATCGACACAAATGGATATGATCTGGTGGCCATTACAGAGACGTGGCTGCAAGGTGACAGGGACTGGGAGCTGAATGTTCAGGGGTATCAAGTGTTTAGGAAGGATAGGCGGGAGGAAAAAGTGGGGGGCGTAGCTCTGCTGATTAAGGATAGCATCAGGGTGGTAGCAAGGGATGATATTGGAGCCAAAGAGCAGAAAGTGGAATCGTTGTGGGTGGAGATTAGGAACAGAAAAGGGAGGAAGACGCTGGTGGGTGTCGTCTATAAACAAACAAAGAACAAAGAACAACACAGCACGGGAAACAGGCCCTTCGGCCCAACGAGCCCGCGCCGCCGTCCCACTGTCTCAGTGACCTATTCATGATTTTAGTCTACGCCTAATGTGCGAGGATCAGGGAGGTCCAATTTGGGACAATTTAGTACCCAATCAATCAGCCTAAAAGCACATCTTTGGGGATGTGGGAGGAAACCGGAGCACCCGGAGGAAACCCACGCAACCACAGGGAGAACGTGCAAACTCCCACAGACACAGGCCCAAATCCATGTGTCCGCACAGTAACAGAGATAGTCTCTGAGCTGTCATGTTGCCCTTGAGATGGTCCAGTTTAAGCACACTAACGACAAGAAGCAATAGGCAACTCCCGAAGCAACGTCCAAGAGCAGCCCACTACAACCTGCCGCATGCATGCCCCTTGCTGGACTTAAATGCCTGTGGAGACAAAAAAATTCATTATTAAACAGGCAAAGACTAACATCCCTGAGGCAAAACGTATTCCCAAGCCTACAATGTTTAGTAAGGCCTACTATATCCCCCTATATGTAGCCCGCTCATGTGGCTGTCTAAGTGACTCTTAAACAACCCTAGCGTGCCTGCTTCCACCACCTTACTCGGCAGTGCATTCCACACCCCCACTACCCTTTGCGTGAAAAACTGCCCTCTAATATTTGTCTTATACCTAGCCCCCCTCACCCTAAGCCCGTGACCCCTCGTTCTATCCATTTCTAATAGCGGAAAAAGCTTACCACCATTTACTCTATCTATCCCCTTCATAATCTTATAAACCTCTATTAGATCCCCCCTCAGCCGACGTCTCTCAAGGGAAAACAGCCCAAGTTCATTCAATCTTTCCTCGTAAGACAGCCCTTCCATACCAGGCAACATCCTGGTAAATCTCCTCTGCACTCTCTCCAGGATCTCTACATCCTTCCGGTAGTACGGCGACCAGAACTGGACGCAGTACTCCAAGTGAGGCCTAACCAACGTTCTATACAACTGCAACATCAGACTCCTACTCTTATATTCTATACCTCTTCCTATGAAGGCGAACATACCATACGCTTTCCTCATCACATTCTGCACCTGCACCGACACCTTCAGGGACTTGTGCACTTGCACCCCCAGGTCTCTCTGCGTATCTATACTCCGGATAGTTCTACCTTTTATCGTATAACTCCCCTCCACATTATTCCGGCCAAAGTGCATCACCTCGCATTTCTCCGGATTAAATTCCATTTGCCATCTATCTGCCCAATCTACCAGCCTGTCTATGTCCTGTTGCATTGCCAGGCACTGCTCCTCAGTACCCGCCAATCCAACCATCTTAGTGTCATCAGCAAATTTGCTGATCACACCACCTACCCCCTCTTCCAAGTCATTAATATATACCACAAATAGAAGAGGTCCTAGTACCGAGCCCTGCGGCACACCACTGGTGACAGACCTCCAATTGGAAAAGGAGCCTTCCACTACTACTCGCTGTCTCCTCCTCCCAAGCCAGTTCTCCACCCATCTACATACCTGGCCTTGTATCCCATGAGCCTTCACCTTTTCTATCAGCCTACCATGAGGGACCTTGTCAAACGCCTTACTGAAATCCATATAGACGACATCAACGGCTTGTCCTTCGTCAACCGTTTTTGTCACCTCTTCAAAAAATTCCACTAGATTCGTAAGGCACGACCTCCCTGTAACGAAGCCATGCTGCGTATCCCTGATCAGATTGCAGCGCTCCAGATGTTCATACATCCTATCCTTGAGGATCCTCTCCATTAGCTTGCCTATAACTGAAGTCAAGCTCACCGGCCTATAATTCCCTGGGTTATCCCTCTGACCCTTCTTAAACAACGGTACTACATTTGCAATCCGCCAATCCTCTGGGACCTCACCTGTGTCCAAAGAAGAGACAAAGATTTGCGTCAGAGGCTCAGCAATTTCATCCCTCACCTCCCTTAACAGCCTGGGATAGATGCCATCAGGCCCCGGAGATTTATCCGTCTTTATACTGTCTAAAAGTCCCAACACCTCTTCCCTCGTGATGACTATATCCCTCAACGGATCCTCAAACTCCTCAAGCACAGCACCAGACATCAGGCCCCTCTCCTGCGTGAATACCGACGCAAAGTATTCATTCAGGATCTCCCCCATTCCCCCAGGCTCCAAGCATAGTTCCCCTCCTCTGTCCCTGAGAGGACCAATCTTCCCTCTAACCATCCTTTTATTTCTAACATAGGAGTAAAATGCCTTAGGATTTTCTTTAATCCTACCCGCCAAAGCCATTTCGTGGCCCCTTTTTGCCTTTCTGATGCCCCTTTTAAGTTCTCTCCTACATTCTCTGTATTCTTCTAACGCTATCTCTGTCCTCAAATGCCTAGATCTAATGTACGCCTCCCTCTTCCTCCTGACCAGGTCCTCAATATCCCTAGTTACCCACGGCTCTCTAATCCTACCCTTCCCATCCTTCCTCTTGACCGGCACGTGCCTCTCCTGCAAAGATTTTAGTTTTCCCTTGAGAGACTCCCACATACCCAGCGTCGACCTGCCATCAAACAGCTTACCCCAGTCCGTATCTTTAAGATCCTGCCTAATCCGGTTGTATCTAGCCCTCCCCCAGTTTAACACCCTCCCCTTAGGACAGGCTTCATCTTTATCCATTAATATCTTAAACCAGACAGAGTTGTGGTCACTGTTAGCCACCTGCTCTCCTACTTCAACGTCAACCACCTGCCCAGGCTCATTCCCCAGAACCAAGTCCAGTATAGCCCCCTCTCTGGTCGGGCTATCCACATACTGCTCCAGGGATCCTTCCATTACACACTGTACAAATTCCTCCCCGTCAGCACCCTCTGATCTCGGCACCTTCCAGTCTACCCCGGGGAGATTAAAATCTCCAACTACCACCACCCTATTCTTCCTGCACTTATCTAGAATGTCCCTGCTTATCCCTTCTTCCACAGCCCTCGGGCTGTTGGGCGGTCTGTAGTACACACCCAACATAGTAACATCTCCCTTCCTATTCCTCAACTCCACCCAAAGCGACTCGATTCCTATATCCTCTATACCTCCCTCCCTCTGCACTGCTATGATGCAATCCTTAACTAACAACGCCACTCCCCCACCTCTCAGCGACCCACCCCTATCACGCCTGAAGCACTTATACCCGGGAACATTCAACTGCCAGTCCTGCCCTTCCTTTAACCAAGTCTCTGTCACCGCCACCACTTCCAACTTCCTTTCGAACATTATTGCCTTCAGTTCATCTGTTTTGCCAGTCACACTCCTAGCATTGAAACACATGCACCGAAGACCCTCAGAAACAATCCGATCCTTCTTCCTATCCTCCGGGCTTACCCTATCCCCAATCCCAGTTCCGTCCACATCCCCACCCCCCCTCCATATTAGTTTAAACCCTGCCGAAACACTATAGGCCCCCGAATAATGATCTGGAGGTGGGGCGGGCTGTTAACGCGCAAATAAGTGCGGCGTGCAGGAATGGGACGGCCGTAATTATGGGGGATTTCAATCTGCATATTGATTGGTCGACCCATGTTGGACGCGATGGGCTCGAGGAGGAGCTCTTGGAATGCTGCCGGGATAGTTTCCTTGAACAGTGTGTGTTGGAGCCAACGAGGGAGCGAGCTGTCTTGGATCTGGTGTTATGTAATGAGGTGGGTAGAATCAGGGACATTGCGGTGAAGGATCCTCTTGGGGAGAGTGATCATTGTATGGTGGAGTTTCTGGTGCAGATGGAGGACGACAAAGTGGGTTCCCGGGCACGCGTCCTTTGTTCGAACAGAGGGGAGTACAGTAGGATGAGAGAGGAATCGGCGAATGTGGACTGAGGGAGCGCGTTGGAAGGTAGGTCTGCCGAGGAGCAGTGGAGGATCTTTAAGGAGATCTTTCTTGGTGCTCAGCAGAAATTTATTCCGATGGTCAAAAAGGACAGTAGGAGGAGAGGTAATCAGCCGTGGATAACGAAGGAGGTGAAGGAAAGTGTTAAATTAAAAGCGGAGGCGTTTAGAGTAGCTAAGAGTAGTGGGCGAGAAGAGGATTGGGAGAGGTTCAAATGTCAACAAAGATTCACAAAGAAATTGATAAAGAAGGGTAGGAGAAACTATGAAGCTGGGCTAGTGCTTAATATAAAAAAGGATAGCAAGAGTTTTTATAAGTATATAAAAAGGAAGAGGCTGGCTAGTGTGAACGTTGGACCCTTAGAGGATGAGAAGGGGGACTTGGTGGTAGAGGATGGGGAAATGGCTGAGGTCTTGAATAAGTTTTTTGTTTCGGTATTCACGGAGGAGGATGTGAATAATTTGCCAGGAGTTAGAGATGGAAAGGTGAAAGGACTGGAGGGTCTCGGTGACATTACTGTTAATAGAGAGGTGGTGCTCGACAGACTGGAGGGGCTGATTGTGGACAAGTCCCCAGGACCGGATGGAATGCATCCAAGGGTTCTGAAAGAAATGGCGGAGGTGATAGTGGATGCCTTGGTGGTTATTTTCCAGACGTCGCTGGATTCCGGGGAAGTGCCGGAAGATTGGAAAGCGGCTAATGTTACGCTGTTGTTTAAGAAGGGTGCCAGGCAAAAGGCAGGGAAATATAGGCCGGTTAGTTTAATGTCTGTTGTAGGTAAAATGTTAGAATCCGTCATCAAGGAGGAAATAGCGAGGCATCTTGAGGGGAATTGCTTGATAGAGCAGACGCAGCACGGTTTCGTTAAGGGGAAGTCGTGTCTGACCAATTTACTGGAGTTCTATGAGGATGTGTCTAGGGCGGTGGATAGAGGAGAGCCGGTGGATGTGGTCTTTCTTGATTTTCAGAAGGCGTTTGACAAGGTACCTCACAAGAGGTTATTGCAGAAGGTCAGGGGGCATGGAGTTGGGGGTAGGATGTTAGCGTGGATAGAGGATTGGTTGTCAAATAGGAGGCAGAGAGTGGGGGTCAATGGGTGCCATTCGTATTGGTGGTTGGTGACTAGTGGAGTGCCTCAGGGGTCAGTGCTGGGGCCTCAGCTATTTACCATGTATATAGATGATCTGGAGGAGGGAACCGAGCGTATGGTGTCGAAATTTGCTGATGACACCAAGATTGGTGGAAAGGCAAATTGTGTGGAGGGTGTGGAGAGTCTGCAGAAGGATCTAGATAGGCTGGGCGAATGGGCCAGGAAATGACAAATGGAATTTAATGTTGGCAAGTGCGAGGTGGTACACTTTTGTAGGAATAATGGTAGGAAGGATTATTACTTACGTGGAGAAAAACTGCAGCAGGCGACGGTGCAGAGGGACCTCGGGGTCCTTGTGCATGAGTCGCAAAAACGCAGCTTGCAGGTGCAGCAGGTGGTCAGGAAGGCAAATGGGATGCTGGCCTTCATAGCGAGGGGGATTGAATATAAAAGTAGGGAGGTCTTGCTGCGGCTATATAGGGCACTGGTGAGGCCGCAGCTGGAGTACTGTGTGCAGTTTTGGGCGCCGTACTTACGCAAGGATATTTTGGCCTTGGAGGGAGTGCAGAGGAGGTTTACTAGGCTGATGCCAGAGTTGAGGGGGTTGAGCTATGAGGAGAGGCTGAATAAACTAGGCTTGTACTCGTTAGAGTTTAGAAGAATGAGGGGAGATCTCATTGAGACATATAAGATGATGAATGGGATGGATAGGATAGAGGTGGAGAGACTCTTCCCGCTCAGAAAGGACAGTAGGACTAGGGGGCACAGCCTCAAGATAAAGGGGGGGCGGTTTAGAACAGAGTTGAGGAGGAACTTCTTCACTCAAAGGGTGGTGAATCTCTGGAATTCTCTGCCCGTTGAAGTGGTGGAGGCTACCTCGCTAAATATTTTTAAGAAGCGGGTTGACAGGTTTTTGATAGGCAAGGGGATTAAGGGTTATGGGGAGAGGGCGGGAATGTGGAACTGAGCCACGACAGATCAGCCATGATCTTATTGAATGGCGGGGCAGGCTCGAAGGGCCAGATGGCCTACTCCTGCTCCTATTTCTTATGTTCTTATGTTCTTATTCATTAAACTTATACGTTTCTCAATGACTTTCTATGGATTTTTTGCATTGGAACATGAGGTGTTTAGAAATCCAAAACAGTATTGAATCCTCTGCTGGGGGTCTGGGATCTGTATAACAGGGCCAGCAAATGCAGCTAAACTTTCACCATGCAGGGAGTGACTTGAGGGCTGGAGGGGGCTCACTTATCAAAATGGGTTTCCTACCCAATTCGAGATAGGGGCAGTGGGATTGTACGTGGGCCATGTGAAGTGTGAGACTGATTTAGATATCCTTATAGCAACCGTCATCAAGGCTGCCGGTTGTCCAGAGGGAGAGATCTGTGGTTTGTGTCAAAACCTCAGACAACAACAGAGGGAAGTGAGATGAGTCAGGGGAGACACTGGTCTGGTACCTAGTATAGGTTAGGCCCTCACTTCACTAATGCCAATCTGGCAGTTGCATGGGAAGGCAGAGGTCACCAGCTGAAATTAGAGGCCTGGACCCACATCAATGCCATCATCAATGGAAGAAGTGGATTAAATACAATCTGGATCCAGTGCCATTAAAAGGGTTCAATGAACCAATAGATCTGGCAGAGTGGGTGTAATGTTCACTACACCAGATAGATGTCAAGCTGACAAGCTCCAGCAAACACAGGATGCATACTACTCTTGAACATACAAACATATGAAATATGAATAGAAGTAGGCCATTCAGCCCCTTTTAGGCTTCTCCGTTATTCAATAAAATCATGGTTGATCTGTCTGTGTTTCCGATTCTACATTCCATCGGTCCCCAGTAATCTTTGTATCCTTTCCTAATAGCAAGCTAACTAAAATCAAAATACTGCAGTTGCTGGAAATCTGAAATAAAAACAGAAAATGCTGGATGAATCAGGAGGTCTGGCAGCATCTGTGGAAAGAGAAACACTGTTAATGTTGAGTCCATTGACCCTTTTAAAAAACCTATTTAGCTCGGCCTTTAAAATATTCAGTGATCCTGCTTCCACTGCCTTCTGAGACAGGGAGCTCCAAAGTCACATCTCTGACATGTAACAGTAACCTCTAATTTTAAGAGAGTGACCCCTAGTTCTGGACTCAGTCAGACAGAAGGCAGGATGGTGGTACAGTGGTTAGCAATCCTGCCTGACAGCATCAGGAACCTGGTTCGATTCCCGGCTTGGGTCACTGTGCAGAGTCTGCATATTGTCCCGGTGTCTGCGTGAGTTTCCTCAGGGTGCTCCAGTTACTTCCACAGTCCATAAGACAATGGTTAGGTGCATTGGCCATGTCAAATACTCCATCAGTGCACCCAAACAGGCACGAGAGTGTGGCGACTGGGGGATTTTCACAATAACGTCATTGCAGTATAAGCCTATTGTGACACTAATAAATTATCTTTAACAAGAAAGATATAGTTCAGTATCCACCTTGTTCAGGATCTTTTATTCTTCAATTAAGCTATGCCTTCATTCGTCTGAACCCCAGTAGAAACAAGCCCAGTTTGTTCAACTGTTCCTCATAAGATAACGCACTCATTCCAGATATCAATCTAGGAAACCTTTATAAACCTTCTCCAACATATTTACATTGTGCCTTAAATAAGGAGAGCAAAACCGCAGGTAGTATTTGAGATGTGAACTCACGAATGCCCTGTACACCTGAAGCATAGCATCCTTTCCTTTAGGTTCAATTTCTCTCATAATAAAAGGTGTGCAGATACCGGCGTTGGACTGGGGTGGGCACAGTAGGAAGTCTCACAACACCAGGTTCAACTCCAACAGGTTTATTTGAAATCAAGAACTTTCAGAGTGCTGCTACTTCATCAAGTGAGTGGAGGCAGGTTCACAAACATGGCAATATAGAGGCAAAGACACAATTGCAAGATAATTACAGATTGGAATATGAGTTTTTATGGTAATCAAGGTTTTAAATGTACAAACAGTGTGCATGGAGAGAGGGATAAGCACAGGTTAAATTGTCACAAGCCAGGACAGTTAGTAGGATCTTGCAAACCCAGGCAGTATGGTGGGGGTTACACGTAGAGAGATATAAACCCAAGAGGCTATCCTCATGCGTGCGGAGCTTGGCTATCAGTTTCTGCTCAGGGATTGTGCATTGTCACGTGTCTTGGAGGCCACCTTGGAGAATGCTTACCCAAACATCGGAAGCTGAATGCCCTTGACTGAAGTATTCCCCGACTGGAAGGGAACGCTCCTGCCTAGCAATTGCTGCACGGTGTCCGTTCATCCATTGCCGTAGTGTCTGCATGGTCTCACCGATGTATTACACCTCAGGACATCCTTTCCTGCAGTGTACGAGGTTGACAACATTGGCCGAGTCAAATGAGTATGCGTTGTGTACCTGGTGGGTGACGCGGTCACATGTGATGGTGCTATCCATGTCAATGATCCAGCATGTCTTGCAGAGGTTGCTGTGGCAGGGTTGTGTGGTGTCGCTGTTCTCCTGTAGGCTGGGTAGTTTGCTGCATACAATGGTCTATTTGAGTTTGGTGGTTGTTTGAAGGCAAGTAGTCAGGAGATGCACCAATGCCAGCCTCATCAGGGTGCCACAACAGCTCAGTGACTATCACTGCTAGCTGTGCAGATACATGGATTTGGGCCAGTGTCTGTGGGAGTTTGCGCAATCTCCCTGTGGTTGCGTGGGTTTCCACACCCCAAAGATTGCTCTTAGGCTGATTGGTGTACCAAATTGACCCTACACTATTCTCCCCTAAATCTGGTTCCAATAGGGCTACCATTCGCATACACACGGGGCAAGTTAGGTGTAAGAAAATGCTTTGTTAAAATGGCGGCACGGGCTCGTTGGGCCTGTTTCCCATGCTGGGGTGTTCTTTGTTCATCAGCTGTGCTCACAAGATAGCCCCGAACATCACCCAAGCACAATGCAACGCCATCCGCACTGTCAAGACCAATCGCAACATGATCATCGTACCAGCAAAGGAGGAGCCATTGTCATACTGAACAGAACGGACTACTGCAAAAGGAGTGTACCAACAACTGAACAACCAGGAACAGCACAGACACAAATCTGACCAAAGAACACACCCGTCAACTCAACAGATTGACAAGACCTTTGATCCAAACTTTCAGAGCACCCTACGTGCTCTCATCCCACATACTGCCCGTGTTGGAGATCCTCCACTGCCTCCTGAAGATACACAAGGCCAACACACCCGACCATCCCATCGTATCGGGCAACGGCACCCGATCAGAGAACCTCTCTGGCTGCGTCGAATATCCTGAAACCCATCGTACAAGAAACCCCAGATTCTGTTGTGACACTGTGAATTTCTTACAGAAACTCAGCACCTATGGAGTAGTTGAACCAGCAACAATCCTCATCACAATGGATGTCTCAGCAATCTACGCCAGTATCCCCCAAACAACAGCATTGCTGCAACACCCTCAGTACTCAACACCGACAACTGCCAGGAGCAATTTTACAACTCATCTGCTTCATCCTGGACCACAACGTCTTCACCTTCAACAACCAGTTCTTCATCCAGACCTACAGAATAGCCATGGGACCAAATTCGCCCTTCAACATGCCAACATCTTAATACACAAGTTCGAGCAAGATCTCTTCACCACACAGGACCTCAACCGATGCTATACACCAGATACATCACCGGCATTTTTTTCCATTGGACTCATGGCGAAGAATCATGAAATGGTTATGTGATGACATCAACAAGTTCCATCCTATCAGACTCACCATGAACTACTCTCCAGAATCAATTGGATTCTCAGACACATGCATTTCCATCAAGGGCATTCACCTCAGCATTTCATTCTACCACCAGCTTCCACCCCAAATATGTTAAAGAAGCCATCCCCTATGTACAAGCCCTCCATTCAAACAGGATCTGCTTAGATTAGGAGGAATGCAACAGACACCCTCAGAAGAACAGAATATGGCACTCATCGATTGCCAGTTCCGATGCGCCACAGAAATAAACCATACCGACCTCCTCAGAAGACAAACACAGAACATGACCAATGTTGATCGTCCAGTATTTCCCTGGAGTGGGGAGACTATGACATCTTCTTTCGAGCCTTCAACATGTCATCAATGACGACGAACATCTCGCCAAGGCCATCCCCATACCTCCACTGCGCAGCTTCAAATAACCGCCTAACCTCCAACAGACCATTGTTCACAGCAATCTACTCAACCTTCAGAAGAAGAGTGACCATGACACCACACAACTCGACACAGCAACCTCTGCAAGATGTGCCGGATCATCGACATGGATACAACCATTACATGCTGTGTACACGTTGACCACAATCCACGAGATACACAGTACATACTCACGTGTCTCAGCCAACAATGCCTATCTCATACGCTGCAGGAAAGTGTGTTCCAAGGCATGGTACATCAGCGGGACCATGTTAACGCTATAACAACGGGTGAACAGACGCTACAATCACCAGGCAGGAGTGTTCCCTTCTGCAGTAAAGGGCATTCAGCCTCCAATCTTTGTGTAAGCGTTCTCCAAGGTGGCTTCAAGACACACGACACGCATTCCAATCATTCTTCACGTTTCAATCTGTAATTGCTTTGCAATTGTGCCTTTGTCTCTACATGCCATGTTTTTGAACCTACCCCAACTCACCTGATGAGCTTTCGGAGCACTACTCCTTCGTGCTTCCAAATAAACCTGTTCTCATATTGTAGTTGTTACTATCAGAGGTGCCTTTACTCTGAGATCATAAATAAGGTAGTCACTGGTATTGTGAGACTTCTTACTGTGCCCACCTCAGTCCAATGCCGGCATCTCCACATCCTCTTAGCAAGCCAATCTTCTAATGTGTTACTCTCTACACCATTAGCTTTTATTTTCCACAATAAACATTAATGTGGAATTTTATCAAACATCTTCTGGAAATCCATGTACGATATGTCAACAGTTCCTCTTCATCCACAGCACATTTTACTTCTAAGTACCCAGTTATAACCCCTTTAATAATCATTCGAACACCTTTCCTGTGTAGATGCCAAACTAACCGACCACCAGTTTTCTGCCTTCCTCCCCTCTTGAATAGAAAGGTTATATGGGCTACTTTCCAGACAGATGGAACCTTTCCAGAATCTAGTGAATTGTGGAAAATTAACACCAATGCATCTCATATCTCATTAGCCACCTCCCTTAAGACCCCAGGAGGAAGTCCTATGTAGGACGTGTATGGGGTAATACCTTTGGCGGGAGAACATGTCGCGTCCTTTCAGGGCAGTTTGTCCATCCTTTCTCCCCACCTGGCACTCAGTTCCCACCTCTGGCTCCCCGTAGCTGTTTACATGCGACAGCGGCCACACCCCGGGCAATGGCCTCAACAAGCCGGCTAAACCAGGTGAGGGTAGCCGAAGGGTCTCAACCCTTGGTGAGATAGAGGGATGTCTATTCCAGCATGTGAAGACAGACTCCGGCGGATTGAGCGGAAGAGACCAACGGAAAGTCCAACGGTCAAGAAGGCAGTGTCTGCGAGCGTCGTGGAACACGAAGAGCAGGACAAGACACAGAAGACGTCCTGGTCATCCACTGCACCTAGTCCCACCTCCATCCATTATGACTCTTGTCTTGCCACTGGATCTAGATGGGAATTGGGAAGAGAGAGTGAGGCTGACGCTGCACAACTCTCCCTCACTTTAATCCAAATCAAGCGCCAGTCTAGACACCATCATCATCGTCCTGTTCAACCTTTGAAGTCCTGTGGCGATGGATGAGTGAGGAAGAAGGTGTGGATACACTGGGAGCTGTAGTCACGGACCTGCACGCAGGCGGCTCAGGTCTAATGGTCGTTTTCCGCTGACTGAAGCAGCAGTGAAACTCTGTGCCTACCTGGGCGGCTGAGTAGTCCTCTTCAGGAATGCACTGCTCACCTCTGTAGAATGAGGAAGGGGCTAGAAAAGCTGCCCTAAACATTGCCTGCTTCACTACACCCTGGCCAGTTTACCACGGCTGGTGGGGATCCCATCTTGCTGTCGAACAAACAAAATAAAACACAAGGTGACACCGCTCACCGTTGGCACTTGGAACGTGCGCACGCTTTTGGACAACCCTACAGCAGACAGACCAGAGAGAAGAACAGCCTTAGTTGCCAGAGAGCTTGCAAGATACAACATTGACATTGCAGCCCTGAGTGAAACTCATCTTGCCAACGTAGGTCAGTTGACTGAATCTGGAGGTGGATACACTTTTCTGGAGCGGTCGCGGCAGCAATGAGCGTCGTGATGCTGGAGTTGGATTCGCCGTCAGGAGTCACCTTGTTCAGAAACTTGCTAGTCTACCCAAGGGTGTGAATCACCGGATTATGACATTACAGCTTCTGCTACAGAACAGAAGTCAAGTCACCCTGATCAGCACCTATGCCCCCACAATGAACAACCTGGACGAGATGAAAGACAAGTTCTACAAAGAACTAGACGCCCTACTATCAGCAGTGAGCAGTACCGACAAGCTGATCTCGCTTGGCGATTTCAATGCAAGAGTAGGGTGTGACTCTGTAATCTGGCTGGGAGTCATTGGGAGGCATGGTGTGGGCAAGTGTAACAGTAATGGCCTACTCTTACTGAAGAGCTGTGCAGCACACGACCTCCTCATCAGCAACACAACCTTCCATCTGCCTACCCGTAACAAGACCTCCTGGATGCACCCCCGCTCTAAGCACTGGCATCTTATCGACTATGTCATTGTCAGGAGAAAAGACAGGCAGGATGTTAGAGTGACCAAGGCCATGTGTGGTGCTGACTGCTGGACAGATCACAGGCTCATTGTCTCCAAAATGAGGCTCCGCATCAGACCCAAGAGGTGACCACAAGGAAGCAAGGTTATGAAAAGAATCAATGCGGCCAAGCTAAAGAACCCCAGCATAGCTTCAGCACCGGCTGAAGACTTACAAATCGAGCATGCTGACCTACACCTCACGGGCAGCACTAAGGACGACTGGGAACGCTTCAGGGATGCTATCCATACATCTGCGCTGAAGACGCTCGGGCCCTCCACCCACAAGCAGCATGATTGGTTTGATGAGAATGATGAGGAGACACAGGCTCTACTTGTTGAAAAGCACTGTCTTCATTGGGCCTGTCACAACGACCCATCTTCAGCTGCCAAGAGAAATGCTTTTACCAGTGCTTGCAGGACAGTCCAGAATAAACTGTGTAAAATGCAGGATGTCTGGCTGAGCACCCAAGGCAGATGAAGTATAGATATACGCTGACAGAAACTGCTTGAAACAGTTCTATGAAGCCCTCAACACTCTCTATGGACCTCAGTCTGTCAGGAGTTCCCCCCTCTTGAGTACAGATGGTACAACTCTCATTAGAGAGAGGGCTCAGATCCTGCAGAGATGGGCTGACCACTTTGAAGCCATCCTCAACCAACCGTCATCTATTAACGATGAGGCAATAGACAGGATTCCCCAGGTTGATATCAATAGCACCATGGATGACACACCGGTAGTAGCCAAAGTCACGAAAGCTGTCAGCCAGCTATCCAGTATCAAAGCCCCAGGGGCAGATGCCATACCTGCAGAGATCTATAAAGCTGCTGGTCCTGCACTTATCGAGAAGCTCACTGAGTTGTTCCAGTCCTTTTGGAAGCAAGGATCCATTCCTCAGGAACTTAAAGATGCTTCCATCGTACACCTCTACAAGAGGAAGGGCAATCGGCAAGTATGCGACAACCACCGAGGAATCTCGCTGCTCTCCGTCACAGGAAAAACCCTCGCAAGAGTCCTGCTAAATCGTCTGGTCACTCATCTGGAGCTGGGCCTGCTTCCAGAGTCACAGTGTGGCTTCCACAAAGGTCGTGGGACTACTGACATGATTTTTGCTGCACGCCAACTTCAGGAGAAGTGTCAGGAGCAGAATCGCGAGCTCGACAACCTTTGTTGACCTCGCAAAAGCCTGCGACACTGTAAGCCGACAAGGCCTGTGGAAGATCATGTCAAAGTTCGGCTGCCCTCCCAAATTCATTCAGATGGTACGCCAGTTCCATGATGGTATGACCAGAGTACTGGACAGTGGAGAATCATCTGAGGCTTTCCCAGTCACCAGTGGCATCAAACTGGGCTGTGTGCTCGCACCCACACTGTTCAGCATGATGTTTACTGCCATGCTGAATGATGCCTTCCAGGACAGTGTTGCTGGTATCAGCCTCAAGTACAGAGTGGATGGGAAGCTTTTCAACCTGAGGAGACTTAAAGCTATTACCAAAGTGAAAGAGACAGTTCTGAGAAATTTCGTCTTTGCCGATGACTGCGCCATGTATGCTGGCTCACAGCCAGAGATGCAAGTCAGTATGGACAAATTTTCCACGGCTTGTGACAACTTTGGACTCACCATCAACATTAAGACCACCAAAGTCATGCACCAGCCTGCTCCTCATGCACCGTACACAGAACCCATAATCACAAAGGGCAGAAACTACAGGCAGTAGACCAGTTCACCTATCTTGGCAGCACCCTCTCCCAAGCAGTGACTATTGATACAGAAGTTAACTGCAGAATAGCAAAGGCAAGTTCTGCTTTTGGTAGACTGCGCTCCACTGTATTCCTATACAGTCAAGGAATCAGCCCAGCAACAAAACTGAAGGTCTACAGCGCCACAGTACTCGCTATCCTCCTGTATGTCTGTGAAATGTGGACTGTGTATAAAAGGCATGCAAGACAGCTCAATCATTTCCACATGACTTGTCTTCACAGAATATTACGCATCAGATGGCAAGACAAAGTACCAGACACTGAAATTCTCTCTCGAGCAAGACTACCATCAGTCCACACGCTGCTGATGAGAGCGCAGACCCAGTGGGCAGGTCATGTCATCCGTATGTCAGACAAGCGCATACCCAAGCAGCTCCTTTTTGGGGAACTCTCTGCTGGAAGATGCTCGCATGGAGGGCAGAAGAAACGTTTCAAAAGACACACTCAAGGCCTCCCTGAAGTCATTTGACATTGACACGACCACCTGGGAAACGCTGGCACAAAACCACCCTACCTGGCGCTGCCTCATCCACAACGGCTGTCAAACTCACGAAGCAAGATGTATTGCTGAAGCACAACTTACACGCGAGCTGCGCAAGTCCACAGCCACCAGCACAACAACTACAGTGTCTACACAAGTCTGTCCAAAATGTGCCAGGACATTCTGTGCCTGAATTGGCCTGATCTGTCATCTTCGGACACACCGCAACCAGCCTCAAAATGACTCATGGTGTCGACACCCTCTTCGATGATGATGGACGAACAACATCTTGAGGGGAATTGCTTGATTGAGCAGACGCAGCACGGTTTCGTTAAGGGGAAGTCGTGTCTGACATATTTACTGGAGTTCTATGAGGGTGTGTCTCGGGCGGTGGATAGAGGAGAGCCGGTGGATGTGGTCTTTCTTGATTTTCAGGAGGCGTTTGACAAGGTACCTCACAAGAGGTTATTGCAGAAGGTCAGGGGACATGGAGTTGGGGGTAGGGTGTTAGCGTGGATAGAGGACTGGTTGTCAAATAGGAGGCAGAGAGTGGGGGTCAATGGGTACTTTTCGGATTGGCGATTGGTGACTAGTGGAGTGCCTCAGGGGTCGGTGCTGGGGCCTCAGCTATTTACCATTTATATAGATGATCTGGAGGAGGGAACCGAGTGTATGGTGTCGAAATTTGCTGATCACACCAAGATTGGTGGAACGGCAAATTGCGCGGAGGGTGTGGAGAGTCTGCAGAAGGATCTAGATAGGCTGGGCGAATGGGCCAGGAACTGGCAAATGGAATTTAATGTTGGCAAGTGCGAGGTGGTACAACTTGGTAGGAATAATGGTAGGAAGGATTATTACTTCCGTGGAGAAAAACTGCAGCAGGCAACGGTGCAGAGGGACCTCGGGGTCCTTGTGCATGAGTCGCAAAAACCCAGCTTGCAGGTGCAGCAGGTGGTCAGGAAGGCAAATGGGATGCTGGCCTTCATAGCGAGGGGGATTGAATATAAAAGTAGGGAGGTCTTGCTGCGGCTGTATAGGGCATTGGTGAGGCCGCAGCTAGAGAACTGTGTGCAGTGTTGGGTGCCGCACTTACGCAAGGATATTTTGGCCTTGGAGGGAGTGCAGAGGAGGTTTACTTGGCTGATACCGGAGTTGAGGGGGTTGAGCTATGAGGAGAGGCTGAATAAACTAGGCTTGTACTCGTTAGAGTTTAGAAGAATGAGGGGAGATCTCATTGAGACATATAAGATGATGAATGGGATGGATAGGATAGAGGTGGAGAGACTCTTCCCGCTCAGAAAGGACAGTAGGACTAGGGGGCACAGCCTCAAGATAAAGGGGGGGGTGGTTTAGAATGGAGTTGAGGAAGAACTTCTTCACTCAAAGGGTGATGAATCTCTGGAATTGTCTGCCCGTTGAAGTGGTGGAGGCTACCTCGCTAAATATTTTTAAGACGCGGGTTGATGGGTTTTTGATAAGAGAGGGGATTAAGGGTTATGGGGAGAGGGCGGGAATGTGGAACTGAGCCACGACAGATCAGCCATGATCTTTTTGAATGGCGGGGCAGGCTCGAAGGGCTGGATGGCCTACTCCTGCTCCTATTTCTTATGTTCTCATGTAACAGGAGGAAGTCCATCAGGATCGCAATATTTGACAGCCTGCATCTCCATCAGTTTGCGCAGTAATGCTTCCCGAGGGAATCTCCCTTCTACCTCATGATTTACAGCTATTACTGGAATGTCTCTTGTATTCTCTATAGTGGAGACAAAAGCAAAATATCTGTTCATTTCCTCCACCTATTATTACTCCTCATTATCCAATATTAACTCCCTATTCTCACTCTCTCGAGGATCCACACTAACTTTACTTCTCTTTTCCTGTTTAAATACCTGCAGAAACTCTTGCTTTTCACTTTTACATTTCTAGCTAGCTTCTTTTCATTCTCCAATTCCTTTCTCTTGAGTAACCTTTTAGTCATTCTCTGCCATTCTTTATGTTCTGATCATTTTTCATTACAGTGTGGGAATATATTTATTCTGAATACCCTGGAATACCCTCGCTGATGACACAAAGGTCGGTGGTGTTGTGGATGGTCTGGAAGGATGTCAAAAGTTGCAGCAGGACATAAATAGGATGCAGGACTGGGCGGAAAAGTGGCAGATGGACTTCAACGCGGATAAATGTGTAGTCATCCATTTTGGCAGAGCCAACAGGATGAACAAGTACACTATCAAGGGCAGGAGTCTTAGTAGTGTTGAAGAGAAGAAGGATCTTGGGGTCCGGGTCCACAGGACTCTTAAATCGCCCTCGCAGGTGGAGGATGTGGTCAAGAAGGCGTATGGTGTACTGGCCTTCATTAATCGAGGGATTGAGTTTAGGAGTCGGGAGATAATGCTGCAACTTTATAAGACCCTTCTCAGGCCTCATTTGGAGTACTGTGCGCAGTTCTGGTCGCCTCACTATAGGAAAGACGTAGAAGCTATTGAAAGGGTACAGAGGAGATTTACAAGGATGTTGCCTGGATTGGGAGGCATGCCTTATGAAATTAGGTTGAGGGAGCTGGGACTCTTTTCCCTGGAGAGATGAAGGTTGAGAGGCGACCTGATAGAAGTTTATAAAATGTTGAGAGAAATAGATAGGGTGGATTCTCAGAGGCTATTTCCCCGGGTTGAAATGGTCGCTATGAGAGGACACAGATTTAAGGTGCGGGGAGGAAAGTACAGAAGTGATGTTAGGGGTAAGTTTTTCACTCAGAGGGTGGTGAGTGAATGGAATCGGCTGCCGTCAGTGGTGGTGGAGGCAAACTCGCTGGGGTCTTTTAAAAGACTTCTGGATGAGTACATGGGGTTTAATGGGATTGGGGGTTATAGATAGGTCTATAGATTGGTAGGTGTTGATGTGATCGGCGCAACTCGTGGGCCGAAGGGCCTGTTTGTGCTGTAGTGTTCTATGTTCTATGTTCTATGAATGTCCTTTAACTGTCTGCCACTCCTTCTCTATTGATTACCCCCAGCTTAGGATCGCAGTTAACTTCAGCTAGTTCAACTTTCATGCCCACACATTTGACCTTACTTAAGTTCAAAATACTAGTCTTAAACCCACTCTTCTCCCTTTCAATCTCGATGTAAAATTCAACCATATTGTAGTTGTTACTATCAGAGGTGCCTTTACTCTGAGATCATAGATAAAGTAGTTTGGTACAACTGGAAAAACCAGGCTCAAAACTTACAGTGAGATTGTGGAGATGTTACAGAGCCATTTCTTTCCTGGGTCATCGCCAATAGGTTCAGAATCCATCAATGTAACCAGCAAGAAAGGGGTTCAATCACAATATGTGTAGTTACTTTGAAGAAATTAGCTGAATTCTGTGAACTTGGAGATGTCTTGAATGACACCATTAGAGACAGGCTATTGTGTGGATTAAGAAGCAAAGCATCTAGAAAAGCCTGTTAACAGAAGCAACTTGAACCTAAAGAAGGCTTTATGCTCTCCATGGAACGAGCAGCTAATTAAGCTCAAACATTGAAGTCCATAAGGTACCAGCTGAAACCTGAGCACAGACACAGATTTGAAATTTCTATCAATTGCAAAAACTGGGCACACAGCAGCAGATTGCTGGAGTAAAGGTGCAAAGTGCTGGCATTGTGGCTAAAAGGGGAACATTGAACATACATGTTTGGAGAAAGAAACAAGTTTCCAACAACGATTATAAGAAACATGATCCAAATGAATCAAATGGAAAACCAAATAGAGGGGAGAGGAGCCATGTGATATGAAAAGGGAGTGAAAAGGGCCAGAGTCACACTCAGATGATGAGACATTATTGAACGTATGGTCAATTAACAGTGCACCCTGCCGTTAGTGGGCCATTACCTTACTGAATGATCAACTGGTAAAAGTGGAGATGGTCACCAGAGTCACTGTTTTCTTGGTATTGAGAACCGCTTACCAAAAGAAACTATTACATGCTGCCTTGAAACCCTCAAAGATAATACTCAAAGCGTATACAGGGGCAGTGATCCGTTGTGGGGTTGTAAATGTTCAGCTGAATGGATAGATCACAGTTCCTGCACATCATTAAGGGTAACTGGAAAGAATCAGGCTAAACTGGGCCAAGGTGAATCTCATGTCGGAGCCCAAAGCAAGCTCAACCAAAAGCATGAAGTAGCAGCCGTGGCCAAGGCTCAGGTTAGCAGTGCTGGGACCACGGCAACAAAGGCAGAGCATACAGTAACAAATATGGTTCAGGATGCAGGCGCAAAGGAATTAAGACTTATATGGGAGATGCATATGAATGCTTGAACAAAATGAAGGTCAAAAATATACTGAAAGATGTAGTGAGGATAACCGGAATGTGTTTATGTGCTCGCTTTGTAAACTCATAACCACAGAGCAACACGAAATCAAGGCGCACCTCAAAACTCCTTACCGTAAGGAAATCCTCAAGTTCAATCAAAAGAATATTCCATTTGGAAAAGGAGCTGCTGAGTTCCTTCATGCATTAAAAGTCAACAAGGATAAAAAGATTGCTGATCATAAACAATGGCAACAACAGGAGAAAAAGGAGCCAGCACAGAAATTCATGAAGGATGTTTGGATGGGATTTGATCCACATGACTGAATGAAAAGAGTTGGAGTTGTTCAGAGTGCAGTTTGGAACACCAATATTCCTCCAAAATTCTACAATGTGCAGCAGCATCTGAAGCCAAATGAACATACCAACAGCAAGAAGAATTACCATCACTTGACATTGCATAACAAACCAATCCTGAAGGCTAAATTTGAATTCTTACACAGTGAGAATTCTTTTGAAAATTTGCAGGAGCAACAGCATCAATGAGGAAGTTTAAAAGTTGCATTCCAGCAACAAGACCTGAAACACAAGGGTGATTGCAGCAACAACACAATCCTGAGGGCAACATCTCACAGAGGCACACAACAATCTAAAGAAGGCACCACAAAGGCTGTGCCAGAAGACTCAGGAAAAAGGAGACTATGGTATACAGACTGCAGAAGTAGCAGTTCACAACTGAAAAACAGAACAACAGCCTGATACAAGAGCAAAAGGAAGTACATCATCCAATAACCATGATTGCAACTACTACCCACCAACAGCCAATCAACATCATTATTCTGCTACCCTAATCTGGAGACTCATATTTACTTGACAATGGAGGGTGCCTTCCAGAGGTCCACCTTCTAGTAACAGTGACTGTCTATGCAAATCTTGCCTGCAGCACCAGTCAGCATTGCTGCTCTGATGCCCTCAGCTGGACCCTTGCCTTCACTTAAAGACAGAGGGTATCTTCTGGGAACATTGACTGCACCTATGCAAATCTTACCTGCAACAGCCAATCAGCATTACTAGTCTCAGGCCCCACCTGCTGTCCATCATATGATGCAAATACTGGACATTATCTTTCCTGACTGGATGTGTTTAAACTCCTAACATTTAGCTGGTGCTCTCTGAGATCCTTGTGATCTGTAAATAGAGAGTAAATATTTCCTGATCTTTCAGACATTAACCACTGCCCCTCACCTACCACCCAAATTACTTCTCAGCCTGTGAATAATGAAGTCCCCCCACAGTTTGACAGTGCCCTCCTGAGCAGACATCTCTCGACTGACATAAGTAAGATGCAGACATATTGATGGGCTTGATGAAATGAGGGTTTGCTGAAGCCCAAACTGACGGCCCTGGTTCTTGAGGCTCCTCCTCCTCTGTTGAAGGCTGAAGAAGAGGAAAGGTTAATGGAGGTACGTGAGCTCTAGAATTGTTTAGGACACTCTTGTTACAAGTGCTGACACTGAGCAATGGCAAAGTATTGCAATGACAGGTTGTGTTAGAATTGAAGAGACACAATATGAAAAGCTTTTTGACAAACCTGGAGCTGGCTTGTCCCATCTGTTTTTCTGTTTCTCACTGTTTTCCCCGTGTGAGTGCCCAGTGATTCCAGAGCTTCCACCTCAGAAAGGGCGAGAGGACAGAGGCTTGTGGCTCCTCCCCAGTGTCACTTCTTTGTTTTTGGTTGACTTGGGTTTTCCCCTTTGAGAGAAAAGTAGAGAGTGTGAGTGGCAGTACTTTATTTACCATCAAATAAAGAACAGAACTAGTTTGAGGGATCATCCTTAATCAAGTTGTGAACAGGAGTAACAAGCTGGAAAATCCCGAATGGAGCTTTTTCCATCTTCACAAAGTCAGACTGAGGGAAGGAATGGGATGTGAAAAATGTTGTACTTCCCCCTCAATATCTCAGGGGGGCAGCACCTGATGTGGATCACAGGGAGAGCAAGCTGAGTGGAAATGGAAAATCTGGGTTTATGTCTGATTCAGTTCAAATCATAGTTCAACTCTCATAACTATCTTACCTTAGCTCCATCACGAGGAAACTAAAATTCTTGAAGCATTTGAATTCCTAACTGATGGATGCCCTTATTCCCAGGGCCACATCCACAGAGACTGGGCCATAACTTTTGTGTGACACCTTCCCTCACAGACCAAAAACATCGTAATTCAGTGAGAAATCCCAGTGAGGTCACACTGCTGGGCAGGCGTGTAGTAACAGACATGTGCAGAGCTCATGGACTTTTGTATCACTAAGATTGAGACCATGTGATCAGCTGCACCTGTCACTTCTCATCCTTCTTCTCACCCATTAGGTTAAACATCCCTCTCTGGTCCAGAATGCACATTGTTGCCTAGTTTTCCTTCTATAGGAAGCCTTTTTGTGCTCAGCCTGTCAATGAGAAACACCTCCTGTTGTTGCCACCAAACTGCTGACCACCCAACTTTCCATTCTGCTTCCGATGTTAGTTGACATTATTAATGGTTCTCTCTCTTCTCTCCCTATTATCGAGCTTGGGTATGGCTGATTGCACATGTTTCCACACTTAATTCCACGGTAGCCACACAGTCATATGCAATGGCTTCTCTTCCTTCTCCTGGACCATTACATCTGCTGTTTCTCAAGAATCGATCCTCAACCCCTTCTCATTCTCATCTACATACTGCCCCTCAGTTACATTATCCAAAATCAGATGGTTAGTTTCACACTGACAATATTAGCATCAACCTCAACATTGCCTCTCAGATCCAATGCCATTTTAAATGATCAAACTATTTATCTGACATCCAGTCCTGGCTGAGCAGAAATCTCCATTTAAATATTGAGAAGACAGAAACCATCGACTTCAGTCTCCACTTCAAACTCTGTTCCTGAATGAATGACTCCATCACTCCCCATGACAACTGGCTGAGACCAAACAAGACTACTCACAATGGTGGGATCATAGATTGCTGCAGAGCAGAAGGAGGCCATTCAGCCCATTTGAGTCTGCGCTGACCATAATCCCACCCAGATCCTATCCTCATAACAATATGCATTTAACCTAGCTAGTCCCCCTGACACTAAGGGGCAATTTAGCATGGCCAATTCAGTTAACCTACACATCTTTGGACAGTGGGAGGATATCGGAGCACCCAGAGGAAACCCACACAGACATGGGGAGAACATGAAAACTCCACACAGGCAGTGCCCAAGCTGGAATTGAACCCGGGTCCCTGGCGCTGTGAGACAGCAGTGCTAAGCATTGTGCCACCCCACTTGAGCAAGACCTGAAATTCCTGTCCAAGGTCAACGGACATTTCCATTGTCCGCTTCTCACCTGCTCCAGTTCTGTGATGAGTGAGATGGTAGAATTCTGGCGTATAGCTTTTCAAGATGAGTTTTCAATAACAGATCTATGAAATCGTTGGGACATCCTATTTCCACCTCTGTGTTGTTGCTCGACTTCATTCCTGCCTTAGCTTTTCTGATACTAAAGAGTTTATTTGATTTTATTACTTCTCTACTTAGTGACTCCTGGCTGGCCTCGTGTGTTGTAAATTAAAATCATCCAAAGCTCTGATGCCAATGTCCTATCTCACACCAAGTCCCCTTCCCCTTTCAGCTTGAACTTGCTGACCCACCCTGGCTTCTGGTAATAGTATCGATTTTAAAATTCTCCTCCCTGCTTTCAGCCTCCCTAGGTGGTGATCTCCTTCTACTCCATAATCCTGCAAAATATATCTGCTTATTTAATTCTATCCTCTTGGGCATCCCCAATTTTTATTCTTTCACCCTGCCTTCAGTTGGCCAGATCCTAAACTCTGGAATTCCATATCCTCTCCACCTTGCTGCTTCTACTTCCTTCTTGGAGTCACTGCTTAAAACTTTAATCAGAGTCAATTTCTTTTAAAAATGACACTCCTAAGCCTAATAAGCTTTCTAAGTACAAGTTACTATTGTCGTATAGTGCCTTTTGACATACTATTATGTAAATACGCTATAAAAATCACAACTCCTCAGATACTGAAACAGTTCATGTCTAAATGCAGCAAGACCAGCATGATATCCAGGCTTGGGTTGACAAGTGGCAAATAACATTTGCTCCTGGCAATGACGATCTTCAACAAAAGAGAATCTAACTATCTCCCTTTGACATTCAATAGCATTACCATCACTCAATACCCCATTATCAACTTCAAGGGGCTTACCATTGACAGATCTGAGGTTTGCAATTCCGAGCTGAGTAACTCACCTCCTGAATCCCCAAAGTCTGTCCACCACCTATAAGGCACAAGTCAGGAGTGTGATGGAATACTCTCCACTTTCCCAGATGCGCGCAGATCCAACAACACTCAAAGCTCAATGGATCCAGGACAAAGAAGCACGCTTGATTATTCCCTTTTCATCACCTTAAGCATCCATTCCTTCCATCAGTAGTGAACAGTGACAGCATTGTGTGCCATCTGCAAGATGCACTGCAGGGACTTGCCAGGACTCTTATGACAACACCTTCCAAACTTGTGATCACTGCATCACAGAATTCTTACAGTCCAGAAGAAGCTGATTCAACCCATCGAGTCTACACCGACTGTATGACAGAGCATTTTACTCAAGCCCTATCCCTGTAACCCCATGTATTTATTTGTCCCACTACTCCCCCTAACCTACACATCTTGTAACACTAAGGGGCAATTTAGCATGGCCAATCCACCTAATCTGTACGTCTTTGGACTATGGGAGGAAACCCACACATATATGGAGAGAATGTAAACATTCCACACAGTCACTGAAGGCTGGAATTGAATCTGTGTCCCTAGTACTGTGTGACAGCAGTGTGCCACCATGCCACTCTTAACCATCTAGAAGGACAAGGGCAGCAGACATGTGGGAACACCACCACCTCAAAGTTCCCCTCCAAACCACTCAACATACTGATGTGGAAATATATCACTGTTCCTTCACTGTTGCTGGGTCAAAATCTGGAACCGTCTCCCTAACAGCACTGTAACAGTACCCTACATCACAGGGACTGCAGCAGTTCAAGAAGGCAGCTCACCACCACCTGCTCAAGAGCAGTTAGAGAGAGGCAATCAATGCTAGCCTTGCCAGTGACATCCACATCCCATGACTGAATAAAAAAAACTGTTGTTATTGCAACCACAGCGAAAATTCTCGACCTAATTAGTTTCAGTCACAGGGAGATTATTCTGATGATGTTGATTGAATCTCATTCAGAGATTTTCTGTATAACGCCTGATGTTTCTTGCAGATTCACTTTTCCACTTGGACATTATTAAAGTATTGTTTGATTGACTGGTACAATGTGTTCTGAGCTGGATTGACAAAATTTTCAAAAAGACAGCCCGAGCTTTCAGGTTCAGATCACAGAATCAGTTCAATACAGAATTGGTGATTTTGATTAGCAGCTGGATCCGGGAGCTGGGAGAAGGAGCAGATCAGTGATTGGCTGTGGTCATTTTAACATGACGTGGAGATGACTACCATCGACACCGCAAACTGGCGGCTCCAAGTGGAGAGGATCTCCAAGAAGATCGTGCATATCGACAAGACATCAAGTTTCTACACTTTAACTTGGTGTTATGAGACTTCTCGCATCATTTTAACAGACAGGGTAAATGAGTAGGAGTTTGCATTGGGCTCCCTTCACCCATCAGCATACAGCAATGATGGGCAACTTAGGCTCGTGAGTGGGCCACATGAGTGGCCCCTCCTTCACCTCAGTGGGCCACAAGATTGAAATTAGGCTAGTTCACTACTCATCACAAAGAAAACAATAAAAAACAAAGAACAAAATCAGCCCGGGAAACAGGCCCTTCGGCCCAACGAGCCCACGCCGCCATCTCAACACCACCAGTCCCCCTCTCCGCCCACGACCCCTGTCTAATGTTTTATGGCCATCCAGATTGAGGGAATCTGATTTAGGGACAATTTATCCCTGCCAATCAGCCTAACAGCACATCTTTGGGGTGTGGGAGGAAACCGGAGCACCCGGAGAAAACCCACGCAAGCACGGGGAGAATGCGCAAACTCCCACAGACACCGGCCCAAATCCACGTGTCTGCACAGCAATCAGTGGTAGTCACTGAGCTGTCGTCTTGCCCTGTATCTTGTCCAGTTTAGGCACACACTAACGACATGAAGCACTAGGCCAATCTCGAACAACCAAGAGCAGCCCCAGTAAATAAAATCACGCCATAGATAAAATCAAATACATTTAATATACAGCAAATATTTCATAATGAACAATAGAAAATGCTTAATCATTTATTTCCTAATAGAACTATCAACTTCAAATGGTAAAAGCAGAAGTAATATTGACACTTTGGACACAGAGGGAGAGCTGGGCTCTCACAGTCACTGCTGCCAGCACTCAGCACACACCTCACTTGCCCTTGTTTTATACATATATTAATTCAGTCATAATGGTAGGAAGAAAGCTTTGCAGATAGAAATCAGTGGAATGTGGCAACCCTGCACATGGGCAACAGGCAATAATTGTTTTTGAAATGTTTTACTCAATTCTCAATGTTGTAAAGCCAATGCTCAGCAGACTAGGCAAATCCAAATCCATTCCTTGCTTGCTCCAAAAACCAAATTCAAATTCCTATTGAATCCAATTCATGGAACCCACAAGAGAGACAAACAAGATCCAAGCTGACAAGATAAGGCATTGCACTTCATCCTGGACTTGTTCCAACGTTTGAGCTTAGCCAAAAGGTCCGGAAGCGGCAGTCAAAGAAATGTCTGGTGGGCCTCACTCAGAACCCTGCTAAGTCGCGGATGGCCCCAGGTTGCCCACCATTGCTTTACAGTCTGCACGTAACAGAGCCTAGGTGTTACTCACTGACCATATGACTGGGTTCAGACAGAGAGAAAAGAAAACTATTTCCAAGGATTAATTTAATGATGGAAAAACCTGAAAGAGAGACATTTCCTTTTTAGAATAAGCACCCTGATGGATTGCAAAGTATATAAATGTTGCCAACCCAGGTATTGGCGACAATGCACAACGATCAGGAGCACATCACCCTCCCTCTACAACAGGATACGTGACTATTGATCACATCGACCCGCCCCATCCACCCCACACTCGGAATCTCACTAAGTGATCCGGACACCCAAAGAGTTTGAAATCGTTATGAAAGTGTTTTTTTTTCCTCGATTAACTCTTGCTTTCGGGGTTTTAGTTTAGTGCGGAAGGGTCATTTGCACTGGTTGTCTCCTGATTAGGATTCTGCAGCACTCCATATTGTATCTAAGAAGACAGTACCAGCCACTTCCTGGTTTGATTATTTCACACATAAAGTCAAAGAATCCGCTCCGTGAATAGTTTACTTTTCAGAAAGAATGTGTTCAGAATCTGCAGAGAGAAAGAAGATAGAGCGAGCTTCAGAAATCCCTTCTAACCATTTTTAAATTATTTTGAATTGTATTTTTAAACTTGTTGAATTTGATTCACTCTCGTCACTTAGTTAACTTCACGAAGTTTGATTTCTTGCTGCTTACCCGCATTGTTTCCCTGGAGGGAGAAGAGTGAAACTAAGTGAAATTCTCTCAGTTAATTTCTGACTGCTCCCATTGCTTCCGTGTCTCTTTGACATTAGGAGTAAGGACTGTCGTGACATTGAACAGAGCTTTCAATGGTCATGTCAGTTTGCTGTACGATATCCAATGAAATCGGGAGAGCTCACTTGTTACTGGGAGGGGGGAACGGAGGGAGGTGGCTGCTTTTACAATCCTGACTCAGGGTCAAAGAAATTTCCGACTCCTGCTCAATGCTTGGAAACAAATCGTGAGACTGATATTGAGATATACATTCCGATTATGAATTACTTTCAAATAAGTGCCACTCTTCAGCGAAGGATTTGGATTTTAAAATGCCCTTTCCACGGTGTTAACTGTGGTTTAGCATGTAGCACCTTCCCATCTGAATCACAAGGTTCCGGAAGTTGTATCCTCACTCCAGGGCTTGAGCGTAGAATCCACCCTCCAGTGCAGTAGTGAGGAAGTTTTGCATTGTCAGGGGTGACTTACATCGGATGAGACAATAAACTCATCTTCCTGTTTGAGTGGATGTCAAAGATCCCATGGGATTGTGCTGAAGAAGAGCAGGAAAGTCCCTCTCCCCATGTTCTGGGCAATATTTATCCCTCAATCAACAGAAAAACTAACCATTAATATCATTGTTCTTGGGGGGCGGGGGGTGGCGGGTGGAGGTCGTTGTGAGCCAATCAGCTGCCTTGTTCAAGTATATAATTGGCTGGAAAACACTTTTGAGTTATCGTGGGTCCTGAAAGGTGCTATATAAATATAAAACTCTTTCTGCTTCATTTCCATCTAACTAAAATTGCGTAACATTTCACACTGCAAAAATAGATCATTTAACTGGTGTTCATGCTCCACACTAACCATCTTCCACCTTTCCCAGCCAACTCCATCACTATTCACTTTGTCCCGATTATGGGGAAAAAGACGGAATCCTTCCAGGAAATATTGGACTTTAAATAACACCTGAATTTTTTTTTAAGTGGATACACAATCCCAAAGATGACTGACAAAGACAAACTCTGCCTGTATTGCTGCAGAGTAATTCTCTTCTGGGCAATCAAACCCCATTCTGTTACTGGACAAGACATGTCTAAATCACCCCGACACACTAATGGCCATCTCCGGTACAGCCAAACAGTCATAATGGCTATCTCATCAAGGGATTTCCTGTGGAATGCCCAAACTTCTTTTTTTGTGGATTCGCTTTCCCACTTTTTGTTTTTATTCCAATTCAATCAAATCAAGTCCAACTCAGAGTCTCAACAAGTTGAGACATTCCCAATCCAAGCTGACAAGACAGGGATCTCACCTCCTGTCTTGGGCTTGATCTACATGATCCAAGCTGATTGGAGTAGGCATAGCTCCTCTTCCAAGGCTTGATCTCATTTGCATCTTAGCCAAAAGGTTGAGATGTTGCTTTTAAAAATGGCTTCAAATGAAGCTAAAATGTAACCTAATGACTTCAACCAAGCACACTATTACACTTGATTTTAGCCAACAGGCCAAAAAGAAAAACATTTCTCTAGGAAAATACTACAGAAATGATCCCTAAGAGGAAACTTGGAATACACAAAGATGGATTCAAAACCATTGAAAGCTGCCCCAGGTTCGCTGTTTGCACTATGTGAAGAAGTGCTGGATGTTTTGAGGGAAAAGAGCCAGTAAGCAGACACACAATGCCCCAGCAAATAGCCATTTTGCAGATTTCTCTCTCTCTCTCTCCTGCCCACCACAGCATAAAACACCCACAAAAATTAGAAATCACCCCATCACATCAGGTCTAGGAGCCTCCTCATCCCACCCACCCTAACAGGCACACACAGGTAATGAAAGTGGAAAGGCAGGGGAGGACAACAAACCACCCTTCAGCCAACAGCTACCCACAAACATCCCTCTCAGGAAACCTCAGGACTATTTTTTCCCACCACCTGACCTCTTGCCCTGTCCCAATAGCTCACCGACTACTCAGTACTACCCAGTACTACGACTACCCAGTAACCCAACCTCGAACAGAACCTTCCCCCCATCTACACCTACCCCCCACCATGAAAAACAGAATTTGACTCAGCGACAAACACAAAACCTCCCCAGCCAGGAAACCCCCAAAAACAAGTCTCCAGCACACACACCACTTGGACATCCATCCCAGTGCCCAGAAACACGTAAATCCCCAACTTAGCAGCCCCCCTCCACCTAACACACATGACCTCAACAACCACCTCCCCCAACCATCTAAAATACAACAGAAGCAGACCACCACCCTGTTTTACTTTGTTTTATCTCCCCCCACCTAACTCCTCCTCTCTGCGACGTGGGCGTACCCCTCCCCCCATTCACCATCCCACATAAGAAGAAACAAACATGAATAATAATATATAATTTTTAAGAAGGAAAAGGCTCGGGAAGCAAGAGGACAACAAGCCACAAGATAAGGCCAAGGCATCACAAAAAAGTGGCAGGGCATGAAGAAAAGAGGACATGTCCTCTCGGTCTGACCACAAAAATCTCTTCCTGATGTTTGGAACTCAGCCCAGTCCATAAAAAAAATCAAGGCAGAAAAGAGAACTGGGAATCTTCACTGTCAAACGACAGAACACTGCAATTGCAGAACCACCTATTCACTCGGTGAAGTCAACTCTGCTGGAATCTTGAATCATATTGGCTGCAGTTCTTCATCATCTCCTACTCATGGATCAAAAGCTGTTCTGTATACCTTTCTTTTTTTTTGCTTACTTTGAACTGAGTTCTCCTTTTCACTCTGAATGTAAATGCATGTATTTTAGCATTTTCTTGCCTTTTGTAATTAATAAACTCAATCTTTACCACAAGAAAACCTGGTTAAATGTGCTCCTTTTAAAACATAGCTATTGGGTCTGGGAAAAGATATCCATGAAAAGGGATCCTTTTCAGTTTAAATGTTGTAACCAACAAAGGGGGTGAGTCAGATAAAGACGGTGGGGGGAAGTTCATCCCTCCTCACTGGGTTTGTAACAATTTGGGGCTATCCCAGCCAGATGATAACAAATTGAAGGGTCTCTTTAGGATCAAGAACTTTGGGGACCTTCATCTGGTGGGTGGTTGTAGCACCTTCTATTTTCATTCACACCTACTTAACTAACTTCCCTGAAACACATAATTTCTTTCTTTCTGAATCTCTCTGTCACTGGGAGTTCCACATTCTCTGTTCTCAGCTCTCACCTTTCTGCAGTGTAACACGTTGAATCCTGTATGGAAATCACAGTAGTTTTTCCAGTGAATTCTCACCAAGAACAGGTGACAGAAGCTCTCATTGTCTGATTTGTGAAAAGTTCATACTGGAGGTTGCATTGTGAGTAATTAAACTCTAGCTGGGGTTGTCTGGATGTTCACGCCCCGCTACCACTGCCAGCAAGAATGGAGAATTTGGTGCTCAACCAAATCTCCATTCACAACAGCAGAACTGGAGAATCCTAACTGTGGGTGAGGTCAGAGAATCCTGGCCTCCATGTCTGCAGCAACAGCGTGAACTGAAGCTCATCCAAATCTCCACTGCCCATAACATAATTCACAGCAAAATCCTGGTCACCCATTGGACCTCTCCCAGGATACATGTATCATCAAGGCAATTTGCTGGAAATATTGGGAGAACCCCATTTCAGGATGTTGACAGTGTGAAATGAGTTTGGACGACTCCATAATTAAACAATCAAAACCCACTTTATTGGACAGACTTTATTGGACAACCTAGATGAGAATACAAGTAAGTCCTCTATCACCAGCGTGAGGGGCTAGAGCCTCACCTGTCAAGGTTGTTCCTAATTTCACCTGACAAAAGAATTAAGCCTTTCTCCTTATATCTCCCTTGAAATAAACTGACTTGTAATGTTCCTTTCATTGTCACATAGCAATTCAGATGACAAATGGTTTTGGGATAAAAACTACTGAAGTTGGGGTGTACCATGGTGAATCAATGGTTGCTTTCAAAGCTGGTGAATCATTTCACAATTATTATCTACATTACACACGCACTAAGGCTTAAATTTTCCCATCCGACTTGCTGTGCATCATGGGTAGGATGGACAATTTGACGAACCAGCAAAAGGTCTGTTGATTTTTGTGGAAATTTCCAGTCACAATGCAGATGGAAGTGGAAAATCTAATGATGTAATCAGAACATAACAACATGTCCTGTTTTGTTTTTAGCTGCCCATTATAATTCCCAATATCATGCATATAATCTCTTTGCTTTTTCACATTGGATGCTAAGTATCCCATAATGGCAAATGAGTACACCAAATCATTCAGCAGTCATAGTATTCTAGTCCATCTGTCACTGTTCACAGAATGAATGGATGACCTGTAAGGAAGAGTGTGAAAATTTGCTTTTTAATACACTTAGTCAATGATGAAAATGAAATTATTTTGAATACATTAAAGTTCTTTAAGGATGTAACAAGCAAGGTGGATAAAGGAGAACCGATAGATGTGTTGTATTTGGATTTCCAAAGTATATTCATTAAGATGCCACATAAACAGTTACTACAGCAGAACTCATGGTGTTGGAATAATATATTAATGTAGGTTGGTTAATTAACAGGCAACTAAAGGTTGGATGGTGCTCATCTTTACAAACAGCTTTACAAACTGCTGAACCTAAATTTGATGACTTGTATGAAGGGCTTATGAGTATTGTAGCTAAAATTGCTGATGATACAAAGACAGGTAGGAAAACCAGCTGTAAGAAGAATAAAAGGAGAATGCAAAGGGATTTAGGAAGATTACATGAGTGGCAAAAAACAGATAGATGGAGAATAATGTGTGAAAATGTGGGATTGCAAATTATGGTGTCTGGGAACCATAGAATCCCGACGGTGCAGGACTCCATTTGAACCATCACATCTGCATCAATTCTCCAAAATAGCACTCTACCTAGGCCTACACCCCCACCCTATCCTCGTAACCCTACGCATTAATCACTGCCAGTCGACATAACCTGCATATCATTGGACACTAAGGGAAGAATAGAGAGATTGCAGAATGCTGCAGTACAAAGGGATTTGGATAGCCTCATACATGAATCACTGAAGGTTAGCACACAGGTACAACACAAAATAGATAAAGTCAAATTCGGGGATATATTGCAAGGGACATGGAGCATAAAAGTAGGGAATCTGTCAATAACTCTACAGAGCATTGGTGAGAGAACACCTGGATAACAGCAAACAGTTTTGATCTCCTAATTTAAGGAGGGTTATACTTGCATTGGAGATAATTCAGAAGTGCCTTGTCATGTGAGGAAAGGTTGAACAGGTTGAGCCTATATTTATTGGAGCTTAGACGAATGAGAGATGATCTTATTCAAATGTGTAAGATTATTGAGTGATGCCCTGCGATGGATTGACATCCTGTGCTGGATGTACCCCACCTAAAGCACAGTGTCTGCCAGGAGAGACTCCGACTCCCTGCAGCCGTGAATTAGAGTAGGTGATTAGTAAAGTGAAGGAAGATTATCGAGGGTTTGACAGGATAGATTCTGAAAGCATGTTTCCCCTCATGGGGGAATCTAGAACTAGGGGACGCAATTTTTAAACAAGGGATGTCCCATCTAAGATCTGTACAAGACAACAATACTTTTCAGAGGATCAGTTCTCTTGCTTGAAGGATATAATTAGCCTGTTTAATAAATTGCATAATTGCTTCTGTTGAATTCTTTTGATGACCTGGTCACAGTAGTTTTCTACAAATGATCTTTGTATCACCAACATTCACCAGTACTACCACTCTAATGTGCCAAGGCAGGACAATTTATATTCTGACCTCATGTCTGCTATTTTATAGTTTGTATTGCTGCTCACGTAACAATGAACCACAAGTTATCAACAATCTATTTCTTTCTATCAGTTTGACAAAGGACCAGTGTTTGTCAATTGATTTTGACTAATGTAGTAGTTAAACATTTCATTAGAAGGATAGGTACAGGAGTGCACTTGTGTAGCCCTTTGAACAACAATGTGTCATGAAATTTCTGGGTTGTGTTTAGTGCAGAATATTAGCTGGAAATTATTTATATATTGTCGGCTTGAGTGACATCCAGACGCTATTCAGTGTTTGGAATCCAGCAAAGTAAAACCTGAAGAGATGAAGGAAATGAACGAAGGATATTTTTTAAGCAGAACACAATCTTTTTGGGGAGTAGGAAGTGCTTGAACCCATCTATCTGTTCCACCTAGTGAGAGCAACTATCTGAAATTCAGACTCAGAGCATCCAGTTTTCAAACTGTTGAGTGAGTGAGTGAGCACCTTTTGTGATTCATACAACCTGGAAAATGGAAAAGCAAATTCTCCCTAGTAACGAGTGATCTTCCAGGGTTTTGATTGTCATTGGATATTGTGCAGGAACCTACCCACTGACTTATTGAAAAGCTGTTACTTTATGTATTCATTACGACTGTATTCCCAGCGCGAATGCGGGACGGAAGCACTCTGTCCGGAGATGTTCATAGAGTGAGAATTTCCCTGATCAGCACTCTCCCCTCGCCAAGGAGCCGCACAGGTAACAATCAAGACATTGAAACTCGGCGCGGTGGTCAAAATTCAGGGTGAATTATATTCAACAGGTTTGAAGAGAATTCCAGCACAACTTTTAAAGATTGTACTCGCGCGTGTTTCACTCCATCAGGTTCCCTTTCCTTGCAAGGTCTGGCTGTGTTCAAAATTCAAAAGTTGCCAAAAAGCAAGTTTTATATTCAGGGTTCAGGACTGCCAGCGAAAGTGAAACTTACAAACAGTGCAGGAAATGACGGGCCGCATGTTTATCGGATTGGGGAGTGGAAACCATATAAAAACAGAGATAGATAAAGCTCAATCTGAATGCTGTTAGTGAATAGAGGAGTTCAGCAACTTTCCGTTTTCGGTGGTTGCGATGTGGGCAGATCAGGTCATGTTTTGCTACTTTGCAGAGCTGATGAAAAATTTGGAAGAAGGAAGTACTTTGTTCGATATTATTGCATGGATGTTTAATGCTTTGCCAGCTTTTTAAAAGAACACATTTGTTTTCAACGGTTTTAAAGTGGCTATTGACTTGCTTTCATGGGTAACAAAGTCACTGAATAACACACCGTCTGCTGCCTCTGACCACACGGTCAAAAGGGCCACAGCAAATCACTGGTAATGCCCATTCTATGGAGATGCCGTCATTGGACTGGGGTAAACACAGTAAGAAGTCTCACAACACCAGGTTAAAGTCCAGGGAGTTTATTTGATAGTAAACCCGCAAGCTTTCGGAACGCTGTGCCTTCGTCAGGTGAGTGGAAAGTTCAGATCAGAGAAGGGCAGATAAAGGCACACACAGTTTACAGAATACTGATTAGAATGCAAGTCTTTACAGCCAACCTGCTATTCAAGTCTTAAAGGTCCAGACAACGTGAGTGGAGATAGCATTAAGCATAGGTTAAAGAGATGCGTATTGTCTCCATACAGGACTTCTTCCCAGGTCTCATCCAACTGTCCTTTTATTATTATTACAAACAATGTACTTTATTCATAAAATATCTGAAAGCGATGTTCGAAAACATTTCAAATTGTCACAACAAGAAAGCGCAATGATACTCAGAATTTTCTCCAGAGATCAAGATGCACACTTGAAGTGCTTCAATTCAGGAATGAGAACATAAACATTTCAATATTTTTGTTACCATATTCCTTCCCTCACACTCTGAATTAGCGAAGATGGAAAAACCTTCATGAGGAATTTTGCAGTTTACTCCCGTTCACAGCCTGATGAAAGATGATTCCTCACACCAGTCTTGTCCTTTATCTGATGGTAAATAAAGTTCTGCCACTCACAGTCACTCTCTACTTTCCTCTCAAAGGAGAAAACCCAACATAACCAAAGTTAAAGAAGTGACATCAGGGGGAGGAGCCACAAGCCTCTGCCCTCTCGCTCTTTTTGGGGAGGAAAGTCTGGAATCACTGGACGCTAACACAAGGGAAGCAGCGAGAGAAAGAGAAGCAGGATGGGAGGAGCCAGCTCCAGGTTGGTCAAGAAACTGCTCATATTGTATCTCTTCAGTTCCTTTAGTTACATCACAACTTGTTATTGCAAAATATTGTCATTGCTCAATGTCAGCACATTAATGAGAATGTCGTGAGCAATTCTACAGGTCATGTACCTCCATTCACCTCTCCTCTTCTTCAGCCCTTCAGCAGAGGAGGTGAAGCCTCAAGAAACAGGGCCCTTAGTCTGGACTTCAACCAACCCTCATGGCACAAGTCCTATCAATGCATCTGAGCCTCACAATCAGTAAGTAAGAGGCACCACTGGGGAGGCCTCAGTCAGACTGAGGGCAGGCTAAGGTGTTTCATAGATGATGAAGAGGAATTAGGGCTGGGAGCTGAGTCTGTAGTTGCTGCTGTCTGGAGAAACAGATGATTGCCCTTAGCTGGGGCATCTCAGGATCAATATTTAAAGGGTCCATAATTAAAAAGGGGCAAGGTAACTTTCACGCAAAGACAACTTAACTGGTCATTCATCTAATAGCTCACTCTGGGATCTGCTGTGCATAAATTAGCTGTCTTAATAAGCTACGTGACAATTGTGCTTGTTTTGCAAAAGGATTCAATGAGATGTTTACATACAAGATTTACATACAAGATGATTAGAGGTTTAGATAGGGTGGACAGTGATAGCCTTTCTCCTCGGATGGAGAGAGCTAGCACAAGGGGGCATAGCTTTAAATTAAGGGGTGGTAGTTATAGGACGGATGTCAGAGGTAGGTTCTTTACCCGGAGGGTGGTGAGGGATTGGAATGCCCTGCCTGCTGCAGTTGTAAATGCGCCTAGTTTGGGGGCGCTTAAGAGATCCGTGGATAGGTTTATGGATGGAAAGGGATTGGTTTAGGTTAGAAGGTCATTGCTTTTTAATTGGTCGGCGCAAATTCGTGGGCCGAAGGGCCTGTTCTGCGCTGTAATGTTCCATGTTCTATGTGTAAGGACATTATGAAGATGTGACAATGTGTTGTAAATAAGAGTTATTTTCAATTGGTGCAAATCATGTAAAATGTTTCCTTTCAGAGATCAAAGTGCTGAAGCTTCAAACACTTCATTGTTCAGTGAGGATGAACTGAAGAATCTGAAATCTAATTTTGAATCAGGTGGGGTGGAAAAGGTAACACCGCTGATACAGAAAAAAGTTAATGACCTGGACAACATAGAGCTGAACATTGCAGTGACAGGAGAAGCAGGCACAGGGAAATCCTCCTTCATCAATGCGATGAGAGGACTTCAAAGCGAAGATAAGGGTGCTGCTAAGGTTGATAACAAAGAAACCACAGTGGAACCAACCGAATACAAGCATCCCAGTTTGCCAAATGTTATTTTATGGGATCTGCCAGGAATTGGAACAGTGAAATTCCCAGCGAACAAATACCTAAAGGAAATGAAATTTAAAAAATACGATTTCTTCATCATTATCTCGCACCCTCGATTCACAGAAAATGATGTAAAACTCGCTCAAGAGATTAAACGGCTGGGGAAGAAATTCTACTTCGTTCGACCTAAAATTGATAGTGACCTTGATGCAGTGAAAAGGGAAAGGAGGGAATTTAAGGAAGAGGAAGAATTGGAAAACATCAGGAGTTACTGTATCACGAGCTTGCAAGAGGCAGGGATCTCATCACCCCAAGTTTTCCTGATTTCAAAATTTGACCGGCATCTGTATGATTTTGACCGGTTAAGTAAAGTTCTTGAAGATGATCTTCCCAGTTTAAAGAGAAGTGTGTACATTTTGGCCCTTCCCAACCTAACCTTGGAAATTGTGGAGAAGAAAAAGAAAGAGCTAAAGAAGCGAGTTTGGATGTTGGCATCACTTTCTGGAGTATTGGGAGCAGTGCCAGTTCCTGGAGTCTCCCTTGGTTGTGATATTGGGATACTGATTGGAGGAATCGTACATTTCCGTAAATGCCTGGGTTTGGATGATGCCTCCCTTCGAAGACTGGCCAAGAAGGCAGGGAAACCTGTGGAAGAACTGAAAGCTGTGGTGAAAGGTCCCATGGTGGGTGAAATAACTCCAGATATAATAAACAGATTAGCATGGGGAGCCACTGCTGTTGTCGTGTCTGGTTTTGAGCTTGTACTTGACCACGTCCCAGTTGTAGGATCCATTTTTGGAGCAGGATCATCATTTCTTATGATCTACAAGTTGCTGAGTGGAGCACTGGATGATCTCACAGAGAATGCACGGAGAGTGGTGAAAGCTGCATTTGGGACAGATGAAAATGATCCAAAGTAAACATCAATTCAATGAATCAATGCCATAGCTGATATATTAAAGGGGTCTAACACTGGACATTCATATTCCCTTTTACTGGCCCATTTTAAGAAACTATTTCCATGCTGTAGTGTTTTGTGAAAGATTTTGTCTCGGTGTAATCTAAGGAGAGAACCCAAAAGCTGTGGAGGCAAATTTTCCCGTTCCACTTGCCACAGGAATTGAAGTGGGTGAGGGGCGGACCATAGGAAGGTCCGTTGAACGCGAGTGGGATTTTCTGGTTTTGGGACAAGTGCAGCCGGAAAATCCCACCTGTGAACTTTAAAGGAATCCACTCTTCATCAGAAATTCACTACATCCATACAATTCCCTTCATTAAACACAATACCAGGAAATTTGCCTTGTTCCAAGAATTATAGAATCAGACCATAGGAGTGGCCATTCAGCCCATTGTGCTTGTGTTAGAAATGCTTGTATTCTTCATTGGCACTGAATCCATCAATGTCCAGTCCCTTTTCTGCAATGTCCCTGATTGATTCATAACAGCATCATTACTGAAATGGATGGTCCTGGGTCTATAGTGGAGTCAAAAGCACTGGGATTATATGTTTTGTTCACCTTTTGATAAATTATTTGGCTATTTTTTCCTGCCTCATTTATTGCCAAATTCTATTCCCAACAGTGATGAGGTTAACAATGCAGTCTTTCTTCCGGCACACCCTGAACACAATAAAGCGATTTATTAAGAGGAAGTCAATTTTCCAATGTTTTTAAACCATTATCCACTTACACTGAACATCTGTCTCCGTCCTGGTTTTAGAACCATTGCTGCAGCAAACGGTGTCTGTTTGAAAAGGGATAAATTCTCTACCAGTCCAATGAATCTTGTTCTGTCCAAGAAGCAGCAGATTCCAAGAATGGAACAGTAAAGAAGAGGCACCAGCATCGGACTGTAGTCAGCAGTGAGAACACAGATTCCCTGTCATAGAGACACCACCTAGATATAGAATCATCCTTATCATCCCTCACACAGATGATCCCTCACACAGACTGTCCCTCACACTGACTGTCCTTCATGCAGACTGTCCATCATCCTAACTTGGTGAAGAGCTGAGAACCATGAACAGGAAAACCTCCGGGAATGGGAATGAGAGGAAATATGTTAATTATGATCATTCCTTTTATGACGTATTTTGAGTATTGCTGAGATTTTCACTAAAAACTACAAATGTTGGAAATCTGAAAAACAGAAATGTTGAATGAACTCAACAGGCCTGGCAGCATCTGTGGAGACTAGAAATGAACATTTCTCGTCCAATATCACTCTTCATTGCTTCCAGCATACCCGAGAAATGGGTTTGCTGGTCAGGCAAAAATTCCAGATAATGGGAGGTCCTTTTACCAATGGAAGACAGCAAAATACTTGTAACACGAATGAATATGTGAATGCTCCTAAAGTAAAGAACATTATTCTTTGCTTCAAACCTTCAACTGTACATTCAAACAAAAATTAAAGTATAAAATAATGTAATATACATATATGGGAGAGCTTTCTAATTTCTTCTGGTTGGTAAAGTGACAACTATTAAGAGAACATCAGCAATTCCGGTTAGTCGAGAATTTGGCTTGGTAAAATGCCAGATAAACACAAAATTTACTGTACTGTTTGCCACCAAACAAAATTGGCGCTTGATCCTCAGTGACTGATTGGAGAGAAGCAGATGTTACAGATGGTGGATTAGGATTCATGTGGGCGGGGGGTGGGTTGTACCACAGTAACAATCAATAACCTCCAGCCAATGCTGAACAATGTTACATAATCACTTCAACTCCATTGTGGAACAATGCCCTATGCGGCTCTGATTTGTCATAAACTCTTTGATTGGGGTTTGTGTCTCTATCCTCCAAAGCAGCCACTACCTTTCAGACATGCAATGATGCCATCACTGACACTCATCATTATATGGACAACACATTGATCAAGAGAGTGAGTGAAACTCACTGTCAGAATGATGACCAATACATTAGCTCCAGCTGGCTGGAAAGAGGAAGAGGAAAGTGACCTGAAATAGCAGCAGAAGAGCAGTTACTGTGGCAGGAGAAGCATTGAAAAGTGTTACATGAACTCACTGGAACCTCATATGCGCCAATGTCACCGATATCAACAATGGATTAATATTACTGATGTGAACTGTTGTCTTCTTCTCCTCCATTGCAGTTATTTTGGTTCAATTTAATTTAATTGACATTGATTCATTTGTATCATTTCTTGTTAGTTGATGAGAATGGCCAGAATTCCCTGATCTCGTTCGGCCTTCCCCCATAGCCAACGAGAATGGAAAATTTGGTGTTCAGCCAAAACTCCACTCACTGCAGCGGGCCTGGAAAATCACAGCTGTGGATAAGGTCAGAAAATTCCAGCCAATAACTCTGGAAATTGTTTGACATTAATTAAAGATATTTTGCTGTATTAATTGAGAACTTATGCTTATTGGTAATTTTCAAGACTGCTGGTAATCGAATCAAGTGAAAGAAATGAACGATTTAATTGTAACATTCTAAACATGGACATGATTTGTTGTATTGTAAGCCACAGTTTAGAAAACAGGTGTGTGGAAAATTCTGTATTAAATGAGATGCCACAACATTAGTGTTGCCAATCATGCACTAACTTGGACAGATAATATCCACACGCCATGTACTGATGCAATAAGTGCTGAACATTTCATCTTGATGATTGTACTGGATTTTTTTTTCACGAGCTACATTGAAGCAAGATTAGAAAACCATAAAACCACAGAATCCCTGCAGTGCAGAAGGAGGACTTTCGGCCCATTGAGTCTGCATCGACTCTGCGAAAGGTTATCCCACACTTTGCATATTTACCATGGCTAATCCACCTAAATTACACCTCTTTGAACACTAAGGAGTAATTTAGCATGACCAATCCACCTGACCCACACATCTTTGGACTGTGGGAAGAAACCGGAACACCCAGATGAAACCCACACAAACATGGGGAGAACGTGCAAACTCCACACAGTCACCCAAGGCCGGAATTGATGCCGGGTCTCTGGCACTGGGAGACAGCAATGCTAACCAGTGTGTCACCGGACTATGGAAAATGCTGGAAGATTTGAACATTAAGGTTTATGAGAAGGTGACTTGGACATGTTTGTTTTTGGAAAGTGTGTAACTTCAAGCTCTGGCTGGATTGGGAATTTACTTGTGGCAGGGGAAGGGACTGTAAAATGGAATTAGGTGATGTTAGGTTTAGTCATTGATGTCACATCGGAACACCAATCTATGTGCAATGGATTGCAAGCTAGATGTTAACTTTGTTCACCATTTGAGAAGGTCCAATGAAAAGCCAAATAAGTTTCTTCAAAATTTAATTGCAAACAATTTATGCACAATTGGTAATAATCCTGCTGTTAGTATCTCACCTCCTGACTCCCAAAGCCTGCCCACCATTTACAAGGCGTATGTGCGTTGGAATACTCTCCACTTGCCTGGCTGAGTGCAGCTCAAATAACAGTCAGGAAGCTCAACACCATCTGGGATGAAGCAGCCCTGCTTGATTGCTTCTCCTTCCACTTGGAATGCTGCAAGCTGTAAATGCCAGGGAGGCTTACAAAATTCTGATCATGAAATCTTCTTCTGAACTCCAGCAACCTAGTGAACCAAAGCTCTACATTCCGCAGTCAGTGCAGCCAATCACTTTTTCTGGAATCTCTACCAGATCCTGAGATTGGGTCGGGTGGGGTGGGGCGGGGGGTAGGGGAGGGGGTTCTGCAGAGCCCCAGGCACTTTCTCTTTTGCCACAGCTCTGGAGCTTCATCATCAGCCTGGGGATCAGCATTGGTTAAGTCTTCCACAGTCCTCTGAGGGTCAGAGGGCAGACTGCTGCTCTGACATTCGTACAGTGCTTAAACCAGGTGATGACCCTAATTCTGTAACTTGCCTCGTGCCCTCTGAGGTGACAGTATTTGAGCTGGTGGAGAGTGTAGAGTAAGAGTGGGATAGTGCACCCTCTGAGAACCTCCATCCATTTCTTCCTCCTCCTCAGATTGGGGTATGACCCGGAGATAATAGCTGCCTGTCACTGCACTGACCATTCCAATGTAAGCCCACAGAGCCTACAGCTTAGGCACCTGTTTGTTACTGTCATTTGTAATTTCCACTTGATCCCCATTAGGCTCATTATTGCAGGGACTCATGTTCCTCCATGGGTGCTCCAGCCTCACCATCAGTGATGGCGCAGTCTTCCTGGTAGCCAGCCAGCTGCAGCATCTGTTCCTCCATGGTTATTAGAATGACAATTAGGGGACACTGCCACCAATCTGTGCCCTCTCTCTGAAATTCTGGGCCCTCTTCTGTGGAAATGCATGGAATGGGTTCATTATTCAGACTATAGAAATCACAATGTCATCACCTTGCCCGCTTGCTTCAGCTTCTAGGATCAGTGTCGTTCTGCCACTCAGCAGCAACCTTTCCACAGGTCGACTGTGCCATGCTGAAAACACTTTTCCCCTCATAGCCAATCTAGATCAAGAGGGCACACTATCAAATAAGGTGGAAGTGAGGAGGACTGTCTTCTCTTGGAGGGTTGGGAGTGTTTGGAATACTTGTCCATAAAGTGCAGTGGAAGGTGAGTCATTGAACATATTCAGAGCTGTGTTAGATGGAATTTTGATTGACAAGAGAGTCAATGTTATGAGGGACAGGTAGGAAAATTAAAGAGTTAAGGCCACCTTAAATCAGTCATAATTTTTTTTGTCATGCATTTGGGGAGTTATTGTGTTGTGGCATGGTCCTTTTCGGAGGATAGTCATGTGATCGCTCTGTGACATGATCTGGGCCTCCGCAGATTGCCAGCAGTTGGGTTTTGAACGCTATCATGTGAACATCTATTAAATGAACCTACCTGCTGCTTCGCATAGAGTCATAGAGGCTTTTAGCATGAAAACAGGTCCTTTGGCCCAATTTGTCCATGTTGCCCAGTTTTTAACCACTAAATTAATCCCAATTGTCCACATTTGTCCCATGTTCTTCCATACCCATCTTAGCCATGTAACTGTCAAATGCTTTTTTAAAAGGCATAATTGTACCTGCCCCTACTACTGCTTCTGCCAGCTCATTCCAGACACCACCTTCTGTGTGGAAAGAATTGTCCCTCTGGACCCTTTTGTATTTCTCCCCTTTCACCTTAAACCTATCTGTACCTTCTAGTTTTAGACTCCCCTCCCTTTGAGAAAAGAAGTTGACTATATACCTTATCAATGCCTAAAACCCTTTTGTGCCTTCTCAATAGTAACAGCGTGCCTCCAGCCTCAGATATTATTGACCACTGAAGTAGGATCAAGGGGCTGAATGGTCTACTGCTGCTCCGATTTTTTCTGTTCTTAATGTTGTCAGTCACACTGATCCTGTGAAGAAGTTTTTTGATCTGCTTTTGGTAATGGATCCAGGTTCTCTGGACAGCTGCTGACTGCCTCCACTACTTCCTTATTTTATTCATTGAGCAAGTCTCTTCCCATCAGTCTTCAGTAAGAGGACTTCCTGTCTTGCTCAGCAGCCTGGAGGAGGAGATTGTCAATGAACTGTAGGCCACCTGGATTCTTAGATCTGCCAAGGCTAAAGTAGGTTCCACTGAGTTTAGTGTCTGTCCCAATGAGCTGCAGTGGGTTCAAAGGGACAGCTGTGTGTGACACTGTTTGCTGAAGGGCGTATTTCAGAAATGGGGGAGGTGGGTGTTTGTCCAAGGAATTTGAAGGGTGTTTCTGTAGCAACTTACTGTTCAATGATCATTTATGGTAGTGCAGCTGTGTCAACAGTCATGAAGTCAATAGCCTAAGAGAAATATTTGGCACTGGCAACCTTTAAGCAAGCTACACCAGGGTCTTAGAAGCACCATGGTGAGGAGGTAGAGACCAATGTGAGGATGTTCATGGGAGGCAGGGAGGCCTTGTTCAGAGGACTTTCTGTTCTGCTAAAGCAAGGAGGCAGGGTGATGGCATGAAAACAGCACCTTAGCTGGTACTGATGAGGCAACCCTGTCTCCCTCCACCCAAGTCTGAAACTCTGAAATAAACTTTGTAGACTTCTATGTGAGTGCAACATGATTCCCAGGCCTCTTTCCCAATAATTTCATGAAGCACATTATCTAAAATTTTACAAAGAAAGACAAAGGTACATTTTTTACCAATATACAATACTAATGAGAAATTATCACTTGTGAGACCTTACTGTTGGAGAAGTCAGGTGTGGTGACAGACTGGTCCCAGACAGTCTCATTCTGCCTGGCATGGGCTCCAAGTGTGCATGACATACTGTCCACCGTGACAGCACTGCGCAGGTCAGAAGCACAGTAAAAAGTCTGACAACACCAGGTTTTCGTCCAACCGATGTATTTGATAGTAAACTCACAAACTTTCGAGGGGACTCCCTCTTCGTCAGGTGAATGGAGAGTTCTGGCCTCGGACAGAGCATATAAAGCACAGACAGTTTAGAGATTACTGATTAGAATGCAAATCTTTACACCTAACCTGCTGTTCAAGTCCTAAAGTGGTTGACAATGTGTGTGGAAGGAGCACTTATCACAGGTTAAAGAGATGTGTATTGTCTCCAGACAGTACAGTGAGTGAGGTTTTGCAAACCCAGGCAAGTCACGGGGGTTACAGATAGTGCGACATGAACCCAAGATCCCTGTTGAGACCGTCCTCATGTGTGCAGAACTTGGCTATCAGTCTCTGTTCAGCGACTCTGCGCTGTCGTGTGTCGTGAAGGCCGCCTTGGAGAATGCTTACCCGAAGGTCAGAGGCTGAATGCCCGTGACCACTGAAGTGTTCGCCAACAGGAAGGGAACAGTCTTGCTTACTGATTGTCGAGCGATGTTCATTCATCCGTTGTCGTAGCGTCTGCATGGTCTCCCCAATGTACCATGCTTCGGGACATCCTTTCTTGCAACGTATCAGGTGGACAATGTTGGCCGAGTTGCAAGAGTATTTACCATGTACCTGATGGATGGTATTCTCACGTGTGATGATGGTATCCGTGTCGATGATCTGGCATGTCTTGCAGAGGTTGCTGTGGCAAGGTTGTGTGGTGTTGTGGTCATTGTTCTCCTGAAGACTGGGTAGTTTGCTGCGAACAATGGTCTGTTTGAGGTTGTGTGATTGTCTGAAGGCAAGAAGTGGGGGTGTGGGGATGGCCCTGGCGAGATGTTCGTCTTCATCAATGATATGTTGAAGACGGAGAAGATGTCGTAGCTTCTCCGCTCCAGGGAAGTACTGGATGACGAAGGGTACTCTGTCCACTGTGTCCCGTGCCCCGGCACCACAGTAGAAAACAGCACTACCGTAGGGAGGTCTATTGTCAACTTGTCGGACTACACACTTCAACCAGATGAAATCGAAGTTCTCAGCCGAGGGCTCAATTTCTGCCCCAACACCAAAATGGACCCCATCAGTCTCGCAGCAGACACAGAGGAATTCATCAGGCGAATGAGGCTGCGGGAGTTTTTCCACAGACCCCAAGAAGCCAACAGCGAACACAATGAGACAGCCGATGAACCAGAACAGCCGACAGAGAGATCCGCAGTGCAACAATCTAAGAGGAAGGAATCCAATTGGACTCCCCCGGAAGGCCGCTGCCCTCGACTGGACTTGTATGCCCAAACCATCAGGAGGTGCGTTAACACCAGATTCATCAGCCGCACTCACAAGACAGCCCCGAACATCACCCAAGCACAACGCAACACCATCCACGCTCTCAAGACCAACCGCAACATTGTCATCAAACCAGCAGACAAAGGAGGGGCCATTGTCATACTGAACAGAACGAATTACTGTAAAGAAGTGTACCGACAACTAAACAATGAGGAACACTACAGACAGTTACCCACAGATCCGACCAAAGAACACACTCGTCAACTCAACAATCTGATCAAGACCTTTGATCCGGACCTTCAGAGCACCCTCCGCGCTCTCATTCCATGTACTCCCCGCATTGGAGATCTCTACTGCCTCCCAAAGATACACAAGGCAAACACACCTGGCCGTCCCATCGTATCGGGCAATGGGACTCTGTGTGAGAACCTCTCCGGCTACGTCGAGGGCATCCTGAAACCCATTGTACAAAGAACCCCCAGCTTTTGTCGCGACACTACAGATTTCCTACAGAAACTCAGCACACATGGAGCAGTTGAACCAGGGACACTCCTCGTCACAATGGATGTCTCGGCGCTCTCCACCAACATCCCCCACAACGATGGCATTGCTGCGACTGCCTCAGTACTCAATGCTGACAATGAGGGAGGCGAGTCAGATGGTTCCCTGGTGGAAAGAGGGAGAGATGGGTCAAAGGCTTTCTGGTGGAGGGGTTAGGGAGGTGGGTCAGATGGCTCGCAGTGGGGGGAGGGAGGCTGGTCAGATGGCTCTCTGGTGGAGGGGGAGAGAGTGGCTCAGATGGGTCTCTGTCGTGGGTGGAGGCAGTGGACAGGTGGCTCTCTGGTGGGGGTGAAGGAGGCGGGTCAGATAAGTCACTGAGGGAGTAGGGAGGTGGGTCAGATGGCTCTCTGTGGGGAGAGGGAGGTGAGCCAGATGGCTCTCTGGTGTGGGGGAAGGAATGGGTCAAGTGGTTCTCTGGTGGTGGGGGGAGGGTGTTAAGGCAGGGGAGGTTTGTTGCTACTCTGTGAGTGATCAGTGGAGAAGAAGGAGGCGTCTGCTGCCACCCTGCGTCCGATTGGTGGAGGGGAAGGTGGGCAATCAGTCTGAGTAGTGGGGTGAGTGGAGTGGGGGGGATAGGGGCATCAGTAACGTTGTGGGGATGGGACAATGTCTGAGGAGACCAGGGGGAGGCATTATCCGACCCAAGAGTGACGTGGCAAGCGAATGTTCTTCTACTTTTTCGAACTGTGCATGCACAGTTGAACGCTGTCATCACTGCTGTAGGGTTTTGGGTGTGACAAGTACCACAGGCTTCTGCACCACAATTCAGAATCGCTGATCCGGTCGTTGTGATACATGTGGGTGCCAACGACGTAGGCAAAGTGCGGACTGAGGATCTGGGGAGGGAGTATGAGAAGCTGGGAATGGAATTAAAAAGTAGAACCGACAAGGTGGTCATCTCTGGGCTACTGCCTGAACAGTGTGCAGACGGGCGTAGGGTTGACAGGATTAAGGAAGTGAATGGGTGGCTCAGAGATTGGTGTGGGAGGAATGGGTTTGAATTTATGGGGCATTGGCACCAGTATTGGGGTAGGTGGGACCTGTTCGGGCGGGATGGGGTGGGTCTGAACCGTGCTGGGACCAGAGTGCTGGCGAATCGAGTAAAGAGGACTGTAGACAGGGCTTTAAACTAATTGGGGGGGGGAGGGTGCGAGGGTAGGTGACCTTACGAGGTCTAAAGTTAAGGAGAGGGTACAGGTAAGGGAAGAGGCCGAGGATGTCCCAATAATAGAGGGAGTAGGGGGCGTGAGTATGGTTGGTGGCGTTACGGCAAATAGGGTCCAGGTGAAGGCTGGGATGAAAGCGCTGTATCTGAATGCACGAAGCATTCAGAATAAAGTGGATGAGCTGGTGGCGCAGATCAACACAAATGGATATGATCTGGTGGCCATTACAGAGACGTGGCTGCAAGGTGACAGGGACTGGGAGCTGTATGTCCAAGGGTATCAAGTGTTTAGGAAGGATAGGCAGGAGGAAAGAGGGGGGGGACGTAGCTCTGCTGATTAAGGATAGCATCAAGGTGGTAGCAAGGGATGATATTGGAGCCAAGGAGCAGAACATGGAATCGTTGTGGGTGATTAGGAACAGCAAAGGGAGGAAGACGCGGGTGGGTGTCGTCTATAGGCCCCCGAATAATGATCTGGAGGTGGGGCGGGCTGTTAACGCGCAAATAACTGCGGCGTGCAGGAATGGGACGGCCGTAGTTATGGGGGATTTCAATCTGCGTATTGATTGGTCGACCCATGTTGGACACGGTGGGCTCGAGGAGGAGTTCTTGGAATGCTGCCGGGATAATTTCCTTGAACAGTGTGTGTTGGAGCCGACGAGGGAGCGAGCTATCTTGGATCTGGTGCGATGTAATGAGGCGGGTAGAATTAGGGACCTTGCGGTGAAGGATCCTCTTGGAGAGAGTGATCATTGTATGGTGGAGTTTCTGGTGCAGATGGAGGAGGAGAAAGTGGGTTCCCGGACACGCGTCCTTTGTTTGAATAGAGGGGAGTACGGTAGGATGAGAGAAGAATTGGCGAATGTGGACTGGGGGAGTGCGTTGGAGGGAGGGTCTGTTGAGGAGCAGTGGAGGATCTTTAAGGAGATCTTTCTCGGTGCTCAGCAGAAATTTATTCCGATGGTCAAAAAGGACTGTAGGAGGAGAGGTAATAAGCCGTGGATAACGAAGGAGGTGAAGGAAAGTGTTAAATTAAAAGTGGAGGCGTTTAGAGTAGCTAAGAGTAGTGGGCGAGAAGAGGATTGGGAGAGGTTTAAATGTCAACAAAGATTGACAAAGAAGTTGATAAAGGAGGGTAGGAGAAACTATGAAGCTGGGCTAGCGCTTAATATAAAAAAGGATAGCAAGAGTTTTTATAAATATATAAAAAGGAAGAGGCTGGCAAGGGTGAACGTTGGTCCTTTAGAGGATGAGAAAGGGGACCTAGTGGTAGGGGATGGGGATATGGCTAAGGTATTGAATAACGTTTTTGTTTCTGTCTTCACGGAGGAGGACGTGAATAATTTGCCGGGTGTTAGCGATGGAAAGGTGGTAGGACTGGAGGGTCTTAATGACATTACTGTTACTAGAGAGGCGGTGCTCGACAGACTGGAGGGGCTGATTGTGGACAAGTCCCCAGGACCGGATGGAATGCATCCGAGGGTTCTGAAAGAAATGGCGGAGGTTATAGTGGATGCATTGGTGGTTATTCTCCAGACGTCGCTGGATTCTGGGGAAGTGCCGGAAGATTGGAAAACGGCTAATGTTACGCCGTTGTTTAAGAAGGGTGCCAGGCAAAAGGCAGGGAATTATAGGCCGGTTAGTTTAACGTCTGTGGTAGGTAAAATGTTAGAATCCGTCATTAAGGAGGAAATTGCGAGGCACCTTGAAGGCAATTGCTTGATAGAGCAGACACAGCACGGTTTCATTAAAGGGAAGTCGTGTCTGACAAATTTACTGGAGTTCTATGAGGATGTGTCTAGGGCGGTCGATAGAGGAGAGCCGGTGGATGTGGTCTTTCTGGATTTTCAGAAGGCGTTTGACAAAGTACCTCATAAGAGGTTATTGCAGAAGGTCAGGGGACTTGGAGTTGGGGGTAGGGTGTTAGCGTGGATAGAGGATTGGTTGTCAAATAGGAGGCAGAGAGTGGGGGTCAAGGGGTGCTATTCGGATTGGCGGATGGTGACTAGTGGAGTGCCCCAGGGGTCGGTGCTGGGGCCTCAGCTTTTTACCATTTATATAGATGATCTGGAGGAGGGAACCGAGTGTAGGGTGTCGAAATTTGCGGATGACACCAAGATTGGGGGAACGGCAAATTGTGCGGAGGGTGTGGAGAGTCTGCAGAAGGATCTAGATAGGCTGGGCGAATGGGCCAGGAAATGGCAAATGGAATTTAATGTTGGCAAGTGCGAGGTGGTCCACTTTGGTGGGAAGAATGGTAGGAAGGACTATTACTTACGGGGCGAAAAACTGCAGCAGGCGACGGTGCAGAGGGACCTCGGGGTCCTTGTGCATGAGTCGCAAAAACCCAGCTTGTAGGTGCAGCAGGTGGTCAGGAAGGCGAATGGGATGCTGGCCTTCATAGCGAAGGGGATTGAATATAAAAGTAGGAAGGTCTTGCTGCAGCTGTATAGGGCATTGGTGAGTCCACAGCTGGAGTACTGTGTGCAGTTTTTGGCGCCGCACCTGCGCAAAGATATTTTGGCCTTGGAGGGAGTGCAGAGGAGGTTTACTAGGCTGATACCGGAGTTGAGGGGGTTGAGCTATGAGGAGAGGCTGAATAAACTAGGCTTGTACTCGTTGGAGTTTAGAAGAATGAGGGGAGATCTCATTGAGACGTATAAGATGATGAATGGGATGGATAGGATAGAGGTGGAGAGACTCTTCCCGCTCAAAAAGGACAGTAGGACTAGGGGGCACAGTCTCAAGATAAAGGGGGGGCGGTTTAGAACGGAGTTGAGGAGGAACTTCTTCACTCAAAGGGTGGTGAATCTCTGGAATTCTCTGCCCGTTGAAGTGGTGGAGGCTGCCTCGCTAAATATTTTTAAGACGCGGGTTGATGGGTTTTTGATAAGCGAGGGGATTAAGGGTTATGGGGAGAGGGCCGGAAAGTGGAACTGACCCACGACAGATCAGCCATGATCTTATTGAATGGCGGGGCAGGCTCGAAGGGCCAGATGGCCTACTCCTGCTCCTATTTCTTATGTTCTTATTTTTTTTTCAGACAGAGTCTGTATGGGGGCGCCGGAGAACGAGACTAAAAGTCGGATCCGAAACACTCCCAGATTCAAGTTCGCCCAGCACTTAAAATCAAAATGGTAAAATTGGGCCCTGTATGTTTTATCGTATTTTTAAATGATGGAAAATGCCACCAAAATTTTATATTTGCTTATTGCCAGCTCCTAGGTTCAATTTTCATTTTCTTCAGCCTGCCTGAATTTCACCACTGGGATCTGAACTTGGCTGGGTCTGGCTTGTAATTTTGTTTCAACCAGTTTCAGTTTCCCTAGCAACCTAAAATTTACCTTTTACTTTCAGATTTAGATTTAAATTAAGTTCTAATTTCCCATGAAGACTGGTGATTCAATTTCCCTTTAATTTGATTCTCAGGTAAAAAATACAAGCTTTTATACCATGGCTTCCATCAAACTATTTCTCCCCACCCTCTCCTCACCTTTGGAAAAAAAGATTTACCGTAGTGAATTTTTTTCCAGAAGCTTCAAAGTACAGTAAATTCCCAACATCATAAACATTTTAAAAATGACTTATTATAAATTGTATAGGTAACATGTGGTAAGACAAGCAAATTAACAATTAGTAGGAACAGTAGGCTCAATCAGAATTTAGCAGGATCCAAACATCATAGAATTATCATCACTCTGGGTATTCCTTTGTGCACATATATTCTCTTCAAACTTTGAAGGAGGATTCAATTCTCCAGATACCTGACATTTCCATTTATGTTTGTATTTCAGTTTTCCTAGAGACCTGAATGTTCATAATGCTTTCAATTAGAGTCTGATCCAAAAAATACAAGCTTTGTAACTGTGGATTCTACCACGCACTGAATCTGGAGTGCAACTTCAGATCATAGACTTTGAGACTCATACCAATGACTTCTGATCCAGAGGTGAGAGTGTTGTCACTGAACAAAAAGCAGTCCTGACTGGTTTTTGGAGAGTAAAGAATCTGTATTCAGTGTCCGAGGGGTTGGTAACTGGAGAATTCAGGTGATTGACAAAAGTCAACACGAGGAAACATTTAGTTTTGCAATGAGTTGTTGCGATCTGGAATGCAGTGCCTGAAGCAGTTCATGAAGATGGAAACAGATTCACTAATAGACTAAATAAAATGGATAGGTACTTCAGGTTAAAAAATTACAGGGCTATGGGGTAAGAGCAAGGGGAATTGTATTAATTGCCCACCTCCACCACAGCTAGAAAGAGCAGGATGAGCTGAACATCCTGCTAATAGAAACATAGAAACTAGAAGCAAAAAAAGGCCATTCAACCATTTGAACCTGCTCTGTCATTCATTTTGATCATGGCTTAACATCAAATTCAATATCATGATCCCACCCTTCCCCCTATATCCCTAGAGCTAGATCTAATTTCTTCTTGAAATCAGACAATATTTCGGCCTCAACTACATTCTGTGGCATTTTGTGCTATAAAATTCTATGACTTTAAATAAGGAATAAAATACAAAGTTATACACAGAAAATCTGGACCTTCAGATACTGCTTTCCGATGTCTTCCGAACAGTAATACATTTCATCTAATTATTTAAGTTACACACTTAAAATATGTTATAATATTATAAAGTATGTCATTTCAAAGGAAGGAGATTTCAAAACTCTGAGTAACAGGTGCCCTTAAACAAGGATCACAGTATGTTGGTATGCAGATGCAGCAAGTGATTAGGAAGGCAAATGGAATGTCAGGGTCCATTGCAATGAAAATCAAAAATGAAAGTAGGGAAGTTATGCTGCAGTTGTACAGGACTTTTGTGAAATCACATCTGGAGCACTGTATATAGTTTTGGTCTCGATACTTAAAAAGGGATCTTCTTATAAAATAAATAGTTCAGAGAAGTTTCACTGGACAGATCGCTGGGGAGAAGGTGTAATCTAATGAGAAAATATTGAACAGATTGGCCCATTGAGGTTTAGAAGAGCGTTGATCTGATTGAAACATATATTATCCTATGGGCTTTGACTGAGTGGGATGCTGTGAGGATGTTTCCTGTTGTGCATGATTCTACAACCAAGGACACAATTTAAAAATTAGTGGTCTCCCATTAAGACTGAACTAAGGAGCATGCTTTTATTCTCTCAGATCGTCATTAGTCTACAGAATTCACATTTCCTGCATGACACCAGGGACCACACTTTGGATGTTTTGAAGTTGTGAAAGAAACTAACTTAATGGCAAGCTCCTTTTCATTTTATTTAACTATCAAACAGAGATTGTCATTATGACTCAGCAAGTCTTCAGCAACTGCACTGCTTCTAATTCTGTGCACACCGATATAGAAAAGAGCTCGGACTTGCAGAAAGAGTGTGGCCAGAACCATAGACTGGCAAGATGCTCCTCATTGGGAGCTCAGAGCACCACCTGCTGGCCTGAGCCACACACAACAACACAGCTCCTTGTCGGGGAACTGAAAACAAAGGTCAAAATAAAAATAGGTCCAAGTTCCAAGTGGAGATGGTCCTGATGAAGAACTTCCATCTGGAATCTCTGCCTACGTTTTGCCAACATTTTCAGTTTGTACATTTCCAGCAGTCCTGATTCTCTCATGTCCTTTGCAGTGTAACTTGATACGGAGGATTCCAGAAACTTTCCTCACCATGTGAAATGTTAATCAAATAGCACGCACACGCACACACACACACACACACACACACACACACAAGCAGCTTTGGAGAGCATTCAATAAGGTTGGGTGGTGGGGGCAGGGGGTGGGGGCCGGGGGGGAGGGGTGGGGGGGTTGGAGTTTCTACTTTTACGATTGTGCCCCTGCACAAAACAGAGAGATGAAATAAAGAAAAGTGATGTTTAATTTGAGCAGGACAGGCCACCAGGAAAATAGAGTGGTAAATCCACCTCACTGAGCGGTTTTCAACACCCTTACTGTTATCTCCATTGACTTGGTGTCCCATTTGTTTCTGATTACAGCTCTGTGTAATTATATTAAACACAGAGTTAAAAAAGCTAAATATTCTACACTTGCAATTCAAAGAAATGGTCAGCAAAAGTCACTGACAAATTCTTGGATTTAACCATTCTGCCTCTTCAAGAAGAACGCAAAATGACTTAAAATGACATGTTTAAAATAAGCAGCAAAACGTGACATTGAGAAACAGGTGAATGTATTGGATTTGACCCAGTGTCAAAAACCATGCTGACAGCTCAAGACTTGCTTGGGAGGGGAATTGACAAATTGGAAAGGTCCCCTCATAAATGACTAATTGGTGACAGGTGACTGAGAGATGAATTGGACAGTGTAGGTGTAACTGAGGGAAGTATGGACTGGGACTGTAGGAAGAGCAGAAGGCTGCTTGCTGTTGGGGTCTCAGGGTAGTTGATTGGATCTGAGTGGAACTGCAGAGATTCTGCATTGAGAATGTGTGGAGCAGGATTTCTCGGAGTAACTGAAGTGGAAATGAATTGGGATTAAAGAGTGCTCTGCTGAGACCTAGAGTGGGATTCTAACTGTGAAAAGCATGAGGAGGGAGGAATTTGAGGACTAACTTGTCAGACTACCTGACATACAAACTGACTTGGTTGGAATATCTGATGATGGGGTGTAGACTGGAAGTATAGAAAAATCTGAATAGAATGGGAATGCAAGATAACCTGAGACAGTATGGAATGTACTGTGGGAATACCCAAGGGGAAAGGGAGTGGAGCTGATGTTGTAAATGAGGAGAGTGTGCTGTGGAACTGTAGGTGTATTCTATGAAAGTGAAGTGTTGGCCGACCCGAGTGGGATAGGGACTGAATTTTTTTTTAATAAGATATAGTCGGTTGAAATGTGCTCATTACTGCTAAAGCTCCAATTGCCATTCCCAATTTCCCCTGAGAGGCTGGCACTGAGCTTTATTCTTGAACTCTTGCTGTGCATGATGTGTGTTCAGGAGTTTGACCCAGTGACAGTGAGGGAATGGCGATATAGTTCCAAGTCAGGATGGTGTGTGGCTTAGAGGGAAACATGCAAATAACTATGTTATTATGTACTTCTATATGATAGATGATATAGGTTTGGAAAGTGCTGTGGAAGAAACTGTGATGAGTTGCTGCAGCGCGTCTTGTCAAGATTTTGCCACTGTGCTTCGATGACGGAGGGCATAAATGTTTAAGGTGATGGATCTGGGCTACTTTGTCTTGGATGGTGTTGAACTTCGAGATTGTTAACTGGAACTGCAGTATCCAGTGGAGCATATTCCATCACATTCCTTACTTGTGCTTTGTAAATGCTGAATGAGCTTTGGGAAGACAGAAAGTGAGTTACTGATCATGGAAACCCAAGCTCTGACCAATTGTTGTAGCCACAGTATTGATATGGCTAGTCCAGTTCAGTTTCTGGTCAATTGTAACCCCGGGATGTTGATGGTGGGGTATTTGATGATGGTGCTGCTATTGAATGTCAAGAGATAATAGTTAGACTCTTTCTTGTGGAGATAGCTATTGCCTAGCACTTGTAAAACATAAATATTCCTTGTCACATATCAACTCACACCTGTATGTTGTCCAAGTGTTGCTGCATTGCGGGCAAAAACTGCTTCAATAGCTTAGAAGTCAAATTAAACTGAACATTGTACGATCATTAGCAAACATTCCCACTTCTGATGGAGGAAAGGCTATTCATGAAACAGATGAAGGTGGTAGGACATAATTTTGTGAACTTGTGTGGTAATATCCTGAGCGTGGTGTAGAGTGGAACTGAGGGGAGCGTGAAGTGGGATAGTATGAGTACATGAGGGGCTGTGTGACAAAACTATATCTGGGAGGAATGAGGAGTGGGTCTTCAGGCATATCTGAGGGGGAGAGTGAGAGTGTCGCAATGTGTGAAGAGGATTTTAAGTCGGAGAACCTCAGGTGTGTAGAGCAGTGGTTCCCAAACTTTTATATGTCATGGCACACCTCAAGTCTATAAAAGAATTTTGAGGCGCGTCTCATATTTTCTCTGTCTTCTTCCATTACTGGGAACTTTGTCTTTAACTTCTCTCTGTCCTCTCATCTTTTTTTTACCTTTCCCTGTCTCACTTCTCCCAGGGTTTTTGCACCCTTTTTGAGTTTTTGCTTTTTCTATGAGTATATGGGGCTGTTGTTTTCAGCTCCAAGTCCCATTGGCCATCACAAGGGCCTGACCTACATCAAAAAAATCTAAACCACACATGTGTGGCTTTTTCTCAGTTGCATGGGAGGCACAATATTTGTCAGGTCTTTAAGGTGCCAGTCACAGAACTGAAGATGAAGATTAGTGTTTTGCTGGCCATGGGAGATCATCAATACATCTCCTCATATTCTCATAGAATACAAGCTCACTATTAGGTGAGTAGAGGGTTGCCCAATACAGAAGGAACAGAGGTGGAGCTTAAAACCAGCTGGGTCCACTTAGGTGGCATTTGAAAGACTCAGAGCTGACCTGCCCTCTGCAGACATTGAATGGCGTTCCAAACACACTGTAAATCTAGGGTGATTGGTGACAGAAGACTAGCCTCAGAACATAGGGCTTAAGAAATAGGAGCAGGAGTACGCCATCTAGCCCCTCGAGCCTGCCGCGCCATTCAATAAGATCATGGCTGATCTGTCGTGTCTCAGTTCCACATTCCCGCCCTCTCCCCATAACCCTTAATCCCCTTGCCTATCAAAAACCTATCAACCCGCATCTTAAAAATATTTCGCGAGGCAGCCTCCACCACTTCAACGGAAAGAGAATTCCAGAGATTCACCACCCGTTGAGTGAAGAAGTTCCTTCTCAACTCCGTTCTAAACCACCCCCGCTTTATCTTGAGGCTGTGCCCTCTAGTCCTACTGTCGTTTCTGAGCAGGAAGAGCCTCTCCACCTCTATCCTATCCATCCCATTCAACATCTTATATGTCTCAATGAGATCTCCCCTCATTCTTCTAAACTCTAACGAGTACAAGCCTAGTTTATTCAGCCTCTCCTCATAGCTCAACCCCCTCAACTCTGGAATCAGCCTAGTAAACCTCCTCTGCACTCCCTCCAAGGCCAAAATATCCTTGCATAAGTGCGGCGACCAAAACTGCACACAGTACTCCAGCTGCGGCCTCACCAGTGCCCTATACAGCTGCAGCAAGACCTCCCTACTTTTATATTCAATGCCCCTCGCTATGAAGGCCAGCATCCCATTTGCCTTCCTGACCATCTGCTGCACCTGCAGGCTGGGTTTTTGCGACTCATGCACAAGGACTCCGAGGTCCCTCTGCACCGTTGCATGCTGCAGTATTTCTCCATGTAATTAATCGTCCTTCCTACCATTATTCCTACCAAAGTGGACAACCTCACATTTGCCAACATTAAATTCCATTTGCCAGTTCCTGGCCCATTCGCCCAGCCTATCTAGATCCTTCTGCAGACTCTCCACACCCTCCGCACAATTTGCCGTTCCACCAATCTTGGTGTCATCAGCAAATTTCAACACCATACACTCGGTTCCCTCCTCCAGATCATTTATATAAATGGTAAATAGCTGAGGCCCCAGCACTGACCCCTGGGGCACTCCACTAGTCACCAACCGCCAATCCAAATAGCACCCTTTGACCCCCACACTCTGCCTCCTATTTGACAGCCAATCCTCTATCCACGCTAACACCCTACCCCCAACTCCATGCCCCCTGACCTTCTGTAATAACCTCTTGTGAGGCACCTTGTCAAACGCCTTCTGAAAATCAAGAAACACCACATCCACCGGCTCTCCTCTATCCACCGCCCTAGACACATCCTCATGGAACTCCAATAAATTCGTCAGACACGACTTCCCCTTAACGAAACCATGCTGCATCTGCTCTATCAAACAATTCTCCTCAAGATGCCTCGCTATTTTCTCCTTGATGACGGATTCTAACATTTTACCTACAACAGACGTTAAACTAACCAGCCTATAATTCCCTGTCTTTTGCCTGCCACCCTTCTTAAACAACAGCGTAACATTAGCCACTTTCCAATCTTCCAGCAGTTCCCCAGAATCCAGCGACGTTTGGAAAATAATCACCAAGGCATCTACTATCACCTCCGTCATTTCTTTCAGAACCCTTGGATGCATTCCATCCAGTCCTGGGGACTTGTCCACAATCAGTCCCTCCAGTCTGTCGAGCACCGCCTCTCTAGTAACAGTAATGTCATCGAGACCCTCCAGTCCTACCACCTTTCCATCTCTAACACCCGGCAAATTATTCACGTCCTCCTCCGTGAAGACCGAAACAAAAAAGTTATTCAAGGCCTCAGCCATTTCCCCATCCCCTACCACTAAGTCCCCCCTCTCATCCTCTAAGGGTCCAACGTTCACCCTAGCCAGTCTCTTCCTTTTTATATATTTATAAAAACTCTTGCTATCCTTTTTTATATTAAGCGCTAGCCCAGCTTCATAGTTTATCCTACCCTTCTTTATCAACTTCTTTGTCATTCTTTATTGACATTTAAACCTCTCCCAATCCTCTTCTCGCCCACTACTCTTAGCTACTCTAAACGCATCCGCTTTTAATTTAACACTTTCCTTCACCTCCTTCGTTATCCACGGCTGATTATCTCTCCTCCTACGATCCTTTTTAACCATCGGAATAAATTTCTGCTGAGCACCAAGAAAGATCTCCTGAAAGGTCCTCCACTGCTCCTCAGCAGACCTACCTTCCAACGCGCTCCCCCAGTCAACATTCACCAATTCCTCTCTCATCCTACCGTACTCCCCTCTGTTCAAACAAAGGACGCATGTCCGGGAACCCACTTTCTCCTCCTCTATCTGCATCAGAAACTCCACCATACAATGATCACTCTTCCCAAGAGGATCCTTCACCACAAGATTCCTAATTCTACCCGCCTCATTACATAACACCAGATCCAAGATAGCTCGCTCCCTCGTCGGCTCCAACACACACTGTTCAAGGAAACTATCCCAGCAGCATTCCAAGAACTCCTCCTTAAGCCCACCGCGTCCAACATGGGTCGGCCAATCAATATGTAGATTGAAATCCCCCATAATTATCGCCGTTCCATTCCTGCACGCCGCATTTATTTGTGCGTTAACAGCCCGCCCCACCTCCAGATCATTATTTGGGGGCCTATAGATGATACCCACTAATGTCTTCCTCCCTTTGCTGTTCCTAATCTCCACCCACAACGATTCCACTTTCTGCTCTTTGGTTCCTATATCATCCCTTACTACCACCCTGATGCTATCCTTATCAGTAAGATTATTACAGTTAGTTTGAGTATAATTACATTCATTTTGTAGCTTTTTTCACAGCACACTTCGGGGGTCCTCATGGCATACATACTGATTGAGAACCATTGCTGTAGAGTGTGAATGGAGGGTACACAAAAGCCTATTTGTTTTCATATATTCATGGGATGTGGCATGGGGCATTTTCAGCTGATTAGAGAACCAGCAGGGATTTGTAGAGGGTAAGTCATGTTTGATTAACCTGACTGAAGTTTTTTAAAGATGCCACTAAAGTGATGGACATCAATGCATATTATTTACCTTGATTTCCAGATAACATCCCTCAGAATAAACTACGAGTTAAATTTGAAGCCTGTGGAATTGAAGATAAATTATTGACATGTTTAAGAAACTGACTGAGTGCTTGGAGGCAGCACAAGGCGATAATGGTACTTTAATTGGCTAGAGGTGTCAATCAAGGATCTGTGTTGGGGTTTCAGCTATTCACTGTCTTTATTAACTTAGATGATGGAAGAGAAAACCATTCCTCCAAATTTTCAAACGACACCATGCTTGGCAGTGTATGAGCAATGCAGATGGAAATCAATGTTATTGAGCCTCAGGTTACTCGAGGCATAAGAGAATTTTCATTAGTGGTGTCTCCACAAGATACTCAAAATCAAGTGGGAAGACAGGAGGACAAACTCCGGCATCCTTACCGAAGCCAGTTCGTCCAACATCACAACTGGGATTATTCAGAATCACTTCTGCTGGTCTGGACATTGCATCCACACGCCAAATAATTGCCTTCCAAAGTAGAATCTCCTTTTCACAACTCAAGAGTAACAGCCAATCCCACAGAAACTCTGCAGGTTTTTTGTAATAGGTAATTAATTGGCATTAATGCATGGGAGGAACTTATTACAAACCACACCATGTAGCAGCACTTCATCCACAACACAGACAGAAACTAACCACATGAACTCTGCTGCTGACAAAAGTGGAAAGAGACAGCAGAACCATGTCTTAAGAAGCACCTCTTCCTCGTGGCAACTCTTCTCCTCTCGTCAAGGAGCTGTGGTTCCAGGATTGGCCCTGGTGAGCAACCTGAGGACACACAAACTATGAAACCCAGCAGAGGTCAGCCTCGTTTTAAATAACTGACACCAACGAGATGAGATAAAATCAGAAAATGATTAAGAAATTCATGGATCACTAAATGGATCTGAATGTAAGCAAATGTGAGATCATCCACTTTGGAACTACAAAAGAACATGGCACTAAATGGTAAGAAGCTAGAAACAATTGAGGTTCAACAAAAGCTCAGAGTCCTGATTCATAGTTAATTAGTGGAATGTTGACCTTCATACCTAGAGGATGAGAATACAAGGGAGTGGAAGTCATGTTTCAGTTGTACAAAGCCCTGGTTAGATCACACCTAGAGTTCATAAGGAATTCGTAACACCATGTATTAGAAAGGATATATTGATCTTGGAGGGAGTACAGAGGAGGTTTGCCAGAATGATATTTGGACTAAAAGGATTAAATTATGAGGAATGATTACACCAATAAAAGATAGTTTTTGATGTGCAGTCGGTAAGAGATCTGTGCATTTCTTCAACATGTTCATATTTTATTTTATTCCAGTTTAGGTATTTTATCTCTTTAGTTGTCCAAAGCTTTTCCGTGCAATTTCAGCATAAAAACTGGTTCTGAACCACAAGTTACTTTATGAATATGCCCCACTGATACTGTTATTTTCCCTTTTAGTAAACTTGCCGAGACAAAACTTGTCTCATTGCTTTGATAAGAGTGGTGTAATGGTCATTTCTGTCAATACTGTCATGGATACATGCATCAGTAAATGTTGGTTAGTGAACATGACATTCTTGTCTTTTTGGTTCTCTCACCTCTTGTCACAGTCTGGTAGCTATGTCCTACAGGACTCAGATAGCCCAGTCAGAAGTGCTGCTACAAAGCCACTCTTGATCATGGACAATGAAGTCCCCAACTCAAAGTACATTTTGTGCCCTTGCCACCCTCAGTGCTTCTTCCAACTGGTGTTCAATGTGAAGGAGTACTGATTCCTCAGCTAAGAAGAGGGTGGTTAGATGGTAATCAGTAGATTGTTTCTTTGTCCATTTTTTACTTAATGCCACGGGACTTCATGGGGTCTATAATCAATATTGCAAATTCTGCAGTCACCCTTGGTGGGTCCGTCCTAGTGTTAGGAAAGTACACGGTTTTGGATGTTATTGGAGCAATGTTGCTGATTCTGGCCAGATTTCTCCAATCTTTCATGCCGCTGTTACCGCTGCAGCAAGAATGGAGAATTTGGCACTTAGCCAAATCTCCATTCATAGCAGCAGAACCGGAGAATTCCAACCAAAGGAGAGGTTGGAGAATTCTAGCCGCTGCGATATTTGACTATGTCAGAATGATGGATATATGGGTCAGTTCCCCAGTTTGTGCACAAGGCCCCAGATGTTATTCAAAGCAAGGTTGACTTTAATCAACATGCCTTTGTTCTGTCTGGTGTCAGGGTTACTCATGGGTGGTCCATCCAGTTTTAGTCCTGCTATAGTTTTGTGTAGTGGTTTGATACAATTGAATGACATGCTGGGATATTTCACTTTGCAATTAAAAGTCATGCCTTCGCTGTGGGCTGGAGTCACATATAGAGTAGACCAGGTAAAGATGCCCAAAAGAACACTAGTAAACCTGTTGGATTTTGAACATAATCCTGTGGTTTCATAGTCACTATTAGTCACCTCTGCAATAATAATTTACTCACATTACCTCATGCAGCCACCGTACATGTGAAGATTGCAACTGTCAGTGGTACCTCATGTTTGTATGAAATGGGACAGTAAAACTATTCAATTCACTTTATTGTCTGCACAGAAATTTACTTCAGGCGCATTGCTTGTTCATTCAAAATTACATCAAAATAAACAATAACAAAAAGAAAAATGATCCCATCACAGAGACCAAACTTGAATTAAAATGTATTAAAAAACTTTCAGTGCATTAAAATAATCAATTAGTGAGTCTCATCATGATTATATCAATTTAGCAACTGTCTGTGAAAAGTTCTTATGAGTTGAGGAAGTGATTTGTCCTGCTTCTGAGGGATTGTAGCCTCTTTCCTGATCACATCCAACAATAACACTGAGACAGGGGGAGATTCTCATTGTTCATGATGTTCTTTATTTTTGTCAAAATTCTGAGACAGGAGTAGAAATTGTCGGGAAAGGAATATTCTCCCTGCCTGTTTCAATAATCTCTGTACCCTTAAAGAGCCTACTTTTCTGAGACAACATTTCCAGGAGAGATACCCAAAAACATACACATTCAACTGCAGCCATATAGATTATTGGATCCACTATAATGCGATTATATTCTGAGGTAGTATAATCATGTTTTGGCTACCATATCTGGAGAACAGCTGTAGCATGGCTACATGATGGCACAATGATTAGCACTGCTGCTTCATAGCACCAGGGACCTGGGTTTGATTCCTGGTTTGAGTCACTGTGTGGGGTTTGAACATTCTCCCTGTGGCTGTGTGGGTTTCCTCCAGATGCTTTGGTTTCCTCCCACATTCCAAAGATATGCAAATTAGGTTGATTGGCCATGTCAAATTGCCACTTCGTGTCAGGGGGATTACCAGGTAAATACGTGGGGTAATGGGGAAAGTGGCTGGGTAGGACTATGGTCAGTGCAGACTCAATGGGCTAAATGGCCTCCTTCTGCACTGTAGGAATTCTATGAATTCCAAGGCGCAGAAGGAACTAAGTGCTCTTGTTGCATAAGTCACAAAATGTTCATATGCTGGTGCAGCATGTAATCAACAATCTTACCCTACATTATGAGGGGAATTGAACATAAAAATAAGAATGTTATGCTTCAGTTACATGGGGCATTGGTGAGACCACTGCTGAAATCTTGCTGCCTTTTACGCCAGTGGGATATTACACTCCCATCGGTGGCGCACACCCGCCATGGGTTTCCCAACGATGAGCAGTGTGTTCGATGGGAAACCCCACTGACAACGGTGGGACCATAAAATCCCGCTGCCAATGAGTGGCATATTGCTTCCTACCACCACAAAACAAGCCATGAAAGGGGAGGAAAATTCTGCCCAATATTTCAAATACATGCAATTTGGTCTCCTTATTTAAGGATGTAAATGCATTGGAGGATGTTCTGGAATGAATGGGATGCCCTATGAGGATAGGTTGGGCAGACTGGGCTTGTTTCTACTGGAGACCAGAAGTGTGAGGGGTGACTTGGGGGTTGAAGTATTTAAGATCCCGAACAGTCTTGACAATTTGATGTTGAAATGATGCTTCCTCTTGTGGGTAATTCCAGAATAGAGGGAGACTGTTTTAAAATTAGGGGTCACCCTTTTAGGATAAAGATCAGGAGAATTTGTTTTTCTCAGAGTGTTGTGCGACTTCGAAGGATTGGAGATGGAGCCATTGAATATTTTTAAGGTGGAGGCAGAAAGATTTGTATTAGGCAAGGGTATCAATGATTATCAGGGATAAATGGGAAAGTGGAATTAGTAACACAAACAGGTCAACCATCACTTTGCAGATTAAGCTTGAGGGACCAAATGGCCTACTCCTATTCCTATTTTGTATGTTTATATGTACACATTTCCCCCAACTCAACTCATAGTCTACTTTAATACCTAGATACTTGTAGTTAGGAACTTGTTCACTGTCCACATCATTAATTTTTATTGCCACCATATCATTAGCTTTTTTTCCCTAAAGGGTGACACAGTGGTTAGCACTGCTGCCTCACAATGTCAGGAATTAGGGTTCAATTCTAGCCTTGAGTGACTGTATGTTAAGTTTATACATTCTCCCTATACTTGCATGGGTTTCCTCTGGGCGCTTCAGTTTCCTCCCACAGTCCGAAGATATGTAGATTAGGTGGATGCCCCTTAGTAAGATGAGTAGGTTAGGTAAATTGGCCATGGTAAATGCGTGGGGTTACAGGGATAGGGTAGGGGAGTTCCTCAGTGGGATGCTCTTTTGACGATTTGATGGGCCAAATAGTTTCTTTCTTCACTGTAGCGATTGTATGGTTCTAATTCCTTATGAACCTTTGTACCAAGTTCCTGTAGATTGCTTCATTTTTCCAGATGAGACTCACAAATACCATATCATCAGTATAAATCAGCACTGCTTTGTCATCTGTCTCTGGTCAACAGCATAGAGGATAAAAAGTAAAGATGAGACATGCAACCTTGTACCTGTTCACATGGGCTGTCTTTGGCTAAATCCCAGAGACTGACTCCCAATGAATCCTGTTAGGAGGGAAATCATTATTCCAAAGTGGGAGAGGAGGGTTTACATGAAGGTCATTCAATTTCTCAAAAAGCATGATAGTTGCAGGATATCAAAAACTGAATGAAGCTAGCAAAAATATTTTATCTAATCTATCAGTGTGATATTGGATCAGCTGGACCCAGGTCAGACCAGTATCACCCACTGATGTTATGAAGTTGATAGACAAGGTGTAGCTGATTGTTAAGTGAAACACAAGATTCTGAAAGGCACTTAGAATCAAAATGGTAAAATTGTGTCAAAGTGCTGAGCGGACTTGAAAGTGGGAGTGTTTCAGATCTGACTTTTAGACCTGTTCTGAGATGCCCCCATACGCACTCTGCCTGCAAAAATATCAGTGATTCCAAATCGCACTGCAGAAGCCTGTGGGTGAGGTTTAACATACCAAAAGCTTGCAGCTCCGATCAGCGCCTCCAACTGCACACGCACAGAAAAGAATGATAGGATGTGACTCCCAGCCACGTTGCTTCTGGGCCAGCTGCCTTCCTCTGGCTCTCACAGAGAAATTACCCCACCCCCCCAACAACATTACTGATCCCATTATCCCCCCACCCTCTCCACCACCCAGACTGATCATGGGCCCCTCCCATCCCATCCCCCCACCAATCTCAGGCAGAGTGGCATTGGACCCTCCATTCCTCTCCCCCATTGATCTCAGGCAGAGTAGCAGCAGACACCCCTGTCCTCCCCTCCCCCTCTGATCTCAAGCAGTGTGCTGTCAGACTCACCTTCCACCACCACTGACCCCCACCCCCCATCAATCGTGAGCAGAGCGGTGTCGGACACTCGGCATTTACCTCCTCACTAACTGGAGCACCTGAATCGGACTTTTGTGAACCATGTCTGATTTGTGCCGATTCTGGATGGGTGAACAGTGGTAAAGGGAGGTGGGGGTGGGGAGGAAAGTGCCAGTAAGGTTGGATGTGCAGCCCAAATGCACGTAAATACATTTAAATGGCCATTGCGCCCATTTCGGGCACAGTCCCGATTGCGGCCATTTTCAGGCCATAGCAAAGGATCACGATCCTCGCTTCATGCCCGAATTTACCAAGTTTTCGTGCCCAAAAACGGGTGCAACATGACTGTAAAATCAGGCCCAAACACATGTAAGATAGATGTAAGAGCAGCTGGTCAGTAATTAGCAGGTTCCTGAACTGAACACTTCATAGCGACCACAACAATGCTGGCTGATTTCCAAACAGTGACAAACTGTAGGTGATATGTTGAGTGGGACTCTAATGTAACTGAGAGGCTCAGAGCCAGAGTGGAGTGAGATTGTAATATCTGAGGAAAGTGTGCAGTGGGAATGTAGAAGAATTCCTGAGGATTGAGGAATTGGACTTTGGGAGCTATTGAAAGGGGTGTGAAGTGGCACCGTAGGCAAACCTGAGTAGAGTGTGGATTTGCATAGTGGGAGTTACTCGATTGGAATTAAGGGTGATGTGGAGGAGGACAGAGGTGTGGGCATCAGGAGCAGGAGAATTTTTGGGAACGGCAGAGCAGGATGGATAACAAAGTGTTTGGAGTTGGACAGTGGCAGTATTGAGGAGAATATGAGTGGAACAGAAGGAGTGCATAAAGAATGAGTGGAGTGGAATTGGAGAAGGAGCATGTTTCATGCTACGACCCCAACGATGGAGACCAATGAAAGAACAGAACTTTCAACACAACCTGACGCTTTTAAAAACAATCAAAACCAAACTTAGTATAAATTAACAGGAAAATTGCTATCCATGGAGACTGTGAAATTAATTACAGTGTAAATTATACTTTAAAGACCGATTTAACAAAGGGCAGTCCATTGGATTTATGAAGTCACCTTTCAGCATAAATAATATTAATCTCAGTCACAGAACCTCATAAAGCTTTGCTCTCTGCAAGCAGAGTGTTAGTTTTTAAAGGTGACAGAACTAAGGCAACTGGTCAGAATACTCATCAATCATGATCCAATTGAAAAGGGAAACAGCCTCCAAGGGATGAACGGCCTATTCTAATGCTCATTTTCAATTTAACAAAATCATACAGATTCAGATCAAAGTTTGATATCAGGAAAACACAGGGTGATGGAATTCCTGCCTCTTCCAACTTGCTGACACAGTCATTCCTGATCTTTTCCAGTTCTTCCTCTTCATTCATTTTCCTCCGATGCGTTTTCATCAATCTGAGATCATTATCGATTTTAGATTGAACAAAATAGAATTTCTTCCCCAGTCGTTTGATCTCTTTGGCAAGTTTTTCATCATTTTCTCTGAATCGACAGTGTGAAATAATGATGAAGAAATTGTATCTTTCAAATTTCATTTCTCTGAGATATTTATCCGCTGGGAATTTTGTCGTTCCAATTCCTGGCAGGTCCCAGAAACGAACATTCGGCAGGTTGGAATGTTTGTATCCGATTGGCTCCGTTGTAGTTTCTGTAGTTCCAGTTTCAGCTGCTCCCTCATCACCATTCTGAAGTCCCCTCAGTGCATTGATAAAGGTGGATTTCCCTGCACCTGATTCTCCTGTCACTGCGATGTTAAGCTCTGTATTATCCAGATCATCTAACTTCTTCTGTATCAGTGGATTAATCACCCGACCCTTTCCATCATTAGATTTGAGCTCTTCCAGACCAGAATAGGAAGACGGAACCAGCTGCTGACTGAAAGAAACCATTTTATAATATGTTTTGCAATGGATTAAAAGAAAGAATTACAATTATGTAGCACGTTGGACTAGATTTTACCGAGAGTGATTGACCTAAGTCATGAGGAATGGGTTTGAAATTATGGGGCATTGGCATCAGTATTGGGGTAGGTGGGACCTGTTCGGTCGAGATGGGGTGGGTCTGAACCGTGCTGGGACCAGAGTCCTGGCAAATTGTGTAAAGAGGACTGTAGACAGGGCTTTAAACTAATTGTTGGGGGGGGAGGGTGCGAGGGTAGGTGACATTACGAGGCCTAAAGTTAAGGAGAGGGTACAGGTAAGGGTGGAGGCCGAGGATGTCCCAATAATAAAGGGAGTAGGGGGCGTGAGTATGAATAGGGTCCAGGGGAAGGCTGGGATGAAGGCACTTTATCTGAATGCATGAAGCATTCGGAATAAAGTGGATGAGCTGGTGGCACAGATCGACACAAATGGATATGATCTGGTGGCCATTACAGAGACGTGGCTGCAAGGTGACAGGGACTGGGAGCTGAATGTTCAGGGGTATCAAGTGTTTAGGAAGGATAGGCGGGAGGAAAAAGTGGGGGGCGTAGCTCTGCTGATTAAGGATAGCATCAGGGTGGTAGCAAGGGATGATATTGGAGCCAAAGAGCAGAAAGTGGAATCGTTGTGGGTGGAGATTAGGAACAGAAAAGGGAGGAAGACGCTGGTGGGTGTCGTCTATAAACAAACAAAGAACAAAGAACAACACAGCACGGGAAACAGGCCCTTCGGCCCAACGAGCCCGCGCCGCCGTCCCACTGTCTCAGTGACCTATTCATGATTTTAGTCTACGCCTAATGTGCGAGGATCAGGGAGGTCCAATTTGGGACAATTTAGTACCCAATCAATCAGCCTAAAAGCACATCTTTGGGGATGTGGGAGGAAACCGGAGCACCCGGAGGAAACCCACGCAACCACAGGGAGAACGTGCAAACTCCCACAGACACAGGCCCAAATCCATGTGTCCGCACAGTAACAGAGATAGTCTCTGAGCTGTCATGTTGCCCTTGAGATGGTCCAGTTTAAGCACACTAACGACAAGAAGCAATAGGCAACTCCCGAAGCAACGTCCAAGAGCAGCCCACTACAACCTGCCGCATGCATGCCCCTTGCTGGACTTAAATGCCTGTGGAGACAAAAAAATTCATTATTAAACAGGCAAAGACTAACATCCCTGAGGCAAAACGTATTCCCAAGCCTACAATGTTTAGTAAGGCCTACTATATCCCCCTATATGTAGCCCGCTCATGTGGCTGTCTAAGTGACTCTTAAACAACCCTAGCGTGCCTGCTTCCACCACCTTACTCGGCAGTGCATTCCACACCCCCACTACCCTTTGCGTGAAAAACTGCCCTCTAATATTTGTCTTATACCTAGCCCCCCTCACCCTAAGCCCGTGACCCCTCGTTCTATCCATTTCTAATAGCGGAAAAAGCTTACCACCATTTACTCTATCTATCCCCTTCATAATCTTATAAACCTCTATTAGATCCCCCCTCAGCCGACGTCTCTCAAGGGAAAACAGCCCAAGTTCATTCAATCTTTCCTCGTAAGACAGCCCTTCCATACCAGGCAACATCCTGGTAAATCTCCTCTGCACTCTCTCCAGGATCTCTACATCCTTCCGGTAGTACGGCGACCAGAACTGGACGCAGTACTCCAAGTGAGGCCTAACCAACGTTCTATACAACTGCAACATCAGACTCCTACTCTTATATTCTATACCTCTTCCTATGAAGGCGAACATACCATACGCTTTCCTCATCACATTCTGCACCTGCACCGACACCTTCAGGGACTTGTGCACTTGCACCCCCAGGTCTCTCTGCGTATCTATACTCCGGATAGTTCTACCTTTTATCGTATAACTCCCCTCCACATTATTCCGGCCAAAGTGCATCACCTCGCATTTCTCCGGATTAAATTCCATTTGCCATCTATCTGCCCAATCTACCAGCCTGTCTATGTCCTGTTGCATTGCCAGGCACTGCTCCTCAGTACCCGCCAATCCAACCATCTTAGTGTCATCAGCAAATTTGCTGATCACACCACCTACCCCCTCTTCCAAGTCATTAATATATACCACAAATAGAAGAGGTCCTAGTACCGAGCCCTGCGGCACACCACTGGTGACAGACCTCCAATTGGAAAAGGAGCCTTCCACTACTACTCGCTGTCTCCTCCTCCCAAGCCAGTTCTCCACCCATCTACATACCTGGCCTTGTATCCCATGAGCCTTCACCTTTTCTATCAGCCTACCATGAGGGACCTTGTCAAACGCCTTACTGAAATCCATATAGACGACATCAACGGCTTGTCCTTCGTCAACCGTTTTTGTCACCTCTTCAAAAAATTCCACTAGATTCGTAAGGCACGACCTCCCTGTAACGAAGCCATGCTGCGTATCCCTGATCAGATTGCAGCGCTCCAGATGTTCATACATCCTATCCTTGAGGATCCTCTCCATTAGCTTGCCTATAACTGAAGTCAAGCTCACCGGCCTATAATTCCCTGGGTTATCCCTCTGACCCTTCTTAAACAACGGTACTACATTTGCAATCCGCCAATCCTCTGGGACCTCACCTGTGTCCAAAGAAGAGACAAAGATTTGCGTCAGAGGCTCAGCAATTTCATCCCTCACCTCCCTTAACAGCCTGGGATAGATGCCATCAGGCCCCGGAGATTTATCCGTCTTTATACTGTCTAAAAGTCCCAACACCTCTTCCCTCGTGATGACTATATCCCTCAACGGATCCTCAAACTCCTCAAGCACAGCACCAGACATCAGGCCCCTCTCCTGCGTGAATACCGACGCAAAGTATTCATTCAGGATCTCCCCCATTCCCCCAGGCTCCAAGCATAGTTCCCCTCCTCTGTCCCTGAGAGGACCAATCTTCCCTCTAACCATCCTTTTATTTCTAACATAGGAGTAAAATGCCTTAGGATTTTCTTTAATCCTACCCGCCAAAGCCATTTCGTGGCCCCTTTTTGCCTTTCTGATGCCCCTTTTAAGTTCTCTCCTACATTCTCTGTATTCTTCTAACGCTATCTCTGTCCTCAAATGCCTAGATCTAATGTACGCCTCCCTCTTCCTCCTGACCAGGTCCTCAATATCCCTAGTTACCCACGGCTCTCTAATCCTACCCTTCCCATCCTTCCTCTTGACCGGCACGTGCCTCTCCTGCAAAGATTTTAGTTTTCCCTTGAGAGACTCCCACATACCCAGCGTCGACCTGCCATCAAACAGCTTACCCCAGTCCGTATCTTTAAGATCCTGCCTAATCCGGTTGTATCTAGCCCTCCCCCAGTTTAACACCCTCCCCTTAGGACAGGCTTCATCTTTATCCATTAATATCTTAAACCAGACAGAGTTGTGGTCACTGTTAGCCACCTGCTCTCCTACTTCAACGTCAACCACCTGCCCAGGCTCATTCCCCAGAACCAAGTCCAGTATAGCCCCCTCTCTGGTCGGGCTATCCACATACTGCTCCAGGGATCCTTCCATTACACACTGTACAAATTCCTCCCCGTCAGCACCCTCTGATCTCGGCACCTTCCAGTCTACCCCGGGGAGATTAAAATCTCCCACTACCACCACCCTATTCTTCCTGCACTTATCTAGAATGTCCCTGCTTATCCCTTCTTCCACAGCCCTCGGGCTGTTGGGCGGTCTGTAGTACACACCCAACATAGTAACATCTCCCTTCCTATTCCTCAACTCCACCCAAAGCGACTCGATTCCTATATCCTCTATACCTCCCTCCCTCTGCACTGCTATGATGCAATCCTTAACTAACAACGCCACTCCCCCACCTCTCAGCGACCCACCCCTATCACGCCTGAAGCACTTATACCCGGGAACATTCAACTGCCAGTCCTGCCCTTCCTTTAACCAAGTCTCTGTCACCGCCACCACTTCCAACTTCCTTTCGAACATTATTGCCTTCAGTTCATCTGTTTTGCCAGTCACACTCCTAGCATTGAAACACATGCACCGAAGACCCTCAGAAACAATCCGATCCTTCTTCCTATCCTCCGGGCTTACCCTATCCCCAATCCCAGTTCCGTCCACATCCCCACCCCCCCTCCATATTAGTTTAAACCCTGCCGAAACACTATAGGCCCCCGAATAATGATCTGGAGGTGGGGCGGGCTGTTAACGCGCAAATAAGTGCGGCGTGCAGGAATGGGACGGCCGTAATTATGGGGGATTTCAATCTGCATATTGATTGGTCGACCCATGTTGGACGCGATGGGCTCGAGGAGGAGCTCTTGGAATGCTGCCGGGATAGTTTCCTTGAACAGTGTGTGTTGGAGCCAACGAGGGAGCGAGCTGTCTTGGATCTGGTGTTATGTAATGAGGTGGGTAGAATCAGGGACATTGCGGTGAAGGATCCTCTTGGGGAGAGTGATCATTGTATGGTGGAGTTTCTGGTGCAGATGGAGGACGACAAAGTGGGTTCCCGGGCACGCGTCCTTTGTTCGAACAGAGGGGAGTACAGTAGGATGAGAGAGGAATCGGCGAATGTGGACTGAGGGAGCGCGTTGGAAGGTAGGTCTGCCGAGGAGCAGTGGAGGATCTTTAAGGAGATCTTTCTTGGTGCTCAGCAGAAATTTATTCCGATGGTCAAAAAGGACAGTAGGAGGAGAGGTAATCAGCCGTGGATAACGAAGGAGGTGAAGGAAAGTGTTAAATTAAAAGCGGAGGCGTTTAGAGTAGCTAAGAGTAGTGGGCGAGAAGAGGATTGGGAGAGGTTCAAATGTCAACAAAGATTCACAAAGAAATTGATAAAGAAGGGTAGGAGAAACTATGAAGCTGGGCTAGTGCTTAATATAAAAAAGGATAGCAAGAGTTTTTATAAGTATATAAAAAGGAAGAGGCTGGCTAGTGTGAACGTTGGACCCTTAGAGGATGAGAAGGGGGACTTGGTGGTAGAGGATGGGGAAATGGCTGAGGTCTTGAATAAGTTTTTTGTTTCGGTATTCACGGAGGAGGATGTGAATAATTTGCCAGGAGTTAGAGATGGAAAGGTGAAAGGACTGGAGGGTCTCGGTGACATTACTGTTAATAGAGAGGTGGTGCTCGACAGACTGGAGGGGCTGATTGTGGACAAGTCCCCAGGACCGGATGGAATGCATCCAAGGGTTCTGAAAGAAATGGCGGAGGTGATAGTGGATGCCTTGGTGGTTATTTTCCAGACGTCGCTGGATTCCGGGGAAGTGCCGGAAGATTGGAAAGCGGCTAATGTTACGCTGTTGTTTAAGAAGGGTGCCAGGCAAAAGGCGGGGAAATATAGGCCGGTTAGTTTAATGTCTGTTGTAGGTAAAATGTTAGAATCCGTCATCAAGGAGGAAATAGCGAGGCATCTTGAGGGGAATTGCTTGATAGAGCAGACGCAGCACGGTTTCGTTAAGGGGAAGTCGTGTCTGACCAATTTACTGGAGTTCTATGAGGATGTGTCTAGGGCGGTGGATAGAGGAGAGCCGGTGGATGTGGTCTTTCTTGATTTTCAGAAGGCGTTTGACAAGGTACCTCACAAGAGGTTATTGCAGAAGGTCAGGGGGCATGGAGTTGGGGGTAGGATGTTAGCGTGGATAGAGGATTGGTTGTCAAATAGGAGGCAGAGAGTGGGGGTCAATGGGTGCCATTCGTATTGGTGGTTGGTGACTAGTGGAGTGCCTCAGGGGTCAGTGCTGGGGCCTCAGCTATTTACCATGTATATAGATGATCTGGAGGAGGGAACCGAGCGTATGGTGTCGAAATTTGCTGATGACACCAAGATTGGTGGAAAGGCAAATTGTGTGGAGGGTGTGGAGAGTCTGCAGAAGGATCTAGATAGGCTGGGCGAATGGGCCAGGAAATGACAAATGGAATTTAATGTTGGCAAGTGCGAGGTGGTACACTTTTGTAGGAATAATGGTAGGAAGGATTATTACTTACGTGGAGAAAAACTGCAGCAGGCGACGGTGCAGAGGGACCTCGGGGTCCTTGTGCATGAGTCGCAAAAACCCAGCTTGCAGGTGCAGCAGGTGGTCAGGAAGGCTAATGGGATGCTGGCCTTCATAGCGAGGGGGATTGAATATAAAAGTAGGGAGGTCTTGCTGCGGCTATATAGGGCACTGGTGAGGCCGCAGCTGGAGTACTGTGTGCAGTTTTGGGCGCCGTACTTACGCAAGGATATTTTGGCCTTGGAGGGAGTGCAGAGGAGGTTTACTAGGCTGATGCCAGAGTTGAGGGGGTTGAGCTATGAGGAGAGGCTGAATAAACTAGGCTTGTACTCGTTAGAGTTTAGAAGAATGAGGGGAGATCTCATTGAGACATATAAGATGATGAATGGGATGGATAGGATAGAGGTGGAGAGACTCTTCCCGCTCAGAAAGGACAGTAGGACTAGGGGGCACAGCCTCAAGATAAAGGGGGGGCGGTTTAGAACAGAGTTGAGGAGGAACTTCTTCACTCAAAGGGTGGTGAATCTCTGGAATTCTCTGCCCGTTGAAGTGGTGGAGGCTACCTCGCTAAATATTTTTAAGAAGCGGGTTGACAGGTTTTTGATAGGCAAGGGGATTAAGGGTTATGGGGAGAGGGCGGGAATGTGGAACTGAGCCACGACAGATCAGCCATGATCTTATTGAATGGCGGGGCAGGCTCGAAGGGCCAGATGGCCTACTCCTGCTCCTATTTCTTATGTTCTTATGTTCTTATTCATTAAACTTATACGTTTCTCAATGACTTTCTATGGATTTTTTGCATTGGAACATGAGGTGTTTAGAAATCCAAAACAGTATTGAATCCTCTGCTGGGGGTCTGGGATCTGTATAACAGGGCCAGCAAATGCAGCTAAACTTTCACCATGCAGGGAGTGACTTGAGGGCTGGAGGGGGCTCACTTATCAAAATGGGTTTCCTACCCAATTCGAGATAGGGGCAGTGGGATTGTACGTGGGCCATGTGAAGTGTGAGACTGATTTAGATATCCTTATAGCAACCGTCATCAAGGCTGCCGGTTGTCCAGAGGGAGAGATCTGTGGTTTGTGTCAAAACCTCAGACAACAACAGAGGGAAGTGAGATGAGTCAGGGGAGACACTGGTCTGGTACCTAGTATAGGTTAGGCCCTCACTTCACTAATGCCAATCTGGCAGTTGCATGGGAAGGCAGAGGTCACCAGCTGAAATTAGAGGCCTGGACCCACATCAATGCCATCATCAATGGAAGAAGTGGATTAAATACAATCTGGATCCAGTGCCATTAAAAGGGTTCAATGAACCAATAGATCTGGCAGAGTGGGTGTAATGTTCACTACACCAGATAGATGTCAAGCTGACAAGCTCCAGCAAACACAGGATGCATACTACTCTTGAACATACAAACATATGAAATATGAATAGAAGTAGGCCATTCAGCCCCTTTTAGGCTTCTCCGTTATTCAATAAAATCATGGTTGATCTGTCTGTGTTTCCGATTCTACATTCCATCGGTCCCCAGTAATCTTTGTATCCTTTCCTAATAGCAAGCTAACTAAAATCAAAATACTGCAGTTGCTGGAAATCTGAAATAAAAACAGAAAATGCTGGATGAATCAGGAGGTCTGGCAGCATCTGTGGAAAGAGAAACACTGTTAATGTTGAGTCCATTGACCCTTTTAAAAAACCTATTTAGCTCGGCCTTTAAAATATTCAGTGATCCTGCTTCCACTGCCTTCTGAGACAGGGAGCTCCAAAGTCACATCTCTGACATGTAACAGTAACCTCTAATTTTAAGAGAGTGACCCCTAGTTCTGGACTCAGTCAGACAGAAGGCAGGATGGTGGTACAGTGGTTAGCAATCCTGCCTGACAGCATCAGGAACCTGGTTCGATTCCCGGCTTGGGTCACTGTGCAGAGTCTGCATATTGTCCCGGTGTCTGCGTGAGTTTCCTCAGGGTGCTCCAGTTACTTCCACAGTCCATAAGACAATGGTTAGGTGCATTGGCCATGTCAAATACTCCATCAGTGCACCCAAACAGGCACGAGAGTGTGGCGACTGGGGGATTTTCACAATAACGTCATTGCAGTATAAGCCTATTCTGACACTAATAAATTATCTTTAACAAGAAAGATATAGTTCAGTATCCACCTTGTTCAGGATCTTTTATTCTTCAATTAAGCTATGCCTTCATTCGTCTGAACCCCAGTAGAAACAAGCCCAGTTTGTTCAACTGTTCCTCATAAGATAACGCACTCATTCCAGATATCAATCTAGGAAACCTTTATAAACCTTCTCCAACATATTTACATTGTGCCTTAAATAAGGAGAGCAAAACCGCAGGTAGTATTTGAGATGTGAACTCACGAATGCCCTGTACACCTGAAGCATAGCATCCTTTCCTTTAGGTTCAATTTCTCTCATAATAAAAGGTGTGCAGATACCGGCGTTGGACTGGGATGGGCACAGTAGGAAGTCTCACAACACCAGGTTCAACTCCAACAGGTTTATTTGAAATCAAGAACTTTCAGAGTGCTGCTACTTCATCAAGTGAGTGGAGGCAGGTTCACAAACATGGCAATATAGAGGCAAAGACACAATTGCAAGATAATTACAGATTGGAATATGAGTTTTTATGGTAATCAAGGTTTTAAATGTACAAACAGTGTGCATGGAGAGAGGGATAAGCACAGGTTAAATTGTCACAAGCCAGGACAGTTAGTAGGATCTTGCAAACCCAGGCAGTATGGTGGGGGTTACACGTAGAGAGATATAAACCCAAGAGGCTATCCTCATGCGTGCGGAGCTTGGCTATCAGTTTCTGCTCAGGGATTGTGCATTGTCACGTGTCTTGGAGGCCACCTTGGAGAATGCTTACCCAAACATCGGAAGCTGAATGCCCTTGACTGAAGTATTCCCCGACTGGAAGGGAACGCTCCTGCCTAGCAATTGCTGCACGGTGTCCGTTCATCCATTGCCGTAGTGTCTGCATGGTCTCACCGATGTATTACACCTCAGGACATCCTTTCCTGCAGTGTACGAGGTTGACAACATTGGCCGAGTCAAATGAGTATGCGTTGTGTACCTGGTGGGTGACGCGGTCACATGTGATGGTGCTATCCATGTCAATGATCCAGCATGTCTTGCAGAGGTTGCTGTGGCAGGGTTGTGTGGTGTCGCTGTTCTCCTGTAGGCTGGGTAGTTTGCTGCATACAATGGTCTATTTGAGTTTGGTGGTTGTTTGAAGGCAAGTAGTCAGGAGATGCACCAATGCCAGCCTCATCAGGGTGCCACAACAGCTCAGTGACTATCACTGCTAGCTGTGCAGATACATGGATTTGGGCCAGTGTCTGTGGGAGTTTGCGCAATCTCCCTGTGGTTGCGTGGGTTTCCACACCCCAAAGATTGCTCTTAGGCTGATTGGTGTACCAAATTGACCCTACACTATTCTCCCCTAAATCTGGTTCCAATAGGGCTACCATTCGCATACACACGGGGCAAGTTAGGTGTAAGAAAATGCTTTGTTAAAATGGCGGCACGGGCTCGTTGGGCCTGTTTCCCATGCTGGGGTGTTCTTTGTTCATCAGCTGTGCTCACAAGATAGCCCCGAACATCACCCAAGCACAATGCAACGCCATCCGCACTGTCAAGACCAATCGCAACATGATCATCGTACCAGCAAAGGAGGAGCCATTGTCATACTGAACAGAACGGACTACTGCAAAAGGAGTGTACCAACAACTGAACAACCAGGAACAGCACAGACACAAATCTGACCAAAGAACACACCCGTCAACTCAACAGATTGACAAGACCTTTGATCCAAACTTTCAGAGCACCCTACGTGCTCTCATCCCACATACTGCCCGTGTTGGAGATCCTCCACTGCCTCCTGAAGATACACAAGGCCAACACACCCGACCATCCCATCGTATCGGGCAACGGCACCCGATCAGAGAACCTCTCTGGCTGCGTCGAATATCCTGAAACCCATCGTACAAGAAACCCCAGATTCTGTTGTGACACTGTGAATTTCTTACAGAAACTCAGCACCTATGGAGTAGTTGAACCAGCAACAATCCTCATCACAATGGATGTCTCAGCAATCTACGCCAGTATCCCCCAAACAACAGCATTGCTGCAACACCCTCAGTACTCAACACCGACAACTGCCAGGAGCAATTTTACAACTCATCTGCTTCATCCTGGACCACAACGTCTTCACCTTCAACAACCAGTTCTTCATCCAGACCTACAGAATAGCCATGGGACCAAATTCGCCCTTCAACATGCCAACATCTTAATACACAAGTTCGAGCAAGATCTCTTCACCACACAGGACCTCAACCGATGCTATACACCAGATACATCACCGGCATTTTTTTCCATTGGACTCATGGCGAAGAATCATGAAATGGTTATGTGATGACATCAACAAGTTCCATCCTATCAGACTCACCATGAACTACTCTCCAGAATCAATTGGATTCTCAGACACATGCATTTCCATCAAGGGCATTCACCTCAGCATTTCATTCTACCACCAGCTTCCACCCCAAATATGTTAAAGAAGCCATCCCCTATGTACAAGCCCTCCATTCAAACAGGATCTGCTTAGATTAGGAGGAATGCAACAGACACCCTCAGAAGAACAGAATATGGCACTCATCGATTGCCAGTTCCGATGCGCCACAGAAATAAACCATACCGACCTCCTCAGAAGACAAACACAGAACATGACCAATGTTGATCGTCCAGTATTTCCCTGGAGTGGGGAGACTATGACATCTTCTTTCGAGCCTTCAACATGTCATCAATGACGACGAACATCTCGCCAAGGCCATCCCCATACCTCCACTGCGCAGCTTCAAATAACCGCCTAACCTCCAACAGACCATTGTTCACAGCAATCTACTCAACCTTCAGAAGAAGAGTGACCATGACACCACACAACTCGACACAGCAACCTCTGCAAGATGTGCCGGATCATCGACATGGATACAACCATTACATGCTGTGTACACGTTGACCACAATCCACGAGATACACAGTACATACTCACGTGTCTCAGCCAACAATGCCTATCTCATACGCTGCAGGAAAGTGTGTTCCAAGGCATGGTACATCAGCGGGACCATGTTAACGCTATAACAACGGGTGAACAGACGCTACAATCACCAGGCAGGAGTGTTCCCTTCTGCAGTAAAGGGCATTCAGCCTCCAATCTTTGTGTAAGCGTTCTCCAAGGTGGCTTCAAGACACACGACACGCATTCCAATCATTCTTCACGTTTCAATCTGTAATTGCTTTGCAATTGTGCCTTTGTCTCTACATGCCATGTTTTTGAACCTACCCCAACTCACCTGATGAGCTTTCGGAGCACTACTCCTTCGTGCTTCCAAATAAACCTGTTCTCATATTGTAGTTGTTACTATCAGAGGTGCCTTTACTCTGAGATCATAAATAAGGTAGTCACTGGTATTGTGAGACTTCTTACTGTGCCCACCTCAGTCCAATGCCGGCATCTCCACATCCTCTTAGCAAGCCAATCTTCTAATGTGTTACTCTCTACACCATTAGCTTTTATTTTCCACAATAAACATTAATGTGGAATTTTATCAAACATCTTCTGGAAATCCATGTACGATATGTCAACAGTTCCTCTTCATCCACAGCACATTTTACTTCTAAGTACCCAGTTATAACCCCTTTAATAATCATTCGAACACCTTTCCTGTGTAGATGCCAAACTAACCGACCACCAGTTTTCTGCCTTCCTCCCCTCTTGAATAGAAAGGTTATATGGGCTACTTTCCAGACAGATGGAACCTTTCCAGAATCTAGTGAATTGTGGAAAATTAACACCAATGCATCTCATATCTCATTAGCCACCTCCCTTAAGACCCCAGGAGGAAGTCCTATGTAGGACGTGTATGGGGTAATACCTTTGGCGGGAGAACATGTCGCGTCCTTTCAGGGCAGTTTGTCCATCCTTTCTCCCCACCTGGCACTCAGTTCCCACCTCTGGCTCCCCGTAGCTGTTTACATGCGACAGCGGCCACACCCCGGGCAATGGCCTCAACAAGCCGGCTAAACCAGGTGAGGGTAGCCGAAGGGTCTCAACCCTTGGTGAGATAGAGGGATGTCTATTCCAGCATGTGAAGACAGACTCCGGCGGATTGAGCGGAAGAGACCAACGGAAAGTCCAACGGTCAAGAAGGCAGTGTCTGCGAGCGTCGTGGAACACGAAGAGCAGGACAAGACACAGAAGACGTCCTGGTCATCCACTGCACCTAGTCCCACCTCCATCCATTATGACTCTTGTCTTGCCACTGGATCTAGATGGGAATTGGGAAGAGAGAGTGAGGCTGACGCTGCACAACTCTCCCTCACTTTAATCCAAATCAAGCGCCAGTCTAGACACCATCATCATCGTCCTGTTCAACCTTTGAAGTCCTGTGGCGATGGATGAGTGAGGAAGAAGGTGTGGATACACTGGGAGCTGTAGTCACGGACCTGCACGCAGGCGGCTCAGGTCTAATGGTCGTTTTCCGCTGACTGAAGCAGCAGTGAAACTCTGTGCCTACCTGGGCGGCTGAGTAGTCCTCTTCAGGAATGCACTGCTCACCTCTGTAGAATGAGGAAGGGGCTAGAAAAGCTGCCCTAAACATTGCCTGCTTCACTACACCCTGGCCAGTTTACCACGGCTGGTGGGGATCCCATCTTGCTGTCGAACAAACAAAATAAAACACAAGGTGACACCGCTCACCGTTGGCACTTGGAACGTGCGCACGCTTTTGGACAACCCTACAGCAGACAGACCAGAGAGAAGAACAGCCTTAGTTGCCAGAGAGCTTGCAAGATACAACATTGACATTGCAGCCCTGAGTGAAACTCATCTTGCCAACGTAGGTCAGTTGACTGAATCTGGAGGTGGATACACTTTTCTGGAGCGGTCGCGGCAGCAATGAGCGTCGTGATGCTGGAGTTGGATTCGCCGTCAGGAGTCACCTTGTTCAGAAACTTGCTAGTCTACCCAAGGGTGTGAATCACCGGATTATGACATTACAGCTTCTGCTACAGAACAGAAGTCAAGTCACCCTGATCAGCACCTATGCCCCCACAATGAACAACCTGGACGAGATGAAAGACAAGTTCTACAAAGAACTAGACGCCCTACTATCAGCAGTGAGCAGTACCGACAAGCTGATCTCGCTTGGCGATTTCAATGCAAGAGTAGGGTGTGACTCTGTAATCTGGCTGGGAGTCATTGGGAGGCATGGTGTGGGCAAGTGTAACAGTAATGGCCTACTCTTACTGAAGAGCTGTGCAGCACACGACCTCCTCATCAGCAACACAACCTTCCATCTGCCTACCCGTAACAAGACCTCCTGGATGCACCCCCGCTCTAAGCACTGGCATCTTATCGACTATGTCATTGTCAGGAGAAAAGACAGGCAGGATGTTAGAGTGACCAAGGCCATGTGTGGTGCTGACTGCTGGACAGATCACAGGCTCATTGTCTCCAAAATGAGGCTCCGCATCAGACCCAAGAGGTGACCACAAGGAAGCAAGGTTATGAAAAGAATCAATGCGGCCAAGCTAAAGAACCCCAGCATAGCTTCAGCACCGGCTGAAGACTTACAAATCGAGCATGCTGACCTACACCTCACGGGCAGCACTAAGGACGACTGGGAACGCTTCAGGGATGCTATCCATACATCTGCGCTGAAGACGCTCGGGCCCTCCACCCACAAGCAGCATGATTGGTTTGATGAGAATGATGAGGAGACACAGGCTCTACTTGTTGAAAAGCACTGTCTTCATTGGGCCTGTCACAACGACCCATCTTCAGCTGCCAAGAGAAATGCTTTTACCAGTGCTTGCAGGACAGTCCAGAATAAACTGCGTAAAATGCAGGATGTCTGGCTGAGCACCCAAGGCAGATGAAGTATAGATATACGCTGACAGAAACTGCTTGAAACAGTTCTATGAAGCCCTCAACACTCTCTATGGACCTCAGTCTGTCAGGAGTTCCCCCCTCTTGAGTACAGATGGTACAACTCTCATTAGAGAGAGGGCTCAGATCCTGCAGAGATGGGCTGACCACTTTGAAGCCATCCTCAACCAACCGTCATCTATTAACGATGAGGCAATAGACAGGATTCCCCAGGTTGATATCAATAGCACCATGGATGACACACCGGTAGTAGCCAAAGTCACGAAAGCTGTCAGCCAGCTATCCAGTATCAAAGCCCCAGGGGCAGATGCCATACCTGCAGAGATCTATAAAGCTGCTGGTCCTGCACTTATCGAGAAGCTCACTGAGTTGTTCCAGTCCTTTTGGAAGCAAGGATCCATTCCTCAGGAACTTAAAGATGCTTCCATCGTACACCTCTACAAGAGGAAGGGCAATCGGCAAGTATGCGACAACCACCGAGGAATCTCGCTGCTCTCCGTCACAGGAAAAACCCTCGCAAGAGTCCTGCTAAATCGTCTGGTCACTCATCTGGAGCTGGGCCTGCTTCCAGAGTCACAGTGTGGCTTCCACAAAGGTCGTGGGACTACTGACATGATTTTTGCTGCACGCCAACTTCAGGAGAAGTGTCAGGAGCAGAATCGCGAGCTCGACAACCTTTGTTGACCTCGCAAAAGCCTGCGACACTGTAAGCCGACAAGGCCTGTGGAAGATCATGTCAAAGTTCGGCTGCCCTCCCAAATTCATTCAGATGGTACGCCAGTTCCATGATGGTATGACCAGAGTACTGGACAGTGGAGAATCATCTGAGGCTTTCCCAGTCACCAGTGGCATCAAACTGGGCTGTGTGCTCGCACCCACACTGTTCAGCATGATGTTTACTGCCATGCTGAATGATGCCTTCCAGGACAGTGTTGCTGGTATCAGCCTCAAGTACAGAGTGGATGGGAAGCTTTTCAACCTGAGGAGACTTAAAGCTATTACCAAAGTGAAAGAGACAGTTCTGAGAAATTTCGTCTTTGCCGATGACTGCGCCATGTATGCTGGCTCACAGCCAGAGATGCAAGTCAGTATGGACAAATTTTCCAGGGCTTGTGACAACTTTGGACTCACCATCAACATTAAGACCACCAAAGTCATGCACCAGCCTGCTCCTCATGCACCGTACACAGAACCCATAATCACAAAGGGCAGAAACTACAGGCAGTAGACCAGTTCACCTATCTTGGCAGCACCCTCTCCCAAGCAGTGACTATTGATACAGAAGTTAACTGCAGAATAGCAAAGGCAAGTTCTGCTTTTGGTAGACTGCGCTCCACTGTATTCCTATACAGTCAAGGAATCAGCCCAGCAACAAAACTGAAGGTCTACAGCGCCACAGTACTCGCTATCCTCCTGTATGTCTGTGAAATGTGGACTGTGTATAAAAGGCATGCAAGACAGCTCAATCATTTCCACATGACTTGTCTTCACAGAATATTACGCATCAGATGGCAAGACAAAGTACCAGACACTGAAATTCTCTCTCGAGCAAGACTACCATCAGTCCACACGCTGCTGATGAGAGCGCAGACCCAGTGGGCAGGTCATGTCATCCGTATGTCAGACAAGCGCATACCCAAGCAGCTCCTTTTTGGGGAACTCTCTGCTGGAAGATGCTCGCATGGAGGGCAGAAGAAACGTTTCAAAAGACACACTCAAGGCCTCCCTGAAGTCATTTGACATTGACACGACCACCTGGGAAACGCTGGCACAAAACCACCCTACCTGGCGCTGCCTCATCCACAACGGCTGTCAAACTCACGAAGCAAGATGTATTGCTGAAGCACAACTTACACGCGAGCTGCGCAAGTCCACAGCCACCAGCACAACAACTACAGTGTCTACACAAGTCTGTCCAAAATGTGCCAGGACATTCTGTGCCTGAATTGGCCTGATCTGTCATCTTCGGACACACCGCAACCAGCCTCAAAATGACTCATGGTGTCGACACCCTCTTCGATGATGATGGACGAACAACATCTTGAGGGGAATTGCTTGATTGAGCAGACGCAGCACAGTTTCGTTAAGGGGAAGTCGTGTCTGACATATTTACTGGAGTTCTATGAGGGTGTGTCTCGGGCGGTGGATAGAGGAGAGCCGGTGGATGTGGTCTTTCTTGATTTTCAGGAGGCGTTTGACAAGGTACCTCACAAGAGGTTATTGCAGAAGGTCAGGGGACATGGAGTTGGGGGTAGGGTGTTAGCGTGGATAGAGGACTGGTTGTCAAATAGGAGGCAGAGAGTGGGGGTCAATGGGTACTTTTCGGATTGGCGATTGGTGACTAGTGGAGTGCCTCAGGGGTCGGTGCTGGGGCCTCAGCTATTTACCATTTATATAGATGATCTGGAGGAGGGAACCGAGTGTATGGTGTCGAAATTTGCTGATCACACCAAGATTGGTGGAACGGCAAATTGCGCGGAGGGTGTGGAGAGTCTGCAGAAGGATCTAGATAGGCTGGGCGAATGGGCCAGGAACTGGCAAATGGAATTTAATGTTGGCAAGTGCGAGGTGGTACAACTTGGTAGGAATAATGGTAGGAAGGATTATTACTTCCGTGGAGAAAAACTGCAGCAGGCAACGGTGCAGAGGGACCTCGGGGTCCTTGTGCATGAGTCGCAAAAACCCAGCTTGCAGGTGCAGCAGGTGGTCAGGAAGGCAAATGGGATGCTGGCCTTCATAGCGAGGGGGATTGAATATAAAAGTAGGGAGGTCTTGCTGCGGCTGTATAGGGCATTGGTGAGGCCGCAGCTAGAGAACTGTGTGCAGTGTTGGGTGCCGCACTTACGCAAGGATATTTTGGCCTTGGAGGGAGTGCAGAGGAGGTTTACTTGGCTGATACCGGAGTTGAGGGGGTTGAGCTATGAGGAGAGGCTGAATAAACTAGGCTTGTACTCGTTAGAGTTTAGAAGAATGAGGGGAGATCTCATTGAGACATATAAGATGATGAATGGGATGGATAGGATAGAGGTGGAGAGACTCTTCCCGCTCAGAAAGGACAGTAGGACTAGGGGGCACAGCCTCAAGATAAAGGGGGGGGTGGTTTAGAATGGAGTTGAGGAAGAACTTCTTCACTCAAAGGGTGATGAATCTCTGGAATTGTCTGCCCGTTGAAGTGGTGGAGGCTACCTCGCTAAATATTTTTAAGACGCGGGTTGATGGGTTTTTGATAAGAGAGGGGATTAAGGGTTATGGGGAGAGGGCGGGAATGTGGAACTGAGCCACGACAGATCAGCCATGATCTTTTTGAATGGCGGGGCAGGCTCGAAGGGCTGGATGGCCTACTCCTGCTCCTATTTCTTATGTTCTCATGTAACAGGAGGAAGTCCATCAGGATCGCAATATTTGACAGCCTGCATCTCCATCAGTTTGCGCAGTAATGCTTCCCGAGGGAATCTCCCTTCTACCTCATGATTTACAGCTATTACTGGAATGTCTCTTGTATTCTCTATAGTGGAGACAAAAGCAAAATATCTGTTCATTTCCTCCACCTATTATTACTCCTCATTATCCAATATTAACTCCCTATTCTCACTCTCTCGAGGATCCACACTAACTTTACTTCTCTTTTCCTGTTTAAATACCTGCAGAAACTCTTGCTTTTCACTTTTACATTTCTAGCTAGCTTCTTTTCATTCTCCAATTCCTTTCTCTTGAGTAACCTTTTAGTCATTCTCTGCCATTCTTTATGTTCTGATCATTTTTCATTACAGTGTGGGAATATATTTATTCTGAATACCCTGGAATACCCTCGCTGATGACACAAAGGTCGGTGGTGTTGTGGATGGTCTGGAAGGATGTCAAAAGTTGCAGCAGGACATAAATAGGATGCAGGACTGGGCGGAAAAGTGGCAGATGGACTTCAACGCGGATAAATGTGTAGTCATCCATTTTGGCAGAGCCAACAGGATGAACAAGTACACTATCAAGGGCAGGAGTCTTAGTAGTGTTGAAGAGAAGAAGGATCTTGGGGTCCGGGTCCACAGGACTCTTAAATCGCCCTCGCAGGTGGAGGATGTGGTCAAGAAGGCGTATGGTGTACTGGCCTTCATTAATCGAGGGATTGAGTTTAGGAGTCGGGAGATAATGCTGCAACTTTATAAGACCCTTCTCAGGCCTCATTTGGAGTACTGTGCGCAGTTCTGGTCGCCTCACTATAGGAAAGACGTAGAAGCTATTGAAAGGGTACAGAGGAGATTTACAAGGATGTTGCCTGGATTGGGAGGCATGCCTTATGAAATTAGGTTGAGGGAGCTGGGACTCTTTTCCCTGGAGAGATGAAGGTTGAGAGGCGACCTGATAGAAGTTTATAAAATGTTGAGAGAAATAGATAGGGTGGATTCTCAGAGGCTATTTCCCCGGGTTGAAATGGTCGCTATGAGAGGACACAGATTTAAGGTGCGGGGAGGAAAGTACAGAAGTGATGTTAGGGGTAAGTTTTTCACTCAGAGGGTGGTGAGTGAATGGAATCGGCTGCCGTCAGTGGTGGTGGAGGCAAACTCGCTGGGGTCTTTTAAAAGACTTCTGGATGAGTACATGGGGTTTAATGGGATTGGGGGTTATAGATAGGTCTATAGATTGGTAGGTGTTGATGTGATCGGCGCAACTCGTGGGCCGAAGGGCCTGTTTGTGCTGTAGTGTTCTATGTTCTATGTTCTATGAATGTCCTTTAACTGTCTGCCACTCCTTCTCTATTGATTACCCCCAGCTTAGGATCGCAGTTAACTTCAGCTAGTTCAACTTTCATGCCCACACATTTGACCTTACTTAAGTTCAAAATACTAGTCTTAAACCCACTCTTCTCCCTTTCAATCTCGATGTAAAATTCAACCATATTGTAGTTGTTACTATCAGAGGTGCCTTTACTCTGAGATCATAGATAAAGTAGTTTGGTACAACTGGAAAAACCAGGCTCAAAACTTACAGTGAGATTGTGGAGATGTTACAGAGCCATTTCTTTCCTGGGTCATCGCCAATAGGTTCAGAATCCATCAATGTAACCAGCAAGAAAGGGGTTCAATCACAATATGTGTAGTTACTTTGAAGAAATTAGCTGAATTCTGTGAACTTGGAGATGTCTTGAATGACACCATTAGAGACAGGCTATTGTGTGGATTAAGAAGCAAAGCATCTAGAAAAGCCTGTTAACAGAAGCAACTTGAACCTAAAGAAGGCTTTATGCTCTCCATGGAACGAGCAGCTAATTAAGCTCAAACATTGAAGTCCATAAGGTACCAGCTGAAACCTGAGCACAGACACAGATTTGAAATTTCTATCAATTGCAAAAACTGGGCACACAGCAGCAGATTGCTGGAGTAAAGGTGCAAAGTGCTGGCATTGTGGCTAAAAGGGGAACATTGAACATACATGTTTGGAGAAAGAAACAAGTTTCCAACAACGATTATAAGAAACATGATCCAAATGAATCAAATGGAAAACCAAATAGACGGGAGAGGAGCCATGTGATATGAAAAGGGAGTGAAAAGGGCCAGAGTCACACTCAGATGATGAGACATTATTGAACGTATGGTCAATTAACAGTGCACCCTGCCGTTAGTGGGCCATTACCTTACTGAATGATCAACTGGTAAAAGTGGAGATGGTCACCAGAGTCACTGTTTTCTTGGTATTGAGAACCGCTTACCAAAAGAAACTATTACATGCTGCCTTGAAACCCTCAAAGATAATACTCAAAGCGTATACAGGGGCAGTGATCCGTTGTGGGGTTGTAAATGTTCAGCTGAATGGATAGATCACAGTTCCTGCACATCATTAAGGGTAACTGGAAAGAATCAGGCTAAACTGGGCCAAGGTGAATCTCATGTCGGAGCCCAAAGCAAGCTCAACCAAAAGCATGAAGTAGCAGCCGTGGCCAAGGCTCAGGTTAGCAGTGCTGGGACCACGGCAACAAAGGCAGAGCATACAGTAACAAATATGGTTCAGGATGCAGGCGCAAAGGAATTAAGACTTATATGGGAGATGCATATGAATGCTTGAACAAAATGAAGGTCAAAAATATACTGAAAGATGTAGTGAGGATAACCGGAATGTGTTTATGTGCTCGCTTTGTAAACTCATAACCACAGAGCAACACGAAATCAAGGCGCACCTCGAAACTCCTTACCGTAAGGAAATCCTCAAGTTCAATCAAAAGAATATTCCATTTGGAAAAGGAGCTGCTGAGTTCCTTCATGCATTAAAAGTCAACAAGGATAAAAAGATTGCTGATCATAAACAATGGCAACAACAGGAGAAAAAGGAGCCAGCACAGAAATTCATGAAGGATGTTTGGATGGGATTTGATCCACATGACTGAATGAAAAGAGTTGGAGTTGTTCAGAGTGCAGTTTGGAACACCAATATTCCTCCAAAATTCTACAATGTGCAGCAGCATCTGAAGCCAAATGAACATACCAACAGCAAGAAGAATTACCATCACTTGACATTGCATAACAAACCAATCCTGAAGGCTAAATTTGAATTCTTACACAGTGAGAATTCTTTTGAAAATTTGCAGGAGCAACAGCATCAATGAGGAAGTTTAAAAGTTGCATTCCAGCAACAAGACCTGAAACACAAGGGTGATTGCAGCAACAACACAATCCTGAGGGCAACATCTCACAGAGGCACACAACAATCTAAAGAAGGCACCACAAAGGCTGTGCCAGAAGACTCAGGAAAAAGGAGACTATGGTATACAGACTGCAGAAGTAGCAGTTCACAACTGAAAAACAGAACAACAGCCTGATACAAGAGCAAAAGGAAGTACATCATCCAATAACCATGATTGCAACTACTACCCACCAACAGCCAATCAACATCATTATTCTGCTACCCTAATCTGGAGACTCATATTTACTTGACAATGGAGGGTGCCTTCCAGAGGTCCACCTTCTAGTAACAGTGACTGTCTATGCAAATCTTGCCTGCAGCACCAGTCAGCATTGCTGCTCTGATGCCCTCAGCTGGACCCTTGCCTTCACTTAAAGACAGAGGGTATCTTCTGGGAACATTGACTGCACCTATGCAAATCTTACCTGCAACAGCCAATCAGCATTACTAGTCTCAGGCCCCACCTGCTGTCCATCATATGATGCAAATACTGGACATTATCTTTCCTGACTGGATGTGTTTAAACTCCTAACATTTAGCTGGTGCTCTCTGAGATCCTTGTGATCTGTAAATAGAGAGTAAATATTTCCTGATCTTTCAGACATTAACCACTGCCCCTCACCTACCACCCAAATTACTTCTCAGCCTGTGAATAATGAAGTCCCCCCACAGTTTGACAGTGCCCTCCTGAGCAGACATCTCTCGACTGACATAAGTAAGATGCAGACATATTGATGGGCTTGATGAAATGAGGGTTTGCTGAAGCCCAAACTGACGGCCCTGGTTCTTGAGGCTCCTCCTCCTCTGTTGAAGGCTGAAGAAGAGGAAAGGTTAATGGAGGTACGTGAGCTCTAGAATTGTTTAGGACACTCTTGTTACAAGTGCTGACACTGAGCAATGGCAAAGTATTGCAATGACAGGTTGTGTTAGAATTGAAGAGACACAATATGAAAAGCTTTTTGACAAACCTGGAGCTGGCTTGTCCCATCTGTTTTTCTGTTTCTCACTGTTTTCCCCGTGTGAGTGCCCAGTGATTCCAGAGCTTCCACCTCAGAAAGGGCGAGAGGACAGAGGCTTGTGGCTCCTCCCCAGTGTCACTTCTTTGTTTTTGGTTGACTTGGGTTTTCCCCTTTGAGAGAAAAGTAGAGAGTGTGAGTGGCAGTACTTTATTTACCATCAAATAAAGAACAGAACTAGTTTGAGGGATCATCCTTAATCAAGTTGTGAACAGGAGTAACAAGCTGGAAAATCCCGAATGGAGCTTTTTCCATCTTCACAAAGTCAGACTGAGGGAAGGAATGGGATGTGAAAAATGTTGTACTTCCCCCTCAATATCTCAGGGGGGCAGCACCTGATGTGGATCACAGGGAGAGCAAGCTGAGTGGAAATGGAAAATCTGGGTTTATGTCTGATTCAGTTCAAATCATAGTTCAACTCTCATAACTATCTTACCTTAGCTCCATCACGAGGAAACTAAAATTCTTGAAGCATTTGAATTCCTAACTGATGGATGCCCTTATTCCCAGGGCCACATCCACAGAGACTGGGCCATAACTTTTGTGTGACACCTTCCCTCACAGACCAAAAACATCGTAATTCAGTGAGAAATCCCAGCGAGGTCACACTGCTGGGCAGGCGTGTAGTAACAGACATGTGCAGAGCTCATGGACTTTTGTATCACTAAGATTGAGACCATGTGATCAGCTGCACCTGTCACTTCTCATCCTTCTTCTCACCCATTAGGTTAAACATCCCTCTCTGGTCCAGAATGCACATTGTTGCCTAGTTTTCCTTCTATAGGAAGCCTTTTTGTGCTCAGCCTGTCAATGAGAAACACCTCCTGTTGTTGCCACCAAACTGCTGACCACCCAACTTTCCATTCTGCTTCCGATGTTAGTTGACATTATTAATGGTTCTCTCTCTTCTCTCCCTATTATCGAGCTTGGGTATGGCTGATTGCACATGTTTCCACACTTAATTCCACGGTAGCCACACAGTCATATGCAATGGCTTCTCTTCCTTCTCCTGGACCATTACATCTGCTGTTTCTCAAGAATCGATCCTCAACCCCTTCTCATTCTCATCTACATACTGCCCCTCAGTTACATTATCCAAAATCAGATGGTTAGTTTCACACTGACAATATTAGCATCAACCTCAACATTGCCTCTCAGATCCAATGCCATTTTAAATGATCAAACTATTTATCTGACATCCAGTCCTGGCTGAGCAGAAATCTCCATTTAAATATTGAGAAGACAGAAACCATCGACTTCAGTCTCCACTTCAAACTCTGTTCCTGAATGAATGACTCCATCACTCCCCATGACAACTGGCTGAGACCAAACAAGACTACTCACAATGGTGGGATCATAGATTGCTGCAGAGCAGAAGGAGGCCATTCAGCCCATTTGAGTCTGCGCTGACCATAATCCCACCCAGATCCTATCCTCATAACAATATGCATTTAACCTAGCTAGTCCCCCTGACACTAAGGGGCAATTTAGCATGGCCAATTCAGTTAACCTACACATCTTTGGACAGTGGGAGGATATCGGAGCACCCAGAGGAAACCCACACAGACATGGGGAGAACATGAAAACTCCACACAGGCAGTGCCCAAGCTGGAATTGAACCCGGGTCCCTGGCGCTGTGAGACAGCAGTGCTAAGCATTGTGCCACCCCACTTGAGCAAGACCTGAAATTCCTGTCCAAGGTCAACGGACATTTCCATTGTCTGCTTCTCACCTGCTCCAGTTCTGTGATGAGTGAGATGGTAGAATTCTGGCGTATAGCTTTTCAAGATGAGTTTTCAATAACAGATCTATGAAATCGTTGGGACATCCTATTTCCACCTCTGTGTTGTTGCTCGACTTCATTCCTGCCTTAGCTTTTCTGATACTAAAGAGTTTATTTGATTTTATTACTTCTCTACTTAGTGACTCCTGGCTGGCCTCGTGTGTTGTAAATTAAAATCATCCAAAGCTCTGATGCCAATGTCCTATCTCACACCAAGTCCCCTTCCCCTTTCAGCTTGAACTTGCTGACCCACCCTGGCTTCTGGTAATAGTATCGATTTTAAAATTCTCCTCCCTGCTTTCAGCCTCCCTAGGTGGTGATCTCCTTCTACTCCATAATCCTGCAAAATATATCTGCTTATTTAATTCTATCCTCTTGGGCATCCCCAATTTTTATTCTTTCACCCTGCCTTCAGTTGGCCAGATCCTAAACTCTGGAATTCCATATCCTCTCCACCTTGCTGCTTCTACTTCCTTCTTGGAGTCACTGCTTAAAACTTTAATCAGAGTCAATTTCTTTTAAAAATGACACTCCTAAGCCTAATAAGCTTTCTAAGTACAAGTTACTATTGTCGTATAGTGCCTTTTGACATACTATTATGTAAATACGCTATAAAAATCACAACTCCTCAGATACTGAAACAGTTCATGTCTAAATGCAGCAAGACCAGCATGATATCCAGGCTTGGGTTGACAAGTGGCAAATAACATTTGCTCCTGGCAATGACGATCTTCAACAAAAGAGAATCTAACTATCTCCCTTTGACATTCAATAGCATTACCATCACTCAATACCCCATTATCAACTTCAAGGGGCTTACCATTGACAGATCTGAGGTTTGCAATTCCGAGCTGAGTAACTCACCTCCTGAATCCCCAAAGTCTGTCCACCACCTATAAGGCACAAGTCAGGAGTGTGATGGAATACTCTCCACTTTCCCAGATGCGCGCAGATCCAACAACACTCAAAGCTCAATGGATCCAGGACAAAGAAGCACGCTTGATTATTCCCTTTTCATCACCTTAAGCATCCATTCCTTCCATCAGTAGTGAACAGTGACAGCATTGTGTGCCATCTGCAAGATGCACTGCAGGGACTTGCCAGGACTCTTATGACAACACCTTCCAAACTTGTGATCACTGCATCACAGAATTCTTACAGTCCAGAAGAAGCTGATTCAACCCATCGAGTCTACACCGACTGTATGACAGAGCATTTTACTCAAGCCCTATCCCTGTAACCCCATGTATTTATTTGTCCCACTACTCCCCCTAACCTACACATCTTGTAACACTAAGGGGCAATTTAGCATGGCCAATCCACCTAATCTGTACGTCTTTGGACTATGGGAGGAAACCCACACATATATGGAGAGAATGTAAACATTCCACACAGTCACTGAAGGCTGGAATTGAATCTGTGTCCCTAGTACTGTGTGACAGCAGTGTGCCACCATGCCACTCTTAACCATCTAGAAGGACAAGGGCAGCAGACATGTGGGAACACCACCACCTCAAAGTTCCCCTCCAAACCACTCAACATACTGATGTGGAAATATATCACTGTTCCTTCACTGTTGCTGGGTCAAAATCTGGAACCGTCTCCCTAACAGCACTGTAACAGTACCCTACATCACAGGGACTGCAGCAGTTCAAGAAGGCAGCTCACCACCACCTGCTCAAGAGCAGTTAGAGAGAGGCAATCAATGCTAGCCTTGCCAGTGACATCCACATCCCATGACTGAATAAAAAAAACTGTTGTTATTGCAACCACAGCGAAAATTCTCGACCTAATTAGTTTCAGTCACAGGGAGATTATTCTGATGATGTTGATTGAATCTCATTCAGAGATTTTCTGTATAACGCCTGATGTTTCTTGCAGATTCACTTTTCCACTTGGACATTATTAAAGTATTGTTTGATTGACTGGTACAATGTGTTCTGAGCTGGATTGACAAAATTTTCAAAAAGACAGCCCGAGCTTTCAGGTTCAGATCACAGAATCAGTTCAATACAGAATTGGTGATTTTGATTAGCAGCTGGATCCGGGAGCTGGGAGAAGGAGCAGATCAGTGATTGGCTGTGGTCATTTTAACATGACGTGGAGATGACTACCATCGACACCGCAAACTGGCGGCTCCAAGTGGAGAGGATCTCCAAGAAGATCGTGCATATCGACAAGACATCAAGTTTCTACACTTTAACTTGGTGTTATGAGACTTCTCGCATCATTTTAACAGACAGGGTAAATGAGTAGGAGTTTGCATTGGGCTCCCTTCACCCATCAGCATACAGCAATGATGGGCAACTTAGGCTCGTGAGTGGGCCACATGAGTGGCCCCTCCTTCACCTCAGTGGGCCACAAGATTGAAATTAGGCTAGTTCACTACTCATCACAAAGAAAACAATAAAAAACAAAGAACAAAATCAGCCCGGGAAACAGGCCCTTCGGCCCAACGAGCCCACGCCGCCATCTCAACACCACCAGTCCCCCTCTCCGCCCACGACCCCTGTCTAATGTTTTATGGCCATCCAGATTGAGGGAATCTGATTTAGGGACAATTTATCCCTGCCAATCAGCCTAACAGCACATCTTTGGGGTGTGGGAGGAAACCGGAGCACCCGGAGAAAACCCACGCAAGCACGGGGAGAATGCGCAAACTCCCACAGACACCGGCCCAAATCCACGTGTCTGCACAGCAATCAGTGGTAGTCACTGAGCTGTCGTCTTGCCCTGTATCTTGTCCAGTTTAGGCACACACTAACGACATGAAGCACTAGGCCAATCTCGAACAACCAAGAGCAGCCCCAGTAAATAAAATCACGCCATAGATAAAATCAAATACATTTAATATACAGCAAATATTTCATAATGAACAATAGAAAATGCTTAATCATTTATTTCCTAATAGAACTATCAACTTCAAATGGTAAAAGCAGAAGTAATATTGACACTTTGGACACAGAGGGAGAGCTGGGCTCTCACAGTCACTGCTGCCAGCACTCAGCACACACCTCACTTGCCCTTGTTTTATACATATATTAATTCAGTCATAATGGTAGGAAGAAAGCTTTGCAGATAGAAATCAGTGGAATGTGGCAACCCTGCACATGGGCAACAGGCAATAATTGTTTTTGAAATGTTTTACTCAATTCTCAATGTTGTAAAGCCAATGCTCAGCAGACTAGGCAAATCCAAATCCATTCCTTGCTTGCTCCAAAAACCAAATTCAAATTCCTATTGAATCCAATTCATGGAACCCACAAGAGAGACAAACAAGATCCAAGCTGACAAGATAAGGCATTGCACTTCATCCTGGACTTGTTCCAACGTTTGAGCTTAGCCAAAAGGTCCGGAAGCGGCAGTCAAAGAAATGTCTGGTGGGCCTCACTCAGAACCCTGCTAAGTCGCGGATGGCCCCAGGTTGCCCACCATTGCTTTACAGTCTGCACGTAACAGAGCCTAGGTGTTACTCACTGACCATATGACTGGGTTCAGACAGAGAGAAAAGAAAACTATTTCCAAGGATTAATTTAATGATGGAAAAACCTGAAAGAGAGACATTTCCTTTTTAGAATAAGCACCCTGATGGATTGCAAAGTATATAAATGTTGCCAACCCAGGTATTGGCGACAATGCACAACGATCAGGAGCACATCACCCTCCCTCTACAACAGGATACGTGACTATTGATCACATCGACCCGCCCCATCCACCCCACACTCGGAATCTCACTAAGTGATCCGGACACCCAAAGAGTTTGAAATCGTTATGAAAGTGTTTTTTTTTCCTCGATTAACTCTTGCTTTCGGGGTTTTAGTTTAGTGCGGAAGGGTCATTTGCACTGGTTGTCTCCTGATTAGGATTCTGCAGCACTCCATATTGTATCTAAGAAGACAGTACCAGCCACTTCCTGGTTTGATTATTTCACACATAAAGTCAAAGAATCCGCTCCGTGAATAGTTTACTTTTCAGAAAGAATGTGTTCAGAATCTGCAGAGAGAAAGAAGATAGAGCGAGCTTCAGAAATCCCTTCTAACCATTTTTAAATTATTTTGAATTGTATTTTTAAACTTGTTGAATTTGATTCACTCTCGTCACTTAGTTAACTTCACGAAGTTTGATTTCTTGCTGCTTACCCGCATTGTTTCCCTGGAGGGAGAAGAGTGAAACTAAGTGAAATTCTCTCAGTTAATTTCTGACTGCTCCCATTGCTTCCGTGTCTCTTTGACATTAGGAGTAAGGACTGTCGTGACATTGAACAGAGCTTTCAATGGTCATGTCAGTTTGCTGTACGATATCCAATGAAATCGGGAGAGCTCACTTGTTGCTGGGAGGGGGGAACGGAGGGAGGTGGCTGCTTTTACAATCCTGACTCAGGGTCAAAGAAATTTCCGACTCCTGCTCAATGCTTGGAAACAAATCGTGAGACTGATATTGAGATATACATTCCGATTATGAATTACTTTCAAATAAGTGCCACTCTTCAGCGAAGGATTTGGATTTTAAAATGCCCTTTCCACGGTGTTAACTGTGGTTTAGCATGTAGCACCTTCCCATCTGAATCACAAGGTTCCGGAAGTTGTATCCTCACTCCAGGGCTTGAGCGTAGAATCCACCCTCCAGTGCAGTAGTGAGGAAGTTTTGCATTGTCAGGGGTGACTTACATCGGATGAGACAATAAACTCATCTTCCTGTTTGAGTGGATGTCAAAGATCCCATGGGATTGTGCTGAAGAAGAGCAGGAAAGTCCCTCTCCCCATGTTCTGGGCAATATTTATCCCTCAATCAACAGAAAAACTAACCATTAATATCATTGTTCTTGGGGGGCGGGGGGTGGCGGGTGGAGGTCGTTGTGAGCCAATCAGCTGCCTTGTTCAAGTATATAATTGGCTGGAAAACACTTTTGAGTTATCGTGGGTCCTGAAAGGTGCTATATAAATATAAAACTCTTTCTGCTTCATTTCCATCTAACTAAAATTGCGTAACATTTCACACTGCAAAAATAGATCATTTAACTGGTGTTCATGCTCCACACTAACCATCTTCCACCTTTCCCAGCCAACTCCATCACTATTCACTTTGTCCCGATTATGGGGAAAAAGACGGAATCCTTCCAGGAAATATTGGACTTTAAATAACACCTGAATTTTTTTTTAAGTGGATACACAATCCCAAAGATGACTGACAAAGACAAACTCTGCCTGTATTGCTGCAGAGTAATTCTCTTCTGGGCAATCAAACCCCATTCTGTTACTGGACAAGACATGTCTAAATCACCCCGACACACTAATGGCCATCTCCGGTACAGCCAAACAGTCATAATGGCTATCTCATCAAGGGATTTCCTGTGGAATGCCCAAACTTCTTTTTTTGTGGATTCGCTTTCCCACTTTTTGTTTTTATTCCAATTCAATCAAATCAAGTCCAACTCAGAGTCTCAACAAGTTGAGACATTCCCAATCCAAGCTGACAAGACAGGGATCTCACCTCCTGTCTTGGGCTTGATCTACATGATCCAAGCTGATTGGAGTAGGCATAGCTCCTCTTCCAAGGCTTGATCTCATTTGCATCTTAGCCAAAAGGTTGAGATGTTGCTTTTAAAAATGGCTTCAAATGAAGCTAAAATGTAACCTAATGACTTCAACCAAGCACACTATTACACTTGATTTTAGCCAACAGGCCAAAAAGAAAAACATTTCTCTAGGAAAATACTACAGAAATGATCCCTAAGAGGAAACTTGGAATACACAAAGATGGATTCAAAACCATTGAAAGCTGCCCCAGGTTCGCTGTTTGCACTATGTGAAGAAGTGCTGGATGTTTTGAGGGAAAAGAGCCAGTAAGCAGACACACAATGCCCCAGCAAATAGCCATTTTGCAGATTTCTCTCTCTCTCTCTCCTGCCCACCACAGCATAAAACACCCACAAAAATTAGAAATCACCCCATCACATCAGGTCTAGGAGCCTCCTCATCCCACCCACCCTAACAGGCACACACAGGTAATGAAAGTGGAAAGGCAGGGGAGGACAACAAACCACCCTTCAGCCAACAGCTACCCACAAACATCCCTCTCAGGAAACCTCAGGACTATTTTTTCCCACCACCTGACCTCTTGCCCTGTCCCAATAGCTCACCGACTACTCAGTACTACCCAGTACTACGACTACCCAGTAACCCAACCTCGAACAGAACCTTCCCCCCATCTACACCTACCCCCCACCATGAAAAACAGAATTTGACTCAGCGACAAACACAAAACCTCCCCAGCCAGGAAACCCCCAAAAACAAGTCTCCAGCACACACACCACTTGGACATCCATCCCAGTGCCCAGAAACACGTAAATCCCCAACTTAGCAGCCCCCCTCCACCTAACACACATGACCTCAACAACCACCTCCCCCAACCATCTAAAATACAACAGAAGCAGACCACCACCCTGTTTTACTTTGTTTTATCTCCCCCCACCTAACTCCTCCTCTCTGCGACGTGGGCGTACCCCTCCCCCCATTCACCATCCCACATAAGAAGAAACAAACATGAATAATAATATATAATTTTTAAGAAGGAAAAGGCTCGGGAAGCAAGAGGACAACAAGCCACAAGATAAGGCCAAGGCATCACAAAAAAGTGGCAGGGCATGAAGAAAAGAGGACATGTCCTCTCGGTCTGACCACAAAAATCTCTTCCTGATGTTTGGAACTCAGCCCAGTCCATAAAAAAAATCAAGGCAGAAAAGAGAACTGGGAATCTTCACTGTCAAACGACAGAACACTGCAATTGCAGAACCACCTATTCACTCGGTGAAGTCAACTCTGCTGGAATCTTGAATCATATTGGCTGCAGTTCTTCATCATCTCCTACTCATGGATCAAAAGCTGTTCTGTATACCTTTCTTTTTTTTTGCTTACTTTGAACTGAGTTCTCCTTTTCACGCTGAATGTAAATGCATGTATTTTAGCATTTTCTTGCCTTTTGTAATTAATAAACTCAATCTTTACCACAAGAAAACCTGGTTAAATGTGCTCCTTTTAAAACATAGCTATTGGGTCTGGGAAAAGATATCCATGAAAAGGGATCCTTTTCAGTTTAAATGTTGTAACCAACAAAGGGGGTGAGTCAGATAAAGACGGTGGGGGGAAGTTCATCCCTCCTCACTGGGTTTGTAACAATTTGGGGCTATCCCAGCCAGATGATAACAAATTGAAGGGTCTCTTTAGGATCAAGAACTTTGGGGACCTTCATCTGGTGGGTGGTTGTAGCACCCTCTATTTTCATTCACACCTACTTAACTAACTTCCCTGAAACACATAATTTCTTTCTTTCTGAATCTCTCTGTCACTGGGAGTTCCACATTCTCTGTTCTCAGCTCTCACCTTTCTGCAGTGTAACACGTTGAATCCTGTATGGAAATCACAGTAGTTTTTCCAGTGAATTCTCACCAAGAACAGGTGACAGAAGCTCTCATTGTCTGATTTGTGAAAAGTTCATACTGGAGGTTGCATTGTGAGTAATTAAACTCTAGCTGGGGTTGTCTGGATGTTCACGCCCCGCTACCACTGCCAGCAAGAATGGAGAATTTGGTGCTCAACCAAATCTCCATTCACAACAGCAGAACTGGAGAATCCTAACTGTGGGTGAGGTCAGAGAATCCTGGCCTCCATGTCTGCAGCAACAGCGTGAACTGAAGCTCATCCAAATCTCCACTGCCCATAACATAATTCACAGCAAAATCCTGGTCACCCATTGGACCTCTCCCAGGATACATGTATCATCAAGGCAATTTGCTGGAAATATTGGGAGAACCCCATTTCAGGATGTTGACAGTGTGAAATGAGTTTGGACGACTCCATAATTAAACAATCAAAACCCACTTTATTGGACAGACTTTATTGGACAACCTAGATGAGAATACAAGTAAGTCCTCTATCACCAGCGTGAGGGGCTAGAGCCTCACCTGTCAAGGTTGTTCCTAATTTCACCTGACAAAAGAATTAAGCCTTTCTCCTTATATCTCCCTTGAAATAAACTGACTTGTAATGTTCCTTTCATTGTCACATAGCAATTCAGATGACAAATGGTTTTGGGATAAAAACTACTGAAGTTGGGGTGTACCATGGTGAATCAATGGTTGCTTTCAAAGCTGGTGAATCATTTCACAATTATTATCTACATTACACACGCACTAAGGCTTAAATTTTCCCATCCGACTTGCTGTGCATCATGGGTAGGATGGACAATTTGACGAACCAGCAAAAGGTCTGTTGATTTTTGTGGAAATTTCCAGTCACAATGCAGATGGAAGTGGAAAATCTAATGATGTAATCAGAACATAACAACATGTCCTGTTTTGTTTTTAGCTGCCCATTATAATTCCCAATATCATGCATATAATCTCTTTGCTTTTTCACATTGGATGCTAAGTATCCCATAATGGCAAATGAGTACACCAAATCATTCAGCAGTCATAGTATTCTAGTCCATCTGTCACTGTTCACAGAATGAATGGATGACCTGTAAGGAAGAGTGTGAAAATTTGCTTTTTAATACACTTAGTCAATGATGAAAATGAAATTATTTTGAATACATTAAAGTTCTTTAAGGATGTAACAAGCAAGGTGGATAAAGGAGAACCGATAGATGTGTTGTATTTGGATTTCCAAAGTATATTCATTAAGATGCCACATAAACAGTTACTACAGCAGAACTCATGGTGTTGGAATAATATATTAATGTAGGTTGGTTAATTAACAGGCAACTAAAGGTTGGATGGTGCTCATCTTTACAAACAGCTTTACAAACTGCTGAACCTAAATTTGATGACTTGTATGAAGGGCTTATGAGTATTGTAGCTAAAATTGCTGATGATACAAAGACAGGTAGGAAAACCAGCTGTAAGAAGAATAAAAGGAGAATGCAAAGGGATTTAGGAAGATTACATGAGTGGCAAAAAACAGATAGATGGAGAATAATGTGTGAAAATGTGGGATTGCAAATTATGGTGTCTGGGAACCATAGAATCCCGACGGTGCAGGACTCCATTTGAACCATCACATCTGCATCAATTCTCCAAAATAGCACTCTACCTAGGCCTACACCCCCACCCTATCCTCGTAACCCTACGCATTAATCACTGCCAGTCGACATAACCTGCATATCATTGGACACTAAGGGAAGAATAGAGAGATTGCAGAATGCTGCAGTACAAAGGGATTTGGATAGCCTCATACATGAATCACTGAAGGTTAGCACACAGGTACAACACAAAATAGATAAAGTCAAATTCGGGGATATATTGCAAGGGACATGGAGCATAAAAGTAGGGAATCTGTCAATAACTCTACAGAGCATTGGTGAGAGAACACCTGGATAACAGCAAACAGTTTTGATCTCCTAATTTAAGGAGGGTTATACTTGCATTGGAGATAATTCAGAAGTGCCTTGTCATGTGAGGAAAGGTTGAACAGGTTGAGCCTATATTTATTGGAGCTTAGACGAATGAGAGATGATCTTATTCAAATGTGTAAGATTATTGAGTGATGCCCTGCGATGGATTGACATCCTGTGCTGGATGTACCCCACCTAAAGCACAGTGTCTGCCAGGAGAGACTCCGACTCCCTGCAGCCGTGAATTAGAGTAGGTGATTAGTAAAGTGAAGGAAGATTATCGAGGGTTTGACAGGATAGATTCTGAAAGCATGTTTCCCCTCATGGGGGAATCTAGAACTAGGGGACGCAATTTTTAAACAAGGGATGTCCCATCTAAGATCTGTACAAGACAACAATACTTTTCAGAGGATCAGTTCTCTTGCTTGAAGGATATAATTAGCCTGTTTAATAAATTGCATAATTGCTTCTGTTGAATTCTTTTGATGACCTGGTCACAGTAGTTTTCTACAAATGATCTTTGTATCACCAACATTCACCAGTACTACCACTCTAATGTGCCAAGGCAGGACAATTTATATTCTGACCTCATGTCTGCTATTTTATAGTTTGTATTGCTGCTCACGTAACAATGAACCACAAGTTATCAACAATCTATTTCTTTCTATCAGTTTGACAAAGGACCAGTGTTTGTCAATTGATTTTGACTAATGTAGTAGTTAAACATTTCATTAGAAGGATAGGTACAGGAGTGCACTTGTGTAGCCCTTTGAACAACAATGTGTCATGAAATTTCTGGGTTGTGTTTAGTGCAGAATATTAGCTGGAAATTATTTATATATTGTCGGCTTGAGTGACATCCAGACGCTATTCAGTGTTTGGAATCCAGCAAAGTAAAACCTGAAGAGATGAAGGAAATGAACGAAGGATATTTTTTAAGCAGAACACAATCTTTTTGGGGAGTAGGAAGTGCTTGAACCCATCTATCTGTTCCACCTAGTGAGAGCAACTATCTGAAATTCAGACTCAGAGCATCCAGTTTTCAAACTGTTGAGTGAGTGAGTGAGCACCTTTTGTGATTCATACAACCTGGAAAATGGAAAAGCAAATTCTCCCTAGTAACGAGTGATCTTCCAGGGTTTTGATTGTCATTGGATATTGTGCAGGAACCTACCCACTGACTTATTGAAAAGCTGTTACTTTATGTATTCATTACGACTGTATTCCCAGCGCGAATGCGGGACGGAAGCACTCTGTCCGGAGATGTTCATAGAGTGAGAATTTCCCTGATCAGCACTCTCCCCTCGCCAAGGAGCCGCACAGGTAACAATCAAGACATTGAAACTCGGCGCGGTGGTCAAAATTCAGGGTGAATTATATTCAACAGGTTTGAAGAGAATTCCAGCACAACTTTTAAAGATTGTACTCGCGCGTGTTTCACTCCATCAGGTTCCCTTTCCTTGCAAGGTCTGGCTGTGTTCAAAATTCAAAAGTTGCCAAAAAGCAAGTTTTATATTCAGGGTTCAGGACTGCCAGCGAAAGTGAAACTTACAAACAGTGCAGGAAATGACGGGCCGCATGTTTATCGGATTGGGGAGTGGAAACCATATAAAAACAGAGATAGATAAAGCTCAATCTGAATGCTGTTAGTGAATAGAGGAGTTCAGCAACTTTCCGTTTTCGGTGGTTGCGATGTGGGCAGATCAGGTCATGTTTTGCTACTTTGCAGAGCTGATGAAAAATTTGGAAGAAGGAAGTACTTTGTTCGATATTATTGCATGGATGTTTAATGCTTTGCCAGCTTTTTAAAAGAACACATTTGTTTTCAACGGTTTTAAAGTGGCTATTGACTTGCTTTCATGGGTAACAAAGTCACTGAATAACACACCGTCTGCTGCCTCTGACCACACGGTCAAAAGGGCCACAGCAAATCACTGGTAATGCCCATTCTATGGAGATGCCGTCATTGGACTGGGGTAAACACAGTAAGAAGTCTCACAACACCAGGTTAAAGTCCAGGGAGTTTATTTGATAGTAAACCCGCAAGCTTTCGGAACGCTGTGCCTTCGTCAGGTGAGTGGAAAGTTCAGATCAGAGAAGGGCAGATAAAGGCACACACAGTTTACAGAATACTGATTAGAATGCAAGTCTTTACAGCCAACCTGCTATTCAAGTCTTAAAGGTCCAGACAACGTGAGTGGAGATAGCATTAAGCATAGGTTAAAGAGATGCGTATTGTCTCCATACAGGACTTCTTCCCAGGTCTCATCCAACTGTCCTTTTATTATTATTACAAACAATGTACTTTATTCATAAAATATCTGAAAGCGATGTTCGAAAACATTTCAAATTGTCACAACAAGAAAGCGCAATGATACTCAGAATTTTCTCCAGAGATCAAGATGCACACTTGAAGTGCTTCAATTCAGGAATGAGAACATAAACATTTCAATATTTTTGTTACCATATTCCTTCCCTCACACTCTGAATTAGCGAAGATGGAAAAACCTTCATGAGGAATTTTGCAGTTTACTCCCGTTCACAGCCTGATGAAAGATGATTCCTCACACCAGTCTTGTCCTTTATCTGATGGTAAATAAAGTTCTGCCACTCACAGTCACTCTCTACTTTCCTCTCAAAGGAGAAAACCCAACATAACCAAAGTTAAAGAAGTGACATCAGGGGGAGGAGCCACAAGCCTCTGCCCTCTCGCTCTTTTTGGGGAGGAAAGTCTGGAATCACTGGACGCTAACACAAGGGAAGCAGCGAGAGAAAGAGAAGCAGGATGGGAGGAGCCAGCTCCAGGTTGGTCAAGAAACTGCTCATATTGTATCTCTTCAGTTCCTTTAGTTACATCACAACTTGTTATTGCAAAATATTGTCATTGCTCAATGTCAGCACATTAATGAGAATGTCGTGAGCAATTCTACAGGTCATGTACCTCCATTCACCTCTCCTCTTCTTCAGCCCTTCAGCAGAGGAGGTGAAGCCTCAAGAAACAGGGCCCTTAGTCTGGACTTCAACCAACCCTCATGGCACAAGTCCTATCAATGCATCTGAGCCTCACAATCAGTAAGTAAGAGGCACCACTGGGGAGGCCTCAGTCAGACTGAGGGCAGGCTAAGGTGTTTCATAGATGATGAAGAGGAATTAGGGCTGGGAGCTGAGTCTGTAGTTGCTGCTGTCTGGAGAAACAGATGATTGCCCTTAGCTGGGGCATCTCAGGATCAATATTTAAAGGGTCCATAATTAAAAAGGGGCAAGGTAACTTTCACGCAAAGACAACTTAACTGGTCATTCATCTAATAGCTCACTCTGGGATCTGCTGTGCATAAATTAGCTGTCTTAATAAGCTACGTGACAATTGTGCTTGTTTTGCAAAAGGATTCAATGAGATGTTTACATACAAGATTTACATACAAGATGATTAGAGGTTTAGATAGGGTGGACAGTGATAGCCTTTCTCCTCGGATGGAGAGAGCTAGCACAAGGGGGCATAGCTTTAAATTAAGGGGTGGTAGTTATAGGACGGATGTCAGAGGTAGGTTCTTTACCCGGAGGGTGGTGAGGGATTGGAATGCCCTGCCTGCTGCAGTTGTAAATGCGCCTAGTTTGGGGGCGCTTAAGAGATCCGTGGATAGGTTTATGGATGGAAAGGGATTGGTTTAGGTTAGAAGGTCATTGCTTTTTAATTGGTCGGCGCAAATTCGTGGGCCGAAGGGCCTGTTCTGCGCTGTAATGTTCCATGTTCTATGTGTAAGGACATTATGAAGATGTGACAATGTGTTGTAAATAAGAGTTATTTTCAATTGGTGCAAATCATGTAAAATGTTTCCTTTCAGAGATCAAAGTGCTGAAGCTTCAAACACTTCATTGTTCAGTGAGGATGAACTGAAGAATCTGAAATCTAATTTTGAATCAGGTGGGGTGGAAAAGGTAACACCGCTGATACAGAAAAAAGTTAATGACCTGGACAACATAGAGCTGAACATTGCAGTGACAGGAGAAGCAGGCACAGGGAAATCCTCCTTCATCAATGCGATGAGAGGACTTCAAAGCGAAGATAAGGGTGCTGCTAAGGTTGATAACAAAGAAACCACAGTGGAACCAACCGAATACAAGCATCCCAGTTTGCCAAATGTTATTTTATGGGATCTGCCAGGAATTGGAACAGTGAAATTCCCAGCGAACAAATACCTAAAGGAAATGAAATTTAAAAAATACGATTTCTTCATCATTATCTCGCACCCTCGATTCACAGAAAATGATGTAAAACTCGCTCAAGAGATTAAACGGCTGGGGAAGAAATTCTACTTCGTTCGACCTAAAATTGATAGTGACCTTGATGCAGTGAAAAGGGAAAGGAGGGAATTTAAGGAAGAGGAAGAATTGGAAAACATCAGGAGTTACTGTATCACGAGCTTGCAAGAGGCAGGGATCTCATCACCCCAAGTTTTCCTGATTTCAAAATTTGACCGGCATCTGTATGATTTTGACCGGTTAAGTAAAGTTCTTGAAGATGATCTTCCCAGTTTAAAGAGAAGTGTGTACATTTTGGCCCTTCCCAACCTAACCTTGGAAATTGTGGAGAAGAAAAAGAAAGAGCTAAAGAAGCGAGTTTGGATGTTGGCATCACTTTCTGGAGTATTGGGAGCAGTGCCAGTTCCTGGAGTCTCCCTTGGTTGTGATATTGGGATACTGATTGGAGGAATCGTACATTTCCGTAAATGCCTGGGTTTGGATGATGCCTCCCTTCGAAGACTGGCCAAGAAGGCAGGGAAACCTGTGGAAGAACTGAAAGCTGTGGTGAAAGGTCCCATGGTGGGTGAAATAACTCCAGATATAATAAACAGATTAGCATGGGGAGCCACTGCTGTTGTCGTGTCTGGTTTTGAGCTTGTACTTGACCACGTCCCAGTTGTAGGATCCATTTTTGGAGCAGGATCATCATTTCTTATGATCTACAAGTTGCTGAGTGGAGCACTGGATGATCTCACAGAGAATGCACGGAGAGTGGTGAAAGCTGCATTTGGGACAGATGAAAATGATCCAAAGTAAACATCAATTCAATGAATCAATGCCATAGCTGATATATTAAAGGGGTCTAACACTGGACATTCATATTCCCTTTTACTGGCCCATTTTAAGAAACTATTTCCATGCTGTAGTGTTTTGTGAAAGATTTTGTCTCGGTGTAATCTAAGGAGAGAACCCAAAAGCTGTGGAGGCAAATTTTCCCGTTCCACTTGCCACAGGAATTGAAGTGGGTGAGGGGCGGACCATAGGAAGGTCCGTTGAACGCGAGTGGGATTTTCTGGTTTTGGGACAAGTGCAGCCGGAAAATCCCACCTGTGAACTTTAAAGGAATCCACTCTTCATCAGAAATTCACTACATCCATACAATTCCCTTCATTAAACACAATACCAGGAAATTTGCCTTGTTCCAAGAATTATAGAATCAGACCATAGGAGTGGCCATTCAGCCCATTGTGCTTGTGTTAGAAATGCTTGTATTCTTCATTGGCACTGAATCCATCAATGTCCAGTCCCTTTTCTGCAATGTCCCTGATTGATTCATAACAGCATCATTACTGAAATGGATGGTCCTGGGTCTATAGTGGAGTCAAAAGCACTGGGATTATATGTTTTGTTCACCTTTTGATAAATTATTTGGCTATTTTTTCCTGCCTCATTTATTGCCAAATTCTATTCCCAACAGTGATGAGGTTAACAATGCAGTCTTTCTTCCGGCACACCCTGAACACAATAAAGCGATTTATTAAGAGGAAGTCAATTTTCCAATGTTTTTAAACCATTATCCACTTACACTGAACATCTGTCTCCGTCCTGGTTTTAGAACCATTGCTGCAGCAAACGGTGTCTGTTTGAAAAGGGATAAATTCTCTACCAGTCCAATGAATCTTGTTCTGTCCAAGAAGCAGCAGATTCCAAGAATGGAACAGTAAAGAAGAGGCACCAGCATCGGACTGTAGTCAGCAGTGAGAACACAGATTCCCTGTCATAGAGACACCACCTAGATATAGAATCATCCTTATCATCCCTCACACAGATGATCCCTCACACAGACTGTCCCTCACACTGACTGTCCTTCATGCAGACTGTCCATCATCCTAACTTGGTGAAGAGCTGAGAACCATGAACAGGAAAACCTCCGGGAATGGGAATGAGAGGAAATATGTTAATTATGATCATTCCTTTTATGACGTATTTTGAGTATTGCTGAGATTTTCACTAAAAACTACAAATGTTGGAAATCTGAAAAACAGAAATGTTGAATGAACTCAACAGGCCTGGCAGCATCTGTGGAGACTAGAAATGAACATTTCTCGTCCAATATCACTCTTCATTGCTTCCAGCATACCCGAGAAATGGGTTTGCTGGTCAGGCAAAAATTCCAGATAATGGGAGGTCCTTTTACCAATGGAAGACAGCAAAATACTTGTAACACGAATGAATATGTGAATGCTCCTAAAGTAAAGAACATTATTCTTTGCTTCAAACCTTCAACTGTACATTCAAACAAAAATTAAAGTATAAAATAATGTAATATACATATATGGGAGAGCTTTCTAATTTCTTCTGGTTGGTAAAGTGACAACTATTAAGAGAACATCAGCAATTCCGGTTAGTCGAGAATTTGGCTTGGTAAAATGCCAGATAAACACAAAATTTACTGTACTGTTTGCCACCAAACAAAATTGGCGCTTGATCCTCAGTGACTGATTGGAGAGAAGCAGATGTTACAGATGGTGGATTAGGATTCATGTGGGCGGGGGGTGGGTTGTACCACAGTAACAATCAATAACCTCCAGCCAATGCTGAACAATGTTACATAATCACTTCAACTCCATTGTGGAACAATGCCCTATGCGGCTCTGATTTGTCATAAACTCTTTGATTGGGGTTTGTGTCTCTATCCTCCAAAGCAGCCACTACCTTTCAGACATGCAATGATGCCATCACTGACACTCATCATTATATGGACAACACATTGATCAAGAGAGTGAGTGAAACTCACTGTCAGAATGATGACCAATACATTAGCTCCAGCTGGCTGGAAAGAGGAAGAGGAAAGTGACCTGAAATAGCAGCAGAAGAGCAGTTACTGTGGCAGGAGAAGCATTGAAAAGTGTTACATGAACTCACTGGAACCTCATATGCGCCAATGTCACCGATATCAACAATGGATTAATATTACTGATGTGAACTGTTGTCTTCTTCTCCTCCATTGCAGTTATTTTGGTTCAATTTAATTTAATTGACATTGATTCATTTGTATCATTTCTTGTTAGTTGATGAGAATGGCCAGAATTCCCTGATCTCGTTCGGCCTTCCCCCATAGCCAACGAGAATGGAAAATTTGGTGTTCAGCCAAAACTCCACTCACTGCAGCGGGCCTGGAAAATCACAGCTGTGGATAAGGTCAGAAAATTCCAGCCAATAACTCTGGAAATTGTTTGACATTAATTAAAGATATTTTGCTGTATTAATTGAGAACTTATGCTTATTGGTAATTTTCAAGACTGCTGGTAATCGAATCAAGTGAAAGAAATGAACGATTTAATTGTAACATTCTAAACATGGACATGATTTGTTGTATTGTAAGCCACAGTTTAGAAAACAGGTGTGTGGAAAATTCTGTATTAAATGAGATGCCACAACATTAGTGTTGCCAATCATGCACTAACTTGGACAGATAATATCCACACGCCATGTACTGATGCAATAAGTGCTGAACATTTCATCTTGATGATTGTACTGGATTTTTTTTTCACGAGCTACATTGAAGCAAGATTAGAAAACCATAAAACCACAGAATCCCTGCAGTGCAGAAGGAGGACTTTCGGCCCATTGAGTCTGCATCGACTCTGCGAAAGGTTATCCCACACTTTGCATATTTACCATGGCTAATCCACCTAAATTACACCTCTTTGAACACTAAGGAGTAATTTAGCATGACCAATCCACCTGACCCACACATCTTTGGACTGTGGGAAGAAACCGGAACACCCAGATGAAACCCACACAAACATGGGGAGAACGTGCAAACTCCACACAGTCACCCAAGGCCGGAATTGATGCCGGGTCTCTGGCACTGGGAGACAGCAATGCTAACCAGTGTGTCACCGGACTATGGAAAATGCTGGAAGATTTGAACATTAAGGTTTATGAGAAGGTGACTTGGACATGTTTGTTTTTGGAAAGTGTGTAACTTCAAGCTCTGGCTGGATTGGGAATTTACTTGTGGCAGGGGAAGGGACTGTAAAATGGAATTAGGTGATGTTAGGTTTAGTCATTGATGTCACATCGGAACACCAATCTATGTGCAATGGATTGCAAGCTAGATGTTAACTTTGTTCACCATTTGAGAAGGTCCAATGAAAAGCCAAATAAGTTTCTTCAAAATTTAATTGCAAACAATTTATGCACAATTGGTAATAATCCTGCTGTTAGTATCTCACCTCCTGACTCCCAAAGCCTGCCCACCATTTACAAGGCGTATGTGCGTTGGAATACTCTCCACTTGCCTGGCTGAGTGCAGCTCAAATAACAGTCAGGAAGCTCAACACCATCTGGGATGAAGCAGCCCTGCTTGATTGCTTCTCCTTCCACTTGGAATGCTGCAAGCTGTAAATGCCAGGGAGGCTTACAAAATTCTGATCATGAAATCTTCTTCTGAACTCCAGCAACCTAGTGAACCAAAGCTCTACATTCCGCAGTCAGTGCAGCCAATCACTTTTTCTGGAATCTCTACCAGATCCTGAGATTGGGTCGGGTGGGGTGGGGCGGGGGGTAGGGGAGGGGGTTCTGCAGAGCCCCAGGCACTTTCTCTTTTGCCACAGCTCTGGAGCTTCATCATCAGCCTGGGGATCAGCATTGGTTAAGTCTTCCACAGTCCTCTGAGGGTCAGAGGGCAGACTGCTGCTCTGACATTCGTACAGTGCTTAAACCAGGTGATGACCCTAATTCTGTAACTTGCCTCGTGCCCTCTGAGGTGACAGTATTTGAGCTGGTGGAGAGTGTAGAGTAAGAGTGGGATAGTGCACCCTCTGAGAACCTCCATCCATTTCTTCCTCCTCCTCAGATTGGGGTATGACCCGGAGATAATAGCTGCCTGTCACTGCACTGACCATTCCAATGTAAGCCCACAGAGCCTACAGCTTAGGCACCTGTTTGTTACTGTCATTTGTAATTTCCACTTGATCCCCATTAGGCTCATTATTGCAGGGACTCATGTTCCTCCATGGGTGCTCCAGCCTCACCATCAGTGATGGCGCAGTCTTCCTGGTAGCCAGCCAGCTGCAGCATCTGTTCCTCCATGGTTATTAGAATGACAATTAGGGGACACTGCCACCAATCTGTGCCCTCTCTCTGAAATTCTGGGCCCTCTTCTGTGGAAATGCATGGAATGGGTTCATTATTCAGACTATAGAAATCACAATGTCATCACCTTGCCCGCTTGCTTCAGCTTCTAGGATCAGTGTCGTTCTGCCACTCAGCAGCAACCTTTCCACAGGTCGACTGTGCCATGCTGAAAACACTTTTCCCCTCATAGCCAATCTAGATCAAGAGGGCACACTATCAAATAAGGTGGAAGTGAGGAGGACTGTCTTCTCTTGGAGGGTTGGGAGTGTTTGGAATACTTGTCCATAAAGTGCAGTGGAAGGTGAGTCATTGAACATATTCAGAGCTGTGTTAGATGGAATTTTGATTGACAAGAGAGTCAATGTTATGAGGGACAGGTAGGAAAATTAAAGAGTTAAGGCCACCTTAAATCAGTCATAATTTTTTTTGTCATGCATTTGGGGAGTTATTGTGTTGTGGCATGGTCCTTTTCGGAGGATAGTCATGTGATCGCTCTGTGACATGATCTGGGCCTCCGCAGATTGCCAGCAGTTGGGTTTTGAACGCTATCATGTGAACATCTATTAAATGAACCTACCTGCTGCTTCGCATAGAGTCATAGAGGCTTTTAGCATGAAAACAGGTCCTTTGGCCCAATTTGTCCATGTTGCCCAGTTTTTAACCACTAAATTAATCCCAATTGTCCACATTTGTCCCATGTTCTTCCATACCCATCTTAGCCATGTAACTGTCAAATGCTTTTTTAAAAGGCATAATTGTACCTGCCCCTACTACTGCTTCTGCCAGCTCATTCCAGACACCACCTTCTGTGTGGAAAGAATTGTCCCTCTGGACCCTTTTGTATTTCTCCCCTTTCACCTTAAACCTATCTGTACCTTCTAGTTTTAGACTCCCCTCCCTTTGAGAAAAGAAGTTGACTATATACCTTATCAATGCCTAAAACCCTTTTGTGCCTTCTCAATAGTAACAGCGTGCCTCCAGCCTCAGATATTATTGACCACTGAAGTAGGATCAAGGGGCTGAATGGTCTACTGCTGCTCCGATTTTTTCTGTTCTTAATGTTGTCAGTCACACTGATCCTGTGAAGAAGTTTTTTGATCTGCTTTTGGTAATGGATCCAGGTTCTCTGGACAGCTGCTGACTGCCTCCACTACTTCCTTATTTTATTCATTGAGCAAGTCTCTTCCCATCAGTCTTCAGTAAGAGGACTTCCTGTCTTGCTCAGCAGCCTGGAGGAGGAGATTGTCAATGAACTGTAGGCCACCTGGATTCTTAGATCTGCCAAGGCTAAAGTAGGTTCCACTGAGTTTAGTGTCTGTCCCAATGAGCTGCAGTGGGTTCAAAGGGACAGCTGTGTGTGACACTGTTTGCTGAAGGGCGTATTTCAGAAATGGGGGAGGTGGGTGTTTGTCCAAGGAATTTGAAGGGTGTTTCTGTAGCAACTTACTGTTCAATGATCATTTATGGTAGTGCAGCTGTGTCAACAGTCATGAAGTCAATAGCCTAAGAGAAATATTTGGCACTGGCAACCTTTAAGCAAGCTACACCAGGGTCTTAGAAGCACCATGGTGAGGAGGTAGAGACCAATGTGAGGATGTTCATGGGAGGCAGGGAGGCCTTGTTCAGAGGACTTTCTGTTCTGCTAAAGCAAGGAGGCAGGGTGATGGCATGAAAACAGCACCTTAGCTGGTACTGATGAGGCAACCCTGTCTCCCTCCACCCAAGTCTGAAACTCTGAAATAAACTTTGTAGACTTCTATGTGAGTGCAACATGATTCCCAGGCCTCTTTCCCAATAATTTCATGAAGCACATTATCTAAAATTTTACAAAGAAAGACAAAGGTACATTTTTTACCAATATACAATACTAATGAGAAATTATCACTTGTGAGACCTTACTGTTGGAGAAGTCAGGTGTGGTGACAGACTGGTCCCAGACAGTCTCATTCTGCCTGGCATGGGCTCCAAGTGTGCATGACATACTGTCCACCGTGACAGCACTGCGCAGGTCAGAAGCACAGTAAAAAGTCTGACAACACCAGGTTTTCGTCCAACCGATGTATTTGATAGTAAACTCACAAACTTTCGAGGGGACTCCCTCTTCGTCAGGTGAATGGAGAGTTCTGGCCTCGGACAGAGCATATAAAGCACAGACAGTTTAGAGATTACTGATTAGAATGCAAATCTTTACACCTAACCTGCTGTTCAAGTCCTAAAGTGGTTGACAATGTGTGTGGAAGGAGCACTTATCACAGGTTAAAGAGATGTGTATTGTCTCCAGACAGTACAGTGAGTGAGGTTTTGCAAACCCAGGCAAGTCACGGGGGTTACAGATAGTGCGACATGAACCCAAGATCCCTGTTGAGACCGTCCTCATGTGTGCAGAACTTGGCTATCAGTCTCTGTTCAGCGACTCTGCGCTGTCGTGTGTCGTGAAGGCCGCCTTGGAGAATGCTTACCCGAAGGTCAGAGGCTGAATGCCCGTGACCACTGAAGTGTTCGCCAACAGGAAGGGAACAGTCTTGCTTACTGATTGTCGAGCGATGTTCATTCATCCGTTGTCGTAGCGTCTGCATGGTCTCCCCAATGTACCATGCTTCGGGACATCCTTTCTTGCAACGTATCAGGTGGACAATGTTGGCCGAGTTGCAAGAGTATTTACCATGTACCTGATGGATGGTATTCTCACGTGTGATGATGGTATCCGTGTCGATGATCTGGCATGTCTTGCAGAGGTTGCTGTGGCAAGGTTGTGTGGTGTTGTGGTCATTGTTCTCCTGAAGACTGGGTAGTTTGCTGCGAACAATGGTCTGTTTGAGGTTGTGTGATTGTCTGAAGGCAAGAAGTGGGGGTGTGGGGATGGCCCTGGCGAGATGTTCGTCTTCATCAATGATATGTTGAAGACGGAGAAGATGTCGTAGCTTCTCCGCTCCAGGGAAGTACTGGATGACGAAGGGTACTCTGTCCACTGTGTCCCGTGCCCCGGCACCACAGTAGAAAACAGCACTACCGTAGGGAGGTCTATTGTCAACTTGTCGGACTACACACTTCAACCAGATGAAATCGAAGTTCTCAGCCGAGGGCTCAATTTCTGCCCCAACACCAAAATGGACCCCATCAGTCTCGCAGCAGACACAGAGGAATTCATCAGGCGAATGAGGCTGCGGGAGTTTTTCCACAGACCCCAAGAAGCCAACAGCGAACACAATGAGACAGCCGATGAACCAGAACAGCCGACAGAGAGATCCGCAGTGCAACAATCTAAGAGGAAGGAATCCAATTGGACTCCCCCGGAAGGCCGCTGCCCTCGACTGGACTTGTATGCCCAAACCATCAGGAGGTGCGTTAACACCAGATTCATCAGCCGCACTCACAAGACAGCCCCGAACATCACCCAAGCACAACGCAACACCATCCACGCTCTCAAGACCAACCGCAACATTGTCATCAAACCAGCAGACAAAGGAGGGGCCATTGTCATACTGAACAGAACGAATTACTGTAAAGAAGTGTACCGACAACTAAACAATGAGGAACACTACAGACAGTTACCCACAGATCCGACCAAAGAACACACTCGTCAACTCAACAATCTGATCAAGACCTTTGATCCGGACCTTCAGAGCACCCTCCGCGCTCTCATTCCATGTACTCCCCGCATTGGAGATCTCTACTGCCTCCCAAAGATACACAAGGCAAACACACCTGGCCGTCCCATCGTATCGGGCAATGGGACTCTGTGTGAGAACCTCTCCGGCTACGTCGAGGGCATCCTGAAACCCATTGTACAAAGAACCCCCAGCTTTTGTCGCGACACTACAGATTTCCTACAGAAACTCAGCACACATGGAGCAGTTGAACCAGGGACACTCCTCGTCACAATGGATGTCTCGGCGCTCTCCACCAACATCCCCCACAACGATGGCATTGCTGCGACTGCCTCAGTACTCAATGCTGACAATGAGGGAGGCGAGTCAGATGGTTCCCTGGTGGAAAGAGGGAGAGATGGGTCAAAGGCTTTCTGGTGGAGGGGTTAGGGAGGTGGGTCAGATGGCTCGCAGTGGGGGGAGGGAGGCTGGTCAGATGGCTCTCTGGTGGAGGGGGAGAGAGTGGCTCAGATGGGTCTCTGTCGTGGGTGGAGGCAGTGGACAGGTGGCTCTCTGGTGGGGGTGAAGGAGGCGGGTCAGATAAGTCACTGAGGGAGTAGGGAGGTGGGTCAGATGGCTCTCTGTGGGGAGAGGGAGGTGAGCCAGATGGCTCTCTGGTGTGGGGGAAGGAATGGGTCAAGTGGTTCTCTGGTGGTGGGGGGAGGGTGTTAAGGCAGGGGAGGTTTGTTGCTACTCTGTGAGTGATCAGTGGAGAAGAAGGAGGCGTCTGCTGCCACCCTGCGTCCGATTGGTGGAGGGGAAGGTGGGCAATCAGTCTGAGTAGTGGGGTGAGTGGAGTGGGGGGGATAGGGGCATCAGTAACGTTGTGGGGATGGGACAATGTCTGAGGAGACCAGGGGGAGGCATTATCCGACCCAAGAGTGACGTGGCAAGCGAATGTTCTTCTACTTTTTCGAACTGTGCATGCACAGTTGAACGCTGTCATCACTGCTGTAGGGTTTTGGGTGTGACAAGTACCACAGGCTTCTGCACCACAATTCAGAATCGCTGATCCGGTCGTTGTGATACATGTGGGTGCCAACGACGTAGGCAAAGTGCGGACTGAGGATCTGGGGAGGGAGTATGAGAAGCTGGGAATGGAATTAAAAAGTAGAACCGACAAGGTGGTCATCTCTGGGCTACTGCCTGAACAGTGTGCAGACGGGCGTAGGGTTGACAGGATTAAGGAAGTGAATGGGTGGCTCAGAGATTGGTGTGGGAGGAATGGGTTTGAATTTATGGGGCATTGGCACCAGTATTGGGGTAGGTGGGACCTGTTCGGGCGGGATGGGGTGGGTCTGAACCGTGCTGGGACCAGAGTGCTGGCGAATCGAGTAAAGAGGACTGTAGACAGGGCTTTAAACTAATTGGGGGGGGGAGGGTGCGAGGGTAGGTGACCTTACGAGGTCTAAAGTTAAGGAGAGGGTACAGGTAAGGGAAGAGGCCGAGGATGTCCCAATAATAGAGGGAGTAGGGGGCGTGAGTATGGTTGGTGGCGTTACGGCAAATAGGGTCCAGGTGAAGGCTGGGATGAAAGCGCTGTATCTGAATGCACGAAGCATTCAGAATAAAGTGGATGAGCTGGTGGCGCAGATCAACACAAATGGATATGATCTGGTGGCCATTACAGAGACGTGGCTGCAAGGTGACAGGGACTGGGAGCTGTATGTCCAAGGGTATCAAGTGTTTAGGAAGGATAGGCAGGAGGAAAGAGGGGGGGGACGTAGCTCTGCTGATTAAGGATAGCATCAAGGTGGTAGCAAGGGATGATATTGGAGCCAAGGAGCAGAACATGGAATCGTTGTGGGTGATTAGGAACAGCAAAGGGAGGAAGACGCGGGTGGGTGTCGTCTATAGGCCCCCGAATAATGATCTGGAGGTGGGGCGGGCTGTTAACGCGCAAATAACTGCGGCGTGCAGGAATGGGACGGCCGTAGTTATGGGGGATTTCAATCTGCGTATTGATTGGTCGACCCATGTTGGACACGGTGGGCTCGAGGAGGAGTTCTTGGAATGCTGCCGGGATAATTTCCTTGAACAGTGTGTGTTGGAGCCGACGAGGGAGCGAGCTATCTTGGATCTGGTGCGATGTAATGAGGCGGGTAGAATTAGGGACCTTGCGGTGAAGGATCCTCTTGGAGAGAGTGATCATTGTATGGTGGAGTTTCTGGTGCAGATGGAGGAGGAGAAAGTGGGTTCCCGGACACGCGTCCTTTGTTTGAATAGAGGGGAGTACGGTAGGATGAGAGAAGAATTGGCGAATGTGGACTGGGGGAGTGCGTTGGAGGGAGGGTCTGTTGAGGAGCAGTGGAGGATCTTTAAGGAGATCTTTCTCGGTGCTCAGCAGAAATTTATTCCGATGGTCAAAAAGGACTGTAGGAGGAGAGGTAATAAGCCGTGGATAACGAAGGAGGTGAAGGAAAGTGTTAAATTAAAAGTGGAGGCGTTTAGAGTAGCTAAGAGTAGTGGGCGAGAAGAGGATTGGGAGAGGTTTAAATGTCAACAAAGATTGACAAAGAAGTTGATAAAGGAGGGTAGGAGAAACTATGAAGCTGGGCTAGCGCTTAATATAAAAAAGGATAGCAAGAGTTTTTATAAATATATAAAAAGGAAGAGGCTGGCAAGGGTGAACGTTGGTCCTTTAGAGGATGAGAAAGGGGACCTAGTGGTAGGGGATGGGGATATGGCTAAGGTATTGAATAACGTTTTTGTTTCTGTCTTCACGGAGGAGGACGTGAATAATTTGCCGGGTGTTAGCGATGGAAAGGTGGTAGGACTGGAGGGTCTTAATGACATTACTGTTACTAGAGAGGCGGTGCTCGACAGACTGGAGGGGCTGATTGTGGACAAGTCCCCAGGACCGGATGGAATGCATCCGAGGGTTCTGAAAGAAATGGCGGAGGTTATAGTGGATGCATTGGTGGTTATTCTCCAGACGTCGCTGGATTCTGGGGAAGTGCCGGAAGATTGGAAAACGGCTAATGTTACGCCGTTGTTTAAGAAGGGTGCCAGGCAAAAGGCAGGGAATTATAGGCCGGTTAGTTTAACGTCTGTGGTAGGTAAAATGTTAGAATCCGTCATTAAGGAGGAAATTGCGAGGCACCTTGAAGGCAATTGCTTGATAGAGCAGACACAGCACGGTTTCATTAAAGGGAAGTCGTGTCTGACAAATTTACTGGAGTTCTATGAGGATGTGTCTAGGGCGGTCGATAGAGGAGAGCCGGTGGATGTGGTCTTTCTGGATTTTCAGAAGGCGTTTGACAAAGTACCTCATAAGAGGTTATTGCAGAAGGTCAGGGGACTTGGAGTTGGGGGTAGGGTGTTAGCGTGGATAGAGGATTGGTTGTCAAATAGGAGGCAGAGAGTGGGGGTCAAGGGGTGCTATTCGGATTGGCGGATGGTGACTAGTGGAGTGCCCCAGGGGTCGGTGCTGGGGCCTCAGCTTTTTACCATTTATATAGATGATCTGGAGGAGGGAACCGAGTGTAGGGTGTCGAAATTTGCGGATGACACCAAGATTGGGGGAACGGCAAATTGTGCGGAGGGTGTGGAGAGTCTGCAGAAGGATCTAGATAGGCTGGGCGAATGGGCCAGGAAATGGCAAATGGAATTTAATGTTGGCAAGTGCGAGGTGGTCCACTTTGGTGGGAAGAATGGTAGGAAGGACTATTACTTACGGGGCGAAAAACTGCAGCAGGCGACGGTGCAGAGGGACCTCGGGGTCCTTGTGCATGAGTCGCAAAAACCCAGCTTGTAGGTGCAGCAGGTGGTCAGGAAGGCGAATGGGATGCTGGCCTTCATAGCGAAGGGGATTGAATATAAAAGTAGGAAGGTCTTGCTGCAGCTGTATAGGGCATTGGTGAGTCCACAGCTGGAGTACTGTGTGCAGTTTTTGGCGCCGCACCTGCGCAAAGATATTTTGGCCTTGGAGGGAGTGCAGAGGAGGTTTACTAGGCTGATACCGGAGTTGAGGGGGTTGAGCTATGAGGAGAGGCTGAATAAACTAGGCTTGTACTCGTTGGAGTTTAGAAGAATGAGGGGAGATCTCATTGAGACGTATAAGATGATGAATGGGATGGATAGGATAGAGGTGGAGAGACTCTTCCCGCTCAAAAAGGACAGTAGGACTAGGGGGCACAGTCTCAAGATAAAGGGGGGGCGGTTTAGAACGGAGTTGAGGAGGAACTTCTTCACTCAAAGGGTGGTGAATCTCTGGAATTCTCTGCCCGTTGAAGTGGTGGAGGCTGCCTCGCTAAATATTTTTAAGACGCGGGTTGATGGGTTTTTGATAAGCGAGGGGATTAAGGGTTATGGGGAGAGGGCCGGAAAGTGGAACTGACCCACGACAGATCAGCCATGATCTTATTGAATGGCGGGGCAGGCTCGAAGGGCCAGATGGCCTACTCCTGCTCCTATTTCTTATGTTCTTATTTTTTTTTCAGACAGAGTCTGTATGGGGGCGCCGGAGAACGAGACTAAAAGTCGGATCCGAAACACTCCCAGATTCAAGTTCGCCCAGCACTTAAAATCAAAATGGTAAAATTGGGCCCTGTATGTTTTATCGTATTTTTAAATGATGGAAAATGCCACCAAAATTTTATATTTGCTTATTGCCAGCTCCTAGGTTCAATTTTCATTTTCTTCAGCCTGCCTGAATTTCACCACTGGGATCTGAACTTGGCTGGGTCTGGCTTGTAATTTTGTTTCAACCAGTTTCAGTTTCCCTAGCAACCTAAAATTTACCTTTTACTTTCAGATTTAGATTTAAATTAAGTTCTAATTTCCCATGAAGACTGGTGATTCAATTTCCCTTTAATTTGATTCTCAGGTAAAAAATACAAGCTTTTATACCATGGCTTCCATCAAACTATTTCTCCCCACCCTCTCCTCACCTTTGGAAAAAAAGATTTACCGTAGTGAATTTTTTTCCAGAAGCTTCAAAGTACAGTAAATTCCCAACATCATAAACATTTTAAAAATGACTTATTATAAATTGTATAGGTAACATGTGGTAAGACAAGCAAATTAACAATTAGTAGGAACAGTAGGCTCAATCAGAATTTAGCAGGATCCAAACATCATAGAATTATCATCACTCTGGGTATTCCTTTGTGCACATATATTCTCTTCAAACTTTGAAGGAGGATTCAATTCTCCAGATACCTGACATTTCCATTTATGTTTGTATTTCAGTTTTCCTAGAGACCTGAATGTTCATAATGCTTTCAATTAGAGTCTGATCCAAAAAATACAAGCTTTGTAACTGTGGATTCTACCACGCACTGAATCTGGAGTGCAACTTCAGATCATAGACTTTGAGACTCATACCAATGACTTCTGATCCAGAGGTGAGAGTGTTGTCACTGAACAAAAAGCAGTCCTGACTGGTTTTTGGAGAGTAAAGAATCTGTATTCAGTGTCCGAGGGGTTGGTAACTGGAGAATTCAGGTGATTGACAAAAGTCAACACGAGGAAACATTTAGTTTTGCAATGAGTTGTTGCGATCTGGAATGCAGTGCCTGAAGCAGTTCATGAAGATGGAAACAGATTCACTAATAGACTAAATAAAATGGATAGGTACTTCAGGTTAAAAAATTACAGGGCTATGGGGTAAGAGCAAGGGGAATTGTATTAATTGCCCACCTCCACCACAGCTAGAAAGAGCAGGATGAGCTGAACATCCTGCTAATAGAAACATAGAAACTAGAAGCAAAAAAAGGCCATTCAACCATTTGAACCTGCTCTGTCATTCATTTTGATCATGGCTTAACATCAAATTCAATATCATGATCCCACCCTTCCCCCTATATCCCTAGAGCTAGATCTAATTTCTTCTTGAAATCAGACAATATTTCGGCCTCAACTACATTCTGTGGCATTTTGTGCTATAAAATTCTATGACTTTAAATAAGGAATAAAATACAAAGTTATACACAGAAAATCTGGACCTTCAGATACTGCTTTCCGATGTCTTCCGAACAGTAATACATTTCATCTAATTATTTAAGTTACACACTTAAAATATGTTATAATATTATAAAGTATGTCATTTCAAAGGAAGGAGATTTCAAAACTCTGAGTAACAGGTGCCCTTAAACAAGGATCACAGTATGTTGGTATGCAGATGCAGCAAGTGATTAGGAAGGCAAATGGAATGTCAGGGTCCATTGCAATGAAAATCAAAAATGAAAGTAGGGAAGTTATGCTGCAGTTGTACAGGACTTTTGTGAAATCACATCTGGAGCACTGTATATAGTTTTGGTCTCGATACTTAAAAAGGGATCTTCTTATAAAATAAATAGTTCAGAGAAGTTTCACTGGACAGATCGCTGGGGAGAAGGTGTAATCTAATGAGAAAATATTGAACAGATTGGCCCATTGAGGTTTAGAAGAGCGTTGATCTGATTGAAACATATATTATCCTATGGGCTTTGACTGAGTGGGATGCTGTGAGGATGTTTCCTGTTGTGCATGATTCTACAACCAAGGACACAATTTAAAAATTAGTGGTCTCCCATTAAGACTGAACTAAGGAGCATGCTTTTATTCTCTCAGATCGTCATTAGTCTACAGAATTCACATTTCCTGCATGACACCAGGGACCACACTTTGGATGTTTTGAAGTTGTGAAAGAAACTAACTTAATGGCAAGCTCCTTTTCATTTTATTTAACTATCAAACAGAGATTGTCATTATGACTCAGCAAGTCTTCAGCAACTGCACTGCTTCTAATTCTGTGCACACCGATATAGAAAAGAGCTCGGACTTGCAGAAAGAGTGTGGCCAGAACCATAGACTGGCAAGATGCTCCTCATTGGGAGCTCAGAGCACCACCTGCTGGCCTGAGCCACACACAACAACACAGCTCCTTGTCGGGGAACTGAAAACAAAGGTCAAAATAAAAATAGGTCCAAGTTCCAAGTGGAGATGGTCCTGATGAAGAACTTCCATCTGGAATCTCTGCCTACGTTTTGCCAACATTTTCAGTTTGTACATTTCCAGCAGTCCTGATTCTCTCATGTCCTTTGCAGTGTAACTTGATACGGAGGATTCCAGAAACTTTCCTCACCATGTGAAATGTTAATCAAATAGCACGCACACGCACACACACACACACACACACACACACACACAAGCAGCTTTGGAGAGCATTCAATAAGGTTGGGTGGTGGGGGCAGGGGGTGGGGGCCGGGGGGGAGGGGTGGGGGGGTTGGAGTTTCTACTTTTACGATTGTGCCCCTGCACAAAACAGAGAGATGAAATAAAGAAAAGTGATGTTTAATTTGAGCAGGACAGGCCACCAGGAAAATAGAGTGGTAAATCCACCTCACTGAGCGGTTTTCAACACCCTTACTGTTATCTCCATTGACTTGGTGTCCCATTTGTTTCTGATTACAGCTCTGTGTAATTATATTAAACACAGAGTTAAAAAAGCTAAATATTCTACACTTGCAATTCAAAGAAATGGTCAGCAAAAGTCACTGACAAATTCTTGGATTTAACCATTCTGCCTCTTCAAGAAGAACGCAAAATGACTTAAAATGACATGTTTAAAATAAGCAGCAAAACGTGACATTGAGAAACAGGTGAATGTATTGGATTTGACCCAGTGTCAAAAACCATGCTGACAGCTCAAGACTTGCCTGGGAGGGGAATTGACAAATTGGAAAGGTCCCCTCATAAATGACTAATTGGTGACAGGTGACTGAGAGATGAATTGGACAGTGTAGGTGTAACTGAGGGAAGTATGGACTGGGACTGTAGGAAGAGCAGAAGGCTGCTTGCTGTTGGGGTCTCAGGGTAGTTGATTGGATCTGAGTGGAACTGCAGAGATTCTGCATTGAGAATGTGTGGAGCAGGATTTCTCGGAGTAACTGAAGTGGAAATGAATTGGGATTAAAGAGTGCTCTGCTGAGACCTAGAGTGGGATTCTAACTGTGAAAAGCATGAGGAGGGAGGAATTTGAGGACTAACTTGTCAGACTACCTGACATACAAACTGACTTGGTTGGAATATCTGATGATGGGGTGTAGACTGGAAGTATAGAAAAATCTGAATAGAATGGGAATGCAAGATAACCTGAGACAGTATGGAATGTACTGTGGGAATACCCAAGGGGAAAGGGAGTGGAGCTGATGTTGTAAATGAGGAGAGTGTGCTGTGGAACTGTAGGTGTATTCTATGAAAGTGAAGTGTTGGCCGACCCGAGTGGGATAGGGACTGAATTTTTTTTTAATAAGATATAGTCGGTTGAAATGTGCTCATTACTGCTAAAGCTCCAATTGCCATTCCCAATTTCCCCTGAGAGGCTGGCACTGAGCTTTATTCTTGAACTCTTGCTGTGCATGATGTGTGTTCAGGAGTTTGACCCAGTGACAGTGAGGGAATGGCGATATAGTTCCAAGTCAGGATGGTGTGTGGCTTAGAGGGAAACATGCAAATAACTATGTTATTATGTACTTCTATATGATAGATGATATAGGTTTGGAAAGTGCTGTGGAAGAAACTGTGATGAGTTGCTGCAGCGCGTCTTGTCAAGATTTTGCCACTGTGCTTCGATGACGGAGGGCATAAATGTTTAAGGTGATGGATCTGGGCTACTTTGTCTTGGATGGTGTTGAACTTCGAGATTGTTAACTGGAACTGCAGTATCCAGTGGAGCATATTCCATCACATTCCTTACTTGTGCTTTGTAAATGCTGAATGAGCTTTGGGAAGACAGGAAGTGAGTTACTGATCATGGAAACCCAAGCTCTGACCAATTGTTGTAGCCACAGTATTGATATGGCTAGTCCAGTTCAGTTTCTGGTCAATTGTAACCCCGGGATGTTGATGGTGGGGTATTTGATGATGGTGCTGCTATTGAATGTCAAGAGATAATAGTTAGACTCTTTCTTGTGGAGATAGCTATTGCCTAGCACTTGTAAAACATAAATATTCCTTGTCACATATCAACTCACACCTGTATGTTGTCCAAGTGTTGCTGCATTGCGGGCAAAAACTGCTTCAATAGCTTAGAAGTCAAATTAAACTGAACATTGTACGATCATTAGCAAACATTCCCACTTCTGATGGAGGAAAGGCTATTCATGAAACAGATGAAGGTGGTAGGACATAATTTTGTGAACTTGTGTGGTAATATCCTGAGCGTGGTGTAGAGTGGAACTGAGGGGAGCGTGAAGTGGGATAGTATGAGTACATGAGGGGCTGTGTGACAAAACTATATCTGGGAGGAATGAGGAGTGGGTCTTCAGGCATATCTGAGGGGGAGAGTGAGAGTGTCGCAATGTGTGAAGAGGATTTTAAGTCGGAGAACCTCAGGTGTGTAGAGCAGTGGTTCCCAAACTTTTATATGTCATGGCACACCTCAAGTCTATAAAAGAATTTTGAGGCGCGTCTCATATTTTCTCTGTCTTCTTCCATTACTGGGAACTTTGTCTTTAACTTCTCTCTGTCCTCTCATCTTTTTTTTACCTTTCCCTGTCTCACTTCTCCCAGGGTTTTTGCACCCTTTTTGAGTTTTTGCTTTTTCTATGAGTATATGGGGCTGTTGTTTTCAGCTCCAAGTCCCATTGGCCATCACAAGGGCCTGACCTACATCAAAAAAATCTAAACCACACATGTGTGGCTTTTTCTCAGTTGCATGGGAGGCACAATATTTGTCAGGTCTTTAAGGTGCCAGTCACAGAACTGAAGATGAAGATTAGTGTTTTGCTGGCCATGGGAGATCATCAATACATCTCCTCATATTCTCATAGAATACAAGCTCACTATTAGGTGAGTAGAGGGTTGCCCAATACAGAAGGAACAGAGGTGGAGCTTAAAACCAGCTGGGTCCACTTAGGTGGCATTTGAAAGACTCAGAGCTGACCTGCCCTCTGCAGACATTGAATGGCGTTCCAAACACACTGTAAATCTAGGGTGATTGGTGACAGAAGACTAGCCTCAGAACATAGGGCTTAAGAAATAGGAGCAGGAGTACGCCATCTAGCCCCTCGAGCCTGCTGCGCCATTCAATAAGATCATGGCTGATCTGTCGTGTCTCAGTTCCACATTCCCGCCCTCTCCCCATAACCCTTAATCCCCTTGCCTATCAAAAACCTATCAACCCGCATCTTAAAAATATTTCGCGAGGCAGCCTCCACCACTTCAACGGACAGAGAATTCCAGAGATTCACCACCCGTTGAGTGAAGAAGTTCCTTCTCAACTCCGTTCTAAACCACCCCCGCTTTATCTTGAGGCTGTGCCCTCTAGTCCTACTGTCCTTTCTGAGCAGGAAGAGCCTCTCCACCTCTATCCTATCCATCCCATTCAACATCTTATATGTCTCAATGAGATCTCCCCTCATTCTTCTAAACTCTAACGAGTACAAGCCTAGTTTATTCAGCCTCTCCTCATAGCTCAACCCCCTCAACTCTGGAATCAGCCTAGTAAACCTCCTCTGCACTCCCTCCAAGGCCAAAATATCCTTGCATAAGTGCGGCGACCAAAACTGCACACAGTACTCCAGCTGCGGCCTCACCAGTGCCCTATACAGCTGCAGCAAGACCTCCCTACTTTTATATTCAATGCCCCTCGCTATGAAGGCCAGCATCCCATTTGCCTTCCTGACCATCTGCTGCACCTGCAGGCTGGGTTTTTGCGACTCATGCACAAGGACTCCGAGGTCCCTCTGCACCGTTGCATGCTGCAGTATTTCTCCATGTAATTAATCGTCCTTCCTACCATTATTCCTACCAAAGTGGACAACCTCACATTTGCCAACATTAAATTCCATTTGCCAGTTCCTGGCCCATTCGCCCAGCCTATCTAGATCCTTCTGCAGACTCTCCACACCCTCCGCACAATTTGCCGTTCCACCAATCTTGGTGTCATCAGCAAATTTCAACACCATACACTCGGTTCCCTCCTCCAGATCATTTATATAAATGGTAAATAGCTGAGGCCCCAGCACTGACCCCTGGGGCACTCCACTAGTCACCAACCGCCAATCCAAATAGCACCCTTTGACCCCCACACTCTGCCTCCTATTTGACAGCCAATCCTCTATCCACGCTAACACCCTACCCCCAACTCCATGCCCCCTGACCTTCTGTAATAACCTCTTGTGAGGCACCTTGTCAAACGCCTTCTGAAAATCAAGAAACACCACATCCACCGGCTCTCCTCTATCCACCGCCCTAGACACATCCTCATGGAACTCCAATAAATTCGTCAGACACGACTTCCCCTTAACGAAACCATGCTGCATCTGCTCTATCAAACAATTCTCCTCAAGATGCCTCGCTATTTTCTCCTTGATGACGGATTCTAACATTTTACCTACAACAGACGTTAAACTAACCAGCCTATAATTCCCTGTCTTTTGCCTGCCACCCTTCTTAAACAACAGCGTAACATTAGCCACTTTCCAATCTTCCAGCAGTTCCCCAGAATCCAGCGACGTTTGGAAAATAATCACCAAGGCATCTACTATCACCTCCGTCATTTCTTTCAGAACCCTTGGATGCATTCCATCCAGTCCTGGGGACTTGTCCACAATCAGTCCCTCCAGTCTGTCGAGCACCGCCTCTCTAGTAACAGTAATGTCATCGAGACCCTCCAGTCCTACCACCTTTCCATCTCTAACACCCGGCAAATTATTCACGTCCTCCTCCGTGAAGACCGAAACAAAAAAGTTATTCAAGGCCTCAGCCATTTCCCCATCCCCTACCACTAAGTCCCCCCTCTCATCCTCTAAGGGTCCAACGTTCACCCTAGCCAGTCTCTTCCTTTTTATATATTTATAAAAACTCTTGCTATCCTTTTTTATATTAAGCGCTAGCCCAGCTTCATAGTTTATCCTACCCTTCTTTATCAACTTCTTTGTCATTCTTTATTGACATTTAAACCTCTCCCAATCCTCTTCTCGCCCACTACTCTTAGCTACTCTAAACGCATCCGCTTTTAATTTAACACTTTCCTTCACCTCCTTCGTTATCCACGGCTGATTATCTCTCCTCCTACGATCCTTTTTAACCATCGGAATAAATTTCTGCTGAGCACCAAGAAAGATCTCCTGAAAGGTCCTCCACTGCTCCTCAGCAGACCTACCTTCCAACGCGCTCCCCCAGTCAACATTCACCAATTCCTCTCTCATCCTACCGTACTCCCCTCTGTTCAAACAAAGGACGCATGTCCGGGAACCCACTTTCTCCTCCTCTATCTGCATCAGAAACTCCACCATACAATGATCACTCTTCCCAAGAGGATCCTTCACCACAAGATTCCTAATTCTACCCGCCTCATTACATAACACCAGATCCAAGATAGCTCGCTCCCTCGTCGGCTCCAACACACACTGTTCAAGGAAACTATCCCAGCAGCATTCCAAGAACTCCTCCTTAAGCCCACCGCGTCCAACATGGGTCGGCCAATCAATATGTAGATTGAAATCCCCCATAATTATCGCCGTTCCATTCCTGCACGCCGCATTTATTTGTGCGTTAACAGCCCGCCCCACCTCCAGATCATTATTTGGGGGCCTATAGATGATACCCACTAATGTCTTCCTCCCTTTGCTGTTCCTAATCTCCACCCACAACGATTCCACTTTCTGCTCTTTGGTTCCTATATCATCCCTTACTACCACCCTGATGCTATCCTTATCAGTAAGATTATTACAGTTAGTTTGAGTATAATTACATTCATTTTGTAGCTTTTTTCACAGCACACTTCGGGGGTCCTCATGGCATACATACTGATTGAGAACCATTGCTGTAGAGTGTGAATGGAGGGTACACAAAAGCCTATTTGTTTTCATATATTCATGGGATGTGGCATGGGGCATTTTCAGCTGATTAGAGAACCAGCAGGGATTTGTAGAGGGTAAGTCATGTTTGATTAACCTGACTGAAGTTTTTTAAAGATGCCACTAAAGTGATGGACATCAATGCATATTATTTACCTTGATTTCCAGATAACATCCCTCAGAATAAACTACGAGTTAAATTTGAAGCCTGTGGAATTGAAGATAAATTATTGACATGTTTAAGAAACTGACTGAGTGCTTGGAGGCAGCACAAGGCGATAATGGTACTTTAATTGGCTAGAGGTGTCAATCAAGGATCTGTGTTGGGGTTTCAGCTATTCACTGTCTTTATTAACTTAGATGATGGAAGAGAAAACCATTCCTCCAAATTTTCAAACGACACCATGCTTGGCAGTGTATGAGCAATGCAGATGGAAATCAATGTTATTGAGCCTCAGGTTACTCGAGGCATAAGAGAATTTTCATTAGTGGTGTCTCCACAAGATACTCAAAATCAAGTGGGAAGACAGGAGGACAAACTCCGGCATCCTTACCGAAGCCAGTTCGTCCAACATCACAACTGGGATTATTCAGAATCACTTCTGCTGGTCTGGACATTGCATCCACACGCCAAATAATTGCCTTCCAAAGTAGAATCTCCTTTTCACAACTCAAGAGTAACAGCCAATCCCACAGAAACTCTGCAGGTTTTTTGTAATAGGTAATTAATTGGCATTAATGCATGGGAGGAACTTATTACAAACCACACCATGTAGCAGCACTTCATCCACAACACAGACAGAAACTAACCACATGAACTCTGCTGCTGACAAAAGTGGAAAGAGACAGCAGAACCATGTCTTAAGAAGCACCTCTTCCTCGTGGCAACTCTTCTCCTCTCGTCAAGGAGCTGTGGTTCCAGGATTGGCCCTGGTGAGCAACCTGAGGACACACAAACTATGAAACCCAGCAGAGGTCAGCCTCGTTTTAAATAACTGACACCAACGAGATGAGATAAAATCAGAAAATGATTAAGAAATTCATGGATCACTAAATGGATCTGAATGTAAGCAAATGTGAGATCATCCACTTTGGAACTACAAAAGAACATGGCACTAAATGGTAAGAAGCTAGAAACAATTGAGGTTCAACAAAAGCTCAGAGTCCTGATTCATAGTTAATTAGTGGAATGTTGACCTTCATACCTAGAGGATGAGAATACAAGGGAGTGGAAGTCATGTTTCAGTTGTACAAAGCCCTGGTTAGATCACACCTAGAGTTCATAAGGAATTCGTAACACCATGTATTAGAAAGGATATATTGATCTTGGAGGGAGTACAGAGGAGGTTTGCCAGAATGATATTTGGACTAAAAGGATTAAATTATGAGGAATGATTACACCAATAAAAGATAGTTTTTGATGTGCAGTCGGTAAGAGATCTGTGCATTTCTTCAACATGTTCATATTTTATTTTATTCCAGTTTAGGTATTTTATCTCTTTAGTTGTCCAAAGCTTTTCCGTGCAATTTCAGCATAAAAACTGGTTCTGAACCACAAGTTACTTTATGAATATGCCCCACTGATACTGTTATTTTCCCTTTTAGTAAACTTGCCGAGACAAAACTTGTCTCATTGCTTTGATAAGAGTGGTGTAATGGTCATTTCTGTCAATACTGTCATGGATACATGCATCAGTAAATGTTGGTTAGTGAACATGACATTCTTGTCTTTTTGGTTCTCTCACCTCTTGTCACAGTCTGGTAGCTATGTCCTACAGGACTCAGATAGCCCAGTCAGAAGTGCTGCTACAAAGCCACTCTTGATCATGGACAATGAAGTCCCCAACTCAAAGTACATTTTGTGCCCTTGCCACCCTCAGTGCTTCTTCCAACTGGTGTTCAATGTGAAGGAGTACTGATTCCTCAGCTAAGAAGAGGGTGGTTAGATGGTAATCAGTAGATTGTTTCTTTGTCCATTTTTTACTTAATGCCACGGGACTTCATGGGGTCTATAATCAATATTGCAAATTCTGCAGTCACCCTTGGTGGGTCCGTCCTAATGTTAGGAAAGTACACGGTTTTGGATGTTATTGGAGCAATGTTGCTGATTCTGGCCAGATTTCTCCAATCTTTCATGCCGCTGTTACCGCTGCAGCAAGAATGGAGAATTTGGCACTTAGCCAAATCTCCATTCATAGCAGCAGAACCGGAGAATTCCAACCAAAGGAGAGGTTGGAGAATTCTAGCCGCTGCGATATTTGACTATGTCAGAATGATGGATATATGGGTCAGTTCCCCAGTTTGTGCACAAGGCCCCAGATGTTATTCAAAGCAAGGTTGACTTTAATCAACATGCCTTTGTTCTGTCTGGTGTCAGGGTTACTCATGGGTGGTCCATCCAGTTTTAGTCCTGCTATAGTTTTGTGTAGTGGTTTGATACAATTGAATGACATGCTGGGATATTTCACTTTGCAATTAAAAGTCATGCCTTCGCTGTGGGCTGGAGTCACATATAGAGTAGACCAGGTAAAGATGCCCAAAAGAACACTAGTAAACCTGTTGGATTTTGAACATAATCCTGTGGTTTCATAGTCACTATTAGTCACCTCTGCAATAATAATTTACTCACATTACCTCATGCAGCCACCGTACATGTGAAGATTGCAACTGTCAGTGGTACCTCATGTTTGTATGAAATGGGACAGTAAAACTATTCAATTCACTTTATTGTCTGCACAGAAATTTACTTCAGGCGCATTGCTTGTTCATTCAAAATTACATCAAAATAAACAATAACAAAAAGAAAAATGATCCCATCACAGAGACCAAACTTGAATTAAAATGTATTAAAAAACTTTCAGTGCATTAAAATAATCAATTAGTGAGTCTCATCATGATTATATCAATTTAGCAACTGTCTGTGAAAAGTTCTTATGAGTTGAGGAAGTGATTTGTCCTGCTTCTGAGGGATTGTAGCCTCTTTCCTGATCACATCCAACAATAACACTGAGACAGGGGGAGATTCTCATTGTTCATGATGTTCTTTATTTTTGTCAAAATTCTGAGACAGGAGTAGAAATTGTCGGGAAAGGAATATTCTCCCTGCCTGTTTCAATAATCTCTGTACCCTTAAAGAGCCTACTTTTCTGAGACAACATTTCCAGGAGAGATACCCAAAAACATACACATTCAACTGCAGCCATATAGATTATTGGATCCACTATAATGCGATTATATTCTGAGGTAGTATAATCATGTTTTGGCTACCATATCTGGAGAACAGCTGTAGCATGGCTACATGATGGCACAATGATTAGCACTGCTGCTTCATAGCACCAGGGACCTGGGTTTGATTCCTGGTTTGAGTCACTGTGTGGGGTTTGAACATTCTCCCTGTGGCTGTGTGGGTTTCCTCCAGATGCTTTGGTTTCCTCCCACATTCCAAAGATATGCAAATTAGGTTGATTGGCCATGTCAAATTGCCACTTCGTGTCAGGGGGATTACCAGGTAAATACGTGGGGTAATGGGGAAAGTGGCTGGGTAGGACTATGGTCAGTGCAGACTCAATGGGCTAAATGGCCTCCTTCTGCACTGTAGGAATTCTATGAATTCCAAGGCGCAGAAGGAACTAAGTGCTCTTGTTGCATAAGTCACAAAATGTTCATATGCTGGTGCAGCATGTAATCAACAATCTTACCCTACATTATGAGGGGAATTGAACATAAAAATAAGAATGTTATGCTTCAGTTACATGGGGCATTGGTGAGACCACTGCTGAAATCTTGCTGCCTTTTACGCCAGTGGGATATTACACTCCCATCGGTGGCGCACACCCGCCATGGGTTTCCCAACGATGAGCAGTGTGTTCGATGGGAAACCCCACTGACAACGGTGGGACCATAAAATCCCGCTGCCAATGAGTGGCATATTGCTTCCTACCACCACAAAACAAGCCATGAAAGGGGAGGAAAATTCTGCCCAATATTTCAAATACATGCAATTTGGTCTCCTTATTTAAGGATGTAAATGCATTGGAGGATGTTCTGGAATGAATGGGATGCCCTATGAGGATAGGTTGGGCAGACTGGGCTTGTTTCTACTGGAGACCAGAAGTGTGAGGGGTGACTTGGGGTTTGAAGTATTTAAGATCCCGAACAGTCTTGACAATTTGATGTTGAAATGATGCTTCCTCTTGTGGGTAATTCCAGAATAGAGGGAGACTGTTTTAAAATTAGGGGTCACCCTTTTAGGATAAAGATCAGGAGAATTTGTTTTTCTCAGAGTGTTGTGCGACTTCGAAGGATTGGAGATGGAGCCATTGAATATTTTTAAGGTGGAGGCAGAAAGATTTGTATTAGGCAAGGGTATCAATGATTATCAGGGATAAATGGGAAAGTGGAATTAGTAACACAAACAGGTCAACCATCACTTTGCAGATTAAGCTTGAGGGACCAAATGGCCTACTCCTATTCCTATTTTGTATGTTTATATGTACACATTTCCCCCAACTCAACTCATAGTCTACTTTAATACCTAGATACTTGTAGTTAGGAACTTGTTCACTGTCCACATCATTAATTTTTATTGCCACCATATCATTAGCTTTTTTTCCCTAAAGGGTGACACAGTGGTTAGCACTGCTGCCTCACAATGTCAGGAATTAGGGTTCAATTCTAGCCTTGAGTGACTGTATGTTAAGTTTATACATTCTCCCTATACTTGCATGGGTTTCCTCTGGGCGCTTCAGTTTCCTCCCACAGTCCGAAGATATGTAGATTAGGTGGATGCCCCTTAGTAAGATGAGTAGGTTAGGTAAATTGGCCATGGTAAATGCGTGGGGTTACAGGGATAGGGTAGGGGAGTTCCTCAGTGGGATGCTCTTTTGACGATTTGATGGGCCAAATAGTTTCTTTCTTCACTGTAGCGATTGTATGGTTCTAATTCCTTATGAACCTTTGTACCAAGTTCCTGTAGATTGCTTCATTTTTCCAGATGAGACTCACAAATACCATATCATCAGTATAAATCAGCACTGCTTTGTCATCTGTCTCTGGTCAACAGCATAGAGGATAAAAAGTAAAGATGAGACATGCAACCTTGTACCTGTTCACATGGGCTGTCTTTGGCTAAATCCCAGAGACTGACTCCCAATGAATCCTGTTAGGAGGGAAATCATTATTCCAAAGTGGGAGAGGAGGGTTTACATGAAGGTCATTCAATTTCTCAAAAAGCATGATAGTTGCAGGATATCAAAAACTGAATGAAGCTAGCAAAAATATTTTATCTAATCTATCAGTGTGATATTGGATCAGCTGGACCCAGGTCAGACCAGTATCACCCACTGATGTTATGAAGTTGATAGACAAGGTGTAGCTGATTGTTAAGTGAAACACAAGATTCTGAAAGGCACTTAGAATCAAAATGGTAAAATTGTGTCAAAGTGCTGAGCGGACTTGAAAGTGGGAGTGTTTCAGATCTGATTTTTAGACCTGTTCTGAGATGCCCCCATACGCACTCTGCCTGCAAAAATATCAGTGATTCCAAATCGCACTGCAGAAGCCTGTGGGTGAGGTTTAACATACCAAAAGCTTGCAGCTCCGATCAGCGCCTCCAACTGCACACGCACAGAAAAGAATGATAGGATGTGACTCCCAGCCACGTTGCTTCTGGGCCAGCTGCCTTCCTCTGGCTCTCACAGAGAAATTACCCCACCCCCCCAACAACATTACTGATCCCATTATCCCCCCACCCTCTCCACCACCCAGACTGATCATGGGCCCCTCCCATCCCATCCCCCCACCAATCTCAGGCAGAGTGGCATTGGACCCTCCATTCCTCTCCCCCATTGATCTCAGGCAGAGTAGCAGCAGACACCCCTGTCCTCCCCTCCCCCTCTGATCTCAAGCAGTGTGCTGTCAGACTCACCTTCCACCACCACTGACCCCCACCCCCCATCAATCGTGAGCAGAGCGGTGTCGGACACTCGGCATTTACCTCCTCACTAACTGGAGCACCTGAATCGGACTTTTGTGAACCATGTCTGATTTGTGCCGATTCTGGATGGGTGAACAGTGGTAAAGGGAGGTGGGGGTGGGGAGGAAAGTGCCAGTAAGGTTGGATGTGCAGCCCAAATGCACGTAAATACATTTAAATGGCCATTGCGCCCATTTCGGGCACAGTCCCGATTGCGGCCATTTTCAGGCCATAGCAAAGGATCACGATCCTCGCTTCATGCCCGAATTTACCAAGTTTTCGTGCCCAAAAACGGGTGCAACATGACTGTAAAATCAGGCCCAAACACATGTAAGATAGATGTAAGAGCAGCTGGTCAGTAATTAGCAGGTTCCTGAACTGAACACTTCATAGCGACCACAACAATGCTGGCTGATTTCCAAACAGTGACAAACTGTAGGTGATATGTTGAGTGGGACTCTAATGTAATTGAGAGGCTCAGAGCCAGAGTGGAGTGAGATTGTAATATCTGAGGAAAGTGTGCAGTGGGAATGTAGAAGAATTCCTGAGGATTGAGGAATTGGACTTTGGGAGCTATTGAAAGGGGTGTGAAGTGGCACCGTAGGCAAACCTGAGTAGAGTGTGGATTTGCATAGTGGGAGTTACTCGATTGGAATTAAGGGTGATGTGGAGGAGGACAGAGGTGTGGGCATCGGGAGCAGGAGAATTTTTGGGAACGGCAGAGCAGGATGGATAACAAAGTGTTTGGAGTTGGACAGTGGCAGTATTGAGGAGAATATGAGTGGAACAGAAGGAGTGCATAAAGAATGAGTGGAGTGGAATTGGAGAAGGAGCATGTTTCATGCTACGACCCCAACGATGGAGACCAATGAAAGAACAGAACTTTCAACACAACCTGACGCTTTTAAAAACAATCAAAACCAAACTTAGTATAAATTAACAGGAAAATTGCTATCCATGGAGACTGAAATTAATTACAGTGTAAATTATACTTTAAAGACCGATTTAACAAAGGGCAGTCCCAAGGATTTATGAAGTCATCTTTCAGCATCAATAATATTAATCTCAGTCACAGAACCTCATAAAGCTTTGCTCTCTGCAAGCAGCGTGTTCGTTTTTCAAGGTGACAGAACTAAGGCAACTGGTCAGAATACTGATCAATCATGATCCAATTGAAAAGGGAAACAGCCTCCAAGGGATGAACGGCCTATTCTAATGCTCATTTTCAATTTAACAAAATCATACAGATTCAGATCAAAGTTTGATATCAGGAAAACACAGGGTGATGGAATTCCTGCCTCTTCCAACTTGCTGACACAGTCATTCCTGATCTTTTCCAGTTCTTCCTCTTCATTCATTTTCCTCCAATGCGTTTTCATCAATTTGAGATCATTATCGATTTTAGATCGAACAAAATAGAATTTCTTCCCCAGTCGTTTAATCTCTTTGGCAAGTTTTTCATCATTTTCTCTGAATCGACAGTGTGAAATAATGATGAAGAAATTGTATCTTTCAAATTCCATTTCTCTGAGATATTTATCCGCTGGGAATTTTGTCGTTCCAATTCCCGGCAGGTCCCAGAAACGAACATTCGGCAGGTTGGAATGTTTGTATCCGATTGGCTCCATTGTAGTTTCTGTAGTTCCAGTTTCAGCTGCTCCCTCATCACCATTCTGAAGTCCCCTCAGTGCATTGATAAAGGTGGATTTCCCTGCACCTGATTCTCCTGTCACTGCGATGTTAAGCTCTGTATTATCCAGATCATCTAACTTCTTCCGTATCAGTGGATTAATCACCCGACCCTTTCCATCATTAGATTTGAGCTCTTCCAGACCAGAATAGGAAGACGGAACCAGCTGCTGACTGAAAGAAACCATTTTATAATATGTTTTGCAATGGATTAAAAGAAAGAATTACAATTATGTCGCACATTGGACTAGATTTTATGGAGAGTGATTGACCTAAGTCATTCATTAAACTTATACGTTTCTCAATGACTTTCTATGGATTTTTTGCATTGGAACATGAGGTGTTTAGAAATCCAAAACAGTATTGAATCCTCTGCTGGGGGTCTGGGATCTGTATAACAGGGCCAGCAAATGCAGCTAAACTTTCACCATGCAGGGAGTGACTTGAGGGCTGGAGGGGGCTCACTTATCAAAATGGGTTCCCTACCCAATTCGAGATAGGGGCAGTGGGATTGTACGTGGGCCATGTGAAGTGTGAGACTGATTTAGATATCCTTATAGCAACCGTCATCAAGGCTGCCGGTTGTCCGCAGGGAGAGATCTGTGGTTTGTGTCAAAACCTCAGACAGCAACAGAGGGAAGTGAGATGAGTCAGGGGAGACACTGGCCTGGTACCTAGTATAGGTTAGGCCCTCACTTCACTAATGCCAATCTGGCAGTTGCATGGGAAGGCGGAGGTTACCAGCTGAAATTAGAGGCCTGGATCCACAATAATGCCATCATCAGTGGAAGAAGTGGATTAAATACAATCTGGATCCAGTGCCATTAAAAGGGTTCAATGAACCAATAGATCTGGCAGAGGGGGTGTAATGTTCACTACACCAGATAGATGTCAAGCTGACAAGCTCCAGCAAACACAGGATGCATACTACTCTTGAACATACAAACATATGAAATATGAATAGAAGTAGGCCATTCAGCCCCTTTTAGGCTTCTCCGTTATTCAATAAAATCATGGTTGATCTGTCTGTGTTTCCGATTCTACATTCCATCTGTCCCCAGTAATCTTTGTATCCTTTCCTAATAGCAAGCTAACTAAAATCAAAATACTGCAGTTGCTGGAAATCTGAAATAAAAACAGAAAAAGCTGGATGAATCAGGAGGTCTGGCAGCATCTGTGGAAAGAGAAACACTGTTAATGTTGAGTCCATTGACCCTTTTAAAAAACCTATTTAGCTCGGCCTTTAAAATATTCAGTGATCCTGCTTCCACTGCCTTCTGAGACAGGGAGCTCCAAAGTCACATCTCTGACATGTAACAGTAACCTCTAATTTTAAGAGAGTGACCCCTAGTTCTGGACTCAATCACACAGATGGCAGCGAGGTGGTACAGTGGTTAGCAATCCTGCCTGACAGCATCAGGAACCTGGTTCGATTCCCGGCTTGGGTCACTGTGCAGAGTCTGCATATTGTCCCGGTGTCTGCGTGAGTTTCCTCTGGGTGCTCCAGTTACTTCCACAGTCCATAAGACAATGGTTAGGTGCATTGGCCATGTCAAATACTCCATCAGTGCACCCAAACAGGCACGAGAGTGTGGCGACTAGGGGATTTTCACAATAACGTCATTGCAGTATAAGCCTATTGTGACACTAATAAATTATCTTTAACAAGAAAGATATAGTTCAGTGTCCACCTTGTTCAGGATCTTTTATTCTTCAATTAAGCTATGCCTTCATTCGTCTGAACCCCAGTAGAAACAAGCCCAGTTTGTTCAACTGTTCCTCATAAGATAACGCACTCATTCCAGATATCAATCTAGGAAACCTTTATAAACCTCCTCCAACATATTTACATTGTGCCTTAAATAAGGAGAGCAAAACCGCAGGTAGTATTTGAGATGTGAACTCACGAATGCCCTGTACACCTGAAGCATAGCATCCTTTCCTTTAGGTTCAATTTCTCTCATAATAAAAGGTGTGCAGATACCGGCGTTGGACTGGGGTGGGCACAGTAGGAAGTCTCACAACACCAGGTTCAACTCCAACAGGTTTATTTGAAATCAAGAACTTTCAGAGTGCTGCTACTGCATCAAGTGAGTGGAGGCAGGTTCACAAACATGGCAATATAGAAGCAAAGACACAATTGCAAGATAATTACAGATTGGAATATGAGTTTTTATGGTAATCAAGGTTTTAAATGTACAAACAGTGTGCATGGAGAGAGGGATAAGCACAGGTTAAATTGTCACAAGCCAGGACAGTTAGTAGGATCTTGCAAACCCAGGCAGTATGGTGGGGGTTACACGTAGAGATATAAACCCAAGAGGCTGTCCTCATGCGTGCGGAACTTGGCTATCAGTTTCTGCTCAGGGATTCTGCATTGTCACGTGTCTTGGAGGCCACCTTGGAGAATGCTTACCCAAACATCGGAAGCTGAATGCCCTTGACTGAAGTATTCCCTGACTGGAAGGGAACGCTCCTGCCTAGCAATTGCTGCACGGTGTCCGTTCATCCATTGCCATAGTGTCTGCATGGTCTCACCGATGTATTACACCTCAGGACATCCTTTCCTGCAGTGTACGAGGTTGACAACATTGGCCGAGTCAAATGATTATGCATCGTGTACCTGGTGGGTGACGCGGTCACATGTGATGGTGCTGTCCATGTCAATGATCCAGCATGTCTTGCAGAGGTTGCTGTGGCAGGGTTGTGTGGTGTCGCTGTTCTCCTGTAGGCTGGGTAGTTTGCTGCATACAATGGTCTATTTGAGTTTGGTGGTTGTTTGAAGGCAAGTAGTCAGGAGATGCACCAATGCCAGCCTCATCAGGGTGCCACAACAGCTCAGTGACCATCACTGCTAGCTGTGCAGATACATGGATTTGGGCCAGTGTCTGTGGGAGTTTGCACAATCTCCCTGTGGTTGCGTGGGTTTCCTCCAGGTGCTCCGGTTTCTTCCCACACCCCAAAGATTGCTCTTAGGCTGATTGGTGTACCAAATTGACCCTACACTATTCTCCCCTAAATCTGGTTACAATAGGGCTACCATTCGCATACACACGGGGCAAGTTAGGTGTAAGAAAATGCTTTGTTAAAATGGCGGCACGGGCTCGTTGGGCCTGTTTCCCGTGCTGGGGTGTTCTTTGTTCATCAGCTGTGCTCACAAGATAGCCCCGAACATCACCCAAGCACAATGCAACGCCATCCGCACTGTCAAGACCAATCGCAACATGATCATCGTACCAGCAAAGGAGGAGCCATTGTCATACTGAACAGAACGGACTACTGCAAAAGGAGTGTACCAACAACTGAACAACCAGGAACAGCACAGACACAAATCTGACTAAAGAACACACCCGTCAACTCAACAGATTGACAAGACCTTTGATCCAAACTTTCAGAGCACCCTACGTGCTCTCATCCCACATACTGCCCGTGTTGGAGATCCTCCACTGCCTCCTGAAGATACACAAGGCAACACACCCAACCATCCCATCGTATCAGGCAACGGCACCCGATCAGAGAACCTCTCTGGCTGCGTCAAATATCCTGAGACCCATCGTACAAGAAACCCCAGATTCTGTTGCAACACTATGAATTTCTTACAGAAACTCAGCACCTATGGAGTAGTTGAACCAGCAACAATCCTCATCACAATGGATGTCTCAGCAATCTACACCAGCATCCCCCAAACAACAGCATTGCTGCAACACCCTCAGTACTCAACACCGACAACTGCCAGGAGCAATTTTACAACTCATCTGCTTCATCCTGGACCACAACGTCTTCACCTTCAACAACCAGTTCTTCATCCAGACCTACAGAACAGCCATGGGACCAAATTCGCCCTTCAACATGCCAACATCTTAATACACAAGTTCGAGCAAGATCTCTTCACCACACAGGACCTCAACCGATGCTATACACCAGATACATCACCGGCATTTTTTTCCATTGGACTCATGGCGAAGAATCATGAAATGGTTATGTGATGACATCAACAAGTTCCATCCTACCATCAGACTCACCATGAACTACTCTCCAGAATCAATTGGATTCTCAGACACATGCATTTCCATCAAGGGCATTCACCTCAGCATTTCATTCTACCACCAGCTTCCACCCCAAATATGTTAAAGAAGCCATCCCCTATGTACAAGCCCTCCATTCAAACAGGATCTGCTTAGATTAGGAGGAATGCAACAGACACCCTCGGAAGAACAGAATATGGCACTCATCGATTGCCAGTTCCGATGCGCCACAGAAATAAACCATACCGACCTTCTCAGAAGACAAACACAGAACATGACCAATGTTGATCGTCCAGTATTTCCCTGGAGTGGGGAGACTATGACATCTTCTTTCGAGCCTTCAACATGTCATCAATGACGACGAACATCTCGCCAAGGCCATCCCCATACCTCCACTACGCGGCTTCAAATAACCGCCTAACCCCCAACAGACCATTGTGCACAGCAATCTACTCAACCTTCAGAAGAAGAGTGACCATGACACCACACAGCTCAACACAGCAACCACTGCAAGACGTGCCGGATCATCGACATGGATACAACCATTACATGCTGTGTACATGTTGACCACAATCCACGAGATACACAGTACATACTCACGTGTCTCAGCCAACAATGCCTATCTCATACGCTGCAGGAAAGTGTGTTCCAAGGCATGGTACATCAGCGGGACCATGTTAACGCTATAACAACGGGTGAACAGACACTACAATCACCAGGCAGGAGTGTTCCCTTCTGCAGTAAAGGGCATTCAGCCTCCGATCTTTGTGTAAGCGTTCTCCAAGGTGGCTTCAAGACGCACGACACACATTCCAATCATTCTTCACGTTTCAATCTGTAATTGCTTTGCAATTGTGCCTTTGTCTCTACATGCCATGTTTTTGAACCTACCCCAACTCACCTGATGAGCTTTCGGAGCACTACTCCTTCGTGATTCCAAATAAACCTGTTCTCATATTGTAGTTGTTACTATCAGAGGTGCCTTTACTCTGAGATCATAAATAAGGTAGTCACTGGTATTGTGAGACTTCTTACTGTGCCCACCTCAGTCCAATGCCGGCATCTCCACATCCTGTTAGCTAGCCAATCTTCTAATGTGTTACCCTCTACACCATTAGCTTTTATTTTCCACAATAAACATTAATGTGCAATTTTATCAAACATCTTGTGGAAATCCATGTACGATATGTCAACAGTTCCTCTTCATCCACAGCACATTTTACTTCTAAGTACCCAGTTATAACCCCTTTAATAATCATTCTAACACCTTTCCTGTGTAGATGCCAAACTAACCAACCACCAGTTTTCTGCCTTCCTCCCCTCTTGAATAGAAAGGTTACATTTGCTACTTTCCAGACAGATGGAACCTTTCCAGAATCTAGTGAATTGTGGAAAATTAACACCAATGCATCTCATATCTCATTAGCCACCTCCCTTAAGACCCCAGGAGGAAGTCCTATGTAGGACGTGTATGGGGTAATACCTTTGGTGGGAGAACATGTCGCGTCCTTTCAGGGCAGTTTGTCCATCCTTTGTCCCCACCTGGCACTCAGCTCCCACCTCTGGCTCCCTGTAGCTGTTTACGTGCGACAGCAGCCACACCCCGGGCAACAGCCTCGACAAGCCGGCTAAACCAGATGAGGGTAGCCGAAGGGTCTCAACCCTTGGTGAGATAGAGGGATGTCTATTCCAGCATGTGAAGACAGACTCTGGCGGATTGAGCGGAAGAGACCAACGGAAGGTCCAACGGTCAAGAAGGCAGTGTCTGCGAGCGTCGTGGAACGCGAAGAGCAGGACAAGACACAGAAGACGTCCTGGTCATCCACTGCACCTAGTCCCACCTCCATCCATTATGACTCTTGTCTTGCCACTGGATCTAGATGGGAATTGGGAAGAGAGAGTGAGGCTGACGCTGCACAACTCTCCCTCACTTTAATCCAAATCAAGCGCCAGTCTAGACACCATCATCATCATCTTCATTGTCCTGTTCAACCTTTGAAGTCCTGTGGCGATGGATGAGTGATGAAGCAGGCGTGGATACACTGGGAGCTGTAGTCACGGACCTGCACGCAGGCGGCTCAGGTCTAATGGTCGTTTTCCGCTGACTGAAGCAGCAGTGAAACTCTGTGCCTACCTGGGCGGCTGAGTAGTCCTCTTCAGGAACGCACTGCTCACCTCTGTAGAATGAGGAAGGGGCTAGAAAAGCTGCCCTAAACATTGCCTGCTTCACTACACCCTGGCCAGTTTACCACGGCTGGTGGGGATCCCATCTTGCTGTCGAACAAACAAAATAAAACACAAGGTGACACCGCTCACCGTTGGCACTTGGAACGTGCGCACGCTTTTAGACAACCCTACAGCAGACAGACCTTTGCTCTTTGCAGACAGACCAGAGAGAAGAACAGCCTTAGTTGCCAGAGAGCTTGCAAGATACAACATTGACATTGCAGCCCTGAGTGAAACTCATCTTGCCAATGTAGGTCAGTTGACTGAATCTGGAGGTGGATACACTTTTCTGGAGCGGTCGCGGCAGCGATGAGCGTCGTGATGCTGGAGTTGGATTCGCCGTCAGGAGTCACCTTGTTCAGAAACTTGCTAGTCTACCCAAGGGTGTGAATCACCGGATTATGACATTACAGCTTCTGCTACAGAACAGAAGTCAAGTCACCCTGATCAGCACCTATGCCCCCACAATGAACAACCTGGACGAGATGAAAGACAAGTTCTACAAAGAACTAGACGCCCTACTATCAGCAGTGAGCAGTACCGACAAGCTGATCTCGCTTGGCGATTTCAATGCAAGAGTAGGGTGTGACTCTGTAATCTGGCTGGGAGTCATTGGGAGGCATGGAGTGGGCAAGTGTAACAGTAATGGCCTACTCTTAGTAAACAGCTGTGCAGCACATGACCTCCTCATCACCAAGACAACCTTCCGTCTGCCTACCCGTAACAAGACCTCCTGGATGCACCCCCACTCTAAGCACTGGCATCTTATCGACTATGTCATTGTCAGGAGAAAAGACAGGCAGGATGTCAGAGTGACCAAGGCCATGTGTGGTGCTGACTGCTGGACAGATCACAGGCTCATTGTCTCCAAAATGAGGCTCCGCATCAGACCCAAGAGGTGACCACAAGGAAGCAAGGTTATGAAAAGAATCAATGCGGCCAAGCTAAAGAACCCCAGCATAGCTTCAGCACCGGCTGAGGACTTACAAATCAAGCTTGCTGACCTACACCTCGCGGGCAGCACTAAGGACGACTGGGAACGCTTCAGGGATGCTATCCATACATCTGCGCTGAAGACGCTCGGGCCCTCCACCCACAAGCAGCATGATTGGTTTGATGAGAATGATGAGGAGACACAGGCTCTACTTGTTGAAAAGCACTGTCTTCATTGGGCCTGTCAGAACAACCCATCTTCAGCTGCCAAGAGAAATGCTTTTACCAGTGCTCGCAGGACAGTCCAGAATAAACTGCGGAAAATGCAAGATGTCTGGCTGAGCACCCAAGGCAGATGAAATACAGATATTCGCTGACAGAAACTGCTTGAAACAGTTCTATGAAGCCCTCAACACTCTCTATGGACCTCAGTCTGTCAGGAGTTCCCCCCTCTTGAGTACAGATGGTACAACTCTCATTAGAGAGAGGGCTCAGGTCCTGCAGAGATGGGCTGAACACTTTGAAGCCATCCTCAACCAACCGTCATCTATTAACGATGAGGCAATAGACAGGATTCCCCAGGTTGATATCAACAGCGCCATGGATGACCCACCAGTAGTAGCTTGTCACGAAAGCTGTCAGCCAGCTATCCAGTATCAAAGCCCCAGGGGCAGATGCCATACCCGCAGAGATCTATAAAGCTGCTGGTCCTGCACTTATCGAGAAGCTCACTGAGTTCTTCCAGTCCTTTTGGAAGCAAGGATCCATTCCTCAGGAACTTAAAGATGCTTCCATCGTACACCTCTACAAGAGGAAGGGCAATCGGCAAGTATGCGACAACCACCGAGGAATCTCGCTGCTCTCCGTCACAGGAAAAACCCTCGCAAGAGTCCTGCTAAATCGTCTGGTCACTCATCTGGAGCTGGGCCTGCTTCCAGAGTCACAGTGTGGCTTCCACAAAGGTCGTGGGACTACTGACATGATTTTTGCTGCGCGCCAACTTCAGGAGAAGTGTCAGGAGCAGAATCGCGAGCTCGACAACCTTTGTTGACCTCGCAAAAGCCTGCGACACTGTAAGCCGACAAGACCTGTGGAAGATCATGTCAAAGTTCGGCTGCCCTCCCAAATTCATTCAGATGGTACGCCAGTTCCATGATTGTATGACCAGAGTACTGGACAGTGGAGAATCATCTGAGGCTTTCCCAGTCACCAATGGCATCAAACTGGGCTGTGTGCTCGCACCCACACTGTTCAGCATGATGTTTACTGCCATGCTGAATGATGCCTTCCAGGACAGTGTTGCTGGTATCAGCCTCAAGTACAGAGTGGATGGGAAGCTTTTCAACCTGAGGAGACTTAAAGCTATTCCCAAAGTGAAAGAGACAGTTCTGAGAAATTTCGTCTTTGCCGATGACTGCGCCATGTATGCTGGCTCACAGCCAGAGATGCAAGTCAGTATGGACAAATTTTCCACGGCTTGTGACAACTTTGGACTCACCATCAACATTAAGACCACCAAAGTCATGCACCAGCCTGCTCCTCACGCACCATACACAGAACCCATAATCACAAAGGGCAGAAACTACAGGCAGTAGACCAGTTCACCTATCTTGGCAGCACCCTCTCCCAAGCAGTGACTCTTGATACAGAAGTTAACTGCAGAATAGCAAAGGCAAGTTCTGCTTTTGGTAGACTGCGCTCCACTGTATTCCCATACAGTCAAGGAATCAGCCCAGCAACAAAACTGAAGGTCTACAGCGCCGCAGTACTCGCTATCCTCCTGTATGTCTGTGAAATGTGGACTGTGTATAAAAGGCATGCAAGACAGCTCAATCATTTCCACATGACTTGTCTTCACAGAATATTACGCATCAGATGGCAAGACAAAGTACCAGACACTGAAATTCTCTCTCGAGCAAGACTACCATCAGTCCACACGCTGCTGATGAGAGCGCAGACCTGGTGGGCAGGTCATGTCATCCGTATGTCAGACAAGCGCATACCCAAGCAGCTCCTTTTTGGGGAACTCTCTGCTGGAAGATGCTCGCATGGAGGGCAGACGAAACGTTTCAAAAGACACACTCAAGGCCTCCCTGAAGTCATTTGACATTGACACGACCACCTGGGAAACGCTGGCACAAAACCACCCTACCTGGCGCTGCCTCATCCACAACGGCTGTCAAACTCACGAAGCAAGATGTATTGCTGAAGCACAACTTACACGCGAGCTGCGCAAGTCCACAGCCACCAGCACAACAACTACAGTGTCTACACAAGTCTGTCCAAAATGTGCCAGGACATTCTGTGCCTGAATTGGCCTGATCTGTCATCTTCGGACACACCGCAACCAGCCTCAAAATGACTCATGGTGTCGACACCCTCTTCGATGATGATGGACGAACAACATCTTGAGGGGAATTGCTTGATTGAGCAGACGCAGCACGGTTTCGTTAAGGGGAAGTCGTGTCTGACATATTTACTGGAGTTCTATGAGGATATGTCTCGGGCGGTGGATAGAGGAGAGCCGGTGGATGTGGTCTTTCTTGATTTTCAGGAGGCGTTTGACAAGGTACCTCACAAGAGGTTATTGCAGAAGGTCAGGGGACATGGAGTTGGGGGTAGGGTGTTAGCGTGGATAGAGGACTGGTTGTCAAATAGGAGGCAGAGAGTGGGGGTCAATGGGTACTTTTCGGATTGGCGATTGGTGACTAGTGGAGTGCCTCAGGGGTCGGTGCTGGGGCCTCAGCTATTTACCATTTATATAGATGATCTGGAGGAGGGAACCGAGTGTATGGTGTCGAAATTTGCTGATGACACCAAGATTGGTGGAACGGCAAATTGCGCGGAGGGTGTGGAGAGTCTGCAGAAGGATCTAGATAGGCTGGGCGAATGGGCCAGGAACTGGCAAATGGAATTTAATGTTGGCAAGTGCGAGGTGGTACACCTTGGTAGGAATAATGGTAGGAAGGATTATTACTTCCGTGGAGAAAAACTGCAGCAGGCAACGGTGCAGAGGGACCTCGGGGTCCTTGTGCATGAGTCGCAAAAACCCAGCTTGCAGGTGCAGCAGGTGGTCAGGAAGGCAAATGGGATGCTGGCCTTCATAGCGAGGGGGATTGAATATAAAAGTAGGGAGGTCTTGCTGCGGCTGTATAGGGCATTGGTGAGGCCGCAGCTAGAGAACTGTGTGCAGTGTTGGGCGCCGCACTTACGCAAGGATATTTTGGCCTTGGAGGGAGTGCAGAGGAGGTTTACTTGGCTGATACCGGAGTTGAGGGGGTTGAGTTATGAGGAGAGGCTGAATAAACTAGGCTTGTACTCGTTAGAGTTTAGAAGAATGAGGGGAGATCTCATTGAGACATATAAGATGATGAATGGGATGGATAGGATAGAGGTGGAGAGACTCTTCCCGCTCAGAAAGGACAGTAGGACTAGGGGGCACAGCCTCAAGATAAAGGGGGGGGGTGGTTTAGAATGGAGTTGAGGAAGAACTTCTTCACTCAAAGGGTGATGAATCTCTGGAATTGTCTGCCCGTTGAAGTGGTGGAGGCTACCTCGCTAAATATTTTTAAGACGCGGGTTGATGGGTTTTTGATAAGAGAGGGGATTAAGGGTTATGGGGAGAGGGCGGGAATGTGGAACTGAGCCACGACAGATCAGCCATGATCTTTTTGAATGGCGGGGCAGGCTCGAAGGGCTGGATGGCCTACTCCTGCTCCTATTTCTTATGTTCTCATGTAACAGGAGGAAGTCCATCAGGATCGCAATATTTGACAGCCTGCATCTCCATCAGTTTGCGCAGTAATGCTTCCCGAGGGAATCTCCCTTCTACCTCATGATTTACAGCTATTACTGGAATGTCTCTTGTATTCTCTATAGTGGAGACAAAAGCAAAATATCTGTTCATTTCCTCCACCTATTATTACTCCTCATTATCCAATATTAACTCCCTATTCTCACTCTCTCGAGGATCCACACTAACTTTACTTCTCTTTTCCTGTTTAAATACCTGCAGAAACTCTTGCTTTTCACTTTTACATTTCTAGCTAGCTTCTTTTCATTCTCCAATTCCTTTCTCTTGAGTAACCTTTTAGTCATTCTCTGCCATTCTTTATGTTCTGATCATTTTTCATTACAGTGTGGGAATATATTTATTCTGAATACCCTGGAATACCCTCGCTGATGACACAAAGGTCGGTGGTGTTGTGGATGGTCTGGAAGGATGTCAAAAGTTGCAGCAGGACATAAATAGGATGCAGGACTGGGCGGAAAAGTGGCAGATGGACTTCAACGCGGATAAATGTGTAGTCATCCATTTTGGCAGAGCCAACAGGATGAACAAGTACACTATCAAGGGCAGGAGTCTTAGTAGTGTTGAAGAGAAGAAGGATCTTGGGGTCCGGGTCCACAGGACTCTTAAATCGCCCTCGCAGGTGGAGGATGTGGTCAAGAAGGCGTATGGTGTACTGGCCTTCATTAATCGAGGGATTGAGTTTAGGAGTCGGGAGATAATGCTGCAACTTTATAAGACCCTTGTCAGGCCTCATTTGGAGTACTGTGCGCAGTTCTGGTCGCCTCACTATAGGAAAGACGTAGAAGCTATTGAAAGGGTACAGAGGAGATTTACAAGGATGTTGCCTGGATTGGGAGGCATGCCTTATGAAATTAGGTTGAGGGAGCTGGGACTCTTTTCCCTGGAGAGATGAAGGTTGAGAGGCGACCTGATAGAAGTTTATAAAATGTTGAGAGAAATAGATAGGGTGGATTCTCAGAGGCTATTTCCCCGGGTTGAAATGGTCGCTATGAGAGGACACAGATTTAAGGTGCGGGGAGGAAAGTACAGAAGTGATGTTAGGGGTAAGTTTTTCACTCAGAGGGTGGTGAGTGAATGGAATCGGCTGCCGTCAGTGGTGGTGGAGGCAAACTCGCTGGGGTCTTTTAAAAGACTTCTGGATGAGTACATGGGGTTTAATGGGATTGGGGGTTATAGATAGGTCTATAGATTGGTAGGTGTTGATGTGATCGGCGCAACTCGTGGGCCGAAGGGCCTGTTTGTGCTGTAGTGTTCTATGTTCTATGAATGTCCTTTAACTGTCTGCCACTCCTTCTCTATTGATTACCCCCAGCTTAGGATCGCAGTTAACTTCAGCTAGTTCAACTTTCATGCCCACACATTTGACCTTACTTAAGTTCAAAATACTAGTCTTAAACCCACTCTTCTCCCTTTCAATCTCGATGTAAAATTCAACCATATTGTAGTTGTTACTATCAGAGGTGCCTTTACTCTGAGATCATAGATAAAGTAGTTTGGTACAACTGGAAAAACCAGGCTCAAAACTTACAGTGAGATTGTGGAGATGTTACAGAGCCATTTCTTTCCTGGGTCATTGCCAATAGGTTCAGAATCCATCAATGTAACCAGCAAGAAAGGGGTTCAATCACAATATGTGTAGTTACTTTGAAGAAATTAGCTGAATTCTGTGAACTTGGAGATGTCTTGAATGACACCATTAGAGACAGGCTATTGTGTGGATTAAGAAGCAAAGCATCTAGAAAAGCCTGTTAACAGAAGCAACTTGGACCTAAAGAAGGCTTTATGCTCTCCATGGAACGAGCAGCTAATTAAGCTCAAACATTGAAGTCCATAAGGTACCAGCTGAAACCTGAGCACAGACACAGATTTGAAATTTCTATCAATTGCAAAAACTGGGCACACAGCAGCAGATTGCTGGAGTAAAGGTGCAAAGTGCTGGCATTGTGGCTAAAAGGGGAACATTGAACATACATGTTTGGAGAAAGAAACAAGTTTCCAACAACGATTATAAGAAACATGATCCAAATGAATCAAATGGAAAACCAAATAGAGGGGAGAGGAGCCATGTGATATGAAAAGGGAGTGAAAAGGGCCAGAGTCACACTCAGATGATGAGACATTATTGAACGTATGGTCAATTAACAGTGCACCCTGCCGTTAGTGGGCCATTACCTTACTGAATGATCAACTGGTAAAAGTGGAGATGGTCACCAGAGTCACTGTTTTCTTGGTATTGAGAACCGCTTACCAAAAGAAACTATTACATGCTGCCTTGAAACCCTCAAAGATAATACTCAAAGCGTATACAGGGGCAGTGATCCGTTGTGGGGTTGTAAATGTTCAGCTGAATGGATAGATCACAGTTCCTGCACATCATTAAGGGTAACTGGAAAGAATCAGGCTAAACTGGGCCAAGGTGAATCTCATGTCGGAGCCCAAAGCAAGCCCAACCAAAAGCCTGAAGTAGCAGCCGTGGCCAAGGCTCAGGTTAGCAGTGCTGGGACCAAGGCAACAAAGGCAGAGCATACAGTAACAAATATGGTTCAGGATGCAGGCGCAAAGGAATTAAGACTTATATGGGAGATGCATATGAATGCTTGAACAAAATGAAGGTCAAAAATATACTGAAAGATGTAGTGAGGATAACCGGAATGTGTTTATGTGCTCGCTTTGTAAACTCATAACCACAGAGCAACAAGAAACCAAGGCGCACCTCGAAACTCCTTACCGTAAGGAAATCCTCAAGTTCAATCAAAAGAATATTCCATTTGGAAAAGGAGCTGCTGAGTTCCTTCATGCATTAAAAGTCAACAAGGATAAAAAGATTGCTGATCATAAACAATGGCAACAACAGGAGAAAAAGGAGCCAGCCCAGAAATTCATGAAGGATGTTTGGATGGGATTTGATCCACATGACTGAATGAAAAGAGTTGGAGTTGTTCAGAGTGCAGTTTGGAACACCAATATTCCTCCAAAATTCTACAATGTGCAGCAGCATCTGAAGCCAAGTGAACATACCAACAGCAAGAAGAATTACCATCACTTGACATTGCATAACAAACCAATCCTGAAGGCTAAATTTGAATTCTTACACGGTGAGAATTCTTTTGAAAATTTGCAGGAGCAACAGCATCAATGAGGAAGTTTAAAAGTTGCATTCCAGCAACAAGACCTGAAACACAAGGGTGATTGCAGCAACAACACAATCCTGAGGGCAACATCTCACAGAGGCACACAACAATCTAAAGAAGGCACCACAAAGGCTGTGCCAGAAGACTCAGGAAAAAGGAGACTATGGTATACAGACTGCAGAAGTAGCAGTTCACAACTGAAAAACAGAACAACAGCCTGATACAAGAGCAAAAGGAAGTACATCATCCAATAACCATGATTGCAACTACTACCCACCAACAGCCAATCAACATCATTATTCTGCTACCCTTATCTGGAGACTCATATTTACTTGACAATGGAGGGTGCCTTCCAGAGGTCCACCTTCTAGTAGCAGTGACTGTCTATGCAAATCTAGCCTGCAGCACCAGTCAGCATTGCTGCTCTGATGCCCTCAGCTGGACCCTTGCCTTCACTTAAAGACAGAGGGTATCTTCTGGGAACATTGACTGCACCTATGCAAATCTTACCTGCAACAGCCAATCAGCATTACTAGTCTCAGGCCCCACCTGCTGTCCATCATATGATGCAAATACTGGACATTATCTTTCCTGACTGGATGTGTTTAAACTCCTAACATTTAACTGGTGCTCTCTGAGATCCTTGTGATCTGTAAATAGAGAGTAAATATTTCCTGATCTTTCAGACATTAACCACTGCCCCTCACCGACCACCCAAGTTACTTCTCAGCCTGTGAATAATGAAGTCCCCCCACAGTTTGACAGTGCCCTCCTGAGCAGACATCTCTCGACTGACATAAGTAAGATGCAGACATATTGATGGGCTTGATGAAATGAGGGTTTGCTGAAGCCCAAACTGACGGCCCTGGTTCTTGAGGCTCCTCCTCCTCTGTTGAAGGCTGAAGAAGAGGAAAGGTTAATGGAGGTACGTGAGCTATAGAATTGTTTAGGACACTCTTGTTACAAGTGCTGACACTGAGCAATGGCAAAGTATTGCAATGACAGGTTGTGTTAGAATTGAAGAGACACAATATGAAAAGCTTTTTGACAAACCTGGAGCTGGCTTGTCCCATCTGTTTTTCTGTTTCTCACTGTTTTCCCCGTGTGAGTGCCCAGTGATTCCAGAGCTTCCACCTCAGAAAGGGCGAGAGGACAGAGGCTTGTGGCTCCTCCCCGGTGTCACTTCTTTGTTTTTGGTTGACTTGGGTTTTCCCCTTTGAGAGAAAAGTAGAGAGTGTGAGTGGCAGTACTTTATTTACCATCAAATAAAGAACAGAACTAGTTTGAGGGATCATCCTTAATCAAGTTGTGAACAGGAGTAACAAGCTGGAAAATCCCGAATGGAGCTTTTTCCATCTTCACAAAGTCAGACTGAGGGAAGGAATGGGATGTGAAAAATGTTGTACTTCCCCCTCAATATCTCAGGGGGGCAGCACCTGATGTGGATCACAGAGAGAGCAAGCTGAGTGGAAATGGAAAATCTGGGTTTGTGTCTGATTCAGTTCAAATCATAGTTCAACTCTCATAACTATCTTACCTTAGCTCCATCACGAGGAAACTAAAATTCTTGAAGCATTTGAATTCCTAACTGATGGATGCCCTTATTCCCAGGGCCACATCCACAGAGACTGGGCCACAACTTTTGTGTGACACCTTCCCTCACAGACCAAAAACATCGTAATTCAGTGAGAAATCCCAGCGAGGTCACACTGCTGGGCAGGCGTGTAGTAACAGACATGTGCAGAGCTCATGGACTTTTGTATCACTAAGATTGAGACCATGTGATCAGCTGCACCTGTCACTTCTCATCCTTCTTCTCACCCATTAGGTTAAACATCCCTCTCTGGTCCAGAATGCACATTGTTGCCTAGTTTTCCTTCTATAGGAAGCCTTTTTGTGCTCAGCCTGTCAATGACAAACACCTCCTGTTGTTGCCACCAAACTGCTGACCACCCAACTTTCCATTCTGCTTCCGATGTTAGTTGACATTATTAATGGTTCTCTCTCTTCTCTCCCTATTATCGAGCTTGGGTATGGCTGATTGCACATGTTTCCACACTTAATTCCACGGTAGCCACACAGTCATATGCAATGGCTTCTCTTCCTTCTCCTGGACCATTACATCTGCTGTTTCTCAAGAATCGATCCTCAACCCCTTCTCATTCTCATCTACATACTGCCCCTCAGTTACATTATCCAAAATCAGATTGTTAGTTTCACACTGACAATATTAGCATCAACCTCAACATTGCCTCTCAGATCCAATGCCATTTTAAATGATCAAACTATTTATCTGACATCCAGTCCTGGCTGAGCAGAAATCTCCATTTAAATATTGACAAGACAGAAACCATCGACTTCAGTCTCCACTTCAAACTCTGTTCCTGAATGAATGACTCCATCACTCCCCATGACAACTGGCTGAGACCAAACAAGACTACTCACAATGGTGGGATCATAGATTGCTGCAGAGCAGAAGGAGGCCATTCAGCCCATTTGAGTCTGCGCTGACCATAATCCCACCCAGATCCTATCCTCATAACAATATGCATTTAACCTAGCTAGTCCCCCTGACACTAAGGGGCAATTTAGCATGGCCAATTCAGTTAACCTACACATCTTTGGACAGTGGGAGGATATCGGAGCACCCAGAGGAAACCCACACAGACATGGGGAGAACATGAAAACTCCACACAGACAGTGCCCAAGCTGGAATTGAACCCGGGTCCCTGGCGCTGTGAGACAGCAGTGCTAAGCATTGTGCCACCCCACTTGAGCAAGACCTGAAATTCCTGTCCAAGGTCAACGGACGTTTCCATTGTCCACTTCTCACCTGCTCCAGTTCTGTGATGAGTGAGGTGGTAGAATTCTGGTGTATAGCTTTTCAAGATGAGTTTTCAATAACAGATCTATGAAATCGTTGGGACATCCTATTTCCACCTCTGTGTTGTTGCTCGACTTCATTCCTGCCTTAGCTTTTCTGATACTAAAGAGTTTATTTGATTTTATTACTTCTCTACTTAGTGACTCCTGGCTGGCCTCGTGTGTTGTAAATTAAAATCATCCAAAGCTCTGATGCCAATGTCCTATCTCACACCAAGTCCCCTTCCCCTTTCAGCTTGAACTTGCTGACCCACCCTGGCTTCTGGTAATAGTATCGATTTTAAAATTCTCCTCCCTGCTTTCAGCCTCCCTAGGTGGTGATCTCCTTCTACTCCATAATCCTGCAAAATATATCTGCTTATTTAATTCTATCCTCTTGGGCATCCCCAATTTTTATTCTTTCACCCTGCCTTCAGTTGGCCAGATCCTAAACCCTGGAATTCCATAACCTCTCCACCTTGCTGCTTCTACTTCCTTCTTGGAGTCACTGCTTAAAACTTTAATCAGAGTCAATTTCTTTTAAAAATGACACTCCTAAGCCTAATAAGCTTTCTAAGTACAAGTTACTATTGTCGTATAGTGCCTTTTGACATACTATTATGTAAATACGCTATAAAAATCACAACTCCTCAGATACTGAAACAGTTCATGTCTAAATGCAGCAAGACCAGCATGATATCCAGGCTTGGGTTGACAAGTGGCAAATAACATTTGCTCCTGGCAATGACGATCTTCAACAAAAGAGAATCTAACTATCTCCCTTTGACATTCAATAGCATTACCATCACTCAATACCCCATTATCAACTTCAAGGGGCTTACCATTGACAGATCTGAGGTTTGCAATTCCGAGCTGAGTAACTCACCTCCTGAATCCCCAAAGTCTGCCCACCACCTATGAGGCACAAGTCAGGAGTGTGATGGAATACTCTCCACTTTCCCAGATGCGCGCAGATCCAACAACACTCAAAGCTCAATGGATCCAGGACAAAGAAGCACGCTTGATTATTCCCTTTTCATCACCTTAAGCATCCATTCCTTCCATCAGTGGTGAACAGTGATAGCATTGTGTGCCATCTGCAAGATGCACTGCAGGGACTTGCCAGGACTCTTATGACAACACCTTCCAAACTTGTGATCACTGCATCACAGAATTCTTACAGTCCAGAAGAAGCTGATTCAACCCATCGAGTCTACACCGACTGTATGACAGAGCATTTTACTCAAGCCCTATCCCTGTAACCCCATGTATTTATTTGTCCCACTACTCCCCCTAACCTACACATCTTGTAACACTAAGGGGCAATTTAGCATGGCCAATCCACCTAATCTGTACGTCTTTGGACTATGGGAGGAAACCCATACATATATGGAGAGAATGTAAACATTCCACACAGTCACTGAAGGCTGGAATTGAATCTGTGTCCCTAGTACTGTGTGACAGCAGTGTGCCACCATGCCACTCTTAACCATCTAGAAGGACAAGGGCAGCAGACATGTGGGAACACCACCACCTCAAAGTTCCCCTCCAAACCACTCAACATACTGATGTGGAAATATATCACTGTTCCTTCACTGTTGCTGGGTCAACATCTGGAACCGTCTCCCTAACAGCACTGTAACAGTACCCTACATCACAGGGACTGCAGCAGTTCAAGAAGGCAGCTCACCACCACCTACTCAAGAGCAGTTAGAGAGAGGCAATCAATGCTAGCCTTGCCAGTGACATCCACATCCCATGACTGAATAAAAAAAACTGTTGTTATTGCAACCACAGCGAAAATTCTCGACCTAATTAGTTCCAGTCACAGGGAGATTATTCTGATGATGTTGATTGAATCTCATTCAGAGATTTTCTGTATAATGCCTGATGTTTCTTGCAGATTCGCTTTTCTACTTGGACATTATTAAAGTATTGTTTGAGTGACTGGTACAATGTGTTCTGAGCTGGATTGACAAAATTTTCAAAAAGACAGCCCGAGCTTTCAGGTTCAGATCACAGAATCAGTTCAATACAGAATTGGTGATTTTGATTAGCAGCTGGATCCGGGAGCTGGGAGAAGGAGCAGATCAGTGATTGGCTGTGGTCATTTTAACATGACGTGGAGATGACTACCATCGACACCGCAAACTGGCGGCTCCAAGTGGAGAGGATCTCCAAGAAGATCGCGCATATCGACAAGACATCAAGTTTCTACACTTTAACTTGGTGTTATGAGACTTCTCGCATCATTTTAACAGACAGGGTAAATGAGTAGGAGTTTGCATTGGGCTCCCTTCACCCATCAGCATACAGCAATGATGGGCAACTTAGGCTCGTGAGTGGGCCACATGAGTGGCCCCTCCTTCACCTCAGTGGGCCACAAGATTGAAATTAGGCTAGTTCACTACTCATCACAAAGAGAACAAAGAAAAACAAAGAACAAAATCAGCCCGGGAAACAGGCCCTTCGGCCCAACGAGCCCACGCCGCCATCTCAACACCACCAGTCCCCCTCTCCGCCCACGACCCCTGTCTAATGTTTTATGGCCATCCAGATTGAGGGAATCTGATTTAGGGACAATTTATCCCTGCCAATCAGCCTAACAGCAAATCTTTGGGGTGTGGGAGGAAACCGGAGCACCCGGAGAAAACCCACGCAAGCACGGGGAGAATGCGCAAACTCCCACAGACACCGGCCCAAATCCACGTGTCTGCACAGCAATCAGTGGTAGTCACTGAGCTGTCGTCTTGCCCTGTATCTTGTCCAGTTTAGGCACACACTAACGACATGAAGCACTAGGCCAATCTCGAACAACCAAGAGCAGCCCCAGTAAATAAAATCACGCCATAGATAAAATCAAATACATTTAATATACAGCAAATATTTCATAATGAACAATAGAAAATGCTTTATCATTTATTTCCTAATAGAACTATCAACTTCAAATGGTAAAAGCAGAAGTAATATTGACACTTTGGACACAGAGGGAGAGCTGGGCTCTCACACTCACTACTGCCAGCACTCAGCACACACCTCACTTGCCCTTGTTTTATACATATATTAATTCAGTCATAATGGTAGGAAGAAAGCTTTGCAGATAGAAATCAGTGGAATGTGGCAACCCTGCACATGGGCAACAGGCAATAATTGTTTTTGAAATGTTTTACTCAATTCTCAATGTTATAAAGCCAATGCTCAGCAGACGAGGCAAATCCAAATCCATTCCTTGCTTGCTCCAAAAACCAAATTCAAATTCCTATTGAATCCAATTCATGGTACCCACAAGAGAGACAAACAAGATCCAAGCTGACAAGATAAGGCATTGCACTTCATCCTGGACTTGTTCCAACGTTTGAGCTTAGCCAAAAGGTCCGGAAGCGGCAGTCAAAGAAATGTCTGGTGGGCCTCACTCAGAACCCTGCTAAGTCGCGGATGGCCCCAGGTTGCCCACCATTGCTTTACAGTCTGCACGTAACAGAGCCTAGGTGTTACTCACTGACCATATGACTGGGTTCAGACAGAGAGAAAAGAAAACTATTTCCAAGGATTAATTTAATGATGGAAAAACCTGAAAGAGAGACATTTCCTTTTTAGAATAAGCACCCTGATGGATTGCAAAGTATATAAATGTTGCCAACCCAGGTATTGGCGACAATGCACAACGATCAGGAGCACATCACCCTCCCTCTACAATAGGATACGTGACTATTGATCACATCGACCCGCCCCATCCACCCCACACCCGGAATCTCAGTAAGTGATCCGGACACCCAAAGAGTTTGAAATCGTTATGAAAGTGTTTTTTTTTCCTCGATTAACTCTTGCTTTCGGGGTTTTAGTTTAGTGCGGAAGGGTCATTTGCACTGGTTGTCTCCTGATTAGGATTCTGCAGCCCTCCATATTGTATCTAAGAAGACAGTACCAGCCACTTCCTGGTTTGATTATTTCACACATAAAGTCAAAGAATCCGCTCCGTGAATAGTTTACTTTTCAGAAAGAATGTGTTCAGAATCTGCAGAGAGAAAGAAGATAGAGCGAGCTTGAGAAATCCCTTCTAAGCATTTTTAAATTATTTTGAATTGTATTTTTAAACTTGTTGAATTTGATTCACTCTCGTCACTTAGTTAACTTCACGAAGTTTGATTTCTTGCTCCTTACCCGCATTGTTTCCCTGGAGGGAGAAGAGTGAAACTAAGTGAAATTCTCACAGTTAATTTCTGACTGCTCCCATTGCTTCCGTGTCTCTTTGACATTAGGAGTAAGGACTGTCGTGATATTGAACAGAGCTTTAAATGGTCATGTCAGTTTGCTGTACGATATCCAATGAAATCGGGAGCTCACTTGTTGCTGGGAGGGGGGAACGGAGGGAGGTGGCTGCTTTTACAATCCTGACTCAGGGTCAAAGAAATTTCCGACTCCTGCTCAATGCTTGGAAACAAATCGTGAGACTGATATTGAGATATATATTCCGATTATGAATTACTTTCAAATAAGTGCCACTCTTCAGCGAAGGATTTGGATTTTAAAATGCCCTTTCCACGGTGTTAACTGTGGTTTAGCATGTAGCACATTCCCATCTGAATCACAAGGTTCCGGAAGTTGTATCCTCACTCCAGGGCTTGAGCGTAGAATCCACCCTCCAGTGCAGTAGTGAGGAAGTGTTGCATTGTCAGGGGTGACTTACATCGGATGAGACAATAAACTCATCTTCCTGTTTGAGTGGATGTCAAAGATCCCATGGGATTGTGCTGAAGAAGAGCAGGAAAGTCCCTCTCCCCATGTTCTGGGCAATATTTATCCCTCAATCAACAGAAAAACTAACTATTAATATCATTGTCCTTGGGGGGCGGGGGGGGGGCAGGTTGAGGTCGTTGTGAGCCAATCAGCTGCCTTGTTCAAGTATATAATTGGCTGGAAAACACTTTTGAGTTATCGTGGGTCCTGAAAGGTGCTATATAAATATAAAACTCTTTCTGCTTCATTTCCATCTAACTAAAATTGCATAACATTTCACACTGCAAAAATAGATCATTTAACTGGTGTTCATGCTCCACACTAACCATCTTCCACCTTTTCCAGCCAACTCCATCACTATTCACTTTGTCCCGATTATGGGGAAAAAGACGGAATCCTTCCAGGAAATATTGGACTTTAAATAACACCTGAATTTTTTTTTAAGTGGATACACAATCCCAAAGATGTCTGACAAAGACAAACTCTGCCTGTATTGCTGCAGAGTAATTCTCTTCTAGGCAATCAAACCCCATTCTGTTACTGGACAAGATATGTCTAAATCACCCCGACACACTAATGGCCATCTCCGGTACAGCCAAACAGACATAATGGCTATCTCATCAAGGGATTTCCTGTGGAATGCCCAAACTTCTTTTTTTGTGGATTCGCTTTCCCACTTTTTGTTTTTATTCCAATTCAATCAAATCAAGTCCAACTCAGAGTCTCAACAAGTTGAGACACACCCAATCCAAGCTGACAAAACAGGGATCTCACCTCCTGTCTTGGGCTTGATCTACATGATCCAAGCTGATTGGAGTAGGCATAGCTCCTCTTCCAAGGCTTGATCTCATTTGCATCTTAGCCAAAAGGTTGAGATGTTGCTTTTAAAAATGGCTTCAAATGAAGCTAAAATGTAACCTAATGACTTCAACCAAGCACACTATTACACTTGATTTTAGCCAACAGGCCAAAAAGAAAAACATTTCTCTAGGAAAATACTACAGAAATGATCCCTAAGAGGAAACTTCGAATACACAAAGATGTATTCAAAACCATTGAAAGCTGCCCCAGGTTCACTGTTTGCTCTATGTGAAGAAGTGCTGGATGTTTTGAGGGAAAAGAGCCAGTAAGCAGACACAAATGCCCCAGCAAATAGCCATTTTGCAGATTTCTCTCTCTCTCTCTCCTGCCCACCACAGCATAAAACACCCACAAAATTTAGAAATCACCCCATCACATCAGCTCTAGGAGCCTCCTCATCCCACCCACCCGAACAGGCACACACAGGTAATGAAAGTGTAAAGGCAGGGGAGGACAACAAACCACCCTTCAGCCAACAGCTACCCACAAACATCCCTCTCAGGAAACCTCAGGACTATTTTTTCCCACCACCTGACCTCTTGCCCTGTCCCAATAGCTCACCGACTACTCAGTACTACCCAGTACTACGACTACCCAGGAACACAACCTCGAACAGAACCTTCCCCCCATCTACACCTACCCCCCACCATGAAAAACAGAATTTGACTCAGCGACAAACACAAAACCTCCCCAGCCAGAAAACCCCCAAAAACAAGTCTCCAGCACACACACCACTTGGACATCCATCCCAGTGCCCAGAAACACGTAAATCCCCAACTTAGCAGCCCCCCTCCACCTAACACACATGACCTCAACAACCACCTCCCCCAACCATCTAAAATACAACAGAAGCAGACCAACACCCTGTTTTTCTTTGTTTTATCTCCCCCCACCTAACTCCTCCTCTCTGCGACGTGGGCGTACCCCTCCCCCCATTCACCATCCCACATAAGAAAAAACAAACATGAATAATAATATATAATTTTGAAGAAGGAAAAGGCCCAGGAAGCAAGAGGACAACAAGCCACAAGATAAGGCCAAGGCATCACAAAATAGTGGCAGGGCATGAAGAGGACATGTCCTCTCGGTCTGACCACAAAAATCTCTTCCTGGTGATTGGAATTCAGCCCAGTCCATAAAAAAAATCAAGGCAGAAAAGAACTGGGAATCTTCACTGTCAAACTACAGAACACTGCAATTGCAGAACCACCTATTCACTTGGTGAAGTCAACACTGCTGGAATCTTGAATTATAATGGCTGCAGTTCTTCATCATCTCTTACTCATGGATCAAAAACTGTTCTGTATACCTTTCTTTTTTTAGCTTACTTTGAACTGAGTTCTCCTTTTCACTCTGAATGTAAATGCATATATTTGAGCATTTTCTTGCCTTTTGTAATTAATAAACTCAATCTTTACCACAAGAAAACCTGGTTAAATGTGCTCCTTTTAAAACATAGCTATTGGGTCTGGGAAAAGATATCCATGAAAAGGGATCCTTTTCAGTTTAAATGTTGTAACCAACAAAGGGGGTGAGTCAGATAAAGACAGGGGGGGAAGTTCATCCCTCCTCACTGGGTTTGTAACAATTTGGGGGTATCCCAGCCAGATGATAACAAATTGAAGGGTCTCTTTAGGATCAAGAACTTTGGGGACCTTCATCTGGTGGGTGGTTGTAGCACCCTCAATTTTCATTCACACCTACTTAACTAACTTCCCTGAAACACATAATTACTTTCTTTCTGAATCTCTCTGTCACTGGGAGTTCCACATTCTCTGTTCTCAGCTCTCACCTTTCTGCAGTGTAACACATTGAATCCTGTATGGAAATCACAGTAGTTTTTCCGGTGAATTCTCACCAAGAACAGGTGACAGAAGCTCTAATTGTTTACTTTCAAATTTTACCTCCTACAGTGGGTGAAGTCTGGATCTTTGGAGCTGAGGCTGCAAGTCTGATTTGTGAAACGTTCATTCTGGAGATTGCATTGTGAGTAATTAAACTCTCGCTGGGGTTGTCTGGATGTTCACGCCCCGCTACCACTGCCAGCAAGAATGGAGAATTTGGTGCTCAGCCAAATCTCCATTCACAACAGCAGAACTGGAGAATCCTAACTGTTTTGTTTCAGATTCCAGCATCTGCCATGTTTTGCGAATATCTTTCTAAGCCGAGCCAGGACAGCAGTGCCTGGTTATGTGCCTGTGGGAACTGTGGCATCCGTGTGTGTCCCACACAATAATTCAATGTTCAAACAGCTATGCTTTTAGCAAGCATCGGTGGGCACTGACCAAAGAAAGAACCCAATTTTCTCCTCTCTAGCCAAGTCAACAGGAGAATCAAATTCGTTAACTTAATGTAGATCTGACAAACCAACCAATTTCTGAATGATTTTGTGTTTTCTCACAAGCAAAGGAGTCCTGAGATGTTAAGTTTTCTTAACATGAAAGAAATAAGCATTGTTGGTGAGGTTGTGTTCATGATTCAAAGTTGTTACCTTGAATGTTAAAGCTTTACAACAAAGTTCAAACCGCAAGAAAGACTGTTGAGGTCAGAGAATCCTGGCCTCCATGTCTGCAGCAACAGCATGAACTGAAGCTCATCCAAATCTCCACTGCCCATAACATAATTCACAGCAAAATCCTGGTCACCCATTGGACCTCTCCCAGGATACATGTATCATCAAGGCAATTTGCTGGAAATATTGGGAGAACCGCATTTCAGGATGCTGACAGTGTGAAATGAGTTTGGACGACTCCATAATTAACCAATCAAAACCCAATAATTGACAGACTTTATTGGACAACCAAGATGAGAATACAAGTAAGTCCTCTATCACCAGCATGAGGGGCGAGAGCCTCACCAGTCAAGGTTGTTCCTAAATTCACCTGACAAAAGAATTAAGCCTTTCTCCTTATATCTCCCTTGAAATAAACTGACTTGTAATGTTCCTTTCATTGTCACATAGCAATTCAGATGACAAATGGTTTTGGGATAAAAACTATTGAAGTTGGGGTGTACCATGGTGAATCAATGGTTGCTTTCAAAGCTGGTGAATCATTTCACAATTATTATCTACATTACACACGCACTAAGGCTTAAATTTTCCCATCCGACTTGCTGTGCACCACAGGTAGGATGGATAATTTGATGAACCAGCAAAAGGTCTGTTGATTTTTGTGGAAATTTCCAATCACAATGCAGATGGAAGCGGAAAATCTAATGATGTAATAGGAACATAAGAACATGTCCTGTTTTGTTTTTAGCTCCCACATTATAATTCCCAATATCGTGCATATAATCTCTTTGCTTTTTCACATTGGATGCTAAGTATCCCATAATAGCAAATGAGTACACCAAATCATTCAGCAGTCATAGTATTCTAGTCCACCTGTCACTGTTCACAGAATGAATGGATGACCTGTAAGGAAGAGTGTGAGAATTTGCTTTTTAATACACTTATTCAATGATGAAAGTGAAATTATTTTGAATACATTAAAGTTCTTTAAGGATGTAACAAGCAAGGTGGATAAAGGAGAACCGATAGATGTGTTGTATCTGGATTTCCAAAGTATATTCATTAAGATGCCACATAAACAGTTACTACAGCAGAACTCATGGTGTTGGAATAATATATTAATGTAGGTTGGCTAATTAACAGGCAACTAAAGGTTGGATGGTATTCATCTTTACAAACAGCTTTACAAACTGCTGAACCTATATTTGATGACTTGTATGAAGGGCTTATGAGTATTGCAGCCAAAATTGCTGATGATACGAAGAAAGTTAGGAAAGCAGGCTGTAAGAAGAATGAAAGGAGAATGCAAAGGGATTTAGGTAGATTACATGAGTGGCAAAAAACAGACAGTTGGAGAATAATGTGTGAAAATGTAGGATTGCAAATTATGGTGTTTGGGAACCACAGAATCCCGACGGTGCAGGAGTCCGTTTGAACCATCACATCTGCATCAATTCTCCAAAATATCACTCTACCTAGGCCTACACCCCCACCCTATCCTAACCCTACGCATTAATCATTGCCAGTCCACATAACCTGCATATCATTGGATACTCGGGGAAGAATAGAGAGACTGCAGAATGCTGCAGTACAAAGGGATTTGGATAGTCTCATACATGAATCACTGAAGGTTAGCACACAGGTACAACAAAAAATAGATAAAGTCAAATTCGGGGATTTATTGCAAGGGACATGGAGCATAAAAATATGAATCTGTCAATAACTGTACAGAGCATTGGTGAGAGATCACCTGGATAACAGCAAACAGTTTTGATCTCCTAATTTAAGGAGGGTTATACTTGCATTGGAGATAATTCAGAAGTACTTTGTCATGTGAAGAAAGGTTGAACAGGTTGAGCCTATATTCATTGGAGCTTAGCCGAATGAGAGATGATCTTATTCAAATGTGTGAGATTACTGAGTGATCCCCTGCGATGGATTGACATCCTGTGCTGGATGTACCCCACCTAAAGCACAGTGTCTGCCAGGAGAGACTCCGATTCTCTGCAGCCCTGAATTAGAGTAGGTGATTAGTAAAGTTAACGAAGATTATCGAGGGTTTGACAGGATAGATTCTGAAAGCATGTTTCCCCTCATGGGGAAATCTAGAACTAGTGGACGCAGTTTTTAAACAAGGGATGTCCCATCTAAGATCTGTACAAGACAACAATACTTTTCAGAGGATCAGTTCTCTTGCTTGAAGGATATAATTAGCCTATTTAATAAATTGCATAATTGCTTCTGTTGAATTCTGTTGATGACCTGGTCACAGTAGGTTTCTACAAATGATCTTCGTATCACCAACATTCACCAGTACGACCACTCTGATGTGCCAAGGCAGGACAATTAATATTCTGACCTCATGTCCACTATTTTATAGCTTGTATTGCTGCTCACATAACAATGAACCACCAGTTACTCAACAATCTATTTCTTTCTATCAGATTAACAAAGGACCAGTGTTTGTCAATTGATTTTGACTAATGTAGTAGTTAAACATTTCATTATAAGGATAGGTACAGGAGTGCTCTTGTATAGCCCTTTGAACAACAATGTGTCATGAAATTTCTGGGTTGTGTTTAGTGCAGAATACTAGCTGGAAATTATTTATATATTGTCGGCTTGAGTGACATCCAGATGCTATTCAGTGTTTGGAATCCAGCAAAGTTAGACCTGAAGAGATGAAGGAAATGAACGAAGGATATTTTTTAAGCAGAACACAATCTTTTTGGGGAGTAGGAAGTGCTTGAACCCATCTATCTGTTCCACCTAGCGAGAGCAACTATCTGAAATTCAGACTCAGAGCATCCAGTTTTCAAACTATTGAGTGAGTGAGTGGGCACCTTTTGTGATTCATACAGCCTGGAAAATGGAAAAGCAAATTCTCCCTAGTAACGAGTGATCTTCCAGGGTTTTGATTGTCATTGGATAGTGTGCAGGAACCTACCCACTGACTTATTGAAAAGCTGTTAATTGATCTATTCATTGCGACTGTATTCCCAGCGCGAATGCGAGACGGAAGCACTCTGTACGGAGATGTTCATAGAGGGAGAATTTCCCTGATCAGCACTCTCCTCTCGCCAAGGAGCCGCACAGGTAACAATCAAGACATTGAAACTCGGCGCGGTGGTCAAAATTCAGGGTGAATTATATTCAACAGGTTTGAAGAGAATTCCAGCACAACTTTTAAAGATTGTACTCGCGCGTGTTTCACTCCATCAGGTTCCCTTTCCTTGCAAGGTCTGGCTGTGTTCAAAATTCAAAAGTTGCCAAAAAGCAAGTTTTATATTCAGGATTCAGGACTGCCAGCGAAAGTGAAACTTACAAACAGTGCAGGAAATGACGGGCCGCATGTTTATCGGATTGGGGAGTGGAAACCATATAAAAACAGAGATAGATAAAGCTCAATCTGAATGTTGTTAGTGAATAGAGGAGTTCAGCAACTTCCCGTTTTCGGTGGTTCCCGATGTGGGCAGATCAGCTCATGTTTTGTTACTTTGCAGAGCTGATGAAAAATTTGGAAGAAGGAAGTACTTTGTTCGAAATTATTGCATGGATGTTTAATACTTTTGATGTGGGTATGCCGGCGTTGGACTGGCGTAAACACAGTAAAAAGTCTGACAACACCAGGTTTTAGTCCAACCTATTTATTTGATAATATTCTCACTAGCTTTCGAGGGGACAGCCTCTTCGTCAGGTGAATGGAGAGTTCTGGCCTCAGACTCAGGCCAGAACTCTCCATTCACCTGACGAAGAGGCTGTCCCCTCGAAAGCTAGTGAGAATATTATCAAATAAATAGGTTGGACTAAAACCTGGTGTTGTCAGACTTTTTACTGTGTTTAATACTTTGCCAGCTTTTTAAAAGAACACATTTGTTTTCAACGGTTTTAAAGTGGCCATTGACTTGCTTTCATGGGTAACAAAGTCACTGAATAACACACCGTCTGCTGCCTCTGACCACACGGTCAAAAGGGCCACAGCAAATCACTGGTAGTGCCCATTCTATGGAGATGCCGGCATTGGACTGGGGTAAAGACAGTAAGAAGTTTCACAACACCAGGTTAAAGCCCAGGGAGTTTAACCCGCAAGCTTTCGGAACGCTGTTCCTTCGTCAGGTGAGTGGAAAGTTCTGATCAGAGAAGGGCAGATAAAGGCACACACAGTTTACAGAATACTGATTAGAATGCAAATCTTTACAGCCAACCTGCTATTCAAGTCTTAAAGGTGCAGACAATGTGAGTGGAGATAGCATTAAGCATAGGTTAAAGAGATGCATATAGTCTCCAGACAGGACTTCTTCCCAGGTCTCATCCAACTGTCCTTTTATTATTATTACAAACAATGTACTTTATTCATAAAATATCTGAAAGCGATGTTAGAAAACATTTCAAATTGTCATAGCAAGAAAGTGCAATGATACTCAGAATTTTCTCCAGAGATCAAGATGCACACTTGAAGTGCTTCAATTCAGGAATGAGAACATAAACATTTCAATATTTTTGTTACCATATTCCTTCCCTCACACTCTGAATTAGCGAAGATGGAAAAACCTTCATTAGGAATTTTGCAGTTTACTCCCGTTCACAGCCTGATTAAAGATGATTCCTCACACCAGTCTTGTCCTTTATCTGATGGTAAATAAAGTTCTGCCACTCACAGTCACTCTCTACTTTCCTCTCAAAGGAGAAAACCCAACATAACCAAAGTTAAAGAAGTGACATCAGGGGGAGCAGCCACAAGCCTCTGCCCTCTCGCCCTTTTTGGGGAGGAAACTCTGGAATCACTGGACGCTAACACAAGGGAAGCAGCGAGAGAAAGAGAAGCCGGATGGGAGGAGCCAGCTCCAGGTTGGTCAAGAAACTCCTCATATTGTATCTCTTCAGTTCCTTTAGTTACATCACAACTTGTTATTGCAAAACATTGCCATTGCTCAATGTCAGCACATTAATGAGAATGTCGTGAGCAATTCTACAGGTCATGTACCTCCATTCACCTCTCCTCTTCTTCAGCCCTTCAGCAGAGGAAGTGAAGCCTCAAGAAACAGGGCCCTTAGTCTGGACTTAAGAACATAAGAACATAAGAAATAGGAGCAGGAGTAGGCCATCTAGCCCTTCGAGCCTGCCCCGCCATTCAATAAGATCATGGCTGATCTGTCGCTGCTCAGTTCCACTTTCCCGTCCTCTCCCCATAACCCTTAATCCCCTCTCTTATCAAAAACCCATCAACCCACGTCTTAAAAATATTTAGCGAGGCAGCCTCCACCACTTCAACGGGCAGAGAATTCCAGAGATTCACCACTGTTTGAGTGAAGAAGTTCCTCCTCAACTCCGTTCTAAACCGCCCCCCTTTTATCTTGAGGCTGTGCCCCCTAGTCCTACTGTCTTTTTTGAGCGGGAAGAGTCTTTCCACCTCTGTCCTATCCATCCCATTCATCATCTTATACGTCTCAATGAGATCTCCCCTCATTCTTCTAAACTCTAACGAGTACAAGCCCAGTTTATTCAGCCTTTCCTCATAGCTCAACCCCCTCAACTCCGGTATCAGCCTAGTAAACCTCCTCTGCACTCCCTCCAAGGCCAAAATATCTTTGCGCAGGTGCGGCGCCCAAAACTGCACACAGTACTCCAGCTGCGACCTCACCAATGCCCTATACAGCTGCAGCAAGACCTCCCTACTTTTATATTCAATCCCCCTCACTATGAAGGCCAGCATCCCATTTGCCTTCCTGACCACCTGCTGCACCTGCAAGCTGGGTTTTTGCGACTCATGCACAAGGACCCCGAGGTCTCTCTGCACCGTCGCCTGCTGCAGTTTTTCGCCCCGTAAGTAATAGTCCTTCCTACCATTCTTCCTACCAAAGTGGACCACCTCACACTTGCCAACATTAAATTCCATTTGCCATTTCCTGGCCCATTCGCCCAGTCTATCTAGATCCTTCTGTAGACTCTCCACACCCTCCGCACAATTTGCCGTTCCCCCAATCTTGGTGTCATCAGCAAATTTCGACACCCTACACTCGGTTCCCTCCTCCAGATCATCTATATAAATGGTAAAAAGCTGAGGCCCCAGCACCGACCCCTGGGGCACTCCACTAGTCACCATCCGCCAATCCGAATAGCACCCGTTGACCCCCACTCTCTGCCTCCTATTTGACAACCAATCCTCTATCCACGCTAACACCCTACCCCCAACTCCATGTCCCTCGACCTTCTGCAATAACCTCTTGTGAGGTACTTTGTCAAACGCCTTCTGAAAATCTAGAAAGACCACATCCACCGGCTCTCCTCTATCCACCGCCCTAGACACATCCTCATAGAACTCCAGTAAATTTGTCAGACACGACTTCCCTTTCATGAAACCGTGCTGCGTCTGCTCTATCAAGCAATTCCCTTCAAGATGCCTTGCAATTTCCTCCTTAATGACAGATTCTAACATTTTACCTACCACAGACGTTAAACTAACCGGCCTATAATTCCCCGCCTTTTGCCTGGCACCCTTCTTAAACAACGGTGTAACATCAGCCGTTTTCCAATCAACCCTCCCTCATTGCACAAGTCCTATCAACGCATCTGAGCCTCACAATCAGTAAGTAAGAGGCACCATTGGGGTGGCCTCAGTCAGACTGAGGGCAGGCTAAGGTGTTTCACAGATGGTGAAGAGGAATTAGGGCTGGGAGATGAGTCTGTAGTTGTTGCTGTCTGGAGAAACAGGAGATGATTGCCCTTAGCTGGGGCATCTCAGGATCAATATTTAAAGGGTCCATAATTAAAAAGGGGCAAGGTAACTTTCACGCAAAGACAACTTAACTGGTCATTCATCTAATAGCTCACTCTGGGATCTGCTGTGCATAAATTAGCTGTCTTAATAAGCTACGTGACAATTGTGCTTGTTTTGCAAAAGGATTCAATGAGATGTGTAAGGACGTTCTGAAGATGTGACAATGTGTTGTAAATAGGAGTTATTTTCAATTGGTGCAAATCATGTAAAATGTTTCCTTTCAGAGATCAAAGTGCTGAAGCTTCAAACACTTCATTGTTCAGTGAGGATGAACTGAAGAATCTGAAATCTAATTTTGAATCAGGTGGGGTGGAAAAGGTAACACCGCTGATACAGAAAAAAGTTAATGACCTGGACAACACAGAGCTGAACATTGCAGTGACAGGAGAAGCAGGTGCAGGGAAATCCTCCTTCATCAATGCGATGAGAGGACTGCAAATCGATGATGAGGATGCTGCTAAGGTTGGTAACACAGAAACCACAATGGAACCAACCGGATACAAGCATCCCAGTTTGCCAAATGTTATTTTATGGGATCTGCCAGGAATTGGAACAAAGAAATTCCCAGCGAACAAATACCTAAAGCACATGAAATTTAAAAAATACGATTTCTTCATCATTACCTCGCACCCTCGATTCTTAGAAGATGATGCAAAACTCGCTCAGGCAATTAAACGGCTGGGGAAGAATTTCTACTTCGTTCGATCTAAAATTGATATTGACCTTGATTCAGTGAAAAGGGGAAGGAGGGAATTTAAGGAAAAGGAAGAATTGGAAAAGATCAGGAATTACTGTATCACGAGCTTGCAAGAGGCAGGGATCTCATCACCCCAAGTTTTCCTGATTTCAAACTTTCACCTGCATCTGTATGATTTTGATCTGTTAAGTAAAGTTCTTGAAGATGATCTTCCCAGTTTAAAGAGAAGTGTGTACATTTTGGCCCTTCCCAACCTAACCTTGGAAATTGTGGTGAAGAAAAAGAAAGAGCTAAAGAAGCGAGTTTGGATGTTGGCATCACTTTCTGGAATATTGGGAGCAGTGCCAGTTCCTGGAGTCTCCCTTGGTTGTGATATTGGGATACTGATTGGAGGAATCATGCATTTCCGTAAATGTCTGGGTTTGGATGATGCCTCCCTTCGAAGACTGGCCAATAAGGCAGGGAAACCTGTGGAAGAACTGAAAGCTGTGGTGAAAGGTCCCATGGTGGGTGAAATAACTCCAGATATAATAAACAGATTAGCATGGGGAGCCACTGCTGTTGTCGTGTCTGGTTTTGAGCTTGCACTTGACCACGTCCCAGTTGTAGGATCCATCTTTGGAGCAGGATCATCATTTCTTATGACCTACAAGTTGCTGAGTGGAGCACTGAATGATCTCACAGAGAATGCACGGAGAGTGGTGAAAGCTGCATTTGGGACAGATGAAAATGATCCAAAGTAAACATCAATTCAATGAATCAATGCCATAGCTGATATATTAAAGGGGTCTAACACTGGACATTCATATTCCCTTTTACTGGCCCATTTTAAGAAACTATTTCCATGCTGTAGTGTTTTGTGAAAGATTTTGTCTCGGTGTAATCTAAGGAGAGAACCCAAAAGCTGTGGAGGCAAATTTTCCCGTTCCACTTGCCACAGGAATCGAAGTGGATGAGGGGCAGGCCATAGGAAGGTCCGTTGACCGCGAGTGGGATTTTCTGGTTTTGGGACAAGTGCAGCCGGAAAATCCCACCTGTGAACTTTAAAGGAATCCACTCTTCATCAGAAATTCACTACATCCATACAATTCCCTTCATTAAACACAATACCAGGAAATTTGCCTTGTTCCAAGAATTATAGAATCAGACCATAGGAGTGGCCATTCAGCCCATTGTGCTTGTGTTAGAAATGCTTGTATTCTTTATTGGCACTGAATCCATCACTATCAATGTCCAGTCCCTTTTCTGCAATGTCCCTGATTGATTCATAACAGCATCATTACTGAAATGGATGGTCCTGGGTCTATAGTGGAGTCAAAAGCACTGGGATTATATGTTTTGTTCACCTTTTGATAAATTATTTGGCTATTTTTTCCTGCCTCATTTATTGCCAAATTCTATTCCCAACAGTGATGAGGTTAACAATGCAGTCTTTCTTCCGGCACACCCTGAACACAATAAAGCGATTTATTAAGAGGAAGTCAATTTTCCAATGTTTTTAAACCATTATCCACTTACACTGAACATCTGTCTCAGTCCTAGTTTTAGAACCATTGCTGCAGCAAACGGTGTCTGTTTGAAAAGGGATAAATTCTCTACCAGTCCAATGCATCTTGTTCTGTCCAAGAAGCAGCAGATTCCAAGAATGGAACAGTAAAGAAGAGGCACCAGCATCGGACTGTAGTCAGCAGTGAGAACACAGATTCCCTGTCATAGAGACACCACCTAGATATAGAATCATCCTTATCATCCCTCACACAGATGATCCCTCACACAGACTGTCCCTCACACTGACTGTCCTTCATGCAGACTGTCCATCATCCTAACTTGGTGAAGAGCTGAGAACCATGAACAGGAAAACCTCCGGGAATGGGAATGAGAGGAAATATGTTAATTATGATCATTCCTTTTATGACGTATTTTGAGTATTGCTGAGATTTTCACTAAAAACTACAAATGTTGGAAATCTGAAAAACAGAAATGTTGAATGAACTCAACAGGCCTGGCAGCATCTGTGGAGACTAGAAATGAACATTTCTCGTCCAATATCACTCTTCATTGCTTCCAGCATACCCGAGAAATGGGTTTGCTGGTCAGGCAAAAATTCCAGATAATGGGAGGTCCTTTTACCAATGGAAGACAGCAAAACACTTGTAACACGAATGAATATGTGAATGCTCCTAAAGTAAAGAACATTATTCTTTGCTTCAAACCTTCAACTGTACATTCAAACAAAAATTAAAGTATAAAATAATGTAATATACATATATGGGAGAGCTTTCTAATTGCTTCTGGTTGGTAAAGTGACAACTATTAAGAGAACATCAGCAATTCCGGTTAGTCGAGAATTTGGCTTGGTAAAATGCCAGATAAACACAAAATTTACTGTACTGTTTGCCACCAAACAAAATTGGCGCTTGATCCTCAGTGACTGATTGGAGAGAAGCAGATGTTACAGATGGTGGATTAGGATTCATGTGGGCGGGGGGTGGGTTGTACCACAGTAACAATCAATAACCTCCAGCCAATGCTGAACAATGTTACATAATCACTTCAACTCCATTGTGGAACAATGCCCTATGCGGCTCTGATTTGTCATAAACTCTTTGATTGGGGTTTGTGTCTCTATCCTCCAAAGCAGCCACTACCTTTCAGACATGCAATGATGCCATCACTGACACTCATCATTATGTGGACAACACATTGATCAAGAGAGTGAGTGAAACTCACTGTCAGAATGATGACCAATACATTAGCTCCAGCTGGCTGGAAAGAGGAAGAGGAAAGTGACCTGAAATAGCAGCAGAAGAGCAGTTACTGTGGCAGGAGAAGCATTGAAAAGTGTTACATGAACTCACTGGAACCTCATATGCGCCAATGTCACCGATATCAACAATGGATTAATATTACTGATGTGAACTGTTGTCGTCTTCTCCTCCATTGCAGTTATTTTGGTTCAATTTAATTTAATTGACATTGATTCATTTGTATCATTTCTTGTTAGTTGATGAGAATGGCCAGAATTCCCTGATCTCGTTCGGCCTTCCCCCATAGCCAACGAGAATGGAAAATTTGGTGTTCAGCCAAAACTCCACTCACTGCAGCGGGCCTGGAAAATCACAGCTGTGGATAAGGTCAGAAAATTCCAGCCAATAACTCTGGAAATTGTTTGACATTAATTAAAGATATTTTGCTGTATTAATTGAGAACTTATGCTTATTGGTAATTTTCAAGACTGCTGGTAATCGAATCAAGTGAAAGAAATGAACGATTTAATTGTAACATTCTAAACATGGACATGATTTGTTGTATTGTAAGCCACAGTTTAGAAAACAGGTGTGTGGAAAATTCTGTATTAAATGAGATGCCACAACATTAGTGTTGCCAATCATGCACTAACTTGGACAGATAATATCCACACGCCATGTACTGATGCAATAAGTGCTGAACATTTCATCTTGATGATTGTACTGGATTTTTTTTTCACGAGCTACATTGAAGCAAGATTAGAAAACCATAAAACCACAGAATCCCTGCAGTGCAGAAGGAGGACTTTCGGCCCATTGAGTCTGCATCGACTCTGCGAAAGGTTATCCCACACTTTGCATATTTACCATGGCTAATCCACCTAAATTACACCTCTTTGAACACTAAGGAGTAATTTAGCATGACCAATCCACCTGACCCACACATCTTTGGACTGTGGGAAGAAACCGGAACACCCAGATGAAACCCACACAAACATGGGGAGAACGTGCAAACTCCACACAGTCACCCAAGGCCGGAATTGATGCCGGGTCTCTGGCATTGGGAGACAGCAATGCTAACCAGTGTGTCACCGGACTATGGAAAATGCTGGAAGATTTGAACATTAAGGTTTATGAGAAGGTGACTTGGACATGTTTGTTTTAGGAAAGTGTGTAACTTCAAGCTCTGGCTGGATTGGGAATTTACTTGTGGCAGGGGAAGGGACTGTAAAATGGAATTAGGTGATGTTAGGTTTAGTCATTGATGTCACATGGGAACACCAATCTATGTGCAATGGATTGCAAGCTAGATGTTAACTTTGTTCACCATTTGAGAAGGTCCAATGAAAAGCCAAATAAGTTTCTTCAGAATTTAATTGCAAACAATTTATGCACAATTGGTAATAATCCTGCTGTTAGTATCTCACCTCCTGACTCCCAAAGCCTGCCCACCATTTACAAGGCGTATGTGCGTTGGAATACTCTCCACTTGCCTGGCTGAGTGCAGCTCAAATAAGAGTCAGGAAGCTCAACACCATCTGGGATGAAGCAGCCCTGCTTGATTGCTTCTCCTTCCACTTGGAATGCTGCAAGCTGTAAATGCCAGGGAGGCTTACAAAATTCTGATCATGAAAGCTTCTTCTGAACTCCAGCAACCTAGTGAACCAAAGCTCTACATTCCGCAGTCAGTGCAGCCAATCACTTTTTCTGGAATCTCTACCAGATCCTGAGATTGGGTCGGGTGGGGTGGGGCGGGGGGTAGGGGAGGGGGTTCTGCAGAGCCCCAGGCACTTTCTCTTTTGCCACAGCTCTGGAGCTTCATCATCAGCCTGGGGATCAGCATTGGTTAAGTCTTCCACAGTCCTCTGAGGGTCAGAGGGCAGACTGCTGCTCTGACATTCGTACAGTGCTTAAACCAGGTGATGACCCTAATTCTGTAACTTGCCTCGTGCCCTCTGAGGTGACAGTATTTGAGCTGGTGGAGAGTGTAGAGTAAGAGTGGGATAGTGCACCCTCTGAGAACCTCCCTCCATTTCTTCCTCCTCCTCAGATTGGGGTATGGCCCGGAGATAATAGCTGCCTGTCACTGCACTGACCATTCCAATGTAAGCCCACAGAGCCTACAGCTTAGGCACCTGTTTGTTACTGTCATTTGTAATTTCTAATTGATCCCCATTAGGCTCATTGCAGGGACTCATGTTCCTCCATGGGTGCTCCAGCCTCACCATCAGTGATGGCGCAGTCTTCCTGGTAGCCAGCCAGCTGCAGCATCTGTTCCTCCATGGTTATTAGAATGACAATTAGGGGACACTGCCACCAATCTGTGCCCTCTCTCTGAAATTCTGGGCCCTTTTCTGTGGAAATGCATGGAATGGGTTCATTATTCGGACTATAGAAATCACAATGTCATCACCTTGCCCGCTTGCTTCAGCTTCTAGGATGAGTGTCGTTCTGCCACTCAGCAGCAACCTTTCCACAGGCCGACTGTGCCATGCTGAAAACACTTTTCCCCTCATAGCCAATCTAGATCAAGAGGGCAGACTATCAAATAAGGTGGAAGTGAGGAGGACTGTCTTCTCTTGGAGGGTTGGGAGTGTTTGGAATACTTGTCCATAAAGTGCAGTGGAAGGTGAGTTTTTGAACATATTCAGAGCTGTGTTAGATGGAATTTTGATTGACAAGAGAGTCAACGTTATGAGGGACAGGTAGGAAAATTAAAGAGTTAAGGCCACTTCAGATCAGTCATAATTTTTTTTGTCATGCATTTGGGGAATTATTGTGTTGTGGCATGGTCCTTTTCGGAGGATAGTCATGTGATCGCTCTGTGACATGATCTGGGCCTCCGCAGATTGCCAGCAGTTGGGTTTTGAACACTATAATGTGAACATCTATTAAATGAACCTACCTGCTGCTTCGCATAGAGTCATAGAGGCTTTTAGCATGAAAACAGGTCCTTTGGCCCAAATTGTCCATGTTGCCCAGTTTATAACCACTAAATTAATCCCAATTGTCCACATTTGTCCCATGTTCTTCCATACCCATCTTAGCCATGTAACTGTCAAATGCTTTTTTTAAAAGGCATAATTGTACCTGCCCCTACTACTGCTTCTACCAGCTCATTCCAGACACCACCTTCTGTGTGGAAAAAATTGTCCCTCTGGACCCTTTTGTGTTTCTCCCCTTTCACCTTAAACCTATCTATACCTTCTAGTTTTAGACTCTGCTACCTTTGAGAAAAGATGTTGACTATATACCTTATCAATGCCTAAAACCCTTTTGTGCCAGTGTGCCTCCAGCCTCAGATATTATTGACCACTGAAGTAGGATCATGGGGCTGAATGGTCTACTGCTGCTCCGATTTTTTCTGTTCTTAATGTTGTCAGTCACCCTGATCCTGTGAAGAGGTTTTTTGATCTGCTTTTGGTAATGGATCCAGGTTTTCTGGACAGCTGCTGACTGCCTCCACTACTTCCTCATTTTATTCATTGAGAAAGTCTCTTCCCATCAGTCTTCAGTAAGAGGACTTCCTGCCTTGCTCAGCAGCCTGGAGGAGGAGATTGTCAATGAACTGTAGGCCACCTGGATTCTTAGATCTGCCAAGGCTAAAGTAGGTTCCACTGAGTTTAGTTTCTGTCCCAATGAGCTGTAGTGGGTTCAAAGGGACAGCTGTGTGTGACACTGTTTGCTGGAGGGCGCATTTCAGAACTGGGGGAGGTGGGTGTTTGTCCAAGGAATTTGAAGGGTGTTTCTGTAGCAACTTACTGTTCAATGATCATTTATGGTAGTGCAACTGTGTCAACAGTCATGAAGTCAATAGCCTAAGAAAAATATTTGGCACTGGCAACCTTTAAGCAAGCTATACCAGGGTCTTAGAAGCACGATGGTGAGGAGGTAGAGACCAATGTGAGGATGTTCATGGGAGGCAGGGAGGCCTTGTTCAGAGGACTTTCTGTTCTGCTAAAGCAAGGAGGCAGGGTGATGGCATGGAAACAGCACCTTAGCTGGTACTGATGAGGCAACCCTGTCACCCTCCACCCAAGTCTGAAACTCTGAAATAAACTTTGTAGACTTCTATGTGAGGGCAACATGATTCCCAGGCCTCTTTCCTAATAATTTCATGAAGCACATTATCTGAAATTTTACTAACAAAGACAAAGATACATTATTTACCAATATACTAATGAGAAATTATCTCTTGTGAGACCTGACTGTTGGAGAAGTCAGGTGTGGTGACAGACTGGTTCCAGACAGTCTCATTCTGCCTGGCATGGGCTCCAAGTGTGCGTGACATACTGTCCACCGTGACAGCACTGCGCAGGTCAGAAACTCCAGAGCATTTTATGAAGCCCATCTGGATCATAAATTTTGCAATTTGAATTTGGCAAGGGTAAACATGAGATTTTGCACTTCAAGTATGATTCAAATGACCCACTAGAGAGATTTTATCAAACAAAGTTTATTTAAGAATACGGTTAACATGTATAGAAAGAAAATTTGCAATACCTTTTACCCATTACAAACCAGAGAAAACTCAACCATGACATTGCATAAACTTAGCAGCTAAATACCGTTCCAACTAAAAAAACCCATAAATAAAACATTTGCTACTGGTTTAGCACAGAAAATACAAATGCTTACATGATGCTGGAATCCTTTGATGGATGCTGCAATTCTCTTGATACACACACAGACAAGCTTGAAGTTATCAGGGGGGAGAGAGAGAGAGAGACTCTAGTTACTAACTAGCAAACCATCTTCAAAACAACTTTCATTCCAGGAAGGCCAGGAGACTTGCTTCCAGCTAGCCGGCAGAATTTACAAGACCAAGGAGAGGAGAGAGAAAGCCTGCCTGCCACTTGACAACCAGGACAGCTTCTAACTCGAAACCCAAAACTACTACTGAATCCTTGGATTCTTCTGGGGAGGAGCCACCTGACTTTGGCTTGTCAATCAATCTTCCCCCTAACAGTGCAGGGTCATAAAAAAATCCCAGAAATTGCCCAAAGTAAAAATAAACAAAACTCTATTTAAACCATTGAAGCAACAGTAAAAGGACTTTAGCAGACAGCTCGGCAACAATAAAAACCCAGTGTTGCTTAACTGCAGAGAACATGATTTAAAAAACACAATTCTGAAATGCACACTATTGTCACAAGACAAGTAAATGTAATCCAAAGATTGAATGTCAAAGTAACTCCTTGAGGCTCTTCAATACCAACTACCACGCTTCAGGTATTTTAAACCTTCACCTGCACCCTTATTGGTCGCTTTGCCCATCATCTTCTTACTCTGACCGACAAAATTAAGGCTTCTCAGGACATGTTTCTTCATGGCTGGCATGTAATTGACCAGCCAATGTATACTTGATGCCAGGAGCCAATCCTGGGCATGAGCGGAAATCGCATCCACTTCTGATCCCATTAGTTGCGCTTCTCTCAAAAGGTAAAAGCCCGGGTCCTTGGCTTTTCTCATAACATTTCATAAATTTCTTATTTATAACCCTGACATTGTGGGCTCGATTTTACCATCAAGCTGCACCCGTTTTCAGGCACGAAAACTTGGTAAAGTTGGACGTGAGGTGAGTAACGCGATCTGTGCACGCCTCTGTGCCTTTTCCCCCTTTATCAATCGCCAAAAATGGCCGCCGTTGGGACTGCACCATTGGGACAGCATTTAAATTGATTTACTGGGCTGCACACTCAAACTTACCAGCACTTTCCCCTTTACCACAGCGTTCGCCCATCCAGATTTGGCGCAAAACAGACATGGTCCATAAAGGTCCAATTCAGACACTCCAGCTTCTGAGGAAGTATGTTCAGAGCTTCCAAGTGCTCTCTGACTCAGATTGGTTAGGGAGGCGGGTCAAATGGCTCACTGGTGTTGGGGGAGGGAGGCAGGTCTAATGGCTGTCTGGTGGGTTTAGGGAGGCGGGTCAGATGGCTTACTCGGGGGGAAGGAGCTGCGTCAGATGGCGCTCTGGTGTGGGGGAGGGAGGCGAGTCAGATGGTTCCCTGGTGGAAGGAGGAGAGAGATGGGTCAAAGGCTTTCTGGTGGAGGGGTTAGAGAGGTGGGTCAGCTGGCTCGCAGTGGGGGGAGGGAGGCTGGTCAGATGGCTCTCTGGTGGAGGGGGAGAGAGTGGGTCACATGGGTCTCTGTCGTGGGTGGAGGGAGGGGTCAGGTGGCTCTGTGGTGGGGGTGAAGGAGGCGGGTCAGATAAGTCACTGAGGGAGTAGGGAGGTGGGTCAGATGGCTCTCTGGTGTGGGGGAAGGAATGGGTCAAGTGGTTCTCCGGTGGTCGGGGGAGGGTGTTAAGGCAGGGGAGGTTTGTTGCTACTCTGTGAGTGATCGGTGGAGCAGAAGGAGGGGTCTGCTGCCACCCTGCGTGCGATTGGTGGAGGGGAAGGTGGGCAATCAGTCTGAGTAGTGGGGTGAGAGTGGGGGGGATAAGGGCATCAGTAACGTTGTGGGGATGGGACAATGTCTGAGGAGACCAGGGGGACACATGATCCGGCCCAAGAGCGATATGACAAAAGAATGTTTTTCTACTTTTTAGAACTGTGCATGCACAGTTGAACGCTTTCATCACTGCTGTAGGGTTTTGGGTGTGACAAGTACCACAGGCTTCTGCACCACAATTCAGAATCGCTGATTTTTTTTTCAGGCAGAGTCTGTATGGGGGCGCTGGAGAACGAGTCTAAAAGGCGGATCCGAAACACTCCCAGATTCAAGTTCGCCCAGCACTTAAAATCAAAATGGTAAAATTGGGCCCTGTATGTTTTATCGTATTTTTAAATAATGGAAAATGCCACCAAAATTTTATATTTGCTTATTGCCAGCTCCTAGGTTCAATTTTCATTTTCTTCAGCCTGCCTGAATTTCACCACTGGGATCTGAACTTGGCTGGGTCTGGCTTGTAATTTTGTTTCAACCAGTTTCAGTTTCCCTAGCAACCTAAAATTTGCCTTTTACTTTCAGATTTAGATTTAAATTAAGTTCTAATTTCCCATGAAGACTGGTGATTCAATTTCCCTTTAATTTGATTCTAAGATAAAAAATACAAGCTTTTATACCATAGCTTCCATCAAACTATTTCTCCCCACCCTCCCCTCACCTTTGGAAAAAAAGATTTACCGTAGTGAATTTTTTTCCAGAAGCTTCAAAGTACAGTAAATTCCTAACATCATAAACATTTTAAAAATGACTTATTACAAATTGTATAGGTAACATGTGGTAAGACAAGCAAATTAACAATTAGTAGGAACAGTAGGCTCAATTAGAATTTAGCAGGATCCAAACATCATAGAATTATCATCGCTCTGGGTATTCATTTGTGCACATATATTCTCTTCAAACTTTGAAGGAGGATTCAATTCTCCAGATACCTGATTTCCATTTATGTTTGTATTTCAGTTTTCCTAGAGACCTGAATGTTCATAATGCTTTCAATTAGAGTCTGATCCAAAAAATACAAGCTTTGTAACTGTGGATTCTACCACGCACTGAATCTGGAGTCCAAGTTCAGATCATAGACTTTGAGACTCATACCAATGACTTCTGATCCAGAGGTGAGAGTATTGTCACTGAACAAAAAGCAGTTCTGACTGGTTTTTGGAGAGTAAAGAATCTGTATTCAGTGTCCTAGGGGTTAGTAACTGGAGAATTCAGGTGATTGACAAAAGTCAACACAAGGAAACATTTAGTTTTGCAATGAGTTGTTGCGATCTGGAATGCAGTGCCTGAAGCAGTTCATGAAGATGGAAACAGATATACTAACAGACTAAATAAAATGGATAGGTACTTCAGGTTAAAAAATTACAGGGCTATGGGGTAAGAGCAAGGGGAATTGTATTAATTGCCCACCTCCACCACAGCTAAAAAGAGCAGGATGAGCTGAACATCCTGCTAATAGAAACATAGAAACTAGGAGCAAAAAAAGGCCATTCAACCATTTGAACCTGCTCTGTCATTCATTTTGATCATGGCTTAACATCAAATTCAATATCATGATTCCACCCTTCCCCCTATATCCCTAGAGCTAGATCTAATTTCTTCTTGAAATCAGACAATATTTCAGCCTCAACTATATCCTGTGGCATTTTGTGCTGTAAAATTCTATGAATTTAAATAAGGAATAAAATACAAAGTTATACACAGAAAATCTGGACCTTCAGATACTGCTTTCCAATGTCTTCCGACAGTAATACATTTCATCTAATTATTTAAGTTACACACTTAAAATATGTTATAATATTATAAAGTATGTCATTTCAAAGGAAGGAGATTTCAAAACTCTGAGTAACAGGTGCCCTTAAACAAGGGTCACAGTATGTTGGTATGCAGATGCAGCAAGTGATTAGGAAGGCAAATGGAATGTCAGGGTCCATTGCAATGAAAATCAAAAATGAAAGTAGGAAAGTTATGCTGCAGTTGTACAGGACTTTTGTGAAATCACATCTGGAGCACTGTATATAGTTTTGGTCTCTATACTTAAAAAGGGATCTTCTTATAAAATAAATAGTTCAGAGAAGTTTCACTGGACAGATCACTGGGGAGAAGGTGTAATCTAATGAGAAAATATTGAACAGATTGGCCCATTGAGGTTTAGAAGAGCGTTGATCTGACTGAAACATATATTATCCTATGGGCTTTGACTGAGTGGGATGCTGTGAGGATGTTTCCCGTTGTGCATGATTCTACGACCAAGGACACAATTTAAAAATTAGTGGTCTCCCATTAAGACTGAACTAAGGAGCATGCTTTTATTCTCTCAGATCGTCATTAGTCTACAGAATTCACATTTCCTGCATGACACCAGGGACCACACTTTGGATGTTTTGAAGTTGTGAAAGAAACTAACTTAATGGCAAGCTCTTTTTCATTTTATTTAACTATCAAACAGAGATTGTCATTATGACTCAGCAAAGTCTTCAGCAACTGCACTGCTTCTAATTCTGTGCACACCGATATAGAAAAGAGCTCGGACTTGCAGAAAGAGTGTGGCCAGAACCATACACCGGCAAGCTGCTCCTCATTGGGAGCTCAGAGCACCACCTGCTGGTCTGAGCCACACACAACAACACAGCTCCTTGTCGGGGAACTGAAAACAAAGGTCAAAATAAAAATAGGTCCAAGTTCCAAGTGGAGATGGTCCTGATGAAGAACTTCCATCTGGAATCTCTGCCTACGTTTTGCCAACATTTTCAGTTTGTACATTTCCAGCAGTCCTGATTCTCTCATGTCCTTTGCAGTGTAACTTGATACGAAGGATTCCAGAAACTTTCCTCACCATCTGAAATGTTAATCAAATAGCATACACACACACACACACACACACAAGCAGCTTTGGAGAGCATTCAATAAGGTTGGGTGGTGGGGGCAGGGGGCGGGGGCCGGGGGGAGGGGTGGGGGGGTTGGAGTTTCTATTTTTACGATTGTGCCCCTGCACAAAACAGAGAGATGAAATAAAGAAAAGTGATGTTTAATTTGAGCAGGACAGGCCACCAGGAAAATAGAGTGGTAAATCCACCTCACTGAGCGGTTTTCAACACCCTTACTGTTATCTCCATTGACTTGGTGTCCCATTTGTTTCTGATTACAGCTCTGTGTAATTATATTAAACACAAAGTTAAAAAAGCTAAATATTCTACACTTGCAATTCAAAGAAATGGTCAGCAAAAGTCACTGACAAATTCTTGGATTTAACCATTCTGCCTCTTCAAGAAGAACGCAAAATGACTTAAAATGACATGTTTAAAATAAGCAGCAAAACGTGACATTGAAAAAACAGGTGAATGTATTGGATTTGACCCAGTGTCAAAAACCACACTGACAGCTCAAGACTTGCCTGGGAGGGGAATTGACAAATTGGAAAGGTCCCCTCATAAATGACTAATTGGTGACAGGTGACTGAGAGATGAATTGGACAGTGTAGGTGTAACTGAGGGAAGTATGGACTGGGACTGTAGGAAGAGCAGAAGGCTGCTTGGTGTTGGGGTCTCAGGGTAGTTGATTGGATCTGAGTGGAACTGCAGAGATTCTGCATTGAGAATGTGTGGAGCAGGATTTCTCGGAGTAACTGAAGTGGAAATGAATTGGGATTAAAGAGTGCTCTGCTGAGACCTAGAGTGGGATTCGAACTGTGAAAAGCATGAGGAGGGAGGAATTTGAGGACTAACTTGTCAGACTACCTGATATACAAACTGACTTGGTTGGAATATCTGATGATGGGGTGTAGATTGGAAGTATAGAAAAATCTGAATAGAATGGGAATGCAAGATAACCTGAGACAGTATGGAATGAACTGTGGGAATACCCAAGGGGAAAGGGAGTGGAGCTGATGTTGTAAATGAGGAGAGTGTGCTGTGGAACTGTAGGTGTATTCTATGAAAGTGAAGTGTTGGCCGACCCGAGTGGGATAGGGACTGAATTTTTTTTTAATAAGATATAGTCGGTTGAAATGTGCTCATTACTGCTAAAGCTCCAATTGCCATTCCCAATTTCCCTTGAGAGGCTGGCACTGAGCTTTATTCTTGAACTCTTGCTGTGCATGATGTGTGTTCAGGAGTTTGACCCAGTGACAGTGAGGGAATGGCGATATAGTTCCAAGTCAGGATGGTGTGTGGCTTAGAGGGAAACATGCAAATAACTATGTTATTATGTACTTCTAGATGATAGATGATATAGGTTTGGAAAGTGCTGTGGAAGAAACTGTGATGAGTTGCTGCAGCGCGTCTTGTCAAGATTTTGCCACTGTGCTTCGATGACGGAGGGCATAAATGTTTAAGGTGATGGATCTGGGCTACTTTGTCTTGGATGGTGTTGAACTTCGAGATTGTTAATTGGAGCTGCAGTATCCAGTGGAGCATATTCCATCACATTCCTTACTTGTGCTTTGTAAATGCTGAATGAGCTTTGGGAAGACAGGAAGTGAGTTACTGATCATGGAAACCCAAGCTCTGACCAATTGTTGTAGCCACAGTATTGATATGGCTAGTCCAGTTCAGTTTCTGGTCAATTGTAATCCCGGGATGTTGATGTTGGGGTATTTGACGATGGTGCTGCTATTGAATGTCAAGAGATAATAGTTAGACTCTTTCTTGTGGAGATAGCTATTGCCTAGCACTTGTAAAACATAAATATTCCTTGTCACATATCAACTCACACCTGTATGTTGTCCAAGCGTTGCTGCATTGCGGGCAAAAACTGCTTCAATAGCTTAGAAGTCAAATTAAACTGAACATTGTATGATCATTAGCAAACATTCCCACTTCTGATGGAGGAAAGGCTATTCATGAAACAGATGAAGGTGGTAGGACATAATTTTGTGAACTTGTGTGGTAATATCCTGAGCGTGGTGTAGAGTGGAACTGAGGGGAGCGTGAAGTGGGATAGTATGAGTACATGAGGGGCTGTGTGACAAAACTATATCTGGGAGGAATGAGGAGTGGGTCTTCAGGCATATCTGAGGGGGAGAGTGAGAGTGTCGCAATGTGTGAAGAGGATTTTAAGTCGGAGAACCTCAGGTGTGTAGAGCAGTGGTTCCCAAACTTTTATATGTCATGGCACACCTCAAGTCTATAAAAGAATTTTGAGGCGCGTCTCATATTTTCTCTGTCTTCTTCCATTACTGGGAACTTTGTCTTTAACTTCTCTCTGTCCTCTCATCTTTTTTTTACCTTTCCCTGTCTCACTTCTCCCAGGGTTTTTGCACCCTTTTTGAGTTTTTGCTTTTTCTATGAGTATATGGGGCTGTTGTTTTCAGCTCCAAGTCCCATTGGCCATCACAAGGGCCTGACCTACATCAAAAAAATCTAAACCACACATGTGTGGCTCTTTCTCAGTTGCATGGGAGGCACAATATTTGTCAGGTCTTTAAGGTGCCAATCACAGAACTGAAGATGAAGATTAGTGTTTTGCTGGCCATGGGAGATCATCAATACATCTCCTCATATTCTCATAGAATACAAGCTCACTATTAGGTGAGTAGAGGGTTGCCCAATGCAGAAGGAACAGAGGTGGTGCTTAAAACCAGCTGGGTCCACTTAGGTGGCATTTGAAAGACTCAGAGCTGACCTGCCCTCTGCAGACATTGAATGGCGTTCCAAACACACTGTAAATCTAGGGTGATTGGTGACAGAAGACTAGCCTCAGAACATAGGGCTTAAGAAATAGGAGCAGGAGTACGCCATCTAGCCCCTCGAGCCTGCCCCGCCATTCAATAAGATCATGGCTGGTCTGTCGTGTCTCAGTTCCACATTCCCGCCCTCTCCCCATAACCCTTAATCCCCTTGCCTATCAAAAACCTATCAACCCGCATCTTAAAAATATTTCGCGAGGCAGCCTCCACCACTTCAACGGACAGAGAATTCCAGAGATTCACCACCCGTTGAGTGAAGAAGTTCCTTCTCAACTCCGTTCTAAACCACCCCCGCTTTATCTTGAGGCTGTGCCCTCTAGTCCTACTGTCCTTTCTGAGCAGGAAGAGCCTCTCCACCTCTATCCTATCCATCCCATTCAACATCTTATATGTCTCAATGAGATCTCCCCTCATTCTTCTAAACTCTAACGAGTACAAGCCTAGTTTATTCAGCCTCTCCTCATAGCTCAACCCCCTCAACTCTGGAATCAGCCTAGTAAACCTCCTCTGCACTCCCTCCAAGGCCAAAATATCCTTGCATAAGTGCGGCGACCAAAACTGCACACAGTACTCCAGCTGCGGCCTCACCAGTGCCCTATACAGCTGCAGCAAGACCTCCCTACTTTTATATTCAATGCCCCTCGCTATGAAGGCCAGCATCCCATTTGCCTTCCTGACCATCTGCTGCACCTGCAGGCTGGGTTTTTGCGACTCATGCACAAGGACTCCGAGGTCCCTCTGCACCGTTGCATGCTGCAGTTTTTCTCCATGTAATTAATCGTCCTTCCTACCATTATTCCTACCAAAGTGGACAACCTCACATTTGCCAACATTAAATTCCATTTGCCAGTTCCTGGCCCATTCGCCCAGCCTATCTAGATCCTTCTGCAGACTCTCCACACCCTCCGCACAATTTGCCGTTCCACCAATCTTGGTGTCATCAGCAAATTTCAACACCATACACTCGGTTCCCTCCTCCAGATCATTTATATAAATGGTAAATAGCTGAGGCCCCAGCACTGACCCCTGGGGCACTCCACTAGTCACCAACCGCCAATCCAAATAGCACCCTTTGACCCCCACACTCTGCCTCCTATTTGACAGCCAATCCTCTATCCACGCTAACACCCTACCCCCAACTCCATGCCCCCTGACCTTCTGTAATAACCTCTTGTGAGGCACCTTGTCAAACGCCTTCTGAAAATCAAGAAACACCACATCCACCGGCTCTCCTCTATCCACCGCCCTAGACACATCCTCATAGAACTCCAATAAATTCGTCAGACACGACTTCCCCTTAACGAAACCATGCTGCATCTGCTCTATCAAACAATTCTCCTCAAGATGCCTCGCTATTTTCTCCTTGATGACGGATTCTAACATTTTACCTACAACAGACGTTAAACTAACCAGCCTATAATTCACTGTCTTTTGCCTGCCACCCTTCTTAAACAACAGCGTAACATGAGCCACTTTCCAATCTTCCAGCAGTTCCCCAGAATCCAGCGACGTTTGGAAAATAATCACCAAGGCATCTACTATCACCACCGTCATTTCTTTCAGAACCCTTGGATGCATTCCATCCGGTCCTGGGGACTTGTCCACAATCAGTCCCTCCAGTCTGTCGAGCACCGCCTCTCTAGTAACAGTAATGTCATCGAGACCCTCCAGTCCTACCACCTTTCCATCTCTAACACCCGGCAAATTATTCACGTCCTCCTCCGTGAAGACCGAAACAAAAAAGTTATTCAAGGCCTCAGCCATTTCCCCATCCCCTACCACTAAGTCCCCCCTCTCATCCTCTAAGGGTCCAACGTTCACCCTAGCCAGTCTCTTCCTTTTTATATATTTATAAAAACTCTTGCTATCCTTTTTTATATTAAGCGCTAGCCCAGCTTCATAGTTTCTCCTACCCTTCTTTCTCAACTTCTTTGTCATTCTTTATTGACATTTAAACCTCTCCCAATCCTCTTCTCGCCCACTACTCTTAGCTACTCTAAACGCATCCGCTTTTAATTTAACACTTTCCTTCACCTCCTTCGTTATCCACGGCTGATTATCTCTCCTCCTACGATCCTTTTTAACCATCGGAATAAATTTCTGCTGAGCACCAAGAAAGATCTCCTTAAAGGTCCTCCACTGCTCCTCAGCAGACCTACCTTCCAACGCGCTCCCCCAGTCAACATTCACCAATTCCTCTCTCATCCTACCGTACTCCCCTCTGTTCAAACAAAGGACGCATGTCCGGGAACCCACTTTCTCCTCCTCTATCTGCATCAGAAACTCCACCATACAATGATCACTCTTCCCAAGAGGATCCTTCACCACAAGATTCCTAATTCTACCCGCCTCATTACATAACACCAGATCCAAGATAGCTCGCTCCCTCGTTGGCTCCAACACACACTGTTCAAGGAAACTATCCCAGCAGCATTCCAAGAACTCCTCCTTAAGCCCACCGCGTCCAACATGGGTCGACCAATCAATATGTAGATTGAAATCCCCCATAATTATCGCCGTTCCATTCCTGCACGCCGCATTTATTTGTGCGTTAACAGCCCGCCCTACCTCCAGATCATTATTTGGGGGCCTATAGATGACACCCACTAACGTCTTCCTCCCTTTGCTGTTCCTAATCTCCACCCACAACGATTCCACTTTCTGCTCTTTGGTTCCTATATCATCCCTTACTACCACCCTGATGCTATCCTTATCAGTAAGATTATTACAGTTAGTTTGAGTATAATTACATTCATTTTGTAGCTTTTTTCACAGCACACTTCGGGGGTCCTCATGGCATACATACTGATTGAGAACCATTACTGTAGAGTGTGAATGGAGGGTACACAAAAGCCTATTTGTTTTCATATATTCGTGGGATGTGGCATGGGGCATTTTCAGCTGATTAGAGAACCAGCAGGGATTTGTAGAGGGTAAGTCATGTTTGATTAACCTGACTGAAGTTTTTTAAAGATGCCACTAAAGTGATGGACATCAATGCATATTATTTACCTTGATTTCCAGATAACATCCCTCAGAATAAACTACGAGTTAAATTTGAAGCCTGTGGAATTCAAGATAAATTATTGACATGTTTAAGAAACTGACTGAGTGCTTGGAGGCAGCACAAGGCGATAATATTTTTAAGAAGCGGGTTGATGGGTTTTTGATAAGAGAGGGGATTAAGGGTTATGGGGAGAGGGCGGGAAAGTGGAACTGAGCCACGACAGATCAGCCATGATCTTATTGAATGGCGGGGCAGGCTCGAAGGGCCAGATGGCCTACTCCTGCTCCTATTTCTTATGTTCTTATGTTCTTATGTTCTTATAATGGTACTTTAATTGGCTAGAGGTGTCAATCAAGGATCTGTGTTGGGGTTTCAGCTATTCACTGTCTTTATTAACTTAGATGATGGAAGAGAAAACCATTCCTCCAAATTTTCAAACGACACCATGTTTGGCAGTGTATGAGCAATGCAGATGGAAATCAATGTTATTGAGCCTCAGGTTACTCGAGGCATAAGAGAATTTTCATTAGTGGTGTCTCCACAAGATACTCAAAATCAAGTGGGAAGACAGGAGGACAAACTCCGGCATCCTTACCGAAGCCAGTTCGTCCAACATCACAACTGGGATTATTCAGAATCACTTCTGCTGGTCTGGACATTGCATCCACACGCCAAATAATTGCCTTCCAAAGTAGAATCTCCTTTTCACAACTCAAGAGTAACAGCCAATCCCACAGAAACTCTGCAGGTTTTTAGTAATGGGTAATTAATTGGCATTAATGCATGGGAGGAACTTATTACAAACCACACCATGTAGCAGCACTTCATCCACAACACAGACAGAAACTAACCACATGAACTCTGCTGCTGACAAAAGTGGAAAGAGACAGCAGAACCATGTCTTAAGAAGCACCTCTTCCTCGTGGCAACTCTTCTCCTCTCGTCAAGGAGCTGTGGTTCCAGGATTGGCCCTGGTGAGCAACCTGAGGACACACAAAGTATGAAACCCAGCAGAAGTCAGCCTCGTTTTAAATAACTGACACCAACGAGATGAGATAAAATCAGAAAATGATTAAGAAATTCATGGATCACTAAATGGATCTGAATGTAAGCAAATGTGAGATCATCCACTTTGGAACTAAAAAAGAACATGGCACTAAATGGTAAAAAGCTAGAAACAATTGAGGTTCAACAAAAGCTCAGAGTCCTGATTCATAGTTAATTAATGGAATGTTGACCTTTATACCTCGAGGATGAGAATACAAGGGAGTGGAAGTCATGTTTCAGTTGTACAAAGCCCTGGTTAGATCACACCTAGAGTTCATAAGGAATTCGTAACACCATGTATTAGAAAGGATATATTGATCTTGGAGGGAGTACAGAGGAGGTTTGCCAGAATGATATTTGGACTAAAAGGATTAAATTATGAGGAATGATTACACCAATAAAAGATAGTTTTTGATGTGCAGTCAGTAAGAGATCTGTGCATTTCTTCAACATGTTCATATTTTATTTTATTCCAGTTTAGGTATTTTATCTCTTTAGTTGTCCAAAGCTTTTCCGTGCAATTTCAGCATAAAAACTGGTTCTGAACCACAAGTTACTTTATGAATATGCCCCACTGATACTGTTATTTTCCCTTTTAGTAAACTTGCCGAGACAATACTTGTCTCATTGCTTTGATAAGAGTGGTGTAATGGTCATTTCTGTCAATACTGTCATGGATACATGCATCAGTAAATGTTGGTTAGTGAACATGACATTCTTGTCTTTTTGGTTCTCCCACCTCTTGTCACAGTCTGGTAGCTATGTCCTACAGGACTCAGATAGCCCAGTCAGAAGTGCTGCTACAAAGCCACTCTTGATCATGGACAATGAAGTCCCCAACTCAAAGTACATTTTGTGCCCTTGCCACCCTCAGTGCTTCTTTCAACTGGTGTTCAATGTGAAGGAGTACTGATTCCTCAGCTAAGAAGAGGGTGGTTAGATGGTAATCAGTAGATTGTTTCTTTGTCCATTTTTTACTTAATGCCACGGGACTTCATGGGGTCTATAATCAATATTGCAAATTCTGCAGTCACCCTTGGTGGGTCTGTCCTAGTGTTAGGAAAGTACATGGTTTTGGATGTTATTGGAGCAATGTTGCTGATTCTGGCCAGATTTCTCCAATCTTTCATGCCGCTGTTACCGCTGCAGCAAGAATGGAGAATTTGGCACTTAGCCAAATCTCCATTCATAGCAGCAGAACCGGAGAATTCCAACCAAAGGAGAGGTTGGAGAATTCTAGCCGCTGCGATATTTGACTATGTCAGAATGATGGATATATGGGTCAGTTCCCCAGTTTGTGCACAAGGCCCCAGATGTTATTCAAAGCAAGGTTGACTTTAATCAACATGCCTTTGTTCTGTCTGGTGTCAGGGTTACTCATGGGTGGTCCATCCAGTTTTAGTCCTGCTATAGTTTTGTGTAGTGGTTTGATACAATTGAATGACTTGCTGGGATATTTCACTTTGCAATTAAAAGTCATGCCTTCGCTGTGGGCTGGAGTCACATATAGACTAGACCAGGTAAAGATGCCCAAAAGAACACTAGTAAACCTGTTGGATTTTGAACATAACCCTGTGGTTTCATAGTCACTATTAGTCACCTCTGCAATAATAATTTACTCACATTACCTCATGCAGCCACCGTACATGTGAAGATTGCAACTGTCGGTGGTACCTCATGTTTGTATGAAATGGGACAGTAAAACTATTCAATTCACTTTATTGTCTGCACAGAAATTTACTTCAGGCGCATTGCTTGTTCATTCAAAATTACATCAAAATAAATAATAACAAAAAGAAAAATGATCCCATCACAGAGACCAAACTTGAATTAAAATGTATTAAAAAACTTTCAGTGCATTAAAATAATCAATTAGTGAGTCTCATCATGATTATATCAATTTAGCAACTGTCTGTGAAAAGTTCTTATGAGTTGAGGAAGTGATTTGTCCTGCTTCTGAGAGATTGTAGCCTCTTTCCTGATCACATCCAACAATAACACTGAGACAGGGGGAGATCTCATTGTTCATGATGTTCTTTATTTTTGTCAAAATTCTGAGACAGGAGTAGAAATTGTCGGGAAAGGAATATTCTCCCTGCCTGTTTCAATAATCTCTGTACCCTTAAAGAGCCTACTTTTCTGAGACAACATTTCCAGGAGAGATACCCAAAAACATACACATTCAACTGCAGCCATATAGATTATTGGATCCACTATAATGCGATTATATTCTGAAGTAGAATAATCATGTTTTGGCTACCATATCTGGAGAACAGCTGTAGCATGGCTACATGATGGCACAATGGTTAGCACTGCTGCTTCATAGCACCAGGGACCTGGGTTTGATTCCTGGTTTGAGTCACTGTGTGGGGTTTGAACATTCTCCCTGTGGCTGTGTGGGTTTCCTCCAGATGCTTTGGTTTCCTCCCACGTTCCAAAGATACGCAAATTAGGTTGATTGGCCATGTTAAATTGCCACTTCGTGTCAGGGGGATTACCAGGTAAATACGTGGGGTAATGGGGAAAGTGGCTGGGTAGGACTATGATCAGTGCAGACTCAATGGGCGAAACGGCCTCCTTCTGCACTGTAGGAATTCTATGAATTCCAAGGTGCAGAAGGAACTCAGTGCTCTTGTTGCATAAGTCACAAAATGTTCATATGCTGGTGCAGCATGTAATCAACAATCTTACCCTACATTATGAGGGGAATTGAACATCAAAATAAGAATGTTATGCTTCAGTTACATGGGGCATTGGTGAGACCACTGCTGAAATCTTGCTGCCTTTTACGCCAGTGGGATATTACACTCCCATCGGTGGCACACACCCGCCATGGGTTTCCCAACGATGAGCAGTGTGTTCGATGGGAAACCCCACTGACAACGGTGGGACCATAAAATCCCGCTGCCAATGAGTGGCATATTGCTTCCTACCACCACAAAACAAGCCATGAAAGGGGAGGAAAATTCTGCCCAATATTTCAAATACATGCAATTTGGTCTCCTCATTTAAGGATGTAAATGCATTGGAGGATGTTCTGGAATGAATGGGATGCCCTATGAGGATAGGTTCGGCAGACTGGGCTTGTTTCTACTGGAGACCAGAAGTGTGAGGGGTGACTTGGGGGTTGAAGTATTTAAGATCCCGAACAGTCTTGACAATTTGATGTTGAAATGATGCTTCCTCTTGTGGGTAATTCCAGAATAGAGGGAGACTGTTTTAAAATTAGGGGTCACCCTTTTAGGATAAAGATCAGGAGAATTTGTTTTTCTCAGAGTGTTGTGCGACTTCGAAGGATTGGAGATGGAGCCATTGAATATTTTTAAGGTGGAGGCAGAAAGATTTGTATTAGGCAAGGGTATCAATGATTATCAGGGATAAATGGGAAAGTGGAACTAGTAACACAAACAGGTCAACCATCACTTTGCAGATTAAGCTTGAGGGACCAAATGGCCTACTCCTATTCCTATTTTGTATGTTTATATGTACACATTTCCCCCAACTCAACTCATAGCCTACTTTAATACCTAGATACTTGTAGTTAGGAACTTGCTCACTGTCCACATCATTAATTTTTATTGCCACCATATCATTAGCTTTTTTTCCCTACAGGGTGACACAGTGGTTAGCACTGCTGCCTCACAATGTCAGGAATTAGGGTTCAATTCTAGCCTTGAGTGACTGTATGTTAAGTTTATACATTCTCCCTATACTTGCATGGGTTTCCTCTGGGCGCTTCAGTTTCCTCCCACAGTCCGAAGATATGTAGATAAGGTGGATGCCCCTTAGTAAGATGAGTAGGTTAGGTAAATTGGCCATGGTAAATGCGTGGGGTTACAGGGATAGGGTAGGGGAGTTCCTCAGTGGGATGCTCTTTTGACGATTTGATGGGCCAAATAGTTTCTTTCTTCACTGTAGCGATTGTATGGTTCTAATTCCTTATGGACCTTTGCACCAAGTTCCTGTAGATTGCTTCATTTTTCCAGATGAGACTCACAAATACCATATCATCAGTATAAATCAGCACTGCTTTGTCATCTGTCTCTGGTCAACAGCATAGAGGATAAAAAGTAAAGATGAGACATGCAACCTTGTACCTGTTCACATGGGCTGTCTTTGGCTAAATCCCAGAGACTGACTCCCAATGAATCCTGTTAGGAGGGAAATCATTATTCCAAAGTGGGAGAGGAGGGTTTACATGAAAGTCATTCAATTTCTCAAAAAGCATGATAGTTGCAGGATATCAAAAACTGAATGAAGCTAGCAAAAATATTTTATCTAATCTATCAGTGTGATATTGGATCAGCTGGACCCAGGTCAGACCAGTATCACCCACTGATTTTATGAAGTTGATAGACAAGGTGTAGCTGATTGCTAAGTGAAACACAAGATTCTTAAAGGCACTGAGAATCAAAATGGTAAAATTGTGTCAAAGTGCTGAGCGGACTTGAAAGTGGGAGTGTTTCAGATCTGACTTTTAGACCTGTTCTGAGATGCCCCCATACGCACTCTGCCTGCAAAAATATCAGTGATTCCAAATCGCGCTGCAGAAGCCTGTGGGTGAGGTTTAACACACCAAAAGCTTGCAGCTCCGATCAGCGCCTCCAACTGCACACGCGCAGAAAAGAATGATAGGATGTGACTCCCAGCCACACCGCTTCTGGGCCAGCTGCCTTCCTCTGGCTCTCACAGAGACATTACCCCACCCCCCCCCCCAACAACATTACTGATCCCATTATCCCCCCACCCTCTCCGCCACCCAGACTGATCATGGGCCCCTCCCATCCCATCCCCCCACCAATCTCAGGCAGAGTGGCATTGGACCCTCCATTCCTCTCCCCCATTGATCTCAGGCAGAGTGGCAGCAGACACCCCTGTCCTCCCCACCCCCTCTGATCTCAAGCAGTGTGCTGTCAGACTCACCTTCCACCACCACCGACCCCCACCCCCCATCAATCGTGAGCAGAGCGCTGTCGGACACTCGGCATTTACCTCCTCACTAACTGGAGCACCTGAATCGGACTTTTGTGAACCATGTCTGATTTGTGCCGATTCTGGGTGGGTGAACAGTGGTAAAGCCGGGGCGGGGGCGCGGGGGAAGTGCCAGTAAGGTTGGATGTGCAGCCCAAATGCACGTAAATACATTTAAATGGCCATTGCGCCCATTTCGGGCACAGTCCCGATTGCGCCCATTTTTAGGCCATAGCAAAGGATCACGATCCTCGCTTCATGCCCGAATTTACCAAGTTTTCGTGCCGAAAAACGGGTGCAACATGACTGTAAAATCAGGCCCAAACACATGTAAGATAGATGTAAGAGCAGCTGGTCAGTAATTAGCAGGTTCCTGAACTGAACACTTCATAGCAACCACAACAATGCTGGCTGATTTCCAAACAGTGACAAACTGTAGGTCATATGTTGAGTGGGACTCTAATGTAACTGAGAGGCTCAGAGCCAGAGTGGAGTGAGATTGTAATATCTGAGGAAAGTGTGCAGTGGGAATGTAGAAGAATTCCTGAGGATTGAGGAATTGGACTTTGGGAGCTATTGAAAGGGGTGTGAAGTGGCACCGTAGGCAAACCTGAGTAGAGTGTGGATTTGCATAGTGGGAGTTACTCAATTGGAATTAAGGGTGATGTCGAGGAGGACAGAGGTGTGGGCATCAGGAGCAGGAGAATTTTTGGGAACGGCAGAGCAGGATGGATAACAAAGTGTTTGGAGTTGGACAGTGGCAGTATTGAGGAGAATATGAGTGGAACAGAAGGAGTGCATAAAGAGTGAGTGGAGTGGAATTGGAGAAGGAACATGTTTCATGCTACGACCCCAATGGCGGAGACCAATGAAAGAACAGAACTTTCAACACAACCTGACGCTTTTAAAAACAATCAAAACCAAACTTAGTATAAATTAACAGGAAAATTGCTATCCATGGAGACTGTGAAATTAATTACAGTGTAAATTAAACTTTAAAGACCGATTTAACAAAGGGCAGTCCCAAGGATTTATGAAGTCACCTTTCAGCATAAATAATATTAATCTCAGTCACAGAACCTCATAAAGCTTTGCTCTCTGCAAGCAGAGTGTTAGTTTTTAAAGGTGACAGAACTAAGGCAACTGGTCAGAATACTGATCAATCATGATCCAATTGAAAAGGGAAACAGCCTCCAAGGGATGAACGGCCTATTCTAATGCTCATTTTCAATTTAACAAAATCATACAGATTCAGATCAAAGTTTGATATCAGGAAAACACAGGGAGATGGAATTCCTGCCTCTTCCAACTTGCTGACACAGTCATTCCTGATCTTTTCCAGTTCTTCCTCTTCATTCATTTTCCTCCAATGCGTTTTCATCAATTTGAGATCATTATCGATTTTAGATCGAACAAAATAGAATTTCTTCCCCAGTCGTTTAATCTCTTTGGCAAGTTTTTCATCATTTTCTCTGAATCGACAGTGTGAAATAATGATGAAGAAATTGTATCTTTCAAATTCCATTTCTCTGAGATATTTATCCGCTGGGAATTTTGTCGTTCCAATTCCCGGCAGGTCCCAGAAACGAACATTCGGCAGGTTGGAATGTTTGTATCCGATTGGCTCCATTGTAGTTTCTGTAGTTCCAGTTTCAGCTGCTCCCTCATCACCATTCTGAAGTCCCCTCAGTGCATTGATAAAGGTGGATTTCCCTGCACCTGATTCTCCTGTCACTGCGATGTTAAGCTCTGTATTATCCAGATCATCTAACTTCTTCCGTATCAGTGGATTAATCACCTGACCCTTTCCATCATTAGATTTGAGCTCTTCCAGACCAGAATAGGAAGACGGAACCAGCTGCTGACTGAAAGAAACCATTTTATAATATGTTTTGCAATGGATTAAAAGAAAGAATTACAATTATGTCGCACATTGGACTAGATTTTATGGAGAGTGATTGACCTCAGTCATTCATTAAACTTATACGTTTCTCAATGACTTTCTATGGATTTTTTGCATTGGAACATGAGGTGTTTAGAAATCCAAAACAGTATTGAATCCTCTGCTGGGGGTCTGGGATCTGTATAACAGGGCCAGCAAATGCAGCTAAACTTTCACCATGCAGGGAGTGACTTGAGGGCTGGAGGGGGCTCACTTATCAAAATGGGTTCCCTACCCAATTCGAGATAGGGGCAGTGGGATTGTACGTGGGCCATGTGAAGTGTGAGACTGATTTAGATATCCTTATAGCAACCGTCATCAAGGCTGCCGGTTGTCCGCAGGGAGAGATCTGTGGTTTGTGTCAAAACCTCAGACAGCAACAGAGGGAAGTGAGATGAGTCAGGGGAGACACTGGCCTGGTACCTAGTATAGGTTAGGCCCTCACTTCACTAATGCCAATCTGGCAGTTGCATGGGAAGGCGGAGGTTACCAGCTGAAATTAGAGGCCTGGATCCACATCAATGCCATCATCAGTGGAAGAAGTGGATTAAATACAATCTGGATCCAGTGCCATTAAAAGGGTTCAATGAACCAATAGATCTGGCAGAGGGGGTGTAATGTTCACTACACCAGATAGATGTCAAGCTGACAAGCTCCAGCAAACACAGGATGCATACTACTCTTGAACATACAAACATATGAAATATGAATAGAAGTAGGCCATTCAGCCCCTTTTAGGCTTCTCCGTTATTCAATAAAATCATGGTTGATCTGTCTGTGTTTCCGATTCTACATTCCATCTGTCCCCAGTAATCTTTGTATCCTTTCCTAATAGCAAGCTAACTAAAATCAAAATACTGCAGTTGCTGGAAATCTGAAATAAAAACAGAAAAAGCTGGATGAATCAGGAGGTCTGGCAGCATCTGTGGAAAGAGAAACACTGTTAATGTTGAGTCCATTGACCCTTTTAAAAAACCTATTTAGCTCGGCCTTTAAAATATTCAGTGATCCTGCTTCCACTGCCTTCTGAGACAGGGAGCTCCAAAGTCACATCTCTGACATGTAACAGTAACCTCTAATTTTAAGAGAGTGACCCCTAGTTCTGGACTCAGTCACACAGATGGCAGCGAGGTGGTACAGTGGTTAGCAATCCTGCCTCACAGCATCAGGAACCTGGTTCGATTCCCGGCTTGGGTCACTGTGCAGAGTCTGCATATTGTCCCGGTGTCTGCGTGAGTTTCCTCTGGGTGCTCCAGTTACTTCCACAGTCCATAAGACAATGGTTAGGTGCATTGGCCATGTCAAATACTCCATCAGTGCACCCAAACAGGCACGAGAGTGTGGCGACTAGGGGATTTTCACAATAACGTCATTGCAGTATAAGCCTATTGTGACACTAATAAATTATCTTTAACAAGAAAGATATAGTTCAGTGTCCACCTTGTTCAGGATCTTTTATTCTTCAATTAAGCTATGCCTTCATTCGTCTGAACCCCAGTAGAAACAAGCCCAGTTTGTTCAACTGTTCCTCATAAGATAACGCACTCATTCCAGATATCAATCTAGGAAACCTTTATAAACCTCCTCCAACATATTTACATTGTGCCTTAAATAAGGAGAGCAAAACCGCAGGTAGTATTTGAGATGTGAACTCACGAATGCCCTGTACACCTGAAGCATAGCATCCTTTCCTTTAGGTTCAATTTCTCTTATAATAAAAGGTGTGCAGATACCGGCGTTGGACTGGGGTGGGCACAGTAGGAAGTCTCACAACACCAGGTTCAACTCCAACAGGTTTATTTGAAATCAAGAACTTTCAGAGTGCTGCTACTGCATCAAGTGAGTGGAGGCAGGTTCACAAACATGGCAATATAGAAGCAAAGACACAATTGCAAGATAATTACAGATTGGAATATGAGTTTTTATGGTAATCAAGGTTTTAAATGTACAAACAGTGTGCATGGAGAGAGGGATAAGCACAGGTTAAATTGTCACAAGGCAGGACAGTTAGTAGGATCTTGCAAACCCAGGCAGTATGGTGGGGGTTACACGTAGAGATATAAACCCAAGAGGCTGTCCTCATGCGTGCGGAGCTTGGCTATCAGTTTCTGCTCAGGGATTCTGCATTGTCACGTGTCTTGGAGGCCACCTTGGAGAATGCTTACCCAAACATCGGAAGCTGAATGCCCTTGACTGAAGTATTCCCTGACTGGAAGGGAACGCTCCTGCCTAGCAATTGCTGCACGGTGTCCGTTCATCCATTGCCATAGTGTCTGCATGGTCTCACCGATGTATTACACCTCAGGACATCCTTTCCTGCAGTGTACGAGGTTGACAACATTGGCCGAGTCAAATGATTATGCATCGTGTACCTGGTGGGTGACGCGGTCACATGTGATGGTGCTGTCCATGTCAATGATCCAGCATGTCTTGCAGAGGTTGCTGTGGCAGGGTTGTGTGGTGTCGCTGTGCTCCTGTAGGCTGGGTAGTTTGCTGCATACAATGGTCTATTTGAGTTTGGTGGTTGTTTGAAGGCAAGTAGTCAGGAGATGCACCAATGCCAGCCTCATCAGGGTGCCACAACAGCTCAGTGACCATCACTGCTAGCTGTGCAGATACATGGATTTGGGCCAGTGTCTGTGGGAGTTTGCACAATCTCCCTGTGGTTGCGTGGGTTTCCTCCAGGTGCTCCGGTTTCTTCCCACACCCCAAAGATTGCTCTTAGGCTGATTGGTGTACCAAATTGACCCTACACTATTCTCCCCTAAATCTGGTTACAATAGGGCTACCATTCGCATACACACGGGCAAGTTAGGTGTAAGAAAATGCTTTGTTAAAATGGCGGCACGGGCTCGTTGGGCCTGTTTCCCGTGCTGGGGTGTTCTTTGTTCATCAGCTGTGCTCACAAGATAGCCCCGAACATCACCCAAGCACAATGCAACGCCATCCGCACTGTCAAGACCAATCGCAACATGATCATCGTACCAGCAAAGGAGGAGCCATTGTCATGCTGAAGAGAACGGACTACTGCAAAAGGAGTGTACCAACAACTGAACAACCAGGAACAGCACAGACACAAATCTGACTAAAGAACACACCCGTCAACTCAACAGATTGACAAGACCTTTGATCCAAACTTTCAGAGCACCCTACGTGCTCTCATCCCACATACTGCCCGTGTTGGAGATCCTCCACTGCCTCCTGAAGATACACAAGGCAACACACCCAACCATCCCATTGTATCAGGCAACGGCACCCGATCAGAGAACCTCTCTGGCTGCGTCAAATATCCTGAAACCCATCGTACAAGAAACCCCAGATTCTGTTGCGACACTATGAATTTCTTACAGAAACTCAGCACCTATGGAGTAGTTGAACCAGCAACAATCCTCATCACAATGGATGTCTCAGCAATCTACACCAGCATCCCCCAAACAACAGCATTGCTGCAACACCCTCAGTACTCAACACCGACAACTGCCAGGAGCAATTTTACAACTCATCTGCTTCATCCTGGACCACAACGTCTTCACCTTCAACAACCAGTTCTTCATCCAGACCTACAGAACAGCCATGGGACCAAATTCGCCCTTCAACATGCCAACATCTTAATACACAAGTTCGAGCAAGATCTCTTCACCACACAGGACCTCAACCGATGCTATACACCAGATACATCACCAGCATTTTTTTCCATTGGACTCATGGCGAAGAATCATGAAATGGTTATGTGATGACATCAACAAGTTCCATCCTACCATCAGACTCACCATGAACTACTCTCCAGAATCAATTGGATTCTCAGACACATGCATTTCCATCAAGGGCATTCACCTCAGCATTTCATTCTACCACCAGCTTCCACCCCAAATATGTTAAAGAAGCCATCCCCTATGTACAAGCCCTCCATTCAAACAGGATCTGCTTAGATTAGGAGGAATGCAACAGACACCCTCGGAAGAACAGAATATGGCACTCATCGATTGCCAGTTCCGATGCGCCACAGAAATAAACCATACCGACCTTCTCAGAAGACAAACACAGAACATGACCAATGTTGATCGTCCAGTATTTCCCTGGAGTGGGGAGACTATGACATCTTCTTTCGAGCCTTCAACATGTCATCAATGACGACGAACATCTCGCCAAGGCTATCCCCTTACCTCCACTACGCGGCTTCAAATAACCGCCTAACCCCCAACAGACCATTGTGCACAGCAATCTACTCAACCTTCAGAAGAAGAGTGACCATGACACCACACAGCTCAACACAGCAACCTCTGCAAGACGTGCCGGATCATCGACATGGATACAACCATTACATGCTGTGTACATGTTGACCACAATCCACGAGATACACAGTACATACTCACGTGTCTCAGCCAACAATGCCTATCTCATACGCTGCAGGAAAGTGTGTTCCAAGGCATGGTACATCAGCGGGACCATGTTAACGCTATAACAACGGGTGAACAGACACTACAATCACCAGGCAGGAGTGTTCCCTTCTGCAGTAAAGGGCATTCAGCCTCCGATCTTTGTGTAAGCGTTCTCCAAGGTGGCTTCAAGACGCACGACACGCATTCCAATCATTCTTCACGTTTCAATCTGTAATTGCTTTGCAATTGTGCCTTTGTCTCTACATGCCATGTTTTTGAACCTACCCCAACTCACCTGATGAGCTTTCGGAGCACTACTCCTTCGTGATTCCAAATAAACCTGTTCTCATATTGTAGTTGTTACTATCAGAGGTGCCTTTACTCTGAGATCATAAATAAGGTAGTCACTGGTATTGTGAGACTTCTTACTGTGCCCACCTCAGTCCAATGCCGGCATCTCCACATCCTGTTAGCTAGCCAATCTTCTAATGTGTTACCCTCTACACCATTAGCTTTTATTTTCCACAATAAACATTAATGTGCAATTTTATCAAACATCTTCTGGAAATCCATGTACGATATGTCAACAGTTCCTCTTCATCCACAGCACATTTTACTTCTAAGTACCCAGTTATAACCCCTTTAATAATCATTCTAACACCTTTCCTGTGTAGATGCCAAACTAACCAACCACCAGTTTTCTGCCTTCCTCCCCTCTTGAATAGAAAGGTTACATTTGCTACTTTCCAGGCAGATGGAACCTTTCCAGAATCTAGTGAATTGTGGAAAATTAACACCAATGCATCTCATATCTCATTAGCCACCTCCCTTAAGACCCCAGGAGGAAGTCCTATGTAGGACGTGTATGGGGTAATACCTTTGGTGGGAGAACATGTCGCGTCCTTTCAGGGCAGTTTGTCCATCCTTTGTCCCCACCTGGCACTCAGTTCCCACCTCTGGCTCCCCGTAGCTGTTTACATGCGACAGCAGCCACACCCCGGGCAACAGCCTCGACAAGCCGGCTAAACCAGATGAGGGTAGCCGAAGGGTCTCAACCCTTGGTGAGATAGAGGGATGTCTATTCCAGCATGTGAAGACAGACTCTGGCGGATTGAGCGGAAGAGACCAACGGAAGGTCCAACGGTCAAGAAGGCAGTGTCTGCGAGCGTCGTGGAACGCGAAGAGCAGGACAAGACACAGAAGACGTCCTAGTCATCCACTGCACCTAGTCCCACCTCCATCCATTATGACTCTTGTCTTGCCACTGGATCTAGATGGGAATTGGGAAGAGAGAGTGAGGCTGACGCTGCACAACTCTCCCTCACTTTAATCCAAATCAAGCGCCAGTCTAGACATCATCATCATCATCATCCTGTTCAACCTTTGAAGTCCTGTGGCGATGGATGAGTGAGGAAGCAGGTGTGGATACACTGGGAGCTGTAGTCACGGACCTGCACGCAGGCGGCTCAGGTCTAATGGTCGTTTTCCGCTGACTGAAGCAGCAGTGAAACTCTGTGCCTACCTGGGCGGCTGAGTAGTCCTCTTCAGGAACGCACTGCTCACCTCTGTAGAATGAGGAAGGGGCTAGAAAAGCTGCCCTAAACATTGCCTGCTTCACTACACCCTGGCCAGTTTACCACGGCTGGCGGGGATCCCATCTTGCTGTCGAACAAACAAAATAAAACACAAGGTGACACCGCTCACCGTTGGCACTTGGAACGTGCGCACGCTTTTGGACAACCCTACAGCAGACAGACCAGAGAGAAGAACAGCCTTAGTTGCCAGAGAGCTTGCAAGATACAACATTGACATTGCAGCCCTGACTGAAACTCATCTTGCCAACGTAGGTCAGTTGACTGAAACTGGAAGTGGATACACTTTTCTGGAGCGGTCGCGGCAGCGATGAGCGTCGTGATGCTGGAGTTGGATTCGCCGTCAGGAGTCACCTTGTTCAGAAACTTGCTAGTCTACCCAAGGGTGTGAATCACCGGCTTATGACATTACAGCTTCTGCTACAGAACAGAAATCAAGTCACCCTGATCAGCACCTATGCCCCCACAATGAACAACCTGGACGAGATGAAAGACAAGTTCTACAAAGAACTAGACGCCCTACTATCAGCAGTGAGCAGTACCGACAAGCTGATCTCGCTTGGCGATTTCAATGCAAGAGTAGGGTGTGACTCTGTAATCTGGCTGGGAGTCATTGGGAGGCATGGAGTGGGCAAGTGTAACAGTAATGGCCTACTCTTACTGAACAGCTGTGCAGCACATGACCTCCTCATCACCAAGACAACCTTCCGTCTGCCTACCCGTAACAAGACCTCCTGGATGCACCCCCACTCTAAGCACTGGCATCTTATCGACTATGTCATTGTCAGGAGAAAAGACAGGCAGGATGTCAGAGTGACCAAGGCCATGTGTGGTGCTGACTGCTGGACAGATCACAGGCTCACTGTCTCCAAAATGAGGCTCCGCATCAGACCCAAGAGGTGACCACAAGGAAGCAAGGTTATGAAAAGAATCAATGCGGCCAAGCTAAAGAACCCCAGCATAGCTTCAGCACCGGCTGAAGACTTACAAATCAAGCTTGCTGACCTACACCTCGCGGGCAGCACTAAGGACGACTGGGAACGCTTCAGGGATGCTATCCATACATCTGCGCTGAAGACGCTCGGGCCCTCCACCCACAAGCAGCATGATTGGTTTGATGAGAATGATGAGGAGACACAGGCTCTACTTGTTGAAAAGCACTGTCTTCATTGGGCCTGTCAGAACAACCCATCTTCAGCTGCCAAGAGAAATGCTTTTACCAGTGCTCGCAGGACAGTCCAGAATAAACTGCGTAAAATGCAAGATGTCTGGCTGAGCACCCAAGGCAGATGAAATACAGATATTCGCTGACAGAAACTGCTTGAAACAGTTCTATGAAGCCCTCAACACTCTCTATGGACCTCAGTCTGTCAGGAGTTCCCCCCTCTTGAGTACAGATGGTACAACTCTCATTAGAGAGAGGGCTCAGGTCCTGCAGAGATGGGCTGAACACTTTGAAGCCATCCTCAACCAACCGTCATCTATTAACGATGAGGCAATAGACAGGATTCCCCAGGTTGATATCAACAGCGCCATGGATGACCCACCAGTAGTAGCTTGTCACGAAAGCTGTCAGCCAGCTATCCAGTATCAAAGCCCCAGGGGCAGATGCCATACCCGCAGAGATCTATAAAGCTGCTGGTCCTGCACTTATCGAGAAGCTCACTGAGTTCTTCCAGTCCTTTTGGAAGCAAGGATCCATTCCTCAGGAACTTAAAGATGCTTCCATCGTACACCTCTACAAGAGGAAGGGCAATCGGCAAGTATGCGACAACCACCGAGGAATCTCGCTGCTCTCCGTCACAGGAAAAACCCTCGCAAGAGTCCTGCTAAATCGTCAGGTCAGTCATCTGGAGCTGGGCCTGCTTCCAGAGTCACAGTGTGGCTTCCACAAAGGTCGTGGGACTACTGACATGATTTTTGCTGCGCGCCAACTTCAGGAGAAGTGTCAGGAGCAGAATCGCGAGCTCGACAACCTTTGTTGACCTCGCAAAAGCCTGCGACACTGTAAGCCGACAAGACCTGTGGAAGATCATGTCAAAGTTCGGCTGCCCTCCCAAATTCATTCAGATGGTACGCCAGTTCCATGATGGTATGACCAGAGTACTGGACAGTGGAGAATCATCTGAGGCTTTCCCAGTCACCAATGGCATCAAACTGGGCTGTGTGCTCGCACCCACACTGTTCAGCATGATGTTTACTGCCATGCTGAATGATGCCTTCCAGGACAGTGTTGCTGGTATCAGCCTCAAGTACAGAGTGGATGGGAAGCTTTTCAACCTGAGGAGACTTAAAGCTATTCCCAAAGTGAAAGAGACAGTTCTGAGAAATTTCGTCTTTGCCGATGACTGCGCCATGTATGCTGGCTCACAGCCAGAGATGCAAGTCAGTATGGACAAATTTTCCACGGCTTGTGACAACTTTGGACTCACCATCAACATTAAGACCACCAAAGTCATGCACCAGCCTGCTCCTCACGCACCATACACAGAACCCATAATCACAAAGGGCAGAAACTACAGGCAGTAGACCAGTTCACCTATCTTGGCAGCACCCTCTCCCAAGCAGTGACTCTTGATACAGAAGTTAACTGCAGAATAGCAAAGGCAAGTTCTGCTTTTGGTAGACTGCGCTCCACTGTATTCCCATACAGTCAAGGAATCAGCCCAGCAACAAAACTGAAGGTCTACAGCGCCGCAGTACTCGCTATCCTCCTGTATGTCTGTGAAATGTGGACTGTGTATAAAAGGCATGCAAGACAGCTCAATCATTTCCACATGACTTGTCTTCACAGAATATTACGCATCAGATGGCAAGACAAAGTACCAGATACTGAAATTCTCTCTCGAGCAAGACTACCATCAGTCCACACGCTGCTGATGAGAGCACAGACCTGGTGGGCAGGTCATGTCATCCGTATGTCAGACAAGCGCATACCCAAGCAGCTCCTTTTTGGGGAACTCTCTGCTGGAAGATGCTCGCATGGAGGGCAGACGAAACGTTTCAAAAGACACACTCAAGGCCTCCCTGAACTCATTTGACATTGACATGACCACCTGGGAAACGCTGGCACAAAACCACCCTACCTGGCGCTGCCTCATCCACAACGGCTGTCAAACTCACGAAGCAAGATGTATTGCTGAAGCACAACTTACACGCGAGCTGCGCAAGTCCACAGCCACCAGCACAACAACTACAGTGTCTACACAAGTCTGTCCAAAATGTGCCAGGACATTCTGTGCCTGAATTGGCCTGATCTGTCATCTTCGGACACACCGCAACCAGCCTCAAAATGACTCATGGTGTCGACACCCTCTTCGATGATGATGGACGAACAACATCTTGAGGGGAATTGCTTGATTGAGCAGACGCAGCACGGTTTCGTTAAGGGGAAGTCATGTCTGACATATTTACTGGAGTTCTATGAGGATATGTCTCGGGCGGTGGATAGAGGAGAGCCGGTGGATGTGGTCTTTCTTGATTTTCAGGAGGCGTTTGACAAGGTACCTCACAAGAGGTTATTGCAGAAGGTCAGGGGACATGGAGTTGGGGGTAGGGTGTTAGCGTGGATAGAGGACTGGTTGTCAAATAGGAGGCAGAGAGTGGGGGTCAATGGGTACTTTTCGGATTGGCGATTGGTGACTAGTGGAGTGCCTCAGGGGTCGGTGCTGGGGCCTCAGCTATTTACCATTTATATAGATGATCTGGAGGAGGGAACCGAGTGTATGGTGTCGAAATTTGCTGATCACACCAAGATTGGTGGAACGGCAAATTGCGCGGAGGGTGTGGAGAGTCTGCAGAAGGATCTAGATAGGCTGGGCGAATGGGCCAGGAACTGGCAAATGGAATTTAATGTTGGCAAGTGCGAGGTGGTACACCTTGGTAGGAATAATGGTAGGAAGGATTATTACTTCCGTGGAGAAAAACTGCAGCAGGCAACGGTGCAGAGGGACCTCGGGGTCCTTGTGCATGAGTCGCAAAAACCCAGCTTGCAGGTGCAGCAGGTGGTCAGGAAGGCAAATGGGATGCTGGCCTTCATAGCGAGGGGGATTGAATATAAAAGTAGGGAGGTCTTGCTGCGGCTGTATAGGGCATTGGTGAGGCCGCAGCTAGAGAACTGTGTGCAGTGTTGGGCGCCGCACTTACGCAAGGATATTTTGGCCTTGGAGGGAGTGCAGAGGAGGTTTACTTGGCTGATACCGGAGTTGAGGGGGTTGAGCTATGAGGAGAGGCTGAATAAACTAGGCTTGTACTCATTAGAGTTTAGAAGAATGAGGGGAGATCTCATTGAGACATATAAGATGATGAATGGGATGGATAGGATAGAGGTGGAGAGACTCTTCCCGCTCAGAAAGGACAGTAGGACTAGGGGGCACAGCCTCAAGATAAAGGGGGGGCGGTTTAGAATGGAGTTGAGGAAGAACTTCTTCACTCAAAGGGTGATGAATCTCTGGAATTGTCTGCCCGTTGAAGTGGTGGAGGCTACCTCGCTAAATATTTTTAAGACGCGGGTTGATGGGTTTTTGATAAGAGAGGGGATTAAGGGTTATGGGGAGAGGGCGGGAATGTGGAACTGAGCCACGACAGATCAGCCATGATCTTTTTGAATGGCGGGGCAGGCTCGAAGGGCTGGATGGCCTACTCCTGCTCCTATTTCTTATGTTCTCATGTAACAGGAGGAAGTCCATCAGGATCGCAATATTTGACAGCCTGCATCTCCATCAGTTTGCGCAGTAATGCTTCCCGAGGGAATCTCCCTTCTACCTCATGATTTACAGCTATTACTGGAATGTCTCTTGTATTCTCTATAGTGGAGACAAAAGCAAAATATCTGTTCATTTCCTCCACCTATTATTACTCCTCATTATCCAATATTAACTCCCTATTCTCACTCTCTCGAGGATCCACACTAACTTTACTTCTCTTTTCCTGTTTAAATACCTGCAGAAACTCTTGCTTTTCACTTTTACATTTCTAGCTAGCTTCTTTTCATTCTCCAATTCCTTTCTCTTGAGTAACCTTTTAGTCATTCTCTGCCATTCTTTATGTTCTGATCATTTTTCATTACAGTGTGGGAATATATTTATTCTGAATACCCTGGAATACCCTCGCTGATGACACAAAGGTCGGTGGTGTTGTGGATGGTCTGGCAGGATGTCAAAAATTGCAGCAGGACATAAATAGGATGCAGGACTGGGCGGAGAAGTGGCAGATGGACTTCAACGCGGATAAATGTGTAGTCATCCATTTTGGCAGAGCCAACAGGATGAACAAGTACACTATCAAGGGCAGGAGTCTTAGTAGTGTTGAAGAGAAGAAGGATCTTGGGGTCCGGGTCCACAGGACTCTTAAATCGCCCTCGCAGGTGGAGGATGTGGTCAAGAAGGCGTATGGTGTACTGGCCTTCATTAATCGAGGGATTGAGTTTAGGAGTCGGGAGATCATGCTGCAACTTTATAAGACCCTTGTCAGGCCTCATTTGGAGTACTGTGCGCAGTTCTGGTCACCTCACTATAGGAAAGACGTAGAAGCTATTGAAAGGGTACAGAGGAGATTTACAAGGATGTTGCCTGGATTGGGAGGCATGCCTTATGAAGTTAGGTTGAGGGAGCTGGGACTCTTTTCCCTGGAGAGATGAAGGTTGAGAGGCGACCTGATAGAAGTTTATAAAATGTTGAGAGAAATAGATAGGGTGGATTCTCAGAGGCTATTTCCCCGGGTTGAAATGGTTGCTACGAGAGGACACAGATTTAAGGTGCGGGGGGGAAAGTACAGAAGTGATGTTAGGGGTAAGTTTTTCACTCAGAGGGTGGTGAGTGAATGGAATCGGCTGCCGTCAGTGGTGGTGGAGGCAAACTCGCTGGGGTCTTTTAAAAGACTTCTGGATGAGTATATGGGGTTTAATGGGATTGGGGGTTATAGATAGGTCTATAGATTGGTAGGTGTTGATGTGATCGGTGCAACTCGTGGGCCGAAGGGCCTGTTTGTGCTGTAGTGTTCTATGTTCTATGAATGTCCTTTAACTGTCTGCCACTCCTTCTCTATTGATTACCCCCAGCTTAGGATCGCAGTTAACTTCAGCTAGTTCAACTTTCATGCCCACACATTTGACCTTACTTAAGTTCAAAATACTAGTCTTAAACCCACTCTTCTCCCTTTCAAACTCGATGTAAAATTCAACCATATTGTAGTTGTTACTATCAGAGGTGCCTTTACTCTGAGATCATAGATAAAGTAGTTTGGTACAACTGGAAAAACCAGGCTCAAAACTTACAGTGAGATTGTGGAGATGTTACAGAGCCATTTCTTTCCTGGGTCATCGCCAATAGGTTCAGAATCCATCAATGTAACCAGCAAGAAAGGGGTTCAATCACAATATGTGTAGTTACTTTGAAGAAATTAGCTGAATTCTGTGAACTTGGAGATGTCTTGAATGATACCATTAGACAGGCTATTGTGTGGATTAAGAAGCAAAGCATCTAGAAAAGCCTGTTAACAGAAGCAACTTGGACCTAAAGAAGGCTTTATGCTCTCCATGGAACGAGCAGCTAATTAAGCTCAAACATTGAAGTCCATAAGGTACCAGCTGAAACCTGAGCACAGACACAGATTTGAAATTTCTATCAATTGCAAAAACTGGGCACACAGCAGCAGATTGCTGGAGTAAAGGTGCAAAGTGCTGGCATTGTGGCTAAAAGGGGAACATTGAACATACATGTTTGGAGAAAGAAACAAGTTTCCAACAACGATTATAAGAAACATGATCCAAATGAATCAAATGGAAAACCAAATAGAGGGGAGAGGAGCCATGTGATATGAAAAGGGAGTGAAAAGGGCCAGAGTCACACTCAGATGATGAGACATTGTTGAACGTATGGTCAATTAACAGTGCACCCTGCCGTTAGTGGGTCATTACCTTACTGAATGATCAACTGGTAAAAGTGGAGATGGTCACCAGAGTCACTGTTTTCTTGGTATTGAGAACCGCTTACCAAAAGAAACTATTACATGCTGCCTTGAAACCCTCAAAGATAATACTCAAAGCGTATACAGGGGCAGTGATCCGTTGTGGGGTTGTAAATGTTCAGCTGAATGGATAGATCACAGTTCCTGCACATCATTAAGGGTAACTGGAAAGAATCAGGCTAAACTGGGCCAAGGTGAATCTCATGTCGGAGCCCAAAGCAAGCCCAACCTAAAGCCTGAAGTAGCAGCCGTGGCCAAGGCTCAGGTTAGCAGTGCTGGGACCACGGCAACAAAGGCAGAGCATACAGTAACAAATATGGTTCAGGATGCAGGCGCAAAGGAATTAAGACTTATATGGGAGATGCATATGAATGCTTGAACAAAATGAAGGTCAAAAATATACTCAAAGATGTAGTGAGGATAACCGGAATGTGTTTATGTGCTCGCTTTGTAAACTCATAACCACAGAGCAACAAGAAATCAAGGCGCACCTCGAAACTCCTTACCGTAAGGAAATCCTCAAGTTCAATCAAAAGAATATTCCATTTGGAAAAGGAGCTGCTGAGTTCCTTCATGCATTAAAAGTCAACAAGGATAAAAAGATTGCTGATCATAAACAATGGCAACAACAGGAGAAAAAGGAGCCAGCCCAGAAATTCATGAAGGATGTTTGGATGGGATTTGATCCACATGACTGAATGAAAAGAGTTGGAGTTGTTCAGAGTGCAGTTTGGAACACCAATATTCCTCCAAAATTCTACAATGTGCAGCAGCATCTGAAGCCAAGTGAACATACCAACAGCAAGAAGAATTACCATCACTTGACATTGCATAACAAACCAATCCTGAAGGCTAAATTTGAATTCTTACAGGGTGAGAATTCTTTTGAAAATTTGCAGGAGCAACAGCATCAATGAGGAAGTTTAAAAGTTGCATTCCAGCAACAAGACCTGAAACACAAGGGTGATTGCAGCAACAACACAATCCTGAGGGCAACATCTCACAGAGGCACACAACAATCTAAAGAAGGCACCACAAAGGCTGTGCCAGAAGACTCAGGAAAAAGGAGACTATGGTATACAGACTGCAGAAGTAGCAGTTCACAACTGAAAAACAGATCAACAGCCTGATACAAGAGCAAAAGGAAGTACACCACCCAATAACCATGATTGCAACTACTACCCACCATCAGCCAATCAACATCATTAATCTGCTACCCTTATCGGGAGACTCATATTTACTTGACAATGGAGGGTGCCTTCCAGAGGTCCACCTTCTTGTAGCAGTGACTGTCTATGCAAATCTTGCCTGCAGCACCAGTCAGCATTGCTGCTCTGATGCCCTCAGCTGGACCCTTGCCTTCACTTAAAGACAGAGGGTATCTTCTGGGAACATTGACTGCACCTATGCAAATCTTACCTGCAACAGCCAATCAGCATCACTAGTCTCAGGCCCCACCTGCTGCCCATCATATGATGCAAATACTGGACATTATCTTTCCTGACTGGATGTGTTTAAACTCCTAACGTTTAGCTGGTGCTCTCTGAGATCCTTGTGATCTGGAAATAGAGAGTAAATATTTCCTGATCTTTCAGACATTAACCACTGCCCCTCACCTACCACCCAAATTACTTCTCAGCCTGTGAATAATGAAGTCCCCCCACAGTTTGACAGTGCCCTCCTGAGCAGACATCTCTCGACTGACATAAGTAAGATGCAGACATAATGATGGGCTTGATGAAATGAGGGTTTGCTGAAGCCCAAACTGACAGCCCTGGTTCTTGAGGCTCCTCCTCCTCTGTTGAAGGCTGAAGAAGAGGAAAGGTTAATGGAGGTACGTGAGCTATAGAATTGTTTAGGACACTCTTGTTACAAGTGCTGACACTGAGCAATGGCAAAGTATTGCAATGACAGGTTGTGTTAGAATTGAAGAGACACAATATGAAAAGCTTTTTGACAAACCTGGAGCTGGCTTGTCCCATCTGTTTTTCTGTTTCTCACTGTTTTCCCCGTGTGAGTGCCCAGTGATTCCGGAGCTTCCACCTCAGGAAAGCGCGAGAGGACAGAGGCTTGTGGCTCCTCCCCGGTGTCACTTCTTTGTTTTTGGTTGACTTCCCCTTTGAGAGAAAAGTAGAGAGTGTGAGTGGCAGTACTTTATTTACCATCAAATAAAGAACAGAACTAGTTTGAGGGATCATCCTTAATCAAGTTGTGAACAGGAGTAACAAGCTGGAAAATCCCTAATGGAGCTTTTTCCATCTTCACAAAGTCAGACTGAGGGAAGGAATGGGATGTGAAAAATGTTGTACTTCCCCCTCAATATCTCAGGGGGGCAGCACCTGATGTGGATCACAGAGAGAGCAAGCTGAGTGGAAATGGAAAATCTGGGTTTGTGTCTGATTCAGTTCAAATCATAGTTCAACTCTCATAACTATCTTACCTTAGCTCCATCACGAGGAAACTAAAATTCTTGAAGCATTTGAATTCCTAACTGATGGATGCCCTTATTCCCAGGGCCACATCCACAGAGACTGGGCCACAACTTTTGTGTGACACCTTCCCTCACAGACCAAAAACATCGTAATTCAGCGAGAAATCCCAGCGAGGTCACACTGCTGGGCAGGCGTGTAGTAACAGACATGTGCAGAGCTCATGGACTTTTGTATCACTAAGATTGAGACCATGTGATCAGCTGCACCTGTCACTTCTCATCCTTCTTCTCACCCATGAGGTTAAACATCCCTCTCTGGTCCAGAATGCACATTGTTGCCTAGTTTTCCTTCTATAGGAAGCCTTTTTGTGCTCAGCCTGTCAATGAGAAACACCTCCTGTTGTTGCCACCAAACTGCTGACCACCCAACTTTCCATTCTGCTTCCTATGTGAGTTGACATTATTAATGGTTCTCTCTCTTCTCTCCCTATTATCGAGCTTGGGTATGGCTGATTGCACATGTTTCCACACTTAATTCCACGGTAGCCACACAGTCATATGCAATGGCTTCTCTTCCTTCTCCTGGACCATTACATCTGCTGTTTCTCAAGAATCGATCCTCAACCCCTTCTCATTCTCACCTACATACTGCCCCTCAGTTACATTATCCAAAATCAGATGGTTAGTTTCACACTGACAATATTAGCATCAACCTCAACATTGCCTCTCAGATCCAATGCCATTTTAAATGATCAAACTATTTATCTGACATCCAGTCCTGGCTGAGCAGAAATCTCCATTTAAATATTGAGAAGACAGAAACCATCGACTTCAGTCTCCACTTCAAACTCTGTTCCTGAATGAATGACTCCATCACTCCCCATGACAACTGGCTGAGACCAAACAAGACTACTCACAATGGTGGGATCATAGAATCCTGCAGAGCAGAAGGAGGCCATTCAGCCCATTTGAGTCTGCACTGACCATAATCCCACCCAGATCCTATCCTCATAACAATATGCATTTAACCTAGCTAGTCCCCCTGACACTAAGGGGCAATTTAGCATGGCCAATTCAGTTAACCTACACATCTTTGGACAGTGGGAGGATTTCGGAGCACCCAGAGGAAACCCACACAGACATGGGGAGAACATGAAAACTCCACACAGACAGTGCCCAAGCTGGAATTGAACCCGGGTCCCTGGCGCTGTGAGACAGCAGTGCTAAGCATTGTGCCACCCCACTTGAGCAAGACCTGAAATTCCTGTCCAAGGTCAACGGACATTTCCATTGTCCGCTTCTCACCTGCTCCAATTCTGTGATGAGTGAGGTGGTAGAATTCTGGTGAATAGCTTTTCAAGATGAGTTTTCAATAACAGATCTATGAAATCGTTGGGACATCCAATTTCCACCTCTGTAATGTTGCTCGACTTCATTCCTGCCTTAGCTTTTCTGATACTAAAGAGTTTATTTGATTTTATTACTTCTCTACTTAGTGACTCCTGGCTGGCCTCGTGTGTTGTAAATTAAAATCATCCAAAGCTCTGATGCCAATGTCCTATCTCACACCAAGTCCCCTTCCCCTTTCAGCTTGAACTTGCTGACCCACCCTGGCTTCTGGTAATAGTATCGATGTTAAAATCCTCCTCCCTGCTTTCAGCCTCCCTAGGTGGTGATCTCCTTCTACTCCATAATCCTGCGAAATATATGTGCTTATTTAATTCTATCCTCTTGGGCATCCCCAATTTTTATTCTTTCACCCTGCCTTCAGTTGGCTAGATCCTAAACTCTGGAATTTCATAACCTCTCCACCTTGCTGCTCCTACTTCCTTCTTGAAATCACTGCTTAAAACTTTAATCAGAGTCAATTTCTTTTAAAAATGACACTCCTAAGCCTAATAAGCTTTCTAAGTACAAGTTACTATTGTCGTATAGTGCCTTTTGACATACTATTATGTAAATACGCTATAAAAATCACAACTCCTCAGATACTGAAACAGTTCATGTCTAAATGCAGCAAGACCAGCATGATATCCAGGCTTGGGTTGACAAGTGGCAAATAACATTTGCTCCTGGCAATGACGATCTTCAACAAAAGAGAATCTAACTATCTCCCTTTGACATTCAATAACATTACCATCACTCAATACCCCACTATCAACTTCAAGGGGTTTACCATTGACAGATCTGAGGTTTGCAATTCCGAGCTGAGTAACTCACCTCCTGAATCCCCAAAGTCTGTCCACCGCCTATAAGGCACAAGTCAGGAGTGTTATGGAATACTCTCCACTTTCCCAGATGTGCGCAGATCCAACAACACTCAAAGCTCAATGGATCCAGAACAAAGAACACGCTTGATTATTCCCTTTTCATCACCTTAAGCATCCATTCCTTCCATCAGTGGTGAACAGTGACAGCATTGTGTGCCATCTGCAAGATGCACTGCAGGGACTTGCCAGGACTCTTATGACAACACCTTCCAAACTTGTGATCACTGCATCATAGAATTCTTACAGTCCAGAAGAAGCTGATTCAACCCATCGAGTCTACACCGACTGCATCACAGAGCATTTTACTCAAGCCCTATCCCTGTAACCCCATGTATTTATTTGTCCCACTACTCCCCCTAACCTACACATCTTGTAACACTAAGGGGCAATTTAGCATGGCCAATGCACCTAATCTGTACATCTTTGGACTATGGGAGGAAACCCATACATATATGGAGAGAATGTAAAAATTCCACACAGTCACTGAAGGCTGGAATTGAATCGGTGTCCCTAGTACTGTGTGACAGCAGTGTGCCACCATGCCACTCTTAACCATCTAGAAGGACAAGGGCAGCAGACATGTGGGAACACCACCACCTCAAAGTTCCCCTCCAAACCACTCAACATACTGATGTGGAAATATATCACTGTTCCTTCACTGTTGCTGGGTCAAAATCTGGAACCGTCTCCCTAACAGCACTGTAACTGTACCCTACATCACAGGGACTGCAGCAGTTCAAGAAGGCAGCTCACCACCACCTGCTCAAGAGCAGTTAGAGAGAGGCAATCAATGCTAGCCTTGCCAGTGACATCCACATCCCATGACTGAATAAAAAAAACTGTTGTTATTGCAACCACAGCGAAAATTCTCGACCTAATTAGTTTCAGTCACAGGGAGATTATTCTGATGATGTTGATTGAATCTCATTAAGAGATTTTCTGTATAACGCCTGATGTTTCTTGCAGATTCGCTTTTCCACTTGGACATTATTAAAGTATTGTTTGAGTGACTGGTACAATGTGTTCTGAGCCGGATTGACAAAATTTTCAAAAAGACAGCCCGAGCTTTCAGGTTCAGATCACAGAATCAGTTCAATACAGAATTGGTGATTTTGATTAGCAGCTGGATCTGGGAGCTGGGAGAAGGAGCAGATCAGTGATTGGCTGTGGTCATTTTAACATGACGTGGAGATGACTACCATCGACACCACAAACTGGCGGCTCCAAGTGGAGAGGATCTCCAAGAAGATCGCGCATATCGACACAGACATCAAGTTTCTACACTTTAACTTGGTGTTGTGAGACTTCTCGCATCATTTTAACAGACAGGGTAAATGAGTAGGAGTTTGCATTGGGCTCCCTTCACCCATCAGCATACAGCAATGATGGGCAACTTAGGCTCGTGAGTGGGCCACATGAGTGGCCCCTCCTTCACCTCAGTGGGCCACAAGATTGAAATTAGGCTAGTTCACTACTCATCACAAAGAGAACAAAGAAAAACAAAGAACAAAATCAGCCCAGGAAACAGACCCTTCGACCCAACGAGCCCGCGCCGCCATCTCAACACCACCAGTCCCCCTCTCCACCCACGACCCCTGTCTAATGTTTTATGGCCATCCAGATTGTCCCTAAATCAGATTCCCTCAATTTATTCCTGCCAATCAGCCTAACAGCACATCTTTGGGGTGTGGGAGGAAACCGGAGCACCCGGAGAAAACCCACGCAAGCACAGGGAGAATGCGCAAACTCCCACAGACACCGGCCGAAATCCATGTGTCTGCACAGCAATCAGCGATAGTCACTGAGCTGTCATCTTGCCCAGTATCTTGTCCAGTTTAGGCACACACTAACGACATGAAGCACTAGGCCAATCTCGAACAACCAAGAGCAGCCCCAGTAAATAAAATCACGCCATAGATAAAATCAAATACATTTAATATACAGCAAATATTTCATAATGAACAATAGAAAATGCTTAATCATTTATTTCCTAATAGAACTATCAACTTCAAATGGTAAAAGCAGAAGTAATATTGACACTTTGGACACAGAGGGAGAGCTGGGCTCTCACAGTCACTGCTGCCAGCACTCAGCACACACCTCACTTGCCCTTGTTTTATACATATATTAATTCAGTCATAATGGTAGGAAGAAAGCTTTGCAGATAGAAATCAGTGGAATGTGGCAACCCTGCACATGGGCAACAGGCAATAATTGTTTTTGAAATGTTTTACTCAATTCTCAATGTTGCAAAGCCAATGCTCAGCAGACTAGGCAAATCCAAATCCATTCCTTGCTTGCTCCAAAAACCAAATTCAAATTCCAATTGAATCCAATTCATGGAACCCACAAGAGAGACAAACAAGATCCAAGCTGACAAGATAAGGCATTGCACCTCATCCTGGACTTGTTCCAACGTTTGAGCTTAGCCAAAAGGTCCGGAAGCGGCAGTCAAAGAAATGTCTGGTGGGCCTCACTCAGAACCCTGCTAAGTCGCGGATGGCCCCAGGTTGCCCACCATTGCTTTACAGTCTGCACGTAACAGAGCCTCGGAGTTACTCACTGACCATATGACTGGGTTCAGACAGAGAGAAAAGAAAACTATTTCCAAGGATTAATTTAATGATGGAAAAACCTGAAAGAGAGACATTTCCTTTTTAGAATAAGCACACTGATGGATTGCAAAGTATATAAATGTTGCCAACCCAGGTATTGGCGACAATGCACAACAATCAGGAGCAGATCACCCTCCCTCTGCAACAGGATACGTGACTATTGATCACATCGACCCGCCCCATCCACCCCACACCCGGAATCTCAGTAAGTGATCCGGACACCCAAAGAGTTTGAAATCGTTATGAAAGTGTTTTTTTTTCCTCGATTAACTCTTGCTTTCAGGGTTTTAGTTTAGTGCGGAAGGGTCATTTGCACTGGTTGTATCCTGATTAGGATTCTGCAGCACTCCATATTATATCTAAGAAGACAGGACCAGCCACTTCCTGGTTTGATTATTTCACACGTAAAGTCAAAGAATCCGCTCCGTGAATAGTTTACTTTTCAGAAAGAATGTGTTCAGAATCTGCAGAGAGAAAGAAGATAGAGCGAGCTTGAGAAATCCCTTCTAACCACTTTTAAATTATTCTGACTTGTATTTTTAAACTTGTTGAATTTGATTCACTCTCGTCACTTAGTTAACTTCACGAAGTTTGATTTCTTGCTCCTTACCCGCATTGTTTCCCTGGAGGGAGAAGAGTGAAACTAAGTGAAATTCTCAGTTAATTTCTGACTGCTCCCATTGCTTCCGTGTCTCTTTGACATTAGGAGTAAGGACTGTCGTGACATTGAACAGAGTTTTCAATGGTCATGTCAGTTTGTTGTAAGATATCCAATGAAATCGGGAGCTCACTTGTTGCTGGGAGTGGGGAACGGAGGGAGGTGGCTGCATTTACAATCCTGACTCAGGGTCAAAGAAATTTCCGACTCCCGCTCGATGCTTGGAAACAAATCGTGAGACTGATATTGAGATATACATTCCGATTATGAATTACTTTCAAATAAGTGCCACTCTTCAGCGGAGGATTTGGATTTTAAAATGCCCTTTCCACGGTGTTAACTGTGGTTCAGCATGTAGCACATTCCCATCTGAATCACAAGGTTCCGGAGGTTGTATCCTCACTCCAGGGCTTGAGCGTAGAATCCACCCTCCAGTGCAGTAGTGAGGAAGTGTTGCATTGTCAGGGGTGACTTACATCGGATGAGACAATAAACTCATCTTCCTGTTTGAGTGGATGTCAAAGATCCCATGGGATTGTGCTGAAGAAGAGCAGGAAAGTCCCCTTCCCCATGTTCTGGGCAATATTTATCCCTCAGTCAACAGAAAAACTAACTATTAATATCATTGTTCTTGGGGGGGCGGGTGGGGGTCGTTGTGAGCCAATCAGCTGCCTTGTTCAAGTACATAATTGGCTGGAAAACACTTTTGAGTTATCATGGGTCCTGAAAGTTGCAATATAAATATAAAACTCTTTTCTGCTTCATTTCCATCGAACTAAAATTGCATAACATTTCACACTGCAAAAATAGATCATTTAACTGGTGTTCATGCTCCACACTAACCATCTTCCACCTTTCTCAGCCAGCTCCATCACTATTCACTTTGTCCCGATTATGGGAAAAAAGATGGAATCCTAACAGGAAATATTGGACTTTAAATAACACCTGAATTTTTTTTTAAGTGGATACACAATCCCAAAGATGACTGACAAAGACAAACTCTGCCTGTATTGCTGCAGAGTAATTCTCTTATAGGCAATCAAACCCCATTCTGTTACTGGACAAGATATGTCTAAATCACCCCGACACACTAATGGCCATCTCCGGTACAGCCAAACAGTCATAATGGCTATCTCATCAAGGGATTTCCTGTGGAATGCCCAAACTTCTTTTTTTGTGGATTCGCTTTCCCACTTTTTGTTTTTATTCCAATTCAATCAAATCAAGTCCAACTCAGAGGCTCAACAAGTTGGGACATTCCCAATCCAAGCTGACAAGACAGGGATCTCACCTCCTGTCTTGGGCTTGATCTACATGATCCAAGCTGATTGGAGTAGGCATAGCTCCTCTTCCAAGGCTTGATCTCATTTGCATCTTAGCCAAAAGGTTGAGATGTCGCTTTTAAAAATTGCTTCAAATGATGCTAAAATGTAACCTAATGACTTCAACCAAGCACACATGTCGACACTATTACCCTTGATTTTAGCCAACAGGCCATGAAGAAAAACATTTCTCTCGGAAAATACTACAGAAATGATCCCGAAGAGTATACTTGGAATACACAAAGATGGATTCAAAACCATTGAAAGCTGCCCCAGGTTCGCTGTTTGCACTATGTGAGGAAGTGCTGGATGTTTTGAGGGAAAAGAGCCAGTAAGCAGACGCACAATGCCCCAGCAAATAGCCATTTTGCAGATTTCTCTCTCCTGCCCACCACAGCATAAAACACCCACAAAAATTAGAAATCACCCCATCACATCAGCTCTAGGAGCCCCCTCATCCCACCCACCCTAACAGGCACACACAGGTAATGAAAGTCCTGGGGAGGACAACAAACCACCCTTCAGCCAACAGCTACCCACAAACATCCCTCTCAGGAAACCCCAGGACTATTTTTTCCCACCACCTGACCTCTTGCCCTGTCCCAATATCTCACTGACTACTCAGTACTACCCAGTACTACGACTACTCAGTAACCCAACCTCGAACAGAACCTTCTCCCCATCTACACCTACCCCCCACCATGAAAAACAGAATTTGACTCAGCGACAAACACAAAACCTCCCCAGCCAGGAAACCCCCAAAAACAAGTCTCCAACACACACACCACTTGGACATCCATCCCAGCGCCCAGAAACACGTAAATCCCCAACTTAGCAACCCCCCTCCACCTAACACACATGACCTCAACAACCACCTCCCCCAACCATCTAAAATACAACAGAAGCAGACCACCACCCTGTTTTTCTTTGTTTTATCTCCCCCCACCTACTCCTCCTCTCTGCGACGTGGGTGTACCCCTCCCCCCATTCACCATCCCACGTAAGAAGAAACAAACATGAATAATAATATATAATTTTTAAGAAGGAAAAGGCCCGGGAAGCAAGAGGACAACAAGCCACAAGATAAGGCCAAGGCATCACAAAAAAGTGGCAGGGCATGAAGAAAAGAGGACATGTCCTCTCGGTCTGACCACAAAAATCTCTTCCTGATGATTGGAACTCAGCCCAGTCCATAAAAAAAATCAAGGCAGAAAAGAGAACTGGGAATCTTCACTGTCAAACTACAGAACACTGCAATTGCAGAACCACCTATTCACTTGGTGAAGTCAACTCTGCTGGAATCTTGAATCATAATGGCTGCAGTTCTTCATCATCTCCTACTCATGGATCAAAAGCTGTTCTGTATACCTTTCTTTTTTTAGCTTATTTTGAACAGAGTTCTCCTTTTCACTCTGAATGTAAATGCATGTATTTGAGCATTTTCTTGCCTTTTGTAATGAATAAACTCAATCTTTACCACAAGAAAACCTGGTTAAATGTGCTCCTTTTAAAACATAGCTATTGGGTCTGGGAAAAGATATCCATGAAAAGGGATCCTTTTCAGTTTAAATGTTGTAACCAACAAAGGGGGTGAGTCAGATAAAGACGATGGGGGGAAGTTCATCCCTCCTCACTGGGTTTGTAACAATTTGGGGGTATCCCAGCCAGATGATAACAAATTGAAGGGTCTCTTTAGGATCAAGAACTTTGGGGACCTTCATCTGGTGGGTGGTTGTAGCACCTTCTATTTTCATTCACACCTACTTAGAACATAGAACAGAGAACATTACAGCGCAGAACAGGCCCTTCGGCCCACGATGTTGCACCGACCAATTGAAAAGCAATGACCCTCTAACCTAAACCAATCCCTTTCCATCCATAAACCTATCCACGGATCTCTTTAATGCCCCCAAACTAGGGGCATTTACAACTGCAGCAGGCAGGGCGTTCCAATCCCTCACCACCCTCTGGGTAAAGAACCTACCTCTGACATCCGTCCTATAACTACCACCCCTTAATTTAAAGCTATGCCCCCTCGTGCTAGCTTTCTCCATCCGAGGAAAAAGGCTATCATTGTCCATCCTATCTAAACCTCTAATCATCTTGTATGTTTCAATAAGGTCCCCTCTTAGCTGCCTTCTTTCTAACGAAATCAACCTCAAATCCCTCAGTCTCTCCTCATAGGCCCTCCCCTCCATACCAGGCAACATCCTGGTAAACCTCCTCTGCACCCTCTCCAATGCCTCCACATCCTTCCTATAATGTGGGGACCAGAACTGCACACAATACTCCAAGTGTGGACGCACCAGAGTTTTGTACAGTTGCAACATGACGTTGCGGCTCCTAAATTCAGTCCCCCTACCAATAAACGCCAAGACACCGTATGCCTTCCTAACAACCTTATCTACTTGATTCCCAACTTTCAGGGATCTATGTACACATACACCTAGATCCCTCTGTTCATCAACACTATTCAGAGTCCTACCGTTAGCCCTATACTCTACACATCTGTTATTCCTGCCAAAGTGAATTAGCTCACACTTTTCCGCATTAAACTCCATCCGCCACCTCTCGGCCCAGCTCTGCAACTCGTCCAAGTCTCTCTGTAAACTATGACACCCCTCCTCACTATCTACCACACCTCCGACTTTGGTGTCATCAGCAAATTTACTAATCCACCCAACTATACCCTCATCCAGATCATTTATAAAAATTACAAACAGCAGTGGCCCCAAAACAGATCCCTGAGGCACACCACTTGTAACCAAACTCCATGACGAATACTTACCATCAACCACCACCCTCTGTCTCCTATCTGCTAGCCAATTCCTGATCCAATTAACTAAATCACCCTCAATCCCATACATCTGCATTTTCTGCAGAAGCCTTCCATGGTGAACCTTATCCTTGTGCATGAGTCGCAAAAACCCAGCTTGCAGGTGCAGCAGGTGGACAGGAAGGCGAATGGGATGCTGGCCTTCATAGCAAGGGGGATTGAATATAAAAGTAGGGAGGTCTTGCTGCAGCTGTATAGCGCATTGGTGAGGCCGCAGCTGGAGTACTGTGTGCAGTTTTGGGCGCCGTACTTGCGCAAGGATATTTTGGCCTTGGAGGGAGTGCAGAGGAGGTTTACTAGGCTGATGCCGGAGTTGAGGGGTTGAGCTATGAGGAGAGGCTGAATAAATTAGGCTTGTACTCGTTAGAGTTTAGAAGAATGAGGGGAGATCTCATTGAGACGTATAAGATGATGAATGGGATGGATAGGATAGAGGTGGAGAGACTCTTCCCGCTCAGAAAGGATAGTAGGACTAGGGGGCACAGCCTCAAGATAAAGGGGGGGCGGTTTAGAACGGAGTTGAGGAGGAACTTCTTCACTCAAAGGGTGGTGAATCTCTGGAATTCTCTGCCCGTTGAAGTGGTGGAGGCTACCTCGCTAAATATTTTTAAGACGTAGGTTGATGGGTTTTTGGTAAGAGAGGGGATTAAGGGTTATGGGGAGAGGGCGGGAATGTGGAACTGAGCCACGACAGATCAGCCATGATCTTATTGAATGGCGGGGCAGGCTCGAAGGGCTGGATGGCCTACTCCTGCTCCGGTTTCTTATGTTCTTATGTTCTTATCAAACGCCTTACTAAAGTCCATATATACCACGTCAACTGCCTTACCCCCATCCACCTCTTTGGTCACTTTCTCAAAAAACTCAATAGGGTTAGTAAGGCACGACCTACCCTTCACAAACCTTAACTAACTTCCCTGAAACACATAATTTCTTTCTTTCTGAATCTCTCTGTCACTGGGAGTTCCACATTCTCTGTTCTCAGCTCTCACCTTTCTGGAGTGTAACACATTGAATCCTGCATGGAAATCACAGTAGTTTTTCTGGTGAATTCTCACCAACAACAGGTGACAGAAGCTCTAATTGTTTACTTTCAAATTTCACCTCCGACAGTGGGTGAAGTCTGGATCTTTGGAGTTGAGGCTGCAAGTCTGATTTGTGAAACGTTCATTCTGGAGATTGCATTGTGAGTAATAAAACTCTAGCTGGGGTTGTCTGGATGTTCACGCCCCGCTACCACTGCCAGCAAGAATGGAGAATTTGGTGCTCAGCCAAATCTCCATTCTCAACAGCAGAACCGGAGAATCGTAACTGTTTTGTTTCAGATTCCAGCATCTGCCATGTTTTGCGAATATCTTTCTAAGCCGAGCCAGGACAGCAGTGCCTGGTTATGTGCCTGTGGGAACTGTGGCATCCGTGTGTGTCCCACACAATAATTCAATGTTCAAACAGCTATGCTTTTAGCAAGCATTGGTGGGCACTGACCAAAGAAAGAACCCAATTTTCTCCTCTCTAGCCAAGTCAACAGGAGAATCAAATTCGTTAACTTAATGTAGATCTGACAAACCAACCAATTTCTGAATGATTTTGTGTTTTCTCACAAGCAAAGGAGCCCTGAGATGTTAAGTTTTCTTAACATGAAAGAAATAAGCATTGTTGGTGAGGTTGTGTTCATGATTCAAAGTTGTTACCTTGAATTTTAAGGCTTTACAACAAAGTTCAAACCGCAAGAAAGACTGTTGAGGTCAGAGAATCCTGGCCTCCATGTCTGCAGCAACAGCATGAACTGAAGCTCATCCAAATCTCCACTGCCCATAACATAATTCACAGCAAAATCCTGGTCACCCATTGGACCTCTCCCAGGATACATGTATCATCAAGGCAATTTGCTGGAAACATTCGGAGAACCCCATTTCAGGATGCTGACAGTGTGAAATGAGTTTGGACGACTCCATAATTAACCAATCAAAACCCAATAATTGACAGATTTTATTGGACAACCTAGATGAGAATACAAGTAAGTCCGCTATCACCAGCATGAGGGGCGAGAGCCTCACCAGTCAAGGTTGTTCCTAAATTCACCTGACAAAAGAATTAAGCCTTTCTCCTTATATCTCCCTTGAAAGAAACTGACTTGTAATGTTCCTTTCATTGTCACATAGCAATTCAGATGACAAATGGTTTTGGGATAAAAACTACTTAAGTTGGGGTGTACCATGGTGAATCAATGGTTGCTTTCAAAGCTGGTGAATCATTTCACAATTATTATCCACATTACACGCACTAAGGCTTAAATTTTCCCATCCTACTTGCTGTGCACCATAGGTAGGATGGATAATTTGATGAACCAGCAAAAGGTCTGTTGATTTTTGTGGAAATTTCCAGTCACAATGCAGATGGAAGCAGAAAATCTAATGATGTAATAGGAACATAACAACATGTCCTGTTTTGTTTTTAGCTCCCACATTATAATTCCCAATATCGTGCATATAATCTCTTTGCTTTTTCACATTGGATGCTAAGTATCCCATAATAGCAAATGTGTACACCAAATCATTCAGCAGTCATAGTATTCTCGTCCATCTGTCACTGTTCACAGAATGAATGGATGACCTGTAAGGAAGAGTGTGAGAATTTGCTTTTTAATACACTTAGTCAATGATGAAAGTGAAATTATTTTGAATACATTCAAGTTCTTTAAGGATGTAACAAGCAAGGTGGATAAAGGAGAACCGATAGATGTGTTGTATTTGGATTTCCAAAGTGTATTCATTAAGATGCCACATAAACAGTTACTACAGCAGAACTCATGGTGTTGGAGTAATATATTAATGTAGGTTGGTTAATTAACAGGCAACTAAAGGTTGGATGGTGTTCATCTTTACAAACAGCTTTACAAACTGCTGAACCGATATTTGATGACTTGTATGAAGGGCTTATGAGTATTGCAGCCAAAATTGCTGATGATACAAAGAAAGTTAGGAAAGCAGGCTATAAGAAGAATGAAAGGAGAACGCAAAGGGATTTAGGTAGATTACATGAGTGGCAAGAAACAGACAGATGGAGAATAATGTGTAAAAATGTGGGATTGCAAATTATGGTGTTTGGGAACCACAGAATCCCGACGGTGCAGGAGTCCATTTGAACCATCACATCTGCATCAATTCTCCAAAATATCACTCTACCAAGGCCTACACCCCCACACTATCCTAACCCTACGCATTAATCATTGCCAGTCCACATAACCTGCATATCATTGGACACTAGGGGAAGAAGAGAGAGACTGCAGGATGCTGCAGTACAAAGGGATTTGGATAGCCTCAAACATGAATCACTGAAGGTTAGCACACAGGTATAACAAAAAATAGATAAAGTCAAATTCGGGGATTTATTGCAAGGGACATGGAGCATAAAAATAGGGAATCTGTCAATAACTGTACAGAGCATTGGTGAGAGAACACCTGGATAACAGCAAACAGGTTTGATCTCCTAATTTAAGGAGGGTTATACTTGCATTGGAGATAATTCAGAAGCACTTTGTCATGTGAGGAAAGGTTGAACAGGTTGAGCCTATATTTATTGGAGCTTAGACGAATGAGAGATGATCTTATTCAAATGTGTAAGATTATTGAGTGATGCCCTGCGATGGATTGACATCCTGTGCTAGATGTACTCCACCTAAAGCACAGTGTCTGCCAGGAGAGACTCCGATTCCCTGCAGTCCATTTAACGTCTGTTGGAGGTAAAATGTTAGAATCCGTCATCAAGGAGGAAATAGCGAGGCATCTTGAGGGGAATTGCTTGATAGAGCAGACGGAGCACGGTTTCGTTAAGGGGAAGTCGTGTCTGACAAATTTATTGGAGTTCGATGAGGATGTGTCTAGGGCAGTGGATAGAGGAGAGCCGATGGATGTGGTCTTTCTTGATTTTCAGAAGGCGTTTGACAAGGTACCTCACAAGAGGTTATTGCAGAAGGTAAGGGGGCATGGAGTTGGGGGTAGGGTGTTAGCGTGGATAGAGGATTGGTTGTCAAATAGGAGGCAGAGATTGGGGGTTAATGGGTGCTATTCGGATTGGCGGTTGGTGACTAGTGGAGTGCCCCAGGGGTCGGTGCTGGGGCCTCAGCTATTTACCATTTATATAGATGATCTGGAGGAGGGAACCGAGTGTATGGTGTCGAAATTTGCTGATCACACCAAGATTGGTGGAACGGCAAATTGCACGGAGGGTGTGGAGAGTCTGCAGAAGGATCTAGATAGGCTGGGCGAATGGGCCAGGAACTGGCAAATGGAATTTAATGTTGGCAAGTGCGAGGTGGTCCACTTTGGTAGGAATAATGGTTGGAAGGATTATTACTTATGTGGCGAAAAACTGCAGCAGGCGACGATGCAGAGGGACCTTGGGGTCCTTGTGCATGAGTCGCAAAAACCCAGCCTGCAGGTGCAGCAGGTGGTCAGGAAGGCGAATGGGATGCTGGCCTTCATAGCGAGGGGGATTGAATATAAAAGTAGGGAGGTCTTACTGCGGCTGTATGGGGCATTGGTGAGGCCGCAGCTGGAGTACTGTGTGCAGTTTTGGTCGCCGTACTTACGCAAGGATATTTTGGCCTTGGAGGGAGTGCAGAGGAGGTTTACTAGGCTAATACCGGAGTTGAGGGGGTTGAGCTATGAGGAGAGGCTGAATAAACTAGGCTTGTGCTCGTTAGAGTTTAGAAGAATGAGGGGAGATCTCATTGAGACGTATAAGATGATGAATGGGATGGATAGGATAGAGATGGAGAGACTCTTCCCGCTCAGAAAGGACAGTAGGACTAGGGGGCACAGCCTCAAGATAAACGAGTTGAGGAGGAACTTCTTCACTCAAAGGGTGGTGAATCTCTGGAATTCTCTGCCCGTTGAGGTGGTGGAGGCTGCCTCGCTAAATACTTTTAAGACGCGGGTTGATGGGTTTTTGATAAGCAAGGGGATTAAGGGTTATGGGGAGACGGCGGGAATGTGGAACTGAGACACGACAGATCAGCCATGATCTTACTGAATGGCGGGGCAGGCTCGAAGGGCTAGATGGCCTACTCCTGCTCCTATTTCTTATGTTCTTATGAAGGAAGATTATCGAGGGTTTGACAGGATAGATCCTGTTTCCCGTCATGGGGGAATCTAGAACTAGGGGACGCAGTTTTTAAACAAGGGATGTCCCATCTAAGATCTGTACAAGACAACAATACTTTTCAGAGGATCAGTTCTCTTGCTTGAAGGATATAATTAGCCTGTTTAATAAATTGCATAATTGCTTCTGTTGAATTCTATTGATGACCTGGTCACAGTAGGTTTCTACAAATGATCTTTGTATCACCAACATTCACCAGTACTACCACTCTAATGTGCCGAGGCAGGACAATTTATATTCTGATCTCATGTCCACTATTATATAGTTTGTATTGCTTCTCACATAACAATGAACCACAAGTTACTCAACAATCTATTTCTTTCTATCAGATTGACAAAGGACCAGTGTTTGTCAATTGATTTTGACGAATGTAGTAGTTAAACATTTCATTAGAAGGATAGGTACAGGAGTGCACTTGTGTAGCCCTTTGAACAACAATGTGTCATGAAATTTCTGGGTTGTGTTTAGTGCAGAACATTAGCTGGAAATTATTTATATATTGTCGGCTTGAGTGATAACCAGATGCTATTCAGTGTTTGGAATCCAGCAAAGTAAAACCTGAAGAGATGAAGGAAATGAACGAAGCATATTTTTTAAGCAGAACACAATCTTTTTGGGGAGTAGGAAGTGCTTGAACCCATCTATCTGTTCCACCTAGCGAGAGCAACTATCTGAAATTCAGACTCAGAGCATCCAGTTTCCAAACTATTGAGTGAGTGAGTGGGCACCTTTTGTGATTCATACTTACAACCTGGAAAATGGAAAAGCAAATTCTCCCTAGTAACGAGTGATCTTCCAGGGTTTTGATTGTCATTGGATAGTGTGAAGGAACCTACCCACTGACTTATTGAAAAGCTGTTAATTGATCTATTCATTGCGATTGTATTCCCAGCGCGAATGAGGGACGGAAGCACTCTGTACGGAGATGTTCATAGAGGGAGAATTTCCCTGATCAGCACTCTCCTCTCGCCAAGGAGCCGCACAGGTAACAATCAAGACATTGAAACTCGGCGCGGTGGTCAAAATTCAGGGTGAATTATATTCAACAGGTTTGAAGAGAATTCCAGCACAACTTTTAAAGATTGTACTCGCGCGTGTTTCACTCCATCAGGTTCCCTTTCCTTGCAAGGTCTGGCTGTGTTCAAAATTCAAAAGTTGCCAAAAAGCAAGTTTTATATTCAGGGTTCAGGACGGCCAGCGAAAGTGAAACTTACAAACAGTGCAGGGAATGATGAGCCGCATGTTTATCGGATTGGGGAGTGGAAACCATATCAAAACAGAGATAGATAAAGCTCAATCTGAATGCTGTTAGTGAATAGAGGAGTTCAGCAACTTTCCGTTTTCGGTGGTTGCGATGTGGACAGATCAGGTCATGTTTTGCTACTTTGCAGAGCTGATGAAAAATTTGGAAGAAGGAAGTACTTTGTTCGATATTATTGCATGGATGTTTAATACTTTGCCAGCTTTTTAAAAGAACACATTTGTTTTCAACGGTTTTAAAGTGGCCATTGACTTGCTTTCATGGGTAACAAAGTCACTGAATAACACACCGTCTGCTGCCTCTGACCACACGGTCAAAAGGGCCACAGCAAATCACTGGTAATGCCCATTCTATGGAGATGCCGGCATTGGACTGGGGTAAAGACAGTAAGAAGTCTCACAACACCAGGTTAAAGTCCAGGGAGTTTATGTGATAGTAAACCCGCAAGCTTTCGGAACGCTGTGCCTTCGTCAGGTGAGTGGAAAGTTCAGATCAGAGAAGGGCAGATAAAGGCACACACAGTTTACAGAATACTGATTAGAATGCAAGTCTTTACAGCCAACCTGCTATTCAAGTCTTAAAGGTGCAGACAATGTGAGTGGAGATAGCATTAAGCATAGGTTAAAGAGATGCGTATTGTCTCCATACAGGACTTCTTCCCAGGTCTCATCCAACTATCCTTTTATTATTATTTCAAACAATGTCTGAAAGCGATGTTAGAAAACATTTCAAATTGTCATAGCAAGAAAGTGCAATGATACTCAGAATTTTCTCCAGAGATCAAGATGCACACTTGAAGTGCTTCAATTCAGTAATGAGAACATAAACATTTCAATATTTTTGTTACCATATTCCTTCCCTCACACTCTGAATTAGAGAAGATGGAAAAACCTTCATGAGGAATTTTGCAGTTTACTCCCGTTCACAGCCTGATGAAAGATGATTCCTCACACCAGTCTTGTCCTTTATCTGATGGTAAATAAAGTTCTGCCACTCACAGTCACTCTCTACTTTCCTCTCAAAGGAGAAAACCCAACATAACCAAAGTTAAAGAAGTGACATCAGGGGGAGCAGCCACAAGCCTCTGCCCTCTCGCTCTTTTTGGGGAGGAAACTCTGGAATCACTGGACGCTAACACAAGGGAAGCAGCGAGAGAAAGAGAAGCAGGATGGGAGGAGCCAGCTCCAGGTTGGTCAAGAAACTCCTCATATTGTATCTCTTCAGTTCCTTTAGTTACATCACAACTTGTTATTGCAAAATATTGCCATTGCTCAATGTCAGCACATTAATGAGAATGTCGTGAGCAATTCTACAGGTCATGTACCTCCATTCACCTCTCCTCTTCTTCAGCCCTTCAGCAGAGGAGGTGAAGCCTCAAGAAACAGGGCCCTTAGTCTGGACTTCAACCAACCCTCATGGCACAAGTCCTATCAATGCATCTGAGCCTCACAATCAGTAAGTAAGAGGCACCACTGGGGAGGCCTCAGTCAGACTGAGGGCAGGCTAAGGTGTTTCACAGATGGTGAAGAGGAATTAGGGCTGGGAGATGAGTCTGTAGTTGCTGCTGTCTGGAGAAACAGGAGATGATTGCCCTGAGCTGGGGCATCTCGGGATCAATATTTAAAGGGTCCATAATTAAAAAGGGGCAAGGTAACTTTCACGCAAAGACAACTTAACTGGTCATTCATCTAATAGCTCACTCTGGGATCTGCTGTGCATAAATTAGCTGTCTTAATAAGCCACGTGACAATTGTGCTTGTTTTGCAAAAGGATTCAATGAGATGTGTAAGGACATTCTGACGATGTGACAATGTGTTGTAAATAGGAGTTATTTTCAATTGGTGCAAATCATGTAAAATGTTTCCTTTCAGAGATCAAAGTGCTGAAGCTTCAAACACTTCATTGTTCAGTGAGGATGAACTGAAGAATCTGAAATCTAATTTTGAATCAGGTGGGGTGGAAAAGGTAACACCGCTGATACAGAAAAAAGTTAATGACCTGGACAGCACAGAGCTGAACATTGCAGTGACAGGAGTAACAGGCGCAGGGAAATCCTCCTTCATCAATGCGATGAGAGGACTTCAAATCGATGATGAGGATGCTGCTAAGGTTGGTAACACAGAAACCACAATGGAACCAACCGAATACAAGCATCCCAGTTTGCCAAATGTTATTTTATGGGATCTACCAGGAATTGGAACAATGAAATTCCCAGCGAATAAATACCTAAAGGAAATGAAATTTAAAAAATACGATTTCGTCATCATTATCTCGCACTATCGATTCACAGAAAATGATGTAAAACTTGCTCAAGAGATGAAACGGCTGGGGAAGAATTTCTACTTTGTTCGATCTAAAATTGATATGGACCTTGATTCAATGAAAAGGGGAAGGAGGGAATTTAATGAAGAGGAACAATTGGAAAACATCAGGAGTTACTGTATCACGAGCTTGCAAAAGGCAGGGATCTCATCACCCCAAGTTTTCCTGATTTCAAACTTTGACCTGCATCTGTATGATTTTGACCTGTTAAGTAAAGTTCTTGAAGATGATCTTCCCAGTTTAAAGAGAAGAGTGTTCATACTGGCCCTTCCCAACCTAACCTTGGAAATTGTGGAGAAGAAAAAGAAAGAGCTAAAGAAGCGAGTTTGGATGTTGGCATCACTTTCTGGAATATTGGGAGCAGTGCCAGTTCCTGGAGTCTCCCTTGGTTGTGATATTGGGATACTGATTGGAGGAATCGTACATTTCCGTAAATGTCTGGGTTTGGATGATGCCTCCCTTCGAAGACTGGCCATGAAGGCAGGGAAACCTGTGGAAGAACTGAAAGCTGTGGTGAAAGGTCCCATGGTGGGTGAAATAACTCCAGATATAATAAACAGATTAGCATGGGGAGTCACTGCTATTGTCGTGTCTGGTCTTGAGCTTCCACTTGACTTCATTCCAATTGTAGGATCCATCTTTGGAGCAGGATCATCATTTCTTATGACCTACAAGTTGCTGAGTGGAGCACTGGATGATCTCACAGTGAATGCACGGAGAGTGGTGAAAGCTGCATTTGGGACGGATGAAAATGATCCAAAGTAAACATCAATTCAATGAATCAATGCCGTAGCTGAAATATTAAAGGGGTCTAACACTGGACATTCGTATTCCCTTTTACTGGCCCATTTTAAGAAACTATTTCCATGCTGGAGTGTTTTGTGAAAGATTTTGTCTAGGTGTAATCTAAGGAGAGAACCCAAAAGCTGTGGAGGCAAATTTTCCCGTTCCACTTGCCACAGGAATCGAAGTGGATGAGGGGCAGACCATAGGAAGGTACGTTGACCGCGAGTGGGATTTTCTGGTTTTGGGACAAGTGCGGCCGGAAAATCCCGCCTGTGAACTTTAAAGGAATCCAGTCAACATCAGAAATTCACGCCATCCATACAATTCCTTTCATTAAATACAATACCAGGAAATTTGCCTTGTTCCAAGAATTATAGAATCAGACCATAGGAGTGGCCATTCAGCCCATTGTGCTTGTGTTGGAAATGCTTGTATTCTTCATTGGCACTGAATCCATCACTATCAATGTCCAGTCCCTTTTCTGCAATGTCCCTGATTGATTCATAACAGCATCATTACTGAAATGGATGGTCCTGGGTCTATAGTGGAGTCAAAAGCACTGGGATTATATGTTTTGTTCACCTTTTGATAATTTATTTGGCTATTTTTTCCAGCCTCATTTATTGCCAAATTCTATTTCCAACAGTGATGAGGTTAACAATGCAGTCTTTCTTCCGGCACACCCTGAACACAATAAAGAGATTTATTAAGAGGAAGTCAATTTTACAATGTTTTTAAACCATTATCCACTTACACTGAACATCTGTCTCAGTCCTAGTTTTAGAACCATTGCTGCAGCAAATGGTGTCTGTTTGAAAAGGGATAAATTCTCTACCAGTCCAATGAATCTTCTTCTGTCCAAGAAGCAGCAGATTCCAAGAATGGAACAGTAAAGAAGAGGCACCAGCATCAGACTGTAGTCAGCAGTGAGAACACAGATTCCCTGTCATAGAGACACCACCCAGATATAGAATCATCCTTATCATCCCTCACACAGATGATCCCTCACACAGACCGTCCCTCACACTGACCGTCCTTCATGCAGACTGTCCATCATCCTAACTTGGTGAAGAGCTGAGAACCATGAACAGGAAAACCTCTGGGAATGGGAATGAGAGGAAATATGTTAATTATGAACATTCCTTTTATGACATATTTTGAGTATTGCTGAGATTTTCACTAAAAACTACAAATGTTGGAAATCTGGAAAACAGAAATGTTGAATGAACTCAGCAGGCCTGGCAGCATCTGTGGAGACTAGAAATGAACATTTCTAGTCCAATATCACTCTTCATTGCTTCCAGCATACCCGAGAAATGGGTTTGCTGGTCAGGCAAAAATTCCAGATAATGGGAGGTCCTTTTACCAATGGAAGACAGCAAAACACTTGTAACACGAATGAATATGTGAATGCTGCTAAAGTAAAGAACATTATTCTTTGCTTCAAACCTTCAACTGTACATTCAAACAAAAATTAAAACATAAAATAATGTAATATGCATATATGGGAGAGCTTTCTAATTTCTTCTGGCTGGTAAAGTGACAACTACTAAGGGAACATCAGCAATTCCGGTTAGTCGAGAATTTGGCTTGGTGAAATGCCAGATAAACACAAAATTTACTGTACTGTTTGCCACCAAACAAAATTGGCGCTTGATCCTCAGTGACTGATTGGAGAGAAGCAGATGTTACAGATGGTGGATTAGGATTCATGTGGGCGGGGGGTGGGTTGTACCACAGTAACAATCAATAACCTCCAGCCAATGCTGAACAACGTTACATAATCACTTCAACTCCATTATGGAACAATGCCCTATGTGGCTCTGATTAGTCATAAACTCTTTGATTGGGGTTTGTGTCTCTATCCTCCAAAGCAGCCACTACCTTTCAGACATGCAATGATGCCATCACTGACACTCATCATTATATGGACAACACATTGATCAAGAGAGTGAGTGAAACTCACTGTCAGAATGATGGCCAATACATTAGCTCCAGCTGGCTGGAAAGAGGCAGAGGAAAGTGACCTGAAATAGCAGCAGAAGAGCAGTTACTGTGGCAGGAGAAGTATTGGAATGTGTTACACTAACTCACTGGAACCTCATATGCTCCAATGTCACCGATATCAACAATGGATTAACATTACTGATGTGAACCGTTGTCTTCTTAACCTCCATTGCAGTTATTTTGGTTCAACTTAATTTAATTGACATTGATTCATTTGTATCATTTCTTGTTAGTTGATGAGAATGGCCAGAATTCCCTGATCTCGTTCGGCCTTCCCCCACAGCCAATGAGAATGGAAAATTTGGTGTTCAGCCAAAACTCCATTCACTGCAGCGGGCCTGGAAAATCACAGCTGTGGATAAGGTCAGAAAATTCCAGCCAATAACTCTGGAAATTGTTTGACATTAATTAAAGATATTTTGCTGTATTAATTGAGAACTTATGCTTATTGGTAATTTTCAAGACTGCTGGTAATCAAATCAAGTGAAAGTAATGAACAATTTAATTGTAACATTCTAAACATGGACATGATTTGTTGTGTTGTAAGCCACAGTTTAGAAAACAGCTGTGTGGAAAATTCTGTATTAAATGAGATGCCACAACATTAGTGTTGACAATAGTGTACTGACTCGGACAGGTAATATCCACACGCCACGTACTGATGCAATAAATGCTGAACATTTCATCTTGATGATTGTAGTGGATTTTTTTTTTCACGAGCTACATTGAAGCAAGATTAGAAAACCATAAAACCATAGAATCCCTGCAGTGCAGAAGGAGGACTTTCGGCCCATTGAGTCTGCATCGACTCTGCGAAAGGTTATCCCACACTTTGCACATTTACCATGGCTAATCCACCAAAATTACACCTCTTTGAACACTAAGGAGTAATTTAGCATGACCAATCCACCTGACCCACACATCTTTGGACTGTGGGAAGAAACCGGAACACCCAGATGAAACCCACACAAACATGGGGAGAATGTGCAAACTCCACACAGTCACCCAAGGCCGGAATTGATGCCGGGTCTCTGGCGCAGGGAGACAGCAATGCTAACCAGTGTGTCACCGGACTATGGAAAATGCTGGAAGATTTGAACATTAAGGTTTATGAGAAGGTGACTTGGACATGTTTGTTTTAGGAAAGTGTGTAACTTCAAGCTCTGGCTGGATTGGGAATTTACTTGTGGCAGGGGAAGGGACTGTAAAATGGAATTAGATGACGTTAGGTTTCGTCATTGATGTCACATCTGAACGCCAATCTATGTGCAATGGATTGCAAGCTAGATGTTAACTTTGTTCACCATTTGAGAAGGTCCAATGAAAAGCCAAATAAGTTTCTTCAAAATTTAATTGCAAACATTTTATGCACAATGGCTAATAATCCTGCTGTTAGTATCTCACCTCCTGACTTCCCAAAGCCTGCCCACCATTTACAAGGCATATGTGCGTTGGAATACTCTCCACTTGCCTGGCTGAGTGCAGCTCAAATAACAGTCAGGAAGCTCAACACCATCTGGGATGAAGCAGCCCTGCTTGATTGCTTCTCCTTCCACTTGGAATGCTGCAAGCTGTAAATGCCAGGGAGGCTTACAAAATTCTGATCATGAAAGCTTCTTCTGAACTCCAGCAACCCAGTGAACCAAAGGCCTACATTCCGCAGTCAGTGCAGCCAATCACTTTTTCTGGAATCTCTACCAGATCCTGTCTCATATGAGATTGGGGTGGGGTGGGGTGGGGTGGGGCGGGGGGTAGGGGAGGGGGTTCTGCAGAGCCCCAGGCACTTTCTCTTTTGTCACAGCTCTCGAGCTTCATCATCAGCCTGGGAATCAGCATTGGTTAAGTCTCCCACAGTCCTCTGAGGGTCAGAGGGCAGACTGCTGCTCTGATATTCGTACAGTGCTTAAACCAGGTGATGACCCTAACTCTGTAACTCGCCTCGTGCCCTCTGAGGTGACAGTATTTGAGCTGGTGGAGAATGTAGAGTAAGAGTGGGATGGTGCACCCTCTGAGAACCTGCCCCCATTTCTTTCTCCTCCTCAGATTGGGGTATGACCCAGAGATAATAGCTGCCTGTCACTGCACTGACCATTCCAATGTAAGCCCGCAGAGCCTACAGCTTAATCAACTGTTTGTTACTGTCATTTGTAATTTCCACTTGATCCCCATTAGGCTCATTATTGCAGGGACTCATGTTCCTCCATGGGTGCTCCAGCCTCACCATCAGTGATGGCGCAGTCTTCCTGGTAGCCAGCCAGCTGCAGCATCTGTTCCTCCATGGTTATTAGAATGACAATTAGGGGACACTGCCACCAATCTGTGCCCTCTCTCTGAAATTCTGGGCCCTCTTCTGTGGAAATGCATGGAATGGGTTCATTATTCAGACTATAGAAATCACAATGTCATCACCTTGCCCGCTTGCTTCAGCTTCTCGGATCAGTGTCGTTCTGCCACTCAGCAGCAACCTTTCCACAGGCCGACTGTGCCATGCTGAAAACACTTTTCCCCTCATAGCCAATCTGGATCAAGAGGGCACACTATCAAATAAGGTGGAAGTGAGGAGGACTGTCTTCTCTTGGAGGGTTGGGAGTGTTTGGAATACTTGTCCCCAAAGTGCAGTGGAGGGTGAGTCTTTGAACATATTCAGAGCTGTGTTAGATGGAATTTTGATTGACAAGAGAGTCAATGTTATGAGAGACAGGTAGGAAAATTAAAGAGTTAAGGCCACCTTAAATCAGCCATAATTTTTTTTGTCATGCATTTGGGGAGTTATTGTGTTGTGGCATGGTCCTTTTAGGACGATAGTCATGTGATCGCTCTGTGACATGATCTGGGCCTCCGCAGATTGCCAGCAGTTGGGTTTTGAACGCTATCATGTGAACATCTATTAAATGAACCTCCCTGCTGCTTCGCATAGAGTCATAGAGGCTTTTAGCATGAAAACAGGTCCTTTGGCCCAATTTGTCCATGTTGCCCAGTTTTTAACCACTAAATTAATCCCAATTGTCCACATTTGTCCCATGTTCTTCCATACCCATCTTAGTCATGTAACTGTCAAATGCTTTTTTAAAAGGCATAATTGTACCTGCCCCTACTACTGCTTCTACCAGCTCATTCTAGACACCACCTTCTGTGTGGAAAAAATTCTCCCTCTGGACCCTTTTGTATTTCTCCCCTTTCACCTTAAACCTATCTATACCTTCTAGTTTTAGACTCTGCTACCTTTGAGAAAAGATGTTGACTATATACCTTATCAATGCCTAAAACCCTTTTGTGCCTTCTCAATACTAACAGCGTGCCTTCAGCCTCAGATATTATTGACCACTGAAGTAGGATCATGGGGCTGAATGGTCTACTGCTGCTCCTATTTTTTCTGTTCTTAATGTTGTCAGTCACCCTGATCCTGTGAAGAAGTTTTTTGATCTGCTTTTGGTAATGGATCCAGGTTCTCTGGACAGCTGCTGACTGCCTCCACTACTTCCTCATTTTATTCATTGAGCAAGTCTCTTCCCATCAGTCTTCAGTAAGAGGACTTCCTGCCTTGCTCAGCAGCCTGGAGGAGGAGATTGTCAATGAACTGTAGGCCACCTGGATTCTTAGATCTGCCAAGGCTAAAGTAGGTTCCACTGAGTTTAGTGTCTGTCCCAATGAGCTGCAGTGGGTTCAAAGGGACAGCTGTGTGTGACACTGTTTGCTGGAGGGCACATTTCAGAACTGGGGGAGGTGGGTGTTTGTCCAAGGAATTTGAAGGGTGTTTCTGTAGCAACTTACTGTTCAATGATCATTTATGGTAGTGCAACTGTGTCAACAGTCATGAAGTCAATAGCCTAAGAAAAATATTTGGTACTGGGAACCTTTAAGCAAGCTACACCAGGGTCTTAGAAGCACCATGGTGAGGAGGTAGAGACCAATGTGAGGATGTTCATGGGAGGCAGGGAGGCCTTGTTCAGAGGACTTTCTGTTCTGCTAAAGCAAGGAGGCAGGGTGATGGCATGGAAACAGCACCTTAGCTGGTACTAATGAGGCAACCCTGTCACCCTCCACCCTAGTCTGAAACTCTGAAATAAACTTTGTAGACTTCTATGTGAGTGCAAAATGACTCCCAGGCCTCTTTCCTAATAATTTCATGAAGCACATTATCTAAAATTTTACAAACAAAGACAAAGGTACATTTTTTACCAATATTCAATACGAATGAGAAATTATCACTTGTGAGACCTTGTTGTTGGAGAAGTCAGGTGTGGTGACAGACTGGTTCCAGACGGTCTCATTCTGCCTGGCATGGGCTCCAAGTGTGCGTGACATACTGTCCACCGTGACAGCACTGTGCAGATCAGAAACTCCAGAGCATTTTATGAAGCCCATCTGGATCATAGATTTTGCAATTTGAATTTGGTGAGGGTAAACATGAGACTTTGCACTTCAAGTATGATTCAAATGACCCATGAGAGAGCTGTTATCAAACAAAGTTTATTTAAGAATACGGTTAACATGTATAGAAAGAAAATTAGCAATAGCTTTTACCCATTACAAACCGGAGAAAATGCAACCATGACATTGCATTAACTTAGCAGCTAAATACCGTTCCAATGAAAAAAATCCTATAAGTAAAACATTTGCATCTGGTTTAGCACAGAAAATACAAATGCTTACATGATGCTGGAACTTAGTCGTTTGGTGGACGCTGCAATTCTCTTGATACACACAGACAAGCTTGAAGTTATCGGGGGGAGAGAGAGAGAGAGACTCTAGTTACTAACTAGCAAACCATCAACAAAACAACTTTAATTCCAGGAAGGCCAGGAGACTTGCTTTCAGCTAGCCAGCAGAATTTACAAGACCAAGGAGAGGAGAGAGAAAGCCTGCCTGCCACTTGACAACCAGGACAGCTTCAAACTCTCAACCCAAAACTAAAACTGAATCCTTGGATTCTTCTGGGGAGGAGCCACTTGACTTTGGCTTGTCAATCAATCTTCCCCCTAACAGTGCAGGGTCATAAAAAAATCCCAGAAATCGCCCAAAGTAAAAATAAACAAAACCCTATTTAAACCATTGAAGCAACAGTAAAAGGACTTTAGCAGACAGCTCGGCAACAATAAAAACCCAGTGTTGCTTAACTGCAGAGAACATGATTCTAAAAAACACAATTCTTAAATGCACACTATTGTCACAACACAAGTAAATGTAATCCAAAGATTGAATGTCAAAGTAACTCCTTGAGACTCTTCAATACCAACTACCACCCTTCAGGTATTTTAAACCTTCACCTGCGCCCTTATTGGTCACCGTGCCCATCATCTTCCTACTCTGACCGACAACATTAAGGCTTCTCAGGACATGTTTCTTCATGGCTGGCATGTTATTGACCAGCCAATGTATACTTGATGCCAGGAGCCAATCCTGGGCATGAGTGGAAATCGCATCCACTTCTGATCCCATTAGTTGCGCTTCTCTCAAAAAGCTAAAAACCCGGGTCCTTGGCTTTTCTCATAACATTTCATAAATTTCTTGTTTATAACCCTGACATTGTGGCCTCAATTTAACCATCAAGCTGCACCCGTTTTTGGGCACGAAAACTTGGTAAAGTTGGACGTGAGGTGAGTAACACGATCCGTGCCCGCCTCTGCGCCTGTTCCCCCTTTATCAATCGCCAAAAATGGCCACCATTGGGACTGCATTTAAATTGATTTAATGTGCTGCACACTCAAACTTACCAGCACTTTCCCCTTTACCACCGCGTTTGCCCATCCAGATTTGGCACAAAACAGACATGGTCCATAAAGGTCCAATTCAGACACTCCAGCTTCTGAGGAGGTATGTTCAGAGCTTCCAAGTGCTCTCTGACTCAGATCGGTTAGGGAGGCGGGTCAATTGGCTGTCTGGTGTGGGGGGTGGGAAGGTGGGTCAGATGGGTCTCTACTGGAGGGGGGAGGGAGACGGGTCAGATGGCTCCCTGGTGTTGGGGGAGGGAGGCAGGTCTAATGGCTCTCTGGTGGGTTTAGGGAGGCGGGTCAGATAGCTTGCTCGGGGGGAAGGAGCTGCGTCAGATGGCGCTCTGGTGCGGGGGAGGGAGGCGAGTCAGATGGTTCCCTGGTGGAAAGAGGAAAGAGATGGGTCAAAGGCTTTCTGGTGGAGGGGTTAGGGAGTTGGGTCAGATGGCTCGCGGTGGGGGGAGGGAGGCTGGTCAGATGGCTCTCTGGTGGAGGGGGAGGGAGTGGGTCAGATGGGTCTCTGTCATGGGTGGAGGGAGGGGTCAGGTGGCTCTCTGGTGGGGGTGAAGGAGGCGGGTCAGATAAGTCACTGAGGGAGTAGGGAGGTGGGTCAGATGGCTCTCTGGTGTGGGGGAAGGAATGGGTCAAGTGGTTCTCTGGTGGTCGGGGGAGGGTGTTAAGGCAGGGGAGGTTTGTTGCTACTCTGTGAGTGATCGGTGGAGCAGAAGGAGGCGTCTGCTGCCACCCTGCGTGCGATTGGTGGAGGGGAAGGTGGGCAAGGGGCCGTGATCAGTCTGAGTAGTGGGGTGAGTGGAGTGGGGGGGATAAGGGCATCAGTAATGTTGTGGGGATGGGACAATGTCTGTGGAAACCAGGGGGGCGCATTATCCGACCCAAGAGCGATGTGGCAAGCGAATGTTTTTCTACTTTTTCGAACTGTGCATGCACAGTTGAACGCTTTCATCACTGCTGTAGGGTTTTGGGTGTGACAAGTACCACAGGCTTCTGCACCACAATTCAGAATCGCTGATTTTTTTTTTCAGACAGAGTCTGTATGGGGGCGTCGGAGAACGAGACTAAAAGTCGGATCTGAAACACTCCCAGATTCAAGTTCGCCCAGCGCTTAAAATCAAAATAGTAAAATTGGGCCCTGTATCATATTTTTAACAGTAAAAAGTCTGACAACACCAGGTTTTAGTTGGACTAAAACCTGGTGTTGTCAGACTTTTTACTGTGTTTACGCCAGTCCAACGCCGGCATACCCACATCATATTTTTAAATGATGGAAAATGCCACCAAAATTTTATATTTGCTTATTGCCAGCTCCTTGGTTCAATTTTCATTTTCTTCAGCCTGTCTGAATTTCACCACTGGGATCTGAACTTGGCTGGGTCTGGCTTGTAATTTTGTTTCAACCAGTTTCAGTTTCCCTAGCAACCTAAAATTTGCCTTTTACTTTCAGATTTAGATTTAAATTAAGTTCTAATTTCCCATGAAGACTGGTGATTCAATTTCCCTTTAATTTGATTCTAAGATAAAAAATACAAGCTTTTATACCATAGCTTCCATCAAACTATTTCTCCCACCCTCCCCTCACCTTTGGAAAAAAAGATTTACCGTAGTGAATTTTTTTCCAGAAGCTTCAAAGTACAGTAAATTCCTAACATCATAAACATTTTAAAAATGACTTATTACAAATTGTATAGGTAACATGTGGTAAGACAAGCAAATTAACAATCAGTAGGAACAGTAGGCTCAATTAGAATTTAGCAGGATCCAAACATCATAGAATTATCATTGCTCTGGGTATTCCTTTGTGCACATATATTCTCTTCAAACTTTGAAGGAGGATTCAATTCTCCAGATACCTGACATTCCCATTTATGTTTGTATTTCAGTTTTCCTAGAGACCTGAATGTTCATAATCTTTTCAGTTAGAGTCTGATCCAAAAAATACAAGCTTTGCAGCTGTGGATTCTACCACACACTGAATCTGGAGTGCAAGTTCAGATCATCAACTTTGAGACTCATACCAATGACTTCTGATCCAGAGGTGAGAGTATTGTCACTGAACAAAAAGCAGTTCTGACTGGTTTTTGGAGAGTAAAGAATCTGTATTCAGTGTCCTAGGGGTTGGTAACCGGAGAATTCAGGTGATTGACAAAAGTCAACACGAGGAAACATTTAGTTTTGCAATGAGTTGTTGCGATCTGGAATGCAGTGCCTGAAGCAGTTCATGAAGATGGAAACAGATTCACTAACAGACTAAACAAAATAGATAAATACTTCAGGTTAAAAAGTTACAGGGCTATGCGGTAAGAGCAAGGGGCATTGTATTAATTGCCCACCTCCACCACAGCTAGCAAGATCAGGATGAGCTGAACATCCTCCTGCTAATAGAAACATAGAAACTAGAAGCAAAAAAAGGCCATTCAACCATTTGAACCTGCTGTGTCATTCATTTTGATCATGGCTTAACATCAAATTCAATATCATGATCCCACCCTTCCCCCTATATCCCTAGAGCTAGATCTAATTTCTTCTTGAAATCAGACAATATTTCAGCCTCAACTACATTCTGTGGCATTTTGTGCTGTAAAATTCTATGACTTTAAATAAGGAATAAAATACAAAGTTATACACAGAAAATCTGGACCTTCAGATACTGCTTTCCGATGTCTTCCAAACAGTAATACATTTCATCTAATTATTTAAGTTACACACTTAAAATATGTTATAATATTACAAAGCACGTCATTTCAAAGGAAGGAGATTTCAAAACTCTGAGTAACAGGTGCCCTTAAACAAGGATCACAGTATGTTGGTACGCAGATGCAGCAAGTGATTAGGAAGGCAAATGGAATGTCAGGGTTCATTGCAATGAAAATCAAAAATGAAAGTAGGAAAGTTATGCTGCAGTTGTACAGGACTTTTGTGAAATCACATCTGGAGCACTGTATATAGTTTTGGTCTCTATACTTAAAAAGGGATCTTCTTATAAAATAAATAGTTCAGAGAAGTTTCCCTGGGGAGAAGTTGTTATCTAATGAGAAAATGTTGAACAGATTGGCCCATTGAGGTTTAGGAGAGCGTTGATCTGACTGAAACATATATTATGCTATGGGCTTTGACTGAGTGGGATGCTGTGAGGATGTTTCCCGTTGTGCATGATTCTACAACCAAGGACACAATTTATAAATTAGTGGTCTCCCATTAAGACTGAACTAAGGAGCATGCTTTTATTCTCTCAGATAGTCATTAGTCTGCCGAATTCTATTCCCCATAAAAGAGTGGGGGTTGGGTCATTGAATATGTTAAAGAAAGAGTTTGATAGATTTTTTGATTAGCAAGAGCATCAAGGGTTCTGGGAGGCAGACAGCAAAATGAAGCTGAGACCACAGTCAGACCAGCCACGACCTTATTAAATGGCGGAGCAGGTTTGAGGGGCCAAATGGCCTACTCCTACTCCTACCTATTTTGACATGTGCATGTGTAAGGATCACTTTTTCTTCTCCTGCATTTGTTCAGTTCTTCCAAAATTATTCATGAATGTGAAACACTACATTCTGACTTCAGTGTAGCAAGTGACAAATGCTCAGCACAATCTTCAGGGTGGAGGGTTGGGCGTTTAATGCGTGACTGTTACCTGTTTGAGTTGATTCAGTATTATCTCAATAACAATGCCCATACTGTGGAATCTGATACACTGCAATGTTTTCCATTACACCTGTTTACCAAAGCTATGACGGGGAACATATTTCACCTGAGCAAAGACCATTGCATTCATGTTCAGAATATCTTGTGGTAGAATGACATTGTTCATCAGTTTCACTTAGATAGATTACCATCTAATCATAGATAAATATGAGGACAATTAATACAGCAAACTGTTTGCATTTTTATTGAACCTTTAGCATAGAAAAAATGTCCCAAAGTGCAATTATTGTTTAATAAAAATTGCTTGCTACACATTGGTAAATGTTAATTAAGTTTAATTGATCTGACAGAATCACAGTGAAGCCAATTTTAGATTAAAAATAAAACATTTCACATAATAAGAACATAAGAACATAAGAAATAGGAGCAGGAGTAGGCCATCTAGCCCTTCGAGCCTGCCCCGCCATTCAATAAGATCATGGCTGATCTGTCGTGGCTCAGTTCCACATTCCCGCCCTCTCCCCATAACCCTTAATCCCCTCTCTTATCAAAAACCCATCAACCCGCGTCTTAAAAATGTTTAGCGAGGTAGCCTCCACCACTTCAACGAGCAGAGAATTCCAGAGATTCACCACCCTTTGAGTGAAGAAGTTCTTCCTCAACTCCGTTCTAAACCGCCCCCCCTTTATCTTGAGGCTGTGCCCCCTAGTCCTACTGTCCTGAGTGGGAAGAGTCTCTCCACCTCTGTCCTATCCATCCCATTCATCATCTTATATGTCTCAATGAGATCTCCCCTCATTCTTCTAAACTCTAACGAGTACAAGCCTAGTTTATTCAGCCTCTCCTCATAGCTCAACCCCCTCAACTCCGGCATCAGCCTAGTAAACCTCCTCTGCACTCCCTCCAAGGCCAAAATATCCTTGCGTAAGTACGGCGACCAAAACTGCACACAGCACTCCAGCTGCGGCCTCACCAATACCCTATACAGCCGCAGCAAGACCTCCCTACTTTTATATTCAATCCCCCTCGCTATGAAGGCCAGCATCCCATTCGCCTTCCTGATCACCTGCTGCACCTGCAAGCTGGGTTTTTGCGACTCATGCACAAGGACCTCGAGGTCCCTCTGCACCGTCACCTGCTGCAGTTTTTTGCCACGTAAGTAATAATCCTTCCTACCATTATCCCTACCAAAGTGGACCACCTCGCACTTGCCAACATTAAATTCCATTTGCCAGTTCCTGGCCCATTTGCCCAGCCTATCTAGATCCTTCTGCAGACTCTCCACACCCTCCTCGCAATTTGCCGTTCCACCAATCTTGGTGTCATCAGCAAATTTCGACACCATACACTCGGTTCCCTCCTCCAGATCATCTATATAAATGGTAAATCGCTGAGGCCCCAGCATCGACCCCTGGGGCACTCCACTGGTCACCAACCACCAATCCGAATAGCACCCATTGACCCCCACTCTCTGCCTCCTATTTGACAACCAATCCTCTATCCACGCTAACACCCTACCCCCAACTCCATGCCCCCTTACCTTCTGCAATAACCTCTTGTGAGGCACCTTGTCAAACGCCTTCTGAAAATCAAGAAAGACCACATCCACCGGCTCTCCTCTATCCACCGCCCTAGACACATCCTCATAGAACTCCAGTAAATTTGTCAGACACGACTTCCCCTTAACGAAACCGTGCTGAGTCCGCTCTATCAAGCAATTCCCCTCAAGATGCCTCGCTATTTCCTCCTTGATGACGGATTCTAACATTTTACCCACAACAGACGTTAAACTAACCGGCCTATAATTCCATGCCTTTTGCATGGCACCCTTCTTAAACAACGGCATAACATTAGCCGTTTTCCAATCTTCCGGCACTTCCCCGGAATCCAGTGACGTTTGGAAAATAACCACCAAGGCATCCACTATCACCTCCGCCATTTCTTTCAGAATCCTCGGATGCATTCCATCCGGTCCTGGGGATTTGTCCACAATCAGTCCCTCTCGTCTGTCAAGCACCGCCTCTCTAGTAACAATAATGTCATTGAGACCCTCCAGTCCTACCACCTTTCCATCTCTAACACCCGGCAAATTATTCACGTCCTCCTCCGTGAAGACCGACACAAAAAAGTTATTCAAGACCTCAGCCATTTCCCCATCCCCTACCACTAAGTCCCCCTTCTCATCCTCTTAGGGACCAACATTCACCCTAGCCAGCCTCTTCCTTTTTATATATTGATAAAAACTCTTGCTATCCTTTTTTATATTAAGCGCTAGCCCAGCTTCATAGTTTCTCCTACCCTTCTTTATCAACTTCTTTGTCAATCTTTGTTGATATTTAAACCTCTCCCAATCCTCTTCTCGCCCACTACTCTTAGCTACTCTAAACGCCTCCGCTTTTAATTTAACACTTTCCTTCACCTCCTTCGTTATCCACGTCAATAACATCAATCCATCGTTCATATACACGATCTCCCTGTGCCTACATGGGTTTCCCCCTGGTGCTCCAGTTTCCTCCAACAGTCTAAAGATGTGAAGGTTAGGTGGATTAGCCATGGTAATTGCACAGGGTAATGTAGAGATGCTGGCGTTGGACTGGGGTAAACACCAGTAAGAAGTCTCACAGCACCAGGTTAAAGTCCAACCAATTTATTTGATAGTAAATCCCACAAGCTTTCGGAAACGGTGTTCCTTCATCAGGTGTGCGGAAGGTTCTGATCAGAGAAAGGCATATAAAGTCACACACAGTTTACAGAATACTGATTAGAATGCAAGACTTTGTGTCCTCCAGCTTGTAGTATTAAAAAATAAAACTCTTGATTCAAACAAAGTCACAGCCATAATCTACTAACCCCTATTATTAATCTCTGGTTGATTATTAGTAATTCTACTGTTAGCCTCCCAGTCAACGAGGCCACAGGGTCATTTACTGGAAGCCAGCTGCTTTACCAAAATCAACTCCTAGATAAACATAGCTCTAAAAGAGAGAATCACATCAACTTAAAATATAACTTTTATTGCATTACATATAACACAATTGGATAGTTCAACAGTCACACTTGATCTAATTACTATCAGTACAGTTAATAATGAAAAAGCATGCGTTCACAATTAACACCACAAAATGTTTGCATTGATGTGGTGTTGTTAGCTGAAAAAAACAGCAGGACATACAATTATTGAAAAATACATATAGGTATAAATTACTTAAGTACAATTAATTCAACAGAATCACAGTAAAGATACAATGGCCTGAATTTAATGGCCGGTCACGCCGCTGGGATCTTCCGGTCCTGTGACAGCGCACACCCGCCATGGATTTTCTGGAGTTATGGAATGGAATCAATGAGAAATCCAATTGACAGTGGTGGGACCAGGAGATCCCACCACCTGCGACCGGCGCGCCACTGAGAACCACCCCATGGGTAGGCCAGACAATCCCACCCAATATTTCATGCCAGTAACAACAATATAAACAACTCATAGTTGGTTGAATATCTTTAACATAATAAAACATCCCAAGGTGTTTCACAGGGCCATCTGGAAACAAAGTATGACACTGTTCATCTTCGGGGATTTTGGCTTGGAACAAGGCTTGAAAAACAATGGCTTCAATCTTTATACTATTTAATTGGAGGAAATTTCTGCTTATCCAGTACTGGATGTTGGATAGTCATACTGAGTATTTAACAACTTTGGATGAAAACAGAAAATGATTTTAAAAAACTCAGCAAGTCTGGCAGTATCTGTGGAGAAAGGAACAGAGTTAATGGGGGTGATTTGCCCAAAAAAGATCTAAGTGCTGAATTCATGGGCAAAATGGTGTAGATTATGATTGTTTTTTCAGTGGGAGTTCAGACTCGAATCCCCCACACTCTGTGCACTGCAGAGGTCACAATCATGAAACCATTAAACGCTCGGGGGCGGGAGGGGGTGGTGGGACCTATTCACGCCAGAGACTGACTGTTCTGCGCCTGTGCACATGTGCAGTGGCCCTGTACTATCAACCTCTGGTTTGCTGGCAGCTTGATCGCTGGCCAGCCTGGGACCCTCGCACTGCTGCCCCCACCTCACCCACCCATTCCCACCCTATTGTGTCTCCCACGACGACTCCTTGACTTGACACCCCTCCCATCATGGAGCATCCCGATCTTCAGCTACCCCCCCAACAGTGAAGATCCCCCCACCCCGCCTCCACCCAGGCAAACTACCCGCACCTAGCAGATCCTCCCAGCAGACCACCCCCTCCCCCCCAGCCCACCCGGATCATTGGCCTCCCTCGAGTTCTGATCAATTTGATGTGCAGACCGCGCCACCTCCATTGATCAGCTCCTAGGCCCTACTTGAAGCTGGCTCTGGCCCTAGACCTTGCCCCCTTGGCATTGCCCCCCTAGATCCCACCCTCTTGGCACTGCCCCATGCCCGATGGGCAGTGCCAAGGTGCCCCTTGGTCATGGTCACTTTGCCCCTTGGCCAGTGCCGGGGGCACAGGCTGGCACTACCAGGGTTCCCATGCCCAGAAGCCACCACCCCCCACTGCTGACTCCTTGGGGGACCCCGATTGTCCCACCTTCCATTCCAGTGGGATCTCCCGCTAGTTCCTCGAAAGTGGGGAGCTACTGTAAACCTTGCCAGAGTGAAATTGAACTGGCAGGATGGGAGATGCTGTCGGGTCCAGCGAATCTAGTCCCAGGCCCGATAATTACATTTAAATCACATTAAAATATGATTAAAATCATTTCCTTTCTGGTCCCTGCCACTCCGGATTTCCGTCCTTGGGAAATGCTTGCACATCAAGAACACATGCGTAAATCCTGCGAATTGGCACACATGCGAATCTCCCGGCCCGAACCACCAAAAAATTGGCGGGTCGGAATTGGAGAATCGCCCCCAACATTTTGAACATGTATGACTTCTTCAGAGGAGCTGAGAAAGATGGTGATTAGGTGGATCTTATTGTCACTAGCACTTGTCAATCCATTGTTCATATCAGTGGCATTGCAGGACATGAGGATCCAGTAAATTGGCGTAACACACTCCCACACCTCTCCTCCCGCAGTATCTGCTCTTCTGCTGCTACTTCAGATCACATTCCTCTCCCTCTCCCCAGCCAATTGGAACTATTGTTGGTCATCATTCTGACAGTGAGTTTCACTCACTCTCCTGGTCAATGTGTTGTCGACATATTGGCGAGTGTCGGTGATGGCATCATTGCGTATCTGGAAGGTGGTGGCTGCTTTGAAGGAGACAACCCCACTCAAAAGGTTTATGACTAATCAAAGTCACAGAAGGCGTTTCACCTCAATGGAGTTAAAGTGATTATGTAATGGTGATCATCGTTGGCTGGAGGTTATTGGTTGTTACTGTGGGACAACCACGCTCCCACCCCCCCCCCACCCCAACACTCATAAATCCCAAACCACCATCTCTAACATCAGCTCCTCTACAGTCAGTCACTGAGGATCAAGCTCCACTTCTCTTTACGCTGGGAAGATCATCTTCAAGAACTTCATTTAAAAGATTAAAATCATACAAATTCAGATCAAAGTTTGATATCAGAAAACACAGTGTGATGAAATGCCAGCATTTTCCAACTTGCTGACACAGTTATTCGTGATCTTTTCTAGTTCTTCCCCTTCATTAAATTTCCTCCCCCTCATCATTGAATAGACATCATTATCAATTTTAGATTGAATTAAATAGATTTTCTTCCCCAGCCTTTTAACCTCTTTGGCAAGTTTTTCATCATTTACTGTGAATCGACAGGCTGAGATAATAATGAAAAAAATCATACCTTTCAAATTTCAAAATTCGCTGGGAATTTTGTTGTTTCAGTTCCTGGCAGGTCCCAGAAGCAAACAATTGGCATGTTGGGATGCCTGTCTCCAATTGGCTCCATTATGGTTTCTTCCAAATTCTGCTGCTCTCTCATCATCATTCTTAAATCCTCTTTTGGCATTGACGAAGGCAGATTTCGCTGCTTGTCACAGCAATGTTCAGTTCTGTATTATCCAGGTCATCTAACTTCTTCTGTAACAAATGTTTCCATGCCACCGGTTTCAAAGACAGAATTCAGTTTATTGAGCTCTTCCTGAGTGAAGAAGAAGTGGTTCGAAGATTGAACCATCTGATCTCTGAAAGAAAGGAATACATGATGGTGTACAGTAGAATAAAAGAGGCGACTGCCTCTCATTGTAATATAAAGGGTTAACGCTAACTAAGTACTATACTAATGAGGCAGTATATATCGCTATTGAGATCGATGCAATGTCTCATGAACTGTCTTTCTCTTCAATTTGTGAAAAAATACCATTTTCAATTGGATTAAATATAACAGGCATTTCAAAAGTCAGCGAGGAAGTATTGGTACATTTATCAGTTATCGGTAGAGAATTGCAGAGAACTATCACAACTTAAAGGATAAACTAATCAGGGCAGAATTACTGTCAGAGCCTTGGATTAAGCATTATCTGACCACTTGCAGTTGCAGACTGCAACTGGGAGGGACGATTGGTTTTAGGAAAGATAGAAGAGAGTGGAGATAAATGAGGCATTTTCATGTTGGCAGAGGAATGCTGCAAAGATTAGTGCTGGCTGACAGCTATTTATAATTTATATTAATGACAGACAAAGAGACAGAATATTCTCTTGATCCTACAAATTTTTTTTTAAGTTTTCAAACGATACAAAACTACCTGGGAATGTAACCTGTGTGCAAGACATAAAGAGATTGCTGTGTAACAGAGACAGACTAAGTGAATGGGTAACAAAGTAGCAGATGAAGTATGATGTTGTAAATGTAAGGTTATGCACTTTGGAACTCAGCAGTGGTATGAAATTTTCAAATGTTAATATTCAGACAGCCTTTCTTCTATACACAAGAGACACAGAAAGTTAGCATTCTTGTTTAAAAGATGTAATTTATTTTTAATGAAGTAACAGAGGGTTGGTGAAGATAATGCAGTTGATGTGGTACACATGGACTTCAAAAATGGAAAGTCCCATCTAACAGCTTGTCTGTTATGATAAAATAATATAACTTGGAACAAAAGGGTCAGTGGCTGTAGGGATATGAAATTGGCTGAATGACAGAAAATTGAAAGTTGTATTTTTCTAAAAGGACAGAGGTAAATGACCCAAAGGGTCAGTATTAAAACCATTGCTTTTCTTCATCTCCTTTGGGTGTGCACATTTCAAAATTTGCTGGTAACACCCAAATATGTAATAAAAGTTGCAAACTGTGAGAAAGATAGTGATTGACTTCCAGAGTTCAGGATAGGTTGATGGAATGGGCAGATACATGACAACTAAATTTAATTTTGCAGAAAAATGTGAAGTGATTCATTTTAGCAGGATGAATGGAAATATGAAATAAAGGATATAATTCTAAAGCGATTGAAGGAGCAGAAGAGCCTGGAGTTAAGGCCATAAGACATAGGAGCAGAATTAGGCCACTCGGCCCATCAAGTCTGCTCCACCATTCAATCATGGCTGATATTTTTCTCATCCCCATTCTCCTGCCTTTTCCCCATAACTCTTGACTCCCTTATTAATCAAGAACCTATCTATTCTTGTCTTAACGACACTCACTCAATGACCTGGACTCTATGCCTTCTGCGGCAATGAGGTCCACAGATAAACCACTCTCTGGCTGAACAAATCCTTCTCATCTCTGTTTTAAAGGATTGTCCGTTTAACCTGAGGTTGTGCCCTCAAGTTCTAGCCTCTCCCATTAATGGAAATATCCTCTTCATGCCTGTTCTATTCAAGCCTTGCAGTATCCTGTAAGTTTCAATAAGATCCCCCCTCATCCTTCTAAACTCCAACGAGTACAGACTCAGAGTCCTCAAATGTTACTCATACAACAAGCTCTTCATTCCAGGGATCATTCTTGTGAACCTCCTCTGAACCCTTCCAAGGCCAGCACATCCTTCCTTAGATATGGGCCCAGAACTGCTCACAATACTCCAATTGGGGTCTGACCAGAGCCTTATGCAGCCTCAGAAGTACATCTCTGCTCTTGTATTCTAGCCCACTCAACATGAATGCTAACATGGCATTTGCCTTCCTAACTGCCGACTGAACTTGCCTGTTAATCTTAAGAGAATCTTGAACAATGACTTCCAAGTCGGTTTGTATTTCTGATTTCCCAAGCATTTTCCCGTTTAGAAGATAGTCTATGCTGACATTCCTCCTTCCAAAGTACATAACTTCACACTTTTCTGCATTGTATTCCATCTGCCACTTCTTTGCCCATTCTGCTAACCTGTCCAAGTGCTTCTTCAGCCCCCCTGCTTCCTCAATATTACCTGTTCCTCTACGTATCTTTGTATCATCTGCAAATTTAGCCACAGTGCCTTCAGTTCCTTCCTTCAAATCTTCAACCTCTCTTTACAACAATCTGTGGTCTCTATTTGCTTGAAGAAGACAACCATCATCCCGCTATCTAAGAAAAACCAAACAGAGTAGCTTAATGACTATCATTCGGTGGCTCTGACATCCATCATTATGAATTGCTTTGAAAGACGAGTCATGACATGAATCAATTCCAGCATCTCAGTCTACCCGGATCCACTACAGTTTGCCTACTGCCATCTTCCTGGCCCGACACTCAATCCTGGAACACCTAGATAACAAAGACATCTATGTCTGACTCCTATTTATTGGCTACAGCTCAGCCATCAACACTATTATTCCCATGAAACTCATCTCCAATCCCATGGCCTGGGCCTTGCCTCCCCCCTCTGAGACTGGATCCTGAACTTTTTAACTCACAGACCGCAATCAACAAGGACAGGCAACAGCACCTCCCCCACAATCATCCTCATCCTCTATTGACAAGGCTGTGTTCTCAATCCCCTACTATATTCCTTATATACCTATGACTGTGTGTCCAAATTCCCCTCCAATTCGATTTTCAAGTTTGCTGATGACACCACAGTAGTAGAACAAATCTCAAACAATGATGAGACAGAGTACAGGAATGTGACAGAGAATCTGGTGAATTGGTGCGGCGAGAATTATCTCTCCCTCAATGCCAACAAAACGAAGGAGATTGTCATCAACTTCAGGAAGCATAGAGGATAATATGCTCCTGTCTACATCAATGGGGACGAAGCAGAAAGGGGTGAGAACTTCAAGCTTTTAGGTGTTCAGATCACCAACAACCTGTCCTGGACCCCCATGCTGACACTAGTTAAGAAAGCTCACCAACGCCTCTACTTTCTCAGAAGACTAAGGAAATTTGGCATGTCAGCTACAACTCTCACCAACTTCTACAGATGCACCATAGAAAGCATTCTTTCTGGTTATATCACAGCTTGGTATGACTCCTGCTCTGCCCAAGACCACAAGAAACTACAAAAGGTCATGAATGTAGCCCAATCCATCACACAAACCAGCCTCCCATCTATTGACTCTGTCTACATTTCCCGCTGCTTCAGCAAAGCAGCCAGCAAAATTAAGGACCCCACACACCCTGGACATTCTCTCTTCCGCCTTCTTCCATCAGGAAAAACGTACACAAGTCTGAGGTCACATACCAACCAACTCAAGAACAGCTTCTTCCCTGCTGCCATCAGACTTTTGAATGGACCTACCTTGCATTAAGTTGATTTTTCTCTCCACCCTAACTATGACTGTAACACTACATTCTGCACTCTCTCCTTCTCTACGAACTGTATGCTTTGTCTGTATAGCACACAAGAAACAATACTTTTCACTGTATGTTAATACATGTGACAATAATAAATCAAATCAAATCAATTCTGGGCCCTGGATTTTAGAAATAATACAAAGGTATTAAAGGAGTGCAGAAAGGATTAAAGAGATTTGTTCCGGGGTGGGGGGGAAGGGCAAACTTCAGTTGAGTAGATACATTGAAGAAGTTGGACAGAAAGGAAGATTTGATGCAGAGATGTTCAAAATCATGAATTATCTAGACAGAATAGAGAGGGCAAAACTTGGTTTCCATTGGTGAAAAGATGGAGGACTACAAGATACTGACAGGAAATAAATGGTAAAAGAACCAGAGGTGACATTAGGAAAATAGTTTTCACACAGCGAATGGTTAGGGTTTCAAATGCATTACCTGAGGTGGAGGCAAATGCAATCGTGTCTTTCAAAAGGTGATTGGATCATTTCATGAAGGGAAAATGTTTTCAGGAATATAAGGGAAAGATGAGGTACTGGGATTAGTTTTGGAGGGGTTGGGGTGGGAAATGGAATTTAATGTTGGCAAGTGCGAGGTGGTCCACTTTGGTAGGAATAATGGTAGGAAGGACTATTACTTACTTGGCGAAAAACTGCAGCAGGCGACGGTGCAGAGGGACCTCGTGGTCCTTGTGCATGAGTCGCAAAAACCCAGCCTGCAGGTGCAGCAGGTGGTCAGGAAGGCTAATGGGATGCTGGCCTTCATAGCGAGGGGGATTGAATATAAAAGTAGGGAGGTCTTGCTGCAGCTGTATAGGGCACTGGTGAGGCTGCAGCTGGAGTACTGTGTGCAGTTTTGGTCGCCGCACTTAAGCAAGGATATTTTGGCCTTGGAGGGAGTGCAGAGGAGGTTTACTAGGCTGATGCCGGAGTTGAGGGGGTTGAGCTATGAGGAGAGGCTGAATAAACTAGGCTTGTACTCGTTAGAGTTTAGAAGAATGAGGGGAGATCTCATTGAGACATATAAGATGATGAATGGGATGGGTAGGATAGAGGTGGAGAGACTCTTCCCGCTCAGAAAGGACAGTAGGACTAGGGGGCACAGCCTCAAGATAAAGGGGGGGCGGTTTAGAACGGAGTTGAGGGGGAACTTCTTCACTCAAAGGGTGGTGAATCTCTGGAATTCTCTGCCCGTTGAAGTGGTGGAGGCTGCCTCGCTAAATATTTTTAAGATGCGGGTTGATGGGTTTTTGATAAGCGAGGGGATTAAGGGTTATGGGGAGAGGGCGGGAAAATGGAACTGAGCCACGACAGATCAGCCATGATCTTCTTGAATGGCGGGGCAAGCTCGAAGGGCTAGATAGCCTACTCCTGCTCCTATTTCTTATGTTCTTATGTTCTTATGCCCTGGAACAGGGATATCAGGGCTGGCCTGGGAATTGTTGCGAGACTGCGATTGGACTGTGGGGTGGGGAAGAGAGGTTGACTGGAGTGGCAGGGGTCCCAGGCTGGCCAGCGATTGAGCTGGTTAGCAAACAGGGAGTCTGACAGATCGGGGCCACTGCTCATGTGCAGAATTCCACAACGTCAGACTCTGGCGCGAATGTGCCCTGTCCCCTTGGGTTTTTAATTATATTCATGACTGGGACCTCTACAGTGCACAGAGTGCAGAGATTTGGGTGAGAAGCTGAACTGATAAAACAGTCAGGATTTAGAACAGTTTTCCCACCAATTCAGAACTTTTGGGAGAATCGCGGCCCTGTGGATTCCAATTCATTAGGTGTAGTTAAAACTAGGATTGTTAGAGTTTTGACCTCTCAGTGAAACTATGAATATGGGCAGGAGATGGGAAAGTGGTTTGAGATAGCAGATGAACCATGATCATCTGGGGGATTTTCACAGTAACTTCATTGCAATGTAAGCCTACTTGTACTAATAAGTAAACTTTAAAACTTTATTCGTATTGAATGGCTGAGCAAGTTCAAGGTGTGGACGGCCCATTCCTGCACTTATTTTGTATGTTCTTAATAAATATGCCTTGTCTCCACAGCTGATGATTCTACTCTACCAATCAAAACAGCAAGTTAATAGACCTAGTGCAATGCTACCACAAGGAATGTCCTGGAGCAGATTATTAGCGCGTTGAAGCAAATGTTCTGAGGAACTCTTCAAGGCTAACAGGAGCATGGTGCTCTATTCCCTCCTTCAAAAAATATATGTACAATGTGGGCACATCATGGGCAGCACCGTGGCACAGTGGTTTGTACTGCTGCCTCACAGCATCAGGGATCGGAGTTCAATTCCAGCCTCGGATGACTGTCTGTATGGAATTTGCATGTTCTCCCCATGTCTGCTTGGGTTTCCTCCAGGTGCTCCAGTTTCGTCTCACACTCCAAAGAAGTGAAGGCTAGGTCGATTGCCCATGCTAAATTGTCCCTTAGTGTTAGCGTCATTAGCAGGATGAATGCGTGGGATTGCGGGGTACGGGGGGCCTGGGTGGAATTGTTCTCAGCACAGTCTCGATGGGCCAAATGGCCTCCTTTCGCACTGTAGGGATTCTATGATCATTGTCACCGAATATCTGTAATTGAAACTCCATTATCACTACTCTGTGGTTTTCATACCTTTCTGTATTTTCCCTGCAGCTTTTTCCCACTGCTTGGTGATGTCTAGTGTATATCCAATAGTGTCATATTTCCTCTGTTGTTCCTTAATTCAAACTGTATGGATTTTGGTTATGGCCCCCAATTATGTCAGCACTATCATAGTTTCATTAATTGTTGATCATTCACCACCCTCTACATAGCCATTATTATAGTTCTATGTGGTAATATGTGCAGCTCACTGACCTCATTTACCACTCTGTGCATTTTTGTAAATAGACTCCACCTTAGATTCCTTCTGATTTACCCCTGTCTGATTCCTCCTATATCTCTTGAGAGAGGCTCAGAAAACTTGGCAGCAGTCACCATTTGCTATTGACCAACGAGAAGTAGCTGGTGAGTGCTGTGGAAACCTTTAAATGTAGCATCCCTATTATTAATGCACTGGGGTGATGGTAAAGTGGGTGAATCAGAGGTTGCCCATCACCAAGTCAGCGTGAATCCTGTGACCAAAAATGTTTTTGTCTCAGTGCCATATGATACAGCATGGAAACAACCATTACCATCGACAGACTCAACACTGCTTCTCCAGCCCACCATCTGCCTTTGATGAATGTCAATTAAACTCCACCCTATGGGGAAAATCTATAATTTATCTTCAATCACAGAGAGATTATTCTGCTTATATCGACTGAATCTCATTAAGAGATTTTGGTGTGATGCGTAGATAGTTTTTGAAGATTCACTTTCTCACTTGGACATTATTAAATTATTGTTTGATTGACTGTGACTGGTACAATGTGTTGTTCTGAGCTGGACTGACAGAATCTTCAAACAGACAGAGTTTTCAGGTTAAGATCACAGAATCAGTTCAGTCTGGAGTTGGTGATTTTGATTGGCAGCTGGATGTGAGAACTAGAAGAAGGGGCAGCTCAATGATTGGCTGTGATCATTTTTCCAGACAGGGTGAGTGAGCAGGAGTTTGTATTGGGCTCCCTTTACTTCACCCATGAGTCAGTGTATAGACTGCAAGTAGCAGAGACGAGGTGTTACTCTGTGTGGGGACAATTTCATGGAGGCAAGGGGCGGTGTCAGCTGCTGGCTGGAGAGAGACCTGTGTTCCCTCCCTTCAGGAGGGCTTGAATACTACATGCCAATCAGGCAATTAACAGACCAATGGTGGGCCTTCCATGGGATCAGGAAAGATGATGGCAGCTGATGGAACGACACCCACTGGAAACCAAAGATCACACTTGGATAGAGGCCACAAGTAAGTGAAGGTGGGAAGGGTTTCACAGGGTGAGGGTTGTAGAAGACAGTGTTGTATGGGATCAGCAGCAAGAGCAGGGAGATGTTGCTCAGAAGATACTGCCCTTTCTGATGTCTGGCCTGTCATTCAAGCATTGCATGCCTTTGAATAAACATATCAGCCTGAGACTAGAAGCAAAGAGCATGTCATGCTCCCTATGTGGTGATAGTCCTGCCTGCATGTTGCTTAATTCTAATGAAGGTCAGTAAGCTGCTGGAGAGATGGTGGTGTAGTGGCTTTGTCGATGAATCAGTAATTCAGAGCCCCAGTCTAATGTTCTAAAAGAGACACAGGTTCAAACCCCACCACAGCAGCTGGTGGAATTTCAATTCAATTAATAAAACTGTTGTATAAAGCTAGTCTCAGTAATGATGATCATGAAACTATCAATTGTTGTAAAAATCCATCTCATTAACTAATGCCCTTTAGGGAAGGAAATCTGTCAAGCTTACCTGGTCTGGCCTACATGTGACCCCAGATCTACTGCAATGCAGTTGACTCTGTTGCCTGTAAAATAGCTTTACAAATCTCTCAGTTCAGGTAATTAGAGATGGGCAACAAATGCTGACCTTGTCAGCAATACCCACATCTGTGAATGAATAAAAGAGAACAGAAATGGCTTTAACTTGCTACTTGAGACGAGGAAGGTATACTCAGGCATGTCTACCACGGGCATAATTGATGTTGTGGGGAAAGGTGTTGGGGGTCTGGCGCAATGCTCCCCACATTAAATGTCCTCCCCACCTCCAAGCTCACCATCGGGTGAAGAGTATTTAATCCAACACTATGACTGTTTAGACATGAACGCAAGTTTATGAGTATTCATAAATCCATTGAAAATGATTTCCTGTGAGAAAATACAGAGGAATATTATGAATGCAACATAAAGAGAAAAAGCTGGAAAAACTCAAAAGGTCTGACAGTACCTGTGAAGAGAGAATAGAGCCAACGTTTTGAGTCTAGATGACTTTTTATGAATGCGCTAAGTATTCATTTCCTAACATATCAAACAGTAATATAATGACAGCAAAGACTTGCCTTTCTAGTGATGCTCACATCACACTAAACAATATTTTTAAAATCTCATTAAAAGGTTATTTGCAAATCTTAGACCGAAAGGAAAGTTGAATAATGACAAGAGGAAATCTGTACTTTTTGTTTCTTTTCTTCTGTTCCTAATTAGTTTCCTCCCCCTGTATTAATGGTAATGCCGCATTTCCAACAGGACACCCTGATTTTTTTTATCAAAACTGGGATAAAGAAATTCCACCAGTATATTTACAGATAACCTTCTTAGGCCTATTTAGAGAAGATAAAGCCATCCCTCCAATATTGTCAACAAGGATACAACACTGGGCTTTATTGTTGGCCACTTAAGAATATACAAACCAGATACACAGATATTAAAACATACCACAAGGTCTCCTGCTCCCAGCTTACAAGCAAAAACTGAAGCGGGAGAATCCATCAAAGAAAGTCATGCAACATTGGTCTGAGGAATTGAATGATGTCCTATGCTGCTGCTTGGAGTCAGTGGACTGGTCAGTATTTAAAAACACTGTGACCAGCCTGAACGAGTATGTCAGTACAGTAACTGACTTCATTAGTAAGTGTGTAGAGGACTGTGTACCAAAGAAGCAAATCTGTATGTTCCCCAATCGGAAACAGTGGATGAACAGGGATATCCACTGCTTGCTGAAGTCCAGGTCTGAGGTGTTCAAGTCAGAGGACCCTGACATGTACAAGAAAGCCAGTTACAATCTAAGGAGATCCATCAAAGATGCCAAAAGACAATACCGGACCAAGCTAGAGTCCCAGGCTAGCCGCAACGACCTCTGCTGACTGTGGCAAGGTTTGCAAGACTTAATAGGCTACAAGATGAAGGCATGTAAAATTGCAGGCTCCAACGTACCCCTCCCTGATGAGCTCAATGCATTTCGCGCCTATTTTGAGCAAGAGGTCAGCGAGAGCGTGCCCTCTACCCTGGAAGCCCTGGATGAACTTGTATCTGGGTTCACCATTGCAAATGTCAGAGCAGTTTTCTTGAAGGTCAAACCACAGAAAGCAGATGAGGTACCCCGATGTGCACTCAGATCCTGCGCGGAGGATTCACCAACAACTTCAACCTCTCCTTACAACAATCTGAGGTTCCTATCTACTTCAAGAAGGCCATCATTTGGTACCTAAGAAAAACAAAGCAGCGTGCCTTAATGACTATCGGCCGGTGGTTCTGACACTCTAATGACACTCTAGTGCTTTGAAAGGTTAAAAACAAATCAATTCCAGCCTCTTGGACTACCTAAATTCACTGCAGTTTGCATGCCGCTGCAACAGGTCCATAGCAGACGCCATTTCCCTGGCCCTGCACTCAACCCTGGAACACCTAGATAACAAAGATACCTATGTCAGACTCCTATTTATTGACTACAGCTCAGCCTTCAATACTATTATTCCCACAGAACTCATTTCCAAACTCTATACCCTGATCCTCAGCACTTCCCTCTGTGACTGGACTTCCTAACTCACAGACAACCATCAGTAAGGATAGGCAACCACAGCTCCTTACTCTTTATACACCTATGACTGTGCGGCTAAATTCCCCTCTAATTTGATTTTGAAGTTTTCTGGCATAGTAGGTTGGATCTCAAGCAAAGCTGAGACAGAGTACAGGAATGAGATAGAGAATCTGGTGCGGCAAAAATAATCTCTCCCTTAATGTTATCAAAACAACGGAGAATGTCATCAAATTTAGGAAATGTAAAGGAGAACATGCTCTTGTCTACATCAATGGGGATAAAGTAGAAAGGGTCGAGGGCTTCAAGTTTTTAGATGTCCAGATCACTAATAACCTGTCCTGATCCCCCCATGCCGAATGGGCCTTCAAAATCAATGTGGAGTCGCACCCACGGCTGACCTGACCACTCACAAGGGTGCATTAGAGCTGTAAATGGTAAGCTTTGTTGTACTTGGCATTGACACAGTATTCAACCATGCTTTCTATGTCTGCATCTAACCTGGGCCACCATACATAGCTGTGAGTCAACATTTACATCTTGGACATCCCTGGGTGGGTGCTATGTAGTTCCTCCAATAATAACTTTCAGTTAGGTATGGGGATGACCACCCTCACTCCCCACAGAAGGACACTGCCTTCACGAATCAATTCATCCTTTCTTGTTTGAAAAGGCTTTAGTTGTTTAGTCAACATCAGCCATGAAGAGCCATATGCTTAACCTTGGACAATATTGAATTCTTCTGAGCCCAGTATTTGATTTGTTGTGATGATGCAGGGTATTGTGTCAAGGAAATTCAAGGCAAGGATAATTTCATGTGGCACTGGCAGGGGCAGCATACTTTCCAGCAATGGGAGGTGGTTGAAGGCAACTGCATATATTTTTGATTTGATTTGATTTATTATTGTCACATATTAACACGTAGTGAAAAGTATTGTTCTTGTGCTCTATACAGACAAAACATACCGTTCATAGAGAAGGAAACAAGAGAGTGCAGGATGTAGTGTTACAGTCATATCTAGAGTGTAGAGAAAGATTAACTTAATGCAAGATAAGTCCATTCAAAAGTCTGACAGCAGCAGGGAAGAAGCTGTTCTTGAGTCAGCTGGTACGTGACCTCTGACTTTGTATCCTTTTTTCTGAAGAAAGAAGGTGGAACAGAGAATGTGTGGGTGTGTGGGGTTCTTAATTATGCTGGCTGCTTTGTTGAGATAACAGGAAATGTAAACAGAGCCAATAGATGGGAGGCTGGTTTGTATGATGGTTTATAGTTCCTTGTTATCTTGGGCAGAGCAGGAGCTATATCAAGCTATAACATATCAGAAAGAATGCTTTCAATGGTGCATCTGTAAAAATTGGTGATAGTCTTCTGAGAAAGTAGAGGCATTGGTAGGCTTTCTTAACTTACCTTAACAAGGTAAGGCAAACCTTCACCATGCATGGTTTGCTGGAGGTGTTGGTTTTGGACAATGGGACAGCATTTACCTGCTAAGATTTCCAGCATTTCATGTGGTCAACTGACATCAAGCCTATACATACTACACCATACCACATTCCTCAAAGGGATTGGCAGAGAGGGCAATGCAAACTTTTAAAGCAGCCATGAAAACACAACACTTACATTCCTACAGACCAAGTTAATGAGTTTTCTTATTACCTATAGAATGACGCCCCACATAAGACCATAAGATATAGGAGCAGAATATGCCATTTGGCCCATTGGGTCTGAGCTGCCATTCAATAATGGCTGATATGATTTTCATCCCCATTCTCTTGCCTTCTTCTCATAATCTTGATCCCCTTATTGATCAAGAACCTATATATGTCTGACTTAAAGTCATTAAATGACCTGGCCTCCACAGCCCTATGTGGCAATGATTTCCACAGACTCACCATCCTCTGACTGAAGAAATCTCTCCTCATCTCAATTTTTAAGGTGTATCCCTTCACTCTGAAGTTGTGCCCTCAAGTTCTAGTCTCTCCCACTAGTGGGAATATCCTCTCCATGCCCACTCTATCTAGGCCTCTCAGTATTGTGTAAATATCAATTAGATCTCCCCTCATCCTTCTAAACTCCACTGAGTATAGATCCAGGCTCCTCAACTCCTCCCCATATGACAAAGCCTTCATTCTTGTGAACCAGCAGCCCCCCCAACCCCCCACACACCCTGGACCCCCTCCAAGGCTAGCACATCCTTATTTAGATATGGGGCCCAAAACTGCTTATAATATTCCAATTAGGGTCTTACCAGAGCCTTATACAGCCTCAGCAGTACATAGAACATAGAACATAGAACATAGAACATTACAGCGCAGAACAGGCCCTTCGGCCCACAATGTTGCACCGACCAGTTAAAAAGCAATGACCCTCTAACCTAAACCAAACCCTTTCCATCCATAAACCTATCCATGGATCTCTTAAACGCCCCCAAACTAGGCGCATTTACAACTGCAGCAGGCAGGGCATTCCAATCCCTCACCACCCTCTGGGTAAAGAACCTACCCCTGACATCCGTCCTATCACTACCACCCCTTAATTTAAAGCTATGCCCCCTCGTGCTCGCTTTCTCCATCCGAGGAAAAAGGCTATCACTGTCCACCCTATCTAAACCTCTAATCATCTTATATGTTTCAATAAAGTCCCCTCGTAGCCGCCTTCTTTCTAACGAAAACAACCTCAAATCCCTCAGTCTCTCCTCATAGGACCTCCCCTCCATACCAGGCAACATCCTGGTAAACCTCCTCTGCACCCTCTCCAAAGCCTCCACATCCTTCCTGTAATGTGGGGACCAGAACTGCACACAATACTCCAAGTGCGGCCGCACCAAAGCTTTGTACAGTTGCAACATGACACCGCGGCTCCTAAATTCAATCCCCCTACCAATAAATGACAAGACACCGTATGCCTTCCTAACAACCCTATCTACTTGATTCCCAACTTTCAGGGATCTATGTACACATACTCCTAGATCCCTCTGTTCATCCACACTATTCAGAGTCCTACCGTTAGCCCTATACTCTACACATCCATTATTCCTGCCAAAGTGAATTACCTCACACTTTTCCGCATTAAACTCCATCCGCCACCTCTCGGCCCAGCTCTGCAACTTGTCCAAGTCTCCCTGTAAACTATGACACCCTTCCTCACTATCTACCACACCTCCGACTTTGGTGTCATCAGCAAATTTACTAATCCACCCAACTATACCCTCATCCAGATCATTTATAAAAATTACAAACAGCAGTGGCCCCAAAACAGATCCCTGAGGCACACCACTCGTAACTGAACTCCATGACGAATACTTACCATCAACCACCACCCTCTGTCTCCTATCCGCCAGCCAATTCCTGATCCAATTTCCTAAATCACCCTCAATCCCATACATCTGCATTTTCTGCAGAAGCCTTCCATGGTGAACCTTATCAAATGCCTTACTAAAGTCCATATATACCACGTCAACTGCCTTATCCCCATCCACCTCTTTGGTCACTTTCTCAAAAAACTCAATAAGGTTAGTAAGGCACGACCTACCCTCCACAAAACCATGCTGACTATCTCCAATCAATTCATTACTCTCCAAATAACTATAAATCCTGTCCCTAATAATTTTTTCTAAAACCTTGCCCACAACAGAAGTAAGACTCACCGGTCTTTAATTCCTGGGGAAGTCTCTGTTCCCCTTCTTAAACAATGGGACAACATTCGCTATCCTCCAATCTTCTGGCACTATACCAGTGACCAACGACGACCTGAAGATCAGAGCCAGAGGCTCTGCAATCGCCTCTCTTGCCTCCCAGAGAATCCTAGGGTAAATCCCGTCCGGCCCAGGGGACTTATCTATTTTCAAACCCTCAAGAATATCTAGCACATCCTCCTTATCAACTGCAATACTGTCCAGTTTACAACCCTGTAACCCAGTGTTCTCCACAGCTACATTTATGTCCCCCTGCGTGAACACCGAAGAGAAATATTGGTTCAATCCCTCTCCAATCTCTTCTGGTTCCACACATAAATTCCCACTGCTGTTTCTAACTGGCCCTAATCTTGCCCTAACCAACCTTCTGTTCTTAACATATCTATAGAACGCCTTAGGATTCTCCTTAATCCTATCAGCCAAAGTCTTCTCATGTCCTCTTTTAGCCCTTCTTAACTCACTCTTTAACTCCCTCCTAGCCAATCTAAAGCTTTCTAGTGCACTACCTGAGCCCTCAAGTCTCATCCGGACATAAGCCTCCTTTTTCTTTTTAACCAGCGAATCAACTTTCCTAGTGCACCACGGTTCCCTAGCTCGACCAATTCCTCCTTGCCTGACAGGGACATACATATCAAGGACGCGCAGTAGCTGCTTCTTGAAAAAACTCCACATTTCGGACGTTCCGAGACCCTGTAGTCTCCTAGTCCAACCTATGCTTCCTAATTCACTCCTAATAGCCTCATAATTACCCTTCCCCCAGCTAAAACTACTGACCCGAGGTTCATGCCTATCCCTTTCCATCACTAAGGTGAACGTAACCGAATTGTGGTAACTATCACCAAAATGCACACCAACTTCCAAGTCTAGCACCTGGTCTGGCTCATTTCCCAGCACCAAATCCAATATAGCCTCACCTCTAGTTGGCCTATCTACATACTGAGTCAAAAAACCTTCCTGCATGCTTTGTACAAAAACTGACCCCTCTAATGAGCTAGAGCTATAGCTATTCCAACCAATATTAGTAAAGTTAAAGTCCCCCATAACAATTACGCTATTACTTTCACTCCTATCCAGGATCGTCTCAGCAATCCTTTCCTCAACCTCTCTAGAACTTTTAGGAGGTCTATAAAAGACTCCCAACAGGGTGACCTCTCCTCTCCTATTTCTAATCTCAGCCCATACTACCTCAACAGACAAGTCCTCATCAAACTTCCTCTCTGACACCGTAATACAATCCTTGACTAATAATGCTACCCCTCCCCCCCTTCTACCTCCTTCTCTACTTTGACTGAAGCATTTGAACCCTGGAACCTGCAACAACCATTCCTGACCCTGCTCTATCCATGTCTCTGAAATGGCCACAACATCAAAGCCCCAGATACTCATCCACGCTGCAAGTTCATCCACTTTATTGCGAATACTCCTCGCATTAAAGTATACGCATTTCAAACCCTGCTCCGCTTCACCCCCACGATGCCGTGCATCTCCACTCTTGTTCTCTAGACCTCCAGAAATGAATGCTCGCATTGAATTTGCCTTCCTAACTGCCAACTGACTCTACATGTTAACCTTAAGAGAGTCCTGAACCAGGATTCCCAAGTCCTTCTGTGCTTCAGATTTCCAAAGCCTTTCCCCATTTAGAAAATAGTCTACACCTCTATTCTTCATACCAAAGTGCATAACCTCATACTTTCCCACATTGTATTCCATCTGCCACTTCTTTGCCCACTCTCCCAGCCTGTTCAATTTATTCTGCAGCCTCCCACTTCCTCAACACTACCAGTCCCTCTACATATTTTTGTATCAGTTCCATCTTCCAGCTCATTAATGTGCATAGTGAAAAGTTGTGGTCCCAACACTGACCCCTGTAGAGCACCACTAGTCACTGGTTGCCATCCTGAAAAGGGCTTCCTTATCCCCACTCGTTGCTTTCTGTCTGTCAGCCAATCTTTTATCCATGCCAGTTGACTCTAACACATTGGCCCTTAGCTTATTTAGCAGCCTTCTGTAACACACCTTGTCAAAGGCTTTCTGGAAATCCAAAGAAATCACGTCCACTGGCTCTCCTTTGTCCAAATCTTGCTGAGTTGGTGATGGATAGGTGTACTCAAACCAATTCTGGTGTTTCCAAATTTAGCGGGGAGGGTGGAGGCTAAACAGAGTGTGTGAAAGAAATATCATGATTCAACAAAGTCTGAGAAAACACCCAAAGCTGATAATCTAATACAAATAGAAAATTTTGGGACTGGTCAGAGTTGGGCCCAGGTGTTGTCATGGCCAGGACAGGCCCAGTATCATATGAAATATAAGTTCAAGATAAAAGACTGAAGAAGTATCTCGATCATTTGAGAAGAAGGGAGTCACATGGAGAACCAGTGAGGCAGTCTACCCAAAATCTGCACACCAGTGATATTGTCGTGGTTGAAAGCAGTATGGAGAAAACTCAGTCTGAGGAAGGACCGAGTAATGTTCCAGTAGGAACTGGAGAAGTGATCTGCACTGATGCATCTTTACAAATTGGAAGTCTGCTCCCTGAAATTCAAACCAAATTCACCCTTGCTATTGGGGCACCTTCTGTTGAGCTGTGTTACTCCCAGAGGAAGAGGAAATACCTGACTGACTTTATAATGGACTGTGTTAGAAAATTAATTTCTGTCATAGCAAATTGTCATAGCAAGAAAGTGCAATGATACTCAGAATTTTCTCCAGAGATCAAGATGCACACTTGAAGTGCTTCAATTCAGTAATGAGAACATAAACATTTCAATATTTTTGTTACCATATTCCTTCCCTCACACTCTGAATTCGCGAAGATGGAAAAACCTTCATTAGGAATTTTGCAGTTTACTCCCGTTCACAGCCTGATTAAAGATGATTCCTCACACCAGTCTTGTCCTTTATCTGATGGTAAATAAAGTTCTGCCACTCATAGTCACTCTCTACTTTCCTCTCAAAGGAGAAAACCCAACATAACCAAAGTTAAAGAAGTGACATCAGGGGGAGCAGCCACAAGACTCTGCCCTCTCGCCCTTTTTGGGGAGGAAACTCTGGAATCACTGGACGCTAACACAAGGGAAGCAGCGAGAGAAAGAGAAGCAGGATGGGAGGAGCCAGCTCCAGGTTGGTCAAGAAACTGCTCATATTGTATCTCTTCAGTTCCTTTAGTTACATCACAACTTGTTATTGCAAAACATTGCCATTGCTCAATGTCAGCACATTAATGAGAATGTCGTGAGCAATTCTACAGGTCATGTACCTCCATTAACCTCTCCTTCAGCCCTTCAGCAGAGGAGGTGAAGCCTCAAGAAACAGGGCCCTTAGTCTGGACTTCAACCAACCCTCATTGCACAAGTCCTATCAATGCATCTGAACCTCACAATCAGTAAGTAAGAGGCACCACTGGGGAGGCCTCAGTCAGACTGAGGGCAGGCTAAGGTGTTTCACAGATGGTGAAGAGGAATTTGGGCTGGGAGATGAGTCTGTAGTTGCTGCTGTCTGGAGAAACAGGAGATGATTGCCCTTAGCTGGGGCATCTCGGGATCAGTATTTAAAGGGTCCATAATTAAAAAGGGGAAAGGTAACTTTCACGCAAAGACAACTTAACTGGTCATTCATCTAATAGCTCACTCTGGGATCTGCTGTGCATAAATTAGCTGTCTTAATAAGCTGCGTGACAATTGTGCTTGTTTTGCAAAAGGATTCAATGAGGTGTGTAAGGACGTTCTGAAGATGTGACAATGTGTTGTAAATAGGAGTTATTTTCAATTGGTGCAAATCATGTAAAATGTTTCCTTTCAGAGATCAAAGTGCTGAAGCTTCAAACACTTCATTGTTCAGTGAGGATGAACTGAAGAATCTGAAATCTAATTTTGAATCAGGTGGGGTGGAAAAGGTAACACCGCTGATACAGAAAAAAGTTAATGACCTGGACAACACAGAGCTGAACATTGCAGTGACAGGAGAAACAGGCGCAGGGAAATCCTCCTTCATCAATGCGATGAGAGGACTTCAAATCGATGATGAGGATGCTGCTGAGGTTGGTAACACAGAAACCACAATGGAACCAACCGGATACAAGCATCCCAGTTTGCCAAATGTTATTTTATGGGATCTACCAGGAATTGGAACAAAGAAATTCCCAGCGAATAAATACCTAAAGGAAATGAAATTTGAAAAATACGATTTCTTCATCATTATCTCGCACTGTCGATTCACAGAAAATGATGTAAAACTCACTCAAGAGATTAAACGGCTGGGGAAGAATTTCTACTTCGTTCGATCTAAAATTGATAGTGACCTTGATTCAATGAAAAGGGGAAGGAGGGAATTTAATGAAGAGGAAGAATTGGAAAAGATCAGGAGTTACTGTATCACGAGCTTGCAAGAGGCAGGGATCTCATCACCCCAAGTTTTCCTGATTTCAAACTTTGACCTGCATCTGTATGATTTTGACCTGTTAAGTAAAGTTCTTGAAGATGATCTTCCCAATTCAAAGAGAAGTGTGTACATTTTGGCCCTTCCCAACCTAACCTTGGAAATTGTGGAGAAGAAAAAGAAAGAGCTAAAGAAGCGAGTTTGGATGTTGGCATCACTTTCTGGAATATTGGGAGCAGTGCCAGTTCCTGGAGTCTCCCTTGGTTGTGATATTGGGATACTGATTGGAGGAATCGTACATTTCCGTAAATGTCTGGGTTTGGATGATGCCTCCCTTCGAAGACTGGCCAATAAGGCAGGGAAACCTGTGGAAGAACTGAAAGCTGTGGTGAAAGGTCCCATGGTGGGTGAAATAACTCCAGATATAATGAACAGATTAGCATGGGGAGTCACTGCTGTTGTCGTGTCTGGTGTTGAGCTTGCACTTGACGTCATTCCAGTTGTAGGATCCATCTTTGGAGCAGGATCATCGTTGCTTATGACCTACAAGTTGCTGAGTGGAGCACTGGATGATCTCACAGAGAATGCACGGAGAGTGGTGAAAGCTGCATTTGGGACGGATGAAAATGATCCAAAGCAAACATCAATTCAATGAATCAATGCCGTAGCTGATATATTAAAGGGGTCTAACACTGGACATTCATATTCCCTTTTACTGGCCCATTTTAAGAAACTATTTCCATGCTGGAGTGTTTTGTGAAAGATTTTGTCTAGGTGTAATCTAAGGAGAGAACCCAAAAGCTGTGGAGGCAAATTTTCCCGTTCCACTTGCCACAGGAATCGAAGTGGATGAGGGGCAGACCATAGGAAGGTACGTTGACCGCGAGTGGGATTTTCTGGTTTTGGGACAAGTGCGGCCGGAAAATCCCGCCTGTGAACTTTAAAGGAATCCAGTCAACATCAGAAATTCACGCCATCCATACAATTCCTTTCATTAAATACAATACCAGGAAATTTGCCTTGTTCCAAGAATTATAGAATCAGACCATAGGAGTGGCCATTCAGCTCATTGTGCTTGTGTTAGAAATGCTTGTATTCTTCATTGGCACTGAATCCATCACTGTCAATGTCCAGTCCCTTTTCTGCAATGTCCCTGATTGATTCATAACAGCATCATTACTGAAATGGATGGTCCTGGGTCTATAGTGGAGTCAAAAGCACTGGGATTATATGTTTTGTTCACCTTTTGATAAATTATTTGGCTATTTTTTCCTGCCTCATTTATTGCCAAATTCTATTCCCAACAGTGATGAGGTTAACAATGCAGTCTTTCTTCCGGCACACCCTGAACACAATAAAGAGATTTATTAAGAGGAAGTCAATTTTCCAATGTTTTTAAACCATTATCCACTTACACTGAACATCTGTCTCAGTCCTAGTTTTAGAACCATTGCTGCAGCAAACAGTGTCTGTTTGAAAAGGGATTAATTCTCTACCAGTCCAATGAATCTTGTTCTGTCCAAGAAGCAGCAGATTCCAAGAATGGAACAGTAAAGAAGAGGCACCAGCATCAGACTGTAGTCAGCAGTGAGAACACAGATTCCCTGTCATAGGGACACCACCCAGATATAGAATCATCCTTATCATCCCTCACACAGATGATCCCTCACACTGACCGTCCTTCATGCAGACTGTCCATCATCCTAACTTGGTGAAGAGCTGAGAACCATGAACAGGAAAACCTCTGGGAATGGGAATGAGAGGAAGTATGTTAATTATGAACATTCCTTTTATGACGTATTTTGAGTATTGCTGAGATTTTCACTAAAAACTACAAATGTTGGAAATCTGAAAAACAGACATGTTGAATGAACTCAACAGGCCTGGCAGCATCTGTGGAGACTAGAAATGAACATTTCTAGTCCAATATCACTCTTCATTGCTTCCAGCATACCCGAGAAATGGGTTTGCTGGTCAGGCAAAAATTCCAGATAATGGGGGGTCCTTTTACCACTGGAAGACAGCAAAATACTTGTAACACGAATGAATATGTGAATGCTCCAAAAGTAAAGAACATTATTCTTTGCTTCAAACCTTCAACTGTACTTTCAAACAAAAATTAAAATATAAAATAATGTAATATACATATATGGGAGAGCTTTCGAATTTCTTCTGGCTGGTAAAGTGACAACTACGAAGGGGACATCAGCAATTCTGGTTAGTAGAGAATTTGGCTTGGTAAAATGCCAGGTAAACACAAAATTTACTGTACTGTTTGCCACCAAACAAAATTGGCGCTTGATCCTCAGTGACTGATTGGAGAGAAGCAGATGTTACAGATGGTGGATTAGGATTCATCTGGGCTGGGGGTGAGTTGTACCACAGTAACAATCAATAACCTCCAGCCAATGCTGAACAACGTTACATAATCACTTCAACTCCATTGTGGAACAATGCCCTATGAAGCTCTGATTTGTCATAAACTCTTTGATTGGGGTTTGTGTCTCTATCCTCCAAAGCAGCCACTACCTTTCAGACATGCAATGATGCCATCTCTGACACTCATCATTATATGGACAACACATTGATCAAGAGAGTGAGTGAAACTCACTGTCAGAATGATGGCCAATACATTAGCTCCAGCTGGCTGGAAAGAGGAAGAGGAAAGTGACCTGAAATAGCAGCAGAAGAGCAGTTACTGTGGCAGGAGAAGTATTGGAATGTGTTACACGAACTCACTGGAACCTCATATGCTCCAATGTCACCGATATCAACAATGGATTAATATTACTGATGTGAACCGTTGTCTTCTTAACCTCCATTGCAGATATTTGATTCAACTTAATTTAGTTGACATTGACTCATTTGTATCATTTCTTGTTAGTTGATGAGAATGGCCAGAATTCCCTGATCTCGTTCGGCCTTCCCCCACAGCCAACGAGAATGGAAAATTTGGTGTTCAGCCAAAACTCCATTCACTGCAGCGGGCCTGGAAAATCACAGCTGTGGATAAGGTCAGAAAATTCCAGCCAATAACTCTGGAAATTGTTTGACATTAATTAAAGATATTTTGCTGTATTAATTGAGAACTTATGCTTATTGGTAATTTTCAAAACTGCTGGTAATCGAATCAAGTGAAAGTAATGAACAATTTAATTGTAACATTCTAAACATGGACATGATTTGTTGTATTGTAAGCCACAGTTTAGAAAACAGGTGTGTGGAAAATTCTGTATTAAATGAGATTCCACAACATTAGTGTTGCCAATCGTGTACTAACTTGGACAGGTAATATCCACACGCCATGTCCTGATGCAATAAATGCTGAACATTTCATCTTGATGATTGTACTGGATTTTTTTTTTCACGAGCTACATTGAAGCAAGATTAGAAAACCATAAAACCATAGAATCCCTGCAGTGCTGAAGGAGGACTTTCAGCCCATTGAGTCTGCATCGACTCTGCGAAAGGTGATCCCACACTTTGCATATTTACCGTGGCTAATCCACCTAAATTATACCTCTTTGAACACTAAGGAGTAATTTAGCATGACCAATCCACCTGACCCACACATCTTTGGACTGTGGGAAGAAACCGGAACACCCAGATGAAACCCACACAAACATGGGGAGAATGTGCAAACTCCACACAGTCACCCAAGGCCGGAATTGATGCCGGGTCTCTGGCACTGGGAGACAGCAATGCTAAACAGTGTATCACCGGACTATGGAAAATGCTGGAAGATTTGAACATTTAGGTTTATGAGAAGGTGACTTGGACATGTTTGTTTTAGGAAAGTGTGTAACTTCAAGCTCTGGCTGGATTGGGAATTTACTTATGGCAGAGGAAGGGACTGTAAAATGGAATTAGATGACGTTAGGTTTCGTCATTGATGTCACATGTGAACACCAATCTATGTGCAATGGATTGCAAGCGAGATGTTAACTTTGTTCACCATTTGAGAAGGTCCAATGCAAAGCCAAATAAGTTTCTTCAAAATTTAATTGCAAACATTTTATGCACAATGGCTAATAATCCTGCTGTTAGTATCTCACCTCCTGACTTCCCAAAGCCTGCCCACCATTTACAGGGCATATGTGCATTGGAATACTCTCCACTTGCCTGGCTGAGTGCAGCTCAAATAACAGTCAGGAAGCTCAACACCATCTGGGATGAAGCAGCCCTGCTTGATTGCTTCTCCTTCCACTTGGAATGCTGCAAGCTGTAAATGCCAGGGAGGCTTACAAAATTCTGATAATGAAAGCTTCTTCTGAACTCCAGCAACCTAGTGAACCAAAGGTCTACATTCCGCAGTCAGTGCAGCCAATCACTTTTTCTGGAATCTCTACCAGATCCTGTCACATATGGGATTGGGGTGGGGTGGGGTGGGGGGTAGGGGAGGGGGTTCTGCAGAGCCCCAGGCACTTTCTCTTTTGTCACAGCTCTAGAGCTTCATCATCAGCCTGGGGGTCAGCATTGGTTAAGTCTCCCACAGTCCTCTGAGGGTCAGAGGGCAGACTGCTGCTCTGATATTCGTACAGTGCTTAAACCAGGTGATGACCCTAATTCTGTAACTTGCCTCATGCCCTCTGAGGTGACAGTATTTGAGCTGGTGGAGAGTGTAGAGTAAGAGTGGGATGGTGCACCCTCTGAGAACCTCCATCCATTTCTTCCTCCTCCTCAGATTGGGGTATGACCCGGAGATAATAGCTGCCTGTCACTGCACTGACCATTCCAATGTAAGCCCACAGAGCCTATAGCTTAGGCACCTGTTTGTTACTGTCATTTGTAATTTCCACTTGATCCCCATTAGGCTCATTATTGCAGGGACTCATGTTCCTCCATGGGTGCTCCAGCCTCACCATCAGTGATGGCGCAGTCTTCCTGGTAGCCAGCCAGCTGCAGCATCTGTTCTTCCATGGTTATTAGAATGACAATTAGGGGACACTGCCACCAATTTGTGCCCTCTCTCTGAAATTCTGGGCCCTCTTCTGTGGAAATGCATGGAATGGGTTCATTATTCAGACTATAGAAATCACAATGTCATCACCTTGCCCGCTTGCTTCAGCTTCTAGGATCAGTGTCGTTCTGCCACTCAGCAGCAACCTTTCCACAGGCCGACTGTGCCATGCTGAAAACACTTTTCCCCTCATAGCCAATCTAGATCAAGAGGGCACACTATCAAATAAGGTGGAAGTGAGGAGGACTGTCTTCTCTTGGAGGGTTTGGAGTGTTTGGAATACTTGTCCATAAAGTGCAGTGGAAGGTGAGTCATTGAACATATTCAGAGCTGTGTTAGATGGAATTTTGATTGACAAGAGAGTCAACGTTATGAGGGACAGGTAGGAAAATTAAAGAGTTAAGGCCACCTTAAATCAGTCATAATTTTTTTTGTCATGCATTTGGGGAATTATTGTGTTGTGGCATGGTCCTTTTCGGAGGATAGTCATGTGATCGCTCTGTGACATGATCTGGGCCTCCGCAGATTGCCAGCAGTTGGGTTTTGAACACTATAATGTGAACATCTATTAAATGAACCTACCTGCTGCTTCGCATAGAGTCATAGAGGCTTTTAGCATGAAAACAGGTCCTTTGGCCCAAATTGCCCATGTTGCCCAGTTTATAACCACTAAATTAATCCCAATTGTCCACATTTGTCCCATGTTCTTCCATACCCATCTTAGCCATGTAACTGTCAAATGCTTTTTTTAAAAGGCATAATTGTACCTGCCCCTACTACTGCTTCTACCAGCTCATTCCAGACACCACCTTCTGTGTGGAAAAAATTGTCCCTCTGGACCCTTTTGTGTTTCTCCCCTTTCACCTTAAACCTATCTATACCTTCTAGTTTTAGACTCTGCTACCTTTGAGAAAAGATGTTGACTATATACCTTATCAATGCCTAAAACCCTTTTGTGCCAGTGTGCCTCCAGCCTCAGATATTATTGACCACTGAAGTAGGATCATGGGGCTGAATGGTCTACTGCTGCTCCGATTTTTTCTGTTCTTAATGTTGTCAGTCACCCTGATCCTGTGAAGAGGTTTTTTGATCTGCTTTTGGTAATGGATCCAGGTTTTCTGGACAGCTGCTGACTGCCTCCACTACTTCCTCATTTTATTCAATGAGAAAGTCTCTTCCCATCAGTCTTCAGTAAGAGGACTTCCTGCCTTGCTCAGCAGCCTGGAGGAGGAGATTGTCAATGAACTGTAGGCCACCTGGATTCTTAGATCTGCCAAGGCTAAAGTAGGTTCCACTGAGTTTAGTTTCTGTCCCAATGAGCTGTAGTGGGTTCAAAGGGACAGCTGTGTGTGACACTGTTTGCTGGAGGGCGCATTTCAGAACTGGGGGAGGTAGGTGTTTGTCCAAGGAATTTGAAGGGTGTTTCTGTAGCAACTTACTGTTCAATGATCATTTATGGTAGTGCAACTGTGTCAACAGTCATGAAGTCAATAGCCTAAGAAAAATATTTGGCACTGGCAACCTTTAAGCAAGCTACACCAGGGTCTTAGAAGCACGATGGTGAGGAGGTAGAGACCAATGTGAGGATGTTCATGGGAGGCAGGGAGGTCTTGTTCAGAGGACTTTCTGTTCTGCTAAAGCAAGGAGGCAGGGTGATGGCATGGAAACAGCACCTTAGCTGGTACTGATGAGGCAACCCTGTCACCCTCCACCCAAGTCTGAAACTCTGAAATAAACTTTGTAGACTTCTATGTGAAGGCAACATGATTCCCAGGCCTCTTTCCTAATAATTTCATGAAGCACATTATCTGAAATTTTACTAACAAAGACAAAGATACATTATTTACCAATATACTAATGAGAAATTATCTCTTGTGAGACCTGACTGTTGGAGAAGTCAGGTGTGGTGACAGACTGGTTCCAGACAGTCTCATTCTGCCTGGCATGGGCTCCAAGTGTGCGTGACATACTGTCCACCGTGACAGCACTGCGCAGGTCAGAAACTCCAGAGCATTTTATGAAGCCCATCTGGATCATAAATTTTGCAATTTGAATTTGGCAAGGGTAAACATGAGATTTTGCACTTCAAGTATGATTCAAATGACCCACTAGAGAGATTTTATCAAACAAAGTTTATTTAAGAATACGGTTAACATGTATAGAAAGAAAATTTGCAATACCTTTTACCCATTACAAACCAGAGAAAACTCAACCATGACATTGCATAAACTTAGCAGCTAAATACCGTTCCAACTAAAAAAACCCATAAATAAAACATTTGCTACTGGTTTAGCACAGAAAATACAAATGCTTACATGATGCTGGAACTGAGTCCTTTGATGGATGCTGCAATTCTCTTGATACACACACAGACAAGCTTGAAGTTATCAGGGGGGAGAGAGAGAGAGAGACTCTAGTTACTAACTAGCAAACCATCTTCAAAACAACTTTCATTCCAGGAAGGCCAGGAGACTTGCTTCCAGCTAGCCGGCAGAATTTACAAGACCAAGGAGAGGAGAGAGAAAGCCTGCCTGCCACTTGACAACCAGGACAGCTTCTAACTCGAAACCCAAAACTACTACTGAATCCTTGGATTCTTCTGGGGAGGAGCCACCTGACTTTGGCTTGTCAATCAATCTTCCCCCTAACAGTGCAGGGTCATAAAAAAATCCCAGAAATTGCCCAAAGTAAAAATAAACAAAACTCTATTTAAACCATTGAAGCAACAGTAAAAGGACTTTAAGCAGACAGCTCGGCAACAATAAAAACCCAGTGTTGCTTAACTGCAGAGAACATGATTTAAAAAACACAATTCTGAAATGCACACTATTGTCACAAGACAAGTAAATGTAATCCAAAGATTGAATGTCAAAGTAACTCCTTGAGGCTCTTCAATACCAACTACCACGCTTCAGGTATTTTAAACCTTCACCTGCACCCTTATTGGTCGCTTTGCCCATCATCTTCCTACTCTGACCGACAAAATTAAGGCTTCTCAGGACATGTTTCTTCATGGCTGGCATGTAATTGACCAGCCAATGTATACTTGACGCCAGGAGCCAATCCTGGGCATGAGCGGAAATCGCATCCACTTCTGATCCCATTAGTTGCGCTTCTCTCAAAAGGTAAAAGCCCGGGTCCTTGGCTTTTCTCATAACATTTCATAAATTTCTTATTTATAACCCTGACATTGTGGGCTCGATTTTACCATCAAGCTGCACCCGTTTTCAGGCACGAAAACTTGGTAAAGTTGGACGTGAGGTGAGTAACGCGATCCGTGCCCGCCTCTGCGCCTGTTCCCCCTTTATCAATCGCCAAAAATGGCCACCGTTGGGACTGCACCATTGGGACTGCATTTAAATTGATTTAATGTGCTGCACACTCAAACTTACCAGCACTTTCCCCTTTACCACAGCGTTCGCCCATCCAGATTTGGCGCAAAACAGACATGGTCCATAAAGGTCCAATTCAGACACTCCAGCTTCTGAGGAGGTATGTTCAGAGCTTCCAAGTGCTCTCTGACTCAGATTGGTTAGGGAGGCGGGTCAAATGGCTCACTGGTGTTGGGGGAGGGAGGCAGGTCTAATGGCTGTCTGGTGGGTTTAGGGAGGCGGGTCAGATGGCTTGCTCGGGGGGAAGGAGCTGCGTCAGATGGCGCTCTGGTGTGGGGGAGGGAGGCGAGTCAGATGGTTCCCTGGTGGAAGGAGGAGAGAGATGGGTCAAAGGCTTTCTGGTGGAGGGGTTAGGGAGGTGGGTCAGCTGGCTCGCAGTGGGGGGAGAGAGGCTGGTCAGATGGCTCTCTGGTGGAGGGGGAGAGAGTGGGTCACATGGGTCTCTGTCGTGGGTGGAGGGAGGGGTCAGGTGGCTCTGTGGTGGGGGTGAAGGAGGCGGGTCAGATAAGTCACTGAGGGAGTAGGGAGGTGGGTCAGATGGCTCTCTGGTGTGGGGGAAGGAATGGGTCAAGTGGTTCTCCGGTGGTCGGGGGAGGGTGTTAAGGCAGGGGAGGTTTGTTGCTACTCTGTGAGTGATCGGTGGAGCAGAAGGAGGGGTCTGCTGCCACCCTGCGTGCGATTGGTGGAGGGGAAGGTGGGCAATCAGTCTGAGTAGTGGGGTGAGAGTGGGGGGGGTAAGGGCATCAGTAACGTTGTGGGGATGGGACAATGTCTGAGGAGACCAGGGGGACACATGATCCGGCCCAAGACCAATATGACAAACGAATGTTTTTCTACTTTTTAGAACTGTGCATGCACAGTTGAACGCTTTCATCACTGCTGTAGGGTTTTGGGTGTGACAAGTACCACAGGCTTCTGCACCACAATTCAGAATCGCTGATTTTTTTTTCAGACAGAGTCTGTATGGGGGCGCTGGAGAACGAGACTAAAAGTCGGATCCGAAACACTCCCAGATTCAAGTTCGCCCAGCACTTAAAATCAAAATGGTAAAATTGGGCCCTGTATGTTTTATCGTATTTTTAAATGATGGAAAATGCCACCAAAATTTTATATTTGCTTATTGCCAGCTCCTAGGTTCAATTTTCATTTTATTCAGCCTGTCTGAATTTCACCACTGGGATCTGAACTTGGCTGGGTCTGGCTTGTAATTTTGTTTCAACCAGTTTCAGTTTCCCTAGCAACCTAAAATTTGCCTTTTACTTTCAGATTTAGATTTAAATTAAGTTCTAATTTCCCATGAAGACTGGTGATTCAATTTCCCTTTAATTTGATTCTAAGATAAAAAATACAAGCTTTCATACCATGGCTTCCATCAAACTATTTCTCCCACCCTCCCCTCACCTTTGGAAAAAAAGATTTACCGTAGTGAATTTTTTTCCAGAAGCTTCAAAGTACAGTAAATTCCTAACATCATAAACATTTTAAAAATGACTTATTACAAATTGTATAGGTAACATGTGGTAAGACAAGCAAATTAACAATTAGTAGGAACAGTAGGCTCAATTAGAATTTAGCAGGATCCAAACATCATAGAATTATCATCGCTCTGGGTATTCATTTGTGCACATATATTCTCTTCAAACTTTGAAGGAGGATTCAATTCTCCAGATACCTGATTTCCATTTATGTTTGTATTTCAGTTTTCCTAGAGACCTGAATGTTCATAATGCTTTCAATTAGAGTCTGATCCAAAAAATACAAGCTTTGTAACTGTGGATTCTACCACGCACTGAATCTGGAGTCCAAGTTCAGATCATAGACTTTGAGACTCATACCAATGACTTCTGATCCAGAGGTGAGAGTATTGTCACTGAACAAAAAGCAGTTCTGACTGGTTTTTGGAGAGTAAAGAATCTGTATTCAGTGTCCTAGGGGTTGGTAACTGGAGAATTCAGGTGATTGACAAAAGTCAACACGGGGAAACATTTAGTTTTGCAATGAGTTGTTGCGATCTGGAATGCAGTGCCTGAAGCAGTTCATGAAGATGGAAACAGATATACTAACAGACTAAATAAAATGGATAGGTACTTCAGGTTAAAAAATTACAGGGCTATGGGGTAAGAGCAAGGGGAATTGTATTAATTGCCCACCTCCACCACAGCTAAAAAGAGCAGGATGAGCTGAACATCCTGCTAATAGAAACATAGAAACTAGGAGCAAAAAAAGGCCATTCAACCATTTGAACCTGCTCTGTCATTCATTTTGATCATGGCTTAACATCAAATTCAATATCATGATTCCACCCTTCCCCCTATATCCCTAGAGCTAGATCTAATTTCTTCTTGAAATCAGACAATATTTCAGCCTCAACTATATCCTGTGGCATTTTGTGCTGTAAAATTCTATGAATTTAAATAAGGAATAAAATACAAAGTTATACACAGAAAATCTGGACCTTCAGATACTGCTTTCCAATGTCTTCCGACAGTAATACATTTCATCTAATTATTTAAGTTACACACTTAAAATATGTTATAATATTATAAAGTATGTCATTTCAAAGGAAGGAGATTTCAAAACTCTGAGTAACAGGTGCCCTTAAACAAGGGTCACAGTATGTTGGTATGCAGATGCAGCAAGTGATTAGGAAGGCAAATGGAATGTCAGGGTCCATTGCAATGAAAATCAAAAATGAAAGTAGGAAAGTTATGCTGCAGTTGTACAGGACTTTTGTGAAATCACATCTGGAGCACTGTATATAGTTTTGGTCTCTATACTTAAAAAGGGATCTTCTTATAAAATAAATAGTTCAGAGAAGTTTCACTGGACAGATCACTGGGGAGAAGGTGTAATCTAATGAGAAAATATTGAACAGATTGGCCCATTGAGGTTTAGAAGAGCGTTGATCTGACTGAAACATATATTATCCTATGGGCTTTGACTGAGTGGGATGCTGTGAGGATGTTTCCCGTTGTGCATGATTCTACGACCAAGGACACAATTTAAAAATTAGTGGTCTCCCATTAAGACTGAACTAAGGAGCATGCTTTTATTCTCTCAGATCGTCATTAGTCTACAGAATTCACATTTCCTGCATGACACCAGGGACCACACTTTGGATGTTTTGAAGTTGTGAAAGAAACTAACTTAATGGCAAGCTCTTTTTCATTTTATTTAACTATCAAACAGAGATTGTCATTATGACTCAGCAAAGTCTTCAGCAACTGCACTGCTTCTAATTCTGTGCACACCGATATAGAAAAGAGCTCGGACTTGCAGAAAGAGTGTGGCCAGAACCATACACCGGCAAGCTGCTCCTCATTGGGAGCTCAGAGCACCACCTGCTGGTCTGAGCCACACACAACAACACAGCTCCTTGTCGGGGAACTGAAAACAAAGGTCAAAATAAAAATAGGTCCAAGTTCCAAGTGGAGATGGTCCTGATGAAGAACTTCCATCTGGAATCTCTGCCTACGTTTTGCCAACATTTTCAGTTTGTACATTTCCAGCAGTCCTGATTCTCTCATGTCCTTTGCAGTGTAACTTGATACGAAGGATTCCAGAAACTTTCCTCACCATCTGAAATGTTAATCAAATAGCATACACACACACACACACACACACAAGCAGCTTTGGAGAGCATTCAATAAGGTTGGGTGGTGGGGGCAGGGGGCGGGGGCCGGGGGGAGGGGTGGGGGGGTTGGAGTTTCTATTTTTACGATTGTGCCCCTGCACAAAACAGAGAGATGAAATAAAGAAAAGTGATGTTTAATTTGAGCAGGACAGGCCACCAGGAAAATAGAGTGGTAAATCCACCTCACTGAGCGGTTTTCAACACCCTTACTGTTATCTCCATTGACTTGGTGTCCCATTTGTTTCTGATTACAGCTCTGTGTAATTATATTAAACACAAAGTTAAAAAAGCTAAATATTCTACACTTGCAATTCAAAGAAATGGTCAGCAAAAGTCACTGACAAATTCTTGGATTTAACCATTCTGCCTCTTCAAGAAGAACGCAAAATGACTTAAAATGACATGTTTAAAATAAGCAGCAAAACGTGACATTGAAAAAACAGGTGAATGTATTGGATTTGACCCAGTGTCAAAAACCACACTGACAGCTCAAGACTTGCCTGGGAGGGGAATTGACAAATTGGAAAGGTCCCCTCATAAATGACTAATTGGTGACAGGTGACTGAGAGATGAATTGGACAGTGTAGGTGTAACTGAGGGAAGTATGGACTGGGACTGTAGGAAGAGCAGAAGGCTGCTTGGTGTTGGGGTCTCAGGGTAGTTGATTGGATCTGAGTGGAACTGCAGAGATTCTGCATTGAGAATGTGTGGAGCAGGATTTCTCGGAGTAACTGAAGTGGAAATGAATTGGGATTAAAGAGTGCTCTGCTGAGACCTAGAGTGGGATTCGAACTGTGAAAAGCATGAGGAGGGAGGAATTTGAGGACTAACTTGTCAGACTACCTGATATACAAACTGACTTGGTTGGAATATCTGATGATGGGGTGTAGATTGGAAGTATAGAAAAATCTGAATAGAATGGGAATGCAAGATAACCTGAGACAGTATGGAATGAACTGTGGGAATACCCAAGGGGAAAGGGAGTGGAGCTGATGTTGTAAATGAGGAGAGTGTGCTGTGGAACTGTAGGTGTATTCTATGAAAGTGAAGTGTTGGCCGACCCGAGTGGGATAGGGACTGAATTTTTTTTTAATAAGATATAGTCGGTTGAAATGTGCTCATTACTGCTAAAGCTCCAATTGCCATTCCCAATTTCCCTTGAGAGGCTGGCACTGAGCTTTATTCTTGAACTCTTGCTGTGCATGATGTGTGTTCAGGAGTTTGACCCAGTGACAGTGAGGGAATGGCGATATAGTTCCAAGTCAGGATGGTGTGTGGCTTAGAGGGAAACATGCAAATAACTATGTTATTATGTACTTCTAGATGATAGATGATATAGGTTTGGAAAGTGCTGTGGAAGAAACTGTGATGAGTTGCTGCAGCGCGTCTTGTCAAGATTTTGCCACTGTGCTTCGATGACGGAGGGCATAAATGTTTAAGGTGATGGATCTGGGCTACTTTGTCTTGGATGGTGTTGAACTTCGAGATTGTTAATTGGAGCTGCAGTATCCAGTGGAGCATATTCCATCACATTCCTTACTTGTGCTTTGTAAATGCTGAATGAGCTTTGGGAAGACAGGAAGTGAGTTACTGATCATGGAAACCCAAGCTCTGACCAATTGTTGTAGCCACAGTATTGATATGGCTAGTCCAGTTCAGTTTCTGGTCAATTGTAATCCCGGGATGTTGATGTTGGGGTATTTGACGATGGTGCTGCTATTGAATGTCAAGAGATAATAGTTAGACTCTTTCTTGTGGAGATAGCTATTGCCTAGCACTTGTAAAACATAAATATTCCTTGTCACATATCAACTCACACCTGTATGTTGTCCAAGCGTTGCTGCATTGCGGGCAAAAACTGCTTCAATAGCTTAGAAGTCAAATTAAACTGAACATTGTATGATCATTAGCAAACATTCCCACTTCTGATGGAGGAAAGGCTATTCATGAAACAGATGAAGGTGGTAGGACATAATTTTGTGAACTTGTGTGGTAATATCCTGAGCGTGGTGTAGAGTGGAACTGAGGGGAGCGTGAAGTGGGATAGTATGAGTACATGAGGGGCTGTGTGACAAAACTATATCTGGGAGGAATGAGGAGTGGGTCTTCAGGCATATCTGAGGGGGAGAGTGAGAGTGTCGCAATGTGTGAAGAGGATTTTAAGTCGGAGAACCTCAGGTGTGTAGAGCAGTGGTTCCCAAACTTTTATATGTCATGGCACACCTCAAGTCTATAAAAGAATTTTGAGGCGCGTCTCATATTTTCTCTGTCTTCTTCCATTACTGGGAAATTTGTCTTTAACTTCTCTCTGTCCTCTCATCTTTTTTTTACCTTTCCCTGTCTCACTTCTCCCAGGGTTTTTGCACCCTTTTTGAGTTTTTGCTTTTTCTATGAGTATATGTTGTTTTCAGCTCCAAGTCCCATTGGCCATCACAAGGGCCTGACCTACATCAAAAAAATCTAAACCACACATGTGTGGCTCTTTCTCAGTTGCATGGGAGGCACAATATTTGTCAGGTCTTTAAGGTGCCAATCACAGAACTGAAGATGAAGATTAGTGTTTTGCTGGCCATGGGAGATCATCAATACATCTCCTCATATTCTCATAGAATACAAGCTCACTATTAGGTGAGTAGAGGGTTGCCCAATGCAGAAGGAACAGAGGTGGAGCTTAAAACCAGCTGGGTCCACTTAGGTGGCATTTGAAAGACTCAGAGCTGACCTGCCCTCTGCAGACATTGAATGGCGTTCCAAACACACTGTAAATCTAGGGTGATTGGTGACAGAAGACTAGCCTCAGAACATAGGGCTTAAGAAATAGGAGCAGGAGTACGCCATCTAGCCCCTCGAGCCTGCCCCGCCATTCAATAAGATCATGGCTGGTCTGTCGTGTCTCAGTTCCACATTCCCGCCCTCTCCCCATAACCCTTAATCCCCTTGCCTATCAAAAACCTATCAACCCGCATCTTAAAAATATTTCGCGAGGCAGCCTCCACCACTTCAACGGACAGAGAATTCCAGAGATTCACCACCCGTTGAGTGAAGAAGTTCCTTCTCAACTCCGTTCTAAACCACCCCCGCTTTATCTTGAGGCTGTGCCCTCTAGTCCTACTGTCCTTTCTGAGCAGGAAGAGCCTCTCCACCTCTATCCTATCCATCCCATTCAACATCTTATATGTCTCAATGAGATCTCCCCTCATTCTTCTAAACTCTAACGAGTACAAGCCTAGTTTATTCAGCCTCTCCTCATAGCTCAACCCCCTCAACTCTGGAATCAGCCTAGTAAACCTCCTCTGCACTCCCTCCAAGGCCAAAATATCCTTGCATAAGTGCGGCGACCAAAACTGCACACAGTACTCCAGCTGCGGCCTCACCAGTGCCCTATACAGCTGCAGCAAGACCTCCCTACTTTTATATTCAATGCCCCTCGCTATGAAGGCCAGCATCCCATTTGCCTTCCTGACCATCTGCTGCACCTGCAGGCTGGGTTTTTGCGACTCATGCACAAGGACTCCGAGGTCCCTCTGCACCGTTGCATGCTGCAGTATTTCTCCATGTAATTAATCGTCCTTCCTACCATTATTCCTACCAAAGTGGACAACGTCACATTTGCCAACATTAAATTCCATTTGCCAGTTCCTGGCCCATTCGCCCAGCCTATCTAGATCCTTCTGCAGACTCTCCACACCCTCCGCACAATTTGCCGTTCCACCAATCTTGGTGTCATCAGCAAATTTCAACACCATACACTCGGTTCCCTCCTCCAGATCATTTATATAAATGGTAAATAGCTGAGGCCCCAGCACTGACCCCTGGGGCACTCCACTAGTCACCAACCGCCAATCCAAATAGCACCCTTTGACCCCCACACTCTGCCTCCTATTTGACAGCCAATCCTCTATCCACGCTAACACCCTACCCCCAACTCCATGCCCCCTGACCTTCTGTAATAACCTCTTGTGAGGCACCTTGTCAAACGCCTTCTGAAAATCAAGAAACACCACATCCACCGGCTCTCCTCTATCCACCGCCCTAGACACATCCTCATAGAACTCCAATAAATTCGTCAGACACGACTTCCCCTTAACGAAACCATGCTGCATCTGCTCTATCAAACAATTCTCCTCAAGATGCCTCGCTATTTTCTCCTTGATGACGGATTCTAACATTTTACCTACAACAGACGTTAAACTAACCAGCCTATAATTCACTGTCTTTTGCCTGCCACCCTTCTTAAACAACAGCGTAACATTAGCCACTATCCAATCTTCCAGCAGTTCCCCAGAATCCAGCGACGTTTGGAAAATAATCACCAAGGCATCTACTATCACCTCCGTCATTTCTTTCAGAACCCTTGGATGCATTCCATCCGGTCCTGGGGACTTGTCCACAATCAGTCCCTCCAGTCTGTCGAGCACCGCCTCTCTAGTAACAGTAATGTCATCGAGACCCTCCAGTCCTACCACCTTTCCATCTCTAACACCCGGCAAATTATTCACGTCCTCCTCCGTGAAGACCGAAACAAAAAAGTTATTCAAGGCCTCAGCCATTTCCCCATCCCCTACCACTAAGTCCCCCCTCTCATCCTCTAAGGGTCCAACGTTCACCCTAGCCAGTCTCTTCCTTTTTATATATTTATAAAAACTCTTGCTATCCTTTTTTATATTAAGCGCTAGCCCAGCTTCATAGTTTCTCCTACCCTTCTTTCTCAACTTCTTTGTCATTCTTTATTGACATTTAAACCTCTCCCAATCCTCTTCTCGCCCACTACTCTTAGCTACTCTAAACGCATCCGCTTTTAATTTAACACTTTCCTTCACCTCCTTCGTTATCCACGGCTGATTATCTCTCCTCCTACGATCCTTTTTAACCATCGGAATAAATTTCTGCTGAGCACCAAGAAAGATCTCCTTAAAGGTCCTCCACTGCTCCTCAGCAGACCTACCTTCCAACGCGCTCCCCCAGTCAACATTCACCAATTCCTCTCTCATCCTACCGTACTCCCCTCTGTTCAAACAAAGGACGCATGTCCGGGAACCCACTTTCTCCTCCTCTATCTGCATCAGAAACTCCACCATACAATGATCACTCTTCCCAAGAGGATCCTTCACCACAAGATTCCTAATTCTACCCGCCTCATTACATAACGCCAGATCCAAGATAGCTCGCTCCCTCGTCGGCTCCAACACACACTGTTCAAGGAAACTATCCCAGCAGCATTCCAAGAACTCCTCCTTAAGCCCACCGCGTCCAACATGGGTCGACCAATCAATATGTAGATTGAAATCCCCCATAATTATTGCCGTTCCATTCCTGCACGCCGCATTTATTTGTGCGTTAACAGCCCGCCCTACCTCCAGATCATTATTTGGGGGCCTATAGATGACACCCACTAACGTCTTCCTCCCTTTGCTGTTCCTAATCTCCACCCACAACGATTCCACTTTCTGCTCTTTGGTTCCTATATCATCCCTTACTACCACCCTGATGCTATCCTTATCAGTAAGATTATTACAGTTAGTTTGAGTATAATTACATTCATTTTGTAGCTTTTTTCACAGCACACTTCGGGGGTCCTCATGGCATACATACTGATTGAGAACCATTGCTGTAGAGTGTGAATGGAGGGTACACAAAAGCCTATTTGTTTTCATATATTCGTGGGATGTGGCATGGGGCATTTTCAGCTGATTAGAGAACCAGCAGGGATTTGTAGAGGGTAAGTCATGTTTGATTAACCTGACTGAAGTTTTTTAAAGATGCCACTAAAGTGATGGACATCAATGCATATTATTTACCTTGATTTCCAGATAACATCCCTCAGAATAAACTACGAGTTAAATTTGAAGCCTGTGGAATTCAAGATAAATTATTGACATGTTTAAGAAACTGACTGAGTGCTTGGAGGCAGCACAAGGCGATAATGGTACTTTAATTGGCTAGAGGTGTCAATCAAGGATCTGTGTTGGGGTTTCAGCTATTCACTGTCTTTATTAACTTAGATGATGGAAGAGAAAACCATTCCTCCAAATTTTCAAACGACACCATGTTTGGCAGTGTATGAGCAATGCAGATGGAAATCAATGTTATTGAGCCTCAGGTTACTTGAGGCATAAGAGAATTTTCATTAGTGGTGTCTCCACAAGATACTCAAAATCAAGTGGGAAGACAGGAGGACAAACTCCGGCATCCTTACCGAAGCCAGTTCGTCCAACATCACAACTGGGATTATTCAGAATCACTTCTGCTGGTCTGGACATTGCATCCACACACCAAATAATTGCCTTCCAAAGTAGAATCTCCTTTTCACAACTCAAGAGTAACAGCCAATCCCACAGAAACTCTGCAGGTTTTTAGTAATGGGTAATTAATTGGCATTAATGCATGGGAGGAACTTATTACAAACCACACCATGTAGCAGCACTTCATCCACAACACAGACAGAAACTAACCACATGAACTCTGCTGCTGACAAAAGTGGAAAGAGACAGCAGAACCATGTCTTAAGAAGCACCTCTTCCTCGTGGCAACTCTTCTCCTCTCGTCAAGGAGCTGTGGTTCCAGGATTGGCCCTGGTGAGCAACCTGAGGACACACAAACTATGAAACCCAGCAGAAGTCAGCCTCGTTTTAAATAACTGACACCAACGAGATGAGATAAAATCAGAAAATGATTAAGAAATTCATGGATCACTAAATGGATCTGAATGTAAGCAAATGTGAGATCATCCACTTTGGAACTAAAAAAGAACATGGCACTAAATGGTAAAAAGCTAGAAACAATTGAGGTTCAACAAAAGCTCAGAGTCCTGATTCATAGTTAATTAATGGAATGTTGACCTTTATACCTCGAGGATGAGAATACAAGGGAGTGGAAGTCATGTTTCAGTTGTACAAAGCCCTGGTTAGATCACACCTAGAGTTCATAAGGAATTCGTAACACCATGTATTAGAAAGGATATATTGATCTTGGAGGGAGTACAGAGGAGGTTTGCCAGAATGATATTTGGACTAAAAGGATTAAATTATGAGGAATGATTACACCAATAAAAGATAGTTTTTGATGTGCAGTCGGTAAGAGATCTGTGCATTTCTTCAACATGTTCATATTTTATTTTATTCCAGTTTAGGTATTTTATCTCTTTAGTTGTCCAAAGCTTTTCCGTGCAATTTCAGCATAAAAACTGGTTCTGAACCACAAGTTACTTTATGAATATGCCCCACTGATACTGTTATTTTCCCTTTTAGTAAACTTGCCGAGACAATACTTGTCTCATTGCTTTGATAAGAGTGGTGTAATGGTCATTTCTGTCAATACTGTCATGGATACATGCATCAGTAAATGTTGGTTAGTGAACATGACATTCTTGTCTTTTTGGTTCTCCCACCTCTTGTCACAGTCTGGTAGCTATGTCCTACAGGACTCAGATAGCCCAGTCAGAAGTGCTGCTACAAAGCCACTCTTGATCATGGACAATGAAGTCCCCAACTCAAAGTACATTTTGTGCCCTTGCCACCCTCAGTGCTTCTTTCAACTGGTGTTCAATGTGAAGGAGTACTGATTCCTCAGCTAAGAAGAGGGTGGTTAGATGGTAATCAGTAGATTGTTTCTTTGTCCATTTTTTACTTAATGCCACGGGACTTCATGGGGTCTATAATCAATATTGCAAATTCTGCAGTCACCCTTGGTGGGTCCGTCCTAGTGTTAGGAAAGTACACGGTTTTGGATGTTATTGGAGCAATGTTGCTGATTCTGGCCAGATTTCTCCAATCTTTCATGCCGCTGTTACCGCTGCAGCAAGAATGGAGAATTTGGCACTTAGCCAAATCTCCATTCATAGCAGCAGAACCGGAGAATTCCAACCAAAGGAGAGGTTGGAGAATTCTAGCCGCTGCGATATTTGACTATGTCAGAATGATGGATATATGGGTCAGTTCCCCAGTTTGTGCACAAGGCCCCAGATGTTATTCAAAGCAAGGTTGACTTTAATCAACATGCCTTTGTTCTGTCTGGTGTCAGGGTTACTCATGGGTGGTCCATCCAGTTTTAGTCCTGCTATAGTTTTGTGTAGTGGTTTGATACAATTGAATGACTTGCTGGGATATTTCACTTTGCAATTAAAAGTCATGCCTTCGCTGTGGGCTGGAGTCACATATAGACTAGACCAGGTAAAGATGCCCAAAAGAACACTAGTAAACCTGTTGGATTTTGAACATAATCCTGTGGTTTCATAGTCACTATTAGTCACCTCTGCAATAATAATTTACTCACATTACCTCATGCAGCCACCGTACATGTGAAGATTGCAACTGTCGGTGGTACCTCATGTTTGTATGAAATGGGACCGTAAAACTATTCAATTCACTTTATTGTCTGCACAGAAATTTACTTCAGGCGCATTGCTTGTTCATTCAAAATTACATCAAAATAAATAATAACAAAAAGAAAAATGATCCCATCACAGAGACCAAACTTGAATTAAAATGTATTAAAAAACTTTCAGTGCATTAAAATAATCAATTAGTGAGTCTCATCATGATTATATCAATTTAGCAACTGTCTGTGAAAAGTTCTTATGAGTTGAGGAAGTGATTTGTCCTGCTTCTGAGAGATTGTAGCCTCTTTCCTGATCACATCCAACAATAACACTGAGACAGGGGGAGATTCTCATTGTTCATGATGTTCTTTATTTTTGTCAAAATTCTGAGACAGGAGTAGAAATTGTCGGGAAAGGAATATTCTCCCTGCCTGTTTCAATAATCTCTGTACCCTTAAAGAGCCTACTTTTCTGAGACAACATTTCCAGGAGAGATACCCAAAAACATACACATTCAACTGCAGCCATATAGATTATTGGATCCACTATAATGCGATTATATTCTGAAGTAGAATAATCATGTTTTGGCTACCATATCTGGAGAACAGCTGTAGCATGGCTACATGATGGCACAATGGTTAGCACTGCTGCTTCATAGCACCAGGGACCTGGGTTTGATTCCTGGTTTGAGTCACTGTGTGGGGTTTGAACATTCTCCCTGTGGCTGTGTGGGTTTCCTCCAGATGCTTTGGTTTCCTCCCACATTCCAAAGATATGCAAATTAGGTTGATTGGCCATGTTAAATTGCCACTTCGTGTCAGGGGGATTACCAGGTAAATACGTGGGGTAATGGGGAAAGTGGCTGGGTAGGACTATGATCAGTGCAGACTCAATGGGCTAAATGGCCTCCTTCTGCACTGTAGGAATTCTATGAATTCCAAGGTGCAGAAGGAACTCAGTGCTCTTGTTGCATAAGTCACAAAATGTTCATATGCTGGTGCAGCATGTAATCAACAATCTTACCCTACATTATGAGGGGAATTGAACATCAAAATAAGAATGTTATGCTTCAGTTACATGGGGCATTGGTGAGACCACTGCTGAAATCTTGCTGCCTTTTACGCCAGTGGGATATTACACTCCCATCGGTGGCACACACCCGCCATGGGTTTCCCAACGATGAGCAGTGTGTTCGATGGGAAACCCCACTGACAACGGTGGGACCATAAAATCCCGCTGCCAATGAGTGGCATATTGCTTCCTACCACCACAAAACAAGCCATGAAAGGGGAGGAAAATTCTGCCCAATATTTCAAATACATGCAATTTGGTCTCCTCATTTAAGGATGTAAATGCATTGGAGGATGTTCTGGAATGAATGGGATGCCCTATGAGGATAGGTTCGGCAGACTGGGCTTGTTTCTACTGGAGACCAGAAGTGTGAGGGGTGACTTGGGGGTTGAAGTATTTAAGATCCCGAACAGTCTTGACAATTTGATGTTGAAATGATGCTTCCTCTTGTGGGTAATTCCAGAATAGAGGGAGACTGTTTTAAAATTAGGGGTCACCCTTTTAGGATAAAGATCAGGAGAATTTGTTTTTCTCAGAGTGTTGTGCGACTTCGAAGGATTGGAGATGGAGCCATTGAATATTTTTAAGGTGGAGGCAGAAAGATTTGTATTAGGCAAGGGTATCAATGATTATCAGGGATAAATGGGAAAGTGGAACTAGTAACACAAACAGGTCAACCATCACTTTGCAGATTAAGCTTGAGGGAGCAAATGGCCTACTCCTATTCCTATTTTGTATGTTTATATGTACACATTTCCCCCAACTCAACTCATAGCCTACTTTAATACCTAGATACTTGTAGTTAGGAACTTGCTCACTGTCCACATCATTAATTTTTATTGCCACCATATCATTAGCTTTTTTTCCCTACAGGGTGACACAGTGGTTAGCACTGCTGCCTCACAATGTCAGGAATTAGGGTTCAATTCTAGCCTTGAGTGACTGTATGTTAAGTTTATACATTCTCCCTATACTTGCATGGGTTTCCTCTGGGCGCTTCAGTTTCCTCCCACAGTCCGAAGATATGTAGATAAGGTGGATGCCCCTTAGTAAGATGAGTAGGTTAGGTAAATTGGCCATGGTAAATGCGTGGGGTTACAGGGATAGGGTAGGGGAGTTCCTCAGTGGGATGCTCTTTTGACGATTTGATGGGCCAAATAGTTTCTTTCTTCACTGTAGCGATTGTATGGTTCTAATTCCTTATGGACCTTTGCACCAAGTTCCTGTAGATTGCTTCATTTTTCCAGATGAGACTCACAAATACCATATCATCAGTATAAATCAGCACTGCTTTGTCATGTGTCTCTGGTCAACAGCATAGAGGATAAAAAGTAAAGATGAGACATGCAACCTTGTACCTGTTCACATGGGCTGTCTTTGGCTAAATCCCAGAGACTGACTCCCAATGAATCCTGTTAGGAGGGAAATCATTATTCCAAAGTGGGAGAGGAGGGTTTACATGAAAGTCATTCAATTTCTCAAAAAGCATGATAGTTGCAGGATATCAAAAACTGAATGAAGCTAGCAAAAATATTTTATCTAATCTATCAGTGTGATATTGGATCAGCTGGACCCAGGTCAGACCAGTATCACCCACTGATTTTATGAAGTTGATAGACAAGGTGTAGCTGATTGCTAAGTGAAACACAAGATTCTTAAAGGCACTGAGAATCAAAATGGTAAAATTGTGTCAAAGTGCTGAGCGGACTTGAAAGTGGGAGTGTTTCAGATCTGACTTTTAGACCTGTTCTGAGATGCCCCCATACGCACTCTGCCTGCAAAAATATCAGTGATTCCAAATCGCGCTGCAGAAGCCTGTGGGTGAGGTTTAACACACCAAAAGCTTGCAGCTCCGATCAGCGCCTCCAACTGCACACGCGCAGAAAAGAATGATAGGATGTGACTCCCAGCCACACCGCTTCTGGGCCAGCTGCCTTCCTCTGGCTCTCACAGAGACATTACCCCACCCCCCCCCCCAACAACATTACTGATCCCATTATCCCCCCACCCTCTCCGCCACCCAGACTGATCATGGGCCCCTCCCATCCCATCCCCCCACCAATCTCAGGCAGAGTGGCATTGGACCCTCCATTCCTCTCCCCCATTGATCTCAGGCAGAGTGGCAGCAGACACCCCTGTCCTCCCCACCCCCTCTGATCTCAAGCAGTGTGCTGTCAGACTCACCTTCCACGACCACCGACCCCCACCCCCCATCAATCGTGAGCAGAGCGCTGTCGGACACTCGGCATTTACCTCCTCACTAACTGGAGCACCTGAATCGGACTTTTGTGAACCATGTCTGATTTGTGCCGATTCTGGATGGGTGAACAGTGGTAAAGCCGGGGGGGGGGGGGGGGGGGGGGGCGCGGGGGAAGTGCCAGTAAGGTTGGATGTGCAGCCCAAATGCACGTAAATACATTTAAATGGCCATTGCGCCCATTTCGGGCACAGTCCCGATTGCGGCCATTTTTAGGCCATAGCAAAGGATCACGATCCTCGCTTCATGCCCGAATTTACCAAGTTTTCGTGCCCAAAAACGGGTGCAACATGACTGTAAAATCAGGCCCAAACACATGTAAGATAGATGTAAGAGCAGCTGGTCAGTAATTAGCAGGTTCCTGAACTGAACACTTCATAGCAACCACAACAATGCTGGCTGATTTCCAAACAGTGACAAACTGTAGGTCATATGTTGAGTGGGACTCTAATGTAACTGAGAGGCTCAGAGCCAGAGTGGAGTGAGATTGTAATATCTGAGGAAAGTGTGCAGTGGGAATGTAGAAGAATTCCTGAGGATTGAGGAATTGGACTTTGGGAGCTATTGAAAGGGGTGTGAAGTGGCACCGTAGGCAAACCTGAGTAGAGTGTGGATTTGCATAGTGGGAGTTACTCAATTGGAATTAAGGGTGATGTCGAGGAGGACAGAGGTGTGGGCATCAGGAGCAGGAGAATTTTTGGGAACGGCAGAGCAGGATGGATAACAAAGTGTTTGGAGTTGGACAGTGGCAGTATTGAGGAGAATATGAGTGGAACAGAAGGAGTGCATAAAGAGTGAGTGGAGTGGAATTGGAGAAGGAACATGTTTCATGCTACGACCCCAACGGCAGAGACCAATGAAAGAACAGAACTTTCAACACAACCTGACGCTTTTAAAAACAATCAAAACCAAACTTAGTATAAATTAACAGGAAAATTGCTATCCATGGAGACTGTGAAATTAATTACAGTGTAAATTAAACTTTAAAGACCGATTTAACAAAGGGCAGTCCCAAGGATTTATGAAGTCACCTTTCAGCATAAATAATATTAATCTCAGTCACAGAACCTCATAAAGCTTTGCTCTCTGCAAGCAGAGTGTTAGTTTTTCAAGGTGACAGAACTAAGGCAACTGGTCAGAATACTGATCAATCATGATCCAATTGAAAAGGGAAACAGCCTCCAAGGGATGAACGGCCTATTCTAATGCTCATTTTCAATTTAACAAAATCATACAGATTCAGATCAAAGTTTGATATCAGGAAAACACAGGGAGATGGAATTCCTGCCTCTTCCAACTTGCTGACACAGTCATTCCTGATCTTTTCCAGTTCTTCCTCTTCATTCATTTTCCTCCAATGCGTTTTCATCAATTTGAGATCATTATCGATTTTAGATCGAACAAAATAGAATTTCTTCCCCAGTCGTTTAATCTCTTTGGCAAGTTTTTCATCATTTTCTCTGAATCGACAGTGTGAAATAATGATGAAGAAATTGTATCTTTCAAATTCCATTTCTCTGAGATATTTATCCGCTGGGAATTTTGTCGTTCCAATTCCCGGCAGGTCCCAGAAACGAACATTCGGCAGGTTGGAATGTTTGTATCCGATTGGCTCCATTGTAGTTTCTGTAGTTCCAGTTTCAGCTGCTCCCTCATCACCATTCTGAAGTCCCCTCAGTGCATTGATAAAGGTGGATTTCCCTGCACCTGATTCTCCTGTCACTGCGATGTTAAGCTCTGTATTATCCAGATCATCTAACTTCTTCTGTATCAGTGGATTAATCACCCGACCCTTTCCATCATTAGATTTGAGCTCTTCCAGACCAGAATAGGAAGACGGAACCAGCTGCTGACTGAAAGAAACCATTTTATAATATGTTTTGCAATGGATTAAAAGAAAGAATTACAATTATGTCGCACATTGGACTAGATTTTATGGAGAGTGATTGACCTCAGTCATTCATTAAACTTATACGTTTCTCAATGACTTTCTATGGATTTTTTGCATTGGAACATGAGGTGTTTAGAAATCCAAAACAGTATTGAATCCTCTGCTGGGGGTCTGGGATCTGTATAACAGGGCCAGCAAATGCAGCTAAACTTTCACCATGCAGGGAGTGACTTGAGGGCTGGAGGGGGCTCACTTATCAAAATGGGTTCCCTACCCAATTCGAGATAGGGGCAGTGGGATTGTACGTGGGCCATGTGAAGTGTGAGACTGATTTAGATATCCTTATAGCAACCGTCATCAAGGCTGCCGGTTGTCCGCAGGGAGAGATCTGTGGTTTGTGTCAAAACCTCAGACAGCAACAGAGGGAAGTGAGATGAGTCAGGGGAGACACTGGCCTGGTACCTAGTATAGGTTAGGCCCTCACTTCACTAATGCCAATCTGGCAGTTGCATGGGAAGGCGGAGGTTACCAGCTGAAATTAGAGGCCTGGATCCACATCAATGCCATCATCAGTGGAAGAAGTGGATTAAATACAATCTGGATCCAGTGCCATTAAAAGGGTTCAATGAACCAATAGATCTGGCAGAGGGGGTGTAATGTTCACTACACCAGATAGATGTCAAGCTGACAAGCTCCAGCAAACACAGGATGCATACTACTCTTGAACATACAAACATATGAAATATGAATAGAAGTAGGCCATTCAGCCCCTTTTAGGCTTCTCCGTTATTCAATAAAATCATGGTTGATCTGTCTGTGTTTCCGATTCTACATTCCATCTGTCCCCAGTAATCTTTGTATCCTTTCCTAATAGCAAGCTAACTAAAATCAAAATACTGCAGTTGCTGGAAATCTGAAATAAAAACAGAAAAAGCTGGATGAATCAGGAGGTCTGGCAGCATCTGTGGAAAGAGAAACACTGTTAATGTTGAGTCCATTGACCCTTTTAAAAAACCTATTTAGCTCGGCCTTTAAAATATTCAGTGATCCTGCTTCCACTGCCTTCTGAGACAGGGAGCTCCAAAGTCACATCTCTGACATGTAACAGTAACCTCTAATTTTAAGAGAGTGACCCCTAGTTCTGGACTCAGTCACACAGATGGCAGCGAGGTGGTACAGTGGTTAGCAATCCTGCCTCACAGCATCAGGAACCTGGTTCGATTCCCGGCTTGGGTCACTGTGCAGAGTCTGCATATTGTCCCGGTGTCTGCGTGAGTTTCCTCTGGGTGCTCCAGTTACTTCCACAGTCCATAAGACAATGGTTAGGTGCATTGGCCATGTCAAATACTCCATCAGTGCACCCAAACAGGCACGAGAGTGTGGCGACTAGGGGATTTTCACAATAACGTCATTGCAGTATAAGCCTATTGTGACACTAATAAATTATCTTTAACAAGAAAGATATAGTTCAGTGTCCACCTTGTTCAGGATCTTTTATTCTTCAATTAAGCTATGCCTTCATTCGTCTGAACCCCAGTAGAAACAAGCCCAGTTTGTTCAACTGTTCCTCATAAGATAACGCACTCATTCCAGATATCAATCTAGGAAACCTTTATAAACCTCCTCCAACATATTTACATTGTGCCTTAAATAAGGAGAGCAAAACCGCAGGTAGTATTTGAGATGTGAACTCACGAATGCCCTGTACACCTGAAGCATAGCATCCTTTCCTTTAGGTTCAATTTCTCTCATAATAAAAGGTGTGCAGACACCGGCGTTGGACTGGGGTGGGCACAGTAGGAAGTCTCACAACACCAGGTTCAACTCCAACAGGTTTATTTGAAATCAAGAACTTTCAGAGTGCTGCTACTGCATCAAGTGAGTGGAGGCAGGTTCACAAACATGGCAATATAGAAGCAAAGACACAATTGCAAGATAATTACAGATTGGAATATGAGTTTTTATGGTAATCAAGGTTTTAAATGTACAAACAGTGTGCATGGAGAGAGGGATAAGCACAGGTTAAATTGTCACAAGGCAGGACAGTTAGTAGGATCTTGCAAACCCAGGCAGTATGGTGGGGGTTACACGTAGAGATATAAACCCAAGAGGCTGTCCTCATGCGTGCGGAGCTTGGCTATCAGTTTCTGCTCAGGGATTCTGCATTGTCACGTGTCTTGGAGGCCACCTTGGAGAATGCTTACCCAAACATCGGAAGCTGAATGCCCTTGACTGAAGTATTCCCTGACTGGAAGGGAACGCTCCTGCCTAGCAATTGCTGCACGGTGTCCGTTCATCCATTGCCATAGTGTCTGCATGGTCTCACCGATGTATTACACCTCAGGACATCCTTTCCTGCAGTGTACGAGGTTGACAACATTGGCCGAGTCAAATGATTATGCATCGTGTACCTGTTGGGTGACGCGGTCACATGTGATGGTGCTGTCCATGTCAATGATCCAGCATGTCTTGCAGAGGTTGCTGTGGCAGGGTTGTGTGGTGTCGCTGTGCTCCTGTAGGCTGGGTAGTTTGCTGCATACAATGGTCTATTTGAGTTTGGTGGTTGTTTGAAGGCAAGTAGTCAGGAGATGCACCAATGCCAGCCTCATCAGGGTGCCACAACAGCTCAGTGACCATCACTGCTAGCTGTGCAGATACATGGATTTGGGCCAGTGTCTGTGGGAGTTTGCACAATCTCCCTGTGGTTGCGTGGGTTTCCTCCAGGTGCTCCGGTTTCTTCCCACACCCCAAAGATTGCTCTTAGGCTGATTGGTGTACCAAATTGACCCTACACTATTCTCCCCTAAATCTGGTTACAATAGGGCTACCATTCGCATACACACGGGCAAGTTAGGTGTAAGAAAATGCTTTGTTAAAATGGCGGCACGGGCTCGTTGGGCCTGTTTCCCGTGCTGGGGTGTTCTTTGTTCATCAGCTGTGCTCACAAGATAGCCCCGAACATCACCCAAGCACAATGCAACGCCATCCGCGCTGTCAAGACCAATCGCAACATGATCATCGTACCAGCAAAGGAGGAGCCATTGTCATGCTGAAGAGAACGGACTACTGCAAAAGGAGTGTACCAACAACTGAACAACCAGGAACAGCACAGACACAAATCTGACTAAAGAACACACCCGTCAGCTCAACAGATTGACAAGACCTTTGATCCAAACATTCAGAGCACCCTACGTGCTCTCATCCCACATACTGCCCGTGTTGGAGATCCTCCACTGCCTCCTGAAGATACACAAGGCAACACACCCAACCATCCCATTGTATCAGGCAACAGCACCCGATCAGAGAACCTCTCTGGCTGCGTCAAATATCCTGAAACCCATCGTACAAGAAACCCCAGATTCTGTTGCGACACTATGAATTTCTTACAGAAACTCAGCACCTATGGAGTAGTTGAACCAGCAACAATCCTCATCACAATGGATGTCTCAGCAATCTACACCAGCATCCCCCAAACAACAGCATTGCTGCAACACCCTCAGTACTCAACACCGACAACTGCCAGGAGCAATTTTACAACTCATCTGCTTCATCCTGGACCACAACGTCTTCACCTTCAACAACCAGTTCTTCATCCAGACCTACAGAACAGCCATGGGACCAAATTCGCCCTTCAACATGCCAACATCTTAATACACAAGTTCGAGCAAGATCTCTTCACCACACAGGACCTCAACCGATGCTATACACCAGATACATCACCGGCATTTTTTTCCATTGGACTCATGGCGAAGAATCATGAAATGGTTATGTGATGACATCAACAAGTTCCATCCTACCATCAGACTCACCATGAACTACTCTCCAGAATCAATTGGATTCTCAGACACATGCATTTCCATCAAGGGCATTCACCTCAGCATTTCATTCTACCACCAGCTTCCACCCCAAATATGTTAAAGAAGCCATCCCCTATGTACAAGCCCTCCATTCAAACAGGATCTGCTTAGATTAGGAGGAATGCAACAGACACCCTCGGAAGAACAGAATATGGCACTCATCGATTGCCAGTTCCGATGCGCCACAGAAATAAACCATACCGACCTTCTCAGAAGACAAACACAGAACATGACCAATGTTGATCGTCCAGTATTTCCCTGGAGTGGGGAGACTATGACATCTTCTTTCGAGCCTTCAACATGTCATCAATGACGACGAACATCTCGCCAAGGCCATCCCCTTACCTCCACTACGCGGCTTCAAATAACCGCCTAACCCCCAACAGACCATTGTGCACAGCAATCTACTCAACCTTCAGAAGAAGAGTGACCATGACACCACACAGCTCAACACAGCAACCTCTGCAAGACGTGCCGGATCATCGACATGGATACAACCATTACATGCTGTGTACATGTTGACCACAATCCACGAGATACACAGTACATACTCACGTGTCTCAGCCAACAATGCCTATCTCATACGCTGCAGGAAAGTGTGTTCCAAGGCATGGTACATCAGCGGGACCATGTTAACGCTATAACAACGGGTGAACAGACACTACAATCACCAGGCAGGAGTGTTCCCTTCTGCAGTAAAGGGCATTCAGCCTCCGATCTTTGTGTAAGCGTTCTCCAAGGTGGCTTCAAGACGCACGACACGCATTCCAATCATTCTTCACGTTTCAATCTGTAATTGCTTTGCAATTGTGCCTTTGTCTCTACATGCCATGTTTTTGAACCTACCCCAACTCACCTGATGAGCTTTCGGAGCACTACTCCTTCGTGATTCCAAATAAACCTGTTCTCATATTGTAGTTGTTACTATCAGAGGTGCCTTTACTCTGAGATCATAAATAAGGTAGTCACTGGTATTGTGAGACTTCTTACTGTGCCCACCTCAGTCCAATGCCGGCATCTCCACATCCTGTTAGCAAGCCAATCTTCTAATGTGTTACCCTCTACACCATTAGCTTTTATTTTCCACAATAAACATTAATGTGCAATTTTATCAAACATCTTCTGGAAATCCATGTACGATATGTCAACAGTTCCTCTTCATCCACAGCACATTTTACTTCTAAGTACCCAGTTATAACCCCTTTAATAATCATTCTAACACCTTTCCTGTGTAGATGCCAAACTAACCGACCACCAGTTTTCTGCCTTCCTCCCCTCTTGAATAGAAAGGTTACATTTGCTACTTTCCAGGCAGATGGAACCTTTCCAGAATCTAGTGAATTGTGGAAAATTAACACCAATGCATCTCATATCTCATTAGCCACCTCCCTTAAGACCCCAGGAGGAAGTCCTATGTAGGATGTGTATGGGGTAATACCTTTGGTGGGAGAACATGTCGCGTCCTTTCAGGGCAGTTTGTCCATCCTTTGTCCCCACCTGGCACTCAGCTCCCACCTCTGGCTCCCCGTAGCTGTTTACATGCGACAGCAGCCACACCCCGGGCAACAGCCTCGACAAGCCGGCTAAACCAGATGAGGGTAGCCGAAGGGTCTCAACCCTTGGTGAGATAGAGGGATGTCTATTCCAGCATGTGAAGACAGACTCTGGCGGATTGAGCGGAAGAGACCAACGGAAGGTCCAACGGTCAAGAAGGCAGTGTCTGCGAGCGTCGTGGAACGCGAAGAGCAGGACAAGACACAGAAGACGTCCTAGTCATCCACTGCACCTAGTCCCACCTCCATCCATTATGACTCTTGTCTTGCCACTGGATCTAGATGGGAATTGGGAAGAGAGAGTGAGGCTGACGCTGCACAACTCTCCCTCACTTTAATCCAAATCAAGCGCCAGTCTAGACATCATCATCATCATCATCCTGTTCAACCTTTGAAGTCCTGTGGCGATGGATGAGTGATGAAGCAGGCGTGGATACACTGGGAGCTGTAGTCACGGACCTGCACGCAGGCGGCTCAGGTCTAATGGTCGTTTTCCGCTGACTGAAGCAGCAGTGAAACTCTGTGCCTACCTGGGCGGCTGAGTAGTCCTCTTCAGGAACGCACTGCTCACCTCTGTAGAATGAGGAAGGGGCTAGAAAAGCTGCCCTAAACATTGCCTGCTTCACTACACCCTGGCCAGTTTACCACGGCTGGCGGGGATCCCATCTTGCTGTCGAACAAACAAAATAAAACACAAGGTGACACCGCTCACCGTTGGCACTTGGAACGTGCGCACGCTTTTGGACAACCCTACAGCAGACAGACCTTTGCTCTTTGCAGACAGACCAGAGAGAAGAACAGCCTTAGTTGCCAGAGAGCTTGCAAGATACAACATTGACATTGCAGCCCTGACTGAAACTCATCTTGCCAACGTAGGTCAGTTGACTGAAACTGGAAGTGGATACACTTTTCTGGAGCGGTCGCGGCAGCGATGAGCATCGTGATGCTGGAGTTGGATTCGCCGTCAGGAGTCACCTTGTTCAGAAACTTGCTAGTCTACCCAAGGGTGTGAATCACCGGCTTATGACATTACAGCTTCTGCTACAGAACAGAAGTCAAGTCACCCTGATCAGCACCTATGCCCCCACAATGAACAACCTGGACGAGATGAAAGACAAGTTCTACAAAGAACTAGACGCCCTACTATCAGCAGTGAGCAGTACCGACAAGCTGATCTCGCTTGGCGATTTCAATGCAAGAGTAGGGTGTGACTCTGTAATCTGGCTGGGAGTCATTGGGAGGCATGGAGTGGGCAAGTGTAACAGTAATGGCCTACTCTTACTGAACAGCTGTGCAGCACATGACCTCCTCATCACCAAGACAACCTTCCGTCTGCCTACCCGTAACAAGACCTCCTGGATGCACCCCCACTCTAAGCACTGGCATCTTATCGACTATGTCATTGTCAGGAGAAAAGACAGGCAGGATGTCAGAGTGACCAAGGCCATGTGTGGTGCTGACTGCTGGACAGATCACAGGCTCACTGTCTCCAAAATGAGGCTCCGCATCAGACCCAAGAGGTGACCACAAGGAAGCAAGGTTATGAAAAGAATCAATGCGGCCAAGCTAAAGAACCCCAGCATAGCTTCAGCACCGGCTGAAGACTTACAAATCAAGCTTGCTGACCTACACCTCGCGGGCAGCACTAAGGACGACTGGGAACGCTTCAGGGATGCTATCCATACATCTGCGCTGAAGACGCTCGGGCCCTCCACCCACAAGCAGCATGATTGGTTTGATGAGAATGATGAGGAGACACAGGCTCTACTTGTTGAAAAGCATTATCTTCATCAGGCCTGTCAGAACAACCCATCTTCAGCTGCCAAGAGAAATGCTTTTACCAGTGCTCGCAGGACAGTCCAGAATAAACTGCGTAAAATGCAAGATGTCTGGCTGAGCACCCAAGGCAGATGAAATACAGATATATGCTGACAGAAACTGCTTGAAACAGTTCTATGAAGCCCTCAACACTCTCTATGGACCTCAGTCTGTCAGGAGTTCCCCCCTCTTGAGTACAGATGGTACAACTCTCATTAGAGAGAGGGCTCAGGTCCTGCAGAGATGGGCTGAACACTTTGAAGCCATCCTCAACCAACCGTCATCTATTAACGATGAGGCAATAGACAGGATTCCCCAGGTTGATATCAACAGCACCATGACCCACCAGTAGTAGCTTGTCACGAAAGCTGTCAGCCAGCTATCCAGTATCAAAGCCCCAGGGGCAGATGCCATACCCGCAGAGATCTATAAAGCTGCTGGTCCTGCACTTATCGAGAAGCTCACTGAGTTCTTCCAGTCCTTTTGGAAGCAAGGATCCATTCCTCAGGAACTTAAAGATGCTTCCATCGTACACCTCTACAAGAGGAAGGGCAATCGGCAAGTATGCGACAACCACCGAGGAATCTCGCTGCTCTCCGTCACAGGAAAAACCCTCGCAAGAGTCCTGCTAAATCGTCAGGTCAGTCATCTGGAGCTGGGCCTGCTTCCAGAGTCACAGTGTGGCTTCCACAAAGGTCGTGGGACTACTGACATGATTTTTGCTGCGCGCCAACTTCAGGAGAAGTGTCAGGAGCAGAATCGCGAGCTCGACAACCTTTGTTGACCTCGCAAAAGCCTGCGACACTGTAAGCCGACAAGACCTGTGGAAGATCATGTCAAAGTTCGGCTGCCCTCCCAAATTCATTCAGATGGTACGCCAGTTCCATGATGGTATGACCAGAGTACTGGACAGTGGAGAATCATCTGAGGCTTTCCCAGTCACCAATGGCATCAAACTGGGCTGTGTGCTCGCACCCACACTGTTCAGCATGATGTTTACTGCCATGCTGAATGATGCCTTCCAGGACAGTGTTGCTGGTATCAGCCTCAAGTACAGAGTGGATGGGAAGCTTTTCAACCTGAGGAGACTTAAAGCTATTCCCAAAGTGAAAGAGACAGTTCTGAGAAATTTCGTCTTTGCCGATGACTGCGCCATGTATGCTGGCTCACAGCCAGAGATGCAAGTCAGTATGGACAAATTTTCCACGGCTTGTGACAACTTTGGACTCACCATCAACATTAAGACCACCAAAGTCATGCACCAGCCTGCTCCTCACGCACCATACACAGAACCCATAATCACAAAGGGCAGAAACTACAGGCAGTAGACCAGTTCACCTATCTTGGCAGCACCCTCTCCCAAGCAGTGACTCTTGATACAGAAGTTAACTGCAGAATAGCAAAGGCAAGTTCTGCTTTTGGTAGACTGCGCTCCACTGTATTCCCATACAGTCAAGGAATCAGCCCAGCAACAAAACTGAAGGTCTACAGCGCCGCAGTACTCGCTATCCTCCTGTATGTCTGTGAAATGTGGACTGTGTATAAAAGGCATGCAAGACAGCTCAATCATTTCGACATGACTTGTCTTCACAGAATATTACGCATCAGATGGCAAGACAAAGTACCAGATACTGAAATTCTCTCTCGAGCAAGACTACCATCAGTCCACACGCTGCTGATGAGAGCACAGACCTGGTGGGCAGGTCATGTCATCCGTATGTCAGACAAGCGCATACCCAAGCAGCTCCTTTTTGGGGAACTCTCTGCTGGAAGATGCTCGCATGGAGGGCAGACGAAACGTTTCAAAAGACACACTCAAGGCCTCCCTGAACTCATTTGACATTGACACGACCACCTGGGAAACGCTGGCACAAAACCACCCTACCTGGCGCTGCCTCATCCACAACGGCTGTCAAACTCACGAAGCAAGATGTATTGCTGAAGCACAACTTACACGCGAGCTGCGCAAGTCCACAGCCACCAGCACAACAACTACAGTGTCTACACAAGTCTGTCCAAAATGTGCCAGGACATTCTGTGCCTGAATTGGCCTGATCTGTCATCTTCGGACACACCGCAACCAGCCTCAAAATGACTCATGGTGTCGACACCCTCTTCGATGATGATGGACGAACAACATCTTGAGGGGAATTGCTTGATTGAGCAGACGCAGCACGGTTTCGTTAAGGGGAAGTCGTGTCTGACATATTTACTGGAGTTCTATGAGGATATGTCTCGGGCGGTGGATAGAGGAGAGCCGGTGGATGTGGTCTTTCTTGATTTTCAGGAGGCGTTTGACAAGGTACCTCACAAGAGGTTATTGCAGAAGGTCAGGGGACATGGAGTTGGGGGTAGGGTGTTAGCGTGGATAGAGGACTGGTTGTCAAATAGGAGGCAGAGAGTGGGGGTCAATGGGTACTTTTCGGATTGGCGATTGGTGACTAGTGGAGTGCCTCAGGGGTCGGTGCTGGGGCCTCAGCTATTTACCATTTATATAGATGATCTGGAGGAGGGAACCGAGTGTATGGTGTCGAAATTTGCTGATGACACCAAGATTGGTGGAACGGCAAATTGCGCGGAGGGTGTGGAGAGTCTGCAGAAGGATCTAGATAGGCTGGGCGAATGGGCCAGGAACTGGCAAATGGAATTTAATGTTGGCAAGTGCGAGGTGGTACACCTTGGTAGGAATAATGGTAGGAAGGATTATTACTTCCGTGGAGAAAAACTGCAGCAGGCAACGGTGCAGAGGGACCTCGGGGTCCTTGTGCATGAGTCGCAAAAACCCAGCTTGCAGGTGCAGCAGGTGGTCAGGAAGGCAAATGGGATGCTGGCCTTCATAGCGAGGGGGATTGAATATAAAAGTAGGGAGGTCTTGCTGCGGCTGTATAGGGCATTGGTGAGGCCGCAGCTAGAGAACTGTGTGCAGTGTTGGGCGCCGCACTTACGCAAGGATATTTTGGCCTTGGAGGGAGTGCAGAGGAGGTTTACTTGGCTGATACCGGAGTTGAGGGGGTTGAGTTATGAGGAGAGGCTGAATAAACTAGGCTTGTACTCGTTAGAGTTTAGAAGAATGAGGGGAGATCTCATTGAGACATATAAGATGATGAATGGGATGGATAGGATAGAGGTGGAGAGACTCTTCCCGCTCAGAAAGGACAGTAGGACTAGGGGGCACAGCCTCAAGATAAAGGGGGGGCGGTTTAGAATGGAGTTGAGGAAGAACTTCTTCACTCAAAGGGTGATGAATCTCTGGAATTGTCTGCCCGTTGAAGTGGTGGAGGCTACCTCGCTAAATATTTTTAAGACGCGGGTTGATGGGTTTTTGATAAGAGAGGGGATTAAGGGTTATGGGGAGAGGGCGGGAATGTGGAACTGAGCCACGACAGATCAGCCATGATCTTATTGAATGGCGGGGCAGGCTCGAAGGGCTGGATGGCCTACTCCTGCTCCTATTTCTTATGTTCTCATGTAACAGGAGGAAGTCCATCAGGATCGCAATATTTGACAGCCTGCATCTCCATCAGTTTGCGCAGTAATGCTTCCCGAGGGAATCTCCCTTCTACCTCATGATTTACAGCTATTACTGGAATGTCTCTTGTATTCTCTATAGTGGAGACAAAAGCAAAATATCTGTTCATTTCCTCCACCTATTATTACTCCTCATTATCCAATATTAACTCCCTATTCTCACTCTCTCGAGGATCCACACTAACTTTACTTCTCTTTTCCTGTTTAAATACCTGCAGAAACTCTTGCTTTTCACTTTTACATTTCTAGCTAGCTTCTTTTCATTCTCCAATTCCTTTCTCTTGAGTGACCTTTTAGTCATTCTCTGCCATTCTTTATGTTCTGATCATTTTTCATTACAGTGTGGGAATATATTTATTCTGAATACCCTGGAATACCCTCGCTGATGACACAAAGGTCGGTGGTGTTGTGGATGGTCTGGAAGGATGTCAAAAGTTGCAGCAGGACATAAATAGGATGCAGGACTGGGCGGAAAAGTGGCAGATGGACTTCAACGCGGATAAATGTGTAGTCATCCATTTTGGCAGAGCCAACAGGATGAACAAGTACACTATCAAGGGCAGGAGTCTTAGTAGTGTTGAAGAGAAGAAGGATCTTGGGGTCCGGGTCCACAGGACTCTTAAATCGCCCTCGCAGGTGGAGGATGTGGTCAAGAAGGCGTATGGTGTACTGGCCTTCATTAATCGAGGGATTGAGTTTAGGAGTCGGGAGATAATGCTGCAACTTTATAAGACCCTTCTCAGGCCTCATTTGGAGTACTGTGCGCAGTTCTGGTCGCCTCACTATAGGAAAGACGTAGAAGCTATTGAAAGGGTACAGAGGAGATTTACAAGGATGTTGCCTGGATTGGGAGGCATGCCTTATGAAGTTAGGTTGAGGGAGCTGGGACTCTTTTCCCTGGAGAGATGAAGGTTGAGAGGCGACCTGATAGAAGTTTATAAAATGTTGAGAGAAATAGATAGGGTGGATTCTCAGAGGCTATTTCCCCGGGTTGAAATGGTCGCTATGAGAGGACACAGATTTAAGGTGCGGGGAGGAAAGTACAGAAGTGATGTTAGGGGTAAGTTTTTCACTCAGAGGGTGGTGAGTGAATGGAATCGGCTGCCGTCAGTGGTGGTGGAGGCAAACTCGCTGGGGTCTTTTAAAAGACTTCTGGATGAGTACATGGGGTTTAATGGGATTGGGGGTTATAGATAGGTCTATAGATTGGTAGGTGTTGATGTGATCAGCGCAACTCGTGGGCCGAAGGGCCTGTTTGTGCTGTAGTGTTCTATGTTCTATGAATGTCCTTTAACTGTCTGCCACTCCTTCTCTATTGATTACCCCCAGCTTAGGATCGCAGTTAACTTCAGCTAGTTCAACTTTCATGCCCACACATTTGACCTTACTTAAGTTCAAAATACTAGTCTTAAACCCACTCTTCTCCCTTTCAAACTCGATGTAAAATTCAACCATATTGTAGTTGTTACTATCAGAGGTGCCTTTACTCTGAGATTATAGATAAAGTAGTTTGGTACAACTGGAAAAACCAGGCTCAAAACTTACAGTGAGATTGTGGAGATGTTACAGAGCCATTTCTTTCCTGGGTCATCGCCAATAGGTTCAGAATCCATCAATGTAACCAGCAAGAAAGGGGTTCAATCACAATATGTGTAGTTACTTTGAAGAAATTAGCTGAATTCTGTGAACTTGGAGATGTCTTGAATGACACCATTAGAGACAGGCTATTGTGTGGATTAAGAAGCAAAGCATCTAGAAAAGCCTGTTAACAGAAGCAACTTGGACCTAAAGAAGGCTTTATGCTCTCCATGGAACGAGCAGCTAATTAAGCTCAAACATTGAAGTCCATAAGGTACCAGCTGAAACCTGAGCACAGACACAGATTTGAAATTTCTATCAATTGCAAAAACTGGGCACACAGCAGCAGATTGCTGGAGTAAAGGTGCAAAGTGCTGGCATTGTGGCTAAAAGGGGAACATTGAACATACATGTTTGGAGAAAGAAACAAGTTTCCAACAACGATTATAAGAAACATGATCCAAATGAATCAAATGGAAAACCAAATAGAGGGGAGAGGAGCCATGTGATATGAAAAGGGAGTGAAAAGGGCCAGAGTCACACTCAGATGATGAGACATTATTGAACGTATGGTCAATTAACAGTGCACCCTGCCGTTAGTGGGCCATTACCTTACTGAATGATCAACTGGTAAAAGTGGAGATGGTCACCAGAGTCACTGTTTTCTTGGTATTGAGAACCGCTTACCAAAAGAAACTATTACATGCTGCCTTGAAACCCTCAAAGATAATACTCAAAGCGTATACAGGGGCAGTGATCCGTTGTGGGGTTGTAAATGTTCAGCTGAATGGATAGATCACAGTTCCTGCACATCATTAAGGGTAACTGGAAAGAATCAGGCTAAACTGGGCCAAGGTGAATCTCATGTCGGAGCCCAAAGCAAGCCCAACCAAAAGCCTGAAGTAGCAGCCGTGGCCAAGGCTCAGGTTAGCAGTGCTGGGACCACGGCAACAAAGGCAGAGCATACAGTAACAAATATGGTTCAGGATGCAGGCGCAAAGGAATTAAGACTTATATGGGAGATGCATATGAATGCTTGAACAAAATGAAGGTCAAAAATATACTGAAAGATGTAGTGAGGATAACCGGAATGTGTTTATGTGCTCGCTTTGTAAACTCATAACCACAGAGCAACAAGAAATCAAGGCGCACCTCGAAACTCCTTACCGTAAGGAAATCCTCAAGTTCAATCAAAAGAATATTCCATTTGGAAAAGGAGCTGCTGAGTTCCTTCATGCATTAAAAGTCAACAAGGATAAAAAGATTGCTGATCATAAACAATGGCAACAACAGGAGAAAAAGGAGCCAGCCCAGAAATTCATGAAGGATGTTTGGATGGGATTTGATCCACATGACTGAATGAAAAGAGTTGGAGTTGTTCAGAGTGCAGTTTGGAACACCAATATTCCTCCAAAATTCTACAATGTGCAGCAGCATCTGAAGCCAAGTGAACATACCAACAGCAAGAAGAATTACCATCACTTGACATTGCATAACAAACCAATCCTGAAGGCTAAATTTGAATTCTTACACGGTGAGAATTCTTTTGAAAATTTGCAGGAGCAACAGCATCAATGAGGAAGTTTAAAAGTTGCATTCCAGCAACAAGACCTGAAACACAAGGGTGATTGCAGCAACAACACAATCCTGAGGGCAACATCTCACAGAGGCACACAACAATCTAAAGAAGGCACCACAAAGGCTGTGCCAGAAGACTCAGGAAAAAGGAGACTATGGTATACAGACTGCAGAAGTAGCAGTTCACAACTGAAAAACAGATCAACAGCCTGATACAAGAGCAAAAGGAAGTACGTCATCCAATAACCATGATTGCAACTACTACCCACCAACAGCCAATCAACATCATTAATCTGCTACCCTAATCTGGAGACTCATAGTTACTTGACAATGGAGGGTGCCTTCCAGAGGTCCACCTTCTAGTAACAGTGACTGTCTATGCAAATCTTGCCTGCAGCACCAGTCAGCATTGCTGCTCTGATGCCCTCAGCTGGACCCTTGCCTTCACTTAAAGACAGAGGGTATCTTCTGGAACATTGACTGCACCTATGCAAATCTTACCTGCAACAGCCAATCAGCATTACTAGTCTCAGGCCCCACCTGCTGTCCATCATATGATGCAAATACTGGACATTATCTTTCCTGACTGGATGTGTTTAAACTCCTAACATTTAGCTGGTGCTCTCTGAGATCCTTGTGATCTGTAAATAGAGAGTAAATATTTCCTGATCTTTCAGACATTAACCACTGCCCCTCACCTACCACCCAAATTATTTCTCAGCCTGTGAATAATGAAGTCCCCCCACAGTTTGACAGTGCCCTCCTGAGCAGACATCTCTCGACTGACATAAGTAAGATGCAGACATATTGATGGGCTTGATGAAATGAGGGTTTGCTGAAGCCCAAACTGATGGCCCTGGTTCTTGAGGCTCCTCCTCCTCTGTTGAAGGCTGAAGAAGAGGAAAGGTTAATGGAGGTACGTGAGCTATAGAATTGTTTAGGACAATCTTGTTACAAGTGCTGACACTGAGCAATGGCAAAGTATTGCAATGACAGGTTGTGTTAGAATTGAAGAGACACAATATGAAAAGCTTTTTGACAAACCTGGAGCTGGCTTGTCCCATCTGTTTTTCTGTTTCTCACTGTTTTCCCCGTGTGAGTGCCCAGTGATTCCAGAGCTTCCACCTCAGAAAGGGCGAGAGGACAGAGGCTTGTGGCTCCTCCCCAGTGTCACTTCTTTGTTTTTGGTTGACTTGGGTTTTCCCCTTTGAGAGAAAAGTAGAGAGTGTGAGTGGCAGTACTTTATTTACCATCAAATAAAGAACAGAACTAGTTTGAGGGATCATCCTTAATCAAGTTGTGAACAGGAGTAACAAGCTGGAAAATCCCTAATGGAGCTTTTTCCATCTTCACAAAGTCAGACTGAGGGAAGGAATGGGATGTGAAAAATGTTGTACTTCCCCCTCAATATCTCAGGGGGGCAGCACCTGATGTGGATCACAGGGAGAGCAAGCTGAGTGGAAATGGAAAATCTGGGTTTGTGTCTGATTCAGTTCAAATCATAGTTCAACTCTCATAACTATCTTACCTTAGCTCCATCACGAGGAAACTAAAATTCTTGAAGCATTTGAGTTCCTAACTGATGGATGCCCTTATTCCCAGGGCCACATCCACAGAGACTGGGCCATAACTTTTGTGTGACACCTTCCCTCACAGACCAAAAACATCATAATTCAGTGAGAAATCCCAGCGAGGTCACACTGCTGGGTAGGCGTGTAGTAACAGACATGTGCAGAGCTCATGGACTTTTGTATCACTAAGATTGAGACCATGTGATCAGCTGCACCTGTCACTTCTCATCCTTCTTCTCACCCATTAGGTTAAACATCCCTCTCTGGTCCAGAATGCACATTGTTGCCTCGTTTTCCTTCTATAGGAAGCCTTTTTGTGCTCAGCCTGTCAATGAGAAACACCTCCTGTTGTTGCCACCAAACTGCTGACCACCCAACTTTCCATTCTGCTTCCGATGTTAGTTGACATTATTAATGGTTCTCTCTCTTCTCTCCCTATTATCGAGCTTGGGTATGGCTGATTGTACATGTTTCCACACTTAATTCCACGGTAGCCACACAGTCATATGCAATGGCTTCTCTTCCTTCTCCTGGACCATTACATCTGCTGTTTCTCAAGAATCGATCCTCAACCCCTTCTCATTCTCATCTACATACTGCCCCTCAGTTACATTATCCAAAATCAGATTGTTAGTTTCACACTGACAATATTAGCATCAACCTCAACATTGCCTCTCAGATCCAATGCCATTTTAAATGATCAAACTATTTATCTGACATCCAGTCCTGGCTGAGCAGAAATCTCCATTTAAATATTGAGAAGACAGAAACCATCGACTTCAGTCTCCACTTCAAACTCTGTTCCTGAATGAATGACTCCATCACTCCCCATGACAACTGGCTGAGACCAAACAAGACTACTCACAATGGTGGGATCATAGATTGCTGCAGAGCAGAAGGAGGCCATTCAGCCCATTTGAGTCTGCGCTGACCATAATCCCACCCAGATCCTATCCTCATAACAATATGCATTTAACCTAGCTAGTCCCCCTGACACTAAAGGGCAATTTAGCATGGCCAATTCAGTTAACCTACACATCTTTGGACAGTGGGAGGATACCGGAGCACCCAGAGGAAACCCACACAGACATGGGGAGAACATGAAAACTCCACACAGACAGTGCCCAAGCTGGAATTGAACCCGGGTCCCTGGCGCTGTGAGACAGCAGTGCTAAGCATTGTGCCACCCCACTTGAGCAAGACCTGAAATTCCTGTCCAAGGTCAACGGACATTTCCATTGTCCGCTTCTCACCTGCTCCAGTTCTGTGATGAGTGAGGTGGTAGAATTCTGGCGTATAGCTTTTCAAGATGAGTTTTCAATAACAGATCTATGAAATCGTTGGGACATCCTATTTCCACCTCTGTGTTGTTGCTCGACTTCATTCCTGCCTTTGCTTTTCTGACACTAAAGAGTTTATTTGATCTTATTACTTCTCTACTTAGTGACTCCTAGCTGGCCTCATGTGTTGTAAATTAAAATCATCCAAAGCTCTGATGCCAATGTCCTCTCACACCAAGTCCCCTTCCCCTTTCAGCTTGAACTTGCTGACCCACCCTGGCTTCTGGTAATAGTATCGATTTTAAAATTCTCCTCCCTGCTTTCAGCCTCCCTAGGTGGTGATCTCCTTCTACTCCATAATCCTGCAAAATATATATGCTTATTTAATTCTATCCTCTTGGGCATCCCCAATTTTTATTCTTTCACCCTGCCTTCAGTTGGCTAGATCCTAAACCCTGGAATTCCATAACCTCTCCACCTTGCTGCTTCTACTTCCTTCTTGGAGTCACTGCTTAAAACTTTAATCAGAGTCAATTTCTTTTAAAAATGACACTCCTAAGCCTAATAAGCTTTCTAAGTACAAGTTACTATTGTCGTATAGTGCCTTTTGACATACTATTATGTAAATACGCTATGAAAATCACAACTCCTCAGATACTGAAACAATTCATGTCTAAATGCAGCAAGACCAGCATGATATCCAGGCTTGGGTTGACAAGTGGCAAATAACATTTGCTCCTGGCAATGACGATCTTCAACAAAAGAGAATCTAACTATCTCCCTTTGACATTCAATAGCATTACCATCACTCAATACCCCATTATCAACTTCAAGGGGCTTACCATTGACAGATCTGAGGTTTGCAATTCCGAGCTGAGTAACTCACCTCCTGAATCCCCAAAGTCTGTCCACCACCTATAAGGCACAAGTCAGGAGTGTGATGGAATACTCTCCACTTTCCCAGATGCGTGCAGATCCAACAACACTCAAAGCTCAATGGATCCAGGACAAAGAAGCACGCTTGATTATTCCCTTTTCATCACCTTAAGCATCCATTCCTTCCATCAGTGGTGAACAGTGACAGCATTGTGTGCCATCTGCAAGATGCACTGCAGGGACTTGCCAGGACTCTTATGACAACACCTTCCAAACTTGTGATCACTGCATCACAGAATTCTTACAGTCCAGAAGAAGCTGATTCAACCCATCGAGTCTACACCGACTGTGTGACAGAGCATTTTACTCAAGCCCTATCCCTGTAACCCCATGTATTTATTTGTCCCACTACTCCCCCTAACCTACACATCTTGTAACACTAAGGGGCAATTTAGCATGGCCAATCCACCTAATCTGTACGTCTTTGGACTATGGGAGGAAACCCATACATATATGGAGAGAATGTAAACATTCCACACAGTCACTGAAGGCTGGAATTGAATCTGTGTCCCTAGTACTGTGTGACAGCAGTGTGCCACCATGCCACTCTTAACCATCTAGAAGGACAAGGGCAGCAGACATGTGGGAACACCACCACCTCAAAGTTCCCCTCCAAACCACTCAACATACTGATGTGGAAATATATCACTGTTCCTTCACTGTTGCTGGGTCAAAATCTGGAACCGTCTCCCTAACAGCACTGTAACAGTACCCTACATCACAGGGACTGCAGCAGTTCAAGAAGGCAGCTCACCACCACCTACTCAAGAGCAGTTAGAGAGAGGCAATCAATGCTAGCCTTGCCAGTGACATCCACATCCCATGACTGAATAAAAAAAACTGTTGTTATTGCAACCACAGCGAAAATTCTCGACCTAATTAGTTTCAGTCACAGGGAGATTATTCTGATGATGTTGATTGAATCTCATTCAGAGATTTTCTGTATAACGCCTGATGTTTCTTGCAGATTCGCTTTTCTACTTGGACATTATTAAAGTATTGTTTGATTGACTGGTACAATGTGTTCTGAGCTGGATTGACAAAATTTTCGAAAAGACAGCCCGAGCTTTCAGGTTCAGATCACAGAATCAGTTCAATACAGAATTGGTGATTTTGATTAGCAGCTGGATCCGGGAGCTGGGAGAGGGAGCAGATCAGTGATTGGCTGTGGTCATTTTAACATGACGTGGAGATGACTACCATCGACACCGCAAACTGGCGGCTCCAAGTGGAGAGGATCTCCAAGAAGATCGCGCATATCGACAAGACATCAAGTTTCTACACTTTAACTTGGTGTTATGAGACTTCTCGCATCATTTTAACAGACAGGGTAAATGAGTAGGAGTTTGCATTGGGCTCCCTTCACCCATCAGCATACAGCAATGATGGGCAACTTAGGCTCGTGAGAGGGCCACATGAGTGGCCCCTCCTTCACCTCAGTGGGCCACAAGATTGAAATTAGGCTAGTTCACTACTCATCACAAAGAGAACAAAGAAAAACAAAGAACAAAATCAGCCCGGGAAACAGGCCCTTTGGCCCAACGAGCCCACGCCGCCATCTCAACACCACCAGTCCCCCTCTCCGCCCACGACCCCTGTCTAATGTTTTATGGCCATCCAGATTGAGGGAATCTGATTTAGGGACAATTTATCCCTGCCAATCAGCCTAACAGCAAATCTTTGGGGTGTGGGAGGAAACCGGAGCACCCGGAGAAAACCCACACAAGCACGGGGAGAATGCGCAAACTCCCACAGACACCGGCCCAAATCCACGTGCCTGCACAGCAATCAGTGGTAGTCACTGAGCTGTCGTCTTGCCCTGTATCTTGTCCAGTTTAGGCACACACTAACGACATGAAGCACTAGGCCAATCTCGAACAACCAAGAGCAGCCCCAGTAAATAAAATCACGCCATAGATAAAATCAAATACATTTAATATACAGCAAATATTTCATAATGAACAATAGAAAATGCTTTATCATTTATTTCCTAATAGAACTATCAACTTCAAATGGTAAAAGCAGAAGTAATATTGACACTTTGGACACAGAGGGAGAGCAGGGCTCTCACAGTCACTGCTGCCAGCACTCAGCACACACCTCACTTGCCCTTGTTTTATACATATATTAATTCAGTCATCATGGTAGGAAGAAAGCTTTGCAGATAGAAATCAGTGGAATGTGGCAACCCTGCACATGGGCAACAGGCAATAATTGTTTTTGAAATGTTTTACTCAATTCTCAATGTTATAAAGCCAATGCTCAGCAGACTAGGCAAATCCAAATCCATTCCTTGCTTGCTCCAAAAACCAAATTCAAATTCCTATTGAATCCAATTCATGGTACCCACAAGAGAGACAAACAAGATCCAAGCTGAAAAGATAAGGCATTGCACTTCATCCTGGACTTGTTCCAACGTTTGAGCTTAGCCAAAAGGTCCGGAAGCGGCAGTCAAAGAAATGTCTGGTGGGCCTCACTCAGAACCCTGCTAAGTCGCGGATGGCCCCAGGTTGCCCACCATTGCTTTACAGTCTGCACGTAACAGAGCCTAGGTGTTACTCACTGACCATATGACTGGGTTCAGACAGAGAGAAAAGAAAACTATTTCCAAGGATTAATTTAATGATGGAAAAACCTGAAAGAGAGACATTTCCTTTTTAGAATAAGCACCCTGATGGATTGCAAAGTATATAAATGTTGCCAACCCAGGTATTGGCGACAATGCACAACAATCAGGAGCAGATCACCCTCCCTCTACAACAGGATACGTGACTATTGATCACATCGACCCGCCCCATCCACCCCACACCCGGAATCTCAGTAAGTGATCCGGACACCCAAAGAGTTTGAAATCGTTATGAAAGTGTTTTTTTTTCCTCGATTAACTCTTGCTTTCGGGGTTTTAGTTTAGTGCGGAAGGGTCATTTGCACTGGTTGTCTCCTGATTAGGATTCTGCAGCCCTCCATATTGTATCTAAGAAGACAGTACCAGCCACTTCCTGGTTTGATTATTTCATGATGTGGGTATGCCGGCGTTGGACTGGCGTAAACACAGTAAAAAGTCTGACAACACCAGGTTTTAGTCCAACCTATTTATTTGATAATATTCTCACAAGCTTTCGAGGGGTTACCCTCTTCGTCAGGTGAATGGAGAGTTCTGGCCTCAGACAGAGCATATAAAGCACAGACAGTTTAGAGATTACTGATTAAAATGCGAATCCTTACACCTAACCTGCTGTTCAAGACCTGAAGTGGCTGACAATGTGAGTGGTAGGAGCACTGATCACAGTTTAAAGAGATGTGTATTGTCTCCAGACAGTACAGTAAGTGAGGTTTTGCAAACCCAGGCAAGTCACGGGGGTTACAGATAGTGCGACATGAACCCAAGATCCCTGTTGAGACCGTCCTCATGTGTGCGGAACTTGGCTATCAGTCTCTGCTCAGCGACTCTGCGCTGTCGTGTGTTGTGAAGGCCGCCTTGGAGAATGCTTACTCTGACCTTCGGGTAAGCATTCTCCAAGGCGGCCTTCACAACACACGACAGCGCAGAGTCGCTGAGCAGAGACTGATAGCCAAGTTCCGCACACATGAGGACGGTCTCAACAGGGATCTTGGGTTCATGTCGCACTATCTGTAACCCCCGTGACTTGCCTGGGTTTGCAAAACCTCACTTACTGTACTGTCTGGAGACAATACACATCTCTTTAAACTGTGATCAGTGCTCCTACCACTCACATTGTCAGCCACTTCAGGTCTTGAACAGCAGGTTAGGTGTAAGGATTCGCATTTTAATCAGTAATCTCTAAACTGTCTGTGCTTTATATGCTCTGTCTGAGGCCAGAACTCTCCATTCACCTGACGAAGAGGGTAACCCCTCGAAAGCTTGTGAGAATATTATCAAATAAATAGGTTGGACTAAAACCTGGTGTTGTCAGACTTTTTATTTTGATTATTTCACACATAAAGTCAAAGAATCCGCTCCGTGAATAGTTTACTTTTCAGAAAGAATGTGTTCAGAATCTGCAGAGAGAAAGAAGATAGAGCGAGCTTCAGAAATCCCTTCTAACCATTTTTAAATTATTTTGAATTGTATTTTTAAACTTGCTGAATTTGATTCACTCTCGTCACTTAGTTAACTTCACGAAGTTTGATTTCTTGCTCCTTACCCGCATTATTTCCCTGGAGGGAGAAGAGTGAAACGAAGTGAAATTCTCACAGTTAATTTCTGACTGCTCCCATTGCTTCCGTGTCTCTTTGACATTAGGAGTAAGGACTGTCGTGACATTGAACAGAGCTTTCAATGGTCATGTCAGTTTGCTGTACGATATCCAATGAAATCGGGAGCTCACTTGTTACTGGGAGGGGGGAACGGAGGGAGGTGGCTGCTTTTACAATCCTGACTCAGGGTCAAAGAAATTTCCGACTCCCGCTCAATGCTTGGAAACAAATCGTGAGACTGATATCGAGATATATATTCCGATTATGAATTACTTTCAAATAAGTGCCACTCTTCAGCGAAGGATTTGGATTTTAAAATGCCCTTTCCACGGTGTTAACTGTGGTTTAGCATGTAGCACATTCCCATCTGAATCACAAGGTTCCGGAGGTTGTATCCTCACTCCAGGGCTTGAGCGTAGAATCCACCCTCCAGTGCAGTAGTGAGGAAGTGTTGCATTGTCAGGGGTGACTTACATCGGATGAGACAATAAACTCATCTTCCTGTTTGAGTGGATGTCAAAGATCCCATGGGATTGTGCTGAAGAAGAGCAGGAAAGTCCCCCTCCCCATGTTCTGGGCAATATTTATCCCTCAATCAACAGAAAAACTAACTATTAATATCATTGTTCTTGGGTGGCGGGTGGAGGTCGTTGTGAGCCAATCAGCTGCCTTGTTCAAGTATATAATTGGCTGGAAAACACTTTTGAGTTATCGTGGGTCCTGAAAGGTGCTACATAAATATAAAACTCTTTTCTGCTTCATTTCCATCTAACTAAAATTGCATAACATTTCACACTGCAAAAATAGATCATTTAACTGGTGTTCATGCTCCACACTAACCATCTTCCACCTTTCCCAGCCAACTCCATCACTATTCACTTTGTCCCGATTATGGGGAAAAAGACGGAATCCTTCCAGGAAATATTGGACTTTAAATAACACCTGAATTTTTTTTTAAGTGGATACACAATCCCAAAGATGACTGACAAAGACAAACTCTGCCTGTATTGCTGCAGAGTAATTCTCTTCTAGGCAATCAAACCCCATTCTGTTACTGGACAAGATATGTCTAAATCACCCCGACACACTAATGGCCATCTCCGGTACAGCCAAACAGACATAATGGCTATCTCATCAAGGGATTTCCTGTGGAATGCCCAAACTTCTTTTTTTGTGGATTCGCTTTCCCACTTTTTGTTTTTATTCCAATTCAATCAAATCAAGTCCAACTCAGAGTCTCAACAAGTTGAGACATTCCCAATCCAAGCTGACAAGACAGGGATCTCACCTCCTGTCTTGGGCTTGATCTACATGATCCAAGCTGATTGGAGTAGGCATAGCTCCTCTTCCAAGGCTTGATCTCATTTGCATCTTAGCCAAAAGGTTGAGATGTTGCTTTTAAAAATGGCTTCAAATGAAGCTAAAATGTAACCTAATGACGTCAACCAAGCACACTATTACACTTGATTTTAGCCAACAGGCCAAAAAGAAAAACATTTCTCTAGGAAAATACTACAGAAATGATCCCTAAGAGGAAACTTCGAATACACAAAGATGGATTCAAAACCATTGAAAGCTGCCCCAGGTTCACTGTTTGCTCTATGTGAAGAAGTGCTGGATGTTTTGAGGGAAAAGAGCCAGTAAGCAGACACACAATGCCCCAGCAAATAGCCATTTTGCAGATTTCTCTCTCTCTCTCTCCTGCCCACCACAGCATAAAACACCCACAAAAATTAGAAATCACCCCATCACATCAGGTCTAGGAGCCTCCTCATCCCACCCACCCTAACAGGCACACACAGGTAATGAAAGTGTAAAGGCAGGGGAGGACAACAAACCACCCTTCAGCCAACAGCTACCCACAAACATCCCTCTCAGGAAACCCCAGGACTATTTTTTCCCACCACCTGACCTCTTGCCCTGTCCCAATAGCTCACCGACTACTCAGTACTACCCAGTACTACGACTACTCAGTAACCCAACCTCGAACAGAACCTTCCCCCCATCTACACCTACCCCCCACCATGAAAAACAGAATTTGACTCAGCGACAAACACAAAACCTCCCCAGCCAGGAAACCCCCAAAAACAAGTCTCCAGCACACACACCACTTGGACATCCATCCCAGTGCCCAGAAACACGTAAATCCCCAACTTAGCAGTCCCCCTCCACCTAACACACATGACCTCAACAACCACCTCCCCCAACCATCTAAAATACAACAGAAGCAGACCACCACCCTGTTTTACTTTGTTTTATCTCCCCCCACTTAACTCCTCCTCTCTGCGACGTGGGCGTACCCCTCCCCCCATTCACCATCCCACATAAGAAGAAACAAACATGAATAATAATATATAATTTTTAAGAAGGAAAAGGCCCGGGAAGCAAGAGGACAACAAGCCACATGATAAGGCCAAGGCATCACAAAAAAGTGGCAGGGCATGAAGAAAAAAGGACATGTCCTCTCGGTCTGACCACAAAAATCTCTTCCTGATGTTTGGAACTCAGCCCAGTCCATAAAAAAAATCAAGGCAGAAAAGAGAACTGGGAATCTTCACTGTCAAACGACAGAACACTGCAATTGCAGAACCACCTATTCACTCGGTGAAGTCAACTCTGCTGGAATCTTGAATCATATTGGCTGCAGTTCTTCATCATCTCCTACTCATGGATCAAAAGCTGTTTTGTATACCTTTCTTTTTTTTTTGCTTACTTTGAACTGAGTTCTCCTTTTCACGCTGAATGTAAATGCATGTATTTTAGCATTTTCTTGCCTTTTGTAATTAATAAACTCAATCTTTACCACAAGAAAACCTGGTTAAATGTGCTCCTTTTAAAACATAGCTATTGGGTCTGGGAAAAGATATCCATGAAAAGGGATCCTTTTCAGTTTAAATGTTGTAACCAACAAAGGGGGTGAGTCAGATAAAGACGGTGGGGGGAAGTTCATCCCTCCTCACTGGGTTTGTAACAATTTGGGGGTATCCCAGCCAGATGATAACAAATTGAAGGGTCTCTTTAAGATCAAGAACTTTGGGGACCTTCATCTGGTGGGTGGTTGGAGCACCTTCTATTTTCATTCACACCTACTTAACCAACTTCCCTGAAACACAAAATTACTTTCTTTCTGAATCTCTCTGTCACTGGGAGTTCCACATTCTCTGTTCTCAGCTCTCACCTTTCTGCAGTGTAACACGTTGAATCCTGTATGGAAATCACAGTAGTTTTTCCGGTGAATTCTCACCAAGAACAGGTGACAGAAGCTCTCATTGTCTGATTTGTGAAAAGTTCATTCTGGAGGTTGCATTGTGAGTAATTAAACTCTAGCTGGGGTTGTCTGGATGTTCACGCCCCGCTACCACTGCCAGCAAGAATGGAGAATTTGGTGCTCAACCAAATCTCCATTCACAACAGCAGAACTGGAGAATCCTAACTGTGGGTGAGGTCAGAGAATCCTGGCCTCCATGTCTGCAGCAACAGCGTGAACTGAAGCTCATCCAAATCTCCACTGCCCATAACATAATTCACAGCAAAATCCTGGTCACCCATTGGACCTCTCCCAGGATACATGTATCATCAAGGCAATTTGCTGGAAATATTGGGAGAACCCCATTTCAGGATGTTGACAGTGTGAAATGAGTTTGGACAACTCCATAATTAAACAATCAAAACCCACTTTATTGGACAGACTTTATTGGACAACCAAGATGAGAATACAAGTAAGTCCTCTATCACCAGCGTGAGGGGCTAGAGCCTCACCTGTCAAGGTTGTTCCTAATTTCACCTGACAAAAGAATTAAGCCTTTCTCCTTATATCTCCCTTGAAATAAACTGACTTGTAATGTTCCTTTCATTGTCACATAGCAATTCAGATGACAAATGGTTTTGGGATAAAAACTACTGAAGTTGGGGTGTACCATGGTGAATCAATGGTTGCTTTCAAAGCTGGTGAATCATTTCACAATTATTATCTACATTACACACGCACTAAGGCTTAAATTTTCCCATCCGACTTGCTGTGCATCATGGGTAGGATGGACAATTTGACGAACCAGCAAAAGGTCTGTTGATTTTTGTGGAAATTTCCAGTCACAATGCAGATGGAAGTGGAAAATCTAATGATGTAATCAGAACATAACAACATGTCCTGTTTTGTTTTTAGCTGCCCATTATAATTCCCAATATTCATGCATATAATCTCTTTGCTTTTTCACATTGGATGCTAAGTATCCCATAATGGCAAATGAGTACACCAAATCATTCAGCAGTCATAGTATTCTAGTCCATCTGTCACTGTTCACAGAATGAATGGATGACCTGTAAGGAAGAGTGTGAAAATTTGCTTTTTAATACACTTAGTCAATGATGAAAATGAAATTATTTTGAATACATTAAAGTTCTTTAAGGATGTAACAAGCAAGGTGGATAAAGGAGAACCGATAGATGTGTTGTATTTGGATTTCCAAAGTATATTCATTAAGATGCCACATAAACAGTTACTACAGCAGAACTCATGGTGTTGGAATAATATATTAATGTAGGTTGGTTAATTAACAGGCAACTAAAGGTTGGATGGTGCTCATCTTTACAAACAGCTTTACAAACTGCTGAACCTAAATTTGATGACTTGTATGAAGGGCTTATGAGTATTGTAGCTAAAATTGCTGATGATACAAAGACAGGTAGGAAAACCAGCTGTAAGAAGAATAAAAGGAGAATGCAAAGGGATTTAGGAAGATTACATGAGTGGCAAAAAACAGACAGATGGAGAATAATGTGTGAAAATGTGGGATTGCAAATTATGGTGTCTGGGAACCATAGAATCCCGACGGTGCAGGACTCCATTTGAACCATCACATCTGTATCAATTCTCCAAAATAGCACTCTACCTAGGCCTACACCCCCACCCTATCCTCGTAACCCTACGCATTAATCACTGCCAGTCCACATAACCTGCATATCATTGGACACTAAGGGAAGAATAGAGAGATTGCAGAATGCTGCAGTACAAAGGGATTTGGATAGCCTCATACATGAATCACTGGAGGTTAACACACAGGTACAACACAAAATAGATAAAGTCAAATTCGGGGATATATTGCAAGGGACATGGAGCATAAAAGTAGGGAATCTGTCAATAACTCTACAGAGCATTGGTGAGAGAACACCTGGATAACAGCAAACAGTTTTGATCTCCTAATTTTAGGAGGGTTATACTTGCATTGGAGATAATTCAGAAGTGCCTTGTCATGTGAGGAAAGGTTGAACAGGTTGAGCCTATATTTATTGGAGCTTAGACGAATGAGAGATGATCTTATTCAAATGTGTAAGATTATTGAGTGATGCCCTGCGATGGATTGACATCCTGTGCTGGATGTACCCCACCTAAAGCACAGTGTCTGCCAGGAGAGACTCCGACTCCCTGCAGCCGTGAATTAGAGTAGGTGATTAGTAAAGTGAAGGAAGATTATCGAGGGTTTGACAGGATAGATTCTGAAAGCATGTTTCCCCTCATGGGGGAATCTAGAACTAGGGGACGCAATTTTTAAACAAGGGATGTCCCATCTAAGATCTGTACAAGACAACAATACTTTTCAGAGGATCAGTTCTCTTGCTTGAAGGATATAATTAGCCTGTTTAATAAATTGCATAATTGCTTCTGTTGAATTCTTTTGATGACCTGGTCACAGTAGTTTTCTACAAATGATCTTTGTATCACCAACATTCACCAGTACTACCACTCTAATGTGCCAAGGCAGGACAATTTATATTCTGACCTCATGTCTGCTATTTTATAGTTTGTATTGCTGCTCACGTAACAATGAACCACAAGTTATCAACAATCTATTTCTTTCTATCAGTTTGACAAAGGACCAGTGTTTGTCAATTGATTTTGACTAATGTAGTAGTTAAACATTTCATTAGAAGGATAGGTACAGGAGTGCACTTCTGTAGCCCTTTGAACAACAATGTGTCATGAAATTTCTGGGTTGTGTTTAGTGCAGAGTATTAGCTGGAAATTATTTATATATTGTCGGCTTGAGTGACATCCAGACGCTATTCAGTGTTTGGAATCCAGCAAAGTAAAACCTGAAGAGATGAAGGAAATGAACGAAGGATATTTTTTAAGCAGAACACAATCTTTTTGGGGAGTAGGAAGTGCTTGAACCCATCTATCTGTTCCACCTAGTGAGAGCAACTATCTGAAATTCAGACTCAGAGCATCCAGTTTTCAAACTATTGAGTGAGTGAGTGAGCACCTTTTGTGATTCATACAACCTGGAAAATGGAAAAGCAAATTCTCCCTGGTAACGAGTGATCTTCCAGGGTTTTGATTGTCATTGGATATTGTGCAGGAACCTACCCACTGACGTATTGAAAAGCTGTTACTTTATGTATTCATTACGACTGTATTCCCAGCGCGAATGCGAGACGGAAGCGCTCTGTCCGGAGATGTTCATAGAGTGAGAATTTCCCTGATCAGCACTCTCCTCTCGCCAAGGAGCCGCACAGGTAACAATCAAGACATTGAAACTCGGCGCGGTGGTCAAAATTCAGGGTGAATTATATTCAACAGGTTTGAAGAGAATTCCAGCACAACTTTTAAAGATTGTACTCGCGCGTGTTTCACTCCATCAGGTTCCCTTTCCTTGCAAGGTCTGGCTGTGTTCAAAATTCAAAAGTTGCCAAAAAGCAAGTTTTATATTCAGGATTCAGGACAGCCAGCGAAAGTGAAACTTACAAACAGTGCAGGAAATGACGGGCCGCATGTTTATCGGATTGGGGAGTGGAAACCATATAAAAGCAGAGATAGATAAAGCTCAATCTGAATGCTGTTAGTGAATAGAGGAGTTCAGCAACTTTCCGTTTTCGGTGGTTGCGATGTGGGCAGATCAGCTCATGTTTTGTTACTTTGCAGAGCTGATGAAAAATTTGGAAGAAGGAAGTACTTTGTTCGATATTATTGCATGGATGTTTAATACTTTGCCAGCTTTTTAAAAGAACACATTTGTTTTCAACGGTTTTAAAGTGGCCATTGACTTGCTTTCATGGGTAACAAAGTCACTGAATAACACACCGTCTGCTGCCTCTGACCACACAGTCAAAAGGGCCACAGCAAATCACTGGTAATGCCCATTCTATGGAGATGCCGGCATTGGACTGGGGTAAAGACAGTAAGAAGTCTCACAACACCAGGTTAAAGCCCAGGGAGTTTATTTGATAGTAAACCCGCAAGCTTTCGGAACGCTGTGCCTTCGTCAGGTGAGTGGAAAGTTCAGATCAGAGAAGGGCAGATAAAGGCACACACAGTTTACAGAATACTGATTAGAATGCAAGTCTTTACAGCCAACCTGCTATTCAAGTCTTAAAGGTGCAGACAATGTGAGTGGAGATAGCATTAAGCATAGGTTAAAGAGATGCATCTTGTCTCCAGACAGGACTTCTTCCCAGGTCTCATCCAACTGTCCTTTTATTATGATTACAAACAATGTACTTTATTCATAAAGTATCTGAAAGCGATGTTAGAAAACATTTCAAACTGTCATAGCAAGAAAGTGCAATGATACTCAGAATTTTCTCCAGAGATCAAGATGCACACTTGAAGTGCTTCAATTCAGTAATGAGAACATAAACATTTCAATATTTTTGTTACCATATTCCTTCCCTCACACTCTGAATTGGCGAAGATGGAAAAACCTTCATTAGGAATTTTGCAGTTTACTCCCGTTCACAGCCTGATTAAAGATGATTCCTCACACCAGTCTTGTCCTTCATCTGATGGTAAATAAAGTTCTGCCACTCATAGTCACCCTCTACTTTCCTCTCAAAGGAGAAAACCTAACATAACCAAAGTTTAAGAAGTGACATCAGGGGGAGCAGCCACAAGCCTCTGCCCTCTCGCCCTTTTTGGGGAGGAAACTCTGGAATCACTGGACGCTAACACAAGGGAAGCAGCAAGAGAAAGAGAAGCAGGATGGGAGGAGCCAGCTCCAGGTTGGTCAAGAAACTGCTCATATTGTATCTCTTCAGTTCCTTTAGTTACATCACAACTTGTTATTGCAAAACATTGCCTTTGCTCAATGTCAGCACATTAATGAGAATGTCGTGAGCAATTCTACAGGTCATGTACCTCCATTCACCTCTCCTCTTCTTCAGCCCTTCAGCAGAGGAGGTGAAGCCTCAAGAAACAGGGCCCTTAGTCTGGACTTCAACCAACCCTCATTGCACAAGTCCTATCAATGCATCTGAACCTCACAATCAGTAAGTAAGAGGCACCACTAGGGAGGCCTCAGTCAGACTGAGGGCAGGCTAAGGTGTTTCACAGATGGTGAAGAGGAATTAGGGCTGGGAGATGAGTCTGTAGTTGCTGCTGTCTGGAGAAACAGGAGATGATTGCCCTTAGCTGGGGCATCTCAGGATCAATATTTAAAGGGTCCATAATTAAAAAGGGGCAAGGTAACTTTCACGCAAAGACACCTTAACTGGTCATTCATCTAATAGCTCACTCTGGGATCTGCTGTGCATAAATTAGCTGTCTTAATAAGCTACGTGACAATTGTGCTTGTTTTACAAAAGGATTCAATGAAATGTGTAAGGACGTTCTGAAGATGTGACAACGTGTTGTAAATAGGAGTTATTTTCAATTGGTGCAAATCATGTAAAATGTTTCCTTTCAGAGATCAAAGTGCTGAAGCTTCAAACACTTCATTGTTCAGTGAGGATGAACTGAAGAATCTGAAATCTAATTTTGAATCAGGTGGGGCGGAAAAGGTAACACCGCTGATACAGAAAAAAGTTAATGACCTGGACAACACAGAGCTGAACATTGCAGTGACAGGAGAAACAGGCGCAGGGAAATCCTCCTTCATCAATGCGATGAGAGGACTTCAAATCGATGATGAGGATGCTGCTGAGGTTGGTAACACAGAAACCACAATGGAACCAACCGGATACAAGCATCCCAGTTTGCCAAATGTTATTTTATGGGATCTACCAGGAATTGGAACAAAGAAATTCCCAGCGAATAAATACCTAAAGGAAATGAAATTTAAAAAATATGATTTCTTCATCATTATCTCGCACTGTCGATTCACAGAAAATGATGTAAAACTCGCTCAAGAGATTAAACGGCTGGGGAAGAATTTCTACTTCGTTCGATCTAAAATTGATAGTGACCTTGAATCAATGAAAAGGGGAAGGAGGGAATTTAATGAAGAGGAAGAATTGGAAAAGATCAGGAGTTACTGTATCACAAGCTTGCAAGAGGCAGGGATCTCATCACCCCAAGTTTTCCTGATTTCAAACTTTGACCTGCATCTGTATGATTTTGACCTGTTAAGTAAAGTTCTTGAAGATGATCTTCCCAATTCAAAGAGAAGTGTGTACATTTTGGCCCTTCCTAACCTAACCTTGGAAATTGTGGAGAAGAAAAAGAAAGAGCTAAAGAAGCGAGTTTGGATGTTGGCATCACTTTCTGGAATATTGGGAGCAGTGCCAGTTCCTGGAGTCTCCCTTGGTTGTGATATTGGGATACTGATTGGAGGAATCGTACATTTCCGTAAATGTCTGGGTTTGGATGATGCCTCCCTACGAAGACTGGCCAATAAGGCAGGGAAACCTGTGGAAGAACTGAAAGCTGTGGTGAAAGGTCCCATGGCGGGTGAAATAACTCCAGATATAATAAAAAGATTAGCATGGGGAGCCACTGCTGTTGTTGTGTCTGGTCTTGAGCTTGCACTTGATATCATTCCAGTTGTAGGTTCCATCTTTGGAGCAGGATCATCATTTGTTATGACCTACAAGTTGCTGAGTGGAGCACTGGATGATCTCACAGAGAATGCACGGAGAGTGGTGAAAGCTGCATTTGGGACGGATGAAAATGATCCAAAGCAAACATCAATTCAATGAATCAATGCCATAGCTGATATATTAAAGGGGTCTAACACTGGACATTCATATTCCCTTTTACTGGCCCATTTTAAGAAACTATTTCCATGCTGGAGTGTTTTGTGAAAGATTTTGTCTCGGTGTAATCTAAGGAGAGAACCCAAAAGCTGTGGAGGCAAATTTTCCCGTTCCACTTGCCACAGGAATCGAAGTGGATGAGGGGCGGACCATAGGAAGGTCCGTTGACCGCGAGTGGGATTTTCTGGTTTTGGGACAAGTGCGGCCGGAAAATCCCGCCTGTGAACTTTAAAGGAATCCCCTCAACATCAGAAATTCACTCCATCCGTACAATTCCCTCCATTAGACACAATACCAGGAAATTTGCCTTGTTCCAAGAATTATAGAATAAGACCATAGGAGTGGCCATTCAGCCCATTGTGCTTGTGTTAGAAATGCTTGTATTCTTCATTGATAGTGATGGATTCAGTGCCAATGTCCAGTCCCTTTTCTGCAATGTCCCTGATTGATTCATAACAGCATCATTACTGAAATGGATGGTCCTGGGTCTATAGTGGAGTCAAAAGCACTGGGATAATATGTTTTGTTCACCTTTTGATAAATTATTTGGCTATTTTTTCCTGCCTCATTTATTGCCAAATTCTATTCCCAACAGTGATGAGGTTAACAATGCAGTCTTTCTTCCGGCACACCCTGAACACAATAAAGCGATTTATTAAGAGGAAGTCAATTTTCCAATGTTTTTAAACCATTATCCACTTACACTGAACATCTGTCTCAGTCCTAGTTTTAGAACCATTGCTGCAGCAAACGGTGTCTGTTTGAAAAGGGATAAATTCTGTACCAGTCCAATGAATCTTGTTCTGTCCAAGAAGCAGCAGATTCCAAGAATGGAACAGTAAAGAAGAGGCACCAGCATCAGACTGTTGTCAGCAGTGAGAACACAGATTCCCTGTCATAGAGACACCACCCAGATATAGAATCATCCTTATCATCCCTCACACAGATGATCCCTCACACAGACCGTCCCTCACACTGACCATCCTTCATGCAGACTGTCCATCATCCTAACTTGGTGAAGAGCTGAGAACCATGAACAGGAAAACCTCTGGGAATGGGAATGAGAGGAAATATGTTAATTATGATCATTCCTTTTATGACGTATTTTGAGTATTGCTGAGATTTTCACTAAAAACTACAAATGTTGGAAATCTGAAAAACAGAAATGTTGAATGAACTCAACAGGCCTGGCAGCATCTGTGGAGACTAGAAATGAACATTTCTCGTCCAATATCACTCTTCATTGCTTCCAGCATAGCTGAGAAATGGGTTTGCTGGTCAGGCAAAAATTCCAGATAATGGGAGGTCCTTTTACCACTGGAAGACAGCAAAACACTTGTAACACGAATGAATATGTGAATGCTCCTAAAGTAAAGAACATTATTCTTTGCTTCAAACCTTCAACTGTACATTCAAACAAAAATTAAAATATAAAATAATGTAATATACATATATGGGAGAGCTTTCTAATTTCTTCTGGTTGGTAAAGTGACAACTACGAAGGGAACATCAGCAATTCCGGTTAGGAGAGAATTTGGCTTGGTAAAATGCCAGATAAACACAAAATTTACTGTACTGTTTGCCACCAAACAAAATTAGCGCTTGATCCTCAGTGACTGATTGGAGAGAAGCAGATGTTACAGATGGTGGATTAGGATTCATGTGGGCGGGGGGTGGGTTGTACCACAGTAACAATCAATAACCTCCAGCCAATGCTAAACAATGTTACATAATCACTTCAACTCCATTGTGGAACAATGCCCTATGCGGCTCTGATTTGTCATAAACTCTTTGATTGGGGTTTGTGTCTCTATCCTCCAAAGCAGCCACTACCTTTCAGACATGCAATGATGCCATCACTGACACTCATCATTATATGGACAACACATTGATCAAGAGAGTGAGTGAAACTCACTGTCAGAATGATGGCCAATACATTAGCTCCAGCTGGCTGGAAAGAGGAAGAGGAAAGTGACCTGAAATAGCAGCAGAAGAGCAGTTACTGTGGCAGGAGAAGTATTGGAATGTGTTACACTAACTCACTGGAACCTCATATGCTCCAATGTCACCGATATCAACAATGGATTAATATTACTGATGTGAACCGTTGTCTTCTAAACCTCCATTGCAGTTATTTTGGTTCAACTTAATTTAATTGACATTGATTCATTTGTATCATTTCTTGTTAGTTGATGAGAATGGCCAGAATTCCCTGATCTCGTTCGGCCTTCCCCCACAGCCAACGAGAATGGAAAATTTGGTGTTCAGCCAAAACTCCATTCACTGCAGCGGGCCTGGAAAATCACAGCTGTGGATAAGGTCAGAAAATTCCAGCCAATAACTCTGGAAATTGTTTGACATTAATTAAAGATATTTTGCTGTATTAATTGAGAACTTATGCTTATTGGTAATTTTCAAGACTGCTGGTAATCGAATCAAGTGAAAGTAATGAACAATTTAATTGTAACATTCTAAACATGGACATGATTTGTTGTATTGTAAGCCACAGTTTAGAAAACAGGTGTGTGGAAAATTCTGTACTAAATGAGATTCCACAACACTAGTGTTGCCAATCGTGTACTAACTTGGACAGGTAATATCCACACGCCATGTACTGATGCAATAAATGCTGAACATTTCATCTTGATGATTATAGTGGATTTTTTTTTTCACGAGCTACATTGAAGCAAGATTAGAAAACCATAAAACCATAGAATCCTTGCAGTGCAGAAGGAGGACTTTCGGCCCATTGAGTCTGCATCGACTCTGCGAAAGGTTATCCCACACTTTGCATATTTACCGTGGCTAATCCACCTAAATTACACCTCTTTGAACACTAAGGAGTAATTTAGCATGACCAATCCACCTGACCCACACATCTTTGGACTGTGGGAAGAAACCGGAACACCCAGATGAAACCCACACAAACATGGGGAGAACGTGCAAACTCCACACAGTCACCCAAGGCCGGAATTGATGCCGGATCTCTGGCACTGGGAGACAGCAATGCTAAACAGTGTATCACCGGACTATGGAAAATGCTGGAAGATTTGAACATTAAGGTTTATGTGAAGGTGACTTGGACATGTTTGTTTTAGGAAAGTGTGTAACTTCAAGCTCTGGCTGGATTGGGAATTTACTTGTGGCAGGGGAAGGGACTGTAAAATGGAATTAGATGACGTTAGGTTTAGTCATTGATGTCACATCTGAACACCAATCTATGTGCAATGGATTGCAAGCTAGATGTTAACTTTGTTCACCATTTGAGAAGGTCCAATGAAAAGCCAAATAAGTTTCTTCAAAATTTAATTGCAAACATTTTATGCACAATGGCTAATAATCCTGCTGTTAGTATCTCACCTCCTGACTTCCCAAAGCCTGCCCACCATTTACAAGGCATATGTGCATTGGAATACTCTCCACTTGCCTGGCTGAGTGCAGCTCAAATAACAGTCAGGAAGCTCAACACCATCTGGGATGAAGCAGCCCTGCTTGATTGCTTCTCCTTCCACTTGGAATGCTGCAAGCTGTGAATGCCAGGGAGGCTTACAAAATTCTGATCATGAAAGCTTCTTCTGAACTCCAGCAACCTAGTGAACCAAAGCTCTACATTCCGCAGTCAGTGCAGCCAATCACTTTTTCTGAAATCTCTACCAGATCCTGTCACATATGGGATTGGGGTGGGGTGGGGTGGGGTGGGGCGGGGGGTAGGGGAGGGGGTTCTGCAGAGCCCCAGGCACTTTCTCTTTTGTCACAGCTCTAGAGCTTCATCATCAGCCTGGGGATCAGCATTGGTTAAGTCTCCCACAGTCCTCTGAGGGTCAGAGGGCAGACTGCTGCTCTGACATTCGTACAGTGCTTAAACCAGGTGATGACCCTAATTCTGTAACTTGCCTCATGCCCTCTGAGGTGACAGTATTTGAGCTGGTGGAGAGTGTAGAGTAAGAGTGGGATAGTGCACCCTCTGAGAACCTCCCTCCATTTCTTCCTCCTCCTCAGATTGGGGTATGACCCGGAGATAATAGCTGCCTGTCACTGCACTGACCATTCCAATGTAAGCCCACAGAGCCTACAGCTTAGGCACCTGTTTGTTACTGTCATTTGTAATTTCCACTTGATCCCCATTAGGCTCATTATTGCAGGGACTCATGTTCCTCCATGGGTGCTCCAGCCTCACCATCAGTGATGGCGCAGTCTTCCTGGTAGCCAGCCAGCTGCAGCATCTGTTCCTCCATGGTTATTAGAATGACAATTAGGGGACACTGCCACCAATCTGTGCCCTCTCTCTGAAATTCTGGGCCCTCTTCTGTGGAAATGCATGGAACGGGTTCATTATTCGGACTATAGAAATGACAATGTCATCACCTTGCCCGCTTGCTTCAGCTTCTAGGATCAGTGTCGTTCTGCCACTCAGCAGCAACCTTTCCACAGGCCGACTGTGCCATGCTGAAAACACTTTTCCCCTCATAGCCAATCTAGATCGAGAGGGCACACTATCAAATAAGGTGGAAGTGAGGAGGACTGTCTTCTCTTGGAGGGTTGGGAGTGTTTGGAATACTTGTCCCCAAAGTGCAGTGGAGGGTGAGTCTTTGAACATATTCAGAGCTGTGTTAGATGGAATTTTGATTGACAAGAGAGTCAACGTTATGAGGGACAGGTAGGAAAATTAAAGAGTTAAGGCCACTTCAGATCAGTCATAATTTTTTTTGTCATGCATTTGGGGAATTATTGTGTTGTGGCATGGTCCTTTTCGGGGGATAGTCATGTGATCGCTCTGTGACATGATCTGGGCCTCCGCAGATTGCCAGCAGTTGGGTTTTGAACGCTATCATGTGAACATCTATTAAATGAACCTACCTGCTGCTTCGCATAGAGTCATAGAGGCTTTTAGCATGAAAACAGGTCCTTTGGCCCAACTTGTCCATGTTGCCCAGTTTTTAACCACTAAATTAATCCCAATTGTCCACATTTGTCCCATGTTCTTCCATACCCATCTTAGCCATGTAACTGTCAAATGCTTTTTTAAAAGGCATAATTGTACCTGCCCCTACTACTGCTTCTGCCAGCTCATTCCAGACACCACCTTCTGTGTGGAAAAATTGTCCCTCTGGACCCTTTTGTATTTCTCCCCTTTCACCTTAAACCTATCTATACCTTCTAGTTTTAGACTCCCCTCCCTTTGAGAAAAGATGTTGACTATATACCTTATCAATGCCTAAAACCCTTTTGTGCCTTCTCAAAAGTAACAGCGTGCCTCCAGGCTCAGATATTATTGACCACTGAAGTAGGATCAAGGGGCTGAATGGTCTACTGCTGCTCCGATTTTTTCTGTTCTTAATGTTGTCAGTCACCCAGACCCTGTGAAGAAGTTTTTTGATCTGCTTTTGGTTTTGGATCCAGGTTCTCTGGACAGCTGCTGACTGCCTCCACTACTTCCTCATTTTATTCATTGAGCAAGTCTCTTCCCATCAGTCTTCAGTAAGAGGACTTCCTGCCTTGCTCAGCAGCCTGGAGGAGGAGATTGTCAATGAACTGTAGGCCACCTGGATTCTTAGATCTGCCAAGGCTAAAGTAGGTTCCACTGAGTTTAGTGTCTGTCCCAATGAGCTGGATTGGGTTCAAAGGGACAGCTGTGTGTGACACTGTTTGCTGGAGGGCGCATTTCAGAACTGGGGGAGGTGGGGGTTTGTCCAAGGAATTTGAAGGGTGTTTCTGTAGCAACTTACTGTTCAATGATCATTTATGGTAGTGCAACTGTGTCAACAGTCATGAAGTCAGTAGCCTCAGAAAAATATTTGGTACTGGCAACCTTTAAGCAAGCTACACCAGGGTCTTAGAAGCACCATGGTGAGGAGGTAGAGACCAATGTGAGGATGTTCATGGGAGGCAGGGAGGCCTTGTTCAGAGGACTTTCTGTTCTGCTAAAGCAAGGAGGCAGGGTGATGGCAGGGAAACAGCACCTTAGCTGGTACTGATGAGGCAACCCAGTCACCCTCCACCCAAGTCTGAAACTCTGAAATAAACTTTGTACACTTCTATGTGAGTGCAACATGACTCCCAGGTCTTTTTCCTAATAATTTCATGAAGTACAATTTCTGAAATTTTACTAACAAAAACAAAGGTACATTTTTTACCAATATACAATACTAATGAGAAATTATCTCTTGTGAGACCTGCCTGTTGGAGAAGTCAGGTGTGGTGACAGACTGGTTCCAGACAGTCTCATTCTGCCTGGCATGGGCTCCAAGTGTGCGTGACATGCTGCCCACCATAGAACATAGAACATAGAACATTACAGCGCAGAACAGGCCCTTCGGCCCACGATGTTGCGCCGACCAGCTTTTAAAAAAAAACAACAGTAACCCACTAATCTAAACCAATCCCATTTCGTCCATAAACCTATCCACAGATCTCTTAAACGCCCCCAAACTAGGCGCATTTACAACTGCAGCTGGCAGGGCATTCCAGTCCCTCACCACCCTCTGGGTAAAGAACCTACCCCTGACATCAGTCCTATAACTACCCCCCCTTAATTTAAAGCCGTGCCCCCTCGTGCTAGCTTTCTCCATCCTAGGAAAAAGGCTATCACTATCCACCCTATCTAAACCTCTAATCATCTTATATGTTTCAATAAGGTCACCATGACAGCACTGTGCAGGTCAGAAACTCCAGAGCATTTTATGAAGCCCATCTGGATCATAAATTTTGCAATTTGAATTTGATGAGGGTAAACATGAGATTTTGCACTTCATGTATGATTCAAATGACCCACTAGAGAGCTTTTATCAAACAAAGTTTATTTAAGAATACGGTTAACATGTATAGAAAGAAAATTAGTAATAGCTTTTACCCATTACAAACCAGAGAAAACTCAACCATGACATTGTATAAACTTAGCAGCTAAATACCGTTCCAACTAAAAAAATCCCATAAATAAAACATTTGCTACTGGTTTAGCACAGAAAATACAAATGCTTACATGATGCTGGAACTTCGTCCTTTGGTGGATGCTGCAATTCTCTTGATACACAGACAGACAAGCTTGAAGTTATCAAGGGGGGGGGAGAGAGAGAGACTCTAGTTACTATCTAGCAAACCATCTTCAAAACAACTTTCATTCCAAAAAGGCCAGGAGACTTGCTTCCAGCTAGCCGGCAGAATTTATAAGACCAAGGAGAGGAGAGAGAAAGCCTGCCTGCCACTTGACAACCAGGACAGCTTCGAACTCTCAAACCAAAACTAAAACTGAATCCTTGGATTCTTCTGGGGAGGAGCCACCTGACTTTGGCTTGTCAATCAATCTTCCCCCTAACAGTGCAGGATCATAAAAAAGATCCCAGAAATCGCCCAAAGTAAAAATAAACAAAACCCTATTTAAACCATTGAAGCAACGTTAAAAGGACTTTAGCAGACAGCTTGGCAACAATGAAAACCCAGTGTTGCTTAACTGCAGAGAACATGATTTAAAAAACACAATTCTGAAATGCACACTATTGTCACAAGACAAGTAACTGTAATCCAAAGATTGAATGTCAAAGTAACTCCTTGAGGCTCTTCAATACCAACTACCACCCTTCAGGTATTTTCAACCTTCACCTGCACCCTTATTGGTCACTGTGCCCATCATCTTCCTACTCTGACCGATAACATTAAGGCTTCTCAGGACATGTTTCTTCATGGCTGGCATGTAATTGACCAGCCAATGTATACTTGATGCCAGGAGCCAATCCTGGGCATGAGCGGAAATCGCATCCACTTCTGATCCCATTAGTTGCACTTCTCTCAAAAGGTAAAAGCCCGGGTCCTTGGCTTTTCTCATAACATTTCATAAATTTCTTATTTATAACCCTGACATTGTGGGCTCGATTTTACCATCAAGCTGCACCCGTTTTCAGGCACGAAAACTTGGTAAAGTTGGACGTGAGGTGAGTAACACAATCCGTGCCCGCCTCTGCACCTGTTCCCCCTTTATCAATCGCCAAAAGTGGCCACCGTTGGGACTGCACCATTGGGACTGCATTTAAATTGATTTACTGGGCTGCACACTCAAACTTACCAGCACTCTCCCCTTTACACCGCGTTCGCCCATCCAGATTTGGCGCAAAACAGACATGGTCCATAAAGGTCCAATTCAGACACTCCAGCTTCTGAGGCGGTATGTTCAGAGCTTCCAAGTGCTCTCTGATTCAGATCGGTTAGGGAGGTGGGTCAAATGGCTCTCTGGTGTGGGGGGTGGGAAGGTGGGTCAGATGGGTCTCTACTGGAGGGGGGAGGGAGACGGGTCAGATGGCTCCCTGGTGTGGGGGGAGGGAGGCAGGTCTAATGGCTGTCTGGTGGGGGCTAGGGAGGCGGGTCAGATGGCTTGCTCGGGGGGAAGGAGCTGCGTCAGATGGCTCTCTGGTGCGGGGGAGGGAGGTGAGTCAGATGGTTCCCTGGTGGAAGGAGGAGAGAGATGGGTCAAAGGCTTTCTGGTGGAGGGGTTAGGGAGGTGGGACAGATGGCTCGCAGTCGGGGGAGGGAGGCTGGTCAGATGGCTCTCTGGTGGAGGGGGTGAGAGTGGGTCAGATGGGTCTCTGTCGTGGGTGGAGGGAGGGGTCAGGTGGCTCTCTGGTGGGGGTGAAGGAGGCGGGTCAGATAAGTCACTGAGGGAGGAGGGAGGTGGGTCAGATGGCTCTCTGGTGTGGGGGAAGGAATGGGTCAAGTGGTTCTCTGGTGGTGGGGGGAGGGTGTTAAGGCAGGGGAGGTTTGTTGCTACTCTGTGAGTGATCGGTGGAGAAGAAGGAGGCGTCTGCTGCCACCCTGCGTGCGATTGGTGGAGGGGAAGGTGGGCAATCAGTCTGAGTAGTGGGGTGAGTGGAGTGGGGGGGATAAGGGCATCAGTAACGTTGTGGGGATGGGACAATGTCTGAGGAGACCAGGGGGAGGCATTATCCGACCCAAGAGCGATGTGGCAAGCGAATGTTTTTCTACTTTTTCGAACTGTGCATGCACAGTTGAACGCTTTCATCACAGCTGAAGGGTTTTGGGTGTGACAAGTCCCACAGGCTTCTGCACCACAATTCAGAATCGCTGATTTTTTTTTCAGGCAGAGTCTGTATGGGGGCGTCGGAGAACGAGACTAAAAGTCGGATCCGAAACACTCCCAGATTCAAGTTCGCCCAGCACTTAAAATCAAAATGGTAAAATTGGGCCCTGTATGTTTTATCGTATTTTTAAATGATGGAAAATGCCACCAAAATTTTATATTTGCTTATTGCCAGCTCCTAGGTTCAATTTTCATTTTCTTCAGCCTGCCTGAATTTCACCACTGGGATCTGAACTTGGCTGGGTCTGGTTTGTAATTTTGTTTCAACCAGTTTCAGTTTCCCTAGCAACCTAAAATTTGCCTTTTACTTTCAGATTTAGATTTAAATTAAGTTCTAATTTCCCATGAAGACTGGTGATTCAATTTCCCTTTAATTTGATTCTGAGATAAAAAAATACAAGCTTTTATACCATGGCTTCCATCAAACTATTTCTCCCCACCCTCCCCTCACCTTTGGAAAAGATTTACCGTAGTGAATTTTTTTCCAGAAGCTTCAAAGTACAGTAAATTCCTAACATCATAAACATTTTAAAAATGACTTATTACAAATTGTATAGGTAACGTGGTAAGACAAGCAAATTAACAATTAGTAGGAACAGTAGGCTCAATTAGAATTTAGCAGGATCCAAACATCATAGAATTATCATTCTCTGGGTATTCCTTTGTGCGTATATATTCTCTTCAAACTTTGAAGGAGGATTCAATTCTCCAGATACCTGACGTTTCCATTTATGTTTGTATTTCAGTTTTCCTAGAGACCTGAATGTTCATAATGCTTTCAATTAGAGTCTCATCCAAAAAATACAACCTTTGTAACTGTGGATTCTACCACGCACTGAATCTGGAGTGCAACTTCAGATCATAGACTTTGAGACTCATACCAATGACTTCTGATCCAGAGGTGAGAGTATTGTCACTGAACAAAAAGCAGTTCTGACTGGTTTTTGGAGAGTAAAGAATCTGTATTCAGTGTCCTAGGGGTTGGTAACTGGAGAATTCAGGTGATTGACAAAAGTCAACACGAGGAAACATTTAGTTTTGCAGAGTTGTTGCGATCTGGAATGCAGTGCCTGAAGCAGTTCATGAAGATGGAAACAGATTCACTAACAGACTAAATAAAATGGATCGGTACTTCAGGTTAAAAAATTACAGGGCTATGGGGTAAGAGCAAGGGGAATTGTATTAATTGCCCACCTCCACCATAGCTAGAAAGAGCAGGATGAGCTGAACATCCTGCTAATAGAAACATAGAAACTAGAAGCAAAAAAAGGCCATTCAACCATTTGAACCTGCTCTGTCATTCATTTTGATCATGGCTTAACATCAAATTCAATATCATGATCCCACCCTTCCCCCTATATCCCTAGAGCTAGATCTAATTTCTTCTTGAAATCAGACAATATTTTGGCCTCAACTACATTCTGTGGCATTTTGTGCTGTAAAATTCTATGACATTAAATAAGGAATAAAATACAAAGTTATACACAGAAAATCTGGACCTTCAGATACTGCTTTCCGATGTCTTCCGAACAGTAATACATTTCATCTAATTATTTAAGTTACACGCTTAAAATATGTTATAATATTATAAAGTACGTCATTTCAAAGGAAGGAGATTTCAAAACTCTGAGTAACAGGTGCCCTTAAACAAGGGTCACAGTATGTTGGTATGCAGATGCAGCAAGCGATTAGGAAGGCAAATGGAATGTCAGGGTCCATTGCAATGAAAATCAAAAATGAAAGTAGGAAAGTTATGCTGCAGTTGTACAGGACTTTTGTGAAATCACATGTGGAGCACTGTATATAGTTTTGGTCTCTATACTTAAAAAGGGATCTTCTTATAAAATAAATAGTTCAGAGAAGTTTCACTGGACAGATCGCTGGGGAGAAGGTGTTATCTAATGAGAAAATGTTGAACAGATTGGCCCATTGAGGTTTAGAAGAGCGTTGATCTGATTGAAACATATATTATCCTATGGGCTTTGACTGAGTGGGATGCTGTGAGGATGTTTCTTGTTGTGCATGATTCTACAACTAAGGACACAATTTAAAAATTAGTGGTCTCCCATTAAGACTGAACTAAGGAGCATGCTTTTATTCTGTCAGATAGTCATTAGTCTACAGAATTCACATTTCCTGTCTGACACCAGGGACCACACTTTGGATGTTTTGAAGTTGTGAAAGACACTAACTTAATGGCAAGCTCTTTTTCATTTTATTTAACTATCAAACAGAGATTGTCATTATGACTCAGCAAAGTTTTCAGCAACTGCACTGCTTCTAATTCTGTGCACACCGATGTAGAAAAGAGCTCGGACTTGCAGAACGAGTGTGGCCAGAACCATACACTGGCAAGCTGCTCCTCCTTGTGAGCTCAGAGCACCACCTGCTGGTCTGAGCCACACACAACAACACAGCTCCTTGTCGGGGAACTGAAGACAAAGGTCAAAATAAAAATAGGTCCAAGTTCCAAGTGGAGATGGTCCTGATGAAGAACTTCCATCTGGAATCTCTGCCTACGTTTTGCCAACATTTTCAGTTTGTACATTTCCAGCAGTCCTGATTCTCTCATGTCCTTTGCAGTGTAACTTGATACGAAGGATTCCAGAAACTTTCCTCACCATCTGAAATGTTAATCAAATAGCACACACACACACACACACAAGCAGCTTTGGAGAGCATTCAATAAGGTTGGGTGGTGGGGGCAGGGGGCGGGGGCCGGGGGGAGGGGTGGGGGGGTTGGAGTTTCTACCTCTACGATTGTGCCCCTGCACAAAACAGAGAGATGAAATAAAGAAAAGTGATGTTTAATTTGAGCAGGACAGGCCACCAGGAAAATAGAGTGGTAAATCCACCTCACTGAGCGGTTTTCAACACCCTTACTGTTATCTCCATTGACTTGGTGTCCCATTTGTTTCTGATTACAGCTCTGTGTAATTATATTAAACACAAAGGAAAAAAAGCTGAATATTCTACACTTGCAATTCAAAGAAATGGTCAGCAAAAGTCACTGACAAATTCTTGGATTTAACCATTCTGCCTCTTCAAGAAGAACGCAAAATGACTTAAAATGACATGTTTAAAATAAGCAGCAAAACGTGACATTGAAAAACAGGTGAATGTATTGGATTTGACCCAGTGTCAAAAACCATGCTGACAGCTCAAGACTTGCCTGGGAGGGGAATTGACAAGTTGGAAAGGTCCCCTCATAAATGACTAATTGGTGACAGGTGACTGAGAGATGAATTGGACAGTGTAGGTGTAACTGAGGGAAGTATGGACTGGGACTCTGGGAAGAGCAGAAGGCTGCTTGCTGTTGGGGTCTCAGGGTAGTTGATTGGATCTGAGTGGAACTGCAGAGATTCTGCATTGAGAATGTGTGGAGCAGGATTTCTCGGAGTAACTGAAGTGGAAATGAATTGGGATTAAAGAGTGCTCTGCTGAGACCTAGAGTGGGATTCTAACTGTGAAAAGCATGAGGAGGGAGGAATTTGAGGACTAACTTGTCAGACTGCCTGACATACAAACTGACTTGGTTGGAATATCTGATGATGGGGTGTAGATTGGAAGTATAGAAAAATCTGAATAGAATGGGAATGCAAGATAACCTGAGACAGTATGGAATGAACTGTGGGAATACCCAAGGGGAAAGGGAGTGGAGCTGATGTTGTAAATGAGGAGAGTGTGCTGTGGAACTGTAGGTGTATTCTATGAAAGTGAAGTGTTGGCCGACCCGAGTGGGATAGGGACTGAATTTTTTTTTAACAAGATATAGTCGGTTGAAATGTGCTCATTACTGCTAAAGCTCCAATTGCCATTCCCAATTTCCCTTGAGAGGCTGGCACTGAGCTTTATTCTTGAACTCTTGCTGTGCATGATGTGTGTTCAGGAGTTTGACCCAGTGACAGTGAGGGAATGCAATATAGTTCCAAGTCAGGATGGTGTGTGGCTTAGAGGGAAACATGCAAATAACTATGTTATTATGTACTTCTATATGATAGATGATATAGGTTTGGAAAGTGCTGTGGAAGAAACTGTGATGAGTTGCTGCAGCGCGTCTTGTCAAGATTTTGCCACTGTGCTTCGATGATGGAGGGCATAAATGTTTAAGGTGATGGATCTGGGCTACTTTGTCTTGGATGGTGTTGAACTTCCAGATTGTTAACTGGAGCTGCAGTATCCAGTGGAGCATATTCCATCACATTCCTTACTTGTGCTTTGTAAATGCTGAATGAGCTTTGGGAAGACAGGAAGTGAGTTACTGATCATGGAAACCCAAGCTCTGACTAATTGTTGTAGCCACAGTATTGATATGGCTAGTCCAGTTCAGTTTCTGGTCAATTGTAACCCCGGGATGTTGATGGTGGGGTATTTGACGATGGTGCTGCTATTGAATGTCAAGAGATAATAGTTAGACTCTTTCTTGTGGAGATAGCTATTGCCTAGCACTTGTAAAACATAAATATTCCTTGTCACATATCAACTCACACCTGTATGTTGTCCAAGTGTTGCTGCATTGCGGGCAAAAACTGCTTCAATAGCTTAGAAGTCAAATTAAACTGAACATTGTACGATCATTAGCAAACATTCCCACTTCTGATGGAGGAAAGGCTATTCATGAAACAGATGAAGGTGGTAGGAGGTAATTTTGTGAACTTGTGTGGTAATATCCTGAGCGTGGTGTAGAGTGGAACTGAGGGGAGCGTGAAGTGGGATAGTATGAGTACATGAGGGGCTGTGTGACAAAACTATATCTGGGAGGAATGAGGAGTGGGTCTTCAGGCATATCTGAGGGGGAGAGTGAGAGTGTCGCAATGTGTGAAGAGGATTTTAAGTCGGAGAACCTCAGGTGTGTAGAGCAGTGGTTCCCAAACTTTTATATGTCATGGCACACCTCAAGTCTATAAAAGAATTTTGAGGCGCGTCTCATATTTTCTCTGTCTTCTTCCATTACTGGGAACTTTGTCTTTAACTTCTCTCTGTCCTCTCATCTTTTTTTTTACCTTTCCCTGTCTCACTTCTCCCAGGGTTTTTGCACCCTTGTTGAGTTTTTGCTTTTTCTATGAGTATATGGGGCTGTTGTTTTCAGCTCCAAGTCCCATTGGCCATCACATGGACCTGACCTACATCAAAAAAATCTAAACCACACATGTGTGGCTCTTTCTCAGTTGCATGGGAGGCACAATATTTGTCAGGTCTTTAACGTGCCAATCACAGAACTGAAGATGAAGATTAGTGTTTTGCTGGCCATGGGAGATCATCAATACATCTCCTCATATTCTCATAGAATACAAGCTCACTATTAGGTGAGTAGAGGGTTGCCCAATACAGAAGGAGCAGAGGTGGAGTTTAAAACCAGCTGGGTCCACTTAGGTGGCATTTGAAAGACTCAGAGCTGACCTGCCCTCTGCAGACATTGAATGGCGTTCCAAACACACTGTAAATCTCGGGTGATTGGTGACAGAAGACTAGCCTCAGAACATAAGAGCTTAAGAAATAGGAGCAGGAGTAGGCCATCTAGCCCCTCGAGCCTGCCCCGCCATTCAATAAGATCATGGCTGATCTGTCGTGTCTCAGTTCCACATTCCCGCCCTCTCCCCATAACCCTTAATCCCCTTGCCTATCAAAAACCTATCAACCCGCATCTTAAAAATATTTCGCGAGGCAGCCTCCACCACTTCAACGGACAGAGAATTCCAGAGATTCACCACCCGTTGAGTGAAGAAGTTCCTTCTCAACTCCGTTCTAAACCACCCCCGCTTTATCTTGAGGCTGTGCCCTCTAGTCCTACTGTCCTTTCTGAGCAGGAAGAGCCTCTCCACCTCTATCCTATCCATCCCATTCAACATCTTATATGTCTCAATGAGATCTCCCCTCATTCTTCTAAACTCTAACGAGTATAAGCCTAGTTTATTCAGCCTCTCCTCATAGCTCAACCCCCTCAACTCTGGAATCAGCCTAGTAAACCTCCTCTGCACTCCCTCCAAGGCCAAAATATCCTTGCATAAGTGCGGCGACCAAAACTGCACACAGTACTCCAGCTGTGGCCTCACCAGTGCCCTATACAGCTGCAGCAAGACCTCCCTACTTTTATATTCAATCCCCTTCGCTATGAAGGCCAGCATCCCATTTGCCTTCCTGACCATCTGCTGCACTTGCAGGCTGGGTTTTTGCGACTCATGCACAAGGACCCCGAGGTCCCTCTGCACCGTTGCATGCTGCAGTATTTCTCCATGTAATTAATAGTCCTTCCTACCATTATTCCTACCAAAGTGGACAACCTCACATTTGCCAACATTAAATTCCATTTGCCAGTTCCTGGCCCATTCGCCCAGCCGATCTAGATCCTTCTGCAGACTCTCCACACCCTCCGCACAATTTGCCATTCCACCAATCTTGGTGTCATCAGCAAATTTCAACACCATACACTCGGTTCCCTCCTCCAGATCATCTATGTAAATGGTAAATAGCTGAGGCCCCAGCACTGACCCCTGGGGCACTCCACTAGTCACCAACCGCCAATCCAAATAGCACCCTTTGACCCCCACACTCTGCCTCCTATTTGACAGCCAATCCTCTATCCACGCGAACACCCTACCCCCAACTCCATGCCCCCTGACCTTCTGTAATAACCTCTTGTGAGGCACCTTGTCAAACGCCTTCTGAAAATCAAGAAACACCACATCCACCGGCTCTCCTCTATCCACCGCCCTAGACACATCCTCATAGAACTCCAATAAATTCGTCAGACACGACTTCCCCTTAACGAAACCGTGCTGCGTCTGCTCTATCAAACAATTCTCCTCAAGATGCCTCGCTATTTTCTCCTTGATGACGGATTCTAACATTTTACCTACAACAGACGTTAAACTAACCAGCCTATAATTCCCTGTCTTTTGCCTGCCACCCTTCTTAAACAACAGCGTAACATTAGCCGCTTTCCAATCTTCCAGCAGTTCCCCAGAATCCAGCGACGTTTGGAAAATAATCACCAAGGCATCTACTATCACCTCCGTCATTTCTTTCAGAACCCTTGGATGCATTCCATCCGGTCCTGGGGACTTGTCCACAATCAGTCCCTCCAGTCTGTTGAGCACCGCCTCTCTAGTAACAGTAATGTCATCGAGACCCTCCAGTCCTACCACCTTTCCATCTCTAACACCCGGCAAATTATTCACGTCCTCCTCCGTGAAGACCGAAACAAAAAAGTTATTCAAGGCCTCAGCCATTTCCCCATCCCCTACCACTAAGTCCCCCCTCTCATCCTCTAAGGGTCCAACGTTCACCCTAGCCAGTCTCTTCCTTTTTATATATTTATAAAAATTCTTGCTATCCTTTTTTATATTGAGCGCTAGCCCAGCTTCATAGTTTCTCCTACCCTTCTTTCTCAACTTCTTTGTCATTCTTTATTGACATTTAAACCTCTCCCAATCCTCTTCTCGCCCACTACTCTTAGCTACTCTAAACGCATCCGCTTTTAATTTAACACTTTCCTTCACCTCCTTCGTTATCCACGGCTGATTATCTCTCCTCCTACGATCCTTTTTAACCATCGGAATAAATTTCTGCTGAGCACCAAGAAAGATCTCCTTAAAGGTCCTCCACTGCTCCTCAGCAGACCTACCTTCCAACGCGCTCCCCCAGTCAACATTCACCAATTCCTCTCTCATCCTACCGTACTCCCCTCTGTTCAAACAAAGGACGCATGTCCGGGAACCCACTTTCTCCTCCTCTATCTGCATCAGAAACTCCACCATACAATGATCACTCTTCCCAAGAGTATCCTTCACCACAAGATTCCTAATTCTACCCGCCTCATTACATAACACCAGATCCAAGATAGCTCGCTCCCTCGTCGGCTCCAACACACACTGTTCAAGGAAACTATCCCAGCAGCATTCCAAGAACTCCTCCTTAAGCCCACCGCGTCCAACATGGGTCGACCAATCAATATGTAGATTGAAATCCCCCATAATTATTGCCGTTCCATTCCTGCACGCCTCATTTATTTGTGCGTTAACAGCCCGCCCCACCTCCAGATCATTATTTGGGGGCCTATAGATGACACCCACTAACGTCTTCCTCCCTTTGCTGTTCCTAATCTCCACCCACAACGATTCCACTTTCTGCTCTTTGGTTCCTATATCATCCCTTACTACCACCCTGATGCTATCCTTATCAGTAAGATTATTACAGTTAGTTTGAGTATAATTACATTCATTTTGTAGCTTTTTTCACAGCACACTTCGGGGGTCCTCATGGCATACATACTGATTGAGAACCATTACTGTAGAGTGTGAATGGAGGGTACACAAAAGCCTATTTGTTTTCATATATTCATGGAATGTGGCATGGGGCATTTTCAGCTGATTAGAGAACCAGCAGGGATTTGTAGAGGGTAAGTCATGTTTGATTAACCTGACTGAAGTTTTTTAAAGATGCCACTAAAGTGATGGACATCAATGCATATTATTTACCTTGATTTCCAGATAACATCCCTCAGAATAAACTACGAGTTAAATTTGAAGCCTGTGGAATTCAAGATAAATTATTGACATGTTTAAGAAACTGACTGAGTGCTTGGAGGCAGCACAAGGCGATAATGGTACTTTAATTGGCTAGAGGTGTCAATCAAGGATCTGTGTTGGGGTTTCAGCTATTCACTGTCTTTATTAACTTAGATGATGGAAGAGAAAACCATTCCTCCAAATTTTCAAACGACACCATGTTTGGCAGTGTATGAGCAATGCAGATGGAAATCAATTCTATTGAGCCTCAGGTTACTCAAGGCATAAGAGAATTTTCATTAGTGGTGTCTCCACAAGATACTCAAAATCAAGTGGGAAGACAGGAGGACAAACTCCGGCATCCTTACCGAAGCCAATTCGTCCAACATCACAACTGGGATTATTCAGAATCACTTCTGCTGGTCTGGACATTGCATCCACACGCCAAATAATTGCCTTCCAAAGTAGAATCTCCTTTTCACAACTCAAGAGTAACAGCCAATCCCACAGAAACTCTGCAGGTTTTTTGTAATAGGTAATTAATTGGCATTAATGCATGGGAGGAACTTCTTACAAACCACACCATGTAGCAGCACTTCATCCACAACACAGACAGAAACTAACCACATGAACTCTGCTGCTGACAAAAGTGGAAAGAGACAGCAGAACCATGTCTTAAGAAGCACCTCTTCCTCGTGGCAACTCTTCTCCTCTCGTCAAGGAGCTGTGGTTCCAGGATTGGCCCTGGTGAGCAACCTGAGGACACACAAACTATGAAACCCAGCAGAGGTCAGCCTTGTTTTAAATAACTGACACCAACGAGATGAGATAAAATCAGAAAATGATTAAGAAATTCATGGATCACTAAATGGATCTGAATGTAAGCAAATGTGAGATCATCCACTTTGGAACTAAAAAAGAATATGGCACTAAATGGTAAAAAGCTAGAAACAATTGAGGTTCAACAAAAGCTCAGAGTCCTGATTCATAGTTAATTAGTGGAATGTTGACCTTCATACCTAGAGGATGAGAGTACAAGGGAGTGGAAGTCATGTTTCAGTTGTACAAAGCCCTGGTTAGATCACACCTAGAGTTCATAAGGAATTCGTAACACCATGTATTAGAAAGGATATATTGATCTTGGAGGGAGTACAGAGGAGGTTTGCCAGAATGATATTTGGACTAAAAGGATTAAATTATGAGGAATGATTACACCAATAAAAGATAGTTTTTGATGTGCAGTCGGTAAGAGATCTGTGCATTTCTTCAACATGTTCATATTTTATTTTATTCCAGTTTAGGTATTTTATCTCTTTAGTTGTCCAAAGCTTTTCCGTGCAATTTCAGCATAAAAACTGGTTCTGAACCACAAGTTACTTTATGAATATGCCCCACTGATACTGTTATTTTCCCTTTTAGTAAACTTGCCGAGACAAAACTTGTCTCATTGCTTTGATAAGAGTGGTGTAATGGTCATTTCTGTCAATACTGTCATGGATACATGCATCAGTAAATGTTGGTTAGTGAACATGACATTCTTGTCTTTTTGGTTCTCTCACCTCTTGTCACAGTCTGATAGCTATGTCCGACAGGACTCAGATAGCCCAGTCAGAAGTGCTGCTACAAAGCCACTCTTGATCATGGACAATGAAGTCCCCAACTCAAAGTACATTTTGTGCCCTTGCCACCCTCAGTGCTTCTTCCAACTGGTGTTCAATGTGAAGGAGTACTGATTCCTCAGCTAAGAAGAGGGTGGTTAGATGGTAATCAGTAGATTGTTTCTTTGTCCATTTTTTACTTAATGCCACGGGACTTCATGGGGTCTATAATCAATATTGCAAATTCTGCAGTCACCCTTGGTGGGTCCGTCCTAGTGTTAGGAAAGTACACGGTTTTGGATGTTATTGGAGCAATGTTGCTGATTCTGGCCAGATTTCTCCAATCTTTCATGCCGCTGTTACCGCTGCAGCAAGAATGGAGAATTTGGCACTTAGCCAAATCTCCATTCATAGCAGCAGAACCGGAGAATTCCAACCAAAGGAGAGGTTGGAGAATTCTAGCCGCTGCGATATTTGACTATGTCAGAATGATGGATATATGGGTCAGTTCCCCAGTTTGTGCACAAGGCCCCAGATGTTATTCAAAGCAAGGTTGACTTTAATCAACATGCCTTTGTTCTGTCTGGTGTCAGGGTTACTCATGGGTGGTCCATCCAGTTTTAGTCCTGCTATAGTTTTGTGTAGTGGTTTGATACAATTGAATGACTTGCTGGGATATTTCACTTTGCAATTAAAAGTCATGCCTTCGCTGTGGGCTGGAGTCACATATAGAGTAGACCAGGTGAAGATGCCCAAAAGAACACCAGTAAACCTGTTGGATTTTGAACATAATCCTGTGGTTTCATAGTCACTATTAGTCACCTCTGCAATAATAATTTACTCACATTACCTCATGCAGCCACCGTACATGTGAAGATTGCAACTGTCGGTGGTACCTCATGTTTGTATGAAATGGGACAGTAAAACTATTCAATTCACTTTATTGTCTGCACAGAAATTTACTTCAGGCGCATTGCTTGTTCATTCAAAATTACATCAAAATAAATAATAACAAAAAGAAAAATGATCCCATCACAGAGACCAAACTTGAATTAAAATGTATTAAAAAACTTTCAGTGCATTAAAATAATCAATTAGTGAGTCTCATCATGATTATATCAATTTAGCAACTGTCTGTGAAAAGTTCTTATGAGTTGAGGAAGTGATTTGTCCTGCTTCTGAGAGATTGTAGCCTCTTTCCTGATCACATCCAACAATAACACTGAGACAGGGGGAGATTCTCATTGTTCATGATGTTTTTTATTTTTGTCAAAATTCTGAGACAGGAGTAGAAATTGTCGGGAAAGGAATATTCTCCCTGCCTGTTTCAATAATCTCTGTACCCTTAAAGAGCCTACTTTTCTGAGACAACATTTCCAGGAGAGATACCCAAAAACATACACATTCAACTGCAGCCATATAGATTATTGGATCCACTAAAATGCGATTATATTCTGAGGTAGTACAATCATGTTTTGGCTACCATATCTGGAGAACAGCTGTAGCATGGCTACACGATGGCACAATAGTTAGCACTGCTGCTTCATAGCACCAGGGACCTGGGTTTGATTCCCAGTTTGAGTCACTGTGTGGGGTTTGAACATTCTCCCTGTGGCTGTGTGGGTTTCCTCCAGATGCTTTGGTTTCCTCCCACATTCCAAAGATATGCAGGTTAGGTTAATTGGCCATGTTAAATTGCCACTTAGTGTCAGGGGGATTACCAGGTAAATACGTGGGGTAATGGGAAAAGTGGCTGGGCAGGACTATGATCAGTGCAGACTCAATGGGCGAAACGGCCTCCTTCTGCACAGTAGGAATTCTCTGAATTCCAAGGTGCAGAAGGAACTCAGTGCTCTTGTTGCATAAGTCACAAAATGTTCATATGCTGGTGCAGCATGTAATCAACAATCTTACCCTACATTATGAGGGGAATTGAACATAAAAATAAGAATGTTATGCTTCAGTTACATAGGGCATTGGTGAGACCACTGCTGAAATCTTGCTGCCTTTTACGCCAGTGGGATATTACACTCCCATTGGTGGTGCACACCCGCCATGGGTTTCCCAATGATGAGCAGTGTGTTCGATGGGAAACCCCACTGACAACGGTGGGACCATAAAATCCCGCTGCCAATGAGTGGCATATTGCTTCCTATCACCACAAAACAAGCCATGAAAGGGGAGGAAAATTCTGCCCAATATTTCAAATACATGCAATTTGGTCTCCTCATTTAAGGATGTAAATGCATTGGAGGATGTTCTGGAATGAATGGGATGCCCTGTGAGGATAGATTGGGCAGACTGGGCTTGTTTCTACTGGAGACCAGAAGTGTGAGGGGTGACTTGGGGGTTGAAGTATTTAAGATCCCGAACAGTCTTGACAATTCGATGTTGAAATGATGCTTCCTCTTGTGGGTAATTCCAGAATAGAGGGAGACTGTTTTAAAATTAGGGGTCACCCTTTTAGGATAAAGGTCAGGAGAATTTGTTTTTCTCAGAGTGTTGTGCGACTTCGAAGGATTGGAGATGGAGCCATTGAATATTTTTAAGGTGGAGGCAGAAAGATTTGTATTAGGCAAGGGTATCAATGATTATCAGGGATAAATGGGAATGTGGAATTAGTAACACAAACAGGTCAACCATGATCTCATCACGTTGCAGATTAAGCTTGAGGGACCAAATGGCCTTCTCCTACTCCTATTTTGTATGTTTATATGTACACAGTTCCCCCAACTCAACTCATAGTCTACTTTAATACCTCGATACTTGTAGTTAGGAACTTGTTCACTGTCCACATCATTAATTTTTATTGCCACCATATCATTAGCTTTTCTTCCCTAAAGGGTGGCATAGTGGTTTGCACTGCTGTCTCACAATGTCAGGAATTAGGGTTCAATTCTAGCCTTGAGTGACTGTATGTTAAGTTTACACATTCTCCCTGTACTTGCACGGGTTTCCTCTGGGCGCTTCAGTTTCCTCCCACAGTCCGAAGATATGTAGATTCGGTGGATGCCCCTTAGTAAGATGAGTAGGTTAGGTGAATTGGCCATGGTAAATGCGTGGGGTTACAGGGACAGGGTAGGGGAGTTCCTCAGTGGGATGCTCTTTTGGAGATTTGATGGGCCAAATAGTTTCTTTCTTCACTGTAGCGATTCTATGGTTCTAATTCCTTATGAACCTTTGTACCAAGTTCCTGTAGATTGCTTCATTTTTCCAGATGAGAATCACAAATACCATATCATCAGTATACTTCAGCACTGCTTTGTCATCTGTCTCTGGTCAACAGCATAGACGATAAAAAGTAAAGATGAGACATGTAACCTTGTACCTGTTCACATGGGCTGTCTTTGGCTAAATCCCAGAGACTGACTCCCAATGAATCCTGTTAGGAGGGAAATCATTCTTCCAAAGTGGGAGAGGAGGGTTTACATGAAGGTCATTCAATTTCTCAAAAAGCATGATAGTTGCAGGATATCAAAAACTGAAATCAATGAAGCTAGCAAAAATATTTTATCTAATCTATCAGTGTGATATTGGATCAGCTGGACCCAGGTCAGACCAGTATCACCTACTGATTTTATGAAGTTGATCGACAAGGTGTAGCTGATTGCTAAGTGAAACACAAGATTCTTAAAGGCACTTTGACACAATTTTACCATTTTGATTCGAAGTGCTGGGCAGACTTGAAAGTGGGAGTGTTTCAGATCTGACTTTTAGACCTGTTCTGAGATGCCCCCATACGCACTCTGCCTGCAAAAGTATCAGTGATTCCAAATCGCGCTGCAGAAGCCTGTGGGTGAGGTTCAACACACCAAAAGCTTGCAGCTCCGATCAGCGCCTCCAACTGCACACGCACAGAAAAAAAGGATAGGATGTGACTCCCAGCCACATCGCTTCTGGGCCAGCTGCCTTCCTCTGGCTCTCACAGAGACATTACCCCACCCCCCCACAACATTATTGACCCCATTATGTCCCCACCCTCTCCGCCACCCAGACTGATCACGGGCCCCTCCCATCCCATCCCCCCACCAATCTCAGGCAGAGTGGCATTGGACCCTCCATTCCTCTCCCCCATTGATCTCAGGCAGAGTGGCAGCAGACACCCCCATCCTCCCCACCCCCTCTGATCTCAAGCAGTGCGCTGTCAGACTCACCTTCCACCACCACTGACCCCCACCCCCCATCAATCGTGAGCAGAGCGCTGTCGGACACTCGGCATTTACCTCCTCACTAACTGGAGCACCTGAATCGGACTTTTGTGAACCGTGTCTGATTTGTGCCGATTCTGGATGGGTGAACAGTGGTAAAGGGGGGTGGGGGGGGGAGGAAAGTGCCAGTAAGGTTGGATGTGCAGCCCAAATGCACGTAAATACATTTAAATGGCCATTGCGCCCATTTCGGGCACAGTCCCGATTGCGGCCATTTTTAGGCCATAGCAAAGGATCACGATCCTCGCTTCATGCCCGAATTTACCAAGTTTTCGTGCCCAAAAACGGGTGCAACATGACTGTAAAATCAGGCCCAAACACATGTAAGATAGATGTAAGAGCAGCTGGTCAGTAATTAGCAGGTTCCTGAACTGAACACTTCATAGCAACCACAACAATGCTGGCTGATTTCCAAACAGTGACAAACTGTAGGTCATATGTTGAGTGGGACTCTAATGTAACTGAGAGGCTCAGAGCCAGAGTGGAGTGAGATTGTAATATCTGAGGAAAGTGTGCAGTGGGAATGTAGAAGAATTCCTGAGGATTGAGGAATTGGACTTTGGGAGCTATTGAAAGGGATGTGAAGTGGCACCGTAGGCAAACCTGAGTCGAGTGTGGATTTGCATAGTGGGAGTTACTCAATTGGAATTAAGGGTGATGTGGAGGAGGACAGAGGTGTGGGCATCGGGAGCAGGAGAATTTTTGGGAATGGCAGAGCAGGATGGATAACAAAGTGTTTGGAGTTGGACAGTGGCAGTATTGAGGAGAATATGAGTGGAACAGAAGGAGTGCATAAAGAGTGAGTGGAGTGGAATTGGAGAAGGAACATGTTTCATGCTACGACCCCAACGGCGGAGACCAATGAAAGAACAGAACTTTCAACACAACCTGACGCTTTTAAAAACAATCAAAACCAAACTTAGTATAAATTAACAGGAAAATTGCTATCCATGGAGACTGTGAAATTAATTACAGTGTAAATTATACTTTAAAGACCGATTTACCAAAGGGCAGTCCCAAGGATTTATGAAGTCACCTTTCAGCATCAATAATATTAATCTCAGTCACAGAACCTCATAAAGCTTTGCTCTCTGCAAGCAGAGTGTTCGTTTTTAAAGGTGACAGAACTAAGGCAACTGGTCAGAATACTGATCAATCATGATCCAATTGAAAAGGGAAACAGCCTCCAAGGGATGAACGGCCTATTCTAATGCTCATTTTCAATTTAACAAAATCATACAGATTCAGATCAAAGTTTGATATCAGGAAAACACAGGGTGATGGAATTCCTGCCTCTTCCAACTTGCTGACACAGTCATTCCTGATCTTTTCCAGTTCTTCCTCTTCATTCATTTTCCTCCAATGCGTTTTCATCAATTTGAGATCATTATCGATTTTAGATTGAACAAAATAGAATCACAATGGATGTCTCAGCAATCTACATCAGCATCCCCCAAACAACAGCATTGCTGCAACACCCTCAGTACTAAACACCGACAACTGCCAGGAGCAATTTTACAACTCATCTGCTTCATCCTGGACCACAACATCTTCACCTTCAACAACCAGTTCTTCATCCAGACCTACAGAATAGCCATGGGACCAAATTCGCCCTTCAATATGCCAACATCTTAACACACAAGTTTGAGCAAGATCCCTTCACCACACAGGACCTTCAACCGATGCTATAAACCAGATACATCAACGGCATTTTCTTCCATTGGACTCATGGCGAAGAATCACTGAAATGGTTATGTGATGACATCAACAAGTTCCATCCTATCATCAGACTCACCATGAACTACTCTCCAGAATCGATTGGATTCTCGGACACATGCATTTCCATCAATGGCATTCACCTCAGCATTTCACTCTACCACAAGCCCATGGATAACTGCGCGATGCTACACTTTCCCAGCTTCCACCCCAAATATGTTAAAGAAGCCATTCCCTATGGACAAGCCCTCCATTTAAACATGATCTGCTTAGATTAGGAGGAATGCAACAGACACCCTCGGAAGAACAGAATATGGCGCTCATCGATTGCCAGTTCCGATGCGCCACAGCGATAAACCATACCGACCTTCTCAGAAGACAAACACAGAACATGACCAATGTTGATCGTCCAGTATTTCCCTGGAGTGGGGAGACTATGACATCTTCTTTGGAGCCTTCAACATGTCATCAATGACGATGAACATCTCGCCAGGGCCATCCCCACACCTCCACGCGGCTTCAAATAACCGCCTAACCTCCAACAGTCCATTGTTCACAGCAAACTACTCAACCTTCAGAAGAACAGTAACCATGACACCACACAACTCGACACAGCAACCTCTGCAAGACGTGCCGGATCATCGACATGGATACAACCATTACATGCTGTGTACACGTTGACCACCATCCACGAGATACACAGTACATACTCATGTGTCTCAGCCAACATTGCCTCCCTCATACGCTGCAGGAAAGGGTGTTCCGAGGCATGGTACATCAGCGAGACCATGTTAACGCAATAACAACGGGTGAACAGACACCACAATCACCAGGCAGGAGTATTCCCTTCTGCAGTAAAGGGCATTCAGCCTCCAATCTTCGTGTAAGCGTTCTCCAAGGTGGCTTCAAGACGCACGACACGCATTCCAACCATTCTTCACATTCCAATCTGTAATTGCTTTGCAATTGTGGCTTTGTTTCTACATGCCATGTTTTTGAACCTACCCCAACTCACCTGATGAGCTTTCGGAGCACTACTCCTTCGTGATTCCAAATAAACCTGTTCTCATATTGTAGTTGTTACTATCAGAGGTGCCTTTACTCTGACATCATAAATAAGGTAGTCACTGGTATTCTGAGACTTCTTACTGTGCCCACCTCAGTCCAATGCCAGCATCTCCACATCCTGTTAGCTAGCCAAATCTTCTAATGTGTTACCCTCTACACCATGAATGTTTATTGTGGAAAATAAAAGCTAATGTGGGATTTTATCAAACATCTTCTGGAAATCCATGTACGATATGTCAACAGTTCCTCTTCATCCACAGCACATTTTACTTCTAAGTACCCAGTTATAACCCCTTTAATAATCATTCTAACACCTTTCCTGTGTAGATGCCAAACTAACCGACCACCAGTTTTCTGCCTTCCTCCCCTCTTGAATAGAAAGGTTACATTTGCTACTTTCCAGGCAGATGGAACCTTTCCAGAATCTAGTGAATTGTGGAAAATTAACACCAATGCATCTCATATCTCATTAGCCACCTCCCTTAAGAACCTAGGAGGAAGTCCTATGTAGGGCGTGTATGGGGTGTCAGGGAGGGGTAATACCTTTGGTGGGGGAACACGTCAGATCCTTTCAGGGCAGTTTGTCCATCCTTTGTCCCCACCTGGCACTCAGCTCCCACCTCTGGCTCCCCGTAGCTGTTTACGTGCGACAGCGGCCACACCCCGGGCAACGGCCTGAACAAGCCGGCTAAACCAGGCGAGGGTAGCCGAAGGGTCTCAACCCTCAGTGAGACAGGGAGACGTCTATTCCAGCATGTGAAGAAAGACTCCGGCGGACTGAGCAGATGAGACCAATGGAAGGTCCAATGGCCAAGAAGGCGGTCTCTGCAAGCGTCGTGGAACGCGAAGAGCAGGACAAGACACAGAAGACGTCTTGTGGTCGAACACACAAAATAAAACACAAGGTGACACCGCTCACCGTTGGCACTTGGAATGTGCGCACGCTTTTGGACAACCCTACAGCAGACAGACCAGAGAGAAGAACAGCCTTAGTTGCCAGAGAGCTTGCAAGATATAACATTGACTTTGCAGCCCTGAGTGAAACTCATCTTGCCAACGTAGGTCAGTTGACCGAAACTGGAGGTGGATACACTTTTTTCTGGAGCGGTTCAGGCCGCTATGAGCGTCGTGATGCTGGAGTTGGATTCACCGTCAGGAGTCACCTTGTTCAGAAACTTGATAGTCTGCCCAAGGGTGTCATCGACCAGCTTATGAATTTCCAGCTTCAGCTACAGAGCAGAAGTCAAGCCACCCTGATCAGCGCCTATGCCCACAATGAACAACCTGGACGAGATGAAAGACAAGTTCTACAAAGAACTAGATGCCCTACTATCAGCAGTGAGCAGCACCGACAAGCTCATCTTGCTTGGCGATTTCAGTGCAAAAAAGTAGGGTGTGACTCTGTAATCTGACAGGGAGTCATTGGGAGGCATGGAGTGGGCAAGTGTAACAGTAACAGCCTACTCTTACTAAAGACCTGTGCAGTACACGACCTCCTCATCACCAACACAACCTTCCGTCTGCCTACCTGTAACAAAACCTCCTGGATGCTCCCCCATTCTAAGCATTGGCATCTTATCGACTATGTCATTGTCAGGAGAAAAGACAGGCAGGATGTCAGAGTGACCAAGTCCATGTGTGGTGCTGACTGCTGGACAGATCACAGGCTCATTGTCTCCAAAATGAGGCTCCGCATCAGACCCAAGAGGCGACCACAAGGAAGCAAGGTTATGAAAAGAATCAATGCGGCCAAGCTAAAGAACCCCAGCATAGCTTCGGCACTGGCTGAAGACTTAGAAATCAAGCTTGTTGACCTACACCTCGCAGGCAGCGCTGAGGATGACTGGGAACGCTTCAGGGATGCTATCCATGCATCTGCGCTGAAGACACTCGGGCCCTCCACCCACAAGCAGCACCATTGGTTTGATGAGAATGATGAGGAGATACAGACTCTACTTGTTGAAAAGCACCATCTTCATCGGGCCTGTCAGAACGGACCCATCTTCAGCTGCCAAGAAAAATGCTTTTACCAGTGCTTGCAGGACAGTCCAGAATAAACTGCGTAAAATGCAGGATGTCTGGCTGAGCACCCAAAGCAGATGAGATACAGGGATATGCTGACAGAAACTGCTTGAAATGGTTCTATGAAGCCCTCAACACTCTCTACGGACCTCAGTCTCTCAGGAGTTCCCCCCTCCTGAGTACAGATGGTACAACTCTCATTAGAGAGAGGGCTCAGATCCTGCAGAGATGGGCTGACCACTTTGAAGCCATCCTCAACCAACCGTCATCTATTAACGATGAGGCAATAGACAGGATTCCCCAGGTTGATATCAATAGCACCATGGATGACCCACCAGTAGTAGCTTGTCACGAAAGCTGTCAGCCAGCTATCCAGTATCAAAGCCCCAGGGGCAAATGCCATACCTGCAGAGATCTATAAAGCTGCTGGTCCTGCACTTATCGAGAAGCTCACCGAGTTCTTCCAGTCCTTTTGGAAGCAAGGATCCATTCCTCAGGAACTTAAAGATGCTTCCATCATACACCTCTACAAGAGGAAGGGCAATCGGCAAGTATGCGACAACCACCGAGGAATCTCGCTGCTCTCCATCACAGGAAAAACCCTCGCAAGAGTCCTGCTAAATCGTCTGGTCATTCATCTGGAGCTGGGCCGACTTCCAGGGTCACAGTGTGGCTTCCACAAAGGTCATGGGACTACTGACATGATTTTTGCTGCACGCCAACTTCAGGAGAAGTGTCAGGAGCAGAATCGCGAGCTCTACACAACCTTTGTTGACCTCGCAAAAGCCTGCAACACTGTAAGCCTACAAGGCCTGTGGAAGATCATGTCAAAGTTCGGCTGCCCTCCCTAATTCATTCAGATGGTACGCCAGTTCCATGATGGTATGACCAGAGTACTGGACAGCGGAGAATCCTCTGAGGCATTCCCAGTCACCAATGGCATCAAACTGGGCTGTGTGCTTGCACCCATACTGTTCAGCATGATGTTTACTGCCATGCTAAATGATGCCTTCCAGGACAGTGTTGCTGGTATCAGCCTCAAGTACAGAGTGGATGGGAAGCTTTTCAACCTGAGGAGACTTAAAGCTATTCCCAAAGTGAAAGAGACAGTTCTGAGAGATTTCCTCTTTGCCGATGACTGCGCCCTGTATGCTGGCTCACAGCCAGAGATGCAAGTCAGTATGGACAAATTTTCCACAGCTTCTAACAACTTTGGACTCACCATCAACATTAAGACCACCAAAGTCATGCACCAGCCTGCTCCTCACGCACCGTACACAGAACCCATAATCACAAAGGGCAGAAACTACAGGCAGTGGACTAGTTCACTTATCTTGGCAGCACCCTCTCCCAAGCAGTGACTATTGATACAGAAGTTAACTGCAGAATAGCAAAGGCAAGTTCTGCTTTTGGTAGACTGCGCTCCACTGTATGGGAATGTCAAGGAATCAGCCCAGCAACAAAACTGAAGGTCTACAGCGCCGCAGTACTCACTATCCTCCTGTATGCTTGTGAAATGTGGACTGTGTATAAAAGGCATGCAAGACAGCTCAACCATTTCCACATGACTTGTCTTCACAGAATATTACGCATCAGATGGCAAGACAAAGTACCAGACACTGAAATTCTCTCTCGAGCAAGACTACCATCAGTCCACATGCTGCTGATGAGAGCGCAGACCCGGTGGGCAGGTCATGTCATCCGTAAGTCGGACAAGCGCAGACCCAAGCAGCTCCTTTTTGGGGAAATCTCTGCTGGAAGACGCTCGCAGGGAGGGCAGAAGAAACGTTTCAAAGACAGACTCAAGGCCTCCCTGAAGTCATTTGACATTGACATGACCACCTGGGAAACGCTGGCACAAAACCGCCCTTCCTGGCGCTGCCTCATCCACAATGGCTGTCAAGCTCATGAAGCAAGATGTATTGCTGAAGCACAACTTAAGCGCAAGCTGCGCAAGTCCAGAGCCACGAGTGCAACAACTACAGTGTCTACACAAGTCTGTCCAAAATGTGCCAGGACATTCTGTGCCTGAATTGGCCTGATCTGTCATCTTTGGACACACCGCAACCAGCCTCAAAATGACTAATGGTGTTGAGGTCCTCTTCGATGATGATGGACGAACAACAGGAGGAAGTCCATCAGGATCGCAATATTTGACAGCCTGCATCTCCATCAGTTTGCGCAGTAATGCTTCCCTAGGGAATCTCCCTTCTGCCTCATGATTTACAGCTATTACTGGAATGTCTCTTGTATTCTCTATAGTGGAGACAAAAGCAAAATATCTGTTCATTTCCTCCACCTATTATCCACTTATTATTACTCCTTATTATCCAATATTAACTCCCTATTCTCACTCTCTCGAGGATCAACACTAACTTTACTTCTCTTTTCCTGTTTAAATACCTGCAGAAACTCTTGCTTTTCACTTTTACATTTCTAGCTAGCCTCTTTTCATTCTCCAATTCCTTTCTCGAGTAACCTTTTAGTCATTCTCTGCCATTCTTTATGTTCTGATCATTTTTCATTACAGTGTGGGAATATATTTATTCTGAATACCCTGGAATGTCCTTTAACTGTCTGCCACTCCTTCTCTATTGATTACCCCCAGCTTAGGATTGCAGTTAACTTCAGCTAGCTCAACTTTCATGCCCACACATTTGACCTTATTTAAGTTCAAAATACTAGTCTTAAACCCACTCTTCTCCCTTTCAAACTAGATGTAAAATTCAACCATATTGTAGTTGTTACTATCAGAGGTGCCTTTACTCTGAGATCATAGATAAAGTAGTTTGGTACAACTGGAAAAACCAGGCTCAAAACTTACAGTGAGATTGCGGAGATGTTACAGAGCCACATCTTTCCTGGGTCATCGCCAAGAGGTTCAGAATCCATCAATGTAACCAGCAAGAAAGGGATTCAATCACAATATTTGTAGTTACTTTGAAGAAATTAGCTGAATTCTGTGAACTTGGAGATGTCTTGAATGATACCATTAGAGACAGGCTATTGTGTGGATTAAGAAGCGAAGCATTGAGAAAAGGCTGTTAACAGAAAGCAACTTGGACCTAAAGAAGGCTTTATGCTCTCCATGGAACGAGCAGCTAATTAAGCTCAAACATTGAAGTCCATAAGGTACCAGCTGAAACCTGAGCACAGACACAGATTTGAAATTTCTATCGATTGCAAAAACTGGGCACACAGCAGCAGATTGCTGGAGTAAAGGTGCAAAATGCTGGCATTGTGGCTAAAAGGGGAACATTGAACATATGTGTTGGAGAAAGAAACAAGTTTCCAACAATGATTATAAGAAACATGATCCAAATGAATCAAGTGGAAAACCAAATAGAGGGGAGAGTAGCCATGTGATATGAAAAGGGATTAAAAAGGGCCAGAGTCACACTCAGATGATGAGACATTGTTGAACGTATGGTCAATTAACGGTGCACCCTGCCGTTAGTGGGCCATTACCTTACTGAATGATCAACTGGTAAAAGTGGAGATGGTCACCAGAGTCGCTGTTTTGTTGGTATTGAGAACCGTTTACCAAAAGAAACTGTTACATGCTGCCTTGAAACCCTCAAAGATAATACTCAAAGCGTATACAGGGGCAGTGATCTGTTGTGGGGTTGTAAATGTTCAGCTGAATGGATAGATCACAGTTCCTGCACATCATTAAGGGTAACTGGAAAGAATCAGGCTAAACTGGGCCAAGGTGAATCTCATGTCGGAGTCCAAAGCAAGCCCAACCAAAAGCCTGAAGTAGCAGCCATGGCCAAGGCTCAGGTTAGCAGTGCTGGGACCACGGCAACAAAGGCAGAGCATACAGTAACAAATATGGTTCAGGATGCAGACACAAAGGAATTAAGACTTATATGGGAGATGCATATGAATGCTTGAACAAAATGAAGGTCAAAAATATACTGAAAAATGTAGTGAGGATAACCGGAATGTGTTTACATGCTCACTTTGTAAATTCATAACCACAGACCAAAAAGAAATCAAGGCGCACCTCGAAACTCCTTGCCGTAAGGAAATCCTCAAGTTCAATGAAAAGAATATTCCATTTGGAAAAGGAGCTGCTGAGTTCCTTCATGCATTAAAAGTCAACAAGGATAAAAAGATTGCTGATCATAATCAATGGCAACAACAGGAGAAAAAGGAGCCAGCACAGAAATTCATGAAGGATGTTTGGATGGGATTTGATCCACATGACTGAATGAAAAGAGTTGGACTTGTTCAGAGTGCAGTTTGGAACACCAATATTCCTCCAAAATTTTACAATGTGCAGCAGCATCTGAAGCCAAGTGAACATACCAACAGCAAGAAGAATTACCATAACTTGACATTGCATAACAAACCAATCCTGAAGGCTAAAATTGAATTCTTAAAGGGTGAGAATTCTTTTGAAAACTTGCAGGAGCAACAGCATCAATGAGGAAGTTTAGAAGTTGCATTCTAGCAACAAGACCTGAAACGCAAGGGTGATTGCAGCAACAACACAATCCTGAGGGCAACATCTCACAGAGGCACACAACAATCTAAAGAAGGTACCACAAAGGCTGTGCCAGAAGACTCAGGAAGAAGGAGACTGCGGTATAGATACTACAGAGGTAGCAGTTAATAACTGAAAAACAGATCAACAGCCTGATACAAGAACAAAAGGAAGGAAATCATCTCATAACAATGATTGCAACTACTTTTTTTTTTCAAAAATATACTTTATTCAAAAAATTCTCAAGTAAACTATTACAATGTACAGAGCTTTGAATAGCAAAACAGTGCGGGATCAAAACATTTTTGCAGGTCTGTCCAAACTACTGTGACTACACTTCAATACTTAAAAACTATGTCCATGTCTCAATATTTACAGATTTGTGCTAATTACAATGATTGCATTTCAATACTTAAAACTTTCTACATGCTTCAATAAATTACTGTGTGCCGTTAGTGCTCAGATTGGCACACAGCTACGCAGGTCGAGGGTATTCTGCAGTTCCTGGGCCCTCGGTCTGCCTCCGTTAAAAGGCCTTCCAGTGTGGCCTTTCCCCATTGTGTCTTTGCGGCGGCTGCCCCAAGCTTCAGCCCGTCCCTCAGCACGTAGTCCTGGACCTTGGAATGTGCCAGTCTGCAACACTCGGTCGAGGGCAGTTCTTTCAGCTGGAAGATCAGCAAGTTTCGGGCGGACCAAAGTGCGTCCTTCACCGAGTTGATGACCTTCCAGCAGCAGTTGATATTTGTCTTGGTGTGCGTCCCCGGAAACAGCCCGTAGAGCACAGAGTCCTGCGTCACCGAGCTGTTCAGGACGAACCTCGACAAATACCACTGCATCTCACTCCAGACCTTCTTTGCAAAGGCACATTCCACAAGGAGGTGTGCGACCGTCTCGTCAGCCCCGCAGCCGCTTCGAGGGCAGCGTGCGGTTCTGTTGAGACCTCGAGTGTGCATAAAGGATCTGACGGGGAGTGCCCTTCTCACCACCAGCCAAGCCAGATCTTGGTGCTTGTTTGTCAGTTCTGGTGATGAGGCGTTCTGCCAGATGACACTGACAGTCCGCTCAGGGAACCATCCGACAGGATCCGCCGTCTCCTTTTCTCTCAGGGCCCCAAGGACGTTACGCACTGACCACTGCTTAATCGCCGTGTGGTCAAAGGTGTGTTTGCGGAAAAATTTCTCTACGAAGGACAGGTGTTGCGGTACGGTCCAACTACTCGGAGCGTTCCGCGGCAGTGTGGCCAGACCCATCCTCCGCAACACTCGGGACAGGTAGAACCTCAAAAAATAGTGGCACTTGCTGTTGGTGTACCGAGGATCTACGCACAGCTTGATGCAGCCGCTCACAAAGGTGGCCATCAGGATGAGGGCGGCGTTGGGAACGTCTTTCCCTCCGTTCTCTGGAGATTTGTGCATCGCCTCCCTCCGGACGCGATCCATCTTTGATCTCCAGATAAACTTGAAGATGGCCTGCGTCACTGCTGCAGTACAGGATTTGGGGATAGGCCACACCTGCGCCACGTACAACAACACAGACAGCACCTCGCACCGGATCACCAGGTTTTTCCCTGTTATGGAGAGCGAGCGTTGCTCCCACATGCCGAGTTTCTGTCTGGCTTTGGCGATGTGCTCCTCCCAGTTTTTGGTGCATGCCCCTGCCGCTCCGAACCATATCCCCAGCACCTTCAGGTACTCTGCCCTGACGGTGAAGGGGACAAAGGATTTGTCGGCCCAGTTCCCAAAGAACATGGCCTCGCTCTTACCCCGGTTGACTTTGGCTCCCGAGGCCAGCTCGAACTGCTCGCAGACCTGGAGGAGCCTGCGAACAGATGAGGGGTCCGAGCAGAAGACAGCCACATCATCCATGTACAGGGAGGCTTTGACCTGCGTGCCTCCGCTGCCTGGGATTGTCACCCCTTTGATGCCCGGGTCGCTTCTGAGGGCCTCGGCAAAGGGTTCAATGCAACACACAAAAAGGACGGAGGAGAGAGGGCAACCCTGTCTGACTCCAGACCTGATTTGGAAGCTATCTGTTTCCCACCCATTGACTGAGACTGCGCTACTGATGTCTGTGTAGAGCAGCCAGATCCAATTGCGGATTCCCTCCCCAAAGCCCATTTTGGACAGCACATCCATCATGTAGCTGTGCGATATTCTGTCAAACGCCTTCTCCTGGTCGAGGCTGATGAGGCAGGTATCCACTTGCCTGTCCTGCACGTAGGCGATCGTATCCCTGAGTAACGCCAGGCTGTCAGAGATCTTCCTGCCAGGTACAGCACAGGTTTGATCAGGATGGATCACTGACCCCAGAGCAGACTTGACCCGGTTGGCAATGACTTTGGTCAGAATTTTGTAATCCACGTTCAATAGCGAAATGGGTCGCCAATTCCGAATTTCTTCCCTCTCCCCCTTCCGCTTGTAGATGAGGGTAATGATGCCTTTCCTCATGGATTCTGACATCCTGCCCTCCAGAAGCATACTCTCGTATACTTCCAGGAGGTCCGGGCCCGTCAAGTCCCACAACGCCGAGTAAAACTCAGCCGGTAAGCCGTCGCTTCCGGGAGTTTTACCCTTCTGAAAGGACTCAACGGCCTTGGTCAGCTCGTCCAGAGACACCGGTCTGTCCAGGCTGTCCCGCTCGCCGTCGTCTAAGACCTGCATGATAGACGACAGGAAAGACTGGGAGGCCGTGCTGTCTGTCGGCTTCAGGTCGTACACTCCGGCATAGAAAGATTTGCAGATCCTCAGAATGTCAGACTGCGATGACCTGACTGAGCCGCCTTCTTCCTTCAGGCTGCTGATAACAGAGGTTTCTCTGTGTACCTTCTGGAAGAAGAAGCGCGAGCACTTTTCGTCCTGCTCCACAGAGTGGACCCTGGGCCGGAAGATGACCTTGGCAGCCTCCGAGGCGAAGAGCGAGGCTTGCTGGCTCTTCACCTCCTGGAGCTCCTCCCTGACATCGACCCCCATCGACTGCAGTTGGAGCAGTTCCTGCATGCTTTTCTGGAGTCGGGACATGTCCCCCTGTCTCTCCCTGGCCTTCTGAACCCCTTTGCGGATGAAGAACCTTTTGATGTTGTCTTTGATGGTTTCCCACCAGAGCGATGGAGACTCAAAGAAGGGTTTGACGGTCCTCCAACCGTGGTAAACCCTCCTGAGTTCCTCGAGGTTCTCTGGGGTCAACAGTTCTACATTCAGCTTCCAGGACCCCCTGCCCACTTTCTGGTTTGCCTCCAGCTGACAGTCGGCCAGCAGGAGGCAGTGGTCAGAGAAGAACACCGGCCTGACGTCGGTGGGCCTGACCGTGAGCGTGCGGGACACAAACATAAAGTCGATCCTGGAGCGAACTGACCCATCGGGCCGCGACCATGTGTACCTGCGCTGCCCTCCGTCTGCTGGGTTGCTGAAGACGTCGAGCAGCTTGGCATCTTTGATCGTCTCCAGCAGGGCTCTGGACGTAGCGTCCAGTTTGTTTTCAGCCCTGCTGGATCGGTCAGCCTTGTCTATGATACAATTGAAATCCCCACCCAGAATGACCGACCTGGAGGTGGTGAGCAGCTGTGGCAGCTGCTCAAAGACTGCCAGCCGCTCGGTTTTGACGGCAGGGGCATACACATTAATCAACCTGAGAGGGCAGTTTTGTATGTGACATCTGCTACGAGGAGGCGTCCCCCCACCACCTCCCTAACTTCGGAGATGGTGTAGCCACCTCCCCGCAGCAGGATGCTGAGGCCCGAGGAACGGCAGTCGTTTCTACCTGACCAGATGGACGGTCCGTGGGACCACACACTCGACCAACGCCTGTAGCTGGTGAGGTGGGGTATCCCACACTCCTGCAGGAACAGCAGGTCGGCCTTGACGTTGGCCAGGTAGGATAATGTGGACGCACATCTCAACCTGTCTTTAACACTGCGTACATTAACCAAGGCAAACTTTAAAGACATTTTTTTGAGTAGAAAAAGATTTTGCAGTTCTTACATGTCCGTTAGACAGCATGCACCAGGTTCCATATTCCTGTGGTGCTGACAAAATTCTGCAGGGTGTCAGGCCTGATGTAACCACCCCACCCTGCCTCAGGTCCCTGCCAGCAAACAGGTGACATCATCAAAGTCATACAGCTGTCAGTTAGCCTTAGGGTTACTAGCCAATTTTTACACTAACAACTAATTAACATCATTAATCAGCTACCCTCCCCTGAACACTCACATTTACTGGACAATGGAGGGTGCCTTCCAGAGGTCCACCTTCTTGTAGCAGTGACTGTCTATGCAAATCTTGCCTGCAGCACCAATCAGCATTGCTGCTCTGATGCCCTCAGCTTGACACTTGCCTTCACTTAAAGACAGAGGGTATCTTCTGGGAACATTGACTGCACCTATGCAAATCTTACCTGCAACAGCCAATCACCATCACTGGTCTCAGGCCCCACCTGCTGCCCATCATATGCTGCAAATACTGGACATTATCTTTCCTGACTGGATGTGTTTAAACTCCTAACATTTAGCTGGTGCTCTCTGAGATCCTTGTGATCTGTAAATAGAGAGTAAATATTTCCTGATCTTTCAGACATTAACCGCTGCCCCTCACCTACCACCCAAGTTACTTCTCAGCCTGTGAATAATGAAGTCCCCCCGCAGTTTGACAGTGCCCTCCTGAGCAGACATCTCTCGACTGACATAAGTAAGATGCAGACATAATGATGGGCTTGATGAAATGAGGGTTTGCTGAAGCCCAAACTGACGGCCCTGGTTCTTGAGGCTCCTCCTCCTCTGTTGAAGGCTGAAGAAGAGGAAAGGTTAATGGAGGTACGTGAGCTCTAGAACTGTTTAGGACACTCTTGTTACAAGTGCTGACACTGAGCAATGGCAAAGTATTGTAATGACAGGTTGTGTTAGAATTGAAGAGACACAATATGAAAAGCTTTTTGACAAACCTGGAGCTGGCTTGTCCCATCTGTTTTTCCGTTTCTCACTGTTTTCCCTGTGTGAGTGCCCAGTGATTCCAGAGCTTCCACCTCAGAAAGGGCGAGAGGACAGAGGCTTGTGGCTCCTCCCCGGTGTCACTTCTTTGTTTTTGGTTGACTTGGGTTTTCCCCTTTGAGAGCAAAGTAGAGAGTGTGAGTGGTAGTACTTTATTTACCAACAAATAAAGAACAGAACTAGTTTGAGGGATCATCCTTAATCAAGTTGTGAACAGGAGTAACAAGCTGGAAAATCCCTAATGGAGCTTTTTCCATCTTCACTAAGTCAGACCGAGGGAAGGAATGGGATGTGAAAAATGTTGTACTTCCCCCTCAATATCTCAGGGGGGCAGCACCTGATGTGGATCACAGGGAGAGCAAGCTGAGTGGAAATGGAAAATCTGGGTTTGTGTCTGATTCAGTTCAAATCATAGTTCAACTCTCATAACTATCTTACCTTAGCTCCATCACGAGGAAACTAAAATTCCTGAAGCATTTGAGTTCCTAACTGATGGATGCACTTATTCCCAGGGCCACATCCACACAGACTGGGCCACAACTTGTGTGTGACACCTTCCCTCACAGACCAAAAACATTGTAATTCAGTGAGAAATCCCAGCGAGGTCACACTGCTGGGCAGGCGTGTAGTAACAGACATGTGCAGAGCTCATGGACTTTTGTATCACTAAGATTGAGACCATGTGATCAGCTGCACCTGTCACTTCTCATCCTTCTTCTCACCCATGAGGTTAAACATCCCTCTCTGGTCCAGAATGCACATTGTTGCCTCGTTTTCCTTCTGTAGGAAGCCTTTTTGTGCTCAGCCTGTCAATAAGAAACACCTCCTGTTGTTGCCACCAAACTGCTGACCACCCAACTTTCCATTCTGCTTCCTATGTGAGTTGACATTATTAATGGTTCTCTCTCTTCTCTCCCTGTTATCGAGCTTGGGTATGGCTGATTATACGTTTCCACACTTAATTCCACGGTAGCCACACAGTCATATGCAATGGCTTCTCTTCATTCTCCTGGACCATTACATCTGCTGTTTCTCAAGAATCGATCCTCAACCCCTTCTCATTCTCATCTACATACTGCCCCTCAGTGACATTATCCAAAATCAGATTGTTAGCTTCACACTGACAATATTATCATCAACCTCAACATTGCCTCTCAGATCCAATGCCATTTTAAATGATCAAACTATTTATCTGACATCCAGTCCTGGCTGAGAAGGAATCGTCATTTAAATATTGAGAAGACAGAAACCATCGACTTCAAACTCTGTTCCTGAATGAATGACTCCATCACTCCCCATGACAACTGGCTGAGACCAAACAAGACGACTCACAATGGTGGGATCATAGATTCCTGCAGAGCAGAAGGAGGCCATTCAGCCCATTTGAGTCTGCACTGACCATAATCCCACCCAGATCCTATCCTCATAACAATATGCATTTACCCTAGCTAGTCCCCCTGACACTAAGGGGCAATTTAGCATGGCCAATTCAATTAACCTACACATCTTTGGACAGTGGGAGGAAACCGGAGCACCCAGAGGAAACCCACGCAGACATGGGGAGAACATGAATACTCCACACAGACAGTGCCCAAGCTGGAATTGAACCCGGGTCCCTGGCGCTGTGAGACAGCAGTGCTAAGCATTGTGCCACCCCACTTGAGCAAGACCTGAAATTCATGTCTAAGGTCAACGGACATTTCCATTGTCCGCTTCTCACCTGCTCCAATTCTGTGATGAGTGAGGTGGTAGATTTCTGGCGAATAGCTTTTCAAGATGAGTTTTCAATAACAGATCTATGAAATATAACATAAAAACATAAGAACATAAGAAATAGGAGCAGGAGTAGGTCATCTAGCCCTTCGAGCCTGCTCCGCCATTCAATAAGATCATGGCTGAGCTGTTGTGGCTCAGTTCCACATTCCCGCCCTCTCCCCATAACCCTTTATCCCCTCTCTTATCAAAAACCCATCAACCCGCGTCTTAAAAATATTTAGCGAGGTAGCCTCCACCACTTCAACAGGCAGAGAATTCCAGAGATTCACCACCCTTTGAGTGAAGAAGTTCTTCCTCAACTCCGTTCTAAACCGCCCCCCCTTTATCTTGAGGCTGTGCCCCCTAGTCCTACTGTCCTTTCTGAGCAGGAAGAATCTCTCCACCTCTATCCTATCCATCCCATTCATCATCTTATATGTCTCAATGAGATCTCCCCTCATTCTTCTAAGCTCTAACGAGTACAAGCCTAGTTTATTCAGCCTCTCCTCATAGCTCAACCCCCTCAACTCTGGCATCAGCCTAGTAAACCTCCTCTGCATCCCTCCAAGGCCAAAATATCCTTGCGTAAGTACGGCGCCCAAAACTGCACACAGTACTCCAGCTGCAGCCTCACCAATGCCCTATACAGCCGCAGCAAGACCTCCCTATATTCAATCCCCCTCGCTATGAAGGCCAGCATCCCATTCGCCTTCCTGACCACCTGCTGCACCTGCAGGCTGGGTTTTTGCGACTCATGCACAAGGACCCCGAGGTCCCTCTGCACAGTCGCCTGCTGCAGTTTTTCGCCACGTAAGTAATAATCCTTCCTACCATTATTCCTCCCAAACTGGACCACCTCGCACTTGCCAACATTAAATTCCATTTGCCATTTCCTGGCCCATTCGCCCAGCCTATCTAGATCCTTCTGTAGACTCTCCACACCCTCCGTGCAATTTGCCATTCCACCTCGTTGGGACATCCTATTTCCACCTCTGTAATGTTGCTCGACTTCATTCCTGCCTTTGCTTTTCTGACACTAAAGAGTTTATTTGATCTTATTACTTCTCTACTTAGTGACTCCTAGCTGGCCTCATGTGTTGTAAATTAAAATCATCCAAAGCTCTGATACCAATGTCCTCTCACACCAAGTCTCCTTCCCCTTTCAGCTTGAACTTGCTGACCCACCCTGGCTTCTGGTAATAGTATCGATTTTAAAATTCTCCTCCCTGCTTTCAGCCTCCCTAGGTGGTGATCTCCTCCTACTCCATAATCCTGCAAAATATATATGCTTATAAAATTCTATCCTCTTGAGCATCCCCAATTTTTATTCTTTCACTCTGCCTTCAGTTGGCTAGACCCAAAACTCTGGAATTCCATAACCTCTCCACCTTGCTGCTTCTACTTCCTTCTTGGAGTCACTGCTTAAAACTTTAATCAGAGTCAATTTTTTTTAAAAATGACACTCCTAAGCCTAATAAGCTTTCTAAGTACAAGTTACTACTGTCATATAGTGCCTTTTGACATACTATTATGTAAATACACTATAAAAATCACAACTCCTCAGATACTGAAACAATTCATGTCTAAATGCAGCAAGACCAGCATGATATCCAGGCTTGGGTTGACAAGTGGCAAATAATATTTGCTCCTGGCAATGACGATCTTCAACAAAAGAGAGTCTAACTATCTCCCTTTGACATTCAATAGCATCACCATCACTCAATATCCCACTATCAACGTCAAGGGGCTTACCATTGACAGATCTGAGGTTTGCAATTCCGAGCTGAGTAACTCACCTCCTGAATCCCCAAGGTCTGTCCACCACCTATAAGGCACAAGTCAGGAGTGTTATGGAATACTCTCCACTTTCCCAGATGAGTGCAGATCCAACAACACTCAAAGCTCAATGGATCCAGGACAAAGAAGCACGCTTGATTATTCCCTTTTCATCACCTTAAGCATCCATTCCTTCCATCAATGGTGAACAGTGACAGCATTGTGTGCCATCTACAAGATGCACTGCAGGGATTTGCCAGGACTCTTACGACAACACCTTCCAAAATTGTGATCACTGCATCAGAGAATTCTTACAGTGCAGAAGGAGCTGATTCAACCCATCGAGTCTACACCGACTGTATGACAGAGTATTTTACTCAAGCCCGATCCCTGTAACCCCAACGAGCCCGCGCCGCCGTCTCAACACCACCAGTCCCCCTCTCCACCCACGACCCCTGTCTAATGTTTTATGGCCATCCAGATTGTCCCTAAATCAGATTCCCTCAATTTATTCCTGCCAATCAGCCTAACAGCACATCTTTGGGGTGTGGGAGGAAACCGGATCACCCGGAGAAAACCCACGCAAGCACAGGGAGAATGCGCAAACTCCCACAGACACCGGCCCAAATCCATGTGTCTGCACAGCAATCAGCGATAGTCACTGAGCTGTCGTCTTGCCCAGTATCTTGTCCAGTTTAGGCACACACCAACGACACGAAGCACTAGGCCAATCTCGAACAACCAAGAGCAGCCCCAGTAAATAAAATCACGCCATACATAAAATCAAATACATTTACTATACAGCAAATATTTCATAATGAACAATAGAAAATGCTTAATCATTTATTTCCTAATAGAACTATCAACTTCAAATGGTAAAAGCAGAAGTAATATTGACACTTTGGACACAGAGGGAGAGCAGGGCTCTCACAGTCACTGCTGCCAGCACTCAGCACACACCTCACTTGCCCTTGTTTTATACATATATTAATTCAGTCATCATGGTAGGAAGAAAGCTTTGCAGATAGAAATCACAATGTGGCAACCCTGCACATGGGCAACAGGCAATAATTGTTTTTGAAATGTTTTACTCAATTCTCAATGTTGTAAAGCCAATGCTCAGCAGACTAGGCAAATCCAAATCCATTCCTTGCTTGCTCCAAAAACCAAATTCAAATTCCAATTGAATCCAATTCATGGAACCCACAAGAGAGACAAACAAGATCCAAGCTGACAAGATAAGGCATTGCACCTCATCCTGGACTTGTTCCAACGTTTGAGCTCAGCCAAAAGGTCGGGAAGCAGCAGTCAAAGAAATATCTGGTGGGCCTCACTCAGAACCCTGCTAAGTCGCGTATGGCCCCAGGTTGCCCACCATTGCTTTACAGTCTGCACCTAACAGAGCCTAGGTGTTACTCACTGACCATATGACTGGGTTCAGACAGAGAGAAAAGAAAACTATTTCCAAGGATTAACTTAATGATGGAAAAACTTGAAAGAGAGACATTTCCTTTTTAGAATAAGCACCCTGATGGATTGCAAAGTATATAAATGTTGCCAACCCAGGTATTGGCGACAATGCACAACGATCAGGAGCACATGAACCTCCCTCTACAATAGGATACGTAACTATTGATCACATCGGCCCGCCCCATCCACCCCACACCCGGAATCTCAGTAAGTGATCCGGACACTCAAAGAGTTTGAAATCGTTATGAAAGTGTTTTTTTTTCTCGATTAACTCTTGCTTTCAGGGTTTTAGTTTAGTGTGGAAGGGTCATTTGCACTGGTTGTATCCTGATTAGGATTCTGCAGCACTCCATATTGTATCTAAGAAGACAGGACCAGCCACTTCCTGGTTTGATTATTTCACACGTAAAGTCAAAGAATCCGCTCCGTGAATAGTTTACTTTTCAGAAAGAATGTGTTCAGAATCTGCAGAGGGAAAGAAGATAGAGCGAGCTTGAGAAATCCCTTCTAACCACTTTTAAATTATTCTGAATTGTATTTTTAAACTTGTTGAATTTGATTCACTCTCGTCACTTAGTTAACTTCACGAAGTTTGATTTCTTGCTCCTTACCCGCATTGTTTCCCTGGAGGGAGAAGAGTGAAACTAAGTGAAATTCTCAGTTAATTTCTGACTGCTCCCATTGCTTCCATGTCTCTTTGACATTAGGAGTAAGGACTGTCGTGACATTGAACAGAGCTTTCAATGGTCATGTCAGTTTGCTGTACGATATCCAATGAAATCGGGAGCTCACTTGTTGCTGGGAGGGGGAACGGAGGGAGGTGGCTGCTTTTACAATCCTGACTCAGGGTCAAAGAAATTTCGACTCCCGCTCAATGCTTGGAAACAAATCGTGAGACTGATATCGAGATATACATTCCGATTATGAATTACTTTCAAATAATTGCCACTCTTCAGCGAAGGATTTGGATTTTAAAATGCCCTTTCCACGGTGTGAACTGTGGTTTAGCATGTAGCACATTCCCATCTGAATCACAAGGTTCCGGAGGTTGTATCCTCACTCCAGGGCTTGAGCGTAGAATCCACCCCCCAGTGCAATAATGAGGAAGTGTTGCATTGTCAGGGGTGACTTACATCGGATGAGACAATAAACTCATCTTCCTGTTTGAGTGGATGTCAAAGATCCCATGGGATTGTGCTGAAGAAGAGCAGGAAAGTCCCCCTCCCCATGTTCTGGGCAATATTTATCCCTCAGTCAACAGAAAAACTAACCATTAATATCATTGTTCTTGGGGGGGGCGGGTGGGGGTCGTTGTGAGCCAATCAGCTGCCTTGTTCAAGTATATAATTGGCTGGAAAACACTTTTGAGTTATCGTGGGTCCTGAAAGGTGCTGTATAAATATAAAACTCTTTTCTGCTTCATTTCCATCTAACTAAAATTGCATAACATTTCACACTGCAAAAATAGATCATTTAACTGGTGTTCATGCTCCACACTAACCATCTTCCACCTTTCCCAGCCAGCTCCATCACTATTCACTTTGTCCCGATTATGGGGAAAAAGATGGAATCCTACCAGGAAATATTGGACTTTAAATAACACCCGAATTTTTTTTTTAAGTGGATACACAATCCCAAAGATGACTGACAAAGACAAACTCTGGCTGTACTGCTGCAGAGTAATTCTCTTATAGGCAATCAAACCCCATTCTGTTACTGGACAAGATATGTCTAAATCACCCCGACACACTAATGGCCATCTCCGGTACAGCCAAACAGTCATAATGGCTCTCTCATCAAGGGATTTCCTGTGGAATGCCCAAACTTCTTTTTTTGTGGATTCGCTTTCCCACTTTTTGTTTTTATTCCAATTCAATCAAATCAAGTCCAACTCAGAGGCTCAACAAGTTGGGACATTCCCAATCCAAGCTGACAAGACAGGGATCTCACCTCCTGTCTTGGGCTTGATCTACATGATCCAAGCTGATTGGAGTAGGCATAGCTCCTCTTCCAAGGCTTGATCTCATTTGCATCTTAGCCAAAAGGTTGAGATGTCGCTTTTAAAAATTGCTTCAAATGATGCTAAAATGTAACCTAATGACTTCAACCAAGCACACATGTCGACACTATTACCCTTGATTTTAGCCAACAGGGCAAGAAGAAAAACATTTCTCTAGGAAAATACTACAGAAATGATCCCTAAGAGTATACTTGGAATACACAAAGATGGATTCAAAACCATTCAAAGCTGCTCCAGGTTCGCTGTTTGCACTATGTGAAGAAGTGCTGGATGTTTTGAGGGAAAAGAGCCAGTAAGCAGACACACAATGCCCCAGCAAATAGCCATTTTGCAGATTTCTCTCTCCTGCCCACCACAGCATAAAACACCCACAAAAATTAGAAATCACCCCATCACGTCAGCTCTAGGAGCCCCCTCATCCCACCCACCCTAACAGGCACACACAGGTAATGAAAGTGTAAAGGCAGGGGAGGACAACAAACCACCCTTCAGCCAACAGCTACCCACAAACATCCCTCTGAGGAAACCCCAGGACTATTTTTTCCCACCACCTGACCTCTTGCCCTGTCCCAATATCTCACTGACTACTCAGTACTACCCAGTACTACGACTACTCAGTAACCCAACCTCTAACAGAACCTTCCCCCCATCTACACCTACCCCCCACCGTGAAAAACAGAATTTGACTCAGCGACAAACACAAAACCTCCCCAGCCAGGAAACCCCCAAAAACAAGTCTCCAGCACACACACCACTTGGACATCCATCCCAGCGCCCAGAAACACGTAAATCCCCAACTTAGCAGCCCCCCTCCACCTAACACACATGACCTCAACAACCACCTCCCCCAACCATCTAAAATACAACAGAAGCAGACCACCACCCTGTTTCACTTTGTTTTATCTCCCGCCACCTACTCCTCCTCTCTCCTCTCTCCCCCCATTCACCATCCCACATAAGAAGAAACAAACATGAATGATAATATATAATTTTTAAGAAGGAAAAGGCCCAGGAAGCAAGAGGACAACAAGCCACAAGATAAGGCCAAGGCATCACAAAAAAGTGGCAGGGCATGAAGAAAAGAGGACATGTCCTCTCGGTCTGACCACAAAAATCTCTTCCTGATGATTGGAACTCAGCCCAGTCCATAAAAAAAATCAAGGCAGAAAAGGGAACTGGGAATCTTCACTGTCAAACTACAGAACACTGCAATTGCAGAACCACCTATTCACTTGGTGAAGTCAACTCTGCTGGAATCTTGAATCATAATGGCTGCAGTTCTTCATCATCTCCTACTCATGGATCAAAAGCTGTTCTGTATACCTTTCTTTTTTTAGCTTATTTTGAACTGAGTTCTCCTTTTCACTCTGAATGTAAATGCATGTATTTGAGCATTTTCTTGCCTTTTGTAATTAATAAACTCAATCTTTACCACAAGAAAACCTGGTTAAATGTGCTCCTTTTAAAACATAGCTATTGGGTCTGGGAAAAGATATCCATGAAAAGGGATCCTTTTCAGTTTAAATGTTGTAACCAACAAAGGGGGTGAGTCAGATAAAGACGGCGGGGGTGGGGAAGTTCATCCCTCCTCACTGGGTTTGTAACAATTTGGGGGTATCCCAGCCAGATGATAACAAATTGAAGGGTCTCTTTAGGATCAAGAACTTTGGGGACCTTCATCTGGTGGGTGGTTGTAGCACCCTCTATTTTCATTCACACCTACTTAGAACATAGAACAGAGAACATTACAGCGCAGAACAGGCCCTTCGGCCCACGATGTTGCACCGACCAATTAAAAAGCAATGACCCTCTAACCTAAACCAATCCCTTTCCATCCATAAACCTATCCACGGATCTCTTTAATGCCCCCAAACTAGGCGCATTTACAACTGCAGCAGGCAGGGCGTTCCAATCCCTCACCACCCTCTGGGTAAAGAACCTACCTCTGACATCCGTCCTATAACTACCACCCCTTAATTTAAAGCTATGTCCCCTCGTGCTAGCTTTCTCCATCCGAGGAAAAAGGCTATCACTGTCCACCCTATCTAAACCTCTAATCATCTTGTATGTTTCAATAAGGTCCCCTCTTAGCCGCCTTCTTTCTAACAAAAACAACCTCAAATCCCTCTGTCTCTCCTCATAGGCCCTCCCCTCCATACCAGGCAACATCCTGGTAAACCTCCTCTGCACCCTCTCCAATGCCTCCACATCCTTCCTGTAACGTGTGGACCAGAACTGCACACAATACTCCAAGTGTGGACACACCAGAGTTTTGTACAGTTGCAACATGACGTTGCAGCTCCTAAATTCAATCCCCCTACCAATAAACGCCAAGACACCGTATGCCTTCCTAACAACCTTATCTACTTGATTCCCTACTTTCAGGGATCTATGTACACATACACCTAGATCCCTCTGTTCATCAACACTATTCAGAGTCCTACCGTTAGCCCTATACTCTACACATCTGTTATACCTGCCAAAGTGAATTACCTCACACTTTTCCGCATTAAACTCCATCCGCCACCTCTCGGCCCAGCTCTGCAACTCGTCCAAGTCTCTCTGTAAACTATGACACCCCTCCTCACTAACTACCACACCTCCGACTTTGGTGTCATCAGCAAATTTACTAATCCACCCAACTATATCCTCATCCAGATCATTTATAAAAATTACAAATAGCAGTGGCCCCAAAACAGATCCCTGAGGCACACCACTTGTAACCAAACTCCATGACGAATACTTACCATCAACCACCACCCTCTGTCTCCTATCTGCTAGCCAATTCCTGATCCAATTAACTAAATCACCCTCAATCCCATACATCTGCATTTTCTGCAGAAGCCTTCCATGGTGAACCTTATCAAACGCCTTACTAAAGTCCATATATACCACGTCAACTGCCTTACCCCCATCCACCTCTTTGGTCACTTTCTCAAAAAACTCAATAAGGTTAGTAAGGCATGACCTACCCTTCACAAACCTTAACTAACTTCCCTGAAACACATAGTTTCTTTCTTTCTGAATCTCTCTGTCACTGGGAGTTCCACATTCTCTGTTCTCAGCTCTCACCTTTCTGGAGTGTAACACATTGAATCCTGTATGGAAATCACAGTAGTTTTTCCGGTGAATTCTCAAAAGAACAGGTGACAGAAGCTCTAATTGTTTACTTTCAAATTTCACCTCCGACAGTGGGTGAAGTTTGGATCTTTGGAGCTGAGGCTGCAAGTCTGATTTGTGAAAAGTTCATTCTGGAGATTGCATTGTGAGTAATTAAACTCTAGCTGGGGTTGTCTGGATGTTCACGCCCCGCTACCACTGCCAGCAAGAATGGAGAATTTGGTGCTCAACCAAATCTCCATTCACAACAGCAGAACTGGAGAATCCTAACTGTTTTGTTTCAGATTCCAGCATCTGCCATGTTTTGTGAATATCTTTCTAAGCCGAGCCAGGACAGCAGTGCCTGGTTGTGTGCCTGTGGGAACTGTGGCATCCGTGTGTGTCCCACACAATAATTCAATGTTCAAACAGCTATGCTTTTAGCAAGCATCGATGGGCACTGACCAAAGAAAGAACCCAATTTTCTCCTCTCTAGCCAAGTCAACAGGAGAACCAAATTCGTTAACTTAATGTAGATCTGACAAACCAACCAATTTCTGAATGATTTTGTGTTTTCTCACAGGCAAAGGAGTCCCGAGATGTTAAGTTTTCTTAACATGAAAGAAATAAGCATAGTTGGTGAGGTTGTGTTCATGATTCAAAGTTGTTACCTTGAATTTTAAGGCTTTACAACAAAGTTCAAACCGCAAGAAAGACTGTTGAAGTCAGAGAATCCTGGCCTCCATGTCTGCAGCAACAGCATGAACTGAAGCTCATCCAAATCTCCACTGCCCATAACATAATTCACAGCAAAATCCTGGTCACCCATTGGACCTCTCCCAGGATACATGTATCATCAAGGCAATTTGCTGGAAATATTCGGAGAACCCCATTTCAGGATGCTGACAGTGTGAAATGAGTTTGGACGACTCCATAATTAAACAATCAAAACCCAATAATTGACAGACTTTATTGGACAACCCAGATGAGAATACAAGTAAGTCCTCTATCACCAGCATGAGGGGCTAGAGCCTCACCAGTCAAGGTTGTTCCTAAATTCACCTGACAAAAGAATTAAGCCTTTCTCCTGATATCTCCCTTGAAATAAACTGACTTGTAATGTTCCTTTCATTGTCACATAGCAATTCAGATGACAAATGATTTTGGGATAAAAACTACTTAAGTTGGGGTGTACCATGGTGAATCAATGGTTGCTTTCAAAGCTGGTGAATCATTTCACAATTATTATCCACATTACACACGCACTAAGGCTTAAATTTTCCCATCCTACTTGCTGTGCACCACAGGTAGGATGGATAATTTGATGAACCAGCAAAAGGTCTGTTGATTTTTGTGGAAATTTCCAATCACAATGCAGATGGAAGCGGAAAATCTAATAATGTAATAAGAACATAAAAACATAACAACATGTCCTGTTTTGTTTTTAGCTCCCACATTATAATTCCCAAAATCATGCATATAATCTCTTTGCTTTTTCACATTGGATGCTAAGTATCCCATAATAGCATATGAGTACACCAAATCATTCAGCAGTCATAGTATTCTAGTCCATCTGTCACTGTTCACAGAATGAATGGATGACCTGTAAGGAAGAATGTGAGAATTTGCTTTTTAATACACTTAGTCAATGATGAAAGTGAAATTATTTTGAATACATTAAAGTTCTTTAAGGAGGTAACAAGCAAGGTGGATAAAGGAGAACCAATTGATGTGTTGTATTTGGATTTCCAAAGTGTGTTCATTAAGATGCCACATAAACAGTTACTACAGCAGAACTCATGGTGTTGGAATAATATATTAATGTAGGTTGGTTAATTAACAGGCAACTAAAGGTTGGATGGTATTCATCTTTACAAACAGCTTTACAAACTGCTGAACCTATAATTGATGACTTGTAATAAGGGCTTATGAGTATTGCAGCCAAAATTGCTGATGATACGAAGAAAGTTAGGAAAGCAGGCTGTCAGAAGAATGAAAGGAGAATGCAAAGGGATTTAGGTAGATTACATGAGTGGCAAAAAACAGACAGATGGAGAATAATGTGTGAAAATGTGGGATTGCAAATTATGGTGTTTGGGAACCACAGAATCCCGACAGTGCAGGAGTCCATTTGAACCATCACATCTGCATTAATTCTCCAAAATATCACTCTACCTAGGCCTACACACCCACCCTATCCTAACCCTACGCATTAATCATTGCCAGTCCACATAACCTGCATCTCATTGGACACTAAGGGAAGAATAGAGAGACTGCAGAATGCTGCAGTGCAAAGGGATTTGGATAGCCTCATAGATGAATCACTGAAGGTTAGCACACAGGTATAACAAAAAAGAGATCAAGTCAAATTCGGGGATTTATTGCAAGGGACATGGAGCATAAAAATAGGGAATCTGTCAATAACTGTACAGAGCATTGGTGAGAGAACACCTGGATAACAGCAAACAGTTTTGATCTCCTAATTTAGGGAGGGTTATACTTGCATTGGAGATAATTCAGAAGTACTTTGTCATGTGAGGAAAGGTTGAACAGGTTGAGCCTATATTCATTGGAGCTTAGCCAAATGAGAGATGATCTTATTCAAATGTGTAAGATTATTGAGTGATGCCCTGCGATGGATAACCGCAAAAACCCAGCTTGCAGGTGCAGCAGGTGGTCAGGAAGGCGAATGGGATGCTGGCCTTCATAGCGAGGGGGATTGAATATAAAAGTAGGGAGGTCTTGCTGCAGCTGTATAGGGCATTGGTGAGGCCGCAGCTGGAGTACTGTGTGCAGTTTTGGGCACCGCACCTGCGCAAGGATATTTTGGCCCTGGAGGGAGTGCAGAGGAGGTTTACTAGGCTGATACCGGAGTTGAGGGGATTGAGCTATGAGGAGAGGCTGAATAAACTAGGCTTGTACTCGTTAGAGTTTAGAAGAATGAGGGGAGATCTCATTGAGACGTATAAGATGATGAATGGGATGGATAGGATAGAGGTGGAGAGACTCTTCCCGCTCAAAAAAGACAGTAGGACTAGGGGGCACAGCCTCAAGATAAAGGGGAGGCGGTTTAGAACGGAGTTGAGGAGGAACTTCTTCACTCAAAGGGTGGTGAATCTCTGGAATTCTCTGCCCGTTGAAGTGGTGGAGGCTGCCTCGCTAAATATTTTTAAGAAGCGGGTTGATGGGTTTTTGATAAGAGAAGGGATTAAGGGTTATGGGGAGAGGGCGGGAAAATGGAACTGAGCCACGACAGATCAGCCATGATCTGATTGAATGGCGGGGCAGGCTCGAAGGGCTAGATGGCCTACTCCTGCTCCTATTTCTTATGTTCTTATGTTCTTATGTAAAGCACAGTGTCTGCCAGGAGAGACTCCGATTCCCTGCAGCCCTGAATTAGAGTAGGTGATTAGTAAAGTTAAGGAAGATTATCGAGGGTTTGACAGGATAGATTCTGAAAGCATGTTTCCCCTCATGGGGGAATCTAGAACTAGGGGACGCAGTTTTTAAACAAGGGATGTCCCATCTAAGATCTGTACAAGACAACAATACTTTTCAGAGGATCAGTTCTCTTGCTTGAAGGATATAATTAGCCTGTTTAATAAATTGCATAATTGCTTCTGTTGAATTCTATTGATGACCTGGTCACAGTAGGTTTCTACAAATGATCTTGGTATCACCAACATTCACCACTACTACCACTCTAATGTGCCAAGGCAGGACAATTTATATTCTGACCTCATGTCCACTATTTTATAGTTTGTATTGCTGCTCACATAACAATGGACCACAAGTTACTCAACAATCTATTTCTTTCTATCAGATTGACAAAGGACCAGTGTTTGTCAATTGATTTTGACTAATGTAGTCGTTAAACATTTCATTAGGATAGGTACAGGAGTGCTCTTGTATAACCCTTTGAACAACAATGTGTCATGAAATTTCTGGGTTGTGTTTAGTGCAGAATATTAGCTGGAAATTATTTAAATATTGTCGGCTTGAGTGACATCCAGATGCTATTCAGTGTTTGGAATCCAGCGAAGTAAAGCCTGAAGAGCTGAAGGAAATGAACGAAGGATATTTTTTAAGCAGAACACAATCTTTTTGGGGAGTAGGAAGTGTTTGAACCCATCTATCTGTTCCACCTTGCGAGAGCAACTATCTGAAATTCAGACTCAGAGCATCCAGTTTTCAAACTATTGAGTGAGTGAGTGAGCACCTTTTGTGATTCATACTGCCTGGAAAATGGAAAAGCAAATTCTCCCTAGTAACGAGTGATCTTCCAGGGTTTTGATTGTCATTGGATAGTGTGCAGGAACCTACCCACTGACGTATTGAAAAGCTGTTAATTTATCTCTTCATTGCGACTGTATTCCCAGCGCGAATGCGAGACGGAAGCACACTGTACGGAGATGTTCATAGAGGGAGAATTTCCCTGATCAGCACTCTCCTCTCGCCAAGGAGCCGCACAGGTAACAATCAAGACATTGAAACTCGGCGCGGTGGTCAAAATTCAGGGTGAATTATATTCAACAGGTTTGAAGAGAATTCCAGCACAACTTTTAAAGATTGTACTCGCGCGTGTTTCACTCCATCAGGTTCCCTTTCCTTGCAAGGTCTGGCTGTGTTCAAAATTCAAAAGTTGCCAAAAAGCAAGTTTTATATTCAGGATTCAGGACGGCCAGCGAAAGTGAAACTTACAAACAGTGCAGGAAATGACGAGCCGCATGTTTATCGGATTGGGGAGTGGAAACCATTTTAAAACAGGACATAGAGATAGATAAAGCTCAATCTGAATGCTATTAGTGAATAGAGGAGTTCAGCAACTTTCCGTTTTCGGTGGTTGCGATGTGGGCAGATCAGCTCATGTTTTGTTACTTTGCAGAGCTGATGAAAAATTTGGAAGAAGGAAGTACTTTGTTCGATATTATTGCATGGATGTTGAATACTTTGCCAGCTTTTTAAAAGAACACATTTGTTTTCAACGGTTTTAAGAACATAAGAACATAAGAAATAGGAGCAGGAGTAGGCCATCTAGCCCTTCGAGCCTGCCCCGCCATTCAATAAGATCATGGCTGATCTGTCGTGGCTCAGTTCCACTTTCCCGCCCTCTCCCCATAACCCTTAATCCCCTCTCTTATCAAGAACCCATCAACCCGCTTCTTAAAAATATTTAGCGAGGCAGCCTCCACCACTTCAACGGGCAGAGAATTCCAGAGATTCACCACCCTTTGAGTGAAGAAGTTCCTCCTCAACTCCGTTCTAAACCGCCTCCCCTTTATCTTGAGGCTGTGCCCCCTAGTCCTACTGTCTTTTTTGAGCGGGAAGAGTCTCTCCACCTCTATCCTATCCATCCCATTCATCATCTTATACGTCTCAATGAGATCTCCCCTCATTCTTCTAAACTCTAACGAGTACAAGCCTAGTTTATTCAGCCTCTCCTCATAGCTCAATCCCCTCAACTCCGGTATCAGCCTAGTAAACCTCCTCTGCACTCCCTCCAGGGCCAAAATATCCTTGCGCAGGTGCGGCGCCCAAAACTGCACACAGTACTCCAGCTGCGGCCTCACCAATGCCCTATACAGCTGCAGCAAGACCTCCCTACTTTTATATTCAATCCCCCTCGCTATGAAGGCCAGCATCCCATTCGCCTTCCTGACCACCTGCTGCACCTGCAAGCTGGGTTTTTGCGACTCATGCACAAGGACCCCGAGGTCCCTCTGCACCGTCGCCTGCTGCAGTTTTTCGCCACGTAAGTAATAGTCCTTCCTAAAGTGGCCATTGACTTGCTTTCATGGGTAACAAAGTCACTGAATAACACACCGTCTGCTGCCTCTGACCACACGGTCAAAAGGGCCACAGCAAATCACTGGTAGTGCCCATTCTATGGAGATGCCGTCATTGGACTGGGGTAAAGACGGTAAGAAGTCTCACAACACCAGGTTAAAGCCCAGGGAGTTTATTTGATAGTAAACCCACAAGCTTTCGGAATGCTGTTCCTTCATGAGGTGAGTGGAAAGTTCTGATCAGAGAAGGGCATATAAAGGCACACACAGTTTACAGAATACTGATTAGAATGCAAATCTTTACAGCCAACCTGCTATTCAAGTCTTAAAGGTGCAGACAATGTGAGTGGAGATAGCACTAAGCATAGGTTAAAGAGATGCATCTTGTCTCCAGACAGGACTTCTTTGCAGGTCTCATCCAACTGTCCTTTTATTATTATTACAAACAATATATTTTACTCATAAAATACCTGAAAGCGATGTTAGAAAACATTTCAAATTGTCATAGCAAGAAAGTGCAATGATACTCAGAATTTTCTCCAGAGATCAAGATGCACACTTGAAGTGCTTCAATTCAGTAATGAGAACATAAACATTTCAATATTTTTGTTACCATATTCCTTCCCTCACACTCTGAATTAGCGAAGATGGAAAAACCTTCATTAGGAATTTTGCAGTTTACTCCCGTTCACAGCCTGATTAAAGATGATTCCTCACACCAGTCTTGTCCTTTATCTGATGGTAAATAAAGTTCTGCCATTCACAGTCACTCTCTACTTTCCTCTCAAAGGAGAAAACCCAACATAACCAAAGTTAAAGAAGTGACATCAGGGGGAGCAGCCACAAGCCTCTGCCCTCTCGCCCTTTTTGGGGAGGAAACTCTGGAATCACTGGACGCTAACACAAGGGAAGCAGCGAGAGAAAGAGAAGCAGGATGAGAGGAGCCAGCTCCAGGTTGGTCAAGAAACTGCTCATATTGTATCTCTTCAGTTCCTTTAGTTACATCACAACTTGTTATTGCAAACTATTGTCATTGCTCAATGTCAGCACATTAATGCGAATGTCGTGAGCAATTCTACAGGTCATGTACCTCCATTCACCTCTCCTCTTCTTCAGCCCTTCAGCAGAGGAGGTGAAGCCTCAAGAAACAGGGCCCTTAGTCTGGACTTCAACCAACCCTCATTGCACAAGTCCTATCAATGCATCTGAGCCTCACAATCAGTAAGTAAGAGGCACCATTGGGGAGGCCTCAGTCAGACTAAGGGCAGGCTAAGGTGTTTCACAGATGGTGAAGAGGAATTTGGGCTGGGAGATGAGTCTGTAGTTGCTGCTGTCTGGAGAAACAGGAGATGATTGCCCTTAGCTGGGGCATCTCGGGATCAATATTTAAAGGGTCCATAATTAAAAAGGGGCAAGGTAACTTTCACGCAGAGACAACTTAACTGGTCATTCATCTAATAGCTCACTCTGGGATCTGCTGTGCATAAATTAGCTTTCTTAATAAGCTACGTGACAATTGTACTTGTTTTGCAAAAGGATTCAATGAAATGTGTAAGGACGTTCTGAAGATGTGACAATGTGTTGTAAATAGGAGTTATTTTCAATTGGTGCAAATCATGTAAAATGTTTCCTTTCAGAGATCAAAGTGCTGAAGCTTCAAACACTTCATTGTTCAGTGAGGATGAACTGAAGAATCTGAAATCTAATTTTGAATCAGGTGGGGTGGATAAGGTAGTATCGCTGATACAGAAAAGATTTAATGACCTGGACAACATAGAGCTGAACATTGCAGTGACAGGAGAAGCAGGCACAGGGAAATCCTCCTTCGTCAATGCGATGAGAGGACTTCAGATCAATGATGAGGGTGCTGCTGAGGTTGGTAACGCAGAAAACACAATGGAACCAACCGGATACAAGCATCCCAGTTTGCCAAATGTTATTTTATGGGATCTGCCAGGAATTGGAACAGTGAAATTCCCAGCGAACAAATACCTAACGCACATAAAATTTGACAAATACGATTTCTTCATCATTATCTTGCACTGTCGATTCACAGAAAATGATGTAAAACTCGCTCAAGCAATTAAACGGCTGGGGAAGAAATTCTACTTCGTTCGATCTAAAATTGATAGTGACCTTGATGCAATGAAAAGGGGAAGGAGGAAATTTAATGAAGAGGAAGAATTGGAAAAGATCAGGAATTACTATATCATGAGCTTGAAAGAGGCAGGGATCACATCACCCCAAGTTTTCCTGATTTCAAACTTTGACCTGCATCTGTATGATTTTGCCCTGTTAAGTAAAGTTCTTGAAGATAATCTTCCCAGTTTAAAGAGAAGTGTGTACATTTTGGCCCTCCCCAGACTAACCTTGGAAATTGTGGAGAAGAAAAAGAAAGAGCTAAAGATGCAAGTTTGGAGGTTGGCATCACTTTCTGGAGTATTGGGAGCAGTGCCAGTTCCTGGAGTCTCCCTTGGTTGTGATATTGGGATACTGATTGGAGGAATCATACATTTCCGTAAATGTCTGTGTTTGGATGATGCCTCCCTTCAAAGACTGGCCGATACGGCAGGGAAACCTGTGGAAGAACTGAAAGCTGTGATGAAAGGTCCCATGGTGGGTGAAATAACTCCAGATATAATAAACAGATTAGCATGGGGATCCAGTGCTGTTGTCATAACTGGTCTTGAGCTTGCACTTGATTTCATTCCAATTGTAGGATCCATCTTTGGAGCAGGATCATCATTTCTTATGACCTACAAGTTGCTGAGTGGAGCACTGGATGATCTCACAGAGAATGCACGGAGAGTGGTGAAAGCTGCATTTGGGACGGATGAAAATGATCCAAAGTAAACATCAATTCAATGAATCAATGCCGTAGCTGATATATTAAAGGGTCTAACACTGGACTTTCATATTCCCTTTTACTGGCCCATTTTAAGAAACTATTTCCATGCTGTAGTATTTTGTGAAAGATTTTGTCTAGGTGTAATCTAAGGAGAGAACCCAAAAGCTGTAGAGGCAAATTTTCCTGTTCCACTTGCCACAGGAACCGAAGTGGGTGAGGGGCAGACCATAGGAAGGTCCGTTGACCGCGAGTGGGATTTTCTGGTTTTGGGACAAGTGCGGCCGGAAAATCCCACCTGTGAACTTTAAAGGAATCCAGTCAACATCAGAAATTCACTACATCCATACAATTCCCTCCATTAAACACAAGACCAGGAAATTTGTCTTGTTCCAAGAATTATAGAATCAGACAATAGGAGTGGCCATTCAGCCCATTGTGCTTGTGTTAGAAATGCTTGTATTCTTCACTGGCACTGAATCCATCACTATCAATGTCCACTCCCTTTTCTGCAATGTCCCTGATTGATTCATAACAGCATCATTACTGAAATGGATGGTCCTGGGTCTATAGTGGAGTCAAAAGCACTGGGATTATATGTTTTGTTCACCTTTTGATAAATTATTTGGCTGTTTTTTCCAGCCTCATTTATTGCCAAATTCTATTCCCAACAGTGATGAGGTTAACAATGCAGTCTTTCTTCCGGCACACACTGAACACAATAAAGAGATTTATTAAGAGGAAGTCTTTTAAGGAAGTGTTTTTCAACCATTATCCACTTACACTGAACATCTGTCTCAGTCCTAGCTTTAGAACCATTGCTGCAGCAAACAGTGTCTGTTTGAAAAGGGATAAATTCTCTACCAGTCCAATGAATCTTGTTCTGTCCAAGAAGCAGCAGATTCCAAGAATGGAACAGTAAAGAAGAGGCACCAGCATCAGACTGTTGTCAGCAGTAAGAACACAGATTCCCTGTCATAGAGACACCATGATGTGGGTATGCCGGCGTTGGACTGGCGTAAACACAGTAAAAAGTCTGACAACACCAGGTTTTAGTCCAACCGATTTATTTGATAGTAACTCCTTCCACTCACATTGTTAGCCACTTCAGATCTTGAACAGCAGGTTAGGTGTAAGGATTCGCATTCTAATCAGTAATCTCTAAACAGTCTGTGCTTTATATGCTCTGTCTGAGGCCAGAACTCTCCATTCACCTGACGAAGGGACTAACCCGAAAGCTTGTGCGTTTACTATCAAATAAATCGGTTGGACTAAAACCTGGTGTTGTCAGACTTTTTACTATAGAGACACCACCCAGATATAGAATCATCCTTATCATCCCTCACACAGATGATCCCTCACACAGACCGTCCCTCACACTGACCGTCCTTCATGCAGACTGTCCATCATCCTAACTTGGTGAAGAGCTGAGAACCATGAACAGGAAAACCTCTGGGAATGGGAATGAGAGGAAATACGTTAATTATGAACATTCCTTTTATGACGTATTTTGAGTATTGCTGAGATTTTCACTTAAAAACTACAAATGTTGGAAATCTGAAAAACAGAAATGTTGAATGAACTCAGCAGGCCTGGCAGCATCTGTGGAGACTAGAAATGAACATTTCTAGTCCAATATCACTCTTCATTGCTTCCAGCATACCCGAGAAATGGGTTTGCTGGTCAGGCAAAAATTCCAGATAATGGGAGGTCCTTTTACCACTGGAAGACAGCAAAACACTTGTAACACGAATGAATATGTGAATGCTCCTAAAGTAAAGAACATTATTCTTTGCTTCAAACCTTCAACTGTACATTCAAACAAAAATTAAAATATAAAATAATGTAATATACATATATGGGGGAGCTTTCTAATTTCTTCTGGTTGGTAAAGTGACAACTATTAAGGGAACATCAGCAATTCCGGTTAGTAGAGAATTTGGCTTGGTAAAATGCCAGATAAACACAAAATTTACTGTACTGTTTGCCACCAAACAAAATTGGCGCTTGATCCTCAGTGACTGATTGGAGAGAAGCAGATGTTACAGATGGTGGATTAGGATTCATGTGGGCGGGGGGGTGGGTTGTACCACAGTAACAATCAATAACCTCCAGCCAATGCTGAACAACGTTACATAATCACTTCAACTCCATTGTGGAACAATGCCCTATGAGGCCCTGATTAGTCATAAACTCTTTGATTGGGGTTTGTGTCTCTATCCTCCAAAGCAGCCACGACCTTTCAGACATGCAATGATGCCATCACTGACACTCATCATTATATGGACAACACATTGATCAAGAGAGTGAGTGAAACTCACTGTCAGAATGATGGCCAATACATTAGCTCCAGCTGGCTGGAAAGAGGAAGAGGAAAGTGACCTGAAATAGCAGCAGAAGAGCAGTTACTGTGGCAGGAGAAGTATTGGAATGTGTTACACTAACTCACTGGAACCTCATATGCTCCAATGTCACCGATATCAACAATGGATTAATATTACTGATGTGAACCGTTGTCTTCTTAACCTCCATTGCAGTTATTTTGGTTCAACTTAATTTAATTGACATTGATTCATTTGTATCATTTCTTGTTGGTTGATGAGAAAGGCCAGAATTCCCTGATCTCGTTCGGCCTTCCCCCACAGCCAACGAGAATGGAAAATTTGGTGTTCAGCCAAAACTCCAGTCACTGCAGCGGGCCTGGAAAATCACAGCTGTGGATAAGGTCAGAAAATTCCAGCCAATAACTCTGGAAATTGTTTGACATTAATTAGAGATATTTTGCTGTATTAATTGAGAACTTATGCTTATTGGTAATTTTCAAGACTGCTGGTAATCAAATCAAGTGAAAGTAATGAACAATTTAATTGTAACATTCTAAACATGGACATGATTTATTGTATTGTAAGCCACAGTTTAGAAAACAGATGTGTGGAAGATTCTGTATGAAATGAGATTCCACAACATTAGTGTTGACAATAGTGTACTAACTTGGACAGGTAATATCCACACGCCATGTACTGATGCAATAAATGCTGAACATTTCATCTTGATGATTGTACTGGATTTTTTTTTCACGAGCTATATTGAAGCAAGATTAGAAAACCATAAAACCATAGAATCCCTGCAGTGCAGAAGAAGGACTTTCGGCCCATTGAGTCTGCATCGACTCTGCGAAAGGTTATCCCACACTTTGCATATTTACCGTGGCTAATCCACCTAAATTACACCTCTTTGAACACTAAGGAGTAATTTAGCATGACCAATCCACCTGACCCACACATCTTTGGACTGTGCGAAGAAACCGGAACACCCAGATGAAACCCACACAAACATGGGGAGAACGTGCAAACTCCACACAGTCACCCAAGGCCGGAATTGATGCCGGGTCTCTGGCACTGGGAGACAGCAATGCTAACCAGTGTGTCACCGGACTATGGAAAATGCTGGAAGATTTGAACATTAAGGTTTATGAGAAGGTGACTTGGACATGTTTGTTTTAGGAAAGTGTGTAACTTCAAGCTCTGGCTGGATTGGGAATTTACTTGTGGCAGGGGAAGGGACTGTAAAATGGAATTAGATGACGTTAGGTTTAGTCATTGATATCACATCTGAACACCAATCTATGTGCAATGGATTGCAAGCTAGATGTTAACTTTGTTCACCATTTGAGAAGGTCCAATGAAAAGCCAAATAAGTTTCTTCAAAATTTAATTGCAAACATTTTATGCATATTGGCTAATAATCCTGCTGTTAGTATCTCACCTCCTGACTTCCCAAAGCCTGCCCACCATTTACAGGGCATATGTGCGTTGGAATACTCTCCACTTGCCTGGCTGAGTGCAGCTCAAATAACAGTCAGGAAGCTCAACACCATCTGGGATGAAGCAGCCCTGCTTTATTGCTTCTCCTTCCACTTGGAATGCTGCAAGCTGTAAATGCCAGGGAGGCTTACAAATTTCTGATAATGAAAGCTTCTTCTGAACTCCAGCAACCTAGTGAACCAAAGCTCTACATTCCGCAGTCAGTGCAGCCAATCACTTTTTCTGGAATCTCTACCAGATCCTGTCACATATGGGATTGGGGTGGGGTGGGGCGGGGGGTAGGGGAGGGGGTTCTGCAGAGCCCCAGGCACTTTCTCTTTTGTCACAGCTCTAGAGCTTCATCATCAGCCTGGGGATCAGCATTGGTTAAGTCTCCCACAGTCCTCTGAGGGTCAGAGGGCAGACTGCTGCTCTGATATTCGTACAGTGCTTAAACCAGGTGATGACCCTAATTCTGTAACTCGCCTCATGCCCTTTGAGGTGACAGTATTTGAGCTGGTGGAGAGTGTAGAGTAAGAGTGGGATAGGGCACCCTCTGAGAACCTCCCTTCATTTCTTCCTCCTCCTCAGATTGGGGTATGACCCGGAGATAATAGCTGCCTGTCACTGCACTGACCATTCCAATGTAAGCCCACAGAGCCTATAGCTTAGGCACCTGTTTGTCACTGTCATTTGTAATTTCCACTTGATCCCCATTAGGTTCATTGCAGGGACTCATGTTCCTCCATGGGTGCTCCAGCCTCACCATCAGTGATGGCGCAGTCTTCCTGGTAGCCAGCCAGCTGCAGCATCTGTTCCTCCATGGTTATTAGAATGACAATTAGGGGACACTGCCACCAATCTGTGCCCTCTCTCTGAAATTCTGGGCCCTCTTCTGTGGAAATGCATGGAATGGGTTCATTATTCAGACTATAGAAATCACAATGTCATCACCTTGCCCGCTTGCTTCAGCTTCTAGGATCAGTGTCGTTCTGCCACTCAGCAGCAACCTTTCCACAGGCCGACTGTGCCATGCTGAAAACACTTTTCCCCTCATAGCCAATCTAGATCAAGAGGGCACACTATCAAATAAGGTGGAAGTGAGGAGGACTGTCTTCTCTTGGAGGGTTTGGAGTGTTTGGAATACTTGTCCCCAAAGTGCAGTGGAAGGTGAGTCTTTGAATATATTCAGAGCTATGTTAGATGGAATTTTGATTGACAAGAGAGTCAACATTATGAGGGACAGGTAGGAAAATTAAAGAGTTAAGGCCACTTCAGATCAGTCATAATTTTTTTTGTCTTGCATTTGGGGAGTTATTGTGTTCTGGCATGGTCCTTTTAGGAGGATAGTCATGTGATCGCTCTGTGACATGATCTGGGCCTCCGCAGATTGCCAGCAGTTGGGTTTTGAACGCTATCATGTGAACATCTATTAAATGAACCTACCTGCTGCTTCGCATAGAGTCATAGAGGCTTTTAGCATGAAAACAGGTCCTTTGGCCCAATTTGTCCATGTTGCCCAGTTTTTAACCACTAAATTAATCCCAATTGTCCACATTTGTCCCATGTTCTTCCATACCCATCTTAGCCATGTAACTGTCAAATGCTTTTTTAAAAGGCATAATTGTACCTGCCCCTACTACTGCTTCTGCCAGCTCATTCCAGACACCACCTTCTGTGTGGAAAAAATTGTCCCTCTGGACCCTTTTGTGTTTCTCCCCTTTCACCTTAAACCTATCTATACCTTCTAGTTTTAGACTCCCCTCCCTTTGAGAAAAGATGTTGACTATATACCTTATCAATGCCTAAAACCTTTTTGTGCCTTCTCAATAGTAACAGCGTGCCTCCAGCCTCAGATATTATTGACCACTGAAGTAGGATAATGGGGCTGAATGGTCTACTGCTGCTCCGATTTTTTCTGTTCTTAATGTTGTCAGTCACCCTGATCCTGTGAAGACGTTTTTTGATCTGCTTTTGGTCATGGATCCAGGTTCTCTGGACAGCTGCTGACTGCCTCCACTACTTCCTCATTTTATTCATTGAGCAAGTCTCTTCCCATCAGTCTTCAGTAAGAGGACTTCCTGCCTTGCTCAGCAGCCTGGAGGAGGAGATTGTCAATGAACTGTAGGCCACCTGGATTCTTAGATCTGCCAAGGCTAAAGTAGGTTCCACTGAGTTTAGTGTCTGTCCCAGTGAGCTGTAGTGGGTTCAAAGGGACAGCTGTGTGTGACACTGTTTGCTGGAGGGCGTATTTCAGAACTGGGGGAGGTGGGGGTTAGTCCAAGGAATTTGAAGGGTGTTTCTGTAGCAACTTACTGTTCAATGATCATTTATGGTAGTGCAACTGTGTCAACAGCCATGAAGTCAATAGCCTAAGAAAAATATTTGGTACTGGCAACCTTTAAGCAAGCTACACCAGGGTCTTAGAAGCACCATGGTGAGGAGGTAGAGACCAATGTGAGGATGTTCATGGGAGGCAGGGAGGCCTTGTTCAGAGGACTTTCTGTTCTGCTAAAGCAAGGAGGCAGGGTGATGGCATGGAAACAGCACCTTAGCTGGTACTGATGAGGCAACCCTGTCACTCTCCACCCAAGTCTGAAACTCTGAAATAAACTTTGTAGACTTCTATGTGAGTGCAACATGACTCCCAGGCCTCTTTCCCAATAATTTCATGAAGCACATTATCTCAAATTTTACAAACAAAGACAAAGGTACATTTTTTACCAATATACAATACTGATGAGAAATTATCACTAGTGAGACCTTATTGTTGGAGAAGTCAGGTGTGGTGACAGACTGGTTCCAGACAGTCTCATTCTGCCTGGCATGGGCTCCAAGTGTGCGTGACATACTGTCCACCGTGACAGCACTGCGCAGCTTAGAAACTCCAGAGCATTTTATGAAGCCCATCTGGATCATAGATTTTGCAATTTGAATTTGGTGAGGGTAAACATGAGATTTGGCACTTCAAGTATGATTCAAATGACCAACTAGAGAAAATTAGCAATAGCTTTTACCCATTACAAACCAGAGAAAACTCAACCATGACATTGTATAAACTTAGCAGCTAAATACCATTCCAACTAAAAAAATCCCTGAAATAAAACATTTGCTACTGGTTTAGCACAGAAAATACAAATGCTTACATGATGCTGGAACTTAGTCGTTTGGTGGATGCTGCAATTCTCTTGATACACACACAGACAAGCTTGAAGTTATCAGGGGGAAGAGAGAGAGAGACTCTATTTACTAACTAGCAAACCATCTTCAAAACAACTTTCATTCCAAAAAGGCCAAGAGACTTGCTTCCAGCTGGCCAGCAGAATTTACAAGACCAAGGAGAGGAGAGAGAAAGCCTGCCCGCCACTTGACAACCAGGACAGCTTCTAACTCTAAACCCAAAACTAAAACTGAATCCTTGGATTCTTCTGGGGAGGAGCCACTTGACTTTGGCTTGTCAATCAATGTTCCCCCTAACAGTGCAGGGTCATAAAAAAGATCCCAGAAATCGCCCAAAGTAAAAATAAACAAAACTCTATTTAAACCATTGAAGCAACAGTAAAAGGACTTTAGCAGACAGTTCGGCAACAATAAAAACCCAGTGTTGCTTAACTGCAGAGAACATGATTTAAAAAACACAATTCTGAAATGCACACTATTGTCACAACACAAGTAACTGTAATCCAAAGATTGAATGTCAAAGTAACTCCTTGAGACTCTTCAATACCAACTACCACCCTTCAGGTATTTTAAACCTTCACCTGCACCCTTATTGGTCGCTGTGCCCATCATCTTCTTACTCTGACCGACAACATTAAGGCTTCTCAGGACATGTTTCTTCATGGCTGGCATGTTTTGACCAGCCAATGTATACTTGATGCCAGGAGCCAATCCTGGGCATGAGTGGAAATCGCATCCACTTCTGATCCCATTAGTTGCGCTTCTCTCAAAAGGTAAAAGCCCGGGTCCTTGGCTTTTCTCATAACATTTCATAAATTTCTTATTTATAACCCTGACATTGTGGGCTCGATTTTACCATCAAGCTGCACCCGTTTTCAGGCACAAAAACTTGTTAAAGTTGGACGTGAGGCAAGTAACACGATCCGTGCACGCCTCTGTGCCTTTTCCCCCTTTATCAATCGCCAAAAATGGCCGCCGTTGGGACTGCACCATTGGGACTGCATTTAAATTGACTTAATGTGCTGTACACTCAAACTTACCAGCACTTTCCCCTTTACCACCACGTTCGCCCATCCAGATTTGGCACAAAACAGACATGGTCCATAAAGGTCCAATTCAGACACTCCAGCTTCTGAGGAGGTATGTTCAGAGCTTCCAAGTGCTCTCTGACTCAAATCGTTAGGGAGGCGGGTCAAATGGCTCACTGTTGTGGGGGGTGGGAAGGTGGGTCAGATGGGTCTCTACTGGAGGGGGGTGGGAGACGGGTCAGATGGCTCCCTGGTGTGGGGGGAGGGAGGCAGGTCTAATGGCTCTCTGGTGGGTTTAGGGAGGCGGGTCAGATGGCTTGCTCGGGGGGAAGGAGCTGCGTCAGATGGCTCTCTGGTGCGGGGGAAGGTGGCAGGTCAGATGGTTCCCTGGTGGAAAGAGGGAGAGATGGGTCAAAGGCTGTCTGGTGGAGGGGTTAGGGAGGTGGGTCAGATGGCTCGCAGTCGTGGGAGGGAGGCTGGTCAGATGGCTCTCTGGTGGAGGGGGAGAGAGTGGGTCAGATGGGTCTCTGTCGTGGGTGGAGGGAGGGGTCAGGTGGCTCTCTGTTGCGGGTGAAGGAGGCGGGTCAGATAAGTCACTGAGGGAGCAGGGAGGTGGGTCAGATGGCTCTCTGGAGGGAGAGGGAGGTGCGCCAGATGGCTCTCTGGTGCGGGGGAAGGAATGGGTCAAGTGGTTCTCTGGTGGTGGGGGGAGGGTGTTAAGGCAGGGGAGGTTTGTTGCTACTCTGTGAGTGATCGGTGGAGAAGAAGGAGGCGTCTGCTGCCACCCTGCGTGCGATTGGTGGAGGGGTAGGTGGGCAATCAGTCTGAGTAGTGGGGTGAGTGGAGTGGGGGGGATAAGGGCATCAGTAACGTTGTGGGGATGGGACAATGTCTGAGGAGACCAGGGGGAGGCATTATCCGACCCAAGAGCGATGTGGCAAGCGAATGTTTTTCTACTTTTTCGAACTGTGCATGCACAGTTGAACGCTTTCATCACTGCTGTAGGGTTAAGGGTGTGACAAGTATCACAGGCTTCTGCACCACAATTCAGAATTGCTGATTTTTTTTCCAGACAGAGTCTGTATGGAGGCGCCGGAGAACAAGACTAAAAGTTGGATCCGAAACACTCCCAGATTCAAGTTCGCCCAGCACTTAAAATCAAAATGGTAAAATTGGGCCCTGTATGTTTTATCGTATTTTTAAATGATGGAAAATGCCACCAAAATTTTATATTTGCTTATTGCCAGCTCCTAGGTTCAATTTTCATTTTCTTCAGCCTGCCTGAATTTCACCACTGGGATCTGAACTTGGCTGGGTCTGGCTTGTAATTTTGTTTCAACCAGTTTCAGTTTCCCTAGCAACCTAAAATTTACCTTTTACTTTCAGATTTAGATTTAAATTAAGTTCTAATTTCCCATGAAGACTGGTGATTCAATTTCCCTTTAATTTGATTCGAAGATAAAAAATACAAGCTTTTATACCATGGCTTCCATCAAACTATTTCTCCCCACCCTCTCCTCACCTTTGGAAAAAAAGATTTACCGTAGTGAATTTTTTTCCAGAAGCTTCAAAGTACAGTAAATTCCTAACATCATAAACATTTTAAAAATGACTTATTACAAATTGTATAGGTAACATGTGGTAAGACAAGCAAATTAACAATTAGTAGGAACAGTAGGCTCAATTAGAATTTAGCAGGATCCAAACATCATAGAATTATCATCGCTCTGGGTATTCCTTTGTGCACATACATTCTCTTCAAACTTTGAAGGAGGATTCAATTCTCCAGATATCTGACATTTCCATTTATGTTTGTATTTCAGTTTTCCTAGAGACCTGAATGTTCATAATGCTTTCAATTAGAGTCTGATCCAAAAAATACAAGCTTTGTAACTGTGGATTCTACCACGCACTGACTCTGGAGTGCAACTTCAGATCATAGATTTTGAGACTCACACCAATGACTTCTGATCCAGAGGTGAGAGTATTGTCACTGAACAAAAAGCAGTTCTGACTGGTTTTTGGAGAGTAAAGAATCTGTATTCAGTGTCCTAGGGGTTGGTAACTGGAGAATTCAGGTGATTGACAAAAGTCAACAGGAGGAAACATTTAGTTTTGCAATGAGTTGTTGCGATCTGGAATGCAGTGCCTGAAGCAGTTCATGAAGATGGAAACAGATTCACTAACAGACTAAATAAAATGGATAGGTACTTCAGGTTAAAAAATTACAGGGCTATGGGGTAAGAGCAAGGGGAATTGTATTAATTGCCCACCTCCACCACAGCTAGAAAGAGCAGGATGAGCTGAACATCCCCCTAATGGAAACATAGAAACGAGAAGCAAAAAAAGGCCATTCAACCATTTGAACCTGCTCTGTCATTCATTTTGATCATGGCTTAACATCAAATTCAATATCATGATCCCACCCTTCCCCCTATATCCCTAGAGCTAGATCTAATTTCTTCTTGAAATCAGACAATATTTCGGCCTCAACTACATTCTGTGGCATTTTGTGCTGTAAAATTCTATGTCTTTAAATAAGGAATAAAATACAAAGTTATACACAGAAAATCTGGACCTTCAGGTACTGCTTTCCGATGTCTTCCGAACAGTAATACATTTCATCTAATTATTTAAGTTACACACTTAAAATATGTTATAATATTATAAAGTACGTCATTTCAAAGGAAGATTTCAAAACTCTGAGTAACAGGTGCCCTTAAACAAGGATCACAGTATGTTGGTATGCAGATGCAGCAAATGATTAGGAAGGCAAATGGAATGTCAGGGTCCTTTGCAATGAAAATCAAAAATGAAAGTAGGGAAGTTATGCTGCAGTTGTACAGGACTTCTGTGAAATCACATCTGGAGCACTGTATATAGTTTTGGCCTCTATACTTAAAAAGTGATCTTCTTATAAAATAAATAGTTCAGAGAAGTTTCACTGGACAGATTGCTGGGGAGAAGGTGTTACCTAATGAGAAAATATTGAACAGATTGGCCCATTGAGGTTTAGAAGAGCGTTGATCTGACTGAAACATATATTATGCTATGGGCTTTGACTGAGTGGGATGCTGTGAGGATGTTTCTTGTTGTGCATGATTCTACAACCAAGCACACAATTTAAAAATTAGTGGTCTCCCATTAAGACTGAACTAAGGAGCATGCTTTTATTCTCTCAGATAGTCATTAGTCTGCCGAATTCACATTTCCTGCATGACACCAGGGACCACACTTTGGATGTTTTGAAGTTGTGAAAGACACTAACTTAATGGCAAGCTCTTTTTCATTTTATTTAACTATCAAACAGAGATTGTCATTATGACTCAGCAAAGTTTTCAGCAACTGCACTGCTTCTAATTCTGTGCACACCGACATAGAAAAGAGCTCGGACTTGCAGAAAGAGTGTGGCCATAACCAGACACCGGCAAGCTGCTCCTCATTGGGAGCTCAGAGCACCACCTGCTGGTCTGAGCCACACACAACAACACAGCTCCTTGTCGGGGAACTGAAAACAAAGGTCAAAATAAAAATAGGTCCAAGTTCCAAGAGGAGATGGTCCTGATGAAGAACTTCCATCTGGAATCTCTGCCTACGTTTTGCCAACATTTTCAGTTTGTACATTTCCAGCAGTCCTGATTCTCTCATGTCCTTTGCAGTGTAACTTGATACGAAGGATTCCAGAAACTTTCCTCACCATGTGAATGTTAATCAAATAGCACACACACACACACACACACACAAGCAGCTTTGGAGAGCATTCGATAAGGTTGGGTGGTGGGGGCAGGGGGCGGGGGCCGGGGGGAGGTGTGGGGGGTTGGAGTTTCTACTTTTACGATTGTGCCCCTGCACAAAACAGAGAGATGAAATAAAGAAAAGTGATGTTTAATTTGAGTAGGACAGGCCACCAGGAAAATAGAGTGGTAAATCCACCTCACTGAGTGGTTTTCAACACCCTTACTGTTATCTCCATTGAGTTGGTGTCCCATTTGTTTCTGATTACAGCTCTGTGTAATTATATTAAACACAAAGGAAAAAAAGCTAAATATTCTACACTTGCAATTCAAAGAAATGGTCAGCAAAAGTCACTGACAAATTCTTGGATTTAACCATTCTGCCTCTTCAAGAAGAACGCAAAACAACTCAAAATGACATGTTTAAAATAAGCAGCAAAACATGACATTGAAAAACAGGTGAATGTATTGGATTTGACCCAGTGTCAAAAACGATGCTGACAGCTCAAGACTTGCCTGGGAGGGGAATTGACAAATTGGAAAGGTCCCCTCATAAATGACTAATTGGTGACAGGTGACTGAGAGATGAATTGGACAGTGTAGGTGTAATTGAGGGAAGTATGGACTGGGACTGTAGGAAGAGCAGAAGGCTGCTTGGTGTTGGGGTCTCAGGGTAGTTGATTGGATCTGAGTGGAACTGCAGAGATTCTGCATTGAGAATGTGTGGAGTAGGATTTCTCAGAGTAACTGAAGTGGAAATGAATTGGGATTAAAGAGTGCTCTGCTGAGACCTAGAGTGGGATTCGAACTGTGAAAAGCATGAAGAGGGAGGAATTTGAGGACTAACTTGTCAGACTACCTGATATACAAACTGACTTGGTTGGAATATCTGATGATGGGGTGTAGATTGGAAGTATAGAAAAATCTGAATAGAATGGGAATGCAAGATAACCTGAGACAGTATGGAATGTACTGTGGGAATACCCAAGGGGAAAGGGAGTGGAGCTGATGTTGTAAATGAGGAGAGTGTACTGTGGAACTGTAGGTGTATTCTATGAAAGTGAAGTGTTGGCCGACCCAAGTGGGATAGGGACTGAATTTTTTTTAAAAAGATATAGTCGGTTGAAATGTGCTCATTACTGCTAAAGCTCCAATTGCCATTCCCAATTTCCCTTGAGAGGCTGGCACTGAACTTTATTCTTGAACTCTTGCTGTCCATGCTGTGTGTTCAGGAGTTTGACCCAGTGACAGTGAGGGAATGCAATATAGTTCCAAGTCAGGATGGTGTGTGGCTTAGAGGGAAACATGCAAATAACTATGTTATTATGTACTTCTATATGATAGATGATATAGGTTTGGAAAGTGCTGTGGAAGAAACTGTGATGAGTTGCTGCAGCGCGTCTTGTCAAGATTTTGCCACTGTGCTTCGATGATGGAGGGCATAAATGTTTAAGGTGATGGATCTGGGCTACTTTGTCTTGGATGGTGTTGAACTTCCAGATTGTTAATTGGAGCTGCAGTATCCAGTGCAGCATATTCCATCACATTCCTTACTTGTGCTTTGTAAATGCTGAATGAGCTTTGGGAAGACAGGAGGTGAGTTACTGATCATGGAAACCCAAGCTCTGACCAATTGTTGTAGCCACAGTATTGATATGGCTAGTCCAGTTCAGTTTCTGGTCAATTGTAACCCCGGGATGTTGATGGTGGGGTATTTGACGATGGTGCTGCTAATGAATGTCAAGAGATAATACTTCGACTCTTTCTTGTGGAGATAGCTATTGCCTAGCACTTGTAAAACATAAATATTCCTTGTCACATATCAACTCACAGCTGTATGTTGTCCAAGTCTTGCTGCATTGCGAGCAAAAACTGCTTCAATATCTTGGAAGTCAAATTAAACTGAACATTGTATGATCATTAGCAAACATTCCCACTTCTGATGGAGGAAAGGCTATTCATGAAACAGATGAAGGCGGTAGGACGTAATTTTGTGAACTTGTGTGGTAATATCCTGAGCGTGGTGTAGAGTGGAACTGAGGGGAGCGTGAAGTGGGATAGTATGAGTACATGAGGGGCTGTGCAACAAAACTATATCTGGGAGGAATGAGGAGTGGGTCTTCAGGCATATCTGAGGGGGAGAGTGAGAGTGTCACAATGTGTGAAGAGGATTTTAAGTAGGAGAACCTCAGGTGTGTAGAGCAGTGGTTCCCAAACTTTTATATGTCATGGCACACCTCAAGTCTATAAAAGAATTTTGAGGCACGTCTCATATTTTCTCTGTCTTCTTCCATTACTGAGAACTTTGTCTTTAACTTCTCTCTGTCCTCTCATCTTTTTTTTGCCCAATACAGAAGGAGCAGAGGTGGAGTTTAAAACCAGCTGGGTCCACTTAGGTGGCATTTGAAAGACTCAGAGCTGACCTGCCCTCTGTAGACATTGAATGGCGTTCCAAACACACTATAAATCTAGGGTGATTGGTGACAGAAGACGAGCCTCAGAAAATAAGAGCATAAGAAATAGGAGCAGGAGTAGGCCATCTAGCCCCTTGAGCCTGCCCCGCCATTCACTAAGATCATGGCTGATCTGTCGTGTCTCAGTCGTGTCTCAGCCCCCTCCCCATAACCCTTAATCCCCTTGCCTATCAAAAACCTATCAACCCGCGTCTTAAAAATATTTAGCGAGGCAGCCTCCACCACTTCAACGGGCAGAGAATTCCAGAGATTCACCACCCTTTGAGTGAAGAACTTCTTCCTCAACTCTGTTCTTAACCGCCCCCCCTTTATCTTGAGGCTGTGCCCTCTAGTCCTACTGTCCTTTCTGAGCGGGAAGAGCCTCTCCACCTCTATCCTATCCATCCCATTCATCATCTTATACGTCTCAATGAGATCTCCCCTCATTCTTCTAAACTCTAATGAGTACAAGCCTAGTTTATTCAGCCTCTCCTCATAGCTCAACCCCCTCAACTCCGGTATCAGCCTAGTAAACCTCCTCTGCACTCCCTCCAAGGCCAAAATATCCTTGCATAAGTGCGGCGACCAAAACTGCACACAGTACTCCAGCTGAGGCCTCACCAGTGTCCGATACAGCTGCAGCAAGACCTTCCTACTTTTATATTCAATCCCCCTTGCTATGAAGGCCAGCATCCCATTTGCCTTCCTGACCACCTGCTGCACCTGCAGGCTGGGTTTTTGCGACTCATGCACAAGGACCCCGAGGTCCCTCTGCACCGTTGCATGCTGCAGTTTTTCGCCATGTAAGTAATAGTCCTTCCTACCATTATTCCTACCAAAGTAAACAACCTCACATTTGCCAACATTAAATTCCATTTGCCAGTTCCTGGCCCATTCACCCAGCCTATCTAGATCCTTCTGCAGACTCTCCACACCCTCCGCACAATTTGCCGTTCCACCAATCTTGGTGTCATCAGCAAATTTCGACACCATACACTCAGTTCCCTCCTCCAAATCATTTATATAAATGGTAAATAGCTGAGGCCCCAGCACCGACCCCTGGGGCACTCCACTCGTCACCAACCGCCAATCCGAACAGCACCCATTGACCCCCACTCTCTGCCTCCTATTTGACAGCCAATCCTCTATCCACGCTAACACCCTACCCCCAACTCCATGCCCCCTGACCTTCTGTAATAACCTCTTGTGAGGCACCTTGTCAAACGCCTTCTGAAAATCAAGAAACACCACATCCACCGGCTCTCCTCTATCCACCGCCCCAGACACATCCTCATAGAACTCCAATAAATTCGTCAGGCACGACTTCCCCTTAACGAAACCGTGCTGCGTCTGCTCTATCAAACAATTCTCCTCAAGATGACTCGTTATTTTCTCCTTGATCACGGATTCTAACATTTTACCTGCAACATATGTTAAACTAACCGGCCTATAATTCCCTGCCTTTTGCCTGCCACCCTTCTTAAACAACAGCGTAACATTAGCCGTTTTCCAATCTTCCGGCACTTCCCCGGAATCCAGCGACGTTTGGAAAATAATCACCAAGGCATCCACTATCACCTCCGCCATGTCTTTCAGAACCCTTGGATGCATTCCATCCGGTCCTGGGGACTTGTCCACAATCAGTCCCTCCAGTCTGTCGAGCACCGCCTCTCTCGTAACAATAATGTCATTCAGACCCTCCACTCCTACCACCTTTCCATCGCTAACACCCGGCAAATTATTCACGTCCTCCTCCATGAAGACTGAAACAAAAAAGTCATTCAAGGCCTCAGCCATTTCCCCATCCTCTACCACTAAGTCCCCCCTCTCATCCTCTAAGGGTCCAACGTTCACCCGAGCCAGCCTCTTCCTTTTTATATATTTATAAAAACTCTTGCTATCCTTTTTTATATTGAGCGCTAGCCCAGCTTCATAGTTTATCCTACCCTTCTTTATCAACTTCTTTGTCATTCTTTGTTGACATTTAAACCTCTCCCAATCCTCTTCTCGCCCACTACTCTTAGCTACTCTAAACGCATCCGCTTTTAATTTAACACTTTCCTTTACCTCCTTTGTTATCCACGGCTGATTACCTCTCCTCCTACTGTCTTTTTTGACCATCGGAATAAATTTCTGCTGAGCACCAAGAAAGATATCCTTAAAGATCCTCCACTGCTCCTCAGCAGACCTACCTTCCAGTGCGGTCCCCCAATCAACATTCGCCAATTCCTCTCTCATCCTACCGTACTCCCCTCTGTTCAAACAAAGGACGCGTGTCCGGGAACCCACTTTCTCCCCCTCCATCTGCATCAGAAACTCCACCATACAATGATCACTCTTCCCAAGAGGATCCTTCACCACAAAGTTCCTAATTCTACCCGCCTGATTACATAACACCAGATCCAAGATAGCTCGCTCCCTCGTCGGCTCTAACACACACTGTTCAAGGAAACTATCCTGGCAGCATTCCAAGAACTCCTCCTTAAACCCACCATGTCCAACATGGGTCGACCAATCAATATGTGGATTGAAATCCCCCATAATTATTGCCGTTCCATTCCTGCACGCCGCATTTATTTGCGCATTAACAGCCTGGCCCACCTCCAGATCATTATTTGGGGGCCTATAGACGACACCCACCAGCGTCTTCCTCCCTTTGCTGTTCCTAATCTCTACCCACAACGATTCCACTTTCTGCTCTTTGGTTCCTATATCATCCCTTACTACTGCCCTGATGCTATCCTTATCAGTAAGATTATTACAGTTAGTTTGAGTATAATTACATTCATTTTGTAGCTTTTTTCACAGCACACTTCGGGAGTCTTCATGGCATACACAGTGATTGGGAACCATTGCTGTAGAGTGTGAATGGAGGGTACACAAAAGCCTATTTGTTTTCATATATTCATGGGATGTGGCATGGGGCATTTTCAGCTGATTAGAGAACCAGCAGGGATTTGTAGAGGGTAAGTCATGTTTGATTAACCTGACTGAAGTTTTTTAAAGATGCTACTAAAGTGATGGACATCAATGCATATTATTTACCTTGATTTCCAGATAAAATCCCTCAGAATAAACTACGAGTTAAATTTGAAGCCTGTGGAATTGAAGATAAATTATTGACATGTTTAAGAAACTGACTGAGTGCTTGGAGGCAGCACAAGGCGATAATGGTACTTTAATTGGCTAGAGATGTCAATCAAGGATCTGTGTTGGGGTTTCAGCTATTCACTGTCTTTATCAACTTAGATGATGGAAGAGAAAACCATTCCTCCAAATTTTCAAACGACACCATGTTTGGCAGTGTATTAGCAATGTAGATGGAAATCTATGTTATTGAGCCTCAGGTTACTCAAGGCATATGAGAATTTTCATTAGTGGTGTGTCCACAAGATACTCAAAATCAAGTGGGAAGACAGGAGGACAAACTCCGGCATCCTTACCGAAGCCAATTCGTCCAACATCACAACTAGGATTATTCAGAATCACTTCCACTGGTCTGGACATTGCATCCACACGCCAGATAATTGCCTTCCAATGTAGAATCACCTTTTCACAACTCAAGAGTAACAGCCAATCCCACAGAAACTCTGCGGGTTTTTTGTAATGGGCAATTAATTGGCATTAATGCATGGGAAGAACTTATTACAAACCACACCATGTAGCAGCACTTCATCCACAACACAGACAGAAACTAACCACATGAACTCTGCTGCTGACAAAAATGGAAAGAGACAGCAGAACCATGTCTTAAGAACCACCTCTTCTTCGTGGCAACTCTTCTCCTCTCTTCAAGGAGCTGTGGTTCCAGGATTGGCCCTGGTGAGCAACCTGAGGACACACAAACTATGAAACCCAGCAGAAGTCAGCCTCGTTTTAAATAACTGACACCAACAAGCTGAGATGAAAGCAGAAAATGATTAAGAAATTAATGGATCACTAAATGGATCTGAATGTAAGCAAATGTGAGATCATCCACTTTGGAACTAAGAAAGAACATGGCACTAAATGGCAAAAAGCTAGAAACAATTGAGGTTCAACTAAAGCTCAGAGTCCTGATTCATAGTTAATTAATGGAATGCTGACCTTTATACCTAGAGGATGAGAGTACAAGGGAGTAGAAGTCATGTTGTCAGTTGTACAAAGCCCTGGTTAGATCACACCTAGAGTTTATAAGGAATTCGTAACACCATGTATTAGAAAGGATATATTGATCTTGGAGGGAGTACAGAGGAGGTTTGCCAGAATGATATTTGGACTAAAAGGATTAAATTATGAGGAATGATTATACCAATAAAAGATAGTTGTCAGCTTTTGATGTGTAGTCGGTAAGAGATCTGTGCATTTCTTCAACATGTTCATATTTTATTTTATTCCAGTTTAGGTATTTTATCTCTTTAGTTGTCCTAAGCTATTCCGTGTAATTTCAGCATAAAAACTGGTTCTGAACCACAAGTTACTTTATGAACATGCCCCACTGATACTGTTATTTTCCCTTTTAGTAAACTTGCCGAGACAAAACTTGTCTCATTGCTTTGATAAGAGTGGTGTAATGGTCATTTCTGTCAATACTGTCATGGATACATGCATCAGTAAATGTTGGTTAGTGAGCATGACATTCTTGTCTTTTTGGTTCTCTCACCTCTTGTCTGGTAGCTATGTCCTACAGGACTCAAATAGCTCAGTCAGAAGTGCTGCTACAAAGCCACTCTTGATCACGGACAATGAAGTCCCCAACTCAAAGTACATTTTGTGCCCTTGCCATCCTCAGTGCTTCTTCCAACTGGTGTTCAATGTGAAGGAGTACTGATTCCTCAGCTAAGAAGAGGGTGGTTAGATGGTAATCAGTAGATTGTTTCTTTGTCCATTTTTTACTTAATGCCACGGGACTTCATGGGGTCTATAATCAACATTGCAAATTCTGCAGTCACCCTTGGTGGGTCCGTCCTAGTGTTAGGAAAGTACATGGTTTTGGATGTTATTGGAGCAATGTTGCTGATTCTGGCCAGATTTCTCCAATCTTTCATGCCGCTGTTACCGCTGCAGCAAGAATGGAGAATTTGGCACTTAGCCAAATCTCCATTCATAGCAGCAGAACCGGAGAATTCCAGCCAAAGGAGAGGTTGGAGAATTCCAGCCTCTGTGATTTTTGACTATGTCAGAATGATGGATATGTGGGTCAGTTCCCCAGTTTGTGCACAAGGCCCCAGATGTTATTCAAAGCAAGGTTGACTTTAATCAACATGCCTTTGTTCTGTCTGGTGCCAGAGTTACTGATGGGTGGTCCATCCAGTTTCAGTCCTGCTATAGTTTTGTATAGTGGTTTGATACAATTGAATGACTTGCTGGGATATTTCACTTTGCAATTAAAAGTCATGCCTTCGCTGTGGGCTGGAGTCACATATAGAGTAGACCAGGTAAAGATGCCCAAAAGAACACTATTAAACCTGTTGGATTTTGAACATAATCCTGTAGTTTCATAGTCACTATCAGTCACCTCTGCAATAATAATTTAGTCACATAACCTGATGCAGCCAGCATACATGTGAAGATTGCAACTGTCGGTGGTACCTCATGTTTGTATGAAATGGGACAGTAAAACTATTCAATTCACTTTATTGTCTGATAGAAATTTACTTCAGGCGCATTGCTTGTTCATTCAAAATCACATCAAAATAAATAATAACAAAAAGAAAAATGATCCCATCACAGAGACCAAACTTGAATTAAAATGTATTAAAAAACTTTCTGTGCATTAAAATCATGAATTAGTGAGTCTTATCATGATTATATCAATTTAGCAACTGTCTGTGAAAAGTTCTTATTCGTTGAGGAAGTGATTTGTCCTGCTTCTGAGAGATTGTAGCCTCTTTCCTGATCACATCCAACAGTAACACTGAGACAGGGGAAGATTCTCATTGTTCATGATGTTCTTTACTTTCGTCAAAATTCTTTGACAGGAGTAGAAATTGTCGGGAAAGAAATATTCTTCCTGCCTGTTTCAATAATCTCTGTACCCTTAAAGAGCCTACTTTTCTAAGACAACAGTTCCAGGAGAGATACCCAAAAACATACACATTCAACTGCAGCCATATAGATTATTGGATCCACTATAATGCGATTATATTCTGAGGTAGTATAATCATGTTTTGGCGACCATATCTGGAGAACAGCTGTAGCATGGCTACACGATGGCACAAATGGTTAGCACTGCTGCTTCATAGCACCAGGGACCTGGGTTTGATTCCTGGTTTGAGTCACTGTGTGGGGTTTGAACATTCTCCCTGTGGCTGTGTGGGTTTCCTCCAGATGCTTTGGTTTCCTCCCACATTCCAAAGATATGCAGGTTAGGTTGATTGGCCATGTCAAATTGCCACTTCATGTCAGGGGGATTACCAGGTAAATACGTGGGGTAATGGGCAAAGTGGCTGGGTAGGACTATGGTCAGTGCAGACTCAATGGGCTAAATGGCCTCCTTCTGCACTGTAGGAATTCTCTGAATTCCAAGGTGCAGAAGGAACTCAGTGCTCTTGTTGCAGAAGTCACAAAATGTTCATATGCAGGTGCAGCATGTAATCAACAATCTTACCCTACATTATGAGGGGAATTAAACATAAAAATATGAATGTTATGCTTCAGTTACATAGGGCATTGGTGAGACCACTGCTGAAATCTTGCTGCCTTTTACGCCAGTGGGATATTACACTCCCATCGGTGGCGCACACCCGCCATGGGTTTCCCAATGATGAGCAGTGTGTTCGATGGGAAACCCCACTGACAACGGTGGGACCATAAAATCCCGCTGCCAATGAGTGGCATATTGCTTCCTACCACCACAAAACAAGCCATGAAAGGGGAGGAAAATTCTGCCCAATATTTCAAATACATGCAATTTGGTCTCCTCATTTAAGGCTGTAAATGCATTGGAGGATGTTCTGGAATGAATGGGATGCCCTATGAGGATAGGTTGGACAGACTGGGCTTGTTTCTACTGGAGACCAGAAGTGTGAGGGGTGACTTGGGGGTTGAAGTATTTAAGATCCCGAACAGTCTTGACAATTTGATGTTGAAATGATGCTTCCTCTTGTGGGTAATTCCAGAATAGAGGGAGACTGTTTTAAAATTAGGGGTCACCCTTTTAGGATAAAGATCAGGAGAATTTGTTTTTCTCAGAGTGTTGTGCGACTTCGAAGGATTGGAGATGAAGCCATTGAATATTTTTAAGGTGGAGGCAGAAAGATTTGTATTAGGCAAGGGTATCAATGATTATCAGGGATAAATGGGAATGTGGAATTAGTAACACAAACAGGCCAACCATGATCTCATCACTTTGCAGATTAAGCTTGAGGGACCAAAGGGCCTACTCCTATTTTGTATGTTTGTATATACACAGTTCCCCCAACTCAACTCATAGTCTACTTTAATACCTAGATACTTGTAGTTAGGAACTTGTTCACTGTCCACATCATTAATTTTTATTGCCACCATATCATTAGCTTTTTTTCCCTAAAGGGTGGCACAGTGGTTAGCACTGCTGCCTCACAATGTCAGGAATTAGGGTTCAATTCTAGCCTTGAGTGACTGTATGTTAAGTTTATACATTCTCCCTATACTTGCCTGGGTTTCCTCTGGGCGCTTCAGTTTCCTCCCACGGTCCGAAGATATGTAGATTAGGTGGATGCCCCTTAGTAAGATGAGTAGGTTAGGTGAATTGGCCATGGTAAATGCGTGGGGTTACAGGGATAGGGTAGGGGAGTTCCTCAGTGGGATGCTCTTTTGACGATTTGATGGGCCAAATAGTTTCTTTCTTCACTGTAGCAATTCTATGGTTCTAATTCCTTATGAACCTTTGTACCAAGTTCCTGTAGATTGCTTCATTTTTCCAGATGACACTCACAAATACCATATCATCAGTATACTTCAGCACTGCTTTGTCATCTGTCTCTGGTCAACAGCATAGAGGATAAAAAGTAAAGATGAGACATCCAACCTTGTACCTGTTCACATGGGCTGTCTTTGGCTAACTCCCAGAGACTGACTCCCAATGATACCTGTTAGGAGGGAAATCATTATTCCAAAGTGGGAGAGGAGGGTTTACATGAAGGTCATTCAATTTCTCAAAAAGCATGATAGTTGCAGGATATCAAAAACTGAAATCAATGAAGCTAGCAAAAATATTTTACCTAATCTATCAGTATGATATTGGATCAGCTGGACCCAGGTCAGACCAGTATCACCTACTGATTTTATGAAGTTGATAGACAAGGTGTAGCTGATTGCTAAGTGAAACACAAGATTCTGAAAGGCACTTAGAATCAAAATGGTAAAGTTGTGTCAAAGTGGTGGGCGGACTTGAAAGTGGGAGTGTTTCAGATCTGACTTTTAGACCTGTTCTGAGATGCCCCCATACGCACTCTGCCTGCAAAAATATCAGTGATTCCAAATCGCGCTGCAGAAGCCTGTGGGTGAGGTTTAACACACCAAAAGCTTGCAGCTCCGATCAGCGCCTCCAACTGCACACTGGCAGAAAAAAATGATAGGATACGACTCCCAGCCACACCGCTTCTGGGCCAGCTGCCTTCCTCTGGCTCTCACAGAGAAATTACCCACCCCCCCCCCCCCCACAACATTACTGATCTCATTATGTCCCCACCCTCTCCGCCACCCAGACTGATCATGGGCCCCTCCCATCCCATCCCCCCACCAATCTCAGGCAGAGTGGCATTGGACCCTCCATTCCTCTCCCCCATTGATCTCAGGCAGAGTGGCAGCAGACACCCCTGTCCTCCCCACCCCCTCTGATCTCAAGCAGTGTGCTGTCAGACTCACCTTCCACCACCACTGACCCCCACCCCCCATCAATCGTGAGCAGAGCGCTGTCGGACACTCGACATTTACCTCCTCACTAACTGGAGCACCTGAATCGGACTTTTGTGAACCATGTCTGATTTGTGCCGATTCTGGATGGGTGAACAGTGGTAAAGGGGCGGGGGGGGAGGAGGAAAGTGCCAGTAAGGTTGGATGTGCAGCCCAAATGCACGTAAATACATTTAAATGGCCATTGCGCCCATTTCGGGCACAGTCCCGATTGCGGCCATTTTTAGGCCATAGCAAAGGATCACGATCCTCGCTTCATGCCCGAATTTACCAAGTTTTCGTGCCCAAAAACGGGTGCAACATGACTGTAAAATCAGGCCCAAACACATGTAAGATAGATGTAAGAGCAGCTGGTCAGTAATTAGCAGGTTCCTGAACTGAACACTTCATTGCAACCACAACAATGCTGGCTGATTTCCAAACAGTGACAAACTGTAGGTCATATGTTGAGTGGGACTCTAATGTAACTGAGAGGCTCAGAGCCAGAGTGGAGTGAGATTGTAATATCTGAGGAAAGTGTGCAGTGGGAATGTAGAAGAATTCCTGAGGATTGAGGAATTGGACTTTGGGAGCTATTGAAAGGGATGTGAAGTGGCACCGTAGGCAAACCTGAGTAGAGTGTGGATTTGCATAGTGGGAGTTACTCAATTGGAATTAAGGGTGATGTGGAGGAGGACAGAGGTGTGGGCATCAGGAGCAGGAGAATTTTTGGGAACGGCAGAGCAGGATGGATAACAAAGTGTTTGGAGTTGGACAGTGGCAGTATTGAGGAGAATATGAGTGGAACAGAAGGAGTGCATAAAGAGTGAGTGGAGTGGAATTGGAGAAGGAACATGTTTCATGCTACGACCCCAACGGCGGAGACCAATGAAAGAACAGAACTTTCAACACAACCTGACGCTTTTAAAAACAATCAAAACCAAACTTAGTATAAATTAACAGGAAAATTGCTATCCATGGAGACTGTGAAATTAATTACAGTGTAAATTAAACTTTAAAGACCGATTTAACAAAGGGCAGTCCCAAGGATTTATGAAGTCACCTTTCAGCATAAATAATATTAATCTCAGTCACAGAACCTCATAAAGCTTTGCTCTCTGCAAGCAGAGTGTTAGTTTTTCAAGGTGACAGAACTAAGGCAACTGGTCAGAATACTGATCAATCATGATCCAATTGAAAAGGGAAACAGCCTCCAAGGGATGAACGGCCTATTCTAATGCTCATTTTCAATTTAACAAAATCATACAGATTCAGATCAAAGTTTGATATCAGGAAAACACAGGGTGATGGAATTCCTGCCTCTTCCAACTTGCTGACACAGTCATTCCTGATCTTTTCCAGTTCTTCCTCTTCATTCATTTTCCTCCAATGCGTTTTCATCAATTTGAGATCATTATCGATTTTAGATCGAACAAAATAGAATTTCTTCCCCAGTCGTTTAATCTCTTTGGCAAGTTTTTCATCATTTTCTCTGAATCGACAGTGTGAAATAATGATGAAGAAATTGTATCTTTCAAATTTCATTTCTCTGAGATATTTATCCGCTGGGAATTTTGTCGTTCCAATTCCCGGCAGGTCCCAGAAACGAACATTCGGCAGGTTGGAATGTTTGTATCCGATTGGCTCCGTTGTAGTTTCTGTAGTTCCAGTTTCAGCTGCTCCCTCATCACCATTCTGAAGTCCCCTCAGTGCATTGATAAAGGTGGATTTCCCTGCACCTGATTCTCCTGTCACTGCGATGTTAAGCTCTGTATTGTCCAGATCATCTAACTTCTTCTGTATCAGTGGATTAATCACCTGACCCTTTCCATCATTAGATTTGAGCTCTTCCAGACCAGAATAGGAAGACAGAACCAGCTGCTGACTGAAAGAAACCATTTTATAAAAGTTTTGCAATGGATTAAAAGAAAGAATTACAAATATGTAGCACATTGGACTAGATTTTACAGAGAGTGATTGACCTAAGTCATTCATTAAACTTATACGTTTCTCAATGACTTTCTATGGATTTTTTGCATTGGAACATGAGGTGTTTAGAAATCCAAAACAGTATTGAATCCTCTGTTGGGGGTCTGGGATCTGTATAACAGGGCCAGCAAATGCAGCTAAACTTTCACCATGCAGGGAGTGACTTGAGGGCTGGATGGGGCTCACTTATCAAAATGGGTTCCCTACCCAATTCGAGATAGGGGCAGTGGGATTGTACGTGGGCCATGTGAAGTGTGAGACTGATTTAGATATCCTTATAGCAACCGTCATCAAGGCTGCCGGTTGTCCGCAGGGAGAGATCTGTGGTTTGTGTCAAAACCTCAGACAACAACAGAGGGAAGTGAGATGAGTCAGGGGAGACACTGGCCTGGTACCTAGTATAGGTTAGGCCCTCACTTCACTAATGCCAATCTGGCAGTTGCATGGGAAGGCAGAGGTCACCAGCTGAAATTAGAGGCCTGGATCCACATCAATGCCATCATCAGTGGAAGAAGTGGATTAAATAGAATCTGGATCCAGTGCCATTAAAAGGGTTCAATGAACCAATAGATCTGGCAGAGGGGGTGTAATGTTCACTACACCAGATAGACGTCAAGCTTACAAGCTCCAGCAAACACAGGATGCATACTACTCTTGAACATACAAACATATGAAATACGAATAGAAGTAGGCCATTCAGCCCCTTTTAGGCTTCTCCATTATTCAATAAAATCATGGTTGATCTGTCTGTGTTTCCGATTCTACATTCCACCTGTCCCCAATAATCTTTGTATCCTTTCCTAATAGCAAGCTAACTAAAATCAAAATACTGCAGTTGCTGGAAATCTGAAATAAAAACAGAAAATGCTGGATAAACTCAGGAGGTCTGGCAGCATCTGTGGAAAGAGAAACACTGTTAATGTTGAGTCCATTGACCCTTTTAAAAAACCTATTTAGCTTGGCCTTTAAAATATTCAGTGATCCTGCTTCCACTGCCTTCTGAGGCAGAGAGCTCCAAAGTCACATCTCTGACATGTAACGGTAACCTCTAATTTTGAGAGTGACCCCTAGTTCTGGACTCAGTCACACAGAGGGCAGCATGGTGGTACAGTGGTTAGCACTCCTGCCTCACAGCATCAGGAACCTGGTTCGATTCCCGGCTTGGGTCACTGTCTGTGCAGAGTCTGCTTATTGTTCCAGTGTCTGCGTGAGTTTCCTCTGGGTGCTCCAGTTACTTCCACAGTCCATAAGACAATGGTTACGTGCATTGGCCATGTCAAATACTCCATCAGTGCACCCAAACAGGCGCGAGAGTGTGGCGACTAGGGGATTTTCACAATAACGTCATTGCAGTATAAGCCTATTGTGACAATAATGAATTATCTTCAACAAGAAAGATACAGTTCAGTGTCCACCTTGTTCAGGATCTTTTATTCTTCAATTAAGCTATGCCTTCATTTGTCTGAACCCCAGTAGAAACAAGCCCAGTTTGTTCAACTGTTCCTCATAAGATAACGCACTCATTCCAGATATCAATCTAGGAAACCTTTATAAACCTCCTCCAATATATTTACATTGTGCCTTAAATAAGGAGAGCAAAACTGCAGGTAGTATTTGAGATGTGAACTCACGAATGCCCTGTACACCTGAAGCATAGCATCCTTTCCTTTAGGTTCAATTTCTCTCATAATAAAAGGTGTGCAGATACCGGCGTTGGACTGGGGTGGGCACTGTAGGAAGTCTCACAACACCAGGTTCAACTCCAAAAGGTTTATTTGAAATCAAGAACTTTCAGAGTGCTGCTACTTCATCAAGTGAGTGGAGGTAGGTTCACAAACATGGCAATATAGAGGCAAAGGCACAATTGCAAGATAATTACAGATTGGAATATGAGTTTTTATGGTAATCAAGGTTTTAAATGTACAAACAGTGTGCATGGAGAGAGGGATAAGCACAGGTTAAATTGTCACAAGCCAGGACAGTTAGTAGGATCTTGCAAACCCAGGCAGTATGGTGGGGGTTATACGTCGAGAGATATAAACCCAAGAGGCTATCCTCATGCGTGCGGAGCTTGGCTATCAGTTTCTGCTCAGGGATTGTGCATTGTCACGTGTCTTGGAGGCCACCTTGGAGAATGCTTACCCAAACATCGGAAGCTGAATGCCCTTGACTGAAGTATTCCCTGACTGGAAGGGAACGCTCCTGCCTAGCAATTGCTGCACGGTGTCTGTTCATCCATTGCCATAGTGTCTGCATGGTCTCACTGATGTATTACACCTCAGGACATCCTTTCCTGCAGTGTACGAGGTTGACAACATTGGCCGAGTCAAATGAGTATGCATCGTGTACCTGGTGGGTGACGTGGTCACATGTGATGGTGCTATCCATGTCAATGGTCCAGCATGTCTTGCAGAGGTTGCTGTGGCAGGGTTGTGTGGTGTCGCTGTTCTCCTGTAGGCTGGGTAGTTTGCTGCATACAATGGTCTATTTGAGTTGGGTGGTTGTTTGATGGCAAGTAGTCAGGAGATGCACCAATGCCAGCCTCATCAGGGTGCCACAGCAGCTTAGTGACTATCACTGCTAGCTGTGCAGATACATGGATTTGGGCTAGTGTCTGTGGGAGTTTGCACAATCTCCTGTGGTTGCGTGGGTTTCCTCCGGGTGCTCTGGTTTCTTCCCACACCCCAAAAATTGCTCTTAGGCTGATTGGTGTACCAAATGGACTATTCTCCCCTAAAACTGGTTACAATTGGGGTACTATTCGCATACACATGGGGCAAGTTAGGTGTAAGAAAATGCTTTGTTAAGATGGCGGCGCGGGCACGTTGGGCCTGTTTCCCGTGCTGGGGTTTTCTTTGTTCATCAGCTGTGCTCACAAGATAGCCCCGAACATCACCCAAGCACAATGCAACGCCATCTGCACTGTCAAGACCAATCGCAACATGATCATCGTACCAGCAAAGGAGGAGCCATTGTCATACTGAACAGAACGGACTACTGCAAAAGGAATGTACCAACAACTGAACAACCAGGAACAGCACAGACACAAATCTGACCAAAGAACACACCCGCCAACTCAACAGATTGACAAGACCTTTGATCCAAACTTTCAGAGCACCCTACGTGCTCTCATCCCACATACTGCCCGTGTTGGAGATCCTCCACTGCCTCCTGAAGATACACAAGGCCAACACACCCGACCATCCCATCGTATCAGGCAGCGACACCCAATGAGAGAACCTCTCTGGCTGCATCAAGTATCCTGAAACCCATCGTCCAAGAAACCCCAGATTCTGTTGTGACACTATGAATTTCTTCCAGAAACTCAGCACCTATGGAGTAGTTGAACCAGGAACAATCCTCATCACAATGGATGTCTCAGCAATCTACACCAGCATCCCCCAAACAGCATTGCTGCAACACCCTCAGTACTCAACACCAACAACTGCCAGGAGCAATTTTACAACTCATCTGCTTCATCCTGGACCACAACGTCTTCACCTTCAACAACCAGTTCTTCATCCAGACCTACAGAATAGCCATGGGACCAAATTCGCCCTTCAATATGCCAACATCTTAATACACAAGTTCGAGCAAGATCTCTTCACCACACAGGACCTCAACCGATGCTATACACCAGATACATCAACGGCATTTTTTTCCATTGGACTCATGGCGAAGAATCATGAAATGGTTACGTGATGACATCAACAAGTTCCATCCTATCAGACTCACCATGAACTACTTTCCAGAATCAATTGGATTCTCAGACACATGCATTTCCATCAAGGGCATTCACCTCAGCATTTCACTCTACCACCAGCTTCCACCCCAAACATGTTAAAGAAGCCATCCCCTATGTACAAGCCCTCCATTTAAACAGGATCTGCTTAGATTAGGAGGAATGCAACAGACACCCTCGGAAGAACAGAATATGGCACTCATCGATTGCCAGTTCCGATGCGCCACAGCAATAAACCATACCGACCTTCTCAGAAGACAAACATAGAACATGACCAATGTTGATCGTCCAGTATTTCCCTGGAGTGGGGAGGCTATGACATCTTCTTTCAAGCCTTCAACATGTCATCAATGACGACGAACATCTCGCCAAGGCCATCTTATTTTCAAGAAAGGGAACAGAGGTAGCCTGGGAAATTACCGACTGGTGAGTCTGACCTCAGTGGTTGGTAAGCTGATGGAGAGGCTTCTGAGGGACAAGATTTACGAACATTTGGAGAGGTTTGACATGATCAGGAATAGTCAGCATGGATTTGTCAAGGGCAGGTCGTGCCTTACAAGCCTAGTTGAGTTCTTCGATAATGTGACTGAACACATTGACGAAGGAAGTGCCGTGGACGTAGTGTACATGGACTTCAGCAAGGCGTTTGATCAGGTCCCCCATGCAAGACTTCTTGAGAAGGTGAGAGGGCATGGGATCCAAGGGCCTTTGGCCTTGTGGATCCAGAACTGGCTTGCCTGCAGAAGGCAGAGAGTGGTTGTGGATGGGGCTTTTTCTGAATGGAGGTCAGTCACCAGCGGAGCGCCTCAAGGATCTGTTCTGGGACCCTTGTTGTTTGTCATTTTCATAAATGACCTGGATGAGGAAGTGGAGGGATGGGTAAGTAAGTTCGCTGATGACACGAAGGTCGGTGGTGTTGTGGATGGTCTGGAAGGATGGCAAAAGTTGCAGCAGGACATAGATAGAATGCAGGACTGGGCGGAGAAGTGGCAGATGGACTTCAACGCGGATAAATGTGTAGTCGTCCATTTTGGCAGAACCAACGGGATGAACGAGTACACTATCAAGGGCAGAAGTCTGAGTAGTGTTGAAGAGCAGAAGGATCTTGGGGTCCGGGTCCACAGGACTCTTAAAATCAGCCTCGCAGGTGGAGGAGGTGGTCAAGAAGGCGTATGGTGTACTGGCCTTCATTAATCGAGGGATTGAGTTTAGGAGTCGGGAGATAATGCTGCAACTTTATAAGACCCTTGTCAGGTCTCATTTAGAGTATTGTGCGCAGTTCTGGTCGCCTCACTATAGGAAAGATGTAGAAGCTATTGAGAGGGTACAGAGGAGATTTACAAGGATGTTGCCTGGACTGGGAGGCATGCCTTATGAAGTTAGGTTGAGGGAGCTGGGACTCTTTTCCCTGGAGAGACGAAGGTTGAGAGGCGACCTGATAGAAGTTTACAAAATGTTGAGAGGAATAGATAGGGTGGACTCTCAGAGGCTATTTCCCCGGGTTGAAATGGTTGCTACGAGAGGACACAGATTTAAGGTGCGGGGAGGAAAGTACAGAAGTGATGTTAGGGGTAAGTTTTTCACTCAGAGGGTGGTGAGTGAATGGAATCGGCTGCCGTCAGTGGTGGTGGAGGCGAACTCGCTGGGGTCTTTTAAAAGACTTCTGAATGGTATATGGGGTTTAATGGGATCGGGGGTTATAGATAGGTCTATAGATTGGTAGGTGTTGATGTGATCGGCGCAACTCGTGGGCCGAAGGGCCTGTTTGTGCTGTAGTGTTCTATGTTCTATGTTCTATCAATGTCCTTTAACTGTCTGCCACTCCTTCTCTGTTGATTACCCCCAGCTTAGGATCGCAGTTAACTTCAGCTAGTTCAACTTTCATGCCCACACATTTGACCTTACTTAAGTTCAAAATACTAGTCTTAAACCCACTCTTCTCCCTTTCAAACTAGATGTAAAATTCAACCATATTGTAGTTGTTACTATCAGAGGTGCCTTTACTCTGAGATCATAGATAAAGTAGTTTGGTACAACTGGAAAAACCAGGCTCAAAACTTACAGTGAGATTGTGGAGATGTTACAGAGCCATTTCTTTCCTGGGTCATCGCCAATAGGTTCAGAATCCATCAATGTAACCAGCAAGAAAGGGATTCAATCACCATATGTGTAGTTACTTTGAAGAAATCAGCTGAATTCTGTGAACTTGGAGATGTCTTGAATGATACCATTAGAGACAGGCTATTGTGTGGATTAAGAAGCAAAGCATCTAGAAAAGCCTGTTAACAGAAGCAACTTGGACCTAAAGAAGGCTTTATGCTCTCCATGGAACGAGCAGCTAATTAAGCTCAAACATTGAAGTCCATAAGGTACCAGCTGAAACCTGAGCACAGACACAGATTTGAAATTTCTATCAATTGCAAAAACTGGGCACACAGCAGCAGATTGCTGGAGTAAAGGTGCAAAGTGCTGGCATTGTGGCTAAAAGGGGAACATTGAACATACATGTTTGGAGAAAGAAACAAGTTTCCAACAACGATTATAAGAAACATGATCCAAATGAATCAAATGGAAAACCAAATAGAGGGGAGAGGAGCCATGTGATATGAAAAGGGAGTGAAAAGGGCCAGAGTCACACTCAGATGATGAGACATTGTTGGACGTATGGTCAATTAACGGTGCACCCTGCCGCTAGTGGGCCATTACCTTACTGAATGATCAACTGGTAAAAGTGGAGATGGTCACCAGAGTCGCTGTTTTGTTGGTATTGAGAACCGCTTACCAAAAGAAACTGTTACATGCTGCCTTGAAACCCTCAAAGATAATACTCAAAGCGTATACAGGGGCAGTGATCCGTTGTGGGGTTGTAAATGTTCAGCTGAATGGATAGATCACAGTTCCTGCACATCATTAAGGGTAACTGGAAAGAATCAGGCTAAACTGGGCCAAGGTGAATCTCATGTCGGAGCCCAAAGCAAGCCCAACCAAAAGCCTGAAGTAGCAGCCATGACCAAGGCTCAGGTTAGCAGTGCTGGGACCACGGCAACAAAGGCAGAGCATACAGTAACAAATATGGTTCAGGATGCAGACGCAAAGGAATTAAGACTTATATGGGAGATGCATATGAATGCTTGAACAAAATGAAGGTCAAAAATATACTGAAAGATGTAGTGAGGATAACCGGAATGTGTTTATGTGCTCACTTTGTAAACTCATAACCACAGAGCAACAAGAAATCAAGGCGCACCTCGAAACTCCTTACCGTAAGGAAATCCTCAAGTTCAATGAAAAGAATATTCCATTTGGAAAAGGAGCTGCTGAGTTCCTTCATGCATTAAAAGTCAACAAGGATAAAAAGATTGCTGATCATAAACAATGGCAACAACAGGAGAAAGAGGAGCCAGCACAGAAATTCATGAAGGATGTTTGGATGGGATTTGATCCACATGACTGAATGAAAAGAGTTGGAGTTGTTCAGAGTGCAGTTTGGAACACCAATATTCCTCCAAAATTCTACAATGTGCAGCAGCATCTGAAGCCAAGTGAACATACCAACAGCAAGAAGAATTACCATCACTTGACATTGCATAACAAACCAATCCCGAAGGCTAAATTTGAATTCTTACAGGGTGAGAATTCTTTTGAAAATTTGCAGGAGCAACAGCATCAATGAGGAAGATTAAAAGTTGCATTCCAGCAACAAAACCTGAAACACAAGGGTGATTGCAGCAACAACACAATCCTGAGGGCAACATCTCACAGAGGCACACAACAATCTAAAGAAGGCACCACAAAGGCTGTGCCAGAAGACTCAGGAAAAAGGAGACTATGGTATACAGACTTCAGAAGTAACAGTTAACAACTGAAAAACAGATCAACAGCCTGATACAAGAGCAAAAGGAAGTACATCATCCAATAACAATGATTGCAACTACTGCCCACCAACAGCCAATCAACATCATTAATCTGCTACCTTTAAATGAAGACTCATATTTACTTGACAATGGAGGGTGCCTTCCAGAGGTCCACCTTCTTATAGCAGTGACTGTCTATGCAAATCTTGCCTGCAGCACCAGTCAGCATTGCTGCTGTGATGCCCTCAGCTGGACCCTTGCCTTCACTTAAAGACAGAGGGTATCTTCTGGGAACATTGACTGTACCTATGCAAATCTTACCTGCAACAGCCAATCAGCATCACTAGTCTCAGGCCCCACCTGCTGCCCATCATATGATGCAAATACTGGACATTATCTTTCCTGACTGGATGTGTTTAAACTCTTAACATTTAGCTGGTGCTCTCTGAGATCCTTGTGATCTGTAAATAGAGAGTAAATATTTCCTGATCTTTCAGACATTAACCACTGCCCCTCACCTACCACCCAAGTTACTTCTCAGCCTGTGAATAATGAAGTCCCCCCGCAGTTTGACAGTGCCCTCCTGAGCAGACATCTCTCGACTGACATAAGTAAGATGCAGACATAATGATGGGCTTGATGAAATGAGGGTTTGCTGAAGCCCAAACTGACGGCCCTGGTTCTTGAGGCTCCTCCTCCTCTGTTGAAGGCTGAAGAAGAGGAAAGGTTAATGGAGGTACGTGAGCTATAGAATTGTTTAGGACACTCTTGTTACAAGTGCTGACACTGAGCAATGGCAAAGTATTGCAATGACAGGTTGTGTTAGAATTGAAGAGACACAATATGAAAAGCTTTTTGACAAACCTGGAGCTGGCTTGTCCCATCTGTTTTTCTGTTTCTCACTGTTTTCCCCGTGTGAGTGCCCAGTGATTCCAGAGCTTCCACCTCAGAGGGGGCGAGAGGACAGAGGCTTGTGGCTCCTCCCCGGTGTCACTTCTTTGTTTTTGGTTGACTTGGGTTTTCCCCTTTGAGAGAAAAGTAGAGAGTGTGAGTGGCAGTACTTTATTTACCATCAAATAAAGAACAGAACTAGTTTGAGGGATCATCCTTAATCAAGTTGTGAACAGGAGTAACAAGCTGGAAAATCCCTAATGGAGCTTTTTCCATCTTCACTAAGTCAGACTGAGGGAAGGAATGGGATGTGAAAAATGTTGTACTTCCCCCTCAATATCTCAGGGGGGCAGCACCTGATGTGGATCACAGAGAGAGCAAGCTGAGTGGAAATGGAAAATCTGGGTTTGTGTCTGATTCAGTTCAAATCATAGTTCAACTCTCATAACTATCTTACCTTAGCTCCATCACGAGGAAAGTAAAATTCTTGAAGCATTTGAATTCCTAACTGATGGATGCCCTTATTCCCAGGGCCACATCCACAGAGACTGGGCCACAACTTTTGTGTGACACCTTCCCTCACAGACCAAAAACATCGTAATTCAGTGAGAAATCCCAGCGAGGTCACACTGCTGGGCAGGCGTGTAGTAATAGACATGTGCAGAGCTCATGGACTTTTGTTTCACGAAGATTGAGACCATGTGATCAGCTGCACCTGTCACTTCTCATCCTTCTTCTCACCCATTAGGTTAAACATCCCTCTCTGGTCCAGAATGCACATTGTTGCCTCGTTTTCCTTCTATAGGAAGCCTTTTTGTGCTCAGCCTGTCAATGAGAAACATCTCCTGTTGTTGCCACCAAACTGCTGACCACCCAACTTTCCATTCTGCTTCCTATGTGAGTTGACATTATTAATGGTTCTCTCTCTTCTCTCCCTATTATCGAGCCTGGGTATGGCTGATTGCACATGTTTCCATACTTAATTCCACGGTAGCCACACAGTCATATGCAATGGCTTCTCTTCCTTCTCCTGGACCATTACATCTGCTGTTTCTCAAGAATCGATCCTCAACCCCTTCTCATTCTCATCTACATACTGCCCCTCAGTTACATTATCCAAAATCAGATTGTTAGTTTCACACTGACAATATTAACATCAACCTCAACATTGCCTCTCAGATCCAATGCCATTTTAAATGATCAAACTATTTATCTGACATCCAGTCCTGGCTGAGCAGAAATCTCCATTTAAATATTGAGAAGACAGAAACCATCGACTTCAGTCTCCACTTCAAACTCTGTTCCTGAATGAATGACTCCATCACTCCCCATGACAACTGGCTGAGACCAAACAAGACTACTCACAATGGTGGGATCATAGAATCCTGCAGAGCAGAAGGAGGCCATTCAGCCCATTTGAGTCTGCACTGACCATAATCCCACCCAGATCCTATCCTCATAACAATATGCATTTAACCTAGCTAGTCCCCCTGACACTAAGGGGCAATTTAGCATGGCCAATTCAGTTAACCTACACATCTTTGGACAGTGGGAGGATTTCGGAGCACCCAGAGGAAACCCACACAGACATGGGGAGAACATGAAAACTCCACACAGACAGTGCCCAAGCTGGAATTGAACCCGGGTCCCTGGCACTGTGAGACAGCAGTGCTAACCATTGTGCCACCCCACTTGAGCAAGACCTGAAATTCCTGTCCAAGGTCAACGGACATTTCCATTGTCCGCTTCTCACCTGCTCCAATTCTGTGAGGAGTGAGGTGGTAGAATTCTGGCGAATAGCTTTTCAAGATGAGTTTTCAATAACAGATCTATGAAATCGTTGGGACATCCAATTTCCACCTCTGTAATGTTGCTCGACTTCATTCCTGCCTTAGCTTTTCTGATACTAAAGAGTTTATTTGATTTTATTACTTCTCTACTTAGTGACTCCTGGCTGGCCTCGTGTGTTGTAAATTAAAATCATCCAAAGCTCTGATGCCAATGTCCTATCTCACACCAAGTCCCCTTCCCCTTTCAGCTTGAACTTGCTGACCCACCCTGGCTTCTGGTAATAGTATCGATTTTAAAATTCTCCTCCCTGCTTTCAGCCTCCCTAGGTGGTGATCTCCTTCTACTCCATAATCCTGCGAAATATATGTGCTTATTTAATTCTATCCTCTTGGGCATCCCCAATTTTTATTCTTTCACCCTGCCTTCAGTTGGCTAGATCCTAAACCCTGGAATTCCATAACCTCTCCACCTTGCTGCTTCTACTTCCTTCTTGGAGTCACTGCTTAAAACTTTAATCAGAGTCAATTTCTTTTAAAAATGACACTCCTAAGCCTAATAAGCTTTCTAAGTACAAGTTACTATTGTCGTATAGTGCCTTTTGACATACTATTATGTAAATACGCTATAAAAATCACAACTCCTCAGATACTGAAACAGTTCATGTCTAAATGCAGCAAGACCAGCATGATATCCAGGCTTGGGTTGACAAGTGGCAAATAACATTTGCTCCTGGCAATGACGATCTTCAACAAAAGAGAATCTAACTATCTCCCTTTGACATTCAATAACATTACCATCACTCAATACCCCACTATCAACGTCAAGGGGCTTACCATTGACAGATCTGAGGTTTGCAATTCCGAGCTGAGTAACTCACCTCCTGAATCCCCAAAGTCTGTCCACCACCTATAAGGCACAAGTCAGGAGTGTTATGGAATACTCTCCACTTTCCCAGATGCGCGCAGATCCAACAACACTCAAAGCTCAATGGATCCAGGACAAAGAAGCACGCTTGATTATTCCCTTTTCATCACCTTAAGCATCCATTCCTTCCATCAGTGGTGAACAGTGACAGCATTGTGTGCCATCTGCAAGATGCACTGCAGGGACTTGCCAGGACTCTTATGACAACACCTTCCAAACTTGTGATCACTGCATCATAGAATTCTTACAGTCCAGAAGAAGCTGATTCAACCCATCGAGTCTACACCGACTGTATCACAGAGCATTTTACTCAAGCCCTATCCCTGTAACCCCATGTATTTATTTGTCCCACTACTCCCCCTAACCTACACATCTTGTAACACTAAGGGGCAATTTAGCATGGCCAATCCACCTAATCTGTACATCTTTGGACTATGGGAGGAAACCCATACATATATGGAGAGAATGTAAAAATTCCACACAGTCACTGAAGGCTGGAATTGAATCGGTGTCCCTAGTACTGTGTGACAGCAGTGTGCCACCATGCCACTCTTAACCATCTAGAAGGACAAGGGCAGCAGACATGTGGGAACACCACCACCTCAAAGTTCCCCTCCAAACCACTCAACATACTGATGTGGAAATATATTACTGTTCCTTCACTGTCGCTGGGTCAAAATCTGGAACCGTCTCCCTAACAGCACTGTAACTGTACCCTACATCACAGGGACTGCAGCAGTTCAAGAAGGCAGCTCACCACCACCTACTCAAGAGCAGTTAGAGAGAGGCAATCAATGCTAGTCTTGCCAGTGACATCCACATCCCATGATTGAATAAAAAAAACTGTTGTTATTGCAACCACAGCGAAAATTCTCGATTTCGCTGTGGTTGCAATAACAACAGTTTTTTTTATTCAATCATGGGATGTGGATTGATCTCATGGAAAGATAACGCCTGATGTTTCTTGCAGATTCGCTTTTCCACTTGGACATTATTAAAGTATTGTTTGAGTGACTGGTACAATGTGTTCTGAGCTGGATTGACAAAATTTTCAAAAAGACAGCCCGAGCTTTCAGGTTCAGATCACAGAATCAGTTCAATACAGAATTGGTGATTTTGATTAGCAGCTGGATCTGGGAGCTGGGAGAAGGAGCAGATCAGTGATTGGCTGTGGTCATTTTAACATGACGTGGAGATGACTACCATCGACACCGCAAACTGGCGGCTCCAAGTGGAGAGGATCTCCAAGAAGATCGCGCATATCGACACAGACATCAAGTTTCTACACTTTAACTTGGTGTTGTGAGACTTCTCGCATCATTTTAACAGACAGGGTAAATGAGTAGGAGTTTGCATTGGGCTCCCTTCACCCATCAGCATACAGCAATGATGGGCAACTTAGGCTCGTGAGTGGGCCACATGAGTGGCCCCTCCTTCACCTCAGTGGGCCACAAGATTGAAATTAGGCTAGTTCACTACTCATCACAAAGAGAACAAAGAAAAACAAAGAACAAAATCAGCCCGGGAAACAGGCCCTTCGACCCAACGAGCCCGCGCCGCCATCTCAACACCACCAGTCCCCCTCTCCGCCCACGACCCCTGTCTAATGTTTTATGGCCATCCAGATTGTCCCTAAATCAGATTCCCTCAATTTATTCCTGCCAGTCAGCCTAACAGCACATCTTTGGGGTGTGGGAGGAAACCGGATCACCCGGAGAAAACCCACGCAAGCACAGGGAGAATGCGCAAACTCCCACAGACACCGGCCCAAATCCATGTGTCTGCACAGCAATCAGCGATAGTCACTGAGCTGTCATCTTGCCCAGTATCTTGTCCAGTTTAGGCACACACTAACGACATGAAGCACTAGGCCAATCTTGAACAACCAAGAGCAGCCCCAGTAAATAAAATCACGCCATAGATAAAATCAAATACATTTAATATACAGCAAATATTTCATAATGAACAATAGAAAATGCTTTATCATTTATTTCCGAATAGAACTATCAACTTCAAATGGTAAAAGCAGAAGTAATATTGACACTTTGGACACAGAGGGAGAGCTGGGCTCTCACAGTCACTGCTGCCAGCACTCAGCACACACCTCACTTGCCCTTGTTTTGTACATATATTAATTCAGTCATAATGGTAGGAAGAAAGCTTTGCAGATAGAAATCAGTGGAATGTGGCAACCCTGCACATGGGCAACAGGCAATAATTGTTTTTGAAATGTTTTACTCAATCCTCAATGTTGCAAAGCCAATGCTCAGCAGACTAGGCAAATCCAAATCCATTCCTTGCTTGCTCCAAAAACCAAATTCAAATTCCAATTGAATCCAATTCATGGAACCCACAAGAGAGACAAACAAGATCCAAGCTGACAAGATAAGGCATTGCACCTCATCCTGGACTTGTTCCAACGTTTGAGCTTAGCCAAAAGGTCCGGAAGCGGCAGTCAAAGAAATGTCTGGTGGGCCTCACTCAGAACCCTGCTAAGTCGCGTATGGCCCCAGGTTGCCCACCATTGCTTTACAGTCTGCACGTAACAGAGCTTAAGTGTTACTCACTGACCATATGACTGGGTTCAGACAGAGAGAAAAGAAAACTATTTCCAAGGATTAATTTAATGATGGAAAAACCTGAAAGAGAGACATTTCCTTTTTAGAATAAGCACCCTGATGGATTGCAAAGTATATAAATGTTGCCAACCCAGGTATTGGCGACAATGCACAACAATCAGGAGCAGATCACCCTCCCTCTGCAACAGGATACGTGACTATTGATCACATCGACCCGCCCCATCCACCCCACACCCGGAATCTCAGTAAGTGACCCGGACACCCAAAGAGTTTGAAATCGTTATGAAAGTGTTTTTTTTTCCTCGATTAACTCTTGCTTTCAGGGTTTTAGTTTAGTGCGGAAGGGTCATTTGCACTGGTTGTATCCTGATTAGGATTCTGCAGCCCTCTATATTATATCTAAGAAGACAGGACCAGCCACTTCCTGGTTTGATTATTTCACACGTAAAGTCAAAGAATCCGCTCCGTGAATAGTTTACTTTTCAGAAAGAATGTGTTCAGAATCTGCAGAGAGAAAGAAGATAGAGCGAGCTTGAGAAATCCCTTCTAACCACTTTTAAATTATTTTGAATTGTATTTTTAAACTTGTTGAATTTGATTCACTCTCGTCACTCAGTTAACTTCACGAAGTTTGATTTCTTGCTCCTTACCCGCATTGTTTCCCTGGAGGGAGAAGAGTGAAACTAAGTGAAATTCTCAGTTAATTTCTGACTGCTCCCATTGCTTCCGTGTCATAAGAAATAGGAGCAGGAGTAGGCCATCTAGCCCTTCGAGCCTGCCCCGCCATTCAATAAGATCATGGCTGATCTGTCGTGGCTCAGTTCCACTTTCCCGCCCTCTCCCCATAACCCTTAATCCCTTCTCTTATCAAAAACCCATCAACCCGCTTCTTAAAAATATTTAGCGAGGCAGCCTCCACCACTTCAACGGGCAGAGAATTCCAGAGATTCACCACCCTTTGAGTGAAGAAGTTCCTCCTCAACTCCGTTCTAAACCGCGTCCCCTTTATCTTGAGGCTGTGCCCCCTAGTCCTACTGTCTTTTTTGAGCGGGAAGAGTCTCTCCACCTCTATCCTATCCATCCCATTCATCATCTTATACGTCTCAATGAGATCTCCCCTCATTCTTCTAAACTCTAACGAGTACAAGCCTAGTTTATTCAGCCTCTCCTCATAGCTCAATCCCCTCAACTCCGGTATCAGCCTAGTAAACCTCCTCTGCACTCCCTCCAGGGCCAAAATATCCTTGCGCAGGTGCGGCGCCCAAAACTGCACACAGTACTCCAGCTGCGGCCTCACCAATGCCCTATACAGCTGCAGCAAGACCTCCCTACTTTTATATTCAATCCCCCTCGCTATGAAGGCCAGCATCCCATTCGCCTTCCTGACCACCTGCTGCACCTGCAAGCTGGGTTTTTGCGATTCATGCACAAGGACCCCGAGGTCCCTCTGCACCGTCGCCTGCTGCAGTTTTTCGCCACGTAAGTAATAGTCCTTCCTACCATTCTTCCTACCAAAGTGGACCACCTCACACTTGCCAACATTAAATTCCATTTGCCATTTCCTGGCCCATTCGCCCAGCCTATCTAGATCCTTCTGCAGACTCTCCACACCCTCCGCACAATTTGCCGTTCCCCCAATCTTGGTGTCATCAGCAAATTTCGACACCCTGCACTCGGTTCCCTCCTCCAGATCATCTATATAAATGGTAAATAGCTGAGGCCCCAGCACCGACCCCTGGGGCACCCCACTAGTCACCAACCGCCAATCCGAATAGCACCCATTGACCCCCACTCTCTGCCTCCTATTTGACAACCAATCCTCTATCCACGCTAACACCCTACCCCCAACTCCATGTCCCCTGACCTTCTGCAATAACCTCTTGTGAGGTACCTTGTCAAACGCCTTCTGAAAATCCAGAAAGACCACATCCACCGGCTCTCCTCTATCCACTGCCCTAGACACATCCTCATAGAACTCCAGTAAATTTGTCAGACACGACTTCCCTTTAATGAAACCGTGTTGCGTCCGCCCTATCAAGCAATTCCCTTCAAGATGCCTCGCAATTTCCTGCTTAATGATGGATTCTAACATTTTACCTACCACAGACGTTAAACTAACCGGCCTATAATTCCCCGCCTTTTGCCTGGCACCCTTCTTAAACAACGGCGTAACATTAGCCGTTTTCCAATCTTCCGGCACTTCCCCGGAATCCAGCGACGTCTGGAAAATAACCACCAAGGCATCCACTATCACCTCCGCCATTTCTTTCAGAACCCTCGGATGCATTCCATCCGGTCCTGGGGACTTGTCCACAATCAGCCCCTCCAGTCTGTCGAGCACCACCTCTCTAGTAACAGTAATGTCATTAAGACCCTCCATTCCTACCACCTTTCCATCGCTAACACCCGGCAAATTATTCACGTCCTCCTCCGTGAAGACAGAAACAAAAAAGTTATTCAAGACCTTCGCCATATCCCCATCCCCTACCACTAGCTCCCCTTTCTCATCCTCTAAAGGACCAACGTTCACCCTAGCCAGCCTCTTCCTTTTTATATATTTATAAAAACTCTTGCTATCCTTTTTTATATTAAGTGCTAGCCCAGCCTCATAGCTTCTCCTACCCTCCTTTATCAACTTCTTTGTCAATCTTTGTTGACATTTAAACCTTTCCCAATCTTCTTCTCGCCCACTGCTCTTAGCTACTCTAAATTCCTCCGCTTTTAATTTAACACTTTCCTTCACCTCCTTTGTTATCCACGGCTTATTACCTCTCTTCCTACTGTCCTTTTTAACCATCGGAATAAATTTCTGCTGAGCACCAAGAAAGATCTCCTTAAAGATCCTCCACTGCTCCTCAGCAGACCTACCTTCCAACACATTCCCCCAGTCCACATTCGCCAATTCTTCTCTCATCCTACCATACTCCCCTCTATTCAAACAAAGGACGCGTGTCCGGGAACCCACTTTCTCCTCCTCCATCTGCACCAGAAACTCCACCATACAATGATCACTCTCTCCAAGAGGATCCTTCACCGCAAGGTCCCTAATTCTACCCGCCTCATTACATAGCACCAGATCCAAGATAGCTTGCTCCCTCGTCGGCTCCAACACACACTGTTCAAGGAAATTATCCCGGCAGCATTCCAAGAACTCCTCCTCGAGCCCACCTCGTCCAACATGGGTCGACCAATCAATATGCAGATTGAAATCTCCCATAACTACTGCCGTCCCATTCCTGCACGCCGCACTTATTTGCGCGTTAACAGCCCGCCCCACCTCCAGATCATTATTCATGTGCTCGGGTACAGGATGTCACAGCTGGGCTGCAGAGGAACCTGGAGTGGGAGGGTGAGAACCCGGTCGTTGTAGTACATGTGGGTGCCGGCGACGTAGGCAAAGTGCGGACTGAGGATCTGGGGAGGGAGTATGAGAAGCTGGGAATGGAATTAAAAAGTAGAACCGACAAGGTGGTCGTCTCTGGGCTACTGCCTGAACTGAGTGCAGACGGGCGTAGGGTTGACATGATAAAGGAAGTGAATGGGTGGCTCAGGGATTGGTGTGGGAGGAATGGGTTCGAATTTATGGGGCATTGGCACCAGTATTGGGGTAGGTGGGACTTGTTCGGGCGGGATGGGGTTGGTCTGAATCGTGCTGGGACCAGAGTGTTGGCGAATCGAGTAAAGAGGACTGTAGACAGGGCTTTAAACTAATTAGGGGGGGGGAGGGTGCGAGGGTAGGTGACGCTACGAGGTCTAAAGTTAAGGATAGGGTACAGGTAAGGGAAGAGGCCGAGGATGTCCCAATTGGTGGCGTTACGGCAAATAGGGTCCAGGTGAAGGCTGGGATGAAAGCGCTTTATCTGAATGCACGAAGCATTCGGAATAAAGTGGATGAGCTGGTGGCGCAGATCGACACAAATGGATACGATCTGGTGGCCATTACAGAGACGTGGCTGCAAGGTGACAGGGACTGGGAGATGAATGTACAGGGCTATCAAGTGTTTAGGAAGGATAGGCAGGAGGAAAGAGGGGGTGGCGTAGCTCTGCTGATTAAGGATAGTATCAAGGTGGTAGCAAGGGATGATATCGGAGCCAAAGAGCAGAACGTGGAATCGTTGTGGGTGGAGATTAGGAACAGCAAAGGGAGGAAGACGCTGGTGGGTCTTTGACATTAGGAGTAAGGACTGTCGTGACATTGAACAGAGCTTTCAATGGTCATGTCAGTTTGTTGTACGATATCCAATGAAATCGGGAGCTCACTTGTTGCTGGGAGTGGGGAACGAAGGGAGGTGGTTGCTTTTACAATCCTGACTGAGGGTCAAAGAAATTTCCGACTCCCGCTCAATGCTTGGAAACAAATCGTGAGACTGATATTGAGAAATACATTCCGATTGTGAATTACTTTCAAATAAGTGCCACTCTTCAGCGGAGGATTTGGATTTTAAAATGCCCTTTCCACGGTGTTAACTGTGGTTCAGCATGTAGCACATTCCCATCTGAATCACAAGGTTCCGGAGGTTGTATCCTCACTCCAGGGCTTGAGCGTAGAATCCACCCTCCAGTGCAGTAGTGAGGAAGTGTTGCATTGTCAGGGGTGACTTACATCGGATGAGACAATAAACTCATCTTCCTGTTTGAGTGGATGTCAAAGATCCCATGGGATTGTGCTGAAGAAGAGCAGGAAAGTCCCCCTCCCCATGTTCTGGGCAATATTTAACCCTCAATCAACAGAAAAACTAACCATTAATATCATTGTTCTTGGGGGGCGGGGGGTGGCGGGTGGAGGTCGTTGTGAGCCAATCAGCTGCCTTGTTCAAGTATATAATTGGCTGGAAAACACTTTTGAGTTATCATGGGTCCTGAAAGGTGCTATATAAATATAAAACTCTTTCTGCTTCATTTCCATCTACCTAAAATTGCATAACATTTCACACTGCAAAAATAGATCATTTAACTGGTGTTCATGCTCCACACTAACCATCTTCCACCTTTCTCAGCCAACTCCATCACGATTCACTTTGTCCTGATTATGGGGAAAAAGATGGAATCCTACCAGGAAATATTGGACTTTAAATAACACCTGAATTTTTTTTTAAGTGGATACACAATCCCAAAGATGACTGACAAAGACAAACTCTGGCTGTACTGCTGCAGAGTAATTCTCTTATAGGCAATCAAACCCCATTCTGTTACTGGACAAGATATGTCTAAATCACCCCGACACACTAATGGCCATCTCCGGTACAGCCAAACAGTCATAATGGCTCTCTCATCAAGGGATTTCCTGTGGAATGCCCAAACTTCTTTTTTTGTGGATTCGCTTTCCCACTTTTTGTTTTTATTCCAATTCAATCAAATCAAGTCCAACTCAGAGGCTCAACAAGTTGGGACATTCCCAATCCAAGCTGACAAGACAGGGATCTCACCTCCTGTCTTGGGCTTGATCTACATGATCCAAGCTGATTGGAGTAGGCATAGCTCCTCTTCCAAGGCTTGATCTCATTTGCATCTTAGCCAAAAGGTTGAGATGTCGCTTTTAAAAATGGCTTCAAATGATGCTAAAATGTAACCTAATGACTTCAACCAAGCACACATGTTGACACTATTACCCTTGATTTTAGCCAACAGGCCAAGAAGAAAAACATTTCTCTAGGAAAATACTACAGAAATGATCCCGAAGAGTATACTTGGAATACACAAAGATGGATTCAAAACCATTGAAAGCTGCCCCAGGTTCGCTGTTTGCACTATGTGAGGAAGTGCTGGATGTTTTGAGGGAAAAGAGCCAGTAAGCAGACGCACAATGCCCCAGCAAATAGCCATTTTGCAGATTTCTCTCTCTCTCTCCTGCCCACCACAGCATAAAACACCCACAAAAATTAGAAATCACCCCATCACATCAGCTCTAGGAGCCCCCTCATCCCACCCACCCGAACAGGCACACACAGGTAATGAAAGTGTAAAGGCAGGGGAGGACAACAAACCACCCTTCAGCCAACAGCTACCCACAAACATCCCTCTCAGGAAACCCCAGGACTACTTTTTCCCACCACCTGACCTCTTGCCCTGTCCCAATATCTCACTGACTACTCAGTACTACCCAGTACTACGACTACCCAGTAACCCAACCTCGAACAGAACCTTCCCCCCATCTACACCTACCCCCCACCATGAAAAACAGAATTTGACTCAGCGACAAACACAAAACCTCCCCAGCCAGAAAACCCCCAAAAACAAGTCTCCAGCACACACACCACTTGGACATCCATCCCAGCACCCAGAAACACGTAAATCCCCAACTTAGCAACCCCCCTCCACCTAACACACATGACCTCAACAACCACCTCCCCCAACCATCTAAAATACAACAGAAGCAGACCACCACCCTGTTTTTCTTTGTTTTATCTCCCCCCACCTACTCCTCCTCTCTGCGACGTGGGTGTACCCCTCCCCCCATTCACCATCCCACGTAAGAAGAAACAAACATGAATAATAATATATAATTTTTAAGAAGGAAAAGGCCCGGGAAGCAAGAGGACAACAAGCCACAAGATAAGGCCAAGGCATCACAAAAAAGTGGCAGGGCATGAAGAAAAGAGGACATGTCCTCTCGGTCTGACCACAAAAATCTCTGCCTGATGATTGGAACTCAGCCCAGTCCATAAAAAAAATCGAGGCAGAAAAGAGAACTGGGAATCTTCACTGTCAAACTACAGAACACTGCAATTGCAGAACCACCTATTCACTTTGTGAAGTCAACTCTGCTGGAATCTTGAATCATAATGGCTGCAGTTCTTCATCATCTCCTACTCATGGATCAAAAGCTGTTCTGTATACCTTTCTTTTTTTAGCTTATTTTGAACAGAGTTCTCCTTTTCACTCTGAATGTAAATGCATGTATTTGAGCATTTTCTTGCCTTTTGTAATTAATAAACTCAATCTTTACCACAAGAAAACCTGGTTAAATGTGCTCCTTTTAAAACATAGCTATTGGGTCTGGGAAAAGATATCCATGAAAAAGGATCCTTTTCAGTTTAAATGTTGTAACCAACAAAGGGGGTGAGTCAGATAAAGACAGTGAGTGGAAGTTCATCCCTCCTCACTGGGTTTGTAACAATTTGGGGGTATCCCAGCCAGATGATAACAAATTGAAGGGTCTCTTTAGGATCAAGAACTTTGGGGACCTTCATCTGGTGGGTGGTTGTAGCACCTTCTATTTTCATTCACACCTACTTAGAACATAGAACAGAGAACATTACAGCGCAGAACAGGCCCTTCGGCCCACGATGTTGCACCGACCAATTGAAAAGCAATGACCCTCTAACCTAAACCAATCCCTTTCCATCCATAAACCTATCCACGGATCTCTTTAACGCCCCCAAACTAGGGGCATTTACAACTGCAGCAGGCAGGGCGTTCCAATCCCTCACCACCCTCTGGGTAAAGAACCTACCTCTGACATCCGTCCTATAACTACCACCCCTTAATTTAAAGCTATGCCCCCTCGTGCTAGCTTTCTCCATCCGAGGGAAAAAGCTATCACTGTCCATCCTATCTAAACCTCTAATCATCTTGTATGTTTCAATAAGGTCCCCTCTTAGCCGCCTTCTTTCTAACGAAATCAACCTCAAATCCCTCAGTCTCTCCTCATAGGCCCTCCCCTCCATACCAGGCAACATCCTGGTAAACCTCCTCTGCACCCTCTCCAATGCCTCCACATCCTTCCTATAATGTGGGGACCAGAACTGCACACAATACTCCAAGTGTGGACGCACCAGAGTTTTGTACAGTTGCAACATGACGTTGCGGCTCCTAAATTCAGTCCCCCTACCAATAAACGCCAAGACACCGTATGCCTTCCTAACAACCTTATTTACTTGATTCCCAACTTTCAGGGATCTATGTACACATACACCTAGATCCCTCTGTTCATCAACACTATTCAGAGTCCTACCGTTAGCCCTATACTCTACACATCTGTTATTCCTGCCAAAGTGAATTAGCTCACACTTTTCCGCATTAAACTCCATCCGCCACCTCTCGGCCCAGCTCTGCAACTCGTCCAAGTCTCTCTGTAAACTATGACACCCCTCCTCACTATCTACCACACCTCCGACTTTGGTGTCATCAGCAAATTTACTAATCCACCCAACTATACCCTCATCCAGATCATTTATAAAAATTACAAACAGCAGTGGCCCCAAAACAGATCCCTGAGGCACACCACTTGTAACCAAACTCCATGACGAATACTTACCATCAACCACCACCCTCTGTCTCCTATCTGCTAGCCAATTCCTGATCCAATTAACTAAATCACCCTCAATCCCATACATCTGCATTTTCTGCAGAAGCCTTCCATGGTGAACCTTATCCTTGTGCATGAGTCGCAAAAACCCAGCTTGCAGGTGCAGCAGGTGGTCAGGAAGACGAATGGGATGCTGGCCTTCATAGCAAGGGGGATTGAATATAAAAGTAGGGAGGTCTTGCTGCAGCTGTATAGGGCATTGGTGAGGCCGCAGCTGGAGTACTGTGTGCAGTTTTGGGCGCCGTACTTGCGCAAGGATATTTTGGCCTTGGAGGGAGTGCAGAGGAGGTTTACTAGGCTGATACCGGAGTTGAGGGGGTTGAGCTATGAGGAGAGGCTGAATAAATTAGGCTTGTACTCGTTAGAGTTTAGAAGAATGAGGGGAGATCTCATTGAGACGTATAAGATGATGAATTGGATGGATAGGATAGAGGTGGAGAGACTCTTCCCGCTCAGAAAGGATAGTAGGACTAGGGGGCACAGCCTCAAGATAAAGGGGGGGCGGTTTAGAACGGAGTTGAGGAGGAACTTCTTCACTCAAAGGGTGGTGAATCTCTGGAATTCTCTGCCCATTGAAGTGGTGGAGGCTACCTCGCTAAATATTTTTAAGACGTAGGTTGATGGGTTTTTGGTAAGAGAGGGGATTAAGGGTTATGGGGAGAGGGCGGGAATGTGGAACTGAGCCACGGCAGATCAGCCATGATCTTATTGAATGGCGGGGCAGGCTCGAAGGGCTAGATGGCCTACTCCTGCTCCGGTTTCTTATGTTCTTATGTTCTTATCAAACGCCTTACTAAAGTCCATATATACCACGTCAACTGCCTTACCCCCATCCACCTCTTTGGTCACTTTCTCAAAAAACTCAATAGGGTTAGTAAGGCACGACCTACCCTTCACAAACCTTAACTAACTTCCCTGAAACACATAATTTCTTTCTTTCTGAATCTCTCTGTCACTGGGAGTTCCACATTCTCTGTTCTCAGCTCTCACCTTTCTGGAGTGTAACACATTGAATCCTGTATGGAAATCACAGTAGTTTTTCTGGTGAATTCTCACCAACAACAGGTGACAGAAGCTCTAATTGTTTACTTTCAAATTTCACCTCCGACAGTGGGTGAAGTCTGGATCTTTGGAGTTGAGGCTGCAAGTCTGATTTGTGAAACGTTCATTCTGGAGATTGCATTGTGAGTATTAAAACTCTAGCTGGGGTTGTCTGGATGTTCACGCCCCGCTACCACTGCCAGCAAGAATGGAGAATTTGGTGCTCAGCCAAATCTCCATTCTCAACAGCAGAACCGGAGAATCCTAACTGTTTTGTTTCAGATTCCAGCATCTGCCATGTTTTGTGAATATCTTTCTAAGCCGAGCCAGGACAGCAGTGCCTGGTTATGTGCCTGTGGGAACTGTGGCATCTGTGTGTGTCCCACACAATAATTCAATGTTCAAACAGCTATGCTTTTAGCAAGCATTGGTGGGCACTGACCAAAGAAAGAACCCAATTTTCTCCTCTCTAGCCAAGTCAACAGGAGAATCAAATTCGTTAACTTAATGTAGATCTGACAAACCAACCAATTTCTGAATGATTTTGTGTTTTCTCACAAGCAAAGGAGCCCTGAGATGTTAAGTTTTCTTAACATGAAAGAAATAAGCATTGTTGGTGAGGTTGTGTTCATGATTCAAAGTTGTTACCTTGAATTTTAAGGCTTTACAACAAAGTTCAAACCGCAAGAAAGACTGTTGAGGTCAGAGAATCCTGGCCTCCATGTCTGCAGCAACAGCATGAACTGAAGCTCATCCAAATCTCCACTGCCCATAACATAATTCACAGCAAAATCCTGGTCACCCATTGGACCTCTCCCAGGATACATGTATCATCAAGGCAATTTGCTGGAAACATTCGGAGAACCCCATTTCAGGATGCTGACAGTGTGAAATGAGTTTGGACGACTCCATAATTAACCAATCAAAACCCAATAATTGACAGATTTTATTGGACAACCTAGATGAGAATACAAGTAAGTCCGCTATCACCAGCATGAGGGGCGAGAGCCTCACCAGTCAAGGTTGTTCCTAAATTCACCTGACAAAAGAATTAAGCCTTTCTCCTGATATCTCCCTTGAAATAAACTGACTTGTAATGTTCCTTTCATTGTCACATAGCAATTCAGATGACAAATGGTTTTGGGATAAAAACTACTTAAGTTGGGGTGTACCATGGTGAATCAATGGTTGCTTTCAAAGCTGGTGAATCATTTCACAATTATTATCCACATTACACGCACTAAGGCTTAAATTTTCCCATCCTACTTGCTGTGCACCATAGGTAGGATGGATAATTTGATGAACCAGCAAAAGGTCTGTTGATTTTTGTGGAAATTTCCAGTCACAATGCAGATGGAAGCAGAAAATCTAATGATGTAATAAGAACATAACAACATGTCCTGTTTTGTTTTTAGCTCCCACATTATAATTCCCAATATCATGCATATAATCTCTTTGCTTTTTCACATTGGATGCTAAGTATCCCATAATAGCAAATGTGTACACCAAATCATTCAGCAGTCATAGTATTCTCGTCCATCTGTCACTGTTCACAGAATGAATGGATGACCTGTAAGGAAGAGTGTGAGAATTTGCTTTTTAATACACTTAGTCAATGATGAAAGTGAAATTATTTTGAATACATTAAAGTTCTTTAAGGAGGTAACAAGCAAGGTGGATAAAGGAGAACCAGTTGATGTGTTGTATTTGGATTTCCAAAGTGTATTCATTAAGATGCCACATAAACAGTTACTACAGCAGAACTCATGGTGTTGGAGTAATATATTAATGTAGGTTGGTTAATTAACAGGCAGCTGAAGGTTGGATGGTGTTCATCTTTACAAACAGCTTTACAAACTGCTGAACCTATATTTGATGACTTGTATGAAGGGCTTATGGGTATTGCAGCCAAAATTGCTGATGATACAAAGAAAGTTAGGAAAGCAGGCTATAAGAAGAATGAAAGGAGAACGCAAAGGGATTTAGGTAGATTACATGAGTGGCAAAAAACAGACAGATGGAGAATAATGTGTAAAAATGTGGGATTGCAAATTATGGTGTTTGGGAACCACAGAATCCCGACGGTGCAGGAGTCCATTTGAAGCATCACATCTGCATCAATTCTCCAAAATATCACTCTACCGAGGCCTACACCCCCACCCTATCCTAACCCTACGCATTAATCATTGCCAGTCCACATAACCTGCATATCATTGGACACTAGGGGAAGAATAGAGAGACTGCAGGATGCTGCAGTACAAAGGGATTTGGATAGCCTCAAACATGAATCACTGAAGGTTAGCACACAGGTATAACAAAAAATAGATAAAGTCAAATTCGGGGATTTATTGCAAGGGACATGGAGCATAAAAATAGGGAATCTGTCAATAACTGTACAGAGCATTGGTGAGAGAACACCTGGATAACAGCAAACAGGTTTGATCTCCTAAGTTAAGGAGGGTTATACTTGCATTGGAGATAATTCAGAAGCACTTTGTCATGTGAGGAAAGGTTGAACAGGTTGAGCCTATATTTATTGGAGCTTAGACGAATGAGAGATGATCTTATTCAAATGTGTAAGATTATTGAGTGATGCCCTGCGATGGATTGACATCCTGTGCTGGATGTACTCCACCTAAAGCACAGTGTCTGCCAGGAGAGACTCCGATTCCCTGCAGTCCATTTAACGTCTGTTGGAGGTAAAATGTTAAAATCCGTCATCAAGGAGGAAATAGCGAGGCATCTTGAGGGGAATTGCTTGATAGAGCAGACGGAGCGCGGTTTCGTTAAGGGGAAGTCGTGTCTGACAAATTTATTGGAGTTCGATGAGGATGTGTCTAGGGCAGTGGATAGAGGAGAGCCGATGGATGTGGTCTTTCTTGATTTTCAGAAGGCGTTTGACAAGGTACCTCACAAGAGGTCATTGCAGAAGGTAAGGGGGCATGGAGTTGGGGGTAGGGTGTTAGCGTGGATAGAGGATTGGTTGTCAAATAGGAGGCAGAGATTGGGGGTTAATGGGTGCTATTCGGATTGGCGGTTGGTGACTAGTGGAGTGCCCCAGGGGTCGGTGCTGGGGCCTCAGCTATTTACCATTTATATAGATGATCTGGAGGAGGGAACCGAGTGTATGGTGTCGAAATTTGCTGATGACACCAAGATTGGTGGAACGGCAAATTGCACGGAGGGTGTGGAGAGTCTGCAGAAGGATCTAGATAGGCTGGGCGATTGGTCCAGGAACTGGCAAATGGAATTTAATGTTGGCAAGTGCGAGGTGGTACACTTTGGTAGGAATAATGGTAGGAAGGACTATTACTTAAGTGGCGAAAAACTGCAGCAGGCGACGGTGCAGAGGGACCTCGGGGTCCTTGTGCATGAGTCGCAAAAACCCAGCCTGCAGGTGCAGCAGGTGGTCAGGAAGGCGAATGGGATGCTGGCCTTCACAGCGAGGGGGATTTAATATAAAAGTAGGGAGGTCTTGCTGTGGCTGTATAGGGCATTGGTGAGGCCGCAGCTGGAGTGCTGTGTGCAGTTTTGGTCGCCGTACTTACGCAAGGATATTTTGGCCTTGGAGGGAGTGCAGAGGAGGTTTACTAGGCTGATACCGGAGTTGAGGGGGTTGAGCTACGAGGAGAGGCTGAATAAACTAGGCTTGTACTCGTTAGAGTTTAGAAGAATGAGGGGAGATCTCATTGAGACGTATAAGATGATGAATTGGATGGATAGGATAGAGGTGGAGAGACTCTTCCCGCTCAGAAAGGACAGTAGGACTAGGGGGCACAGCCTCAAGATAAAAGGGGGGCGGTTTAGAACGGAGTTGAGGAAGAACTTCTTCACTCAAAGGGTGGTGAATCTCTGGAATTCTCTGCCCATTGAGGTGGTGGAGGCTGCCTTGCTAAATATTTTTAAGACGCAGGTTGATGGGTTTTTGATAAGCGAGGGGATTAAGGGTTATGGGGAGAGGGCGGGAATGTGGAACTGAACCACGACAGATCAGCCATGATCTTATTGAATGGCGGGGCAGGCTCGAAGGGCTAGATGGCCTACTCCTGCTCCTATTTCTTATGTTCTTATGAAGGAAGATTATCGAGGGTTTGACAGGATAGATTCTGTTTCCCGTCATGGGGGAATCTAGAACTAGGGGACGCAGTTTTTAAACAAGGGATGTCCCATCTAAGATCTGTACAAGACAACAATACTTTTCAGAGGATCAGTTCTCTTGCTTGAAGGATATAATTAGCCTGTCTAATAAATTGCAAAATTGCTTCTGTTGAATTCTATTGATGACCTGGTCACAGTAGGTTTCTACAAATGATCTTTGTATCACCAACATTCACCAGTACTACCACTCTAATGTGCCAAGGCAGGACAATTAATATTCTGACCTCATGTCCGCTATTTTATAGTTTGTATTGCTGCTCACATAACAATGAACCACAAGTTACTCAACAATCTATTTCTATCAGTTTGACAAAGGACCAGTGTTTGTCAATTGATTTTGACTAATGTAGTTGTTAAACATTTCATTAGAAGGATAGGTGCAGGAGTGCTGTTGTATAGCCCTTTGAACAACAATGTGTCATGAAATTTCTGGGTTGTGTTTAGTGCAGAATATTAGCTGGAAATTATTTGTATATTGTCGGCTTGAGTGATATCCAGATGCTATTCAGTGTTTGGAATCCAGCAAAGTAAAACCTGAAGAGATGAAGGAAATGAACGAAGGATATTTTTTAAGCAGAACACAATCTTTTTGGGGAGTAGGAAGTGCTTGAACCCATCTATCTGTTCCACCTAGTGAGAGCAACTATCTGAAATTCAGACTCAGAGCATCCAGTTTTCAAACTATTGAGTGAGTGAGTGAGCACCTTTTGTGATTCATACTTCCAGCCTGGAAAATGGAAAAGCAAATTCTCCCTGGTAACGAGTGATCTTCCAGGGTTTTGATTGTCATTGGATAGTGTGCAGGAACATACCCACTGACTTATTGAAAAGCTGTTAATTGATCTATTCATTGCGACTGTATTCCCAGCGCGAATGTGAGACGGAAGCACTCTGTACGGAGATGTTCATAGAGGGAGAATTTCCCTGATCAGCACTCTCCTCTCGCCAAGGAGCCGCACAGGTAACAATCAAGACATTGAAACTCGGCGCGGTGGTCAAAATTCAGGGTGAATTATATTCAACAGGTTTGAAGAGAATTCCAGCACAACTTTTAAAGATTGTACTCGCGCGTGTTTCACTCCATCAGGTTCCCTTTCCTTGCAAGGTCTGGCTGTGTTCAAAATTCAAAAGTTGCCAAAAAGCAAGTTTTATATTCAGGATTCAGGACAGCCAGCGAAAGTGAAACTTACAAACAGTGCAGGAAATGACGGGCCGCATGTTTATCGGATTGGGGAGTGGAAACCATATAAAAACAGAGATAGATAAAGCTCAATCTGAATGCTGTTAGTGAATAGAGGAGTTCAGCAACTTTCCGTTTTCGGTGGTTGCGATGTGGGCAGATCAGCTCATGTTTTGTTACTTTGCAGAGCTGATGAAAAATTTGGAAGAAGGAAGTACTTTGTTCGATATTATTGCATGGATGTTTAATACTTTGCCAGCTTTTTAAAAGAACACATTTGTTTTCAACGGTTTTAAAGTGGCCATTGACTTGCTTTCATGGGTAACAAAGTCACTGAATAACACACCGTCTGCTGCCTCTGACCACACGGTCAAAAGGGCCACAGCAAATCACTGGTAATGCCCATTCTATGGAGATGCCGGCATTGGACTGGGGTAAAGACAGTAAGAAGTCTCACAACACCAGGTTAAAGCCCAGGGAGTTTATTTGATAGTAAACCCGCAAGCTTTCGGAACGCTGTGCCTTCGTCAGGTGAGTGGAAAGTTCTGATCAGAGAAGGGCAGATAAAGGCACACACAGTTTACAGAATACTGATTAGAATGCAAGTCTTTACAGCCAACCTGCTATTCAAGTCTTAAAGGTGCAGACAATGTGAGTGGAGATAGCATTAAGCATAGGTTAAAGAGATGCATCTTGTCTCCAGACAGGACTTCTTCCCAGGTCTCATCCAACTGTCCTTTTATTATGATTACAAACAATGTACTTTATTCATAAAGTATCTGAAAGCGATGTTAGAAAACATTTCAAACTGTCATAGCAAGAAAGTGCAATGATACTCAGAATTTTCTCCAGAGATCAAGATGCACACTTGAAGTGCTTCAATTCAGTAATGAGAACATAAACATTTCAATATTTTTGTTACCATATTCCTTCCCTCACACTCTGAATTGGCGAAGATGGAAAAACCTTCATTAGGAATTTTGCAGTTTACTCCCGTTCACAGCCTGATTAAAGATGATTCCTCACACCAGTCTTGTCCTTTATCTGATGGTAAATAAAGTTCTGCCACTCACAGTCACTCTCTACTTTCCTCTCAAAGGAGAAAACCCAACATAACCAAAGTTTAAGAAGTGACATCAGGGGGAGCAGCCACAAGCCTCTGCCCTCTCGCTCTTTTTGGGGAGGAAACTCTGGAATCACTGGACGCTAACACAAGGGAAGCAGCGAGAGAAAGAGAAGCAGGATGGGAGGAGCCAGCTCCAGGTTGGTCAAGAAACTGCTCATATTGTATCTCTTCAGTTCCTTTAGTTACATCACAACTTGTTATTGCAAAACGTTGCCTTTGCTCAATGTCAGCACATTAATGAGAATGTCGTGAGCAATTCTACAGGTCATGTACCTCCATTCACCTCTCCTCTTCTTCAGCCCTTCAGCAGAGGAGGTGAAGCCTCAAGAAACAGGGCCCTTAGTCTGGACTTCAACCAACCCTCATTGCACAAGTCCTATCAATGCATCTGAACCTCACACTCAGTAAGTAAGAGGCACCACTAGGGAGGCCTCAGTCAGACTGAGGGCAGGCTAAGGTGTTTCACAGATGGTGAAGAGGAATTTGGGCTGGGAGATGAGTCTGTAGTTGCTGCTGTCTGGAGAAACAGGAGATGATTGCCCTTAGCTGGGGCATCTCAGGATCAATATTTAAAGGGTCCATAATTAAAAAGGGGCAAGGTAACTTTCACGCAAAGACACCTTAACTGGTCATTCATCTAATAGCTCACTCTGGGATCTGCTGTGCATAAATTAGCTGTCTTAATAAGCTACGTGACAATTGTGCTTGTTTTGCAAAAGGATTCAATGAGATGTGTAAGGACGTTCTGAAGATGTGACAATGTGTTGTAAATAGGAGTTATTTTCAATTGGTGCAAATCATGTAAAATGTTTCCTTTCAGAGATCAAAGTGCTGAAGCTTCAAACACTTCATTGTTCAGTGAGGACGAACTGAAGAATCTGAAATCTAATTTTGAATCAGGTGGGGCGGAAAAGGTAACACCGCTGATACAGAAAAAAGTTAATGACCTGGACAACACAGAGCTGAACATTGCAGTGACAGGAGAAACAGGCGCAGGGAAATCCTCCTTCATCAATGCGATGAGAGGACTTCAAATCGATGATGAGGATGCTGCTGAGGTTGGTAACACAGAAACCACAATGGAACCAACCGGATACAAGCATCCCAGTTTGCCAAATGTTATTTTATGGGATCTACCAGGAATTGGAACAAAGAAATTCCCAGCGAATAAATACCTAAAGGAAATGAAATTTAAAAAATATGATTTCTTCATCATTATCTCGCACTGTCGATTCACAGAAAATGATGTAAAACTCGCTCAAGAGATTAAACGGCTGGGGAAGAATTTCTACTTCGTTCGATCTAAAATTGATAGTGACCTTGAATCAATGAAAAGGGGAAGGAGGGAATTTAATGAAGAGGAAGAATTGGAAAAGATCAGGAGTTACTGTATCACGAGCTTGCAAGAGGCAGGGATCTCATCACCCCAAGTTTTCCTGATTTCAAACTTTGACCTGCATCTGTATGATTTTGACCTGTTAAGTAAAGTTCTTGAAGATGATCTTCCCAATTCAAAGAGAAGTGTGTACATTTTGGCCCTTCCCAACCTAACCTTGGAAATTGTGGAGAAGAAAAAGAAAGAGCTAAAGAAGCGAGTTTGGATGTTGGCATCACTTTCTGGAATATTGGGAGCAGTGCCAGTTCCTGGAGTCTCCCTTGGTTGTGATATTGGGATACTGATTGGAGGAATCGTACATTTCCGTAAATGTCTGGGTTTGGATGATGCCTCCCTTCGAAGACTGGCCAATAAGGCAGGGAAACCTGTGGAAGAACTGAAAGCTGTGGTGAAAGGTCCCATGGCGGGTGAAATAACTCCAGATATAATAAAAAGATTAGCATGGGGAGCCACTGCTGTTGTTGTGTCTGGTCTTGAGCTTGCACTTGATATCATTCCAGTTGTAGGTTCCATCTTTGGAGCAGGATCATCATTTGTTATGACCTACAAGTTGCTGAGTGGAGCACTGGATGATCTCACAGAGAATGCACGGAGAGTGGTGAAAGCTGCATTTGGGACGGATGAAAATGATCCAAAGCAAACATCAATTCAATGAATCAATGCTGTAGCTGATATATTAAAGGGGTCTAACACTGGACATTCATATTCACTTTTACTGGCCCATTTTAAGAAACTATTTCCATGCTGGAGTGTTTTGTGAAAGATTTTGTCTCGGTGTAATCTAAGGAGAGAACCCAAAAGCTGTGGAGGCAAATTTTCCCGTTCCACTTGCCACAGGAATCGAAGTGGATGAGGGGCAGACCATAGGAAGGTCCGTTGACCGCGAGTGGGATTTTCTGGTTTTGGGACAAGTGCGGCCGGAAAATCCCGCCTGTGAACTTTAAAGGAATCCCCTCAACATCAGAAATTCACTCCATCCGTACAATTCCCTCCATTAGACACAATACCAGGAAATTTGCCTTGTTCCAAGAATTATAGAATCAGACCATAGGAGTGGCCATTCAGCCCATTGTGCTTGTGTTAGAAATGCTTGTATTCTTCATTGATAGTGATGGATTCAGTGCCAATGTCCAGTCACTTTTCTGCAATGTCCCTGATTGATTCATAACAGCATCATTACTGAAATGGATGGTCCTGGGTCTATAGTGGAGTCAAAAGCACTGGGATAATATGTTTTGTTCACCTTTTGATAAATTATTTGGCTATTTTTTCCTGCCTCATTTATTGCCAAATTCTATTCCCAACAGTGATGAGGTTAACAATGCGGTCTTTCTTCCGGCACACCCTGAACACAATAAAGAGATTTATTAAGAGGAAGTCAATTTTCCAATGTTTTTAAACCATTATCCACTTACACTGAACATCTGTCTCAGTCCTAGTTTTAGAACCATTGCTGCAGCAAACGGTGTCTGTTTGAAAAGGGATAAATTCTCTACCAGTCCAATGAATCTTGTTCTGTCCAAGAAGCAGCAGATTCCAAGAATGGAACAGTAAAGAAGAGGCACCAGCATCAGACTGTAGTCAGCAGTGAGAACACAGATTCCCTGTCATAGAGACACCACCCAGATATAGAATCATCCTTATCATCCCTCACACAGATGATCCCTCACACAGACCGTCCCTCACACTGACCATCCTTCATGCAGACTGTCCATCATCCTAACTTGGTGAAGAGCTGAGAACCATGAACAGGAAAACCTCTGGGAATGGGAATGAGAGGAAGTATGTTAATTATGATCATTCCTTTTATGACGTATTTTGAGTATTGCTGAGATTTTCACTAAAAACTACAAATGTTGGAAATCTGAAAAACAGAAATGTTGAATGAACTCAACAGGCCTGGCAGCATCTGTGGAGACTAGAAATGAACATTTCTAGTCCAATATCACTCTTCATTGCTTCCAGCATACCCGAGAAATGGGTTTGCTGGTCAGGCAAAAATTCCAGATAATGGGAGGTCCTTTTACCACTGGAAGACAGCAAAACACTTGTAACACGAATGAATATGTGAATGCTCCTAAAGTAAAGAACATTATTCTTTGCTTCAAACCTTCAACTGTACATTCAAACAAAAATTAAAATATAAAATAATGTAATACACATATATGGGAGAGCTTTCTAATTTCTTCTGGTTGGTAAAGTGACAACTACAAAGGGAACATCAGCAATTCCGGTTAGGAAAGAATTTGGCTTGGTAAAATGCCAGATAAACACAAAATTTACTGTACTGTTTGCCACCAAACAAAATTGGCGCTTGATCCTCAGTGACTGATTGGAGAGAAGCAGATGTTACAGATGGTGGATTAGGATTCATGTGGGCAGGGGGGTGGGTTGTACCACAGTAACAATCAATAACCTCCAGCCAATGCTAAACAATGTTACATAATCACTTCAACTCCATTGTGGAACAATGCCCTATGAGGCTCTGATAAGTCATAAACTCTTTGATTGGGGTTTGTGTCTCTATCCTCCAAAGCAGCCACTACCTTTCAGACATGCAATGATGCCATCACTGACACTCATCATTATATGGACAACACATTGATCAAGAGAGTGAGTGAAACTCACTGTCAGAATGATGGCCAATACATTAGCTCCAGCTGGCTGGAAAGAGGAAGAGGAAAGTGACCTGAAATAGCAGCAGAAGAGCAGTTACTGTGGCAGGAGAAGTATTGGAATGTGTTACACTAACTCCCTGGAACCTCATATGCTCCAATGTCACCGATATCAACAATGGATTAATATTACTGATGTGAACCGTTGTCTTCTTAACCTCCATTGCAGTTATTTTGGTTCAACTTAATTTAATTGACATTGATTCATTTGTATCATTTCTTGTTAGTTGATGAGAATGGCCAGAATTCCCTGATCTTGTTCGGCCTTCCCCCACAGCCAACGAGAATGGAAAATTTGGTGTTCAGCCAAAACTCCATTCACTGCAGCGGGTCTGGAAAATCACAGCTGTGGATAAGGTCAGAAAATTCCAGCCAATAACTCTGGAAATTGTTTGACATTAATTAAAGGTATTTTGCTGTATTAATTGAGAACTTATGCTTATTGGTAATTTTCAAGACTGCTGGTAATCGAATCAAGTGAAAGTAATGAACAATTTAATTGTAACATTCTAAACATGGACATGATTTGTTGTATTGTAAGCCACAGTTTAGAAAACAGGTGTGTGGAAAATTCTGTACTAAATGAGATTCCACAACATTAGTGTTGCCAATCATGCACTAACTTGGACAGGTAATATCCACACGCCATGTACTGATGCAATAAATGCTGAACATTTCATCTTGATGATTATAGTGGATTTTTTTTTCACGAGCTACATTGAAGCAAGATTAGAAAACCATAAAACCATCGAATCCTTGCAGTGCAGAAGGAGGACTTTCGGCCCATTGAGTCTGCATCGACTCTGCGAAAGGTTATCCCACACTTTGCATATTTACCGTGGCTAATCCACCTAAATTACACCTCTTTGAACACTAAGGAGTAATTTAGCATGACCAATCCACCTGACCCACACATCTTTGGACTGTGGGAAGAAACCGGAACACCCAGATGAAACCCACACAAACATGAGGAGAATGTGCAAACTCCACACAGTCACCCAAGGCCGGAATTGATGCCGGGTCTCTGGCACTGGGAGACAGCAATGCTAACCAGTGTGTCACCGGACTGTGGAAAATGCTGGAAGATTTGAACATTAGGGTTTATGAGAAGGTGACTTGGACATGTTTGTTTTAGGAAAGTGTGTAACTTCAAGCTCTCGCTGGATTGGGAATTTACTTGTGGCAGGGGAAGGGACTGTAAAATGGAATTAGGTGACGTTAGGTTTAGTCATTGATGTCACATGTGAACACCAATCTATGTGCAATGGATTGCAAGCTAGATGTTAACTTTGTTCACCATTTGAGAAAGTCCAATGCAAAGCCAAATAAGTTTCTTCAAAATTTAATTGCAAACATTTTATGCACAATGGCTAATAATCCTGCTCTTAGTATCTCACCTCCTGACTTCCCAAAGCCTGCCCACCATTTACAGGGCATATGTGCATTGGAATACTCTCCACTTGCCTGGCTGAGTGCAGCTCAAATAACAGTCAGGAAGCTCAACACCATCTGGGATGAAGCAGCCCTGCTTGATTGCTTCTCCTTCCACTTGGAATGCTGCAAGCTGTAAATGCCAGGGAGGCTTACAAAATTCTGATCATGAAAGCGTCTTCTGAACTCCAGCAACCTAGTGAACCAAAGGTCTACATTCCGCAGTCAGTGCAGCCAATCACTTTTTCTGGAATCTCTACCAGATCCTGTCACATATGGGATTGGGGTGGGGTGGGGCGGGGGGTAGGGGAGGGGGTTCTGCAGAGCCCCAGGCACTTTCTCTTTTGTCACAGCTCTAGAGCTTCATCATCAGCCTGGGGATCAGCATTGGTTAAGTCTTCCACAGTCCTCTGAGGGTCAGAGGGCAGACTGCTGCTCTGACATTCGTACAGTGCTTAAACCAGGTGATGACCCAAATTCTGTAACTCGTCTCATGCCCTCTGAGGTGACAGTATTTGAGCTGGTGGAGAGTGTAGAGTAAGAGTGGGATAGTGCACCCTCTGAGAACCTCCCTCCATTTCTTCCTCCTCCTCAGATTGGGGTATGACCCGGAGATAATAGCTGCCTGTCACTGCACTGACCATTCCAATGTAAGCCCACAGAGCCTACAGCTTAGGCACCTGTTTGTCACTGTCATTTGTAATTTCCACTTGATCCCCATTAGGCTCATTATTGCAGGGACTCATGTTCCTCCATGGGTGCTCCAGCCTCACCATCAGTGATGGCGCAGTCTTCCTGGTAGCCAGCCAGCTGCAGCATCTGTTCCTCCATGGTTATTAGAATGACAATTAGGGGACACTGCCACCAATCTGTGCCCTCTCTCTGAAATTCTGGGCCCTCTTCTGTGGAAATGCATGGAATGGGTTCATTATTCAGACTATAGAAATCACAATGTCATCACCTTGCCCGCTTGCTTCAGCTTCTAGGATCAGTGTCGTTCTGCCACTCAGCAGCAACCTTTCCACAGGCCGACTGTGCCATGCTGAAAACACTTTTCCCCTCATAGCCAATCTAGATCAAGAGGGCAGACTATCAAATAAGGTGGAAGTGAGGAGGACTGTCTTCTCTTGGAGGGTTGGGAGTGTTTGGAATACTTGTCCCCAAAGTGCAGTGGATGGTGAGTCATTGAACATATTCAGAGCTGTGTTAGATGGAATTTTGATTGACAAGAGAGTCAACGTTATGAGGGACAGGTAGGAAAATTAAAGAGTTAAGGCCACTTCAGATCAGTCATAATTTTTTTTGTCATGCATTTGGGGAGTTATTGTGTTGTGGCATGGTCCTTTTAGGAGGATAGTCATGTGATCGCTCTGTGACATGATCTGGGCCTCCGCAGATTGCCAGCAGTTGGGTTTTGAACGCTATCATGTGAACATCTATTAAATGAACCTACCTGCTGCTTCGCATAGAGTCATAGAGGCTTTTAGCATGAAAACAGGTCCTTTGGCCCAACTTGTCCATGTTGCCCAGTTTTTAACCACTAAATTAATCCCAATTGTCCACATTTGTCCCATGTTCTTCCATATCCATCTTAGCCATGTAACTGTCAAATGCTTTTTTAAAAGGCATAATTGTACCTGCCCCTACTACTGCTTCTGCCAGCTCATTCCAGACACCACCTTCTGTGTGGAAAATTTGTCCCTCTGGACCCTTTCGTGTTTCTCCCCTTTCACCTTAAACCTATCTGTACCTTCTAGTTTTAGACTCCCCTACCTTTGAGAAAAGATGTTGACTATATACCTTATCAATGCCTAAAACCCTTTTGTGCCTTCTCAATAGTAACAGCGCGCCTCCAGCCTCAGATATTATTGACCACTGAAGTAGGATCAAGGGGCTGAATGGTCTACTGCTGCTCCGATTTTTTCTGTTCTTAATGTTGTCAGTCACCCTGATCCTGTGAAGAAGTTTTTGATCTGCTTTTGGTTTTGGATCCAGGTTCTCTGGACAGCTGCTGACTGCCTCCACTACTTCCTCATTTTATTCATTGAGCAAGTCTCTTCCCATCAGTCTTCAGTAAGAGGACTTCCTGCCTTGCTCAGCAGCCTGGAGGAGGAGATTGTCAATGAACTGTAGGCCACCTGGATTCTTAGATCTGCCAAGGCTAAAGTAGGTTCCACTGAGTTTAGTTTCTGTCCCAATGAGCTGTAGTGGGTTCAAAGGGACAGCTGTGTGTGACACTGTTTGCTGGAGGGCGCATTTTAGAACTGGGGGTGGTGGGTGTTTGTCCAAGGAATTTGAAGGGTGTTTCTGTAGCAACTTACTGTTCAGTGATCATTTATGGTAGTGCAACTGTGTCAACAGTCATGAAGTCAATAGCCTAAGAAAAATATTTGGTACTGGCAACCTTTATGCAAGCTACACCAGGGTCTTAGAAGCACCATGGTGAGGAGGTAGAGACCAATGTGAGGATGTTCATGGGAGGCAGGGAGGCCTTGTTCAGAGGACTTTCTGTTCTGCTAAAGCAAGGAGGCAGGGTGATGGCATGGAAACAGCACCTTAGCTGGTACTGATGAGGCAACCCTGTCACCCTCCACCCAAGTCTGAAACTCTGAAATAAACTTTGTAGACTTCTATGTGAGGGCAACATGATTCCCAGGCCTCTTTCCTAATAATTTCATGAAGCACATTGTCTAAAATTTTACAAACAAAGACAAAGGTACATTTTTTACCAATATACAATACTAATGAGAAATTATCACTTGTGAGACCTTATTGTTGGAGAAGTCAGGTGTGGTGACAGACTGGTCCCAGACAGTCTCATTCTGCCTGGCATGGGCTCCAAGTGTGCGTGACATACTGTCCACCGTGACAGCACTGCGCAGGTCAGAAACTCCAGAGCATTTTACGAAGCCCATCTGGATCATAAATTTTGCAATTTGAATTTGATGAGGGTAAACATGAGATTTTGCATTTCAAGTATGATTCAAATGACCCACTAGAGAGCTTTTATCAAACAAAGTTTATTTAAGAATACGGTTAACATGTATAGAAAGAAAATTAGCAATAGCTTTTACCCATTACAAACCGGAGAAAATGCAACCATGACATTGCATAAACTTAGCCACTAAATACCGTTCCAACTTTAAAAATCCCATAAATATAACATTTGCTACTGGTTTAGCACAGAAAATACAAATGATTACATGATGCTGGAACTTAGTCCTTTGGTGGATGTTGCAGTTCTCTTCATACACACACAGACAAGCTTGAAGTTATCAGGGGGAGAGAGAGAGAGACTCTAGTTACTAACTAGCAAACCATCAACAAAACAACTTTCATTCCAGGAAGGCCAGGAGACTTGCTTCCAGCTAGCTGGCAGAATTTACAAGACCAAGGAGAGGAGACAGAAAGCCTGCCTGCCACTTGACAACCAGGACAGCTTCTAACTCTAAACCCAAAACTAAAACTGAATCTTTGGATTCTTCTGGGGAGGAGCCACCTGACTTTGGCTTGTCAATCAATCTTCCCCCTAACAGTGCAGGGTCATAAAAAAATCCCAGAAATCGCCCAAAGTAAAAATAAACAAAACTCTATTTAAACCATTGAAGCAACAGTAAAAGGACTTTAGCAGGCAACTCGACAACAATAAAAACCCAGTGTTGCTTAACTGCAGAGAACATGATTTAAAAAACACAATTCTGAAATGCACACTATTGTCACAACACACGTAAATGTAATCCAAAGATTGAATGTCAAAGTAACTCCTTGAGGCTCTTCAATACCAACTACCACCCTTCAGGTATGTCAAACCTTCACCTGCACCCTTATTTGTCGCTGTGCCCATCATCTTCTTACTCTGACCGACAACATTAAGGCTTCTCAGGACATGTTTCTTCATGGCTGGCATGTTATTGACCAGCCAATGTATACTTGATGCCAGGAGCCAATCCTGGGCATGAGTGGAAATCGCATCCACTTCTGATCCCATTAGTCGCACTTCTCTCAAAAAGCTAAAAACCCGGGTCCTTGGCTTTTCTCATAACATTTCATAAATTTCTTGTTTATAACCCTGACATTGTGGCCTCAATTTAACCATCAAGCTGCACCCGTTTTTGGGCACGAAAACTTGGTAAAGTTGGACGTGAGGTGAGTAACACGATCCGTGCCCGCCTCTGCGCCTGTTCCCCCTTTATCAATCGCCAAAAATGGCCACCATTGGGACTGCATTTAAATTGATTTACTGGGCTGCACACTCAAACTTACCAGCACTTTCCCCTTTACCACCGCGTTTGCCCATCCAGATTTGGCACAAAACAGACATGGTCCATAAAGGTCCAATTCAGACACTCCAGCTTCTGAGGAGGTATGTTCAGAGCTTCCAAGTGCTCTCTGACTCAGATCGGTTAGGGAGGCGGGTCAATTGGCTGTCTGGTGTGGGGAGTGGGAAGGTGGGTCAGATGGGTCTCTACTGGAGGGGGGAGGGAGACGGGTCAGATGGCTCCCTGGTGTTGGGGGAGGGAGGCAGGTCTAATGGCTCTCTGGTGGGTTTAGGGAGGCGGGTCAGATGGCTTGCTCGGGGGGAAGGAGCTGCGTCAGATGGCGCTCTGGTGTGGGGGAGGGAGGCGAGTCAGATGGTTCCCTGGTGGAAACAGGAAAGAGATGGGTCAAAGGCTTTCTGGTGGAGGGGTTAGGGAGGTGGGTCAGATGGCTCGCGGTGGGGGGAGGGAGGCTGGTCAGATGGCTCTCTGGTGGAGGGGGAGGGAGTGGGTCAGATGGGTCTCTGTCGTGGGTGGAGGGAGGGGTCAGGTGGCTCTCTGGTGGGGGTGAAGGAGGCGGGTCAGATAAGTCACTGAGGGAGTAGGGAGGTGGGTCAGATGGCTCTCTGGTGTGGGGGAAGGAATGGGTCAAGTGGTTCTCTGGTGGTCGGGGGAGGGTGTTAAGGCAGGGGAGGTTTGTTGCTCCTCTGTGAGTGATCGGTGGAGCAGAAGGAGGCGTCTGCTGCCACCCTGCGTGCGATTGGTGGAGGAGAAGGTGGGCAAGGGGCCGTGATCAGTCTGAGTAGTGGGGTGAGTGGAGTGGGGGGGATAAGGGCATCAGTAATGTTGTGGGGATGGGACAATGTCTGTGGAAACCAGGGGGGCGCATTATCCGACCCAAGAGCGATGTGGCAAGCGAATGTTTTTCTACGTTTTCGAACTGTGCATGCACAGTTGAACGCTTTCATCACTGCTGTAGGGTTTTGGGTGTGACAAGTACCACAGGCTTCTGCACCACAATTCAGAATCGCTGATTTTTTTTTTCAGACAGAGTCTGTATGGGGCGTCGGAGAACGAGACTAAAAGTCGGATCTGAAACACTCCCAGATTCAAGTTCGCCCAGCGCTTAAAATCAAAATGGTAAAATTGGGCCCTGTATCATATTTTTAACAGTAAAAAGTCTGACAACACCAGGTTTTAGTTGGGCTAAAACCTGGTGTTGTCAGACTTTTTACTGTGTTTACGCCAGTCCAACGCCGGCATACCCACATCATATTTTTAAATGATGGAAAATGCCACCAAAATTTTATATTTGCTTATTGCCAGCTCCTTGGTTCAATTTTCATTTTCTTCAGCCTGTCTGAATTTCACCACTGGGATCTGAACTTGGCTGGGTCTGGCTTGTAATTTTGTTTCAACCAGTTTCAGTTTCCCTAGCAACCTAAAATTTGCCTTTTACTTTCAGATTTAGATTTAAATTAAGTTCTAATTTCCCATGAAGACTGGTGATTCAATTTCCCTTTAATTTGATTCTAAGATAAAAAATACAAGCTTTTATACCATAGCTTCCATCAAACTATTTCTCCCACCCTCCCCTCACCTTTGGAAAAAAAGATTTACCGTAGTGAATTTTTTTCCAGGAGCTTCAAAGTACAGTAAATTCCTAACATCATAAACATTTTAAAAATGACTTATTACAAATTGTATAGGTAACATGTGGTAAGACAAGCAAATTAACAATCAGTAGGAACAGTAGGCTCAATTAGAATTTAGCAGGATCCAAACATCATAGAATTATCATTGCTCTGGGTATTCCTTTGTGCACATATATTCTCTTCAAACTTTGAAGGAGGATTCAATTCTCCAGATACCTGACATTCCCATTTATGTTTGTATTTCAGTTTTCCTAGAGACCTGAATGTTCATAATCTTTACAGTTAGAGTCTGATCCAAAAAATACAAGCTTTGCAGCTGTGGATTCTACCACACACTGAATCTGGAGTGCAAGTTCAGATCATCAACTTTGAGACTCATACCAATGACTTCTGATCCAGAGGTGAGAGTATTGTCACTGAACAAAAAGCAGTTCTGACTGGTTTTTGGAGAGTAAAGAATCTGTATTCAGTGTCCTAGGGGTTGGTAACCGGAGAATTCAGGTGATTGACAAAAGTCAACACGAGGAAACATTTAGTTTTGCAATGAGTTGTTGCGATCTGGAATGCAGTGCCTGAAGCAGTTCATGAAGATGGAAACAGATTCACTAACAGACTAAACAAAATAGATAAATACTTCAGGTTAAAAAGTTACAGGGCTATGCGGTAAGAGCAAGGGGCATTGTATTAATTGCCCACCTCCACCACAGCTAGCAAGATCAGGATGAGCTGAACATCCTCCTGCTAATAGAAACATAGAAACTAGAAGCAAAAAAAGGCCATTCAACCATTTGAACCTGCTGTGTCATTCATTTTGATCATGGCTTAACATCAAATTCAATATCATGATCCCACCCTTCCCCCTATATCCCTAGAGCTAGATCTAATTTCTTCTTGAAATCAGACAATATTTCAGCCTCAACTACATTCTGTGGCATTTTGTGCTGTAAAATTCTATGACTTTAAATAAGGAATAAAATACAAAGTTATACACAGAAAATCTGGACCTTCAGATACTGCTTTCCGATGTCTTCCAAACAGTAATACATTTCATCTAATTATTTAAGTTACACACTTAAAATATGTTATAATATTACAAAGCACGTCATTTCAAAGGAAGGAGATTTCAAAACTCTGAGTAACAGGTGCCCTTAAACAAGGATCACAGTATGTTGGTACGCAGATGCAGCAAGTGATTAGGAAGGCAAATGGAATGTCAGGGTTCATTGCAATGAAAATCAAAAATGAAAGTAGGAAAGTTATGCTGCAGTTGTACAGGACTTTTGTGAAATCACATCTGGAGCACTGTATATAGTTTTGGTCTCTATACTTAAAAAGGGATCTTCTTATAAAATAAATAGTTCAGAGAAGTTTCCCTGGGGAGAAGTTGTTATCTAATGAGAAAATGTTGAACAGATTGGCCCATTGAGGTTTAGGAGAGCGTTGATCTGACTGAAACATATATTATGCTATGGGCTTTGACTGAGTGGGATGCTGTGAGGATGTTTCCCGTTGTGCATGATTCTACAACCAAGGACACAATTTATAAATTAGTGGTCTCCCATTAAGACTGAACTAAGGAGCATGCTTTTATTCTCTCAGATAGTCATTAGTCTGCCGAATTCTATTCCCCATAAAAGAGTGGGGGTTGGGTCATTGAATATGTTAAAGAAAGAGTTTGATAGATTTTTTGATTAGCAAGAGCATCAAGGGTTCTGGGAGGCAGACAGCAAAATGAAGCTGAGACCACAGTCAGACCAGCCACGACCTTATTAAATGGCGGAGCAGGTTTGAGGGGCCAAATGGCCTACTCCTACTCCTACCTATTTTGACATGTGCATGTGTAAGGATCACTTTTTCTTCTCCTGCATTTGTTCAGTTCTTCCAAAATTATTCATGAATGTGAAACACTACATTCTGACTTCAGTGTAGCAAGTGACAAATGCTCAGCACAATCTTCAGGGTGGAGGGTTGGGCGTTTAATGCGTGACTGTTACCTGTTTGAGTTGATTCAGTATTATCTCAATAACAATGCCCATACTGTGGAATCTGATACACTGCAATGTTTTCCATTACACCTGTTTACCAAAGCTATGACGGGGAACATATTTCACCTGAGCAAAGACCATTGCATTCATGTTCAGAATATCTTGTGGTAGAATGACATTGTTCATCAGTTTCACTTAGATAGATTACCATCTAATCATAGATAAATATGAGGACAATTAATACAGCAAACTGTTTGCATTTTTATTGAACCTTTAGCATAGAAAAAATGTCCCAAAGTGCAATTATTGTTTAATAAAAATTGCTTGCTACACATTGGTAAATGTTAATTAAGTTTAATTGATCTGACAGAATCACAGTGAAGCCAATTTTAGATTAAAAATAAAACATTTCACATAATAAGAACATAAGAACATAAGAAATAGGAGCAGGAGTAGGCCATCTAGCCCTTCGAGCCTGCCCCGCCATTCAATAAGATCATGGCTGATCTGTCGTGGCTCAGTTCCACATTCCCGCCCTCTCCCCATAACCCTTAATCCCCTCTCTTATCAAAAACCCATCAACCCGCGTCTTAAAAATGTTTAGCGAGGTAGCCTCCACCACTTCAACGAGCAGAGAATTCCAGAGATTCACCACCCTTTGAGTGAAGAAGTTCTTCCTCAACTCCGTTCTAAACCGCCCCCCCTTTATCTTGAGGCTGTGCCCCCTAGTCCTACTGTCCTGAGTGGGAAGAGTCTCTCCACCTCTGTCCTATCCATCCCATTCATCATCTTATATGTCTCAATGAGATCTCCCCTCATTCTTCTAAACTCTAACGAGTACAAGCCTAGTTTATTCAGCCTCTCCTCATAGCTCAACCCCCTCAACTCCGGCATCAGCCTAGTAAACCTCCTCTGCACTCCCTCCAAGGCCAAAATATCCTTGCGTAAGTACGGCGACCAAAACTGCACACAGCACTCCAGCTGCGGCCTCACCAATACCCTATACAGCCGCAGCAAGACCTCCCTACTTTTATATTCAATCCCCCTCGCTATGAAGGCCAGCATCCCATTCGCCTTCCTGATCACCTGCTGCACCTGCAAGCTGGGTTTTTGCGACTCATGCACAAGGACCTCGAGGTCCCTCTGCACCGTCACCTGCTGCAGTTTTTTGCCACGTAAGTAATAATCCTTCCTACCATTATCCCTACCAAAGTGGACCACCTCGCACTTGCCAACATTAAATTCCATTTGCCAGTTCCTGGCCCATTTGCCCAGCCTATCTAGATCCTTCTGCAGACTCTCCACACCCTCCTCGCAATTTGCCGTTCCACCAATCTTGGTGTCATCAGCAAATTTCGACACCATACACTCGGTTCCCTCCTCCAGATCATCTATATAAATGGTAAATCGCTGAGGCCCCAGCATCGACCCCTGGGGCACTCCACTGGTCACCAACCACCAATCCGAATAGCACCCATTGACCCCCACTCTCTGCCTCCTATTTGACAACCAATCCTCTATCCACGCTAACACCCTACCCCCAACTCCATGCCCCCTTACCTTCTGCAATAACCTCTTGTGAGGCACCTTGTCAAACGCCTTCTGAAAATCAAGAAAGACCACATCCACCGGCTCTCCTCTATCCACCGCCCTAGACACATCCTCATAGAACTCCAGTAAATTTGTCAGACACGACTTCCCCTTAACGAAACCGTGCTGAGTCCGCTCTATCAAGCAATTCCCCTCAAGATGCCTCGCTATTTCCTCCTTGATGACGGATTCTAACATTTTACCCACAACAGACGTTAAACTAACCGGCCTATAATTCCATGCCTTTTGCATGGCACCCTTCTTAAACAACGGCATAACATTAGCCGTTTTCCAATCTTCCGGCACTTCCCCGGAATCCAGTGACGTTTGGAAAATAACCACCAAGGCATCCACTATCACCTCCGCCATTTCTTTCAGAATCCTCGGATGCATTCCATCCGGTCCTGGGGATTTGTCCACAATCAGTCCCTCTCGTCTGTCAAGCACCGCCTCTCTAGTAACAATAATGTCATTGAGACCCTCCAGTCCTACCACCTTTCCATCTCTAACACCCGGCAAATTATTCACGTCCTCCTCCGTGAAGACCGACACAAAAAAGTTATTCAAGACCTCAGCCATTTCCCCATCCCCTACCACTAAGTCCCCCTTCTCATCCTCTTAGGGACCAACATTCACCCTAGCCAGCCTCTTCCTTTTTATATATTGATAAAAACTCTTGCTATCCTTTTTTATATTAAGCGCTAGCCCAGCTTCATAGTTTCTCCTACCCTTCTTTATCAACTTTTTTGTCAATCTTTGTTGATATTTAAACCTCTCCCAATCCTCTTCTCGCCCACTACTCTTAGCTACTCTAAACGCCTCCGCTTTTAATTTAACACTTTCCTTCACCTCCTTCGTTATCCACGTCAATAACATCAATCCATCGTTCATATACACGATCTCCCTGTGCCTACATGGGTTTCCCCCTGGTGCTCCAGTTTCCTCCAACAGTCTAAAGATGTGAAGGTTAGGTGGATTAGCCATGGTAATTGCACAGGGTAATGTAGAGATGCTGGCGTTGGACTGGGGTAAACACCAGTAAGAAGTCTCACAGCACCAGGTTAAAGTCCAACCAATTTATTTGATAGTAAATCCCACAAGCTTTCGGAAACGGTGTTCCTTCATCAGGTGTGCGGAAGGTTCTGATCAGAGAAAGGCATATAAAGTCACACACAGTTTACAGAATACTGATTAGAATGCAAGACTTTGTGTCCTCCAGCTTGTAGTATTAAAAAATAAAACTCTTGATTCAAACAAAGTCACAGCCATAATCTACTAACCCCTATTATTAATCTCTGGTTGATTATTAGTAATTCTACTGTTAGCCTCCCAGTCAACGAGGCCACAGGGTCATTTACTGGAAGCCAGCTGCTTTACCAAAATCAACTCCTAGATAAACATAGCTCTAAAAGAGAGAATCACATCAACTTAAAATATAACTTTTATTGCATTACATATAACACAATTGGATAGTTCAACAGTCACACTTGATCTAATTACTATCAGTACAGTTAATAATGAAAAAGCATGCGTTCACAATTAACACCACAAAATGTTTGCATTGATGTGGTGTTGTTAGCTGAAAAAAACAGCAGGACATACAATTATTGAAAAATACATATAGGTATAAATTACTTAAGTACAATTAATTCAACAGAATCACAGTAAAGATACAATGGCCTGAATTTAATGGCCGGTCACGCCGCTGGGATCTTCCGGTCCTGTGACAGCGCACACCCGCCATGGATTTTCTGGAGTTATGGAATGGAATCAATGAGAAATCCAATTGACAGTGGTGGGACCAGGAGATCCCACCACCTGCGACCGGCGCGCCACTGAGAACCACCCCATGGGTAGGCCAGACAATCCCACCCAATATTTCATGCCAGTAACAACAATATAAACAACTCATAGTTGGTTGAATATCTTTAACATAATAAAACATCCCAAGGTGTTTCACAGGGCCATCTGGAAACAAAGTATGACACTGTTCATCTTCGGGGATTTTGGCTTGGAACAAGGCTTGAAAAACAATGGCTTCAATCTTTATACTATTTAATTGGAGGAAATTTCTGCTTATCCAGTACTGGATGTTGGATAGTCATACTGAGTATTTAACAACTTTGGATGAAAACAGAAAATGATTTTAAAAAACTCAGCAAGTCTGGCAGTATCTGTGGAGAAAGGAACAGAGTTAATGGGGGTGATTTGCCCAAAAAAGATCTAAGTGCTGAATTCATGGGCAAAATGGTGTAGATTATGATTGTTTTTTCAGTGGGAGTTCAGACTCGAATCCCCCACACTCTGTGCACTGCAGAGGTCACAATCATGAAACCATTAAACGCTCGGGGGCGGGAGGGGGTGGTGGGACCTATTCACGCCAGAGACTGACTGTTCTGCGCCTGTGCACATGTGCAGTGGCCCTGTACTATCAACCTCTGGTTTGCTGGCAGCTTGATCGCTGGCCAGCCTGGGACCCTCGCACTGCTGCCCCCACCTCACCCACCCATTCCCACCCTATTGTGTCTCCCACGACGACTCCTTGACTTGACACCCCTCCCATCATGGAGCATCCCGATCTTCAGCTACCCCCCCAACAGTGAAGATCCCCCCACCCCGCCTCCACCCAGGCAAACTACCCGCACCTAGCAGATCCTCCCAGCAGACCACCCCCTCCCCCCCAGCCCACCCGGATCATTGGCCTCCCTCGAGTTCTGATCAATTTGATGTGCAGACCGCGCCACCTCCATTGATCAGCTCCTAGGCCCTACTTGAAGCTGGCTCTGGCCCTAGACCTTGCCCCCTTGGCATTGCCCCCCTAGATCCCACCCTCTTGGCACTGCCCCATGCCCGATGGGCAGTGCCAAGGTGCCCCTTGGTCATGGTCACTTTGCCCCTTGGCCAGTGCCGGGGGCACAGGCTGGCACTACCAGGGTTCCCATGCCCAGAAGCCACCACCCCCCACTGCTGACTCCTTGGGGGACCCCGATTGTCCCACCTTCCATTCCAGTGGGATCTCCCGCTAGTTCCTCGAAAGTGGGGAGCTACTGTAAACCTTGCCAGAGTGAAATTGAACTGGCAGGATGGGAGATGCTGTTGGGTCCAGCGAATCTAGTCCCAGGCCCGATAATTACATTTAAATCACATTAAAATATGATTAAAATCATTTCCTTTCTGGTCCCTGCCACTCCGGATTTCCGTCCTTGGGAAATGCTTGCACATCAAGAACACATGCGTAAATCCTGCGAATTGGCACACATGCGAATCTCCCGGCCCGAACCACCAAAAAATTGGCGGGTCGGAATTGGAGAATCGCCCCCAACATTTTGAACATGTATGACTTCTTCAGAGGAGCTGAGAAAGATGGTGATTAGGTGGATCTTATTGTCACTAGCACTTGTCAATCCATTGTTCATATCAGTGGCATTGCAGGACATGAGGATCCAGTAAATTGGCGTAACACACTCCCACACCTCTCCTCCCGCAGTATCTGCTCTTCTGCTGCTACTTCAGATCACATTCCTCTCCCTCTCCCCAGCCAATTGGAACTATTGTTGGTCATCATTCTGACAGTGAGTTTCACTCACTCTCCTGGTCAATGTGTTGTCGACATATTGGCGAGTGTCGGTGATGGCATCATTGCGTATCTGGAAGGTGGTGGCTGCTTTGAAGGAGACAACCCCACTCAAAAGGTTTATGACTAATCAAAGTCACAGAAGGCGTTTCACCTCAATGGAGTTAAAGTGATTATGTAATGGTGATCATCGTTGGCTGGAGGTTATTGGTTGTTACTGTGGGACAACCACGCTCCCACCCCCCCCCCACCCCAACACTCATAAATCCCAAACCACCATCTCTAACATCAGCTCCTCTACAGTCAGTCACTGAGGATCAAGCTCCACTTCTCTTTACGCTGGGAAGATCATCTTCAAGAACTTCATTTAAAAGATTAAAATCATACAAATTCAGATCAAAGTTTGATATCAGAAAACACAGTGTGATGAAATGCCAGCATTTTCCAACTTGCTGACACAGTTATTCGTGATCTTTTCTAGTTCTTCCCCTTCATTAAATTTCCTCCCCCTCATCATTGAATAGACATCATTATCAATTTTAGATTGAATTAAATAGATTTTCTTCCCCAGCCTTTTAACCTCTTTGGCAAGTTTTTCATCATTTACTGTGAATCGACAGGCTGAGATAATAATGAAAAAAATCATACCTTTCAAATTTCAAAATTCGCTGGGAATTTTGTTGTTTCAGTTCCTGGCAGGTCCCAGAAGCAAACAATTGGCATGTTGGGATGCCTGTCTCCAATTGGCTCCATTATGGTTTCTTCCAAATTCTGCTGCTCTCTCATCATCATTCTTAAATCCTCTTTTGGCATTGACGAAGGCAGATTTCGCTGCTTGTCACAGCAATGTTCAGTTCTGTATTATCCAGGTCATCTAACTTCTTCTGTAACAAATGTTTCCATGCCACCGGTTTCAAAGACAGAATTCAGTTTATTGAGCTCTTCCTGAGTGAAGAAGAAGTGGTTCGAAGATTGAACCATCTGATCTCTGAAAGAAAGGAATACATGATGGTGTACAGTAGAATAAAAGAGGCGACTGCCTCTCATTGTAATATAAAGGGTTAACGCTAACTAAGTACTATACTAATGAGGCAGTATATATCGCTATTGAGATCGATGCAATGTCTCATGAACTGTCTTTCTCTTCAATTTGTGAAAAAATACCATTTTCAATTGGATTAAATATAACAGGCATTTCAAAAGTCAGCGAGGAAGTATTGGTACATTTATCAGTTATCGGTAGAGAATTGCAGAGAACTATCACAACTTAAAGGATAAACTAATCAGGGCAGAATTACTGTCAGAGCCTTGGATTAAGCATTATCTGACCACTTGCAGTTGCAGACTGCAACTGGGAGGGACGATTGGTTTTAGGAAAGATAGAAGAGAGTGGAGATAAATGAGGCATTTTCATGTTGGCAGAGGAATGCTGCAAAGATTAGTGCTGGCTGACAGCTATTTATAATTTATATTAATGACAGACAAAGAGACAGAATATTCTCTTGATCCTACAAATTTTTTTTTAAGTTTTCAAACGATACAAAACTACCTGGGAATGTAACCTGTGTGCAAGACATAAAGAGATTGCTGTGTAACAGAGACAGACTAAGTGAATGGGTAACAAAGTAGCAGATGAAGTATGATGTTGTAAATGTAAGGTTATGCACTTTGGAACTCAGCAGTGGTATGAAATTTTCAAATGTTAATATTCAGACAGCCTTTCTTCTATACACAAGAGACACAGAAAGTTAGCATTCTTGTTTAAAAGATGTAATTTATTTTTAATGAAGTAACAGAGGGTTGGTGAAGATAATGCAGTTGATGTGGTACACATGGACTTCAAAAATGGAAAGTCCCATCTAACAGCTTGTCTGTTATGATAAAATAATATAACTTGGAACAAAAGGGTCAGTGGCTGTAGGGATATGAAATTGGCTGAATGACAGAAAATTGAAAGTTGTATTTTTCTAAAAGGACAGAGGTAAATGACCCAAAGGGTCAGTATTAAAACCATTGCTTTTCTTCATCTCCTTTGGGTGTGCACATTTCAAAATTTGCTGGTAACACCCAAATATGTAATAAAAGTTGCAAACTGTGAGAAAGATAGTGATTGACTTCCAGAGTTCAGGATAGGTTGATGGAATGGGCAGATACATGACAACTAAATTTAATTTTGCAGAAAAATGTGAAGTGATTCATTTTAGCAGGATGAATGGAAATATGAAATAAAGGATATAATTCTAAAGCGATTGAAGGAGCAGAAGAGCCTGGAGTTAAGGCCATAAGACATAGGAGCAGAATTAGGCCACTCGGCCCATCAAGTCTGCTCCACCATTCAATCATGGCTGATATTTTTCTCATCCCCATTCTCCTGCCTTTTCCCCATAACTCTTGACTCCCTTATTAATCAAGAACCTATCTATTCTTGTCTTAACGACACTCACTCAATGACCTGGACTCTATGCCTTCTGCGGCAATGAGGTCCACAGATAAACCACTCTCTGGCTGAACAAATCCTTCTCATCTCTGTTTTAAAGGATTGTCCGTTTAACCTGAGGTTGTGCCCTCAAGTTCTAGCCTCTCCCATTAATGGAAATATCCTCTTCATGCCTGTTCTATTCAAGCCTTGCAGTATCCTGTAAGTTTCAATAAGATCCCCCCTCATCCTTCTAAACTCCAACGAGTACAGACTCAGAGTCCTCAAATGTTACTCATACAACAAGCTCTTCATTCCAGGGATCATTCTTGTGAACCTCCTCTGAACCCTTCCAAGGCCAGCACATCCTTCCTTAGATATGGGCCCAAAACTGCTCACAATACTCCAATTGGGGTCTGACCAGAGCCTTATGCAGCCTCAGAAGTACATCTCTGCTCTTGTATTCTAGCCCACTCAACATGAATGCTAACATGGCATTTGCCTTCCTAACTGCCGACTGAACTTGCCTGTTAATCTTAAGAGAATCTTGAACAATGACTTCCAAGTCGGTTTGTATTTCTGATTTCCCAAGCATTTTCCCGTTTAGAAGATAGTCTATGCTGACATTCCTCCTTCCAAAGTACATAACTTCACACTTTTCTGCATTGTATTCCATCTGCCACTTCTTTGCCCATTCTGCTAACCTGTCCAAGTGCTTCTTCAGCCCCCCTGCTTCCTCAATATTACCTGTTCCTCTACGTATCTTTGTATCATCTGCAAATTTAGCCACAGTGCCTTCAGTTCCTTCCTTCAAATCTTCAACCTCTCTTTACAACAATCTGTGGTCTCTATTTGCTTGAAGAAGACAACCATCATCCCGCTATCTAAGAAAAACCAAACAGAGTAGCTTAATGACTATCATTCGGTGGCTCTGACATCCATCATTATGAATTGCTTTGAAAGACGAGTCATGACATGAATCAATTCCAGCATCTCAGTCTACCCGGATCCACTACAGTTTGCCTACTGCCATCTTCCTGGCCCGACACTCAATCCTGGAACACCTAGATAACAAAGACATCTATGTCTGACTCCTATTTATTGGCTACAGCTCAGCCATCAACACTATTATTCCCATGAAACTCATCTCCAATCCCATGGCCTGGGCCTTGCCTCCCCCCTCTGAGACTGGATCCTGAACTTTTTAACTCACAGACCGCAATCAACAAGGACAGGCAACAGCACCTCCCCCACAATCATCCTCATCCTCTATTGACAAGGCTGTGTTCTCAATCCCCTACTATATTCCTTATATACCTATGACTGTGTGTCCAAATTCCCCTCCAATTCGATTTTCAAGTTTGCTGATGACACCACAGTAGTAGAACAAATCTCAAACAATGATGAGACAGAGTACAGGAATGTGACAGAGAATCTGGTGAATTGGTGCGGCGAGAATTATCTCTCCCTCAATGCCAACAAAACGAAGGAGATTGTCATCAACTTCAGGAAGCATAGAGGATAATATGCTCCTGTCTACATCAATGGGGACGAAGCAGAAAGGGGTGAGAACTTCAAGCTTTTAGGTGTTCAGATCACCAACAACCTGTCCTGGACCCCCATGCTGACACTAGTTAAGAAAGCTCACCAACGCCTCTACTTTCTCAGAAGACTAAGGAAATTTGGCATGTCAGCTACAACTCTCACCAACTTCTACAGATGCACCATAGAAAGCATTCTTTCTGGTTATATCACAGCTTGGTATGACTCCTGCTCTGCCCAAGACCACAAGAAACTACAAAAGGTCATGAATGTAGCCCAATCCATCACACAAACCAGCCTCCCATCTATTGACTCTGTCTACATTTCCCGCTGCTTCAGCAAAGCAGCCAGCAAAATTAAGGACCCCACACACCCTGGACATTCTCTCTTCCGCCTTCTTCCATCAGGAAAAACGTACACAAGTCTGAGGTCACATACCAACCAACTCAAGAACAGCTTCTTCCCTGCTGCCATCAGACTTTTGAATGGACCTACCTTGCATTAAGTTGATTTTTCTCTCCACCCTAACTATGACTGTAACACTACATTCTGCACTCTCTCCTTCTCTACGAACTGTATGCTTTGTCTGTATAGCACACAAGAAACAATACTTTTCACTGTATGTTAATACATGTGACAATAATAAATCAAATCAAATCAATTCTGGGCCCTGGATTTTAGAAATAATACAAAGGTATTAAAGGAGTGCAGAAAGGATTAAAGAGATTTGTTCCGGGGTGGGGGGGAAGGGCAAACTTCAGTTGAGTAGATACATTGAAGAAGTTGGACAGAAAGGAAGATTTGATGCAGAGATGTTCAAAATCATGAATTATCTAGACAGAATAGAGAGGGCAAAACTTGGTTTCCATTGGTGAAAAGATGGAGGACTACAAGATACTGACAGGAAATAAATGGTAAAAGAACCAGAGGTGACATTAGGAAAATAGTTTTCACACAGCGAATGGTTAGGGTTTCAAATGCATTACCTGAGGTGGAGGCAAATGCAATCGTGTCTTTCAAAAGGTGATTGGATCATTTCATGAAGGGAAAATGTTTTCAGGAATATAAGGGAAAGATGAGGTACTGGGATTAGTTTTGGAGGGGTTGGGGTGGGAAATGGAATTTAATGTTGGCAAGTGCGAGGTGGTCCACTTTGGTAGGAATAATGGTAGGAAGGACTATTACTTACTTGGCGAAAAACTGCAGCAGGCGACGGTGCAGAGGGACCTCGTGGTCCTTGTGCATGAGTCGCAAAAACCCAGCCTGCAGGTGCAGCAGGTGGTCAGGAAGGCTAATGGGATGCTGGCCTTCATAGCGAGGGGGATTGAATATAAAAGTAGGGAGGTCTTGCTGCAGCTGTATAGGGCACTGGTGAGGCTGCAGCTGGAGTACTGTGTGCAGTTTTGGTCGCCGCACTTAAGCAAGGATATTTTGGCCTTGGAGGGAGTGCAGAGGAGGTTTACTAGGCTGATGCCGGAGTTGAGGGGGTTGAGCTATGAGGAGAGGCTGAATAAACTAGGCTTGTACTCGTTAGAGTTTAGAAGAATGAGGGGAGATCTCATTGAGACATATAAGATGATGAATGGGATGGGTAGGATAGAGGTGGAGAGACTCTTCCCGCTCAGAAAGGACAGTAGGACTAGGGGGCACAGCCTCAAGATAAAGGGGGGGCGGTTTAGAACGGAGTTGAGGGGGAACTTCTTCACTCAAAGGGTGGTGAATCTCTGGAATTCTCTGCCCGTTGAAGTGGTGGAGGCTGCCTCGCTAAATATTTTTAAGATGCGGGTTGATGGGTTTTTGATAAGCGAGGGGATTAAGGGTTATGGGGAGAGGGCGGGAAAATGGAACTGAGCCACGACAGATCAGCCATGATCTTCTTGAATGGCGGGGCAAGCTCGAAGGGCTAGATAGCCTACTCCTGCTCCTATTTCTTATGTTCTTATGTTCTTATGCCCTGGAACAGGGATATCAGGGCTGGCCTGGGAATTGTTGCGAGACTGCGATTGGACTGTGGGGTGGGGAAGAGAGGTTGACTGGAGTGGCAGGGGTCCCAGGCTGGCCAGCGATTGAGCTGGTTAGCAAACAGGGAGTCTGACAGATCGGGGCCACTGCTCATGTGCAGAATTCCACAACGTCAGACTCTGGCGCGAATGTGCCCTGTCCCCTTGGGTTTTTAATTATATTCATGACTGGGACCTCTACAGTGCACAGAGTGCAGAGATTTGGGTGAGAAGCTGAACTGATAAAACAGTCAGGATTTAGAACAGTTTTCCCACCAATTCAGAACTTTTGGGAGAATCGCGGCCCTGTGGATTCCAATTCATTAGGTGTAGTTAAAACTAGGATTGTTAGAGTTTTGACCTCTCAGTGAAACTATGAATATGGGCAGGAGATGGGAAAGTGGTTTGAGATAGCAGATGAACCATGATCATCTGGGGGATTTTCACAGTAACTTCATTGCAATGTAAGCCTACTTGTACTAATAAGTAAACTTTAAAACTTTATTCGTATTGAATGGCTGAGCAAGTTCAAGGTGTGGACGGCCCATTCCTGCACTTATTTTGTATGTTCTTAATAAATATGCCTTGTCTCCACAGCTGATGATTCTACTCTACCAATCAAAACAGCAAGTTAATAGACCTAGTGCAATGCTACCACAAGGAATGTCCTGGAGCAGATTATTAGCGCGTTGAAGCAAATGTTCTGAGGAACTCTTCAAGGCTAACAGGAGCATGGTGCTCTATTCCCTCCTTCAAAAAATATATGTACAATGTGGGCACATCATGGGCAGCACCGTGGCACAGTGGTTTGTACTGCTGCCTCACAGCATCAGGGATCGGAGTTCAATTCCAGCCTCGGATGACTGTCTGTATGGAATTTGCATGTTCTCCCCATGTCTGCTTGGGTTTCCTCCAGGTGCTCCAGTTTCGTCTCACACTCCAAAGAAGTGAAGGCTAGGTCGATTGCCCATGCTAAATTGTCCCTTAGTGTTAGCGTCATTAGCAGGATGAATGCGTGGGATTGCGGGGTACGGGGGGCCTGGGTGGAATTGTTCTCAGCACAGTCTCGATGGGCCAAATGGCCTCCTTTCGCACTGTAGGGATTCTATGATCATTGTCACCGAATATCTGTAATTGAAACTCCATTATCACTACTCTGTGGTTTTCATACCTTTCTGTATTTTCCCTGCAGCTTTTTCCCACTGCTTGGTGATGTCTAGTGTATATCCAATAGTGTCATATTTCCTCTGTTGTTCCTTAATTCAAACTGTATGGATTTTGGTTATGGCCCCCAATTATGTCAGCACTATCATAGTTTCATTAATTGTTGATCATTCACCACCCTCTACATAGCCATTATTATAGTTCTATGTGGTAATATGTGCAGCTCACTGACCTCATTTACCACTCTGTGCATTTTTGTAAATAGACTCCACCTTAGATTCCTTCTGATTTACCCCTGTCTGATTCCTCCTATATCTCTTGAGAGAGGCTCAGAAAACTTGGCAGCAGTCACCATTTGCTATTGACCAACGAGAAGTAGCTGGTGAGTGCTGTGGAAACCTTTAAATGTAGCATCCCTATTATTAATGCACTGGGGTGATGGTAAAGTGGGTGAATCAGAGGTTGCCCATCACCAAGTCAGCGTGAATCCTGTGACCAAAAATGTTTTTGTCTCAGTGCCATATGATACAGCATGGAAACAACCATTACCATCGACAGACTCAACACTGCTTCTCCAGCCCACCATCTGCCTTTGATGAATGTCAATTAAACTCCACCCTATGGGGAAAATCTATAATTTATCTTCAATCACAGAGAGATTATTCTGCTTATATCGACTGAATCTCATTAAGAGATTTTGGTGTGATGCGTAGATAGTTTTTGAAGATTCACTTTCTCACTTGGACATTATTAAATTATTGTTTGATTGACTGTGACTGGTACAATGTGTTGTTCTGAGCTGGACTGACAGAATCTTCAAACAGACAGAGTTTTCAGGTTAAGATCACAGAATCAGTTCAGTCTGGAGTTGGTGATTTTGATTGGCAGCTGGATGTGAGAACTAGAAGAAGGGGCAGCTCAATGATTGGCTGTGATCATTTTTCCAGACAGGGTGAGTGAGCAGGAGTTTGTATTGGGCTCCCTTTACTTCACCCATGAGTCAGTGTATAGACTGCAAGTAGCAGAGACGAGGTGTTACTCTGTGTGGGGACAATTTCATGGAGGCAAAGGGCGGTGTCAGCTGCTGGCTGGAGAGAGACCTGTGTTCCCTCCCTTCAGGAGGGCTTGAATACTACATGCCAATCAGGCAATTAACAGACCAATGGTGGGCCTTCCATGGGATCAGGAAAGATGATGGCAGCTGATGGAACGACACCCACTGGAAACCAAAGATCACACTTGGATAGAGGCCACAAGTAAGTGAAGGTGGGAAGGGTTTCACAGGGTGAGGGTTGTAGAAGACAGTGTTGTATGGGATCAGCAGCAAGAGCAGGGAGATGTTGCTCAGAAGATACTGCCCTTTCTGATGTCTGGCCTGTCATTCAAGCATTGCATGCCTTTGAATAAACATATCAGCCTGAGACTAGAAGCAAAGAGCATGTCATGCTCCCTATGTGGTGATAGTCCTGCCTGCATGTTGCTTAATTCTAATGAAGGTCAGTAAGCTGCTGGAGAGATGGTGGTGTAGTGGCTTTGTCGATGAATCAGTAATTCAGAGCCCCAGTCTAATGTTCTAAAAGAGACACAGGTTCAAACCCCACCACAGCAGCTGGTGGAATTTCAATTCAATTAATAAAACTGTTGTATAAAGCTAGTCTCAGTAATGATGATCATGAAACTATCAATTGTTGTAAAAATCCATCTCATTAACTAATGCCCTTTAGGGAAGGAAATCTGTCAAGCTTACCTGGTCTGGCCTACATGTGACCCCAGATCTACTGCAATGCAGTTGACTCTGTTGCCTGTAAAATAGCTTTACAAATCTCTCAGTTCAGGTAATTAGAGATGGGCAACAAATGCTGACCTTGTCAGCAATACCCACATCTGTGAATGAATAAAAGAGAACAGAAATGGCTTTAACTTGCTACTTGAGACGAGGAAGGTATACTCAGGCATGTCTACCACGGGCATAATTGATGTTGTGGGGAAAGGTGTTGGGGGTCTGGCGCAATGCTCCCCACATTAAATGTCCTCCCCACCTCCAAGCTCACCATCGGGTGAAGAGTATTTAATCCAACACTATGACTGTTTAGACATGAACGCAAGTTTATGAGTATTCATAAATCCATTGAAAATGATTTCCTGTGAGAAAATACAGAGGAATATTATGAATGCAACATAAAGAGAAAAAGCTGGAAAAACTCAAAAGGTCTGACAGTACCTGTGAAGAGAGAATAGAGCCAACGTTTTGAGTCTAGATGACTTTTTATGAATGCGCTAAGTATTCATTTCCTAACATATCAAACAGTAATATAATGACAGCAAAGACTTGCCTTTCTAGTGATGCTCACATCACACTAAACAATATTTTTAAAATCTCATTAAAAGGTTATTTGCAAATCTTAGACCGAAAGGAAAGTTGAATAATGACAAGAGGAAATCTGTACTTTTTGTTTCTTTTCTTCTGTTCCTAATTAGTTTCCTCCCCCTGTATTAATGGTAATGCCGCATTTCCAACAGGACACCCTGATTTTTTTTATCAAAACTGGGATAAAGAAATTCCACCAGTATATTTACAGATAACCTTCTTAGGCCTATTTAGAGAAGATAAAGCCATCCCTCCAATATTGTCAACAAGGATACAACACTGGGCTTTATTGTTGGCCACTTAAGAATATACAAACCAGATACACAGATATTAAAACATACCACAAGGTCTCCTGCTCCCAGCTTACAAGCAAAAACTGAAGCGGGAGAATCCATCAAAGAAAGTCATGCAACATTGGTCTGAGGAATTGAATGATGTCCTATGCTGCTGCTTGGAGTCAGTGGACTGGTCAGTATTTAAAAACACTGTGACCAGCCTGAACGAGTATGTCAGTACAGTAACTGACTTCATTAGTAAGTGTGTAGAGGACTGTGTACCAAAGAAGCAAATCTGTATGTTCCCCAATCGGAAACAGTGGATGAACAGGGATATCCACTGCTTGCTGAAGTCCAGGTCTGAGGTGTTCAAGTCAGAGGACCCTGACATGTACAAGAAAGCCAGTTACAATCTAAGGAGATCCATCAAAGATGCCAAAAGACAATACCGGACCAAGCTAGAGTCCCAGGCTAGCCGCAACGACCTCTGCTGACTGTGGCAAGGTTTGCAAGACTTAATAGGCTACAAGATGAAGGCATGTAAAATTGCAGGCTCCAACGTACCCCTCCCTGATGAGCTCAATGCATTTCGCGCCTATTTTGAGCAAGAGGTCAGCGAGAGCGTGCCCTCTACCCTGGAAGCCCTGGATGAACTTGTATCTGGGTTCACCATTGCAAATGTCAGAGCAGTTTTCTTGAAGGTCAAACCACAGAAAGCAGATGAGGTACCCCGATGTGCACTCAGATCCTGCGCGGAGGATTCACCAACAACTTCAACCTCTCCTTACAACAATCTGAGGTTCCTATCTACTTCAAGAAGGCCATCATTTGGTACCTAAGAAAAACAAAGCAGCGTGCCTTAATGACTATCGGCCGGTGGTTCTGACACTCTAATGACACTCTAGTGCTTTGAAAGGTTAAAAACAAATCAATTCCAGCCTCTTGGACTACCTAAATTCACTGCAGTTTGCATGCCGCTGCAACAGGTCCATAGCAGACGCCATTTCCCTGGCCCTGCACTCAACCCTGGAACACCTAGATAACAAAGATACCTATGTCAGACTCCTATTTATTGACTACAGCTCAGCCTTCAATACTATTATTCCCACAGAACTCATTTCCAAACTCTATACCCTGATCCTCAGCACTTCCCTCTGTGACTGGACTTCCTAACTCACAGACAACCATCAGTAAGGATAGGCAACCACAGCTCCTTACTCTTTATACACCTATGACTGTGCGGCTAAATTCCCCTCTAATTTGATTTTGAAGTTTTCTGGCATAGTAGGTTGGATCTCAAGCAAAGCTGAGACAGAGTACAGGAATGAGATAGAGAATCTGGTGCGGCAAAAATAATCTCTCCCTTAATGTTATCAAAACAACGGAGAATGTCATCAAATTTAGGAAATGTAAAGGAGAACATGCTCTTGTCTACATCAATGGGGATAAAGTAGAAAGGGTCGAGGGCTTCAAGTTTTTAGATGTCCAGATCACTAATAACCTGTCCTGATCCCCCCATGCCGAATGGGCCTTCAAAATCAATGTGGAGTCGCACCCACGGCTGACCTGACCACTCACAAGGGTGCATTAGAGCTGTAAATGGTAAGCTTTGTTGTACTTGGCATTGACACAGTATTCAACCATGCTTTCTATGTCTGCATCTAACCTGGGCCACCATACATAGCTGTGAGTCAACATTTACATCTTGGACATCCCTGGGTGGGTGCTATGTAGTTCCTCCAATAATAACTTTCAGTTAGGTATGGGGATGACCACCCTCACTCCCCACAGAAGGACACTGCCTTCACGAATCAATTCATCCTTTCTTGTTTGAAAAGGCTTTAGTTGTTTAGTCAACATCAGCCATGAAGAGCCATATGCTTAACCTTGGACAATATTGAATTCTTCTGAGCCCAGTATTTGATTTGTTGTGATGATGCAGGGTATTGTGTCAAGGAAATTCAAGGCAAGGATAATTTCATGTGGCACTGGCAGGGGCAGCATACTTTCCAGCAATGGGAGGTGGTTGAAGGCAACTGCATATATTTTTGATTTGATTTGATTTATTATTGTCACATATTAACACGTAGTGAAAAGTATTGTTCTTGTGCTCTATACAGACAAAACATACCGTTCATAGAGAAGGAAACAAGAGAGTGCAGGATGTAGTGTTACAGTCATATCTAGAGTGTAGAGAAAGATTAACTTAATGCAAGATAAGTCCATTCAAAAGTCTGACAGCAGCAGGGAAGAAGCTGTTCTTGAGTCAGCTGGTACGTGACCTCTGACTTTGTATCCTTTTTTCTGAAGAAAGAAGGTGGAACAGAGAATGTGTGGGTGTGTGGGGTTCTTAATTATGCTGGCTGCTTTGTTGAGATAACAGGAAATGTAAACAGAGCCAATAGATGGGAGGCTGGTTTGTATGATGGTTTATAGTTCCTTGTTATCTTGGGCAGAGCAGGAGCTATATCAAGCTATAACATATCAGAAAGAATGCTTTCAATGGTGCATCTGTAAAAATTGGTGATAGTCTTCTGAGAAAGTAGAGGCATTGGTAGGCTTTCTTAACTTACCTTAACAAGGTAAGGCAAACCTTCACCATGCATGGTTTGCTGGAGGTGTTGGTTTTGGACAATGGGACAGCATTTACCTGCTAAGATTTCCAGCATTTCATGTGGTCAACTGACATCAAGCCTATACATACTACACCATACCACATTCCTCAAAGGGATTGGCAGAGAGGGCAATGCAAACTTTTAAAGCAGCCATGAAAACACAACACTTACATTCCTACAGACCAAGTTAATGAGTTTTCTTATTACCTATAGAATGACGCCCCACATAAGACCATAAGATATAGGAGCAGAATATGCCATTTGGCCCATTGGGTCTGAGCTGCCATTCAATAATGGCTGATATGATTTTCATCCCCATTCTCTTGCCTTCTTCTCATAATCTTGATCCCCTTATTGATCAAGAACCTATATATGTCTGACTTAAAGTCATTAAATGACCTGGCCTCCACAGCCCTATGTGGCAATGATTTCCACAGACTCACCATCCTCTGACTGAAGAAATCTCTCCTCATCTCAATTTTTAAGGTGTATCCCTTCACTCTGAAGTTGTGCCCTCAAGTTCTAGTCTCTCCCACTAGTGGGAATATCCTCTCCATGCCCACTCTATCTAGGCCTCTCAGTATTGTGTAAATATCAATTAGATCTCCCCTCATCCTTCTAAACTCCACTGAGTATAGATCCAGGCTCCTCAACTCCTCCCCATATGACAAAGCCTTCATTCTTGTGAACCAGCAGCCCCCCCAACCCCCCACACACCCTGGACCCCCTCCAAGGCTAGCACATCCTTATTTAGATATGGGGCCCAAAACTGCTTATAATATTCCAATTAGGGTCTTACCAGAGCCTTATACAGCCTCAGCAGTACATAGAACATAGAACATAGAACATAGAACATTACAGCGCAGAACAGGCCCTTCGGCCCACAATGTTGCACCGACCAGTTAAAAAGCAATGACCCTCTAACCTAAACCAAACCCTTTCCATCCATAAACCTATCCATGGATCTCTTAAACGCCCCCAAACTAGGCGCATTTACAACTGCAGCAGGCAGGGCATTCCAATCCCTCACCACCCTCTGGGTAAAGAACCTACCCCTGACATCCGTCCTATCACTACCACCCCTTAATTTAAAGCTATGCCCCCTCGTGCTCGCTTTCTCCATCCGAGGAAAAAGGCTATCACTGTCCACCCTATCTAAACCTCTAATCATCTTATATGTTTCAATAAAGTCCCCTCGTAGCCGCCTTCTTTCTAACGAAAACAACCTCAAATCCCTCAGTCTCTCCTCATAGGACCTCCCCTCCATACCAGGCAACATCCTGGTAAACCTCCTCTGCACCCTCTCCAAAGCCTCCACATCCTTCCTGTAATGTGGGGACCAGAACTGCACACAATACTCCAAGTGCGGCCGCACCAAAGCTTTGTACAGTTGCAACATGACACCGCGGCTCCTAAATTCAATCCCCCTACCAATAAATGACAAGACACCGTATGCCTTCCTAACAACCCTATCTACTTGATTCCCAACTTTCAGGGATCTATGTACACATACTCCTAGATCCCTCTGTTCATCCACACTATTCAGAGTCCTACCGTTAGCCCTATACTCTACACATCCATTATTCCTGCCAAAGTGAATTACCTCACACTTTTCCGCATTAAACTCCATCCGCCACCTCTCGGCCCAGCTCTGCAACTTGTCCAAGTCTCCCTGTAAACTATGACACCCTTCCTCACTATCTACCACACCTCCGACTTTGGTGTCATCAGCAAATTTACTAATCCACCCAACTATACCCTCATCCAGATCATTTATAAAAATTACAAACAGCAGTGGCCCCAAAACAGATCCCTGAGGCACACCACTCGTAACTGAACTCCATGACGAATACTTACCATCAACCACCACCCTCTGTCTCCTATCCGCCAGCCAATTCCTGATCCAATTTCCTAAATCACCCTCAATCCCATACATCTGCATTTTCTGCAGAAGCCTTCCATGGTGAACCTTATCAAATGCCTTACTAAAGTCCATATATACCACGTCAACTGCCTTATCCCCATCCACCTCTTTGGTCACTTTCTCAAAAAACTCAGTAAGGTTAGTAAGGCACGACCTACCCTCCACAAAACCATGCTGACTATCTCCAATCAATTCATTACTCTCCAAATAACTATAAATCCTGTCCCTAATAATTTTTTCTAAAACCTTGCCCACAACAGAAGTAAGACTCACCGGTCTTTAATTCCTGGGGAAGTCTCTGTTCCCCTTCTTAAACAATGGGACAACATTCGCTATCCTCCAATCTTCTGGCACTATACCAGTGACCAACGACGACCTGAAGATCAGAGCCAGAGGCTCTGCAATCGCCTCTCTTGCCTCCCAGAGAATCCTAGGGTAAATCCCGTCCGGCCCAGGGGACTTATCTATTTTCAAACCCTCAAGAATATCTAGCACATCCTCCTTATCAACTGCAATACTGTCCAGTTTACAACCCTGTAACCCAGTGTTCTCCACAGCTACATTTATGTCCCCCTGCGTGAACACCGAAGAGAAATATTGGTTCAATCCCTCTCCAATCTCTTCTGGTTCCACACATAAATTCCCACTGCTGTTTCTAACTGGCCCTAATCTTGCCCTAACCAACCTTCTGTTCTTAACATATCTATAGAACGCCTTAGGATTCTCCTTAATCCTATCAGCCAAAGTCTTCTCATGTCCTCTTTTAGCCCTTCTTAACTCACTCTTTAACTCCCTCCTAGCCAATCTAAAGCTTTCTAGTGCACTACCTGAGCCCTCAAGTCTCATCCGGACATAAGCCTCCTTTTTCTTTTTAACCAGCGAATCAACTTTCCTAGTGCACCACGGTTCCCTAGCTCGACCAATTCCTCCTTGCCTGACAGGGACATACATATCAAGGACGCGCAGTAGCTGCTTCTTGAAAAAACTCCACATTTCGGACGTTCCGAGACCCTGTAGTCTCCTAGTCCAACCTATGCTTCCTAATTCACTCCTAATAGCCTCATAATTACCCTTCCCCCAGCTAAAACTACTGACCCGAGGTTCATGCCTATCCCTTTCCATCACTAAGGTGAACGTAACCGAATTGTGGTAACTATCACCAAAATGCACACCAACTTCCAAGTCTAGCACCTGGTCTGGCTCATTTCCCAGCACCAAATCCAATATAGCCTCACCTCTAGTTGGCCTATCTACATACTGAGTCAAAAAACCTTCCTGCATGCTTTGTACAAAAACTGACCCCTCTAATGAGCTAGAGCTATAGCTATTCCAACCAATATTAGTAAAGTTAAAGTCCCCCATAACAATTACGCTATTACTTTCACTCCTATCCAGGATCGTCTCAGCAATCCTTTCCTCAACCTCTCTAGAACTTTTAGGAGGTCTATAAAAGACTCCCAACAGGGTGACCTCTCCTCTCCTATTTCTAATCTCAGCCCATACTACCTCAACAGACAAGTCCTCATCAAACTTCCTCTCTGACACCGTAATACAATCCTTGACTAATAATGCTACCCCTCCCCCCCTTCTACCTCCTTCTCTACTTTGACTGAAGCATTTGAACCCTGGAACCTGCAACAACCATTCCTGACCCTGCTCTATCCATGTCTCTGAAATGGCCACAACATCAAAGCCCCAGATACTCATCCACGCTGCAAGTTCATCCACTTTATTGCGAATACTCCTCGCATTAAAGTATACGCATTTCAAACCCTGCTCCGCTTCACCCCCACGATGCCGTGCATCTCCACTCTTGTTCTCTAGACCTCCAGAAATGAATGCTCGCATTGAATTTGCCTTCCTAACTGCCAACTGACTCTACATGTTAACCTTAAGAGAGTCCTGAACCAGGATTCCCAAGTCCTTCTGTGCTTCAGATTTCCAAAGCCTTTCCCCATTTAGAAAATAGTCTACACCTCTATTCTTCATACCAAAGTGCATAACCTCATACTTTCCCACATTGTATTCCATCTGCCACTTCTTTGCCCACTCTCCCAGCCTGTTCAATTTATTCTGCAGCCTCCCACTTCCTCAACACTACCAGTCCCTCTACATATTTTTGTATCAGTTCCATCTTCCAGCTCATTAATGTGCATAGTGAAAAGTTGTGGTCCCAACACTGACCCCTGTAGAGCACCACTAGTCACTGGTTGCCATCCTGAAAAGGGCTTCCTTATCCCCACTCGTTGCTTTCTGTCTGTCAGCCAATCTTTTATCCATGCCAGTTGACTCTAACACATTGGCCCTTAGCTTATTTAGCAGCCTTCTGTAACACACCTTGTCAAAGGCTTTCTGGAAATCCAAAGAAATCACGTCCACTGGCTCTCCTTTGTCCAAATCTTGCTGAGTTGGTGATGGATAGGTGTACTCAAACCAATTCTGGTGTTTCCAAATTTAGCGGGGAGGGTGGAGGCTAAACAGAGTGTGTGAAAGAAATATCATGATTCAACAAAGTCTGAGAAAACACCCAAAGCTGATAATCTAATACAAATAGAAAATTTTGGGACTGGTCAGAGTTGGGCCCAGGTGTTGTCATGGCCAGGACAGGCCCAGTATCATATGAAATATAAGTTCAAGATAAAAGACTGAAGAAGTATCTCGATCATTTGAGAAGAAGGGAGTCACATGGAGAACCAGTGAGGCAGTCTACCCAAAATCTGCACACCAGTGATATTGTCGTGGTTGAAAGCAGTATGGAGAAAACTCAGTCTGAGGAAGGACCGAGTAATGTTCCAGTAGGAACTGGAGAAGTGATCTGCACTGATGCATCTTTACAAATTGGAAGTCTGCTCCCTGAAATTCAAACCAAATTCACCCTTGCTATTGGGGCACCTTCTGTTGAGCTGTGTTACTCCCAGAGGAAGAGGAAATACCTGACTGACTTTATAATGGACTGTGTTAGAAAATTAATTTCTGTCATAGCAAATTGTCATAGCAAGAAAGTGCAATGATACTCAGAATTTTCTCCAGAGATCAAGATGCACACTTGAAGTGCTTCAATTCAGTAATGAGAACATAAACATTTCAATATTTTTGTTACCATATTCCTTCCCTCACACTCTGAATTCGCGAAGATGGAAAAACCTTCATTAGGAATTTTGCAGTTTACTCCCGTTCACAGCCTGATTAAAGATGATTCCTCACACCAGTCTTGTCCTTTATCTGATGGTAAATAAAGTTCTGCCACTCATAGTCACTCTCTACTTTCCTCTCAAAGGAGAAAACCCAACATAACCAAAGTTAAAGAAGTGACATCAGGGGGAGCAGCCACAAGACTCTGCCCTCTCGCCCTTTTTGGGGAGGAAACTCTGGAATCACTGGACGCTAACACAAGGGAAGCAGCGAGAGAAAGAGAAGCAGGATGGGAGGAGCCAGCTCCAGGTTGGTCAAGAAACTGCTCATATTGTATCTCTTCAGTTCCTTTAGTTACATCACAACTTGTTATTGCAAAACATTGCCATTGCTCAATGTCAGCACATTAATGAGAATGTCGTGAGCAATTCTACAGGTCATGTACCTCCATTAACCTCTCCTTCAGCCCTTCAGCAGAGGAGGTGAAGCCTCAAGAAACAGGGCCCTTAGTCTGGACTTCAACCAACCCTCATTGCACAAGTCCTATCAATGCATCTGAACCTCACAATCAGTAAGTAAGAGGCACCACTGGGGAGGCCTCAGTCAGACTGAGGGCAGGCTAAGGTGTTTCACAGATGGTGAAGAGGAATTTGGGCTGGGAGATGAGTCTGTAGTTGCTGCTGTCTGGAGAAACAGGAGATGATTGCCCTTAGCTGGGGCATCTCGGGATCAGTATTTAAAGGGTCCATAATTAAAAAGGGGAAAGGTAACTTTCACGCAAAGACAACTTAACTGGTCATTCATCTAATAGCTCACTCTGGGATCTGCTGTGCATAAATTAGCTGTCTTAATAAGCTGCGTGACAATTGTGCTTGTTTTGCAAAAGGATTCAATGAGGTGTGTAAGGACGTTCTGAAGATGTGACAATGTGTTGTAAATAGGAGTTATTTTCAATTGGTGCAAATCATGTAAAATGTTTCCTTTCAGAGATCAAAGTGCTGAAGCTTCAAACACTTCATTGTTCAGTGAGGATGAACTGAAGAATCTGAAATCTAATTTTGAATCAGGTGGGGTGGAAAAGGTAACACCGCTGATACAGAAAAAAGTTAATGACCTGGACAACACAGAGCTGAACATTGCAGTGACAGGAGAAACAGGCGCAGGGAAATCCTCCTTCATCAATGCGATGAGAGGACTTCAAATCGATGATGAGGATGCTGCTGAGGTTGGTAACACAGAAACCACAATGGAACCAACCGGATACAAGCATCCCAGTTTGCCAAATGTTATTTTATGGGATCTACCAGGAATTGGAACAAAGAAATTCCCAGCGAATAAATACCTAAAGGAAATGAAATTTGAAAAATACGATTTCTTCATCATTATCTCGCACTGTCGATTCACAGAAAATGATGTAAAACTCACTCAAGAGATTAAACGGCTGGGGAAGAATTTCTACTTCGTTCGATCTAAAATTGATAGTGACCTTGATTCAATGAAAAGGGGAAGGAGGGAATTTAATGAAGAGGAAGAATTGGAAAAGATCAGGAGTTACTGTATCACGAGCTTGCAAGAGGCAGGGATCTCATCACCCCAAGTTTTCCTGATTTCAAACTTTGACCTGCATCTGTATGATTTTGACCTGTTAAGTAAAGTTCTTGAAGATGATCTTCCCAATTCAAAGAGAAGTGTGTACATTTTGGCCCTTCCCAACCTAACCTTGGAAATTGTGGAGAAGAAAAAGAAAGAGCTAAAGAAGCGAGTTTGGATGTTGGCATCACTTTCTGGAATATTGGGAGCAGTGCCAGTTCCTGGAGTCTCCCTTGGTTGTGATATTGGGATACTGATTGGAGGAATCGTACATTTCCGTAAATGTCTGGGTTTGGATGATGCCTCCCTTCGAAGACTGGCCAATAAGGCAGGGAAACCTGTGGAAGAACTGAAAGCTGTGGTGAAAGGTCCCATGGTGGGTGAAATAACTCCAGATATAATGAACAGATTAGCATGGGGAGTCACTGCTGTTGTCGTGTCTGGTGTTGAGCTTGCACTTGACGTCATTCCAGTTGTAGGATCCATCTTTGGAGCAGGATCATCGTTGCTTATGACCTACAAGTTGCTGAGTGGAGCACTGGATGATCTCACAGAGAATGCACGGAGAGTGGTGAAAGCTGCATTTGGGACGGATGAAAATGATCCAAAGCAAACATCAATTCAATGAATCAATGCCGTAGCTGATATATTAAAGGGGTCTAACACTGGACATTCATATTCCCTTTTACTGGCCCATTTTAAGAAACTATTTCCATGCTGTAGTGTTTTGTGAAAGATTTTGTCTAGGTGTAATCTAAGGAGAGAACCCAAAAGCTGTGGAGGCAAATTTTCCCGTTCCACTTGCCACAGGAATCGAAGTGGATGAGGGGCAGACCATAGGAAGGTACGTTGACCGCGAGTGGGATTTTCTGGTTTTGGGACAAGTGCGGCCGGAAAATCCCGCCTGTGAACTTTAAAGGAATCCAGTCAACATCAGAAATTCACGCCATCCATACAATTCCTTTCATTAAATACAATACCAGGAAATTTGCCTTGTTCCAAGAATTATAGAATCAGACCATAGGAGTGGCCATTCAGCCCATTGTGCTTGTGTTAGAAATGCTTGTATTCTTCATTGGCACTGAATCCATCACTGTCAATGTCCAGTCCCTTTTCTGCAATGTCCCTGATTGATTCATAACAGCATCATTACTGAAATGGATGGTCCTGGGTCTATAGTGGAGTCAAAAGCACTGGGATTATATGTTTTGTTCACCTTTTGATAAATTATTTGGCTATTTTTTCCTGCCTCATTTATTGCCAAATTCTATTCCCAACAGTGATGAGGTTAACAATGCAGTCTTTCTTCCGGCACACCCTGAACACAATAAAGAGATTTATTAAGAGGAAGTCAATTTTCCAATGTTTTTAAACCATTATCCACTTACACTGAACATCTGTCTCAGTCCTAGTTTTAGAACCATTGCTGCAGCAAACAGTGTCTGTTTGAAAAGGGATTAATTCTCTACCAGTCCAATGAATCTTGTTCTGTCCAAGAAGCAGCAGATTCCAAGAATGGAACAGTAAAGAAGAGGCACCAGCATCAGACTGTAGTCAGCAGTGAGAACACAGATTCCCTGTCATAGGGACACCACCCAGATATAGAATCATCCTTATCATCCCTCACACAGATGATCCCTCACACTGACCGTCCTTCATGCAGACTGTCCATCATCCTAACTTGGTGAAGAGCTGAGAACCATGAACAGGAAAACCTCTGGGAATGGGAATGAGAGGAAGTATGTTAATTATGAACATTCCTTTTATGACGTATTTTGAGTATTGCTGAGATTTTCACTAAAAACTACAAATGTTGGAAATCTGAAAAACAGACATGTTGAATGAACTCAACAGGCCTGGCAGCATCTGTGGAGACTAGAAATGAACATTTCTAGTCCAATATCACTCTTCATTGCTTCCAGCATACCCGAGAAATGGGTTTGCTGGTCAGGCAAAAATTCCAGATAATGGGGGGTCCTTTTACCACTGGAAGACAGCAAAATACTTGTAACACGAATGAATATGTGAATGCTCCAAAAGTAAAGAACATTATTCTTTGCTTCAAACCTTCAACTGTACTTTCAAACAAAAATTAAAATATAAAATAATGTAATATACATATATGGGAGAGCTTTCGAATTTCTTCTGGCTGGTAAAGTGACAACTACGAAGGGGACATCAGCAATTCTGGTTAGTAGAGAATTTGGCTTGGTAAAATGCCAGGTAAACACAAAATTTACTGTACTGTTTGCCACCAAACAAAATTGGCGCTTGATCCTCAGTGACTGATTGGAGAGAAGCAGATGTTACAGATGGTGGATTAGGATTCATCTGGGCTGGGGGTGAGTTGTACCACAGTAACAATCAATAACCTCCAGCCAATGCTGAACAACGTTACATAATCACTTCAACTCCATTGTGGAACAATGCCCTATGAAGCTCTGATTTGTCATAAACTCTTTGATTGGGGTTTGTGTCTCTATCCTCCAAAGCAGCCACTACCTTTCAGACATGCAATGATGCCATCTCTGACACTCATCATTATATGGACAACACATTGATCAAGAGAGTGAGTGAAACTCACTGTCAGAATGATGGCCAATACATTAGCTCCAGCTGGCTGGAAAGAGGAAGAGGAAAGTGACCTGAAATAGCAGCAGAAGAGCAGTTACTGTGGCAGGAGAAGTATTGGAATGTGTTACACTAACTCACTGGAACCTCATATGCTCCAATGTCACCGATATCAACAATGGATTAATATTACTGATGTGAACCGTTGTCTTCTTAACCTCCATTGCAGATATTTTGGTTCAACTTAATTTAGTTGACATTGACTCATTTGTATCATTTCTTGTTAGTTGATGAGAATGGCCAGAATTCCCTGATCTCGTTCGGCCTTCCCCCACAGCCAACGAGAATGGAAAATTTGGTGTTCAGCCAAAACTCCATTCACTGCAGCGGGCCTGGAAAATCACAGCTGTGGATAAGGTCAGAAAATTCCAGCCAATAACTCTGGAAATTGTTTGACATTAATTAAAGATATTTTGCTGTATTAATTGAGAACTTATGCTTATTGGTAATTTTCAAAACTGCTGGTAATCGAATCAAGTGAAAGTAATGAACAATTTAATTGTAACATTCTAAACATGGACATGATTTGTTGTATTGTAAGCCACAGTTTAGAAAACAGGTGTGTGGAAAATTCTGTATTAAATGAGATTCCACAACATTAGTGTTGCCAATCGTGTACTAACTTGGACAGGTAATATCCACACGCCATGTACTGATGCAATAAATGCTGAACATTTCATCTTGATGATTGTACTGGATTTTTTTTTTCACGAGCTACATTGAAGCAAGATTAGAAAACCATAAAACCATAGAATCCCTGCAGTGCTGAAGGAGGACTTTCAGCCCATTGAGTCTGCATCGACTCTGCGAAAGGTTATCCCACACTTTGCATATTTACCGTGGCTAATCCACCTAAATTATACCTCTTTGAACACTAAGGAGTAATTTAGCATGACCAATCCACCTGACCCACACATCTTTGGACTGTGGGAAGAAACCGGAACACCCAGATGAAACCCACACAAACATGGGGAGAATGTGCAAACTCCACACAGTCACCCAAGGCCGGAATTGATGCCGGGTCTCTGGCACTGGGAGACAGCAATGCTAAACAGTGTATCACCGGACTATGGAAAATGCTGGAAGATTTGAACATTTAGGTTTATGAGAAGGTGACTTGGACATGTTTGTTTTAGGAAAGTGTGTAACTTCAAGCTCTGGCTGGATTGGGAATTTACTTATGGCAGAGGAAGGGACTGTAAAATGGAATTAGATGACGTTAGGTTTCGTCATTGATGTCACATGTGAACACCAATCTATGTGCAATGGATTGCAAGCGAGATGTTAACTTTGTTCACCATTTGAGAAGGTCCAATGCAAAGCCAAATAAGTTTCTTCAAAATTTAATTGCAAACATTTTATGCACAATGGCTAATAATCCTGCTGTTAGTATCTCACCTCCTGACTTCCCAAAGCCTGCCCACCATTTACAGGGCATATGTGCATTGGAATACTCTCCACTTGCCTGGCTGAGTGCAGCTCAAATAACAGTCAGGAAGCTCAACACCATCTGGGATGAAGCAGCCCTGCTTGATTGCTTCTCCTTCCACTTGGAATGCTGCAAGCTGTAAATGCCAGGGAGGCTTACAAAATTCTGATCATGAAAGCTTCTTCTGAACTCCAGCAACCTAGTGAACCAAAGCTCTACATTCCGCAGTCAGTGCAGCCAATCACTTTTTCTGGATTCTCTACCAGATCCTGTCACATATGGGATTGGGGTGGGGTGGGGCGGGGGGTAGGGGAGGGGGTTCTGCAGAGCCCCAGGCACTTTCTCTTTTGTCACAGCTCTAGAGCTTCATCATCAGCCTGGGGATCAGCATTGGTTAAGTCTCCCACAGTCCTCTGAGGGTCAGAGGGCAGACTGCTGCTCTGATATTCGTACAGTGCTTAAACCAGGTGATGACCCTAATTCTGTAACTTGCCTCATGCCCTCTGAGGTGACAGTATTTGAGCTGGTGGAGAGTGTAGAGTAAGAGTGGGATGGTGCACCCTCTGAGAACCTCCATCCATTTCTTCCTCCTCCTCAGATTGGGGTATGACCCGGAGATAATAGCTGCCTGTCACTGCACTGACCATTCCAATGTAAGCCCACAGAGCCTACAGCTTAGGCACCTGTTTGTTACTGTCATTTGTAATTTCTAATTGATCCCCATTAGGCTCATTGCAGGGACTCATGTTCCTCCATGGGTGCTCCAGCCTCACCATCAGTGATGGCGCAGTCTTCCTGGTAGCCAGCCAGCTGCAGCATCTGTTCCTCCATGGTTATTAGAATGACAATTAGGGGACACTGCCACCAATCTGTGCCCTCTCTCTGAAATTCTGGGCCCTCTTCTGTGGAAATGCATGGAATGGGTTCATTATTCAGACTATAGAAATCACAATGTCATCACCTTGCCCGCTTGCTTCAGCTTCTAGGATCAGTGTCGTTCTGCCACTCAGCAGCAACCTTTCCACAGGCCGACTGTGCCATGCTGAAAACACTTTTCCCCTCATAGCCAATCTAGATCAAGAGGGCAGACTATCAAATAAGGTGGAAGTGAGGAGGACTGTCTTCTCTTGGAGGGTTGGGAGTGTTTGGAATACTTGTCCATAAAGTGCAGTGGAAGGTGAGTTTTTGAACATATTCAGAGCTGTGTTAGATGGAATTTTGATTGACAAGAGAGTCAACGTTATGAGGGACAGGTAGGAAAATTAAAGAGTTAAGGCCACTTCAGATCAGTCATAATTTTTTTTGTCATGCATTTGGGGAATTATTGTGTTGTGGCATGGTCCTTTTCGGAGGATAGTCATGTGATCGCTCTGTGACATGATCTGGGCCTCCGCAGATTGCCAGCAGTTGGGTTTTGAACACTATAATGTGAACATCTATTAAATGAACCTACCTGCTGCTTCGCATAGAGTCATAGAGGCTTTTAGCATGAAAACAGGTCCTTTGGCCCAAATTGTCCATGTTGCCCAGTTTATAACCACTAAATGAATCCCAATTGTCCACATTTGTCCCATGTTCTTCCATACCCATCTTAGCCATGTAACTGTCAAATGCTTTTTTTAAAAGGCATAATTGTACCTGCCCCTACTACTGCTTCTACCAGCTCATTCCAGACACCACCTTCTGTGTGGAAAAAATTGTCCCTCTGGACCCTTTTGTGTTTCTCCCCTTTCACCTTAAACCTATCTATACCTTCTAGTTTTAGACTCTGCTACCTTTGAGAAAAGATGTTGACTATATACCTTATCAATGCCTAAAACCCTTTTGTGCCAGTGTGCCTCCAGCCTCAGATATTATTGACCACTGAAGTAGGATCATGGGGCTGAATGGTCTACTGCTGCTCCGATTTTTTCTGTTCTTAATGTTGTCAGTCACCCTGATCCTGTGAAGAGGTTTTTTGATCTGCTTTTGGTAATGGATCCAGGTTTTCTGGACAGCTGCTGACTGCCTCCACTACTTCCTCATTTTATTCATTGAGAAAGTCTCTTCCCATCAGTCTTCAGTAAGAGGACTTCCTGCCTTGCTCAGCAGCCTGGAGGAGGAGATTGTCAATGAACTGTAGGCCACCTGGATTCTTAGATCTGCCAAGGCTAAAGTAGGTTCCACTGAGTTTAGTTTCTGTCCCAATGAGCTGTAGTGGGTTCAAAGGGACAGCTGTGTGTGACACTGTTTGCTGGAGGGCGCATTTCAGAACTGGGGGAGGTGGGTGTTTGTCCAAGGAATTTGAAGGGTGTTTCTGTAGCAACTTACTGTTCAATGATCATTTATGGTAGTGCAACTGTGTCAACAGTCATGAAGTCAATAGCCTAAGAAAAATATTTGGCACTGGCAACCTTTAAGCAAGCTATACCAGGGTCTTAGAAGCACGATGGTGAGGAGGTAGAGACCAATGTGAGGATGTTCATGGGAGGCAGGGAGGCCTTGTTCAGAGGACTTTCTGTTCTGCTAAAGCAAGGAGGCAGGGTGATGGCATGGAAACAGCACCTTAGCTGGTACTGATGAGGCAACCCTGTCACCCTCCACCCAAGTCTGAAACTCTGAAATAAACTTTGTAGACTTCTATGTGAGGGCAACATGATTCCCAGGCCTCTTTCCTAATAATTTCATGAAGCACATTATCTGAAATTTTACTAACAAAGACAAAGATACATTATTTACCAATATACTAATGAGAAATTATCTCTTGTGAGACCTGACTGTTGGAGAAGTCAGGTGTGGTGACAGACTGGTTCCAGACAGTCTCATTCTGCCTGGCATGGGCTCCAAGTGTGCGTGACATACTGTCCACCGTGACAGCACTGCGCAGGTCAGAAACTCCAGAGCATTTTATGAAGCCCATCTGGATCATAAATTTTGCAATTTGAATTTGGCAAGGGTAAACATGAGATTTTGCACTTCAAGTATGATTCAAATGACCCACTAGAGAGATTTTATCAAACAAAGTTTATTTAAGAATACGGTTAACATGTATAGAAAGAAAATTTGCAATACCTTTTACCCATTACAAACCAGAGAAAACTCAACCATGACATTGCATAAACTTAGCAGCTAAATACCGTTCCAACTAAAAAAACCCATAAATAAAACATTTGCTACTGGTTTAGCACAGAAAATACAAATGCTTACATGATGCTGGAATCCTTTGATGGATGCTGCAATTCTCTTGATACACACACAGACAAGCTTGAAGTTATCAGGGGGGAGAGAGAGAGAGACTCTAGTTACTAACTAGCAAACCATCTTCAAAACAACTTTCATTCCAGGAAGGCCAGGAGACTTGCTTCCAGCTAGCCGGCAGAATTTACAAGACCAAGGAGAGGAGAGAGAAAGCCTGCCTGCCACTTGACAACCAGGACAGCTTCTAACTCGAAACCCAAAACTACTACTGAATCCTTGGATTCTTCTGGGGAGGAGCCACCTGACTTTGGCTTGTCAATCAATCTTCCCCCTAACAGTGCAGGGTCATAAAAAAATCCCAGAAATTGCCCAAAGTAAAAATAAACAAAACTCTATTTAAACCATTGAAGCAACAGTAAAAGGACTTTAGCAGACAGCTCGGCAACAATAAAAACCCAGTGTTGCTTAACTGCAGAGAACATGATTTAAAAAACACAATTCTGAAATGCACACTATTGTCACAAGACAAGTAAATGTAATCCAAAGATTGAATGTCAAAGTAACTCCTTGAGGCTCTTCAATACCAACTACCACGCTTCAGGTATTTTAAACCTTCACCTGCACCCTTATTGGTCGCTTTGCCCATCATCTTCCTACTCTGACCGACAAAATTAAGGCTTCTCAGGACATGTTTCTTCATGGCTGGCATGTAATTGACCAGCCAATGTATACTTGATGCCAGGAGCCAATCCTGGGCATGAGTGGAAATCGCATCCACTTCTGATCCCATTAGTTGCGCTTCTCTCAAAAGGTAAAAGCCCGGGTCCTTGGCTTTTCTCATAACATTTCATAAATTTCTTATTTATAACCCTGACATTGTGGGCTCGATTTTACCATCAAGCTGCACCCGTTTTCAGGCACAAAAACTTGGTAAAGTTGGACGTGAGGTGAGTAACGCGATCTGTGCCCGCCTCTGCACCTGTTCCCCCTTTATCAATCGCCAAAAATGGCCGCCGTTGGGACTGCACCATTGGGACAGCATTTAAATTGATTTACTGGGCTGCACACTCAAACTTACCAGCACTTTCCCCTTTACCACAGCGTTCGCCCATCCAGATTTGGCGCAAAACAGACATGGTCCATAAAGGTCCAATTCAGACACTCCAGCTTCTGAGGAAGTATGTTCAGAGCTTCCAAGTGCTCTCTGACTCAGATTGGTTAGGGAGGCGGGTCAAATGGCTCACTGGTGTTGGGGGAGGGAGGCAGGTCTAATGGCTGTCTGGTGGGTTTAGGGAGGCGGGTCAGATGGCTTACTCGGGGGGAAGGAGCTGCGTCAGATGGCGCTCTGGTGTGGGGGAGGGAGGCGAGTCAGATGGTTCCCTGGTGGAAGGAGGAGAGAGATGGGTCAAAGGCTTTCTGGTGGAGGGGTTAGAGAGGTGGGTCAGCTGGCTCGCAGTGGGGGGAGGGAGGCTGGTCAGATGGCTCTCTGGTGGAGGGGGAGAGAGTGGGTCACATGGGTCTCTGTCGTGGGTGGAGGGAGGGGTCAGGTGGCTCTGTGGTGGGGGTGAAGGAGGCGGGTCAGATAAGTCACTGAGGGAGTAGGGAGGTGGGTCAGATGGCTCTCTGGTGTGGGGGAAGGAATGGGTCAAGTGGTTCTCCGGTGGTCGGGGGAGGGTGTTAAGGCAGGGGAGGTTTGTTGCTACTCTGTGAGTGATCGGTGGAGCAGAAGGAGGGGTCTGCTGCCACCCTGCGTGCGATTGGTGGAGGGGAAGGTGGGCAATCAGTCTGAGTAGTGAGGTGAGAGTGGGGGGTTAAGGGCATCAGTAACGTTGTGGGGATGGGACAATGTCTGAGGAGACCAGGGGGACACATGATCCGGCCCAAGAGCGATATGACAAAAGAATGTTTTTCTACTTTTTAGAACTGTGCATGCACAGTTGAACGCTTTCATCACTGCTGTAGGGTTTTGGGTGTGACAAGTACCACAGGCTTCTGCACCACAATTCAGAATCGCTGATTTTTTTTTCAGGCAGAGTCTGTATGGGGGCGCTGGAGAACGAGTCTAAAAGGCGGATCCGAAACACTCCCAGATTCAAGTTCGCCCAGCACTTAAAATCAAAATGGTAAAATTGGGCCCTGTATGTTTTATCGTATTTTTAAATGATGGAAAATGCCACCAAAATTTTATATTTGCTTATTGCCAGCTCCTAGGTTCAATTTTCATTTTCTTCAGCCTGCCTGAATTTCACCACTGGGATCTGAACTTGGCTGGGTCTGGCTTGTAATTTTGTTTCAACCAGTTTCAGTTTCCCTAGCAACCTAAAATTTACCTTTTACTTTCAGATTTAGATTTAAATTAAGTTCTAATTTCCCATGAAGACTGGTGATTCAATTTCCCTTTAATTTGATTCTAAGATAAAAAATACAAGCTTTTATACCATGGCTTCCATCAAACTATTTCTCCCCACCCTCCCCTCACCTTTGGAAAAAAAGATTTACCGTAGTGAATTTTTTTCCAGAAGCTTCAAAGTACAGTAAATTCCTAACATCATAAACATTTTAAAAATGACTTATTACAAATTGTATAGGTAACATGTGGTAAGACAAGCAAATTAACAATTAGTAGGAACAGTAGGCTCAATTAGAATTTAGCAGGATCCAAACATCATAGAATTATCATCGCTCTGGGTATTCATTTGTGCACATATATTCTCTTCAAACTTTGAAGGAGGATTCAATTCTCCAGATACCTGATTTCCATTTATGTTTGTATTTCAGTTTTCCTAGAGACCTGAATGTTCATAATGCTTTCAATTAGAGTCTGATCCAAAAAATACAAGCTTTGTAACTGTGGATTCTACCACGCACTGAATCTGGAGTCCAAGTTCAGATCATCAACTTTGAGACTCATACCAATGACTTCTGATCCAGAGGTGAGAGTATTGTCACTGAACAAAAAGCAGTTCTGACTGGTTTTTGGAGAGTAAAGAATCTGTATTCAGTGTCCTAGGGGTTAGTAACTGGAGAATTCAGGTGATTGACAAAAGTCAACACAAGGAAACATTTAGTTTTGCAATGAGTTGTTGCGATCTGGAATGCAGTGCCTGAAGCAGTTCATGAAGATGGAAACAGATATACTAACAGACTAAATAAAATGGATAGGTACTTCAGGTTAAAAAATTACAGGGCTATGGGGTAAGAGCAAGGGGAATTGTATTAATTGCCCACCTCCACCACAGCTAAAAAGAGCAGGATGAGCTGAACATCCTGCTAATAGAAACATAGAAACTAGGAGCAAAAAAAGGCCATTCAACCATTTGAACCTGCTCTGTCATTCATTTTGATCATGGCTTAACATCAAATTCAATATCATGATTCCACCCTTCCCCCTATATCCCTAGAGCTAGATCTAATTTCTTCTTGAAATCAGACAATATTTCAGCCTCAACTATATCCTGTGGCATTTTGTGCTGTAAAATTCTATGAATTTAAATAAGGAATAAAATACAAAGTTATACACAGAAAATCTGGACCTTCAGATACTGCTTTCCAATGTCTTCCGACAGTAATACATTTCATCTAATTATTTAAGTTACACACTTAAAATATGTTATAATATTATAAAGTATGTCATTTCAAAGGAAGGAGATTTCAAAACTCTGAGTAACAGGTGCCCTTAAACAAGGGTCACAGTATGTTGGTATGCAGATGCAGCAAGTGATTAGGAAGGCAAATGGAATGTCAGGGTCCATTGCAATGAAAATCAAAAATGAAAGTAGGAAAGTTATGCTGCAGTTGTACAGGACTTTTGTGAAATCACATCTGGAGCACTGTATATAGTTTTGGTCTCTATACTTAAAAAGGGATCTTCTTATAAAATAAATAGTTCAGAGAAGTTTCACTGGACAGATCACTGGGGAGAAGGTGTAATCTAATGAGAAAATATTGAACAGATTGGCCCATTGAGGTTTAGAAGAGCGTTGATCTGACTGAAACATATATTATCCTATGGGCTTTGACTGAGTGGGATGCTGTGAGGATGTTTCCCGTTGTGCATGATTCTACGACCAAGGACACAATTTAAAAATTAGTGGTCTCCCATTAAGACTGAACTAAGGAGCATGCTTTTATTCTCTCAGATCGTCATTAGTCTACAGAATTCACATTTCCTGCATGACACCAGGGACCACACTTTGGATGTTTTGAAGTTGTGAAAGAAACTAACTTAATGGCAAGCTCTTTTTCATTTTATTTAACTATCAAACAGAGATTGTCATTATGACTCAGCAAAGTCTTCAGCAACTGCACTGCTTCTAATTCTGTGCACACCGATATAGAAAAGAGCTCGGACTTGCAGAAAGAGTGTGGCCAGAACCATACACCGGCAAGCTGCTCCTCATTGGGAGCTCAGAGCACCACCTGCTGGTCTGAGCCACACACAACAACACAGCTCCTTGTCGGGGAACTGAAAACAAAGGTCAAAATAAAAATAGGTCCAAGTTCCAAGTGGAGATGGTCCTGATGAAGAACTTCCATCTGGAATCTCTGCCTACGTTTTGCCAACATTTTCAGTTTGTACATTTCCAGCAGTCCTGATTCTCTCATGTCCTTTGCAGTGTAACTTGATACGAAGGATTCCAGAAACTTTCCTCACCATCTGAAATGTTAATCAAATAGCATACACACACACACACACACACACAAGCAGCTTTGGAGAGCATTCAATAAGGTTGGGTGGTGGGGGCAGGGGGCGGGGGCCGGGGGGAGGGGTGGGGGGGTTGGAGTTTCTATTTTTACGATTGTGCCCCTGCACAAAACAGAGAGATGAAATAAAGAAAAGTGATGTTTAATTTGAGCAGGACAGGCCACCAGGAAAATAGAGTGGTAAATCCACCTCACTGAGCGGTTTTCAACACCCTTACTGTTATCTCCATTGACTTGGTGTCCCATTTGTTTCTGATTACAGCTCTGTGTAATTATATTAAACACAAAGTTAAAAAAGCTAAATATTCTACACTTGCAATTCAAAGAAATGGTCAGCAAAAGTCACTGACAAATTCTTGGATTTAACCATTCTGCCTCTTCAAGAAGAACGCAAAATGACTTAAAATGACATGTTTAAAATAAGCAGCAAAACGTGACATTGAAAAAACAGGTGAATGTATTGGATTTGACCCAGTGTCAAAAACCACACTGACAGCTCAAGACTTGCCTGGGAGGGGAATTGACAAATTGGAAAGGTCCCCTCATAAATGACTAATTGGTGACAGGTGACTGAGAGATGAATTGGACAGTGTAGGTGTAACTGAGGGAAGTATGGACTGGGACTGTAGGAAGAGCAGAAGGCTGCTTGGTGTTGGGGTCTCAGGGTAGTTGATTGGATCTGAGTGGAACTGCAGAGATTCTGCATTGAGAATGTGTGGAGCAGGATTTCTCGGAGTAACTGAAGTGGAAATGAATTGGGATTAAAGAGTGCTCTGCTGAGACCTAGAGTGGGATTCGAACTGTGAAAAGCATGAGGAGGGAGGAATTTGAGGACTAACTTGTCAGACTACCTGATATACAAACTGACTTGGTTGGAATATCTGATGATGGGGTGTAGATTGGAAGTATAGAAAAATCTGAATAGAATGGGAATGCAAGATAACCTGAGACAGTATGGAATGAACTGTGGGAATACCCAAGGGGAAAGGGAGTGGAGCTGATGTTGTAAATGAGGAGAGTGTGCTGTGGAACTGTAGGTGTATTCTATGAAAGTGAAGTGTTGGCCGACCCGAGTGGGATAGGGACTGAATTTTTTTTTAATAAGATATAGTCGGTTGAAATGTGCTCATTACTGCTAAAGCTCCAATTGCCATTCCCAATTTCCCTTGAGAGGCTGGCACTGAGCTTTATTCTTGAACTCTTGCTGTGCATGATGTGTGTTCAGGAGTTTGACCCAGTGACAGTGAGGGAATGGCGATATAGTTCCAAGTCAGGATGGTGTGTGGCTTAGAGGGAAACATGCAAATAACTATGTTATTATGTACTTCTAGATGATAGATGATATAGGTTTGGAAAGTGCTGTGGAAGAAACTGTGATGAGTTGCTGCAGCGCGTCTTGTCAAGATTTTGCCACTGTGCTTCGATGACGGAGGGCATAAATGTTTAAGGTGATGGATCTGGGCTACTTTGTCTTGGATGGTGTTGAACTTCGAGATTGTTAATTGGAGCTGCAGTATCCAGTGGAGCATATTCCATCACATTCCTTACTTGTGCTTTGTAAATGCTGAATGAGCTTTGGGAAGACAGGAAGTGAGTTACTGATCATGGAAACCCAAGCTCTGACCAATTGTTGTAGCCACAGTATTGATATGGCTAGTCCAGTTCAGTTTCTGGTCAATTGTAATCCCGGGATGTTGATGTTGGGGTATTTGACGATGGTGCTGCTATTGAATGTCAAGAGATAATAGTTAGACTCTTTCTTGTGGAGATAGCTATTGCCTAGCACTTGTAAAACATAAATATTCCTTGTCACATATCAACTCACACCTGTATGTTGTCCAAGCGTTGCTGCATTGCGGGCAAAAACTGCTTCAATAGCTTAGAAGTCAAATTAAACTGAACATTGTATGATCATTAGCAAACATTCCCACTTCTGATGGAGGAAAGGCTATTCATGAAACAGATGAAGGTGGTAGGACATAATTTTGTGAACTTGTGTGGTAATATCCTGAGCGTGGTGTAGAGTGGAACTGAGGGGAGCGTGAAGTGGGATAGTATGAGTACATGAGGGGCTGTGTGACAAAACTATATCTGGGAGGAATGAGGAGTGGGTCTTCAGGCATATCTGAGGGGGAGAGTGAGAGTGTCGCAATGTGTGAAGAGGATTTTAAGTCGGAGAACCTCAGGTGTGTAGAGCAGTGGTTCCCAAACTTTTATATGTCATGGCACACCTCAAGTCTATAAAAGAATTTTGAGGCGCGTCTCATATTTTCTCTGTCTTCTTCCATTACTGGGAACTTTGTCTTTAACTTCTCTCTGTCCTCTCATCTTTTTTTTACCTTTCCCTGTCTCACTTCTCCCAGGGTTTTTGCACCCTTTTTGAGTTTTTGCTTTTTCTATGAGTATATGGGGCTGTTGTTTTCAGCTCCAAGTCCCATTGGCCATCACAAGGGCCTGACCTACATCAAAAAAATCTAAACCACACATGTGTGGCTCTTTCTCAGTTGCATGGGAGGCACAATATTTGTCAGGTCTTTAAGGTGCCAATCACAGAACTGAAGATGAAGATTAGTGTTTTGCTGGCCATGGGAGATCATCAATACATCTCCTCATATTCTCATAGAATACAAGCTCACTATTAGGTGAGTAGAGGGTTGCCCAATGCAGAAGGAACAGAGGTGGTGCTTAAAACCAGCTGGGTCCACTTAGGTGGCATTTGAAAGACTCAGAGCTGACCTGCCCTCTGCAGACATTGAATGGCGTTCCAAACACACTGTAAATCTAGGGTGATTGGTGACAGAAGACTAGCCTCAGAACATAGGGCTTAAGAAATAGGAGCAGGAGTACGCCATCTAGCCCCTCGAGCCTGCCCCGCCATTCAATAAGATCATGGCTGGTCTGTCGTGTCTCAGTTCCACATTCCCGCCCTCTCCCCATAACCCTTAATCCCCTTGCCTATCAAAAACCTATCAACCCGCATCTTAAAAATATTTCGCGAGGCAGCCTCCACCACTTCAACGGACAGAGAATTCCAGAGATTCACCACCCGTTGAGTGAAGAAGTTCCTTCTCAACTCCGTTCTAAACCACCCCCGCTTTATCTTGAGGCTGTGCCCTCTAGTCCTACTGTCCTTTCTGAGCAGGAAGAGCCTCTCCACCTCTATCCTATCCATCCCATTCAACATCTTATATGTCTCAATGAGATCTCCCCTCATTCTTCTAAACTCTAACGAGTACAAGCCTAGTTTATTCAGCCTCTCCTCATAGCTCAACCCCCTCAACTCTGGAATCAGCCTAGTAAACCTCCTCTGCACTCCCTCCAAGGCCAAAATATCCTTGCATAAGTGCGGCGACCAAAACTGCACACAGTACTCCAGCTGCGGCCTCACCAGTGCCCTATACAGCTGCAGCAAGACCTCCCTACTTTTATATTCAATGCCCCTCGCTATGAAGGCCAGCATCCCATTTGCCTTCCTGACCATCTGCTGCACCTGCAGGCTGGGTTTTTGCGACTCATGCACAAGGACTCCGAGGTCCCTCTGCACCGTTGCATGCTGCAGTATTTCTCCATGTAATTAATCGTCCTTCCTACCATTATTCCTACCAAAGTGGACAACCTCACATTTGCCAACATTAAATTCCATTTGCCAGTTCCTGGCCCATTCGCCCAGCCTATCTAGATCCTTCTGCAGACTCTCCACACCCTCCGCACAATTTGCCGTTCCACCAATCTTGGTGTCATCAGCAAATTTCAACACCATACACTCGGTTCCCTCCTCCAGATCATTTATATAAATGGTAAATAGCTGAGGCCCCAGCACTGACCCCTGGGGCACTCCACTAGTCACCAACCGCCAATCCAAATAGCACCCTTTGACCCCCACACTCTGCCTCCTATTTGACAGCCAATCCTCTATCCACGCTAACACCCTACCCCCAACTCCATGCCCCCTGACCTTCTGTAATAACCTCTTGTGAGGCACCTTGTCAAACGCCTTCTGAAAATCAAGAAACACCACATCCACCGGCTCTCCTCTATCCACCGCCCTAGACACATCCTCATAGAACTCCAATAAATTCGTCAGACACGACTTCCCCTTAACGAAACCATGCTGCATCTGCTCTATCAAACAATTCTCCTCAAGATGCCTCGCTATTTTCTCCTTGATGACGGATTCTAACATTTTACCTACAACAGACGTTAAACTAACCAGCCTATAATTCACTGTCTTTTGCCTGCCACCCTTCTTAAACAACAGCGTAACATTAGCCACTTTCCAATCTTCCAGCAGTTCCCCAGAATCCAGCGACGTTTGGAAAATAATCACCAAGGCATCTACTATCACCACCGTCATTTCTTTCAGAACCCTTGGATGCATTCCATCCGGTCCTGGGGACTTGTCCACAATCAGTCCCTCCAGTCTGTCGAGCACCGCCTCTCTAGTAACAGTAATGTCATCGAGACCCTCCAGTCCTACCACCTTTCCATCTCTAACACCCGGCAAATTATTCACGTCCTCCTCCGTGAAGACCGAAACAAAAAAGTTATTCAAGGCCTCAGCCATTTCCCCATCCCCTACCACTAAGTCCCCCCTCTCATCCTCTAAGGGTCCAACGTTCACCCTAGCCAGTCTCTTCCTTTTTATATATTTATAAAAACTCTTGCTATCCTTTTTTATATTAAGCGCTAGCCCAGCTTCATAGTTTCTCCTACCCTTCTTTCTCAACTTCTTTGTCATTCTTTATTGACATTTAAACCTCTCCCAATCCTCTTCTCGCCCACTACTCTTAGCTACTCTAAACGCATCCGCTTTTAATTTAACACTTTCCTTCACCTCCTTCGTTATCCACGGCTGATTATCTCTCCTCCTACGATCCTTTTTAACCATCGGAATAAATTTCTGCTGAGCACCAAGAAAGATCTCCTTAAAGGTCCTCCACTGCTCCTCAGCAGACCTACCTTCCAACGCGCTCCCCCAGTCAACATTCACCAATTCCTCTCTCATCCTACCGTACTCCCCTCTGTTCAAACAAAGGACGCATGTCCGGGAACCCACTTTCTCCTCCTCTATCTGCATCAGAAACTCCACCATACAATGATCACTCTTCCCAAGAGGATCCTTCACCACAAGATTCCTAATTCTACCCGCCTCATTACATAACACCAGATCCAAGATAGCTCGCTCCCTCGTTGGCTCCAACACACACTGTTCAAGGAAACTATCCCAGCAGCATTCCAAGAACTCCTCCTTAAGCCCACCGCGTCCAACATGGGTCGACCAATCAATATGTAGATTGAAATCCCCCATAATTATCGCCGTTCCATTCCTGCACGCCGCATTTATTTGTGCGTTAACAGCCCGCCCTACCTCCAGATCATTATTTGGGGGCCTATAGATGACACCCACTAACGTCTTCCTCCCTTTGCTGTTCCTAATCTCCACCCACAACGATTCCACTTTCTGCTCTTTGGTTCCTATATCATCCCTTACTACCACCCTGATGCTATCCTTATCAGTAAGATTATTACAGTTAGTTTGAGTATAATTACATTCATTTTGTAGCTTTTTTCACAGCACACTTCGGGGGTCCTCATGGCATACATACTGATTGAGAACCATTACTGTAGAGTGTGAATGGAGGGTACACAAAAGCCTATTTGTTTTCATATATTCGTGGGATGTGGCATGGGGCATTTTCAGCTGATTAGAGAACCAGCAGGGATTTGTAGAGGGTAAGTCATGTTTGATTAACCTGACTGAAGTTTTTTAAAGATGCCACTAAAGTGATGGACATCAATGCATATTATTTACCTTGATTTCCAGATAACATCCCTCAGAATAAACTACGAGTTAAATTTGAAGCCTGTGGAATTCAAGATAAATTATTGACATGTTTAAGAAACTGACTGAGTGCTTGGAGGCAGCACAAGGCGATAATGGTACTTTAATTGGCTAGAGGTGTCAATCAAGGATCTGTGTTGGGGTTTCAGCTATTCACTGTCTTTATTAACTTAGATGATGGAAGAGAAAACCATTCCTCCAAATTTTCAAACGACACCATGTTTGGCAGTGTATGAGCAATGCAGATGGAAATCAATGTTATTGAGCCTCAGGTTACTCGAGGCATAAGAGAATTTTCATTAGTGGTGTCTCCACAAGATACTCAAAATCAAGTGGGAAGACAGGAGGACAAACTCCGGCATCCTTACCGAAGCCAGTTCGTCCAACATCACAACTGGGATTATTCAGAATCACTTCTGCTGGTCTGGACATTGCATCCACACGCCAAATAATTGCCTTCCAAAGTAGAATCTCCTTTTCACAACTCAAGAGTAACAGCCAATCCCACAGAAACTCTGCAGGTTTTTAGTAATGGGTAATTAATTGGCATTAATGCATGGGAGGAACTTATTACAAACCACACCATGTAGCAGCACTTCATCCACAACACAGACAGAAACTAACCACATGAACTCTGCTGCTGACAAAAGTGGAAAGAGACAGCAGAACCATGTCTTAAGAAGCACCTCTTCCTCGTGGCAACTCTTCTCCTCTCGTCAAGGAGCTGTGGTTCCAGGATTGGCCCTGGTGAGCAACCTGAGGACACACAAAGTATGAAACCCAGCAGAAGTCAGCCTCGTTTTAAATAACTGACACCAACGAGATGAGATAAAATCAGAAAATGATTAAGAAATTCATGGATCACTAAATGGATCTGAATGTAAGCAAATGTGAGATCATCCACTTTGGAACTAAAAAAGAACATGGCACTAAATGGTAAAAAGCTAGAAACAATTGAGGTTCAACAAAAGCTCAGAGTCCTGATTCATAGTTAATTAATGGAATGTTGACCTTTATACCTCGAGGATGAGAATACAAGGGAGTGGAAGTCATGTTTCAGTTGTACAAAGCCCTGGTTAGATCACACCTAGAGTTCATAAGGAATTCGTAACACCATGTATTAGAAAGGATATATTGATCTTGGAGGGAGTACAGAGGAGGTTTGCCAGAATGATATTTGGACTAAAAGGATTAAATTATGAGGAATGATTACACCAATAAAAGATAGTTTTTGATGTGCAGTCGGTAAGAGATCTGTGCATTTCTTCAACATGTTCATATTTTATTTTATTCCAGTTTAGGTATTTTATCTCTTTAGTTGTCCAAAGCTTTTCCGTGCAATTTCAGCATAAAAACTGGTTCTGAACCACAAGTTACTTTATGAATATGCCCCACTGATACTGTTATTTTCCCTTTTAGTAAACTTGCCGAGACAATACTTGTCTCATTGCTTTGATAAGAGTGGTGTAATGGTCATTTCTGTCAATACTGTCATGGATACATGCATCAGTAAATGTTGGTTAGTGAACATGACATTCTTGTCTTTTTGGTTCTCCCACCTCTTGTCACAGTCTGGTAGCTATGTCCTACAGGACTCAGATAGCCCAGTCAGAAGTGCTGCTACAAAGCCACTCTTGATCATGGACAATGAAGTCCCCAACTCAAAGTACATTTTGTGCCCTTGCCACCCTCAGTGCTTCTTTCAACTGGTGTTCAATGTGAAGGAGTACTGATTCCTCAGCTAAGAAGAGGGTGGTTAGATGGTAATCAGTAGATTGTTTCTTTGTCCATTTTTTACTTAATGCCACGGGACTTCATGGGGTCTATAATCAATATTGCAAATTCTGCAGTCACCCTTGGTGGGTCCGTCCTAGTGTTAGGAAAGTACACGGTTTTGGATGTTATTGGAGCAATGTTGCTGATTCTGGCCAGATTTCTCCAATCTTTCATGCCGCTGTTACCGCTGCAGCAAGAATGGAGAATTTGGCACTTAGCCAAATCTCCATTCATAGCAGCAGAACCGGAGAATTCCAACCAAAGGAGAGGTTGGAGAATTCTAGCCGCTGCGATATTTGACTATGTCAGAATGATGGATATATGGGTCAGTTCCCCAGTTTGTGCACAAGGCCCCAGATGTTATTCAAAGCAAGGTTGACTTTAATCAACATGCCTTTGTTCTGTCTGGTGTCAGGGTTACTCATGGGTGGTCCATCCAGTTTTAGTCCTGCTATAGTTTTGTGTAGTGGTTTGATACAATTGAATGACTTGCTGGGATATTTCACTTTGCAATTAAAAGTCATGCCTTCGCTGTGGGCTGGAGTCACATATAGACTAGACCAGGTAAAGATGCCCAAAAGAACACTAGTAAACCTGTTGGATTTTGAACATAATCCTGTGGTTTCATAGTCACTATTAGTCACCTCTGCAATAATAATTTACTCACATTACCTCATGCAGCCACCGTACATGTGAAGATTGCAACTGTCGGTGGTACCTCATGTTTGTATGAAATGGGACAGTAAAACTATTCAATTCACTTTATTGTCTGCACAGAAATTTACTTCAGGCGCATTGCTTGTTCATTCAAAATTACATCAAAATAAATAATAACAAAAAGAAAAATGATCCCATCACAGAGACCAAACTTGAATTAAAATGTATTAAAAAACTTTCAGTGCATTCAAATAATCAATTAGTGAGTCTCATCATGATTATATCAATTTAGCAACTGTCTGTGAAAAGTTCTTATTTGTTGAGGAAGTGATTTGTCCTGCTTCTGAGAGATTGTAGCCTCTTTCCTGATCACATCCAACAATAACACTGAGACAGGGGGAGATTCTCATTGTTCATGATGTTCTTTATTTTTGTCAAAATTCTGAGACAGGAGTAGAAATTGTCGGGAAAGGAATATTCTCCCTGCCTGTTTCAATAATCTCTGTACCCTTAAAGAGCCTACTTTTCTGAGACAACATTTCCAGGAGAGATACCCAAAAACATACACATTCAACTGCAGCCATATAGATTATTGGATCCACTATAATGCGATTATATTCTGAAGTAGAATAATCATGTTTTGGCTACCATATCTGGAGAACAGCTGTAGCATGGCTACATGATGGCACAATGGTTAGCACTGCTGCTTCATAGCACCAGGGACCTGGGTTTGATTCCTGGTTTGAGTCACTGTGTGGGGTTTGAACATTCTCCCTGTGGCTGTGTGGGTTTCCTCCAGATGCTTTGGTTTCCTCCCACATTCCAAAGATATGCAAATTAGGTTGATTGGCCATGTTAAATTGCCACTTCGTGTCAGGGGGATTACCAGGTAAATACGTGGGGTAATGGGGAAAGTGGCTGGGTAGGACTATGATCAGTGCAGACTCAATGGGCTAAATGGCCTCCTTCTGCACTGTAGGAATTCTATGAATTCCAAGGTGCAGAAGGAACTCAGTGCTCTTGTTGCATAAGTCACAAAATGTTCATATGCTGGTGCAGCATGTAATCAACAATCTTACCCTACATTATGAGGGGAATTGAACATCAAAATAAGAATGTTATGCTTCAGTTACATGGGGCATTGGTGAGACCACTGCTGAAATCTTGCTGCCTTTTACGCCAGTGGGATATTACACTCCCATCGGTGGCACACACCCGCCATAGGTTTCCCAACGATGAGCAGTGTGTTCGATGGGAAACCCCACTGACAACGGTGGGACCATAAAATCCCGCTGCCAATGAGTGGCATATTGCTTCCTACCACCACAAAACAAGCCATGAAAGGGGAGGAAAATTCTGCCCAATATTTCAAATACATGCAATTTGGTCTCCTCATTTAAGGATGTAAATGCATTGGAGGATGTTCTGGAATGAATGGGATGCCCTATGAGGATAGGTTGGGCAGACTGGGCTTGTTTCTACTGGAGACCAGAAGTGTGAGGGGTGACTTGGGGGTTGAAGTATTTAAGATCCCGAACAGTCTTGACAATTTGATGTTGAAATGATGCTTCCTCTTGTGGGTAATTCCAGAATAGAGGGAGACTGTTTTAAAATTAGGGGTCACCCTTTTAGGATAAAGATCAGGAGAATTTGTTTTTCTCAGAGTGTTGTGCGACTTCGAAGGATTGGAGATGGAGCCATTGAATATTTTTAAGGTGGAGGCAGAAAGATTTGTATTAGGCAAGGGTATCAATGATTATCAGGGATAAATGGGAAAGTGGAACTAGTAACACAAACAGGTCAACCATCACTTTGCAGATTAAGCTTGAGGGACCAAATGGCCTACTCCTATTCCTATTTTGTATGTTTATATGTACACATTTCCCCCAACTCAACTCATAGCCTACTTTAATACCTAGATACTTGTAGTTAGGAACTTGCTCACTGTCCACATCATTAATTTTTATTGCCACCATATCATTAGCTTTTTTTCCCTACAGGGTGACACAGTGGTTAGCACTGCTGCCTCACAATGTCAGGAATTAGGGTTCAATTCTAGCCTTGAGTGACTGTATGTTAAGTTTATACATTCTCCCTATACTTGCATGGGTTTCCTCTGGGCGCTTCAGTTTCCTCCCACAGTCCGAAGATATGTAGATAAGGTGGATGCCCCTTAGTAAGATGAGTAGGTTAGGTAAATTGGCCATGGTAAATGCGTGGGGTTACAGGGATAGGGTAGGGGAGTTCCTCAGTGGGATGCTCTTTTGACGATTTGATGGGCCAAATAGTTTCTTTCTTCACTGTAGCGATTGTATGGTTCTAATTCCTTATGGACCTTTGCACCAAGTTCCTGTAGATTGCTTCATTTTTCCAGATGAGACTCACAAATACCATATCATCAGTATAAATCAGCACTGCTTTGTCATGTGTCTCTGGTCAACAGCATAGAGGATAAAAAGTAAAGATGAGACATGCAACCTTGTACCTGTTCACATGGGCTGTCTTTGGCTAAATCCCAGAGACTGACTCCCAATGAATCCTGTTAGGAGGGAAATCATTATTCCAAAGTGGGAGAGGAGGGTTTACATGAAAGTCATTCAATTTCTCAAAAAGCATGATAGTTGCAGGATATCAAAAACTGAATGAAGCTAGCAAAAATATTTTATCTAATCTATCAGTGTGATATTGGATCAGCTGGACCCAGGTCAGACCAGTATCACCCACTGATTTTATGAAGTTGATAGACAAGGTGTAGCTGATTGCTAAGTGAAACACAAGATTGTTAAAGGCACTGAGAATCAAAATGGTAAAATTGTGTCAAAGTGCTGAGCGGACTTGAAAGTGGGAGTGTTTCAGATCTGACTTTTAGACCTGTTCTGAGATGCCCCCATACGCACTCTGCCTGCAAAAATATCAGTGATTCCAAATCGCGCTGCAGAAGCCTGTGGGTGAGGTTTAACACACCAAAAGCTTGCAGCTCCGATCAGCGCCTCCAACTGCACACGCGCAGAAAAGAATGATAGGATGTGACTCCCAGCCACACCGCTTCTGGGCCAGCTGCCTTCCTCTGGCTCTCACAGAGACATTACCCCCCCCCCCGCCAACAACATTACTGATCCCATTATCCCCCCACCCTCTCCGCCACCCAGACTGATCATGGGCCCCTCCCATCCCATCCCCCCACCAATCTCAGGCAGAGTGGCATTGGACCCTCCATTCCTCTCCCCCATTGATCTCAGGCAGAGTGGCAGCAGACACCCCTGTCCTCCCCACCCCCTCTGATCTCAAGCAGTGTGCTGTCAGACTCACCTTCCACCACCACCGACCCCCACCCCCCATCAATCGTGAGCAGAGCGCTGTCGGACACTCGGCATTTACCTCCTCACTAACTGGAGCACCTGAATCGGACTTTTGTGAACCATGTCTGATTTGTGCCGATTCTGGATGGGTGAACAGTGGTAAAGCCGGGGGGGGGGGGCGCGGGGGAAGTGCCAGTAAGGTTGGATGTGCAGCCCAAATGCACGTAAATACATTTAAATGGCCATTGCGCCCATTTCGGGCACAGTCCCGATTGCGCCCATTTTTAGGCCATAGCAAAGGATCACGATCCTCGCTTCATGCCCGAATTTACCAAGTTTTCGTGCCCAAAAACGGGTGCAACATGACTGTAAAATCAGGCCCAAACACATGTAAGATAGATGTAAGAGCAGCTGGTCAGTAATTAGCAGGTTCCTGAACTGAACACTTCATAGCAACCACAACAATGCTGGCTGATTTCCAAACAGTGACAAACTGTAGGTCATATGTTGAGTGGGACTCTAATGTAACTGAGAGGCTCAGAGCCAGAGTGGAGTGAGATTGTAATATCTGAGGAAAGTGTGCAGTGGGAATGTAGAAGAATTCCTGAGGATTGAGGAATTGGACTTTGGGAGCTATTGAAAGGGGTGTGAAGTGGCACCGTAGGCAAACCTGAGTAGAGTGTGGATTTGCATAGTGGGAGTTACTCAATTGGAATTAAGGGTGATGTCGAGGAGGACAGAGGTGTGGGCATCAGGAGCAGGAGAATTTTTGGGAACGGCAGAGCAGGATGGATAACAAAGTGTTTGGAGTTGGACAGTGGCAGTATTGAGGAGAATATGAGTGGAACAGAAGGAGTGCATAAAGAGTGAGTGGAGTGGAATTGGAGAAGGAACATGTTTCATGCTACGACCCCAACGGCGGAGACCAATGAAAGAACAGAACTTTCAACACAACCTGACGCTTTTAAAAACAATCAAAACCAAACTTAGTATAAATTAACAGGAAAATTGCTATCCATGGAGACTGTGAAATTAATTACAGTGTAAATTAAACTTTAAAGACCGATTTAACAAAGGGCAGTCCCAAGGATTTATGAAGTCACCTTTCAGCATAAATAATATTAATCTCAGTCACAGAACCTCATAAAGCTTTGCTCTCTGCAAGCAGAGTGTTAGTTTTTAAAGGTGACAGAACTAAGGCAACTGGTCAGAATACTGATCAATCATGATCCAATTGAAAAGGGAAACAGCCTCCAAGGGATGAACGGCCTATTCTAATGCTCATTTTCAATTTAACAAAATCATACAGATTCAGATCAAAGTTTGATATCAGGAAAACACAGGGTGATGGAATTCCTGCCTCTTCCAACTTGCTGACACAGTCATTCCTGATCTTTTCCAGTTCTTCCTCTTCATTCATTTTCCTCCAATGCGTTTTCATCAATTTGAGATCATTATCGATTTTAGATCGAACAAAATAGAATTTCTTCCCCAGTCGTTTAATCTCTTTGGCAAGTTTTTCATCATTTTCTCTGAATCGACAGTGTGAAATAATGATGAAGAAATTGTATCTTTCAAATTTCATTTCTCTGAGATATTTATCCGCTGGGAATTTTGTCGTTCCAATTCCCGGCAGGTCCCAGAAACGAACATTCGGCAGGTTGGAATGTTTGTATCCGATTGGCTCCATTGTAGTTTCTGTAGTTCCAGTTTCAGCTGCTCCCTCATCACCATTCTGAAGTCCCCTCAGTGCATTGATAAAGGTGGATTTCCCTGCACCTGATTCTCCTGTCACTGCGATGTTAAGCTCTGTATTATCCAGATCATCTAACTTCTTCCGTATCAGTGGATTAATCACCCGACCCTTTCCATCATTAGATTTGAGCTCTTCCAGACCAGAATAGGAAGACGGAACCAGCTGCTGACTGAAAGAAACCATTTTATAATATGTTTTGCAATGGATTAAAAGAAAGAATTACAATTATGTCGCACATTGGACTAGATTTTATGGAGAGTGATTGACCTCAGTCATTCATTAAACTTATACGTTTCTCAATGACTTTCTATGGATTTTTTGCATTGGAACATGAGGTGTTTAGAAATCCAAAACAGTATTGAATCCTCTGCTGGGGGTCTGGGATCTGTATAACAGGGCCAGCAAATGCAGCTAAACTTTCACCATGCAGGGAGTGACTTGAGGGCTGGAGGGGGCTCACTTATCAAAATGGGTTCCCTACCCAATTCGAGATAGGGGCAGTGGGATTGTACGTGGGCCATGTGAAGTGTGAGACTGATTTAGATATCCTTATAGCAACCGTCATCAAGGCTGCCGGTTGTCCGCAGGGAGAGATCTGTGGTTTGTGTCAAAACCTCAGACAGCAACAGAGGGAAGTGAGATGAGTCAGGGGAGACACTGGCCTGGTACCTAGTATAGGTTAGGCCCTCACTTCACTAATGCCAATCTGGCAGTTGCATGGGAAGGCGGAGGTTACCAGCTGAAATTAGAGGCCTGGATCCACATCAATGCCATCATCAGTGGAAGAAGTGGATTAAATAGAATCTGGATCCAGTGCCATTAAAAGGGTTCAATGAACCAATAGATCTGGCAGAGGGGGTGTAATGTTCACTACACCAGATAGATGTCAAGCTGACAAGCTCCAGCAAACACAGGATACATACTACTCTTGAACATACAAACATATGAAATATGAATAGAAGTAGGCCATTCAGCCCCTTTTAGGCTTCTCCGTTATTCAATAAAATCATGGTTGATCTGTCTGTGTTTCCGATTCTACATTCCATCTGTCCCCAGTAATCTTTGTATCCTTTCCTAATAGCAAGCTAACTAAAATCAAAATACTGCAGTTGCTGGAAATCTGAAATAAAAACAGAAAAAGCTGGATGAATCAGGAGGTCTGGCAGCATCTGTGGAAAGAGAAACACTGTTAATGTTGAGTCCATTGACCCTTTTAAAAAACCTATTTAGCTCGGCCTTTAAAATATTCAGTGATCCTGCTTCCACTGCCTTCTGAGACAGGGAGCTCCAAAGTCACATCTCTGACATGTAACAGTAACCTCTAATTTTAAGAGAGTGACCCCTAGTTCTGGACTCAGTCACACAGATGGCAGCGAGGTGGTACAGTGGTTAGCAATCCTGCCTCACAGCATCAGGAACCTGGTTCGATTCCCGGCTTGGGTCACTGTGCAGAGTCTGCATATTGTCCCGGTGTCTGCGTGAGTTTCCTCTGGGTGCTCCAGTTACTTCCACAGTCCATAAGACAATGGTTAGGTGCATTGGCCATGTCAAATACTCCATCAGTGCACCCAAACAGGCACGAGAGTGTGGCGACTAGGGGATTTTCACAATAACGTCATTGCAGTATAAGCCTATTGTGACACTAATAAATTATCTTTAACAAGAAAGATATAGTTCAGTGTCCACCTTGTTCAGGATCTTTTATTCTTCAATTAAGCTATGCCTTCATTCGTCTGAACCCCAGTAGAAACAAGCCCAGTTTGTTCAACTGTTCCTCATAAGATAACGCACTCATTCCAGATATCAATCTAGGAAACCTTTATAAACCTCCTCCAACATATTTACATTGTGCCTTAAATAAGGAGAGCAAAACCGCAGGTAGTATTTGAGATGTGAACTCACGAATGCCCTGTACACCTGAAGCATAGCATCCTTTCCTTTAGGTTCAATTTCTCTCATAATAAAAGGTGTGCAGATACCGGCGTTGGACTGGGGTGGGCACAGTAGGAAGTCTCACAACACCAGGTTCAACTCCAACAGGTTTATTTGAAATCAAGAACTTTCAGAGTGCTGCTACTGCATCAAGTGAGTGGAGGCAGGTTCACAAACATGGCAATATAGAAGCAAAGACACAATTGCAAGATAATTACAGATTGGAATATGAGTTTTTATGGTAATCAAGGTTTTAAATGTACAAACAGTGTGCATGGAGAGAGGGATAAGCACAGGTTAAATTGTCACAAGCCAGGACAGTTAGTAGGATCTTGCAAACCCAGGCAGTATGGTGGGGGTTACACGTAGAGATATAAACCCAAGAGGCTGTCCTCATGCGTGCGGAGCTTGGCTATCAGTTTCTGCTCAGGGATTCTGCATTGTCACGTGTCTTGGAGGCCACCTTGGAGAATGCTTACCCAAACATCGGAAGCTGAATGCCCTTGACTGAAGTATTCCCTGACTGGAAGGGAACGCTCCTGCCTAGCAATTGCTGCACGGTGTCCGTTCATCCATTGCCATAGTGTCTGCATGGTCTCACCGATGTATTACACCTCAGGACATCCTTTCCTGCAGTGTACGAGGTTGACAACATTGGCCGAGTCAAATGATTATGCATCGTGTACCTGGTGGGTGACGCGGTCACATGTGATGGTGCTGTCCATGTCAATGATCCAGCATGTCTTGCAGAGGTTGCTGTGGCAGGGTTGTGTGGTGTCGCTGTTCTCCTGTAGGCTGGGTAGTTTGCTGCATACAATGGTCTATTTGAGTTTGGTGGTTGTTTGAAGGCAAGTAGTCAGGAGATGCACCAATGCCAGCCTCATCAGGGTGCCACAACAGCTCAGTGACCATCACTGCTAGCTGTGCAGATACATGGATTTGGGCCAGTGTCTGTGGGAGTTTGCACAATCTCCCTGTGGTTGCGTGGGTTTCCTCCAGGTGCTCCGGTTTCTTCCCACACCCCAAAGATTGCTCTTAGGCTGATTGGTGTACCAAATTGACCCTACACTATTCTCCCCTAAATCTGGTTACAATAGGGCTACCATTCGCATACACACGGGCAAGTTAGGTGTAAGAAAATGCTTTGTTAAAATGGCGGCACGGGCTCGTTGGGCCTGTTTCCCGTGCTGGGGTGTTCTTTGTTCATCAGCTGTGCTCACAAGATAGCCCCGAACATCACCCAAGCACAATGCAACGCCATCCGCACTGTCAAGACCAATCGCAACATGATCATCGTACCAGCAAAGGAGGAGCCATTGTCATACTGAAGAGAACGGACTACTGCAAAAGGAGTGTACCAACAATTGAACAACCAGGAACAGCACAGACACAAATCTGACTAAAGAACACACCCGTCAACTCAACAGATTGACAAGACCTTTGATCCAAACTTTCAGAGCACCCTACGTGCCCTCATCCCACATACTGCCCGTGTTGGAGATCCTCCACTGCCTCCTGAAGATACACAAGGCAACACACCCAACCATCCCATTGTATCAGGCAACGGCATCCGATCAGAGAACCTCTCTGGCTGCGTCAAATATCCTGAAACCCATCGTACAAGAAACCCCAGATTCTGTTGCGACACTATGAATTTCTTACAGAAACTCAGCACCTATGGAGTAGTTGAACCAGCAACAATCCTCATCACAATGGATGTCTCAGCAATCTACACCAGCATCCCCCAAACAACAGCATTGCTGCAACACCCTCAGTACTCAACACCGACAACTGCCAGGAGCAATTTTACAACTCATCTGCTTCATCCTGGACCACAACGTCTTCACCTTCAACAACCAGTTCTTCATCCAGACCTACAGAACAGCCATGGGACCAAATTCGCCCTTCAACATGCCAACATCTTAATACACAAGTTCGAGCAAGATCTCTTCACCACACAGGACCTCAACCGATGCTATACACCAGATACATCACCGGCATTTTTTTCCATTGGACTCATGGCGAAGAATCATGAAATGGTTATGTGATGACATCAACAAGTTCCATCCTACCATCAGACTCACCATGAACTACTCTCCAGAATCAATTGGATTCTCAGACACATGCATTTCCATCAAGGGCATTCACCTCAGCATTTCATTCTACCACCAGCTTCCACCCCAAATATGTTAAAGAAGCCATCCCCTATGTACAAGCCCTCCATTCAAACAGGATCTGCTTAGATTAGGAGGAATGCAACAGACACCCTCGGAAGAACAGAATATGGCACTCATCGATTGCCAGTTCCGATGCGCCACAGAAATAAACCATACCGACCTTCTCAGAAGACAAACACAGAACATGACCAATGTTGATCGTCCAGTATTTCCCTGGAGTGGGGAGACTATGACATCTTCTTTCGAGCCTTCAACATGTCATCAATGACGACGAACATCTCGCCAAGGCCATCCCCTTACCTCCACTACGCGGCTTCAAATAACCGCCTAACCCCCAACAGACCATTGTGCACAGCAATCTACTCAACCTTCAGAAGAAGAGTGACCATGACACCACACAGCTCAACACAGCAACCTCTGCAAGACGTGCCGGATCATCGACATGGATACAACCATTACATGCTGTGTACATGTTGACCACAATCCACGAGATACACAGTACATACTCACGTGTCTCAGCCAACAATGCCTATCTCATACGCTGCAGGAAAGTGTGTTCCAAGGCATGGTACATCAGCGGGACCATGTTAACGCTATAACAACGGGTGAACAGACACTACAATCACCAGGCAGGAGTGTTCCCTTCTGCAGTAAAGGGCATTCAGCCTCCGATCTTTGTGTAAGCGTTCTCCAAGGTGGCTTCAAGACGCACGACACGCATTCCAATCATTCTTCACGTTTCAATCTGTAATTGCTTTGCAATTGTGCCTTTGTCTCTACATGCCATGTTTTTGAACCTACCCCAACTCACCTGATGAGCTTTCGGAGCACTACTCCTTCGTGATTCCAAATAAACCTGTTCTCATATTGTAGTTGTTACTATCAGAGGTGCCTTTACTCTGAGATCATAAATAAGGTAGTCACTGGTATTGTGAGACTTCTTACTGTGCCCACCTCAGTCCAATGCCGGCATCTCCACATCCTGTTAGCTAGCCAATCTTCTAATGTGTTACCCTCTACACCATTAGCTTTTATTTTCCACAATAAACATTAATGTGCAATTTTATCAAACATCTTGTGGAAATCCATGTACGATATGTCAACAGTTCCTCTTCATCCACAGCACATTTTACTTCTAAGTACCCAGTTATAACCCCTTTAATAATCATTCTAACACCTTTCCTGTGTAGATGCCAAACTAACCGACCACCAGTTTTCTGCCTTCCTCCCCTCTTGAATAGAAAGGTTATATGGGCTACTTTCCAGGTCGATGGAACCTTTCCAGAATCTAGTGAATTGTGGAAAATTAACACCAATGCATCTCATATCTCATTAGCCACCTCCCTTAAGACCCCAGGAGGAAGTCCTATGTAGGACGTGTATGGGGTAATACCTTTGGCGGGAGAACATGTCGCGTCCTTTCAGGGCAGTTTGTCCATCCTTTGTCCCCACCTGGCACTCAGTTCCCACCTCTGGCTCCCCGTAGCTGTTTACATGCGACAGCGGCCACACCCCGGGCAATGGCCTCAACAAGCCGGCTAAACCAGGTGAGGGTAGCCGAAGGGTCTCAACCCTTGGTGAGATAGAGGGATGTCTATTCCAGCACGTGAAGACAGACTCTGGCGGATTGAGCGGAAGAGACCAACGGAAGGTCCAACGGTCAAGAAGGCAGTGTCTGCGAGCGTCGTGGAACGTGAAGAGCAGAACAAGACACAGAAGACGTCCTAGTCATCCACTGCACCTAGTCCCACCTCCATCCATTATGACTCTTGTCTTGCCACTGGATCTAGATGGGAATTGGGAAGAGAGAGTGAGGCTGACGCTGCACAACTCTCCCTCACTTTAATCCAAATCAAGCGCCAGTCTAGACACCATCATCATCATCATCTTCATTGTCCTGTTCAACCTTTGAAGTCCTGTGCCGATGGATGAGTGATGAAGCAGGCGTGGATACACTGGGAGCTGTAGTCACGGACCTGCACGCAGGCAGCTCAGGTCTAATGGTCGTTTTCCGCTGACTGAAGCAGCAGTGAAACTCTGTGCCTACCTGGGCGGCTGAGTAGTCCTCTTCAGGAACGCACTGCTCACCTCTGTAGAATGAGGAAGGGGCTAGAAAAGCTGCCCTAAACATTGCCTGCTTCACTACACCCTGGCCAGTTTACCACGGCTGGTGGGGATCCCATCTTGCTGTCGAACAAACAAAATAAAACACAAGGTGACACCGCTCACCGTTGGCACTTGGAACGTGCGCACGCTTTTGGACAACCCTACAGCAGACAGACCAGAGAGAAGAACAGCCTTAGTTGCCAGAGAGCTTGCAAGATACAACATTGACATTGCAGCCCTGAGTGAAACTCATCTTGCCAACGTAGGTCAGTTGACTGAATCTGGAGGTGGATACACTTTTCTGGAGCGGTCGCGGCAGCGATGAGCGTCGTGATGCTGGAGTTGGATTCGCCGTCAGGAGTCACCTTGTTCAGAAACTTGCTAGTCTACCCAAGGGTGTGAATCACCGGCTTATGACATTACAGCTTCTGCTACAGAACAGAAGTCAAGTCACCCTGATCAGCACCTTTGCCCCCACAGTGAACAACCTGGATGAGATGAAAGACAAGTTCTACAAAGAACTAGACGCCCTACTATCAGCAGTGAGCAGTACCGACAAGCTGATCTCGCTTGGCGATTTCAATGCAAGAGTAGGGTGTGACTCTGTAATCTGGCTGGGAGTCATTGGGAGGCATGGTGTGGGCAAGTGTAACAGTAACAGCCTACTCTTACTGAAGAGTTGTGCAGCACACGACCTCCTCATCACCAAGACAACCTTCCGTCTGCCTACCCGTAACAAGACCTCCTGGATGCACCCCCACTCTAAGCACTGGCATCTTATCGACTATGTCATTGTCAGGAGAAAAGACAGGCAGGATGTTAGAGTGACCAGGGCCATGTGTGGTGCTGACTGCTGGACAGATCACAGGCTCATTGTCTCCAAAATGAGGCTCCGCATCAGACCCAAGAGGCGAGCACAAGGAAGCAAGGTTATGAAAAGAATCAATGCGGCCAAGCTAAAGAACCCCAGCATAGCTTCAGCACCGGCTGAAGACTTACAAATCAAGCTTGCTGACCTACAACTCGCGGGCAGCACTAAGGACGACTGGGAACGCTTCAGGGATGCTTTCCATACATCTGCGCTGAAGACGCTCGGGCCCTCCACCCACAAGCAGCATGATTGGTTTGATGAGAACGATGAGGAGATACAGGCACTACTTGTTGAAAAGCACTGTCTTCATTGGGCCTGTCAGAACAACCCATCTTCAGCTGCCAAGAAAAATGCTTTTACCAGTGCTCGCAGGACAGTCCAGAATAAACTGCGTAAAATGCAGGATGTCTGGCTGAGCACCCAAGGCAGATGAAATACAGATATTCGCTGACAGGAACTGCTTGAAACAGTTCTATGACGCCCTCAACACTCTCTATGGACCTCAGTCTGTCAGGAGTTCCCCCTCTTGAGTACAGATGGTACAACTCTCATTAGAGAGAGGGCTCAGGTCCTGCAGAGATGGGCTGAACACTTTGAAGCCATCCTCAACCAACCGTCATCTATTAACGATGAGGCAATAGACAGGATTCCCCAGGCTGATATCAACAGCGCCATGGATGACCCACCAGTAGTAAATTGTCACGAAAGCTGTCAGCCAGCTATCCAGTATCAAAGCCCCAGGGGCAGATGCCACACCCGCAGAGATCTATAAAGCTGCTGGTCCTGCACTTATCGAGAAGCTCACTGAGTTCTTCCAGTCCTTTTGGAAGCAAGGATCCATTCCTCAGGAACTTAAAGATGCTTCCATCGTACACCTCTACAAGAGGAAGGGCAATCGGCAAGTATGCGACAACCACCGAGGAATCTCGCTGCTCTCCGTCACAGGAAAAACCCTCGCAAGAGTCCTGCTAAATCGTCTGGTCACTCATCTGGAGCTGGGCCTGCTTCCAGAGTCACAGTGTGGCTTCCACAAAGGTCGTGGGACTACTGACATGATTTTTGCTGCGCGCCAACTTCAGAAGTGTCAGGAGCAGAATCACGAGCTCGACAACCTTTGTTGACCTCGCAAAAGCCTGCGACACTGTAAGCCGACAAGACCTGTGGAAGATCATGTCAAAGTTCGGCTGCCCTCCCAAATTCATTCAGATGGTACGCCAGTTCCATGATGGTATGACCAGAGTACTGGACAGTGGAGAATCATCTGAGGCTTTCCCAGTCACCAATGGCATCAAACTGGGCTGTGTGCTCGCACCCACACTGTTCAGCATGATGTTTACTGCCATGCTGAATGATGCCTTCCAGGACAGTGTTGCTGGTATCAGCCTCAAGTACAGAGTGGATGGGAAGCTTTTCAACCTGAGGAGACTTAAAGCTATTACCAAAGTGAAAGAGACAGTTCTGAGAAATTTCGTCTTTGCCGATGACTGCGCCATGTATGCTGGCTCACAGCCAGAGATGCAAGTCAGTATGGACAAATTTTCCACGGCTTGTGACAACTTTGGACTCACCATCAACATTAAGACCACCAAAGTCATGCACCAGCCTGCTCCTCACGCACCGTACACAGAACCCATAATCACAAAGGGCAGAAACTACAGGCAGTAGACCAGTTCACCTATCTTGGCAGCACCCTCTCCCAAGCAGTGACTATTGATACAGAAGTTAACTGCAGAATAGCAAAGGCAAGTTCTGCTTTTGGTAGACTGCGCTCCACTGTATTCCCATACAGTCAAGGAATCAGCCCAGCAACAAAACTGAAGGTCTACAGCGCCGCAGTACTCGCTATCCTCCTGTATGTCTGTGAAATGTGGACTGTGTATAAAAGGCATGCAAGACAGCTCAATCATTTCCACATGACTTGTCTTCACAGAATATTACGCATCAGATGGCAAGACAAAGTACCAGACACTGAAATTCTCTCTCGAGCAAGACTACCATCAGTCCACACGCTGCTGATGAGAGCACAGACCCGGTGGGCAGGTCATGTCATCCGTATGTCAGACAAGCGCATACCCAAGCAGCTCCTTTTTGGGGAAATCTCTGCTGGAAGATGCTCGCATGGAGGGCAGAAGAAACGTTTCAAAAGACACACTCAAGGCCTCCCTGAAGTCATTTGACATTGACACGACCACTTGGGAAACGCTGGCACAAAACCACCCTACCTGGCGCTGCCTCATCCACAACGGCTGTCAAACTCACGAAGCAAGATGTATTGCTGAAGCACAACTTACACGCGAGCTGCGCAAGTCCACAGCCAACAGCACAACAACTACAGTGTCTACACAAGTCTGTCCAAAATGTGCCAGGACATTCTGTGCCTGAATTGGCCTGATCTGTCATCTTCGGACACACCGCAACCAGCCTCAAAATGACTCATGGTGTCGACACCCTCTTCGATGATGATGGTCAAACAACATCTTGAGGGGAATTGCTTGATTGAGCAGACGCAGCACGGTTTCGTTAAGGGGAAGTCGTGTCTGACATATTTACTGGAGTTCTATGAGGATGTGTCTAGGGCGGTGGATAGAGGAGAGCCGGTGGATGTGGTCTTTCTTGATTTTCAGGAGGCGTTTGACAAGGTACCTCACAAGAGGTTATTGCAGAAGGTCAGGGGACATGGAGTTGGGGGTAGGGTGTTAGCGTGGATAGAGGACTGGTTGTCAAATAGGAGGCAGAGAGTGGGGGTCAATGGGTACTTTTCGGATTGGCGATTGGTGACTAGTGGAGTGCCTCAGGGGTCGGTGCTGGGGCCTCAGCTATTTACCATTTATATAGATGATCTGGAGGAGGGAACCGAGTGTATGGAGTCGAAATTTGCTGATCACACCAAGATTGGTGGAACGGCAAATTGCGCGGACGGTGTGGAGAGTCTGCAGAAGGATCTAGATAGGCTGGGCGAATGGGCCAGGAACTGGCAAATGGAATTTAATGTTGGCAAGTGTGAGGTGGTACACCTTGGTAGGAATAATGGTAGGAAGGGTTATTACTTCCGTGGAGAAAAACTGCAGCAGGCAACGGTGCAGAGGGACCTCGGGGTCCTTGTGCATGAGTCGCAAAAACCCAGCTTGCAGGTGCAGCAGGTGGTCAGGAAGGCAAATGGGATGCTGGCCTTCATAGCGAGGGGGATTGAATATAAAAGTAGGGAGGTCTTGCTGCGGCTGTATAGGGCATTGGTGAGGCCGCAGCTAGAGAACTGTGTGCAGTGTTGGGTGCCGCACTTACGCAAGGATATTTTGGCCTTGGAGGGAGTGCAGAGGAGGTTTACTTGGCTGATACCGGAGTTGAGGGGGTTGAGCTATGAGGAGAGGCTGAATAAACTAGGCTTGTACTCATTAGAGTTTAGAAGAATGAGGGGAGATCTCATTGAGACATATAAGATGATGAATGGGATGGATAGGATAGAGGTGGAGAGACTCTTCCCGCTCAGAAAGGACAGTAGGACTAGGGGGCACAGCCTCAAGATAAAGGGGGGGCGGTTTAGAATGGAGTTGAAGAAGAACTTCTTCACTCAAAGGGTGATGAATCTCTGGAATTGTCTGCCCGTTGAAGTGGTGGAGGCTACCTCGCTAAATATTTTTAAGACGCGGGTTGATGGGTTTTTGATAAGAGAGGGGATTAAGGGTTATGGGGAGAGGGCGGGAATGTGGAACTGAGCCACGACAGATCAGCCATGATCTTTTTGAATGGCGGGGCAGGCTCGAAGGGCTGGATGGCCTACTCCTGCTCCTATTTCTTATGTTCTCATGTAACAGGAGGAAGTCCATCAGGATCGCAATATTTGACAGCCTGCATCTCCATCAGTTTGCGCAGTAATGCTTCCCGAGGGAATCTTCCTTCTACCTCATGATTTACAGCTATTACTGGAATGTCTCTTGTATTCTCTATAGTGGAGACAAAAGCAAAATATCTGTTCATTTCCTCCACCTATTATTACTCCTCATTATCCAATATTAACTCCCTATTCTCACTCTATCGAGGATCCACACTAACTTTACTTCTCTTTTCCTGTTTAAATACCTGCAGAAACTCTTGCTTTTCACTTTTACATTTCTAGCTAGCTTCTTTTCATTCTCCAATTCCTTTCTCTTGAGTAACCTTTTAGTCATTCTCTGCCATTCTTTATGTTCTGATCATTTTTCATTACAGTGTGGGAATATATTTATTCTGAATACCCTGGAATACCCTCGCTGATGACACAAAGGTCGGTGGTGTTGTGGATGGTCTGGCAGGATGTCAAAAATTGCAGCAGGACATAAATAGGATGCAGGACTGGGCGGAGAAGTGGCAGATGGACTTCAACGCGGATAAATGTGTAGTCATCCATTTTGGCAGAGCCAACAGGATGAACAAGTACACTATCAAGGGCAGGAGTCTTAGTAGTGTTGAAGAGAAGAAGGATCTTGGGGTCCGGGTCCACAGGACTCTTAAATCGCCCTCGCAGCTGGAGGATGTGGTCAAGAAGGCGTATGGTGTACTGGCCTTCATTAATCGAGGGATTGAGTTTAGGAGTCGGGAGATAATGCTGCAACTTTATAAGACCCTTGTCAGGCCTCATTTGGAGTACTGTGCGCAGTTCTGGTCGCCTCACTATAGGAAAGACGTAGAAGCTATTGAAAGGGTACAGAGGAGATTTACAAGGATGTTGCCTGGATTGGGAGGCATGCCTTATGAAGTTAGGTTGAGGGAGCTGGGACTCTTTTCCCTGGAGAGATGAAGGTTGAGAGGCGACCTGATAGAAGTTTATAAAATGTTGAGAGAAATAGATAGGGTGGATTCTCAGAGGCTATTTCCCCGGGTTGAAATGGTCGCTATGAGAGGACACAGATTTAAGGTGCGGGGAGGAAAGTGCAGAAGTGATGTTAGGGGTAAGTTTTTCACTCAGAGGGTGGTGAGTGAATGGAATCGGCTGCCGTCAGTGGTGGTGGAGGCAAACTCGCTGGGGTCTTTTAAAAGACTTCTGGATGAGTATATGGGGTTTAATGGGATTGGGGGTTATAGATAGGTCTATAGATTGGTAGGTGTTGATGTGATCGGCGCAACTCGTGGGCCGAAGGGCCTGTTTGTGCTGTAGTGTTCTATGTTCTATGAATGTCCTTTAACTGTCTGCCACTCCTTCTCTATTGATTACCCCCAGCTTAGGATCGCAGTTAACTTCAGCTAGTTCAACTTTCATGCCCACACATTTGACCTTACTTAAGTTCAAAATACTAGTCTTAAACCCACTCTTCTCCCTTTCAAACTCGATGTAAAATTCAACCATATTGTAGTTGTTACTATCAGAGGTGCCTTTACTCTGAGATCATAGATAAAGTAGTTTGGTACAACTGGAAAAACCAGGCTCAAAACTTAGTGAGATTGTGGAGATGTTACAGAGCCATTTCTTTCCTGGGTCATCGCCAATAGGTTCAGAATCCATCAATGTAACCAGCAAGAAAGGGGTTCAATCACAATATGTGTAGTTACTTTGAAGAAATTAGCTGAATTCTGTGAACTTGGAGATGTCTTGAATGACACCATTAGAGACAGGCTATTGTGTGGATTAAGAAGCAAAGCATCTAGAAAAGCCTGTTAACAGAAGCAACTTGGACCTAAAGAAGGCTTTATGCTCTCCATGGAACGAGCAGCTAATTAAGCTCAAACATTGAAGTCCATAAGGTACCAGCTGAAACCTGAGCACAGACACAGATTTGAAATTTCTATCAATTGCAAAAACTGGGCACACAGCAGCAGATTGCTGGAGTAAAGGTGCAAAGTGCTGGCATTGTGGCTAAAAGGGGAACATTGAACATACATGTTTGGAGAAAGAAACAAGTTTCCAACAACGATTATAAGAAACATGATCCAAATGAATCAAATGGAAAACCAAATAGAGGGGAGAGGAGCCATGTGATATGAAAAGGGAGTGAAAAGGGCCAGAGTCACACTCAGATGATGAGACATTGTTGAACGTATGGTCAATTAACAGTGCACCCTGCCGTTAGTGGGCCATTACTTTACTGAATGATCAACTGGTAAAAGTGGAGATGGTCACCAGAGTCACTGTTTTCTTGGTATTGAGAACCGCTTACCAAAAGAAACTATTACATGCTGCCTTGAAACCCTCAAAGATAATACTCAAAGCGTATACAGGGGCAGTGATCCGTTGTGGGGTTGTAAATGTTCAGCTGAATGGATAGATCACAGTTCCTGCACGTCATTAAGGGTAACTGGAAAGAATCAGGCTAAACTGGGCCAAGGTGAATCTCATGTCGGAGCCCAAAGCAAGCCCAACCTAAAGCCTGAAGTAGCAGCCGTGGCCAAGGCTCAGGTTAGCAGTGCTGGGACCACGGCAACAAAGGCAGAGCATACAGTAACAAATATGGTTCAGGATGCAGGCGCAAAGGAATTAAGACTTATATGGGAGATGCATATGAATGCTTGAACAAAATGAAGGTCAAAAATATACTGAAAGATGTAGTGAGGATAACCGGAATGTGTTTATGTGCTCGCTTTGTAAACTCATAACCACAGAGCAACAAGAAATCAAGGCGCACCTCGAAACTCCTTACCGTAAGGAAATCCTCAAGTTCAATGAAAAGAATATTCCATTTGGAAAAGGAGCTGCTGAGTTCCTTCATGCATTAAAAGTCAACAAGGATAAAAAGATTGCTGATCATAAACAATGGCAACAACAGGAGAAAAAGGAGCCAGCCCAGAAATTCATGAAGGATGTTTGGATGGGATTTGATCCACATGACTGAATGAAAAGAGTTGGAGTTGTTCAGAGTGCAGTTTGGAACACCAATATTCCTCCAAAATTCTACAATGTGCAGCAGCATCTGAAGCCAAGTGAACATACCAACAGCAAGAAGAATTACCATCACTTGACATTGCATAACAAACCAATCCTGAAGGCTAAATTTGAATTCTTACAGGGTGAGAATTCTTTTGAAAATTTGCAGGAGCAACAGCATCAATGAGGAAGTTTAAAAGTTGCATTCCAGCAACAAGACCTGAAACACAAGGGTGATTGCAGCAACAACACAATCCTGAGGGCAACATCTCACAGAGGCACACAACAATCTAAAGAAGGCACCACAAAGGCTGTGCCAGAAGACTCAGGAAAAAGGAGACTATGGTATACAGGCTGCAGAAGTAGCAGTTCACAACTGAAAAACAGATCAACAGCCTGATACAAGAGCAAAAGGAAGTACATCATCCAATAACCATGATTGCAACTACTACCCACCAACAGCCAATCAACATCATTAATCTGCTACCCTTATCTGGAGACTCGTATTTACTTGACAATGGAGGGTGCCTTCCAGAGTCCACCTTCTTGTAGCAGTGACTGTCTATGCAAATCTTGCCTGCAGCACCAGTCAGCATTGCTGCTCTGATGCCCTCAGCTAGACCTTTGCCTTCACTTAAAGACAGAGGGTATCTTCTGGGAACATTGACTGCACCTATGCAAATCTTACCTGCAACAGCCAATCAGCATCACTAGTCTCAGGCCCCACCTGCTGTCCATCATATGATGCAAATACTGGACATTATCTTTCCTGACTGGATGTGTTAAAACTCCTAACGTTTAGCTGGTGCTCTCTGAGATCCTTGTGATCTGTAAATAGAGAGTAAATATTTCCTGATCTTTCAGACATTAACCGCTGCCCCTCACCTACCACCCAAGTTACTTCTCAGCCTGTGAATAATGAAGTCCCCCCACAGTTTGACAGTGCCCTCCTGAGCAGACATCTCTCGACTGACATAAGTAAGATGCAGACATAATGATGGGCTTGATGAAATGAGGGTTTGCTGAAGCCCAAACTGACGGCCCTGGTTCTTGAGGCTCCTTCTCCTCTGTTGAAGGCTGAAGAAGAGGAAAGGTTAATGGAGGTACGTGAGCTATAGAATTGTTTAGGACACTCTTGTTACAAGTGCTGACACTGAGCAATGGCAAAGTATTGCAATGACAGGTTGTGTTAGAATTGAAGAGACACAATATGAAAAGCTTTTTGACAAACCTGGAGCTGGCTTGTCCCATCTGTTTTTCTGTTTCTCACTGTTTTCCCCGTGTGAGTGCCCAGTGATTCCAGAGCTTCCACCTCAGAAAGGGCGAGAGGACAGAGGCTTGTGGCTCCTCCCCGGTGTCACTTCTTTGTTTTTGGTTGACTTGGGTTTTCCCCTTTGAGAGAAAAGTAGAGAGTGTGAGTGGCAGTACTTTATTTACCATCAAATAAAGAACAGAACTAGTTTGAGGGATCATCCTTAATCAAGTTGTGAACAGGAGTAACAAGCTGGAAAATCCCTAATGGAGCTTTTTCCATCTTCACCAAGTCAGACTGAGGGAAGGAATGGGATGTGAAAAATGTTGTACTTCCCCCTCAATATCTCAGGGGGGCAGCACCTGATGTGGATCACAGAGAGAGCAAGCTGAGTGGAAATGGAAAATCTGGGTTTGTGTCTGATTCAGTTCAAATCATAGTTCAACTCTCATAACTATCTTACCTTAGCTCCATCACGAGGAAACTAAAATTCTTGAAGCATTTGAATTCCTAACTGATGGATGCCCTTATTCCCAGGGCCACATCCACAGAGACTGGGCCACAACTTTTGTGTGACACCTTCCCTCACAGACCAAAAACATCGTAATTCAGTGAGAAATCCCAGCGAGGTCACACTGCTGGGCAGGCGTGTAGTAACAGACATGTGCAGAGCTCATGGACTTTTGTATCACTAAGATTGAGACCATGTGATCAGCTGCACCTGTCACTTCTCATCCTTCTTCTCACCCATTAGGTTAAACATCCCTCTCTGGTCCAGAATGCACATTGTTGCCTAGTTTTCCTTCTATAGGAAGCCTTTTTGTGCTCAGCCTGTCAATGAGAAACACCTCCTGTTGTACCCACCAAACTGCTGACCACCCAACTTTCCATTCTGCTTCCTATGTTAGTTGACATTATTAATGGTTCTCTCTCTTCTCTCCCTATTATCGAGCTTGGGTATGGCTGATTGCACATGTTTCCACACTTAATTCCACGGTAGCCACACAGTCATATGCAATGGCTTCTCTTCCTTCTCCTGGACCATTACATCTGCTGTTTCTCAAGAATCGATCCTCAACCCCTTCTCATTCTCATCTACATACTGCCCCTCAGTTACATTATCCAAAATCAGATTGTTAGTTTCACACTGACAATATTAACATCAACCTCAACATTGCCTCTCAGATCCAATGCCATTTTAAATGATCAAACTATTTATCTGACATCCAGTCCTGGCTGAGCAGAAATCTCCATTTAAATATTGAGAAGACAGAAACCATCGACTTCAGTCTCCACTTCAAACTCTGTTCCTGAATGAATGACTCCATCACTCCCCATGACAACTGGCTGAGACCAAACAAGACTACTCACAATGGTGGGATCATAGACTCCTGCAGAGCAGAAGGAGGCCATTCAGCCCATTTGAGTCTGCGCTGACCATAATCCCACCCAGATCCTATCCTCATAACAATATGCATTTAACCTAGCTAGTCCCCCTGACACTAAGGGGCAATTTAGCATGGCCAATTCAGTTAACCTACACATCTTTGGACAGTGGGAGGATATCGGAGCACCCAGAGGAAACCCACACAGACATGGGGAGAACATGAAAACTCCACACAGACAGTGCCCAAGCTGGAATTGAACCCGGGTCCCTGGCGCTGTGAGACAGCAGTGCTAAGCATTGTGCCACCCCACTTGAGCAAGACCTGAAATTCCTGTCCAAGGTCAACGGACATTTCCATTGTCCGCTTCTCACCTGCTCCAAATCTGTGATGAGTGAGGTGGTAGAATTCTGGCGTATAGCTTTTCAAGATGAGTTTTCAATAACAGATCTATGAAATCGTTGGGACATCCTACTTCCACCTCTGTGTTGTTGCTCGACTTCATTCCTGCCTTAGCTTTTCTGATACTAAAGAGTTTATTTGATTTTATTACTTCTCTACTTAGTGACTCCTGGCTGGCCTCGTGTGTTGTAAATTAAAATCATCCAAAGCTCTGATGCCAATGTCCTATCTCACACCAAGTCCCCTTCCCCTTTCAGCTTGAACTTGCTGACCCACCCTGGCTTCTGGTAATAGTATCGATTTTAAAATTCTCCTCCCTGCTTTCAGCCTCCCTAGGTGGTGATCTCCTTCTACTCCATAATCCTGCAAAATATATATGCTTATTTAATTCTATCCTCTTGGGCATCCCCAATTTTTATTCTTTCACCCTGCCTTCAGTTGGCTAGATCCTAAACCCTGGAATTCCATAACCTCTCCACCTTGCTGCTTCTACTTCCTTCTTGGAGTCACTGCTTAAAACTTTAATCAGAGTCAATTTCTTTTAAAAATGACACTCCTAAGCCTAATAAGCTTTCTAAGTACAAGTTACTATTGTCGTATAGTGCCTTTTGACATACTATTATGTAAATACGCTATAAAAATCACAACTCCTCAGATACTGAAACAGTTCATGTCTAAATGCAGCAAGACCAGCATGATATCCAGGCTTGGGTTGACAAGTGGCAAATAACATTTGCTCCTGGCAATGACGATCTTCAACAAAAGAGAATCTAACTATCTCCCTTTGACATTCAATAGCATTACCATCACTCAATACCCCATTATCAACTTCAAGGGGCTTACCATTGACAGATCTGAGGTTTGCAATTCCGAGCTGAGTAACTCACCTCCTGAATCCCCAAAGTCTGTCCACCACCTATAAGGCACAAGTCAGGAGTGTGATGGAATACTCTCCACTTTCCCAGATGCGCGCAGATCCAACAACACTCAAAGCTCAATGGATCCAGAACAAAGAACACGCTTGATTATTCCCTTTTCATCACCTTAAGCATCCATTCCTTCCATCAGTGGTGAACAGTGACAGCATTGTGTGCCATCTGCAAGATGCACTGCAGGGACTTGCCAGGACTCTTATGACAACACCTTCCAAACTTGTGATCACTGCATCACAGAATTCTTACAGTCCAGAAGAAGCTGATTCAACCCATCGAGTCTACACCGACTGTATGACAGAGCATTTTACTCAAGCCCTATCCCTGTAACCCCATGTATTTATTTGTCCCACTACTCCCCCTAACCTACACATCTTGTAACACTAAGGGGCAATTTAGCATGGCCAATCCACCTAATCTGTACGTCTTTGGACTATGGGAGGAAACCCATACATATATGGAGAGAATGTAAACATTCCACACAGTCACTGAAGGCTGGAATTGAATCTGTGTCCCTAGTACTGTGTGACAGCAGTGTGCCACCATGCCACTCTTAACCATCTAGAAGGACAAGGGCAGCAGACATGTGGGAACACCACCACCTCAAAGTTCCCCTCCAAACCACTCAACATACTGATGTGGAAATATATCACTGTCCCTTCACTGTTGCTGGGTCAAAATCTGGAACCGTCTCCCTAACAGCACTGTAACAGTACCCTACATCACAGGGACTGCAGCAGTTCAAGAAGGCAGCTCACCACCACCTGCTCAAGAGCAGTTAGAGAGAGGCAATCAATGCTAGCCTTGCCAGTGACATCCACATCCCATGACTGAATAAAAAAAACTGTTGTTATTGCAACCACAGCGAAAATTCTCGACCTAATTAGTTTCAGTCACAGGGAGATTATTCTGATGATGTTGATTGAATCTCATTCAGAGGTTTTCTGTATAACGCCTGATGTTTCTTGCAGATTCACTTTTCCACTTGGACATTATTAAAGTATTGTTTGATTGACTGGTACAATGTGTTCTGAGCTGGATTGACAAAATTTTCAAAAAGACAGCCCGAGCTTTCAGGTTCAGATCACAGAATCAGTTCAATACAGAATTGGTGATTTTGATTAGCAGCTGGATCCGGGAGCTGGGAGAAGGAGCAGATCAGTGATTGGCTGTGGTCATTTTAACATGACGTGGAGATGACTACCATCGACACCGCAAACTGGCGGCTCCAAGTGGAGAGGATCTCCAAGAAGATCGCGCATATCGACAAGACATCAAGTTTCTACACTTTAACTTGGTGTTGTGAGACTTCTCGCATCATTTTAACAGACAGGGTAAATGAGTAGGAGTTTGCATTGGGCTCCCTTCACCCGTCAGCATACAGCAATGATGGGCAACTTAGGCTCGTGAGTGGGCCACATGAGTGGCCCCTCCTTCACCTCAGTGGGCCACAAGATTGAAATTAGGCTAGTTCACTACTCATCACAAAGAAAACAAAGAAAAACAAAGAACAAAATCAGCCCGGGAAACAGGCCCTTCGGCCCAACGAGCCCACGCCGCCATCTCAACACCACCAGTCCCCCTCTCCGCCCACGACCCCTGTCTAATGTTTTATGGCCATCCAGATTGAGGGAATCTGATTTCGGGACAATTTATCCCTGCCAATCAGCCTAACAGCAAATCTTTGGGGTGTGGGTGGAAACCGGAGCACCCGGAGAAAACCCACGCAAGCACGGGGAGAATGCGCAAACTCCCACAGACACCGGCCCAAATCCACGTGTCTGCACAGCAATCAGCGATAGTCACTGAGCTGTCATCTTGCCCAGTATCTTGTCCAGTTTAGGCACACACTAACGACATGAAGCACTAGGCCAATCTCGAACAACCAAGAGCAGCCCCAGTAAATAAAATCACGCCATAGATAAAATCAAATACATTTAATATACAGCAAATATTTCATAATGAACAATAGAAAATGCTTTATCATTTATTTCCTAATAGAACTATCAACTTCAAATGGTAAAAGCAGAAGTAATATTGACACTTTGGACACAGAGGGAGAGCTGGGCTCTCACAGTCACTGCTGCCAGCACTCAGCACACACCTCACTTGCCCTTGTTTTATACATATATTAATTCAGTCATAATGGTAGGAAGAAAGCTTTGCAGATAGAAATCAGTGGAATGTGGCAACCCTGCACATGGGCAACAGGCAATAATTGTTTTTGAAATGTTTTACTCAATTCTCAATGTTGTAAAGCCAATGCTCAGCAGACTAGGCAAATCCAAATCCATTCCTTGCTTGCTCCAAAAACCAAATTCAAATTCCTATTGAATCCAATTCATGGAACCCACAAGAGAGACAAACAAGATCCAAGCTGACAAGATAAGGCATTGCACTTCATCCTGGACTTGTTCCAACGTTTGAGCTTAGCCAAAAGGTCCGGAAGCGGCAGTCAAAGAAATGTCTGGTGGGCCTCACTCAGAACCCTGCTAAGTCGCGGATGGCCCCAGGTTGCCCACCATTGCTTTACAGTCTGCACGTAACAGAGCCTAGGTGTTACTCACTGACCATATGACTGGGTTCAGACAGAGAGAAAAGAAAACTATTTCCAAGGATTAATTTAATGATGGAAAAACCTGAAAGAGAGACATTTCCTTTTTAGAATAAGCACCCTGATGGATTGCAAAGTATATAAATGTTGCCAACCCAGGTATTGGCGACAATGCACAACTATCAGGAGCACATCACCCTCCCTCTACAACAGGATACGTGACTATTGATCACATCGACCCGCCCCATCCACCCCACACTCGGAATCTCACTAAGTGATCCGGACACCCAAAGAGTTTGAAATCGTTATGAAAGTGTTTTTTTTTCCTCGATTAACTCTTGCTTTCGGGGTTTTAGTTTAGTGCGGAAGGGTCATTTGCACTGGTTGTCTCCTGATTAGGATTCTGCAGCACTCCATATTGTATCTGAGAAGACAGTACCAGCCACTTCCTGGTTTGATTATTTCACACGTAAAGTCAAAGAATCCGCTCCGTGAATAGTTTACTTTTCAGAAAGAATGTGTTCAGAATCTGCAGAGAGAAAGAAGATAGAGCGAGCTTGAGAAATCCCTTCTAACCATTTTTAAATTATTTTGAATTGTATTTTTAAACTTGTTGAATTTGATTCACTCTCGTCACTTAGTTAACTTCACGAAGTTTGATTTCTTGCTCCTTACCCGCATTGTTTCCCTGGAGGGAGAAGAGTGAAACTAAGTGAAATTCTCACAGTTAATTTCTGACTGCTCCCATTGCTTCCGTGTCTCTTTGACATTAGGAGTAAGGACTGTCGTGACATTGAACAGAGCTTTCAATGGTCATGTCAGTTTGCTGTACGATATCCAATGAAATCGGGAGCTCACTTGTTGCTGGGAGGGGGGAACGGAGGGAGGTGGCTGCTTTTACAATCCTGACTCAGGGTCAAAGAAATTTCCGACTCCCGCTCAATGTTTGGAAACAAATCGTGAGACTGATATTGAGATATACATTCCGATTATGAATTACTTTCAAATAAGTGCCACTCTTCAGCGAAGGATTTGGATTTTAAAATGCCCTTTCCACGGTGTTAACTGTGGTTTAGCATGTAGCACCTTCCCATCTGAATCACAAGGTTCCGGAAGTTGTATCCTCACTCCAGGGCTTGAGCGTAGAATCCACCCTCCAGTGCAGTAGTGAGGAAGTTTTGCATTGTCAGGGGTGACTTACATCGGATGAGACAATAAACTCATCTTCCTGTTTGAGTGGATGTCAAAGATCCCATGGGATTGTGCTGAAGAAGAGCAGGAAAGTCCCTCTCCCCATGTTCTGGGCAATATTTATCCCTCAATCAACAGAAAAACTAACTATTAATATCATTGTTCTTGGGGGGTGGGGGGGGGGCGGGTGGAGGTCGTTGTGAGCCAATCAGCTGCCTTGTTCAAGGATATAATTGGCTGGAAAACACTTTTGAGTTATCGTGGGTCCTGAAAGTTGCAATATAAATATAAAACTCTTTCTGCTTCATTTCCATCTAACTAAAATTGCATAACATTTCACACTGCAAAAATAGATCATTTAACTGGTGTTCATGCTCCACACTAACCATCTTCCACCTTTCTCAGCCAGCTCCATCACTATTTACTTTGTCCCGATTATGGGGAAAAAGACGGAATCCTACCAGGAAATATTAGACTTTAAATAACACCTGAATTTTTTTTTAAGTGGATACACAATCCCAAAGATGACTGACAAAGACAAACTCTGCCTGTATTGCTGCAGAGTAATTCTCTTCTAGGCAATCAAACCCCATTCTGTTACTGGACAAGATATGTCTAAATCACCCCGACACACTAATGGCCATCTCCGGTACAGCCAAACAGACATAATGGCTATCTCATCAAGGGATTTCCTGTGGAATGCCCAAACTTCTTTTTTTGTGGATTCGCTTTCCCACTTTTTGTTTTTATTCCAATTCAATCAAATCAAGTCCAACTCAGAGTCTCAACAAGTTGAGACATTCCCAATCCAAGGTGACAAGACAGGGATCTCACCTCCTGTCTTGGGCTTGATCTACATGATCCAAGCTGATTGGAGTAGGCATAGCTCCTCTTCCAAGGCTTGATCTCATTTGCATCTTAGCCAAAAGGTTGAGATGTTGCTTTTAAAAATGGCTTCAAATGAAGCTAAAATGTAACCTAATGACTTCAACCAAGCACACATGTCGATACTATTACACTTGATTTTAGCCAACAATCCAAAAAGAAAAACATTTCTCTAGGAAAATACTACAGAAATGATCCCTAAGAGGAAACTTGGAATACACAAAGATGGATTCAAAACCATTGAAAGCTGCCCCAGGTTCACTGTTTGCTCTATGTGAAGAAGTGCTGGATGTTTTGAGGGAAAAGAGCCAGTAAGCAGACACACAATGCCCCAGCAAATAGCCATTTTGCAGATTTCTCTCTCTCTCTCTCCTGCCCACCACAGCATAAAACACCCACAAAAATTCGAAATCACCCCATCACATCAGCTCTAGGAGCCCCCTCATCCCACCCACCCGAACAGGCACACACAGGTAATGAAAGTGTAAAGGCAAGGGAGGACAACAAACCACCCTTCAGCCAACAGCTACCCACAAACATCCCTCTCAGGAAACCTCAGGACTATTTTTTCCCACCACCTGACCTCTTGCCCTGTCCCAATATCTCACCGACTACTCAGTACTACCCAGTACTACGACTACCCAGTAACCCAACCTCGAACAGAACCATCCCCCCATCTACACCTACCCCCCACCATGAAAAACAGAATTTGACTCAGCGACAAACACAAAACCTCCCCAGCCAGGAAACCCCCAAAAACAAGTCTCCAGCACACACACCACTTGGACATCCATCCCAGCGCCCAGAAACACGTAAATCCCCAACTTAGCAACCCCCCTCCACCTAACACACATGACCTCAACAACCAACTCCCCCAACCATCTAAAATACAACAGAAGCAGACCACCACCCTGTTTTACTTTGTTTTATCTCCCCCCCCACCTAACTCCTCCTCTCTGCGACATGGGCGTACCCCTCCCCCCATTCACCATCCCACATAAGAAGAAACAAACATGAATAATAATATATAATTTTTAAGAAGGAAAAGGCCCGGGAAGCAAGAGGACAACAAGCCACAAGATAAGGCCAAGGCATCACAAAAAAGTGGCAGGGCATGAAGAAAAGAGGACATGTCCTCTCGGTCTGACCACAAAAATCTCTTCCTGATGTTTGGAACTCAGCCCAGTCCATAAAAAAAATCAAGGCAGAAAAGAGAACTGGGAATCTTCACTGTCAAACGACAGAACACTGCAATTGCAGAACCACCTATTCACTCGGTGAAGTCAACTCTGCTGGAATCTTGAATCATATTGGCTGCAGTTCTTCATCATCTCCTACTCATGGATCAAAAGCTGTTCTGTATACCTTTCTTTTTTTTTGCTTACTTTGAACTGAGTTCTCCTTTTCACGCTGAATGTAAATGCATGTATTTTAGCATTTTCTTGCCTTTTGTAATTAATAAACTCAATCTTTACCACAAGAAAACCTGGTTAAATGTGCTCCTTTTAAAACATAGCTATTGGGTCTGGGAAAAGATATCCATGAAAAGGGATCCTTTTCAGTTTAAATGTTGTAACCAACAAAGGGGGTGAGTCAGATAAAGACGGTGGGGGGAAGTTCATCCCTCCTCACTGGGTTTGTAACAATTTGGGGCTATCCCAGCCAGATGATAACAAATTGAAGGGTCTCTTTAGGATCAAGAACTTTGGGGACCTTCATCTGGTGGGTGGTTGTAGCACCCTCTATTTTCATTCACACCTACTTAACTAACTTCCCTGAAACACATAATTACTTTCTTTCTGAATCTCTCTGTCACTGGGAGTTCCACATTCTCTGTTCTCAGCTCTCACCTTTCTGCAGTGTAACACGTTGAATCCTGTATGGAAATCACAGTAGTTTTTCCGGTGAATTCTCACCAAGAACGGGTGACAGAAGCTCTCATTGTCTGATTTGTGAAAAGTTCATTCTGGAGGTTGCATTGTGAGTAATTAAACTCTAGCTGGGGTTGTCTGGATGTTCACGCCCCACTACCACTGCCAGCAAGAATGGAGAATTTGGTGCTCAACCAAATCTCCATTCACAACAGCAGAACTGGAGAATCCTAACTGTGGGTGAGGTCAGAGAATCCTGGCCTCCATGTCTGCAGCAACAGCGTGAACTGAAGCTCATCCAAATCTCCACTGCCCATAACATAATTCACAGCAAAATCCTGGTCACCCATTGGACCTCTCCCAGGATACATGTATCATCAAGGCAATTTGCTGGAAATATTGGGAGAACCCCATTTCAGGATGTTGACAGTGTGAAATGAGTTTGGACGACTCCATAATTAAACAATCAAAACCCACTTTATTGGACAGACTTTATTGGACAACCTAGATGAGAATACAAGTAAGTCCTCTATCACCAGCGTGAGGGGCTAGAGCCTCACCTGTCAAGGTTGTTCCTAATTTCACCTGACAAAAGAATTAAGCCTTTCTCCTTATATCTCCCTTGAAATAAACTGACTTGTAATGTTCCTTTCATTGTCACATAGCAATTCAGATGACAAATGGTTTTGGGATAAAAACTACTGAAGTTGGGGTGTACCATGGTGAATCAATGGTTGCTTTCAAAGCTGGTGAATCATTTCACAATTATTATCTACATTACACACGCACTAAGGCTTAAATTTTCCCATCCGACTTGCTGTGCATCATGGGTAGGATGGACAATTTGACGAACCAGCAAAAGGTCTGTTGATTTTTGTGGAAATTTCCAGTCACAATGCAGATGGAAGTGGAAAATCTAATGATGTAATCAGAACATAACAACATGTCCTGTTTTGTTTTTAGCTGCCCATTATAATTCCCAATATCATGCATATAATCTCTTTGCTTTTTCACATTGGATGCTAAGTATCCCATAATGGCAAATGAGTACACCAAATCATTCAGCAGTCATAGTATTCTAGTCCATCTGTCACTGTTCACAGAATGAATGGATGACCTGTAAGGAAGAGTGTGAAAATTTGCTTTTTAATACACTTAGTCAATGATGAAAATGAAATTATTTTGAATACATTAAAGTTCTTTAAGGATGTAACAAGCAAGGTGGATAAAGGAGAACCGATAGATGTGTTGTATTTGGATTTCCAAAGTATATTCATTAAGATGCCACATAAACAGTTACTACAGCAGAACTCATGGTGTTGGAATAATATATTAATGTAGGTTGGTTAATTAACAGGCAACTAAAGGTTGGATGGTGCTCATCTTTACAAACAGCTTTACAAACTGCTGAACCTAAATTTGATGACTTGTATGAAGGGCTTATGAGTATTGTAGCTAAAATTGCTGATGATACAAAGACAGGTAGGAAAACCAGCTGTAAGAAGAATAAAAGGAGAATGCAAAGGGATTTAGGAAGATTACATGAGTGGCAAAAAACAGACAGATGGAGAATAATGTGTGAAAATGTGGGATTGCAAATTATGGTGTCTGGGAACCATAGAATCCCGACAGTGCAGGACTCCATTTGAACCATCACATCTGCATCAATTCTCCAAAATAGCACTCTACCTAGGCCTACACCCCCACCCTATCCTCGTAACCCTACGCATTAATCACTGCCAGTCGACATAACCTGCATATCATTGGACACTAAGGGAAGAATAGAGAGATTGCAGAATGCTGCAGTACAAAGGGATTTGGATAGCCTCATACATGAATCACTGAAGGTTAGCACACAGGTACAACACAAAATAGATAAAGTCAAATTCGGGGATATATTGCAAGGGACATGGAGCATAAAAGTAGGGAATCTGTCAATAACTGTGCAGAGCATTGGTGAGAGAACACCTGGATAACAGCAAACAGTTTTGATCTCCTAATTTAAGGAGGGTTATACTTGCATTGGAGATAATTCAGAAGTGCCTTGTCATGTGAGGAAAGGTTGAACAGGTTGAGCCTATATTTATTGGAGCTTAGACGAATGAGAGATGATCTTATTCAAATGTGTAAGATTATTGAGTGATGCCCTGCGATGGATTGACATCCTGTGCTGGATGTACCCCACCTAAAGCACAGTGTCTGCCAGGAGAGACTCCGACTCCCTGCAGCCGTGAATTAGAGTAGGTGATTAGTAAAGTGAAGGAAGATTATCGAGGGTTTGACAGGATAGATTCTGAAAGCATGTTTCCCCTCATGGGGGAATCTAGAACTAGGGGACGCAATTTTTAAACAAGGGATGTCCCATCTAAGATCTGTACAAGACAACAATACTTTTCAGAGGATCAGTTCTCTTGCTTGAAGGATATAATTAGCCTGTTTAATAAATTGCATAATTGCTTCTGTTGAATTCTTTTGATGACCTGGTCACAGTAGTTTTCGACAAATGATCTTTGTATCACCAACATTCACCAGTACTACCACTCTAATGTGCCAAGGCAGGACAATTTATATTCTGACCTCATGTCTGCTATTTTATAGTTTGTATTGCTGCTCACGTAACAATGAACCACAAGTTATCAACAATCTATTTCTTTCTATCAGTTTGACAAAGGACCAGTGTTTGTCAATTGATTTTGACTAATGTAGTAGTTAAACATTTCATTAGAAGGATAGGTACAGGAGTGCACTTGTGTAGCCCTTTGAACAACAATGTGTCATGAAATTTCTGGGTTGTGTTTAGTGCAGAATATTAGCTGGAAATTATTTATATATTGTCGGCTTGAGTGACATCCAGACGCTATTCAGTGTTTGGAATCCAGCAAAGTAAAACCTGAAGAGATGAAGGAAATGAACGAAGGATATTTTTTAAGCAGAACACAATCTTTTTGGGGAGTAGGAAGTGCTTGAACCCATCTATCTGTTCCACCTAGTGAGAGCAACTATCTGAAATTCAGACTCAGAGCATCCAGTTTTCAAACTGTTGAGTGAGTGAGTGAGCACCTTTTGTGATTCATACAACCTGGAAAATGGAAAAGCAAATTCTCCCTAGTAACGAGTGATCTTCCAGGGTTTTGATTGTCATTGGATATTGTGCAGGTACCTACCCACTGACTTATTGAAAAGCTGTTACTTGATGTATTCATTACGACTGTATTCCCAGCGCGAATGCGAGACGGAAGCGCTCTGTCCGGAGATGTTCATAGAGTGAGAATTTCCCTGATCAGCACTCTCCTCTCGCCAAGGAGCCGCACAGGTAACAATCAAGACATTGAAACTCGGCGCGGTGGTCAAAATTCAGGGTGAATTATATTCAACAGGTTTGAAGAGAATTCCAGCACAACTTTTAAAGATTGTACTCGCGCGTGTTTCACTCCATCAGGTTCCCTTTCCTTGCAAGGTCTGGCTGTGTTCAAAATTCAAAAGTTTCCAAAAAGCAAGTTTTATATTCAGGATTCAGGACGGCCGGCGAAAGTGAAACTTACAAACAGTGCAGGAAATGACGGGCCGCATGTTTATCGGATTGGGGAGTGGAAACCATATAAAAACAGAGATAGATAAAGCTCAATCTGAATGTTGTTAGTGAATAGAGGAGTTCAGCAACTTTCCGTTTTCGGTGGTTGCGATGTGGGCAGATCAGGTCATGTTTTGCTACTTTGCAGAGCTGATGAAAAATTTGGAAGAAGGAAGTACTTTGTTCGATATTATTGCATGGATGTTTAATGCTTTGCCAGCTTTTTAAAAGAACACATTTGTTTTCAACGGTTTTAAAGTGGCCATTGACTTGCTTTCATGGGTAACAAAGTCACTGAATAACACACCGTCTGCTGCCTCTGACCACACGGTCAAAAGGGCCACAGCAAATCACTGGTAATGCCCATTCTATGGAGATGCCGTCATTGGACTGGGGTAAACACAGTAAGAAGTCTCACAACACCAGGTTAAAGTCCAGGGAGTTTATTTGATAGTAAACCCGCAAGCTTTCGGAACGCTGTGCCTTCGTCAGGTGAGTGGAAAGTTCAGATCAGAGAAGGGCAGATAAAGACACACACAGTTTACAGAATACTGATTAGAATGCAAGTCTTTACAGCCAACCTGCTATTCAAGTCTTAAAGGTCCAGACAACGTGAGTGGAGATAGCATTAAGCATAGGTTAAAGAGATGCGTATTGTCTCCATACAGGACTTCTTCCCAGGTCTCATCCAACTGTCCTTTTATTATTATTACAAACAATGTACTTTATTCATAAAATATCTGAAAGCGATGTTCGAAAACATTTCAAATTGTCACAACAAGAAAGCGCAATGATACTCAGAATTTTCTCCAGAGATCAAGATGCACACTTGAAGTGCTTCAATTCAGGAATGAGAGCATAAACATTTCAATATTTTTGTTACCATATTCCTTCCCTCACACTCTGAATTAGCGAAGATGGAAAAACCTTCATTAGGAATTTTGCAGTTTACTCCCGTTCACAGCCTGATGAAAGATGATTCCTCACACCAGTCTTGTCCTTTATCTGATGGTAAATAAAGTTCTGCCACTCACAGTCACTCTCTACTTTCCTCTCAAAGGAGAAAACCCAACATAACCAAAGTTAAAGAAGTGACATCAGGGGGAGGAGCCACAAGCCTCTGCCCTCTCGCCCTTTTTGGGGAGGAAAGTCTGGAATCACTGGACGCTAACACAAGGGAAGCAGCGAGAGAAAGAGAAGCAGGATGGGAGGAGCCAGCTCCAGGTTGGTCAAGAAACTGCTCATATTGTATCTCTTCAGTTCCTTTAGTTACATCACAACTTGTTATTGCAAAATATTGTCATTGCTCAATGTCAGCACATTAATGAGAATGTCGTGAGCAATTCTACAGGTCATGTACCTCCATTCACCTCTCCTCTTCTTCAGCCCTTCAGCAGAGGAGGTGAAGCCTCAAGAAACAGGGCCCTTAGTCTGGACTTCAACCAACCCTCATTGCACAAGTCCTATCAATGCATCTGAACCTCACAATCAGTAAGTAAGAGGCACCACTGGGGAGGCCTCAGTCAGACTGAGGGCAGGCTAAGGTGTTTCATAGATGGTGAAGAGGAATTAAGGCTGGGAGATGAGTCTGTAGTTGCTGCTGTCTGGAGAAACAGATGATTGCCCTTAGCTGGGGCATCTCAGGATCAATATTTAAAGGGTCCATAATTAAAAAGGGGCAAGGTAACTTTCACGCAAAGACAACTTAACTGGTCATTCATCTAATAGCTCACTCTGGGATCTGCTGTGCATAAATTAGCTGTCTTAATAAGCTACGTGACAATTGTGCTTGTTTTGCAAAAGGATTCAATGAGATGTTTACATACAAGATTTACATACAAGATGACTAGAGGTTTAGATAGGGTGGACAGTGATAGCCTTTCTCCTCGGATGGAGAGAGCTAGCACAAGGGGGCATAGCTTTAAATTAAGGGGTGGTAGTTATAGGACGGATGTCAGAGGTAGGTTCTTTACCCGGAGGGTGGTGAGGGATTGGAATGCCCTGCCTGCTGCAGTTGTAAATGCGCCTAGTTTGGGGGCGCTTAAGAGATCCGTGGATAGGTTTATGGATGGAAAGGGATTGGTTTAGGTTAGAAGGTCATTGCTTTTTAATTGGTCGGCGCAAATTCGTGGGCCGAAGGGCCTGTTCTGCGCTGTAATGTTCCATGTTCTATGTGTAAGGACATTATGAAGATGTGACAATGTGTTGTAAATAGGAGTTATTTTCAATTGGTGCAAATCATGTAAAATGTTTCCTTTCAGAGATCAAAGTGCTGAAGCTTCAAACACTTCATTGTTCAGTGAGGATGAACTGAAGAATCTGAAATCTAATTTTGAATCAGGTGGGGTGGAAAAGGTAACACCGCTGATACAGAAAAAAGTTAATGACCTGGACAACATAGAGCTGAACATCGCAGTGACAGGAGAAGCAGGCACAGGGAAATCCTCCTTCATCAATGCGATGAGAGGACTTCAAAGCGAAGATAAGGGTGCTGCTAAGGTTGATAACAAAGAAACCACAGTGGAACCAACCGAATACAAGCATCCCAGTTTGCCAAATGTTATTTTATGGGATCTGCCAGGAATTGGAACAGTGAAATTCCCAGCGAACAAATACCTAAAGGAAATGAAATTTAAAAAATACGATTTCTTCATCATTATCTCGCACCCTCGATTCACAGAAAATGATGTAAAACTCGCTCAAGAGATTAAACGGCTGGGGAAGAAATTCTACTTCGTTCGACCTAAAATTGATACTGACCTTGATGCAGTGAAAAGGGAAAGGAGGGAATTTAAGGAAGAGGAAGAATTGGAAAAGATCAGGAGTTACTGTATCACGAGCTTGCAAGAGGCAGGGATCTCATCACCCCAAGTTTTCCTGATTTCAAAATTTGACCTGCATCTGTATGATTTTGACCGGTTAAGTAAAGTTCTTGAAGATGATCTTCCCAGTTTAAAGAGAAGTGTGTACATTTTGGCCCTTCCCAACCTAACCTTGGAAATTGTGGAGAAGAAAAAGAAAGAGCTAAAGAAGCGAGTTTGGATGTTGGCATCACTTTCTGGAGTATTGGGAGCAGTGCCAGTTCCTGGAGTCTCCCTTGGTTGTGATATTGGGATACTGATTGGAGGAATCGTACATTTCCGTAAATGCCTGGGTTTGGATGATGCCTCCCTTCGAAGACTGGCCAAGAAGGCAGGGAAACCTGTGGAAGAACTGAAAGCTGTGGTGAAAGGTCCCATGGTGGGTGAAATAACTCCAGATATAATAAACAGATTAGCATGGGGAACCAGTGCTGTTGTCATATCTGGTCTTGAGCTTGCACTTGACCTCATCCCAGTTGTAGGATCCATCTTTGGAGCAGGATCATCATTGCTTATGACCTACAAGTTGCTGAGTGGAGCACTGGATGATCTCACAGAGAATGCACGGAGAGTGGTGAAAGCTGCATTTGGGACGGATGAAAATGATCCAAAGTAAACATCAATTCAATGAATCAATGCCGTAGCTGATATATTAAAGGGGTCTAACACTGGACATTCATATTCCCTTTTACTGGCCCATTTTAAGAAACTATTTCCATGCTGTAGTGTTTTGTGAAAGATTTTGTCTCGGTGTAATCTAAGGAGAGAACCCAAAAGCTGTGGAGGCAAATTTTCCCGTTCCACTTGCCACAGGAATCGAAGTGGATGAGGGGCAGACCATAGGAAGGTACGTTGACCGCGAGTGGGATTTTCTGGTTTTGGGACAAGTGCGGCCGGAAAATCCCGCCTGTGAACTTTAAAGGAATCCAGTCAACATCAGAAATTCACGCCATCCATACAATTCCTTTCATTAAATACAATACCAGGAAATTTGCCTTGTTCCAAGAATTATAGAATCAGACCATAGGAGTGGCCACTCAGCCCATTGTGCTTGTGTTAGAAATGCTTGTATTCTTCATTGGCACTGAATCCATCACTGTCAATGTCCAGTCACTTTTCTGCAATGTCCCTGATTGATTCATAACAGCATCATTACTGAAATGGATGGTCCTGGGTCTATAGTGGAGTCAAAAGCACTGGGATTATATGTTTTGTTCACCTTTTGATAAATTATTTGGCTATTTTTTCCTGCCTCATTTATTGCCAAATTCTATTCCCAACAGTGATGAGGTTAACAATGCAGTCTTTCTTCCGGCACACACTGAACACAATAAAGAGATTTATTAAGAGGAAGTCAATTTTTCAATGTTTTTAAACCATTATCCACTTACACTGAACATCTGTCTCACTCCTAGATTTAGAACCATTACTGCAGCAAACGGTGTCTGTTTGAAAAGGGATAAATTCTCTACCAGTCCACTGAATCTTGTTCTGTCCAAGAAGCAGCAGATTCCAAGAATGGAACAGTAAAGAAGAGGCACCAGCATCAGACTGTAGTCAGCAGTGAGAACACAGATTCCCTGTCATAGAGACACCACCCAGATATAGAATCATCCTTATCATCCCTCACACAGATGATCCCTCACACAGACCGTCCCTCACACTGACCGTCCTTCATGCAGACTGTCCATCATCCTAACTTGGTGAAGAGCTGAGAACCATGAACAGGAAAACCTCTGGGAATGGGAATGAGAGGAAATATGTTAATTATGAACATTCCTTTTATGACGTATTTTGAGTATTGCTGAGATTTTCACTAAAAACTACAAATGTTGGAAATCTGGAAAACAGAAATGTTGAATGAACTCAGCAGGCCTGGCAGCATCTGTGGAGACTAGAAATGAACATTTCTAGTCCAATATCACTCTTCATTGCTTCCAGCATACCCAAGAAATGGGTTTGCTGGTCAGGCAAAAATTCCAGATAATGGGAGGTCCTTTTACCACTGGAAGACAGCAAAACACTTGTAACACAAATGAATATGTGAATGCTGCTAAAGTAAAGAACATTATTCTTTGCTTCAAACCTTCAACTGTACATTCAAACAAAAATTAAAATATAAAATAATGTAATATACATATATGGGAGAGCTTTCTAATTTCTTCTGGTTGGTAAAGTGACAACTACAAAGGGAACATCAGCAATTCCGGTTAGTAGAGAATTTGCCTTGGTAAAATGCCAGATAAACACAAAATTTACTGTACTGTTTGCCACCAAACAAAATTGGCGCTTGATCCTCAGTGACTGATTGGAGAGAAGCAGATGTTACAGATGGTGGATTAGGATTCATGTGGGCGGGGGGTGGGTTGTACCACAGTAACAATCAATAACCTCCAGCCAATGCTGAACAACGTTACATAATCACTTCAACTCCATTGTGGAACAATGCCCGATGCGGCTCTGATTTGTCATAAACTCTTTGATTGGGGTTTGTGTCTCTATCCTCCAAAGCAGCCACTACCTTTCAGACATGCAATGATGCCATCACTGACACTCATCATTATATGGACAACACATTGATCAAGAGAGTGAGTGAAACTCACTGTCAGAATGATGGCCAATACATTAGCTCCAGCTGGCTGGAAAGAGGCAGAGGAAAGTGACCTGAAATACAACATAGAACATAGAACATTACAGCACAGAACAGGCCCTTCGGCCCACGATGTTGCGCCGACCAGTTAAAAAACAATGACCCTCTAACCTAAACCAATCCCTTTTCGTCCATAAACCTATCCATGGATCTCTTAAACGCCCCCAAACTAGGCGCATTTACAACTGCAGCAGGCAGGGCATTCCAATCCCTCACCACCCTCTGGGTAAAGAACCTACCCCTGACATCCGTCCTATAACTACCCCCCCTTAATTTAAAGCCATGCCCCCTCGTGCTAGCTTTCTCCATCCGAGGAAAAAGGCTATCACTATCCACCCTATCTAAACCTCTAATCATCTTATATGTTTGAATAAGATCCCCTCTTAGCCGCCTTCTTTCTAGCGAAAACAACCCCAAATCCCTCAGTCTCTCCTCATAGGACCTCCCCTCCATACCAGGCAACATCCTGGTAAACCTCCTCTGCACCCTCTCCAAAGCCTCCACATCCTTCCTGTAATGTGGGGACCAGAACTGCACACAGTACTCCAAGTGCGGCCGCACCAGAGTTGTGTACAGTTGCAACATGACGCTGCGACTCCTAATTTCAATCCCCCTACCAATAAACGCCAAGACACCGTATGCCTTCTTAACAACCTTATCTACTTGATTCCCAACTTTCAGGGATCTATGTACACATACACCTAGATCCCTCTGTTCATTCACACGATTCAGAGTCCTCCCGTTGGCCCTATACTCGACACATCTGTTATTCCTACCAAAGTGAATTACTTCACACGTCTCCGCATTAAACTCCATCCGCCACCTCTCGGCCCAGCTCTGCAACCTGTCTAAGTCTCCCTGCAAACTATGACACCCTTCCTCACAATCAACCACACCTCCGACTTTGGTGTCATCAGCAAATTTACTAATCCACCCAACTATACCCTCATCCAGATCATTAATAAAAATTACAAACAGCAGTGACCCCAAAACAGATCCCTGAGGCACACCACTCGTAACCGAACTCCATGACGAATATTTACCATCAACCACCGCCCTCTGTCTCCTATCTGCTAGCCAATTCCTGATCCAATTTCCTAGATTACCCTCAATCCCATACATCTGCATTTTCTGCAGAAGCCTACCATGGTGAACCTTATCAAACGCCTTACTAAAATCCATATATACCACGTCAACCGCCTTACCCCCATCCACCTCTTTGGTCACTTTCTCAAAAAACTCAATAAGGTTAGTAAGGCATGACCTACCCGCTACAAAACCATGCTGACTATCTCCAATCAATTCATTACTCTCCAAATAACTATAAATCCTATCCCTAATAATTTTTTCTAAAACCTTGCCCACAACAGAAGTAAGACTCACCGGTCTATAATTCCCGGCGAAGTCTCTGTTCCCCTTCTTAAACAATGGGACAACATTCGCTATCCTCCAATCTTCCGGTACTATACCAGTGACCAACGACGACCTGAAGATCAGAGCCAGAGGCTCTGCAATCACCTCTCTTGCCTCCCAGAGAATCCTAGGGTAAATCCCGTCCGGCCCAGGGGACTTATCTATTTTCAAACCCTCAAGAATATCCAGCACATCCCCCTGATCAACTGCAATACTGTCTAGTTTACACCCCTGCAACCCAGTGTTCTCCTCAGCTACATTCATGTCCCCCTGCATGAACACCGAAGAGAAATATTGGTTCAATGCCTCTCCAATCTCTTCCAGTTCCACACACAACTTCCCTCTGCTGTCTTTAACTGGCCCTAATCTTGCCCCAACCAATCTTCTGTTCTTGACATATGGACGAAAAGGGATTGGTTTAGATTAGTGGGTCAATGTTTTTTTTTAAAAATAAGACTGGTCGGCGCAACATTGTGGGCCGAAGGGCCTGTTCCGCGCTGTAATGTTCTATGTTCTATGTTCTATGTTCCCCTATTTCTAATCTCCGCCCATACTACCTCAACAGACAAGTCCTCATCAAACTTCCTCTCTGACACTGTGATACAGTCCTTGACTAATAATGCTACCCCTCCCCCTCTTCTACCTCCTTCTCTACTCCGACTAAAGCATTTGAACCCCGGAACCTGCAACAACCATTCCTGACCCTGCTCTATGCATGTCTCTGAAATGGCCACAACATCAAAGTCCCAGGTACTGATCCACGCTGCAAGTTCATCCACTTTATTGCGAATACTCCTCGCATTAAAGTATACGCATTTCAAACCCTGCTCCGCCCCACCCCCACGATGCCGTGCATTGCAGTCCCCATCTATGCCCCCCTCACTTTCACCCCCTCTACTCAGGATCCCACCCCCCCTCCGAATCAGTTTAAACCTCCCTGCATATCCTTTGCAAATTTACCCCCCAGGATATTGGTTCCCCTCTGATTCAGGTGTAGACCATCACTCTTATAGAGGTCCCACCTTCCCCAGAATGAGCCCCAATTGCTCAAGTACCTGAACCCCTCCCTCCTGCACCATCCCCTCAGCCACGAGTTCAAACTTTCCCTCTCTCTATTCCTCTCTAAACTATCCCGTGGTACAGGCAAGAGTCCGGAGATAACCACTCTATCAGTCTTGGCCTTTAGTTTCCACCCCAACTCCATAAATCTCTGCTTAATATCCCTTCCCTTAACCTCCCTATGTCATGCGTCCCCACATGAACTATAACTTGGGGTTGACCTCCTTCTCCCCTAAGAGTCCTGAATACCCTTTCTGATACATCCCGGACCCCAGCCCCTGGTAGGCAACACACCAGCCCTGAGTCCCTACCATTACTTCCGACTCTCCTATCCGTCCCCTTAACTGTGGAGTCCCCAATCACGAGGCCCAATCTTTTACATCCCCTAACCACCTGAGCTTTCACAATAGGTTCACCCCCAGAGACCTGCTCCCTTTGGCTATCCCCAGTTGATTCCTCCTCAACTGTAGCCTCTAGGACCGAAAACCTATTTTGGAGGGGAACAGGCCCAGGGGATTGCTTCTTTCCCCTCTTCCTGGCATTTACCCAAGACTCATTTCTAGGAGTGACTATCTCCTTATAACTCCTATCGATGTCCGCCTCCGCCTCCCGAATTATGCGGAGTTCCTCTAATTCCACCTCCAGCTCCTTTACACGCTCCTCCAGAAGCTGCAATCGAACACACTTCCTACAAGTAAAATCACCTGAAACACTACTGGAGTCCCTCACCACATACATCCCACAGGAGATGCAGCTTACTGCCTGAACTGCCATCCCTGAAACAATTACCAGCAGAGAAAAAAAAAATAAAATATATATAAAAAAATTTAAAAAACTTCCCACACACTTATAATTAGGTTAGAGGAGGTGGGAGGGTGGGATTCTCTACCAGTGCAGACGATCGGGTATCCTCTCTGCGCTAATTTATAGCAGCAGAAGAGCAGTTACTGTGGCAGGAGAAGTATTGGAAAGTGTTACATGAACTCACTGGAACCTCATATGCGCCAATGTCACCGATATCAACAATGGATTCATATTACTGATGTGAACTGTTGTCTTCTTAACCTCCATTGCAGTTATTTTGGTTCAACTTAATTTAATTGACATTGATTCATTTGTATCATTTCTTGTTAGTTGATGAGAATGGCCAGAATTCCCTGATCTCGTTCGGCCTTCCCCCACAGCCAACGAGAATGGAAAATTTGGTGTTCAGCCAAAACTCCATTCACTGCAGCGGGTCTGGAAAATCACAGCTGTGGATAAGGTCAGAAAATTCCAGCCAATAACTCTGGAAATTGTTTGACATTAATTAAAGATATTTTGCTGTATTAATTGAGAACTTACGCTTATTGGTAATTTTCAAGACTGCTGGTAATCGAATCAAGTGAAAGTAATGAACAATTTAATTGTAACATTCTAAACATGGGCATGATTTGTTGTATTGTAAGCCACAGTTCAGAAAACAGGTGTGTGGAAAATTCTGTATTAAATGAGATTCCACAACACTAGTGTTGCCAATCGTGTACTAACTTGGACAGGTAATATCCACACGCCATGTACTGATGCAATAAATGCTGAACATTTCATCTTGATGATTGTACTGGATTTTTTTTTCACGAGCTACATCAAAGCAAGATTAGAAAACCATAAAACCATAGAATCCCTGCAGTGCAGAAGGAGGACTTTCGGCCCATTGAGTCTGCATCGACTCTGCGAAAGGTTATCCCACACTTTGCATATTTACTGTGGCTAATCCACCTAAATTACACCTCTTTGAACACTAAGGAGTAATTTAGCATGACCAATCCACCTGACCCACACATCTTTGGACTGTGGGAAGAAACCGGAACACCCAGATGAAACCCACACAAACATGGGGAGAACGTGCAAACTCCACACAGTCACCCAAGGCCGGAATTGATGCCGGATCTCTGGCACTGGGAGACAGCAATGCTAACCAGTGTGTCACCGGACTATGGAAAATGCTGGAAGATTTGAACATTAAGGTTTATGAGAAGGTGACTTGGACATGTTTGTTTTAGGAAAGTGTGTAACTTCAAGCTCTGGCTGGATTGGGAATTTACTTGTGGCAGGGGAAGGGACTGTAAAATGGAATTAGATGACGTTAGGTTTAGTCATTGATGTCACATCTGAACACCAATCTATGTGCAATGGATTGCAAGCTAGATGTTAACTTTGTTCACCATTTGAGAAGGTCCAATGAAAAGCCAAATAAGTTTTAGAGCTCTAGAGCTCTAGTCTTAGAGCTCTAGAGCTTCATCATCAGCCTGGGGATCAACATTGGTTAAGTCTCCCACAGTCCTCTGAGGGTCAGAGGGCAGACTGCTGCTCTGACATTCGTACAGTGCTTAAACCAGGTGATGACCCTAATTCTGTAACTCGCCTCGTGCCCTCTGAGGTGACAGTATTTGAGCTGGTGGAGAGTGTAGAGTAAGAGTGGGATAGTGCACCCTCTGAGAACCTCCCTCCATTTCTTCCTCCTCCTCAGATTGGGGTATGACCCGGAGATAATAGCTGCCTGTCACTGCACTGACCATTCCAATGTAAGCCCACAGATCCTACAGCTTAGGCACCTGTTTGTTACTGTCATTTGTAATTTCCACTTGATCCCCATTAGGCTCATTATTGCAGGCACTCATGTTCCTCCATGGGTGCTCCAGCCTCACCATCAGTGATGGCGCAGTCTTCCTGGTAGCCAGCCAGCTGCAGCATCTGTTCCTCCATGGTTATTAGAATGACAATTAGGGGACACTGCCACCAATCTGTGCCCTCTCTCTGAAATTCTGGGCCCTCTTCTGTGGAAATGCATGGAATGGGTTCATTATTCAGACTATAGAAATCACAATGTCATCACCTTGCCCGCTTGCTTCAGCTTCTCGGATCAGTGTCGTTCTGCCACTCAGCAGCAACCTTTCCACAGGTCGACTGTGCCATGCTGAAAACACTTTTCCCCTCATAGCCAATCTGGATCAAGAGGGCACACTATCAAATAAGGTGGAAGTGAGGAGGACTGTCTTCTCTTGGAGGGTTTGGAGTGTTTGGAATACTTGTCTCCAAAGTGCAGTGGAGGGTGAGTCTTTGAACATATTCAGAGCTGTGTTAGATGGAATTTTGATTGACAAGAGAGTCAACGTTATGAGGGACAGGTAGGAAAATTAAAGAGTTAAGGCCACCTTAAATCAGTCATAACTTTTTTTGTCATGCATTTGGGGAGTTATTGTGTTGTGGCATGGTCCTTTTAGGAGGATAGTCATGTGATCGCTCTGTGACATGATCTGGGCCTCCGCAGATTGCCAGCAGTTGGGTTTTGAACGCTATCATGTGAACATCTATTAAATGAACCTACCTGCTGCTTCGCATAGAGTCATAGAGGCTTTTAGCATGAAAACAGGTCCTTTGGCCCAATTTGTCCATGTTGCCCAGTTTTTAACCACTAAATTAATCCCAATTGTCCACATTTGTCCCATGTTCTTCCATACCCATCTTAGCCATGTAACTGTCAAATGCTTTTTTAAAAGGCATAATTGTACCTGCCCCTACTACTGCTTCTACCAGCTCATTCCAGACACCACCTTCTGTGTGCAAAAAATTGTCCCTCTGGACCATTTTGTGTTTCTCCCCTTTCACCTTAAACCTATCTATACCTTCTAGTTTTAGACTCTGCTACCTTTGAGAAAAGATGTTGACTATATACCTTATCAATGCCTAAAACCCTTTTGTGCCTTCTCAATAGTAACAGCGTGCCTTCAGCCTCAGATATTATTGACCACTGAAGTAGGATCAAGGGGCTGAATGGTCTACTGCTGCTCCTATTTTTGCTGTTCTTAATGTTGTCAGTCACCCTGATCCTGTGAAGAGGTTTTTTGATCTGCTTTTGGTAATGGATCCAGGTTCTCTGGACAGCTGCTGACTGCCTCCACTACTTTCTCATTTTATTCATTGAGAAAGTCTCTTCCCATCAGTCTTTAGTAAGAGGACTTCCTGCCTTGCTCAGCAGCCTGGAGGAGGAGATTGTCAATGAACTGTAGGCCACCTGGATTCTTAGATCTGCCAAGGCTAAAGTAGGTTCCACTGAGTTTAGTGTCTGTCCCAATGAGCTGCAGTGGGTTCAAAGGGACAGCTGTGTGTGACACCGTTTGCTGGAGGGCGCATTTCAGAACTGGGGGAGGTGGGGGTTTGTCCAAGGAATTTGAAGGGTGTTTCTGTAGCAACTTACTGTTCAATGATCATTTATGGTAGTGCAACTGTGTCAACAGTCATGAAGTCAATAGCCTAAGAAAAATATTTGGTACTGGGAACCTTTAAGCAAGCTACACCAGGGTCTTAGAAGCACCATGGTGTGGAGGTAGAGACCAAAGTGAGGATGTTCATGGGAGGCAGGGAGGCCTTGTTCAGAGGACTTTCTGTTCTGCTAAAGCAAGGAGGCAGGGTGATGGCATGGAAACAGCACCTTAGCTGGTACTGATGAGGCAACCCAGTCTCCCTCCACCCAAGTCTGAAACTCTGAAATAAACTTTGTAGACTTCTATGTGAGTGCAACATGATTCCCAGGCCTCTTTCCTAATAATTTCATGAAGCACATTATCTAAAATTTTACAAACAAAGACAAAGGTACATTTTTTACCAATATACAATACTAATGAGAAATTATCACTTGTGAGACCTTATTGTTGGAGAAGTCAGGTGTGGTGACAGACTGGTTCCAGACAGTCTCATTCTGCCTGGCATGGACTCCAAGTGTGCGTGACATACTGTCCACCGTGACAGCACTGCGCAGGTCTGAAACACAGTAAAAAGTCTGACAACACCAGGTTTTAGTCCAACCGATGTATTTGATAGTAAACTCACAAGCTTTCGAGGGGACTCCCTCTTCGTCAGGTGAATGGAGAGTTCTGGCCTCGGACAGAGCATATAAAGCACAGACAGTTTAGAGATTACTGATTAGAATGCAAATCTTTACACCTAACCTGCTGTTCAAGTCCTAAAGTGGTTGACAATGTGTGTGGAAGGAGCACTTATCACAGGTTAAAGAGATGTGTATTGTCTCCAGACAGTACAGTGAGTGAGGTTTTGCAAACCCAGGCAAGTCATGGGGGTTACAGATAGTGCGACATGAACCCAAGATCCCTGTTGAAACCGTCCTCATGTGTGCGGAACTTGGCTATCAGTCTCTGCTTAGTGACTCTGCGCTGTCGTGTGTCGTGAAGGCCGCCTTGGAGAACGCTTACCCGAAGGTCAGAGGCTGAATGCCCGTGACCACTGAAGTGTTCGCCAACAGGAAGGGAACAGTCTTGCCTGCTGGTTGTCGAGCGATGTTCATTCATCCGTTGTCGTAGCGTCTGCATGGTCTCCCCAATGTACCATGCTTCGGGACATCCTTTCTTGCAATGTATCAGGTAGACAATGTTGGCCGAGTTGCAAGAGTATTTACCGTGTACCTGGTGGATGGTATTTTCACGTGTGATGATGGTATCCGTGTCAATGATCCGGCATGTCTTGCAGAAGTTGCTGTGGCAGGGTTGTGTGGTGTTGTGGTCACTGTTCTCCTGAAGACTGGGTAGTTTGCTGCGAACAATGGTCTGTTTGAGGTTGTGTTGTTGTCTGAAGGCAAGAAGTGGGGGTGTGGGGATGGCCCTGGCGAGATGTTCGTCTTCATCAATGATATGTTGAAGACTCCGGAGAAGATGTCGTAGCTTCTCCGCTCCAGGGAAGTACTGGACGACGAAGGGTACTCTGTCCATTGTGTCCCATGCCCCGGCACCACAGTAGAAAACAGCACTACCGTAGGGAGGTCTATTGTCAACTTGTCGGACTACACACTTCAATCAGATGAAATCGAAGTTCTCAGCCAAGGGCTCAATTTCTGCCCCAACACCAAAATGGACCCCATCAGTCTCGCAGCAGACACAGAGGAATTCATCAGGCGAATGAGGCTGCGGGAGTTTTTCCACAGACCCCAAGAGGCCAACAGCGAACACAATGAGACAGCCGATGAACCAGAACAGCCGACAGAGAGATCCGCAGTGCAACAATCTAAGAGGAAGGAATCCAACTGGAGTCCCCCGGAAGGCCGCTGCCCTCGACTGGACTTGTATGCCCAAACCATCAGGAAGTACATTAACACCAGATTCATCAGCCGCACTCACAAGACAGCCCCGAACATCACCCAAGCACAACGCAACGCCATCCACGCTCTCAAGACCAACCGCAACATTGTCATCAAACCAGCAGACAAAGGAGGGGCCATTGTCATACTGAACAGAACGGATTACTGTAAAGAAGTGTACCGACAACTAAACAATGAGGAACACGACAGACAGTTACCCACAGATCCGACCAAAGAACACACTCGTCAACTCAACAATCTGATCAAGACCTTTGATCCGGACCTTCAGAGCACCCTCCGTGCTCTCATTCCACGTACTCCCCGCGCTGGAGATCTCTACTGCCTCCCAAAGATACACAAGGCATACACACCTGGCCGTCCCATCGTATCGGGCAATGGGACTCTGTGTGAGAACCTCTCCGGCTACGTCGAGGGCATCCTGAAACCCATTGTACAAAGAACCCCCAGCTTTTGTCGCGACACTACGGACTTCCTACAGAAACTCAGCACACATGGAGCAGCTGAACCAGGGACACTCCTCGTCACAATGGATGTCTCGGCGCTCTACACCAACATCCCCCACAACGATGGCATTGCTGCGACTGCCTCAGTACTCAATGCTGACAATGAGGGAGGCGAGTCAAATGGTTCCCTGGTGGAAAGAGGGAGAGATGGGTCAAAGGCTTTCTGGTGGAGAGGTTAGGGAGTTGAGTCAGATGGCTCGCGGTGGGGGGAGGGAGGCTGGTCAGATGGCTCTCTGGTGGAGGGGGAGAGAGTGGGTCAGATGGGTCTCTGTCGTGGGTGGAGGGAGGGGTCAGGTGGCTGTCTGGTGGGGGTGAAGGAGGCAGGTCAGATAAGTCACTGAGGGAGGAGGGAGGTGGGTCAGATGGCTCTCTGTGGGGAGAGGGAGGTGCGCTAGATGGCTCTCTGGTGTGGGGGAAGGAATGGGTCAAGTGGTTCTCTGGTGGTGGGGGGAGGGTGTTAAGGCAGGGGAGGTTTGTTGCTACTCTGTGAGTGATCGGTGGAGGGGAAGGAGGCGTCTGCTGCCACCCTGCGTCCGATTGGTGGAGGGGAAGGTGGGCAATCAGTCTGAGTAGTGGGGTGAGTGGAGTGGGGGGGATAAGGGCATCAGTAATGTTGTGGGGATGGGACAATGTCTAAGGAGACCAGGGGGAGGCATTATCCGACCCAAGAGCAATGTGGCAAGCGAATGTTTTTCTACTTTTTCGAACTGTGCATGCACAGTTGAACGCTGTCATCACTGCTGTAGGGTTTTGGGTGTGACAAGTACCACAGGCTTCTGCACCACAATTCAGAATCGCTGATTTTTTTTTCAGACAGAGTCTGTATGGGGGCGTCGGAGAACGAGACTAAAAGTCGGATCTGTAACACTCCCAGATTCAAGTTCGCCCAGCGCTTAAAATCAAAATGGTAAAATTGGGCCCTGTATGTCTGCTTTATCGTATTTTTAAATGATGGAAAATGCCACCAAAATTTTATATTTGCTTATTGCCAGCTCCTAGGTTCAATTTTCATTTTCTTCAGCCTGTCTGAATTTCACCACTGGGATCTGAACTTGGCTGGGTCTGGCTTGTAATTTTGTTTCAACCACTTTCAGTTTCCCTAGCAACCTAAAATTTACCTTTTACTTTCAGATTTAGATTTAAATTAAGTTCTAATTTCCCATGAAGACTGGTGATTCAATTTCCCTTTAATTTGATTCTAAGATAAAAAATACAAGCTTTTATACCATGGCTTCCATCAAACTCTTTCTCCCCACCCTCCCCTCACCTTTGGAAAAAAAGATTTACCGTAGTGAATTTTTTTCCAGAAGCTTCAAAGTACAGTAAATTCCTAACATCATAAACATTTTAAAAATGACTTATTACAAATTGTATAGGTAACGTGGTAAGACAAGCAAATTAACAATTAGTAGGAACAGTAGCTTCAATTAGAATTTAGCAGGATCCAAACATCATAGAATTATCATCGCTCTGGGTATTCCTTTGTGCACATATATTCTCTTCAAACTTTGAAGGAGGATTCAATTCTCCAGATACCTGACATTTCCATTTATGTTTGTATTTCAGTTTTCCTAGAGACCTGAATGTTCATAATGCTTTCAATTAGAGTCTGATCCAAAAAATACAAGCTTTGTAACTGTGGATTCTACCACGCACTGAATCTGGAGTGCAAGTTCAGATCATAGACTTTGAGACTCATACCAATGACTTCTGATCCAGAGGTGAGAGTATTGTCACTGAACAAAAAGCAGTTCTGACTGGTTTTTGGAGAGTAAAGAATCTGTATTCAGTGTCCTAGGGGTTGGTAACTGGAGAATTCAGGTGATTGACAAAAGTCAACAGGAGGAAACATTTAGTTTTGCAATGAGTTGTTGCGATCTGGAATGCAGTGCCTGAAGCAGTTCATGAAGATGGAAACAGATTCACTAACAGACTAAATAAAATGGATAGGTACTTCAGGTTAAAACATTACAGGGCTATGGGGTAAGAGCAAGGGGAATTGTATTAATTGCCCACCTCCACCACAGCTAGAAAGAGCAGGATGAGCTGAACATCCTGCTAATAGAAACATAGAAACTAGAAGCAAAAAAAGGCCATTCAACCATTTGAACCTGCTCTGTCATTCATTTTGATCATGGCTTAACATCAAATTCAATATCATGATCCCACCCTTCCCCCTATATCCCTAGAGCTAGATCTAATTTCTTCTTGAAATCAGACAATATTTCGGCCTCAACTACATTCTGTGGCATTTTGTGCTGTAAAATTCTATGACTTTAAACAAGGAATAAAATACAAAGTTATACACAGAAAATCTGGACCTTCAGATACTGCTTTCCGATGTCTTCCAAACAGTAATACATTTCATCTAATTATTTAAGTTACACACTTAAAATATGTTATAATATTATAAAGTACGTTATTTCAAAGGAAGGAGATTTCAAAACTCTGAGTAACAGGTGCCCTTAAACAAGGATCACAGTATGTTGGTACACAGATGCAGCAAGTGATTAGGAAGGCAAATGGAATGTCAGGGTCCATTGCAATGAAAATCAAAAATGAAAGTAGGAAAGTTATGCTGCAGTTGTACAGGACATTTGTGAAATCACATCTGGAGCACTGTATATAGTTTTGGTCTCTATACTCAAAAAGTGATCTTCTTATAAAATAAATAGTTCAGAGAAGTTTCACTGGACAGATCGTTGGGGAGAAGGTGTAATCTAATGAGAAAATATTGAACAGATTGACCCATTGAGGTTTAGAAGAGCGTTGGTCTGATTGAAACATATTATGCTATGGGCTTTGACTGAGTGGGATGCTGTGAGGATGTTTCCCGTTGTGCATGATTCTACAACCAAGGACACAATTTAAAAATTAGTGGTCTCCCATTAAGACTGAACTAAGGAGCATGCTTTTATTCTCTCAGATAGTCATTCGTCTGCAGAATTCACATTTCCTGCATGACACCAGGGACCACACTTTGGATGTTTTGAAGTTGTGAAAGACACTAACTTAATGGCAAGCTTTTTTTCATTTTATTTAACTATCAAACAGAGATTGTCATTATGACTCAGCAAAGTTTTCAGCAACTGCACTGCTTCTAATTCTGTGCACACCGATACAGAAAAGAGCTCGGACTTGCAGAAAGAGTGTGGCCAGAACCATACACAGGCAAGCTGCTCCTCATTGTGAGCACAGTAAAAAGTCTGACAACACCAGGTTTTAGTCCAACCTATTTATTTGATAATATACTCACTAGCTTTCGGGTTAGCCCCTTCGTCAGGTGAATGGAGAGTTCTGGCCTCAGACAGAGCATATGAAGCACAGACAGTTTAGAGATTACTGATTAAAATGCGAATCCTTACACCTAACCTGCTGTTTGTGAGCTCAGAGCACCACCTGCTGGTCTGAGCCACACACGACAACACAGCTCCTTGTCGGGGAACTGAAAACAAAGGTCAAAAGCAAAATAGGTCCAAGTTCCAAGTGGAGATGGTCCTGATGCAGAACTTCCATCTGGAATCTCTGCCTACGTTTTGCCAACATTTTCAGTTTGTACATTTCCAGCAGTCCTGATTCTCTCATGTCCTTTGCAGTGTAACTTGATACGAAGGATTCCAGAAACTTTCCTCACCATGTGAAATGTTAATCAAATAGCACACACACACACACACACACAAGCAGCTTTGGAGAGCATTCAATAAGGTTGGGTGGTGGGGGCAGGGGGAGGGGGATGGGGGGGGTTGGAGTTTTTACCTTTACGATTGTGCCCCTGCACAAAACAGAGAGATGAAATAAAGAAAAGTGATGTTTAATTTGAGCAGGACAGGCCACCAGGAAAATAGAGTGGTAAATCCACCTCACTGAGCGGTTTTCAACACCCTTACTGTTATCTCCATTGACTTGGTGTCCCATTTGTTTCTGATTACAGCTCTGTGTAATTATATCAAACACAAAGGAAAAAAAGCTAAATATTCTACTCTTGCAATTCAAAGAAATGGTCAGCAAAAGTCACTGACAAATTCTTGGATTTAGCCATTCTGCCTCTTCAAGAAGAACGCAAAATGACTTAAAATGACATGTTTAAAATAAGCAGCAATACGTGACATTGAAAAACAGGTGAATGTATTGGATTTGACCTAGTGTCAAAAACCATGCTGACAGCTCAAGACTTGCCTGGGAGGGGAATTGACAAATTGGAAAGGTCCCCTCATAAATGACTAATTGGTGACAGGTGACTGAGAGATGAATTGGACAGTGTAGGTGTAACTGAGGGAAGTATGGACTGGGACTGTAGGAAGAGCAGAAGGCTGCTTGGTGTTGGGGTCTCAGGGTAGTTGATTGGATCTGAGTGGAACTGCAGAGATTCTGCATTGAGCATGTGTGGAGTAGGATTTCTCGGAATAACTGAAGTGGAAATGAATTGGGATTAAAGAGTGCTCTGCTGAGACCTAGAGTGGGATTCTAACTGTGAAAAGCATGAGGAGGGAGGAATTTGAGGACTAACTTGTCAGACTACCTGATATACAAACTGACTTGGTTGGAATAAACAAAGAACAAAGAACAACCCAGCATGGGAAACAGGCCCTTCGGCCCAACGAGCCCGCGCCGTCTCATCACCCTACACCTATTCTACCCTGCGTGTCGACGAATGGAACCCCTAACTTAGCCAGATTCAGGGGAGAATAGTGCCAATTTGGTAAAACCAATCAGCCAAAGAGCACATCTTTGGGGTGTGGGAGGAAACCGGAGCGCCCGGAGGAAACCCACGCAACCACAGGGAGAATGCACAAACTCCCACAGACACAGGCCCAAATCCATGTATCTGCACAGCTAGCAGTACTAGTCACCGAGCTGTTGCGGCGCCCGTCTACCGGTCCAGGATCAAGCACACACACCGACACGAAGTACTAGGCCACTCCCGGAACCTCCAAGAGCAGCCCACGCACGACCCACCGTGTGCATGCCCCTCGTTTGACAACGAGGTGGACCTCCACCTGCAGAATAAAAAGACAAAAACGTTAATCACAAGTCTGCTTTTCCGGTGTCTCCCGAGGTTCTAACCTTATTTAATAGCCCCTACCATAACCCTCCATCCTCATTTCACTCATGTGTCTATCTAACTGAACCTTAAACGAGTCCAACGTTCCTGCCTCCACCACCCTACTCGGTAGCGCGTTCCATACCCCCACAACTCTCTGCGTAAAGAACCTTCCTCTCATATCCAAATTATACCTCTCCCCCCTCACCCTTAAATCATGTCCTCTCGTATTTGTACCCAATCTAGGGAGCAGTCTCTCACTATTGACCCTGTCTATTCCCTTCAGTATCTTATATACCTCTATCATGTCCCCCCTCAATCTCCGTCTTTCCAAGGAGAACAGTCCCAGTTTCTCCAATCTTTCCTCGTAACCCAGCCCCTCCATGCCAGGCAACATCCTGGTAAACCTCCTCTGCACCCTTTCCAGAGACTCCACGTCCTTCCGGTAGTAAGGTGACCAGAACTGGACGCAGTACTCCAAATGCGGTCGAACCAACGTTCTATACAACTGAAGCATTAGACGGCAGCTTTTAAACTCTATACCCCTTCCTATAAAGGCTAGCATTCCATAAGCCTTCCTAACAACCTTCTCCGCTTGTGTCACAACCTTCATGGATTTGTGAACCTGCACTCCCAGGTCCCTCTGTATTTCTATACTCCTAATCTGTCTACCTTTAATCACATAGCTCCTCTCAACATTATTCCTTCCAAAATGCAGGTAAAGATGCCCAAAAGAACACTAGTAAACCTGTTGGATTTTGAACATAATCCTGTAGTTTCATAGTCACTATCAGTCACCTCTGCAATAATAATTTAGTCACACAACCTGATGCAGCCAGCATACATGTGAAGATTGCAACTGTACGTGGTACCTCATGTTTGTATGAAATGGGACAGTAAAACTATTCAATTCACTTTATTGTCTGCATAGAAATTTACTTCAGGCGCATTGCTTGTTCATTCAAAATTACATCAAAATAAATAATATCAAAAAGAAAAATGATTCCATCACAGAGATCAAACTTGAATTAAAATGTATTAAAAAATTTTCAGTGCATTAAAATCATGAATTAGTGAGCCTCATCATGATTATATCAATTTAGCAACTGTCTGTGAAAAGTTCTTATGAGTTGAGGAAGTGATTTGTCCTGCTTCTGAGAGATTGTAGCCTCTTTCCTGATCACATCCAACAGTAACACTGAGACAGGGGGAGATTCTCATTGTTCATGATGTTCTTTACTTTTGTCAAAATTCTTGGACAGAGTAGGTATGTCAGGAAAGAAATATTCTTCCTGCCTGTTTCAATAATCTCTGTACCCTTAAAGAGCCTACTTTTCTAAGACAACATTTCCAGGAGAGATACCCAAAAACATACACATTCAACTGCAGCCATATAGATTATTGGATCCACTATAATGCGATTATATTCTGAGGTAGTATAATCATGTTTTGGCTACCATATCTGGAGAACAGCTGTAGCATGGCTACACGATGGCACAATGGTTCGCACTGCTGCTTCATAGCACCAGGGACCTGGGTTTGATTCCTGGTTTGAGTCACTGTGTGGGGTTTGAACATTCTCCCTGTGGCTGTGTGGGTTTCCTCCAGATGCTTTGGTTTCCTCCCACATTCCAAAGATATGCAGGTTAGGTTGATTGGCCATGTTAAATTGCTACTTAGTGTCAGGGGGATTACCAGGTAAATACGTGGGGTAATGGGGAAAGTGGCTGGGTAGGACTATGGTCAGTGCAGACTCAATGGGCTAAATGGCCTCCTTCTGCACTGTAGGAATTCTATGAATTCCAAGGTGCAGAAGGAACTAAGTGCTCTTGTTGCATAAGTCACAAAATGTTCATATGCAGGTGCAGCATGTAATCAACAATCTTACCCTACATTATGAGGGGAATTAAACATAAAAATAAGAATGTTATGCTTCAGTTACATGGGGCATTGGTGAGACCACTGCTGAAATCTTGCTGCCTTTTACGCCAGTGGGATATTACACTCCCATTGGTGGCGCACACCCGCCATGGGTTTCCCAATGATGAGCAGTGTGTTCGATGGGAAACCCCACTGACAACGGTGGGACCATAAAATCCCGCTGCCAATGAGTGGCATATTGCTTCCTACCACCACAAAACAAGCCATGAAAGGGGAGGAAAATTCTGCCCAATATTTCAAATACGTGCAATTTGGTCTCCTTATTTAAGGATGTAAATGCATTGGAGGATGTTCTGGAATGAATGGGATGCCCCATGAGGATAGGTTGGACAGACTGGGCTTGTTTCTACTGGAGACCAGAAGTGTGAGGGGTGACTTGGGGGTTGAAGTATTTAAGATCCCGAACAGTCTTGACAATTCGATGTTGAAATGATGCTTCCTCTTGTGGGTAATTCTAGAATAGAGGGAGACTGTTTTAAAATTAGGGGTCACCCTTTTAGGATAAAGATCAGGAGAATTTGTTTTTCTCAGAGTGTTGTGCGACTTCGAAGGATTGGAGATGGAGCCATTGAATATTTTTAAGGTGGAGGCAGAAAGATTTGTATTAGGCAAGCATATCAATGATTATCAGGGATAAATGGGAATGTGGAATTAGTAACACAAACAGGTCAACCATGATCTCATCACTTTGCAGATTAAGCTTGAGGGACCAAATGGCCTACTCCTACTCCTATTTTGTATGTTTATATGTACACAGTTCCCCCAGCTCAACTCATAGTCTACTTTAATACCTAGATACTTGTAGTTAGGAACTTGTTCACTGTCCACATCATTAATTTTTATTGCCACCATATCATTAGCTTATTTTCCCTAAAAGATGGCACAGTGGTGAGCACTGCTGCCTCACAACGTCAGGAATTAGGGTTCAATTCTAGCCTTGAGTGCCTGTATGTTAAGTTTATACATTCTCCCTATATTTGCATGGGTTTCCTCTGGGGGCTTCAGTTTCCTCCCGCAGTCCGAAGATGTGTAGATTAGGTGGATGCCCCTTAGTAAGATGAGGAGGTTAGGTGAATTGGCCATGGTAAATGTGTGGGGTTACAGGGGTAGGGTAGGGGACTTCCTCAGTGGGATGCTCTTTTGGAGATTTGATGGGCCAAATAGTTTCTTTCTTCATTGCAGCGATTCTATGGTTCTAACTCCTTATGAACCTTTGTACCAAGTTCCTGTAGATTGCTTCATTTTTCCAGATGAGACTCACAAATATCATATCATCAGTATAAATCAGCACTGCTTTGTCATCTGTCTCTGGTCAACAGCACAGAGGATAAAAAGTAAAGGTGGGACATGCAACCTTGTACCTGTTCACATGGGCTGTCTTTGGCTAAATCCCAGAGACTGACTCCCAATGAATCCTGTTAGGAGGGAAATCATTAATCCAAAGTGGGAGAGGAGGGTTTACATGAAGGTCATTCAATTTCTCAAAAAGCATGATAGTTGCAGGATATCAAAAACTGAAATCAATGAAGCTAGCAAAAATATTTTATCCAATCTATCAGTGTGATATTGGATCAGCTGGACCCAGGTCAGACCAGTATCACCCACTGATTTTATGAAGTTGATAGACAAGGTGTAGCTGATTGCTAAGTGAAACACAAGATTCTTAAAGGCACTTTGACACAATTTTACCATTTTGATTCTAAGTGCTGGGCAGACTTGAAAGTGGGAGTGTTTCAGATCTGACTTTTAGACCTGTTCTGAGATGCCCCCATACGCACTCTGCCTGCAAAAATATCAGTGATTCCAAATCGCGCTGCAGAAGCCTGTGGGTGAGGTTTAACTCTCCCAAAAGCTTGCAGCTCCGATCAGCGCCTCCAACTGCACACGCGCAGAAAAGAATGATAGGATGTGACTCCCAGCCACATCGCTTCTGGGCCAGCTGCCTTCCTCTGGCTCTCACAGAGAAATTACCCCACCCCCCCACAACATTACTGACCCCATTATGCACCCACCCTCTCCGCCACCCAGACTGATCATGGGCCCCTCCCATCCCATCCCCCCACCAATCTCAGGCAGAGTGGCATTGGACCCTCCATTCCTCTCCCCCATTGATCTCAGGCAGAGTGGCAGCAGACACCCCCGTCCTCCCCACCCCCTCTGATCTCAAGCAGTGTGCCGTCAGACTCATCTTCCACCACCACCGACCCCCACCCCCCATCAATCGTGAGCAGAGCGCTGTCGGACACTCGGCATTTACCTCCTCACTAACTGGAGCACCTGAATCGGACTTATGTGAACCATGTCTGATTTGTGCCGATTCTGGATGGGTGAACAGTGGTAAAGGGGGGTGGGGGGGGGAGGAAAGTGTCAGTAAGGTTGGATGTGCAGCCCAAATGCACGTAAATACATTTAAATGGCCATTGCGCCCATTTCGGGCACAGTCCCGATTGCGGCCATTTTTAGGCCATAGCAAAGGATCACGCTACTCGCTTCATGCCCGAATTTACCAAGTTTTCGTGCCCAAAAACGGGTGCAACATGACTGTAAAATCAGGCCCAAACACATGTAAGATAGATGTAAGAGCAGCTGGTCAGTAATTAGCAGGTTCCTGAACTGAACACTTCATAGCAACCACAACAATGCTGGCTGATTTCCAAACAGTGACAAACTGTAGGTCATATGTTGAGTGGGACTCTAATGTAACTGAGAGGCTCAGAGCCAGAGTGGAGCAAGATTGTAATATCTGAGGAAAGTGTGCAGTGGGAATGTAGAAGAATTCCTGAGGATTGAGGAATTGGACTTTGGGAGCTATTGAAAGGGGTGTGAAGTGGCACCGTAGGCAAACCTGAGTAGAGTGTGGATTTGCATAGTGGGAGTTACTCGATTGGAATTAAGGGTGATGTGGAGGAGGACAGAGGTGTGGGCATCAGGAGCAGGAGAATTTTTGGGAACGGCAGAGCAGGATGGATAACAAAGTGTTTGGAGTTGGACAGTGGCAGTATTGAGGAGAATATGAGTGGAACAGAAGGAGTGCATAAAGAATGAGTGGAGTGGAATTGGAGAAGGAACATGTTTCATGCTACGACCCCAACGGCGGAGACCAATGAAAGAACAGAACTTTCAACACAACCTGACGCTTTTAAAAACAATCAAAACCAAACTCAGTCTAAATTAACAGGAAAATTGCTATCCATGGAGACTGTGAAATTAATTACAGTGTAAATTATACTTTAAAGACCGATTTACCAAAGGGCAGTCCCAAGGATTTATGAAGTCACCTTTCAGCATAAATAATATTAATCTCAGTCACAGAACCTCATAAAGCTTTGCTCTCTGCAAGCAGAGTGTTCGTTTTTAAAGGTGACAGAACTAAGGCAACTGGTCAGAATACTCATCAATCATGATCCAATTGAAAAGGGAAACAGCCTCCAAGGGATGAACGGCCTATTCTAATGCTCATTTTCAATTTAACAAAATCATACAGATTCAGATCAAAGTTTGATATCAGGAAAACACAGGGTGATGGAATTCCTGCCTCTTCCAACTTGCTGACACAGTCATTCCTGATCTTTTCCAGTTCTTCCTCTTCATTCATTTTCCTCCGATGCGTTTTCATCAATCTGAGATCATTATCGATTTTAGATTGAACAAAATAGAATTTCTTCCCCAGTCGTTTAATCTCTTTGGCAAGTTTTTCATCATTTTCTCTGAATCGACAGTGTGAAATAATGATGAAGAAATTGTATCTTTCAAATTTCATTTCTCTGAGATATTTATCCGCTGGGAATTTTGTCGTTCCAATTCCTGGCAGGTCCCAGAAACGAACATTCGGCAGGTTGGAATGTTTGTATCCGATTGGCTCCGTTGTCGTTTCTGTAGTTCCAGTTTCAGCTGCTCCCTCATCACCATTCTGAAGTCCCCTCAGTGCATTGATAAAGGTGGATTTCCCTGCACCTGATTCTCCTGTCACTGCGATGTTAAGCTCTGTATTATCCAGATCATCTAACTTCTTCTGTATCAGTGGATTAATCACCCGACCCTTTCCATCATTAGATTTGAGCTCTTCCAGACCAGAATAAGAAGACGGAACCAGCTGCTGACTGAAAGAAACCATTTTATAATATGTTTTGCAATGGATTAAAAGAAAGAATTACAATTAAGTAGCACGTTGGACTAGATTTTACCGAGAGTGATTGACCTAAGTCATGAGGAATGGGTTTGAATTTATGGGGCATTGGCATCAGTATTGGGGTAGGTGGGACCTGTTCGGTCGAGATGGGGTGGGTCTGAACCGTGCTGGGACCAGAGTCCTGGCAAATTGTGTAAAGAGGACTGTAGACAGGGCTTTAAACTAATTGTTGGGGGGGGAGGGTGCGAGGGTAGGTGACATTACGAGGCCTAAAGTTAAGGAGAGGGTACAGGTAAGGGTGGAGGCCGAGGATGTCCCAATAATAAAGGGAGTAGGGGGCGTGAGTATGAATAGGGTCCAGGGGAAGGCTGGGATGAAGGCACTTTATCTGAATGCATGAAGCATTCGGAATAAAGTGGATGAGCTGGTGGCACAGATCGACACAAATGGATATGATCTGGTGGCCATTACAGAGACGTGGCTGCAAGGTGACAGGGACTGGGAGCTGAATGTTCAGGGGTATCAAGTGTTTAGGAAGGATAGGCGGGAGGAAAAAGTGGGGGGCGTAGCTCTGCTGATTAAGGATAGCATCAGGGTGGTAGCAAGGGATGATATTGGAGCCAAAGAGCAGAAAGTGGAATCGTTGTGGGTGGAGATTAGGAACAGAAAAGGGAGGAAGACGCTGGTGGGTGTCGTCTATAAACAAACAAAGAACAAAGAACAACACAGCACGGGAAACAGGCCCTTCGGCCCAACGAGCCCGCGCCGCCGTCCCACTGTCTCAGTGACCTATTCATGATTTTAGTCTACGCCTAATGTGCGAGGATCAGGGAGGTCCAATTTGGGACAATTTAGTACCCAATCAATCAGCCTAAAAGCACATCTTTGGGGATGTGGGAGGAAACCGGAGCACCCGGAGGAAACCCACGCAACCACAGGGAGAACGTGCAAACTCCCACAGACACAGGCCCAAATCCATGTGTCCGCACAGTAACAGAGATAGTCTCTGAGCTGTCATGTTGCCCTTGAGATGGTCCAGTTTAAGCACACTAACGACAAGAAGCAATAGGCAACTCCCGAAGCAACGTCCAAGAGCAGCCCACTACAACCTGCCGCATGCATGCCCCTTGCTGGACTTAAATGCCTGTGGAGACAAAAAAATTCATTATTAAACAGGCAAAGACTAACATCCCTGAGGCAAAACGTATTCCCAAGCCTACAATGTTTAGTAAGGCCTACTATATCCCCCTATATGTAGCCCGCTCATGTGGCTGTCTAAGTGACTCTTAAACAACCCTAGCGTGCCTGCTTCCACCACCTTACTCGGCAGTGCATTCCACACCCCCACTACCCTTTGCGTGAAAAACTGCCCTCTAATATTTGTCTTATACCTAGCCCCCCTCACCCTAAGCCCGTGACCCCTCGTTCTATCCATTTCTAATAGCGGAAAAAGCTTACCACCATTTACTCTATCTATCCCCTTCATAATCTTATAAACCTCTATTAGATCCCCCCTCAGCCGACGTCTCTCAAGGGAAAACAGCCCAAGTTCATTCAATCTTTCCTCGTAAGACAGCCCTTCCATACCAGGCAACATCCTGGTAAATCTCCTCTGCACTCTCTCCAGGATCTCTACATCCTTCCGGTAGTACGGCGACCAGAACTGGACGCAGTACTCCAAGTGAGGCCTAACCAACGTTCTATACAACTGCAACATCAGACTCCTACTCTTATATTCTATACCTCTTCCTATGAAGGCGAACATACCATACGCTTTCCTCATCACATTCTGCACCTGCACCGACACCTTCAGGGACTTGTGCACTTGCACCCCCAGGTCTCTCTGCGTATCTATACTCCGGATAGTTCTACCTTTTATCGTATAACTCCCCTCCACATTATTCCGGCCAAAGTGCATCACCTCGCATTTCTCCGGATTAAATTCCATTTGCCATCTATCTGCCCAATCTACCAGCCTGTCTATGTCCTGTTGCATTGCCAGGCACTGCTCCTCAGTACCCGCCAATCCAACCATCTTAGTGTCATCAGCAAATTTGCTGATCACACCACCTACCCCCTCTTCCAAGTCATTAATATATACCACAAATAGAAGAGGTCCTAGTACCGAGCCCTGCGGCACACCACTGGTGACAGACCTCCAATTGGAAAAGGAGCCTTCCACTACTACTCGCTGTCTCCTCCTCCCAAGCCAGTTCTCCACCCATCTACATACCTGGCCTTGTATCCCATGAGCCTTCACCTTTTCTATCAGCCTACCATGAGGGACCTTGTCAAACGCCTTACTGAAATCCATATAGACGACATCAACGGCTTGTCCTTCGTCAACCGTTTTTGTCACCTCTTCAAAAAATTCCACTAGATTCGTAAGGCACGACCTCCCTGTAACGAAGCCATGCTGCGTATCCCTGATCAGATTGCAGCGCTCCAGATGTTCATACATCCTATCCTTGAGGATCCTCTCCATTAGCTTGCCTATAACTGAAGTCAAGCTCACCGGCCTATAATTCCCTGGGTTATCCCTCTGACCCTTCTTAAACAACGGTACTACATTTGCAATCCGCCAATCCTCTGGGACCTCACCTGTGTCCAAAGAAGAGACAAAGATTTGCGTCAGAGGCTCAGCAATTTCATCCCTCACCTCCCTTAACAGCCTGGGATAGATGCCATCAGGCCCCGGAGATTTATCCGTCTTTATACTGTCTAAAAGTCCCAACACCTCTTCCCTCGTGATGACTATATCCCTCAACGGATCCTCAAACTCCTCAAGCACAGCACCAGACATCAGGCCCCTCTCCTGCGTGAATACCGACGCAAAGTATTCATTCAGGATCTCCCCCATTCCCCCAGGCTCCAAGCATAGTTCCCCTCCTCTGTCCCTGAGAGGACCAATCTTCCCTCTAACCATCCTTTTATTTCTAACATAGGAGTAAAATGCCTTAGGATTTTCTTTAATCCTACCCGCCAAAGCCATTTCGTGGCCCCTTTTTGCCTTTCTGATGCCCCTTTTAAGTTCTCTCCTACATTCTCTGTATTCTTCTAACGCTATCTCTGTCCTCAAATGCCTAGATCTAATGTACGCCTCCCTCTTCCTCCTGACCAGGTCCTCAATATCCCTAGTTACCCACGGCTCTCTAATCCTACCCTTCCCATCCTTCCTCTTGACCGGCACGTGCCTCTCCTGCAAAGATTTTAGTTTTCCCTTGAGAGACTCCCACATACCCAGCGTCGACCTGCCATCAAACAGCTTACCCCAGTCCGTATCTTTAAGATCCTGCCTAATCCGGTTGTATCTAGCCCTCCCCCAGTTTAACACCCTCCCCTTAGGACAGGCTTCATCTTTATCCATTAATATCTTAAACCAGACAGAGTTGTGGTCACTGTTAGCCACCTGCTCTCCTACTTCAACGTCAACCACCTGCCCAGGCTCATTCCCCAGAACCAAGTCCAGTATAGCCCCCTCTCTGGTCGGGCTATCCACATACTGCTCCAGGGATCCTTCCATTACACACTGTACAAATTCCTCCCCGTCAGCACCCTCTGATCTCGGCACCTTCCAGTCTACCCCGGGGAGATTAAAATCTCCCACTACCACCACCCTATTCTTCCTGCACTTATCTAGAATGTCCCTGCTTATCCCTTCTTCCACAGCCCTCGGGCTGTTGGGCGGTCTGTAGTACACACCCAACATAGTAACATCTCCCTTCCTATTCCTCAACTCCACCCAAAGCGACTCGATTCCTATATCCTCTATACCTCCCTCCCTCTGCACTGCTATGATGCAATCCTTAACTAACAACGCCACTCCCCCACCTCTCAGCGACCCACCCCTATCACGCCTGAAGCACTTATACCCGGGAACATTCAACTGCCAGTCCTGCCCTTCCTTTAACCAAGTCTCTGTCACCGCCACCACTTCCAACTTCCTTTCGAACATTATTGCCTTCAGTTCATCTGTTTTGCCAGTCACACTCCTAGCATTGAAACACATGCACCGAAGACCCTCAGAAACAATCCGATCCTTCTTCCTATCCTCCGGGCTTACCCTATCCCCAATCCCAGTTCCGTCCACATCCCCACCCCCCCTCCATATTAGTTTAAACCCTGCCGAAACACTATAGGCCCCCGAATAATGATCTGGAGGTGGGGCGGGCTGTTAACGCGCAAATAAGTGCGGCGTGCAGGAATGGGACGGCCGTAATTATGGGGGATTTCAATCTGCATATTGATTGGTCGACCCATGTTGGACGCGATGGGCTCGAGGAGGAGCTCTTGGAATGCTGCCGGGATAGTTTCCTTGAACAGTGTGTGTTGGAGCCAACGAGGGAGCGAGCTGTCTTGGATCTGGTGTTATGTAATGAGGTGGGTAGAATCAGGGACATTGCGGTGAAGGATCCTCTTGGGGAGAGTGATCATTGTATGGTGGAGTTTCTGGTGCAGATGGAGGACGACAAAGTGGGTTCCCGGGCACGCGTCCTTTGTTCGAACAGAGGGGAGTACAGTAGGATGAGAGAGGAATCGGCGAATGTGGACTGAGGGAGCGCGTTGGAAGGTAGGTCTGCCGAGGAGCAGTGGAGGATCTTTAAGGAGATCTTTCTTGGTGCTCAGCAGAAATTTATTCCGATGGTCAAAAAGGACAGTAGGAGGAGAGGTAATCAGCCGTGGATAACGAAGGAGGTGAAGGAAAGTGTTAAATTAAAAGCGGAGGCGTTTAGAGTAGCTAAGAGTAGTGGGCGAGAAGAGGATTGGGAGAGGTTCAAATGTCAACAAAGATTCACAAAGAAATTGATAAAGAAGGGTAGGAGAAACTATGAAGCTGGGCTAGTGCTTAATATAAAAAAGGATAGCAAGAGTTTTTATAAGTATATAAAAAGGAAGAGGCTGGCTAGTGTGAACGTTGGACCCTTAGAGGATGAGAAGGGGGACTTGGTGGTAGAGGATGGGGAAATGGCTGAGGTCTTGAATAAGTTTTTTGTTTCGGTATTCACGGAGGAGGATGTGAATAATTTGCCAGGAGTTAGAGATGGAAAGGTGAAAGGACTGGAGGGTCTCGGTGACATTACTGTTAATAGAGAGGTGGTGCTCGACAGACTGGAGGGGCTGATTGTGGACAAGTCCCCAGGACCGGATGGAATGCATCCAAGGGTTCTGAAAGAAATGGCGGAGGTGATAGTGGATGCCTTGGTGGTTATTTTCCAGACGTCGCTGGATTCCGGGGAAGTGCCGGAAGATTGGAAAGCGGCTAATGTTACGCTGTTGTTTAAGAAGGGTGCCAGGCAAAAGGCGGGGAAATATAGGCCGGTTAGTTTAATGTCTGTTGTAGGTAAAATGTTAGAATCCGTCATCAAGGAGGAAATAGCGAGGCATCTTGAGGGGAATTGCTTGATAGAGCAGACGCAGCACGGTTTCGTTAAGGGGAAGTCGTGTCTGACCAATTTACTGGAGTTCTATGAGGATGTGTCTAGGGCGGTGGATAGAGGAGAGCCGGTGGATGTGGTCTTTCTTGATTTTCAGAAGGCGTTTGACAAGGTACCTCACAAGAGGTTATTGCAGAAGGTCAGGGGGCATGGAGTTGGGGGTAGGATGTTAGCGTGGATAGAGGATTGGTTGTCAAATAGGAGGCAGAGAGTGGGGGTCAATGGGTGCCATTCGTATTGGTGGTTGGTGACTAGTGGAGTGCCTCAGGGGTCAGTGCTGGGGCCTCAGCTATTTACCATGTATATAGATGATCTGGAGGAGGGAACCGAGCGTATGGTGTCGAAATTTGCTGATGACACCAAGATTGGTGGAAAGGCAAATTGTGTGGAGGGTGTGGAGAGTCTGCAGAAGGATCTAGATAGGCTGGGCGAATGGGCCAGGAAATGACAAATGGAATTTAATGTTGGCAAGTGCGAGGTGGTACACTTTTGTAGGAATAATGGTAGGAAGGATTATTACTTACGTGGAGAAAAACTGCAGCAGGCGACGGTGCAGAGGGACCTCGGGGTCCTTGTGCATGAGTCGCAAAAACCCAGCTTGCAGGTGCAGCAGGTGGTCAGGAAGGCTAATGGGATGCTGGCCTTCATAGCGAGGGGGATTGAATATAAAAGTAGGGAGGTCTTGCTGCGGCTATATAGGGCACTGGTGAGGCCGCAGCTGGAGTACTGTGTGCAGTTTTGGGCGCCGTACTTACGCAAGGATATTTTGGCCTTGGAGGGAGTGCAGAGGAGGTTTACTAGGCTGATGCCAGAGTTGAGGGGGTTGAGCTATGAGGAGAGGCTGAATAAACTAGGCTTGTACTCGTTAGAGTTTAGAAGAATGAGGGGAGATCTCATTGAGACATATAAGATGATGAATGGGATGGATAGGATAGAGGTGGAGAGACTCTTCCCGCTCAGAAAGGACAGTAGGACTAGGGGGCACAGCCTCAAGATAAAGGGGGGGGGGTTTAGAACAGAGTTGAGGAGGAACTTCTTCACTCAAAGGGTGGTGAATCTCTGGAATTCTCTGCCCGTTGAAGTGGTGGAGGCTACCTCGCTAAATATTTTTAAGAAGCGGGTTGACAGGTTTTTGATAGGCAAGGGGATTAAGGGTTATGGGGAGAGGGCGGGAATGTGGAACTGAGCCACGACAGATCAGCCATGATCTTATTGAATGGCGGGGCAGGCTCGAAGGGCCAGATGGCCTACTCCTGCTCCTATTTCTTATGTTCTTATGTTCTTATTCATTAAACTTATACGTTTCTCAATGACTTTCTATGGATTTTTTGCATTGGAACATGAGGTGTTTAGAAATCCAAAACAGTATTGAATCCTCTGCTGGGGGTCTGGGATCTGTATAACAGGGCCAGCAAATGCAGCTAAACTTTCACCATGCAGGGAGTGACTTGAGGGCTGGAGGGGGCTCACTTATCAAAATGGGTTTCCTACCCAATTCGAGATAGGGGCAGTGGGATTGTACGTGGGCCATGTGAAGTGTGAGACTGATTTAGATATCCTTATAGCAACCGTCATCAAGGCTGCCGGTTGTCCAGAGGGAGAGATCTGTGGTTTGTGTCAAAACCTCAGACAACAACAGAGGGAAGTGAGATGAGTCAGGGGAGACACTGGTCTGGTACCTAGTATAGGTTAGGCCCTCACTTCACTAATGCCAATCTGGCAGTTGCATGGGAAGGCAGAGGTCACCAGCTGAAATTAGAGGCCTGGACCCACATCAATGCCATCATCAATGGAAGAAGTGGATTAAATAGAATCTGGATCCAGTGCCATTAAAAGGGTTCAATGAACCAATAGATCTGGCAGAGGGGGTGTAATGTTCACTATACCAGATAGATGTCAAGCTGACAAGCTCCAGCAAACACAGGATGCATACTACTCTTGAACATACAAACATATGAAATATGAATAGAAGTAGGCCATTCAGCCCCTTTTAGGCTTCTCCGTTATTCAATAAAATCATGGTTGATCTGTCTGTGTTTCCGATTCTACATTCCATCGGTCCCCAGTAATCTTTGTATCCTTTCCTAATAGCAAGCTAACTAAAATCAAAATACTGCAGTTGCTGGAAATCTGAAATAAAAACAGAAAATGCTGGATGAATCAGGAGGTCTGGCAGCATCTGTGGAAAGAGAAACACTGTTAATGTTGAGTCCATTGACCCTTTTAAAAAACCTATTTAGCTCGGCCTTTAAAATATTCAGTGATCCTGCTTCCACTGCCTTCTGAGACAGGGAGCTCCAAAGTCACATCTCTGACATGTAACAGTAACCTCTAATTTTAAGAGAGTGACCCCTAGTTCTGGACTCAGTCAGACAGAAGGCAGGATGGTGGTACAGTGGTTAGCAATCCTGCCTGACAGCATCAGGAACCTGGTTCGATTCCCGGCTTGGGTCACTGTGCAGAGTCTGCATATTGTCCCGGTGTCTGCGTGAGTTTCCTCTGGGTGCTCCAGTTACTTCCACAGTCCATAAGACAATGGTTAGGTGCATTGGCCATGTCAAATACTCCATCAGTGCACCCAAACAGGCACGAGAGTGTGGCGACTGGGGGATTTTCACAATAACGTCATTGCAGTATAAGCCTATTGTGACACTAATAAATTATCTTTAACAAGAAAGATATAGTTCAGTATCCACCTTGTTCAGGATCTTTTATTCTTCAATTAAGCTATGCCTTCATTCGTCTGAACCCCAGTAGAAACAAGCCCAGTTTGTTCAACTGTTCCTCATAAGATAACGCACTCATTCCAGATATCAATCTAGGAAACCTTTATAAACCTTCTCCAACATATTTACATTGTGCCTTAAATAAGGAGAGCAAAACCGCAGGTAGTATTTGAGATGTGAACTCACGAATGCCCTGTACACCTGAAGCATAGCATCCTTTCCTTTAGGTTCAATTTCTCTCATAATAAAAGGTGTGCAGATACCGGCGTTGGACTGGGGTGGGCACAGTAGGAAGTCTCACAACACCAGGTTCAACTCCAACAGGTTTATTTGAAATCAAGAACTTTCAGAGTGCTGCTACTTCATCAAGTGAGTGGAGGCAGGTTCACAAACATGGCAATATAGAGGCAAAGACACAATTGCAAGATAATTACAGATTGGAATATGAGTTTTTATGGTAATCAAGGTTTTAAATGTACAAACAGTGTGCATGGAGAGAGGGATAAGCACAGGTTAAATTGTCACAAGCCAGGACAGTTAGTAGGATCTTGCAAACCCAGGCAGTATGGTGGGGGTTACACGTAGAGAGATATAAACCCAAGAGGCTATCCTCATGCGTGCGGAGCTTGGCTATCAGTTTCTGCTCAGGGATTGTGCATTGTCACGTGTCTTGGAGGCCACCTTGGAGAATGCTTACCCAAACATCGGAAGCTGAATGCCCTTGACTGAAGTATTCCCCAACTGGAAGGGAACGCTCCTGCCTAGCAATTGCTGCACGGTGTCCGTTCATCCATTGCTGTAGTGTCTGCATGGTCTCACCGATGTATTACACCTCAGGACATCCTTTCCTGCAGTGTACGAGGTTGACAACATTGGCCGAGTCAAATGAGTATGCGTTGTGTACCTGGTGGGTGACGCGGTCACATGTGATGGTGCTATCCATGTCAATGATCCAGCATGTCTTGCAGAGGTTGCTGTGGCAGGGTTGTGTGGTGTCGCTGTTCTCCTGTAGGCTGGGTAGTTTGCTGCATACAATGGTCTATTTGAGTTTGGTGGTTGTTTGAAGGCAAGTAGTCAGGAGATGCACCAATGCCAGCCTCATCAGGGTGCCACAACAGCTCAGTGACTATCACTGCTAGCTGTGCAGATACATGGATTTGGGCCAGTGTCTGTGGGAGTTTGCGCAATCTCCCTGTGGTTGCGTGGGTTTCCACACCCCAAAGATTGCTCTTAGGCTGATTGGTGTACCAAATTGACCCTACACTATTCTCCCCTAAATCTGGTTCCAATAGGGCTACCATTCGCATACACACGGGGCAAGTTAGGTGTAAGAAAATGCTTTGTTAAAATGGCGGCACGGGCTCGTTGGGCCTGTTTCCCATGCTGGGGTGTTCTTTGTTCATCAGCTGTGCTCACAAGATAGCCCCGAACATCACCCAAGCACAATGCAACGCCATCCGCACTGTCAAGACCAATCGCAACATGATCATCGTACCAGCAAAGGAGGAGCCATTGTCATACTGAACAGAACGGACTACTGCAAAAGGAGTGTACCAACAACTGAACAACCAGGAACAGCACAGACACAAATCTGACCAAAGAACACACCCGTCAACTCAACAGATTGACAAGACCTTTGATCCAAACTTTCAGAGCACCCTACGTGCTCTCATCCCACATACTGCCCGTGTTGGAGATCCTCCACTGCCTCCTGAAGATACACAAGGCCAACACACCCGACCATCCCATCGTATCGGGCAACGGCACCCGATCAGAGAACCTCTCTGGCTGCGTCGAATATCCTGAAACCCATCGTACAAGAAACCCCAGATTCTGTTGTGACACTATGAATTTCTTACAGAAACTCAGCACCTATGGAGTAGTTGAACCAGCAACAATCCTCATCACAATGGATGTCTCAGCAATCTACGCCAGTATCCCCCAAACAACAGCATTGCTGCAACACCCTCAGTACTCAACACCGACAACTGCCAGGAGCAATTTTACAACTCATCTGCTTCATCCTGGACCACAACGTCTTCACCTTCAACAACCAGTTCTTCATCCAGACCTACAGAATAGCCATGGGACCAAATTCGCCCTTCAACATGCCAACATCTTAATACACAAGTTCGAGCAAGATCTCTTCACCACACAGGACCTCAACCGATGCTATACACCAGATACATCACCGGCATTTTTTTCCATTGGACTCATGGCGAAGAATCATGAAATGGTTATGTGATGACATCAACAAGTTCCATCCTATCAGACTCACCATGAACTACTCTCCAGAATCAATTGGATTCTCAGACACATGCATTTCCATCAAGGGCATTCACCTCAGCATTTCATTCTACCACCAGCTTCCACCCCAAATATGTTAAAGAAGCCATCCCCTATGTACAAGCCCTCCATTCAAACAGGATCTGCTTAGATTAGGAGGAATGCAACAGACACCCTCAGAAGAACAGAATATGGCACTCATCGATTGCCAGTTCCGATGCGCCACAGAAATAAACCATACCGACCTCCTCAGAAGACAAACACAGAACATGACCAATGTTGATCGTCCAGTATTTCCCTGGAGTGGGGAGACTATGACATCTTCTTTCGAGCCTTCAACATGTCATCAATGACGACGAACATCTCGCCAAGGCCATCCCCATACCTCCACTGCGCAGCTTCAAATAACCGCCTAACCTCCAACAGACCATTGTTCACAGCAATCTACTCAACCTTCAGAAGAAGAGTGACCATGACACCACACAACTCGACACAGCAACCTCTGCAAGATGTGCCGGATCATCGACATGGATACAACCATTACATGCTGTGTACACGTTGACCACAATCCACGAGATACACAGTACATACTCACGTGTCTCAGCCAACAATGCCTATCTCATACGCTGCAGGAAAGTGTGTTCCAAGGCATGGTACATCAGCGGGACCATGTTAACGCTATAACAACGGGTGAACAGACGCTACAATCACCAGGCAGGAGTGTTCCCTTCTGCAGTAAAGGGCATTCAGCCTCCGATCTTTGTGTAAGCGTTCTCCAAGGTGGCTTCAAGACACACGACACGCATTCCAATCATTCTTCACGTTTCAATCTGTAATTGCTTTGCAATTGTGCCTTTGTCTCTACATGCCATGTTTTTGAACCTACCCCAACTCACCTGATGAGCTTTCGGAGCACTACTCCTTCGTGCTTCCAAATAAACCTGTTCTCATATTGTAGTTGTTACTATCAGAGGTGCCTTTACTCTGAGATCATAAATAAGGTAGTCACTGGTATTGTGAGACTTCTTACTGTGCCCACCTCAGTCCAATGCCGGCATCTCCACATCCTCTTAGCAAGCCAATCTTCTAATGTGTTACTCTCTACACCATTAGCTTTTATTTTCCACAATAAACATTAATGTGGAATTTTATCAAACATCTTCTGGAAATCCATGTACGATATGTCAACAGTTCCTCTTCATCCACAGCATGTTTTACTTCTAAGTACCCAGTTATAACCCCTTTAATAATCATTCGAACACCTTTCCTGTGTAGATGCCAAACTAACCGACCACCAGTTTTCTGCCTTCCTCCCCTCTTGAATAGAAAGGTTACATTTGCTACTTTCCAGACAGATGGAACCTTTCCAGAATCTAGTGAATTGTGGAAAATTAACACCAATGCATCTCATATCTCATTAGCCACCTCCCTTAAGACCCCAGGAGGAAGTCCTATGTAGGACGTGTATGGGGTAATACCTTTGGCGGGAGAACATGTCGCGTCCTTTCAGGGCAGTTTGTCCATCCTTTCTCCCCACCTGGCACTCAGTTCCCACCTCTGGCTCCCCGTAGCTGTTTACATGCGACAGCGGCCACACCCCGGGCAATGGCCTCAACCAGGTGAGGGTAGCCGAAGGGTCTCAACCCTTGGTGAGATAGAGGGATGTCTATTCCAGCATGTGAAGACAGACTCCGGCGGATTGAGCGGAAGAGACCAACGGAAAGTCCAACGGTCAAGAAGGCAGTGTCTGCGAGCGTCGTGGAACACGAAGAGCAGGACAAGACACAGAAGACGTCCTGGTCATCCACTGCACCTAGTCCCACCTCCATCCATTATGACTCTTGTCTTGCCACTGGATCTAGATGGGAATTGGGAAGAGAGAGTGAGGCTGACGCTGCACAACTCTCCCTCACTTTAATCCAAATCAAGCGCCAGTCTAGACACCATCATCATCGTCCTGTTCAACCTTTGAAGTCCTGTGGCGATGGATGAGTGATGAAGCAGGCGTGGATACACTGGGAGCTGTAGTCACGGACCTGCACGCAGGCGGCTCAGGTTTAATGGTCGTTTTCCGCTGACTGAAGCAGCAGTGAAACTCTGTGCCTACCTGGGCGGCTGAGTAGTCCTCTTCAGGAATGCACTGCTCACCTCTGTAGAATGAGGAAGGGGCTAGAAAAGCTGCCCTAAACATTGCCTGCTTCACTACACCCTGGCCAGTTTACCACGGCTGGTGGGGATCCCATCTTGCTGTCGAACAAACAAAATAAAACACAAGGTGACACCGCTCACCGTTGGCACTTGGAACGTGCGCACGCTTTTGGACAACCCTACAGCAGACAGACCAGAGAGAAGAACAGCCTTAGTTGCCAGAGAGCTTGCAAGATACAACATTGACATTGCAGCCCTGAGTGAAACTCATCTTGCCAACGTAGGTCAGTTGACTGAATCTGGAGGTGGATACACTTTTCTGGAGCGGTCGCGGCAGCGATGAGCGTCGTGATGCTGGAGTTGGATTCGCCATCAGGAGTCACCTTGTTCAGAAACTTGCTAGTCTACCCAAGGGTGTGAATCACCGGATTATGACATTACAGCTTCTGCTACAGAACAGAAGTCAAGCCACCCTGATCAGCACCTATGCCCCCACAATGAACAACCTGGACGAGATGAAAGACAAGTTCTACAAAGAACTAGACGCCCTACTATCAGCAGTGAGCAGTACCGACAAGCTGATCTCGCTTGGCGATTTCAATGCAAGAGTAGGGTGTGACTCTGTAATCTGGCTGGGAGTCATTGGGAGGCATGGTGTGGGCAAGTGTAACAGTAATGGCCTACTCTTACTGAAGAGCTGTGCAGCACACGACCTCCTCATCAGCAACACAACCTTCCATCTGCCTACCCGTAACAAGACCTCCTGGATGCACCCCCGCTCTAAGCACTGGCATCTTATCGACTATGTCATTGTCAGGAGAAAAGACAGGCAGGATGTTAGAGTGACCAAGGCCATGTGTGGTGCTGACTGCTGGACAGATCACAGGCTCATTGTCTCCAAAATGAGGCTCCGCATCAGACCCAAGAGGTGACCACAAGGAAGCAAGGTTATGAAAAGAATCAATGCGGCCAAGCTAAAGAACCCCAGCATAGCTTCAGCACCGGCTGAAGACTTACAAATCGAGCATGCTGACCTACACCTCACGGGCAGCACTAAGGACGACTGGGAACGCTTCAGGGATGCTATCCATACATCTGCGCTGAAGACGCTCGGGCCCTCCACCCACAAGCAGCATGATTGGTTTGATGAGAATGATGAGGAGACACAGGCTCTACTTGTTGAAAAGCACTGTCTTCATTGGGCCTGTCACAACGACCCATCTTCAGCTGCCAAGAGAAATGCTTTTACCAGTGCTTGCAGGACAGTCCAGAATAAACTGCGTAAAATGCAGGATGTCTGGCTGAGCACCCAAGGCAGATGAAGTACAGATATACGCTGACAGAAACTGCTTGAAACAGTTCTATGAAGCCCTCAACACTCTCTATGGACCTCAGTCTGTCAGGAGTTCCCCCCTCTTGAGTACAGATGGTACAACTCTCATTAGAGAGAGGGCTCAGATCCTGCAGAGATGGGCTGACCACTTTGAAGCCATCCTCAACCAACCGTCATCTATTAACGATGAGGCAATAGACAGGATTCCCCAGGTTGATATCAATAGCACCATGGATGACGCACCGGTAGTAGCCAAAGTCACGAAAGCTGTCAGCCAGCTATCCAGTATCAAAGCCCCAGGGGCAGATGCCATACCTGCAGAGATCTATAAAGCTGCTGGTCCTGCACTTATCGAGAAGCTCACTGAGTTGTTCCAGTCCTTTTGGAAGCAAGGATCCATTCCTCAGGAACTTAAAGATGCTTCCATCGTACACCTCTACAAGAGGAAGGGCAATCGGCAAGTATGCGACAACCACCGAGGAATCTCGCTGCTCTCCGTCACAGGAAAAACCCTCGCAAGAGTCCTGCTAAATCGTCTGGTCACTCATCTGGAGCTGGGCCTGCTTCCAGAGTCACAGTGTGGCTTCCACAAAGGTCGTGGGACTACTGACATGATTTTTGCTGCACGCCAACTTCAGGAGAAGTGTCAGGAGCAGAATCGCGAGCTCGACAACCTTTGTTGACCTCGCAAAAGCCTGCGACACTGTAAGCCGACAAGGCCTGTGGAAGATCATGTCAAAGTTCGGCTGCCCTCCCAAATTCATTCAGATGGTACGCCAGTTCCATGATGGTATGACCAGAGTACTGGACAGTGGAGAATCATCTGAGGCTTTCCCAGTCACCAGTGGCATCAAACTGGGCTGTGTGCTCGCACCCACACTGTTCAGCATGATGTTTACTGCCATGCTGAATGATGCCTTCCAGGACAGTGTTGCTGGTATCAGCCTCAAGTACAGAGTGGATGGGAAGCTTTTCAACCTGAGGAGACTTAAAGCTATTCCCAAAGTGAAAGAGACAGTTCTGAGAAATTTCGTCTTTGCCGATGACTGCGCCATGTATGCTGGCTCACAGCCAGAGATGCAAGTCAGTATGGACAAATTTTCCACGGCTTGTGACAACTTTGGACTCACCATCAACATTAAGACCACCAAAGTCATGCACCAGCCTGCTCCTCATGCACCGTACACAGAACCCATAATCACAAAGGGCAGAAACTACAGGCAGTAGACCAGTTCACCTATCTTGGCAGCACCCTCTCCCAAGCAGTGACTATTGATACAGAAGTTAACTGCAGAATAGCAAAGGCAAGTTCTGCTTTTGGTAGACTGCGCTCCACTGTATTCCTATACAGTCAAGGAATCAGCCCAGCAACAAAACTGAAGGTCTACAGCGCCACAGTACTCGCTATCCTCCTGTATGTCTGTGAAATGTGGACTGTGTATAAAAGGCATGCAAGACAGCTCAATCATTTCCACATGACTTGTCTTCACAGAATATTACGCATCAGATGGCAAGACAAAGTACCAGACACTGAAATTCTCTCTCGAGCAAGACTACCATCAGTCCACACGCTGCTGATGAGAGCGCAGACCCAGTGGGCAGGTCATGTCATCCGTATGTCAGACAAGCGCATACCCAAGCAGCTCCTTTTTGGGGAACTCTCTGCTGGAAGATGCTCGCATGGAGGGCAGAAGAAACGTTTCAAAAGACACACTCAAGGCCTCCCTGAAGTCATTTGACATTGACACGACCACCTGGGAAACGCTGGCACAAAACCACCCTACCTGGCGCTGCCTCATCCACAACGGCTGTCAAACTCACGAAGCAAGATGTATTGCTGAAGCACAACTTACACGCGAGCTGCGCAAGTCCACAGCCACCAGCACAACAACTACAGTGTCTACACAAGTCTGTCCAAAATGTGCCAGGACATTCTGTGCCTGAATTGGCCTGATCTGTCATCTTCGGACACACCGCAACCAGCCTCAAAATGACTCATGGTGTCGACACCCTCTTCGATGATGATGGACGAACAACATCTTGAGGGGAATTGCTTGATTGAGCAGATGCAGCACGGTTTCGTTAAGGGGAAGTCGTGTCTGACATATTTACTGGAGTTCTATGAGGGTGTGTCTCGGGCAGTGGATAGAGGAGAGCCGGTGGATGTGGTCTTTCTTGATTTTCAGGAGGCGTTTGACAAGGTACCTCACAAGAGGTTATTGCAGAAGGTCAGGGGACATGGAGTTGGGGGTAGGGTGTTAGCGTGGATAGAGGACTGGTTGTCAAATAGGAGGCAGAGAGTGGGGGTCAATGGGTACTTTTCGGATTGGCGATTGGTGACTAGTGGAGTGCCTCAGGGGTCGGTGCTGGGGCCTCAGCTATTTACCATTTATATAGATGATCTGGAGGAGGGAACCGAGTGTATGGTGTCGAAATTTGCTGATCACACCAAGATTGGTGGAACGGCAAATTGCGCGGAGGGTGTGGAGAGTCTGCAGAAGGATCTAGATAGGCTGGGCGAATGGGCCAGGAACTGGCAAATGGAATTTAATGTTGGCAAGTGCGAGGTGGTACAACTTGGTAGGAATAATGGTAGGAAGGATTATTACTTCCGTGGAGAAAAACTGCAGCAGGCAACGGTGCAGAGGGACCTCGGGGTCCTTGTGCATGAGTCGCAAAAACCCAGCTTGCAGGTGCAGCAGGTGGTCAGGAAGGCAAATGGGATGCTGGCCTTCATAGCGAGGGGGATTGAATATAAAAGTAGGGAGGTCTTGCTGCGGCTGTATAGGGCATTGGTGAGGCCGCAGCTAGAGAACTGTGTGCAGTGTTGGGTGCCGCACTTACGCAAGGATATTTTGGCCTTGGAGGGAGTGCAGAGGAGGTTTACTTGGCTGATACCGGAGTTGAGGGGGTTGAGCTATGAGGAGAGGCTGAATAAACTAGGCTTGTACTCGTTAGAGTTTAGAAGAATGAGGGGAGATCTCATTGAGACATATAAGATGATGAATGGGATGGATAGGATAGAGGTGGAGAGACTCTTCCCGCTCAGAAAGGACAGTAGGACTAGGGGGCACAGCCTCAAGATAAAGGGGGGGGTGGTTTAGAATGGAGTTGAGGAAGAACTTCTTCACTCAAAGGGTGATGAATCTCTGGAATTGTCTGCCCGTTGAAGTGGTGGAGGCTACCTCGCTAAATATTTTTAAGACGCGGGTTGATGGGTTTTTGATAAGAGAGGGGATTAAGGGTTATGGGGAGAGGGCGGGAATGTGGAACTGAGCCACGACAGATCAGCCATGATCTTTTTGAATGGCGGGGCAGGCTCGAAGGGCTGGATGGCCTACTCCTGCTCCTATTTCTTATGTTCTCATGTAACAGGAGGAAGTCCATCAGGATCGCAATATTTGACAGCCTGCATCTCCATCAGTTTGCGCAGTAATGCTTCCCGAGGGAATCTCCCTTCTACCTCATGATTTACAGCTATTACTGGAATGTCTCTTGTATTCTCTATAGTGGAGACAAAAGCAAAATATCTGTTCATTTCCTCCACCTATTATTACTCCTCATTATCCAATATTAACTCCCTATTCTCACTCTCTCGAGGATCCACACTAACTTTACTTCTCTTTTCCTGTTTAAATACCTGCAGAAACTCTTGCTTTTCACTTTTACATTTCTAGCTAGCTTCTTTTCATTCTCCAATTCCTTTCTCTTGAGTAACCTTTTAGTCATTCTCTGCCATTCTTTATGTTCTGATCATTTTTCATTACAGTGTGGGAATATATTTATTCTGAATACCCTGGAATACCCTCGCTGATGACACAAAGGTCGGTGGTGTTGTGGATGGTCTGGAAGGATGTCAAAAGTTGCAGCAGGACATAAATAGGATGCAGGACTGGGCGGAAAAGTGGCAGATGGACTTCAACGCGGATAAATGTGTAGTCATCCATTTTGGCAGAGCCAACAGGATGAACAAGTACACTATCAAGGGCAGGAGTCTTAGTAGTGTTGAAGAGAAGAAGGATCTTGGGGTCCGGGTCCACAGGACTCTTAAATCGCCCTCGCAGGTGGAGGATGTGGTCAAGAAGGCGTATGGTGTACTGGCCTTCATTAATCGAGGGATTGAGTTTAGGAGTCGGGAGATAATGCTGCAACTTTATAAGACCCTTGTCAGGCCTCATTTGGAGTACTGTGCGCAGTTCTGGTCGCCTCACTATAGGAAAGACGTAGAAGCTATTGAAAGGGTACAGAGGAGATTTACAAGGATGTTGCCTGGATTGGGAGGCATGCCTTATGAAGTTAGGTTGAGGGAGCTGGGACTCTTTTCCCTGGAGAGATGAAGGTTGAGAGGCGACCTGATAGAAGTTTATAAAATGTTGAGAGAAATAGATAGGGTGGATTCTCAGAGGCTATTTCCCCGGGTTGAAATGGTCGCTATGAGAGGACACAGATTTAAGGTGCGGGGAGGAAAGTACAGAAGTGATGTTAGGGGTAAGTTTTTCACTCAGAGGGTGGTGAGTGAATGGAATCGGCTGCCGTCAGTGGTGGTGGAGGCAAACTCGCTGGGGTCTTTTAAAAGACTTCTGGATGAGTACATGGGGTTTAATGGGATTGGGGGTTATAGATAGGTCTATAGATTGGTAGGTGTTGATGTGATCGGCGCAACTCGTGGGCCGAAGGGCCTGTTTGTGCTGTAGTGTTCTATGTTCTATGTTCTATGAATGTCCTTTAACTGTCTGCCACTCCTTCTCTATTGATTACCCCCAGCTTAGGATCGCAGTTAACTTCAGCTAGTTCAACTTTCATGCCCACACATTTGACCTTACTTAAGTTCAAAATACTAGTCTTAAACCCACTCTTCTCCCTTTCAATCTCGATGTAAAATTCAACCATATTGTAGTTGTTACTATCAGAGGTGCCTTTACTCTGAGATCATAGATAAAGTAGTTTGGTACAACTGGAAAAACCAGGCTCAAAACTTACAGTGAGATTGTGGAGATGTTACAGAGCCATTTCTTTCCTGGGTCATCGCCAATAGGTTCAGAATCCATCAATGTAACCAGCAAGAAAGGGGTTCAATCACAATATGTGTAGTTACTTTGAAGAAATTAGCTGAATTCTGTGAACTTGGAGATGTCTTGAATGACACCATTAGAGACAGGCTATTGTGTGGATTAAGAAGCAAAGCATCTAGAAAAGCCTGTTAACAGAAGCAACTTGAACCTAAAGAAGGCTTTATGCTCTCCATGGAACGAGCAGCTAATTAAGCTCAAACATTGAAGTCCATAAGGTACCAGCTGAAACCTGAGCACAGACACAGATTTGAAATTTCTATCAATTGCAAAAACTGGGCACACAGCAGCAGATTGCTGGAGTAAAGGTGCAAAGTGCTGGCATTGTGGCTAAAAGGGGAACATTGAACATACATGTTTGGAGAAAGAAACAAGTTTCCAACAACGATTATAAGAAACATGATCCAAATGAATCAAATGGAAAACCAAATAGAGGGGAGAGGAGCCATGTGATATGAAAAGGGAGTGAAAAGGGCCAGAGTCACACTCAGATGATGAGACATTATTGAACGTATGGTCAATTAACAGTGCACCCTGCCGTTAGTGGGCCATTACCTTACTGAATGATCAACTGGTAAAAGTGGAGATGGTCACCAGAGTCACTGTTTTCTTGGTATTGAGAACCGCTTACCAAAAGAAACTATTACATGCTGCCTTGAAACCCTCAAAGATAATACTCAAAGCGTATACAGGGGCAGTGATCCGTTGTGGGGTTGTAAATGTTCAGCTGAATGGATAGATCACAGTTCCTGCACATCATTAAGGGTAACTGGAAAGAATCAGGCTAAACTGGGCCAAGGTGAATCTCATGTCGGAGCCCAAAGCAAGCTCAACCAAAAGCCTGAAGTAGCAGCCGTGGCCAAGGCTCAGGTTAGCAGTGCTGGGACCACGGCAACAAAGGCAGAGCATACAGTAACAAATATGGTTCAGGATGCAGGCGCAAAGGAATTAAGACTTATATGGGAGATGCATATGAATGCTTGAACAAAATGAAGGTCAAAAATATACTGAAAGATGTAGTGAGGATAACCGGAATGTGTTTATGTGCTCGCTTTGTAAACTCATAACCACAGAGCAACACGAAATCAAGGCGCACCTCGAAACTCCTTACCGTAAGGAAATCCTCAAGTTCAATCAAAAGAATATTCCATTTGGAAAAGGAGCTGCTGAGTTCCTTCATGCATTAAAAGTCAACAAGGATAAAAAGATTGCTGATCATAAACAATGGCAACAACAGGAGAAAAAGGAGCCAGCACAGAAATTCATGAAGGATGTTTGGATGGGATTTGATCCACATGACTGAATGAAAAGAGTTGGAGTTGTTCAGAGTGCAGTTTGGAACACCAATATTCCTCCAAAATTCTACAATGTGCAGCAGCATCTGAAGCCAAGTGAACATACCAACAGCAAGAAGAATTACCATCACTTGACATTGCATAACAAACCAATCCTGAAGGCTAAATTTGAATTCTTACACAGTGAGAATTCTTTTGAAAATTTGCAGGAGCAACAGCATCAATGAGGAAGTTTAAAAGTTGCATTCCAGCAACAAGACCTGAAACACAAGGGTGATTGCAGCAACAACACAATCCTGAGGGCAACATCTCACAGAGGCACACAACAATCTAAAGAAGGCACCACAAAGGCTGTGCCAGAAGACTCAGGAAAAAGGAGACTATGGTATACAGACTGCAGAAGTAGCAGTTCACAACTGAAAAACAGAACAACAGCCTGATACAAGAGCAAAAGGAAGTACATCATCCAATAACCATGATTGCAACTACTACCCACCAACAGCCAATCAACATCATTATTCTGCTACCCTTATCTGGAGACTCATATTTACTTGACAATGGAGGGTGCCTTCCAGAGGTCCACCTTCTAGTAACAGTGACTGTCTATGCAAATCTTGCCTGCAGCACCAGTCAGCATTGCTGCTCTGATGCCCTCAGCTGGACCCTTGCCTTCACTTAAAGACAGAGGGTATCTTCTGGGAACATTGACTGCACCTATGCAAATCTTACCTGCAACAGCCAATCAGCATTACTAGTCTCAGGCCCCACCTGCTGTCCATCATATGATGCAAATACTGGACATTATCTTTCCTGACTGGATGTGTTTAAACTCCTAACATTTAGCTGGTGCTCTCTGAGATCCTTGTGATCTGTAAATAGAGAGTAAATATTTCCTGATCTTTCAGACATTAACCACTGCCCCTCACCTACCACCCAAATTACTTCTCAGCCTGTGAATAATGAAGTCCCCCCACAGTTTGACAGTGCCCTCCTGAGCAGACATCTCTCGACTGACATAAGTAAGATGCAGACATATTGATGGGCTTGATGAAATGAGGGTTTGCTGAAGCCCAAACTGACGGCCCTGGTTCTTGAGGCTCCTCCTCCTCTGTTGAAGGCTGAAGAAGAGGAAAGGTTAATGGAGGTACGTGAGCTCTAGAATTGTTTAGGACACTCTTGTTACAAGTGCTGACACTGAGCAATGGCAAAGTATTGCAATGACAGGTTGTGTTAGAATTGAAGAGACACAATATGAAAAGCTTTTTGACAAACCTGGAGCTGGCTTGTCCCATCTGTTTTTCTGTTTCTCACTGTTTTCCCCGTGTGAGTGCCCAGTGATTCCAGAGCTTCCACCTCAGAAAGGGCGAGAGGACAGAGGCTTGTGGCTCCTCCCCAGTGTCACTTCTTTGTTTTTGGTTGACTTGGGTTTTCCCCTTTGAGAGAAAAGTAGAGAGTGTGAGTGGCAGTACTTTATTTACCATCAAATAAAGAACAGAACTAGTTTGAGGGATCATCCTTAATCAAGTTGTGAACAGGAGTAACAAGCTGGAAAATCCCGAATGGAGCTTTTTCCATCTTCACAAAGTCAGACTGAGGGAAGGAATGGGATGTGAAAAATGTTGTACTTCCCCCTCAATATCTCAGGGGGGCAGCACCTGATGTGGATCACAGGGAGAGCAAGCTGAGTGGAAATGGAAAATCTGGGTTTATGTCTGATTCAGTTCAAATCATAGTTCAACTCTCATAACTATCTTACCTTAGCTCCATCACGAGGAAACTAAAATTCTTGAAGCATTTGAATTCCTAACTGATGGATGCCCTTATTCCCAGGGCCACATCCACAGAGACTGGGCCATAACTTTTGTGTGACACCTTCCCTCACAGACCAAAAACATCGTAATTCAGTGAGAAATCCCAGCGAGGTCACACTGCTGGGCAGGCGTGTAGTAACAGACATGTGCAGAGCTCATGGACTTTTGTATCACTAAGATTGAGACCATGTGATCAGCTGCACCTGTCACTTCTCATCCTTCTTCTCACCCATTAGGTTAAACATCCCTCTCTGGTCCAGAATGCACATTGTTGCCTAGTTTTCCTTCTATAGGAAGCCTTTTTGTGCTCAGCCTGTCAATGAGAAACACCTCCTGTTGTTGCCACCAAACTGCTGACCACCCAACTTTCCATTCTGCTTCCGATGTTAGTTGACATTATTAATGGTTCTCTCTCTTCTCTCCCTATTATCGAGCTTGGGTATGGCTGATTGCACATGTTTCCACACTTAATTCCACGGTAGCCACACAGTCATATGCAATGGCTTCTCTTCCTTCTCCTGGACCATTACATCTGCTGTTTCTCAAGAATCGATCCTCAACCCCTTCTCATTCTCATCTACATACTGCCCCTCAGTTACATTATCCAAAATCAGATGGTTAGTTTCACACTGACAATATTAGCATCAACCTCAACATTGCCTCTCAGATCCAATGCCATTTTAAATGATCAAACTATTTATCTGACATCCAGTCCTGGCTGAGCAGAAATCTCCATTTAAATATTGAGAAGACAGAAACCATCGACTTCAGTCTCCACTTCAAACTCTGTTCCTGAATGAATGACTCCATCACTCCCCATGACAACTGGCTGAGACCAAACAAGACTACTCACAATGGTGGGATCATAGATTGCTGCAGAGCAGAAGGAGGCCATTCAGCCCATTTGAGTCTGCGCTGACCATAATCCCACCCAGATCCTATCCTCATAACAATATGCATTTAACCTAGCTAGTCCCCCTGACACTAAGGGGCAATTTAGCATGGCCAATTCAGTTAACCTACACATCTTTGGACAGTGGGAGGATATCGGAGCACCCAGAGGAAACCCACACAGACATGGGGAGAACATGAAAACTCCACACAGACAGTGCCCAAGCTGGAATTGAACCCGGGTCCCTGGCGCTGTGAGACAGCAGTGCTAAGCATTGTGCCACCCCACTTGAGCAAGACCTGAAATTCCTGTCCAAGGTCAACGGACATTTCCATTGTCCGCTTCTCACCTGCTCCAGTTCTGTGATGAGTGAGATGGTAGAATTCTGGCGTATAGCTTTTCAAGATGAGTTTTCAATAACAGATCTATGAAATCGTTGGGACATCCTATTTCCACCTCTGTGTTGTTGCTCGACTTCATTCCTGCCTTAGCTTTTCTGATACTAAAGAGTTTATTTGATTTTATTACTTCTCTACTTAGTGACTCCTGGCTGGCCTCGTGTGTTGTAAATTAAAATCATCCAAAGCTCTGATGCCAATGTCCTATCTCACACCAAGTCCCCTTCCCCTTTCAGCTTGAACTTGCTGACCCACCCTGGCTTCTGGTAATAGTATCGATTTTAAAATTCTCCTCCCTGCTTTCAGCCTCCCTAGGTGGTGATCTCCTTCTACTCCATAATCCTGCAAAATATATATGCTTATTTAATTCTATCCTCTTGGGCATCCCCAATTTTTATTCTTTCACCCTGCCTTCAGTTGGCCAGATCCTAAACTCTGGAATTCCATATCCTCTCCACCTTGCTGCTTCTACTTCCTTCTTGGAGTCACTGCTTAAAACTTTAATCAGAGTCAATTTCTTTTAAAAATGACACTCCTAAGCCTAATAAGCTTTCTAAGTACAAGCTACTATTGTCGTATAGTGCCTTTTGACATACTATTATGTAAATACGCTATAAAAATCACAACTCCTCAGATACTGAAACAGTTCATGTCTAAATGCAGCAAGACCAGCATGATATCCAGGCTTGGGTTGACAAGTGGCAAATAACATTTGCTCCTGGCAATGACGATCTTCAACAAAAGAGAATCTAACTATCTCCCTTTGACATTCAATAGCATTACCATCACTCAATACCCCATTATCAACTTCAAGGGGCTTACCATTGACAGATCTGAGGTTTGCAATTCCGAGCTGAGTAACTCACCTCCTGAATCCCCAAAGTCTGTCCACCACCTATAAGGCACAAGTCAGGAGTGTGATGGAATACTCTCCACTTTCCCAGATGCGCGCAGATCCAACAACACTCAAAGCTCAATGGATCCAGGACAAAGAAGCACGCTTGATTATTCCCTTTTCATCACCTTAAGCATCCATTCCTTCCATCAGTAGTGAACAGTGACAGCATTGTGTGCCATCTGCAAGATGCACTGCAGGGACTTGCCAGGACTCTTATGACAACACCTTCCAAACTTGTGATCACTGCATCACAGAATTCTTACAGTCCAGAAGAAGCTGATTCAACCCATCGAGTCTACACCGACTGTATGACAGAGCATTTTACTCAAGCCCTATCCCTGTAACCCCATGTATTTATTTGTCCCACTACTCCCCCTAACCTACACATCTTGTAACACTAAGGGGCAATTTAGCATGGCCAATCCACCTAATCTGTACGTCTTTGGACTATGGGAGGAAACCCACACATATATGGAGAGAATGTAAACATTCCACACAGTCACTGAAGGCTGGAATTGAATCTGTGTCCCTAGTACTGTGTGACAGCAGTGTGCCACCATGCCACTCTTAACCATCTAGAAGGACAAGGGCAGCAGACATGTGGGAACACCACCACCTCAAAGTTCCCCTCCAAACCACTCAACATACTGATGTGGAAATATATCACTGTTCCTTCACTGTTGCTGGGTCAAAATCTGGAACCGTCTCCCTAACAGCACTGTAACAGTACCCTACATCACAGGGACTGCAGCAGTTCAAGAAGGCAGCTCACCACCACCTGCTCAAGAGCAGTTAGAGAGAGGCAATCAATGCTAGCCTTGCCAGTGACATCCACATCCCATGACTGAATAAAAAAAACTGTTGTTATTGCAACCACAGCGAAAATTCTCGACCTAATTAGTTTCAGTCACAGGGAGATTATTCTGATGATGTTGATTGAATCTCATTCAGAGATTTTCTGTATAACGCCTGATGTTTCTTGCAGATTCACTTTTCCACTTGGACATTATTAAAGTATTGTTTGATTGACTGGTACAATGCATTCTGAGCTGGATTGACAAAATTTTCAAAAAGACAGCCCGAGCTTTCAGGTTCAGATCACAGAATCAGTTCAATACAGAATTGGTGATTTTGATTAGCAGCTGGATCCGGGAGCTGGGAGAAGGAGCAGATCAGTGATTGGCTGTGGTCATTTTAACATGACGTGGAGATGACTACCATCGACACCGCAAACTGGCGGCTCCAAGTGGAGAGGATCTCCAAGAAGATCGTGCATATCGACAAGACATCAAGTTTCTACACTTTAACTTGGTGTTATGAGACTTCTCGCATCATTTTAACAGACAGGGTAAATGAGTAGGAGTTTGCATTGGGCTCCCTTCACCCATCAGCATACAGCAATGATGGGCAACTTAGGCTCGTGAGTGGGCCACATGAGTGGCCCCTCCTTCACCTCAGTGGGCCACAAGATTGAAATTAGGCTAGTTCACTACTCATCACAAAGAAAACAATAAAAAACAAAGAACAAAATCAGCCCGGGAAACAGGCCCTTCGGCCCAACGAGCCCACGCCGCCATCTCAACACCACCAGTCCCCCTCTCCGCCCACGACCCCTGTCTAATGTTTTATGGCCATCCAGATTGAGGGAATCTGATTTAGGGACAATTTATCCCTGCCAATCAGCCTAACAGCACATCTTTGGGGTGTGGGAGGAAACCGGAGCACCCGGAGAAAACCCACGCAAGCACGGGGAGAATGCGCAAACTCCCACAGACACCGGCCCAAATCCACGTGTCTGCACAGCAATCAGTGGTAGTCACTGAGCTGTCGTCTTGCCCTGTATCTTGTCCAGTTTAGGCACACACTAACGACATGAAGCACTAGGCCAATCTCGAACAACCAAGAGCAGCCCCAGTAAATAAAATCACGCCATAGATAAAATCAAATACATTTAATATACAGCAAATATTTCATAATGAACAATAGAAAATGCTTAATCATTTATTTCCTAATAGAACTATCAACTTCAAATGGTAAAAGCAGAAGTAATATTGACACTTTGGACACAGAGGGAGAGCTGGGCTCTCACAGTCACTGCTGCCAGCACTCAGCACACACCTCACTTGCCCTTGTTTTATACATATATTAATTCAGTCATAATGGTAGGAAGAAAGCTTTGCAGATAGAAATCAGTGGAATGTGGCAACCCTGCACATGGGCAACAGGCAATAATTGTTTTTGAAATGTTTTACTCAATTCTCAATGTTGTAAAGCCAATGCTCAGCAGACTAGGCAAATCCAAATCCATTCCTTGCTTGCTCCAAAAACCAAATTCAAATTCCTATTGAATCCAATTCATGGAACCCACAAGAGAGACAAACAAGATCCAAGCTGACAAGATAAGGCATTGCACTTCATCCTGGACTTGTTCCAACGTTTGAGCTTAGCCAAAAGGTCCGGAAGCGGCAGTCAAAGAAATGTCTGGTGGGCCTCACTCAGAACCCTGCTAAGTCGCGGATGGCCCCAGGTTGCCCACCATTGCTTTACAGTCTGCACGTAACAGAGCCTAGGTGTTACTCACTGACCATATGACTGGGTTCAGACAGAGAGAAAAGAAAACTATTTCCAAGGATTAATTTAATGATGGAAAAACCTGAAAGAGAGACATTTCCTTTTTAGAATAAGCACCCTGATGGATTGCAAAGTATATAAATGTTGCCAACCCAGGTATTGGCGACAATGCACAACGATCAGGAGCACATCACCCTCCCTCTACAACAGGATACGTGACTATTGATCACATCGACCCGCCCCATCCACCCCACACTCGGAATCTCACTAAGTGATCCGGACACCCAAAGAGTTTGAAATCGTTATGAAAGTGTTTTTTTTTCCTCGATTAACTCTTGCTTTCGGGGTTTTAGTTTAGTGCGGAAGGGTCATTTGCACTGGTTGTCTCCTGATTAGGATTCTGCAGCACTCCATATTGTATCTAAGAAGACAGTACCAGCCACTTCCTGGTTTGATTATTTCACACATAAAGTCAAAGAATCCGCTCCGTGAATAGTTTACTTTTCAGAAAGAATGTGTTCAGAATCTGCAGAGAGAAAGAAGATAGAGCGAGCTTCAGAAATCCCTTCTAACCATTTTTAAATTATTTTGAATTGTATTTTTAAACTTGTTGAATTTGATTCACTCTCGTCACTTAGTTAACTTCACGAAGTTTGATTTCTTGCTGCTTACCCGCATTGTTTCCCTGGAGGGAGAAGAGTGAAACTAAGTGAAATTCTCACAGTTAATTTCTGACTGCTCCCATTGCTTCCGTGTCTCTTTGACATTAGGAGTAAGGACTGTCGTGACATTGAACAGAGCTTTCAATGGTCATGTCAGTTTGCTGTACGATATCCAATGAAATCGGGAGAGCTCACTTGTTACTGGGAGGGGGGAACGGAGGGAGGTGGCTGCTTTTACAATCCTGACTCAGGGTCAAAGAAATTTCCGACTCCTGCTCAATGCTTGGAAACAAATCGTGAGACTGATATTGAGATATACATTCCGATTATGAATTACTTTCAAATAAGTGCCACTCTTCAGCGAAGGATTTGGATTTTAAAATGCCCTTTCCACGGTGTTAACTGTGGTTTAGCATGTAGCACCTTCCCATCTGAATCACAAGGTTCCGGAAGTTGTATCCTCACTCCAGGGCTTGAGCGTAGAATCCACCCTCCAGTGCAGTAGTGAGGAAGTGTTGCATTGTCAGGGGTGACTTACATCGGATGAGACAATAAACTCATCTTCCTGTTTGAGTGGATGTCAAAGATCCCATGGGATTGTGCTGAAGAAGAGTAGGAAAGTCCCTCTCCCCATGTTCTGGGCAATATTTATCCCTCAATCAACAGAAAAACTAACCATTAATATCATTGTCCTTGGGGGGCGGGGGGTGGCGGGTGGAGGTCGTTGTGAGCCAATCAGCTGCCTTGTTCAAGTATATAATTGGCTGGAAAACACTTTTGAGTTATCGTGGGTCCTGAAAGGTGCTATATAAATATAAAACTCTTTCTGCTTCATTTCCATCTAACTAAAATTGCGTAACATTTCACACTGCAAAAATAGATCATTTAACTGGTGTTCATGCTCCACACTAACCATCTTCCACCTTTCCCAGCCAACTCCATCACTATTCACTTTGTCCCGATTATGGGGAAAAAGACGGAATCCTTCCAGGAAATATTGGACTTTAAATAACACCTGAATTTTTTTTTAAGTGGATACACAATCCCAAAGATGACTGACAAAGACAAACTCTGCCTGTATTGCTGCAGAGTAATTCTCTTCTGGGCAATCAAACCCCATTCTGTTACTGGACAAGACATGTCTAAATCACCCCGACACACTAATGGCCATCTCCGGTACAGCCAAACAGTCATAATGGCTATCTCATCAAGGGATTTCCTGTGGAATGCCCAAACTTCTTTTTTTGTGGATTCGCTTTCCCACTTTTTGTTTTTATTCCAATTCAATCAAATCAAGTCCAACTCAGAGTCTCAACAAGTTGAGACATTCCCAATCCAAGCTGACAAGACAGGGATCTCACCTCCTGTCTTGGGCTTGATCTACATGATCCAAGCTGATTGGAGTAGGCATAGCTCCTCTTCCAAGGCTTGATCTCATTTGCATCTTAGCCAAAAGGTTGAGATGTTGCTTTTAAAAATGGCTTCAAATGAAGCTAAAATGTAACCTAATGACTTCAACCAAGCACACTATTACACTTGATTTTAGCCAACAGGCCAAAAAGAAAAACATTTCTCTAGGAAAATACTACAGAAATGATCCCTAAGAGGAAACTTGGAATACACAAAGATGGATTCAAAACCATTGAAAGCTGCCCCAGGTTCGCTGTTTGCACTATGTGAAGAAGTGCTGGATGTTTTGAGGGAAAAGAGCCAGTAAGCAGACACACAATGCCCCAGCAAATAGCCATTTTGCAGATTTCTCTCTCTCTCTCTCCTGCCCACCACAGCATAAAACACCCACAAAAATTAGAAATCACCCCATCACATCAGGTCTAGGAGCCTCCTCATCCCACCCACCCTAACAGGCACACACAGGTAATGAAAGTGTAAAGGCAGGGGAGGACAACAAACCACCCTTCAGCCAACAGCTACCCACAAACATCCCTCTCAGGAAACCTCAGGACTATTTTTTCCCACCACCTGACCTCTTGCCCTGTCCCAATAGCTCACCGACTACTCAGTACTACCCAGTACTACGACTACCCAGTAACCCAACCTCGAACAGAACCTTCCCCCCATCTACACCTACCCCCCACCATGAAAAACAGAATTTGACTCAGCGACAAACACAAAACCTCCCCAGCCAGGAAACCCCCAAAAACAAGTCTCCAGCACACACACCACTTGGACATCCATCCCAGTGCCCAGAAACACGTAAATCCCCAACTTAGCAGCCCCCCTCCACCTAACACACATGACCTCAACAACCACCTCCCCCAACCATCTAAAATACAACAGAAGCAGACCACCACCCTGTTTTACTTTGTTTTATCTCCCCCCACCTAACTCCTCCTCTCTGCGACGTGGGCGTACCCCTCCCCCCATTCACCATCCCACATAAGAAGAAACAAACATGAATAATAATATATAATTTTTAAGAAGGAAAAGGCTCGGGAAGCAAGAGGACAACAAGCCACAAGATAAGGCCAAGGCATCACAAAAAAGTGGCAGGGCATGAAGAAAAGAGGACATGTCCTCTCGGTCTGACCACAAAAATCTCTTCCTGATGTTTGGAACTCAGCCCAGTCCATAAAAAAAATCAAGGCAGAAAAGAGAACTGGGAATCTTCACTGTCAAACGACAGAACACTGCAATTGCAGAACCACCTATTCACTCGGTGAAGTCAACTCTGCTGGAATCTTGAATCATATTGGCTGCAGTTCTTCATCATCTCCTACTCATGGATCAAAAGCTGTTCTGTATACCTTTCTTTTTTTTTGCTTACTTTGAACTGAGTTCTCCTTTTCACGCTGAATGTAAATGCATGTATTTTAGCATTTTCTTGCCTTTTGTAATTAATAAACTCAATCTTTACCACAAGAAAACCTGGTTAAATGTGCTCCTTTTAAAACATAGCTATTGGGTCTGGGAAAAGATATCCATGAAAAGGGATCCTTTTCAGTTTAAATGTTGTAACCAACAAAGGGGGTGAGTCAGATAAAGACGGTGGGGGGAAGTTCATCCCTCCTCACTGGGTTTGTAACAATTTGGGGCTATCCCAGCCAGATGATAACAAATTGAAGGGTCTCTTTAGGATCAAGAACTTTGGGGACCTTCATCTGGTGGGTGGTTGTAGCACCCTCTATTTTCATTCACACCTACTTAACTAACTTCCCTGAAACACATAATTACTTTCTTTCTGAATCTCTCTGTCACTGGGAGTTCCACATTCTCTGTTCTCAGCTCTCACCTTTCTGCAGTGTAACACGTTGAATCCTGTATGGAAATCACAGTAGTTTTTCCAGTGAATTCTCACCAAGAACAGGTGACAGAAGCTCTCATTGTCTGATTTGTGAAAAGTTCATACTGGAGGTTGCATTGTGAGTAATTAAACTCTAGCTGGGGTTGTCTGGATGTTCACGCCCCGCTACCACTGCCAGCAAGAATGGAGAATTTGGTGCTCAACCAAATCTCCATTCACAACAGCAGAACTGGAGAATCCTAACTGTGGGTGAGGTCAGAGAATCCTGGCCTCCATGTCTGCAGCAACAGCGTGAACTGAAGCTCATCCAAATCTCCACTGCCCATAACATAATTCACAGCAAAATCCTGGTCACCCATTGGACCTCTCCCAGGATACATGTATCATCAAGGCAATTTGCTGGAAATATTGGGAGAACCCCATTTCAGGGTGTTGACAGTGTGAAATGAGTTTGGACGACTCCATAATTAAACAATCAAAACCCACTTTATTGGACAGACTTTATTGGACAACCTAGATGAGAATACAAGTAAGTCCTCTATCACCAGCGTGAGGGGCTAGAGCCTCACCTGTCAAGGTTGTTCCTAATTTCACCTGACAAAAGAATTAAGCCTTTCTCCTTTTATCTCCCTTGAAATAAACTGACTTGTAATGTTCCTTTCATTGTCACATAGCAATTCAGATGACAAATGGTTTTGGGATAAAAACTACTGAAGTTGGGGTGTACCATGGTGAATCAATGGTTGCTTTCAAAGCTGGTGAATCATTTCACAATTATTATCTACATTACACACGCACTAAGGCTTAAATTTTCCCATCCGACTTGCTGTGCATCATGGGTAGGATGGACAATTTGACGAACCAGCAAAAGGTCTGTTGATTTTTGTGGAAATTTCCAGTCACAATGCAGATGGAAGTGGAAAATCTAATGATGTAATCAGAACATAACAACATGTCCTGTTTTGTTTTTAGCTGCCCATTATAATTCCCAATATCATGCATATAATCTCTTTGCTTTTTCACATTGGATGCTAAGTATCCCATAATGGCAAATGAGTACACCAAATCATTCAGCAGTCATAGTATTCTAGTCCATCTGTCACTGTTCACAGAATGAATGGATGACCTGTAAGGAAGAGTGTGAAAATTTGCTTTTTAATACACTTAGTCAATGATGAAAATGAAATTATTTTGAATACATTAAAGTTCTTTAAGGATGTAACAAGCAAGGTGGATAAAGGAGAACCGATAGATGTGTTGTATTTGGATTTCCAAAGTATATTCATTAAGATGCCACATAAACAGTTACTACAGCAGAACTCATGGTGTTGGAATAATATATTAATGTAGGTTGGTTAATTAACAGGCAACTAAAGGTTGGATGGTGCTCATCTTTACAAACAGCTTTACAAACTGCTGAACCTAAATTTGATGACTTGTATGAAGGGCTTATGAGTATTGTAGCTAAAATTGCTGATGATACAAAGACAGGTAGGAAAACCAGCTGTAAGAAGAATAAAAGGAGAATGCAAAGGGATTTAGGAAGATTACATGAGTGGCAAAAAACAGATAGATGGAGAATAATGTGTGAAAATGTGGGATTGCAAATTATGGTGTCTGGGAACCATAGAATCCCGACGGTGCAGGACTCCATTTGAACCATCACATCTGCATCAATTCTCCAAAATAGCACTCTACCTAGGCCTACACCCCCACCCTATCCTCGTAACCCTACGCATTAATCACTGCCAGTCGACATAACCTGCATATCATTGGACACTAAGGGAAGAATAGAGAGATTGCAGAATGCTGCAGTACAAAGGGATTTGGATAGCCTCATACATGAATCACTGAAGGTTAGCACACAGGTACAACACAAAATAGATAAAGTCAAATTCGGGGATATATTGCAAGGGACATGGAGCATAAAAGTAGGGAATCTGTCAATAACTCTACAGAGCATTGGTGAGAGAACACCTGGATAACAGCAAACAGTTTTGATCTCCTAATTTAAGGAGGGTTATACTTGCATTGGAGATAATTCAGAAGTGCCTTGTCATGTGAGGAAAGGTTGAACAGGTTGAGCCTATATTTATTGGAGCTTAGACGAATGAGAGATGATCTTATTCAAATGTGTAAGATTATTGAGTGATGCCCTGCGATGGATTGACATCCTGTGCTGGATGTACCCCACCTAAAGCACAGTGTCTGCCAGGAGAGACTCCGACTCCCTGCAGCCGTGAATTAGAGTAGGTGATTAGTAAAGTGAAGGAAGATTATCGAGGGTTTGACAGGATAGATTCTGAAAGCATGTTTCCCCTCATGGGGGAATCTAGAACTAGGGGACGCAATTTTTAAACAAGGGATGTCCCATCTAAGATCTGTACAAGACAACAATACTTTTCAGAGGATCAGTTCTCTTGCTTGAAGGATATAATTAGCCTGTTTAATAAATTGCATAATTGCTTCTGTTGAATTCTTTTGATGACCTGGTCACAGTAGTTTTCTACAAATGATCTTTGTATCACCAACATTCACCAGTACTACCACTCTAATGTGCCAAGGCAGGACAATTTATATTCTGACCTCATGTCTGCTATTTTATAGTTTGTATTGCTGCTCACGTAACAATGAACCACAAGTTATCAACAATCTATTTCTTTCTATCAGTTTGACAAAGGACCAGTGTTTGTCAATTGATTTTGACTAATGTAGTAGTTAAACATTTCATTAGAAGGATAGGTACAGGAGTGCACTTGTGTAGCCCTTTGAACAACAATGTGTCATGAAATTTCTGGGTTGTGTTTAGTGCAGAATATTAGCTGGAAATTATTTATATATTGTCGGCTTGAGTGACATCCAGACGCTATTCAGTGTTTGGAATCCAGCAAAGTAAAACCTGAAGAGATGAAGGAAATGAACGAAGGATATTTTTTAAGCAGAACACAATCTTTTTGGGGAGTAGGAAGTGCTTGAACCCATCTATCTGTTCCACCTAGTGAGAGCAACTATCTGAAATTCAGACTCAGAGCATCCAGTTTTCAAACTGTTGAGTGAGTGAGTGAGCACCTTTTGTGATTCATACAACCTGGAAAATGGAAAAGCAAATTCTCCCTAGTAACGAGTGATCTTCCAGGGTTTTGATTGTCATTGGATATTGTGCAGGAACCTACCCACTGACTTATTGAAAAGCTGTTACTTTATGTATTCATTACGACTGTATTCCCAGCGCGAATGCGAGACGGAAGCGCTCTGTCCGGAGATGTTCATAGAGTGAGAATTTCCCTGATCAGCACTCTCCTCTCGCCAAGGAGCCGCACAGGTAACAATCAAGACATTGAAACTCGGCGCGGTGGTCAAAATTCAGGGTGAATTATATTCAACAGGTTTGAAGAGAATTCCAGCACAACTTTTAAAGATTGTACTCGCGCGTGTTTCACTCCATCAGGTTCCCTTTCCTTGCAAGGTCTGGCTGTGTTCAAAATTCAAAAGTTGCCAAAAAGCAAGTTTTATATTCAGGGTTCAGGACGGCCAGCGAAAGTGAAACTTACAAACAGTGCAGGAAATGACGGGCCGCATGTTTATCGGATTGGGGAGTGGAAACCATATAAAAACAGAGATAGATAAAGCTCAATCTGAATGCTGTTAGTGAATAGAGGAGTTCAGCAACTTTCCGTTTTCGGTGGTTGCGATGTGGGCAGATCAGGTCATGTTTTGCTACTTTGCAGAGCTGATGAAAAATTTGGAAGAAGGAAGTACTTTGTTCGATATTATTGCATGGATGTTTAATGCTTTGCCAGCTTTTTAAAAGAACACATTTGTTTTCAACGGTTTTAAAGTGGCTATTGACTTGCTTTCATGGGTAACAAAGTCACTGAATAACACACCGTCTGCTGCCTCTGACCACACGGTCAAAAGGGCCACAGCAAATCACTGGTAATGCCCATTCTATGGAGATGCCGTCATTGGACTGGGGTAAACACAGTAAGAAGTCTCACAACACCAGGTTAAAGTCCAGGGAGTTTATTTGATAGTAAACCCGCAAGCTTTCGGAACGCTGTGCCTTCGTCAGGTGAGTGGAAAGTTCAGATCAGAGAAGGGCAGATAAAGGCACACACAGTTTACAGAATACTGATTAGAATGCAAGTCTTTACAGCCAACCTGCTATTCAAGTCTTAAAGGTCCAGACAACGTGAGTGGAGATAGCATTAAGCATAGGTTAAAGAGATGCGTATTGTCTCCATACAGGACTTCTTCCCAGGTCTCATCCAACTGTCCTTTTATTATCATTACAAACAATGTACTTTATTCATAAAATATCTGAAAGCGATGTTCGAAAACATTTCAAATTGTCACAACAAGAAAGCGCAATGATACTCAGAATTTTCTCCAGAGATCAAGATGCACACTTGAAGTGCTTCAATTCAGGAATGAGAACATAAACATTTCAATATTTTTGTTACCATATTCCTTCCCTCACACTCTGAATTAGCAAAGATGGAAAAACCTTCATTAGGAATTTTGCAGTTTACTCCCGTTCACAGCCTGATGAAAGATGATTCCTCACACCAGTCTTGTCCTTTATCTGATGGTAAATAAAGTTCTGCGACTCACAGTCACTCTCTACTTTCCTCTCAAAGGAGAAAACCCAACATAACCAAAGTTAAAGAAGTGACATCAGGGGGAGGAGCCACAAGCCTCTGCCCTCTCGCCCTTTTTGGGGAGGAAAGTCTGGAATCACTGGACGCTAACACAAGGGAAGCAGCGAGAGAAAGAGAAGCAGGATGGGAGGAGCCAGCTCCAGGTTGGTCAAGAAACTGCTCATATGTATCTCTTCAGTTCCTTTAGTTACATCACAACTTGTTATTGCAAAATATTGTCATTGCTCAATGTCAGCACATTAATGAGAATGTCGTGAGCAATTCTACAGGTCATGTACCTCCATTAACCTCTCCTCTTCTTCAGCCCTTCAGCAGAGGAGGTGAAGCCTCAAGAAACAGGGCCCTTAGTCTGGACTTCAACCAACCCTCATTGCACAAGTCCTATCAATGCATCTGAGCCTCACAATCAGTAAGTAAGAGGCACCACTGGGGAGGCCTCAGTCAGACTGAGGGCAGGCTAAGGTGTTTCATAGATGGTGAAGAGGAATTAGGGCTGGGAGCTGAGTCTGTAGTTGCTGCTGTCTGGAGAAACAGATGATTGCCCTTAGCTGGGGCATCTCAGGATCAATATTTAAAGGGTCCATAATTAAAAAGGGGCAAGGTAACTTTCACGCAAAGACAACTTAACTGGTCATTCATCTAATAGCTCACTCTGGGATCTGCTGTGCATAAATTAGCTGTCTTAATAAGCTACGTGACAATTGTGCTTGTTTTGCAAAAGGATTCAATGAGATGTTTACATACAAGATTTACATACAAGATGATTAGAGGTTTAGATAGGGTGGACAGTGATAGCCTTTCTCCTCGGATGGAGAGAGCTAGCACAAGGGGGCATAGCTTTAAATTAAGGGGTGGTAGTTATAGGACGGATGTCAGAGGTAGGTTCTTTACCCGGAGGGTGGTGAGGGATTGGAATGCCCTGCCTGCTGCAGTTGTAAATGCGCCTAGTTTGGGGGCGCTTAAGAGATCCGTGGATAGGTTTATGGATGGAAAGGGATTGGTTTAGGTTAGAAGGTCATTGCTTTTTAATTGGTCGGCGCAAATTCGTGGGCCGAAGGGCCTGTTCTGCGCTGTAATGTTCCATGTTCTATGTGTAAGGACATTATGAAGATGTGACAATGTGTTGTAAATAAGAGTTATTTTCAATTGGTGCAAATCATGTAAAATGTTTCCTTTCAGAGATCAAAGTGCTGAAGCTTCAAACACTTCATTGTTCAGTGAGGATGAACTGAAGAATCTGAAATCTAATTTTGAATCAGGTGGGGTGGAAAAGGTAACACCGCTGATACAGAAAAAAGTTAATGACCTGGACAACATAGAGCTGAACATTGCAGTGACAGGAGAAGCAGGCACAGGGAAATCCTCCTTCATCAATGCGATGAGAGGACTTCAAAGCGAAGATAAGGGTGCTGCTAAGGTTGATAACAAAGAAACCACAGTGGAACCAACCGAATACAAGCATCCCAGTTTGCCAAATGTTATTTTATGGGATCTGCCAGGAATTGGAACAGTGAAATTCCCAGCGAACAAATACCTAAAGGAAATGAAATTTAAAAAATACGATTTCTTCATCATTATCTCGCACCCTCGATTCACAGAAAATGATGTAAAACTCGCTCAAGAGATTAAACGGCTGGGGAAGAAATTCTACTTCGTTCGACCTAAAATTGATACTGACCTTGATGCAGTGAAAAGGGAAAGGAGGGAATTTAAGGAAGAGGAAGAATTGGAAAACATCAGGAGTTACTGTATCACGAGCTTGCAAGAGGCAGGGATCTCATCACCCCAAGTTTTCCTGATTTCAAAATTTGACCTGCATCTGTATGATTTTGACCGGTTAAGTAAAGTTCTTGAAGATGATCTTCCCAGTTTAAAGAGAAGTGTGTACATTTTGGCCCTTCCCAACCTAACCTTGGAAATTGTGGAGAAGAAAAAGAAAGAGCTAAAGAAGCGAGTTTGGATGTTGGCATCACTTTCTGGAGTATTGGGAGCAGTGCCAGTTCCTGGAGTCTCCCTTGGTTGTGATATTGGGATACTGATTGGAGGAATCGTACATTTCCGTAAATGCCTGGGTTTGGATGATGCCTCCCTTCGAAGACTGGCCAAGAAGGCAGGGAAACCTGTGGAAGAACTGAAAGCTGTGGTGAAAGGTCCCATGGTGGGTGAAATAACTCCAGATATAATAAACAGATTAGCATGGGGAGCCACTGCTGTTGTCGTGTCTGGTTTTGAGCTTGTACTTGACCACGTCCCAGTTGTAGGATCCATTTTTGGAGCAGGATCATCATTTCTTATGACCTACAAGTTGCTGAGTGGAGCACTGGATGATCTCACAGAGAATGCACGGAGAGTGGTGAAAGCTGCATTTGGGACAGATGAAAATGATCCAAAGTAAACATCAATTCAATGAATCAATGCCATAGCTGATATATTAAAGGGGTCTAACACTGGACATTCATATTCCCTTTTACTGGCCCATTTTAAGAAACTATTTCCATGCTGTAGTGTTTTGTGAAAGATTTTGTCTCGGTGTAATCTAAGGAGAGAACCCAAAAGCTGTGGAGGCAAATTTTCCCGTTACACTTGCCACAGGAATTGAAGTGGGTGAGGGGCGGACCATAGGAAGGTCCATTGAACGCGAGTGGGATTTTCTGGTTTTGGGACAAGTGCAGCCGGAAAATCCCGCCTGTGAACTTTAAAGGAATCCAGTCAACATCAGAAATTCACTACATCCATACAATTCCCTTCATTAAACACAATACCAGGAAATTTGCCTTGTTCCAAGAATTATAGAATCAGACCATAGGAGTGGCCATTCAGCCCATTGTGCTTGTGTTAGAAATGCTTGTATTCTTCATTGGCACTGAATCCATCAATGTCCAGTCCCTTTTCTGCAATGTCCCTGATTGATTCATAACAGCATCATTACTGAAATGGATGGTCCTGGGTCTATAGTGGAGTCAAAAGCACTGGGATTATATGTTTTGTTCACCTTTTGATAAATTATTTGGCTATTTTTTCCTGCCTCATTTATTGCCAAATTCTATTCCCAACAGTGATGAGGTTAACAATGCAGTCTTTCTTCCGGCACACCCTGAACACAATAAAGCGATTTATTAAGAGGAAGTCAATTTTCCAATGTTTTTAAACCATTATCCACTTACACTGAACATCTGTCTCCGTCCTGGTTTTAGAACCATTGCTGCAGCAAACGGTGTCTGTTTGAAAAGGGATAAATTCTCTACCAGTCCAATGAATCTTGTTCTGTCCAAGAAGCAGCAGATTCCAAGAATGGAACAGTAAAGAAGAGGCACCAGCATCGGACTGTAGTCAGCAGTGAGAACACAGATTCCCTGTCATAGAGACACCACCTAGATATAGAATCATCCTTATCATCCCTCACACAGATGATCCCTCACACAGACTGTCCCTCACACTGACTGTCCTTCATGCAGACTGTCCATCATCCTAACTTGGTGAAGAGCTGAGAACCATGAACAGGAAAACCTCCGGGAATGGGAATGAGAGGAAATATGTTAATTATGATCATTCCTTTTATGACGTATTTTGAGTATTGCTGAGATTTTCACTAAAAACTACAAATGTTGGAAATCTGAAAAACAGAAATGTTGAATGAACTCAACAGGCCTGGCAGCATCTGTGGAGACTAGAAATGAACATTTCTCGTCCAATATCACTCTTCATTGCTTCCAGCATACCCGAGAAATGGGTTTGCTGGTCAGGCAAAAATTCCAGATAATGGGAGGTCCTTTTACCAATGGAAGACAGCAAAATACTTGTAACACGAATGAATATGTGAATGCTCCTAAAGTAAAGAACATTATTCTTTGCTTCAAACCTTCAACTGTACATTCAAACAAAAATTAAAGTATAAAATAATGTAATATACATATATGGGAGAGCTTTCTAATTTCTTCTGGTTGGTAAAGTGACAACTATTAAGAGAACATCAGCAATTCCGGTTAGTCGAGAATTTGGCTTGGTAAAATGCCAGATAAACACAAAATTTACTGTACTGTTTGCCACCAAACAAAATTGGCGCTTGATCCTCAGTGACTGATTGGAGAGAAGCAGATGTTACAGATGGTGGATTAGGATTCATGTGGGCGGGGGGTGGGTTGTACCACAGTAACAATCAATAACCTCCAGCCAATGCTGAACAATGTTACATAATCACTTCAACTCCATTGTGGAACAATGCCCTATGCGGCTCTGATTTGTCATAAACTCTTTGATTGGGGTTTGTGTCTCTATCCTCCAAAGCAGCCACTACCTTTCAGACATGCAATGATGCCATCACTGACACTCATCATTATATGGACAACACATTGATCAAGAGAGTGAGTGAAACTCACTGTCAGAATGATGACCAATACATTAGCTCCAGCTGGCTGGAAAGAGGAAGAGGAAAGTGACCTGAAATAGCAGCAGAAGAGCAGTTACTGTGGCAGGAGAAGCATTGAAAAGTGTTACATGAACTCACTGGAACCTCATATGCGCCAATGTCACCGATATCAACAATGGATTAATATTACTGATGTGAACTGTTGTCTTCTTCTCCTCCATTGCAGTTATTTTGGTTCAATTTAATTTAATTGACATTGATTCATTTGTATCATTTCTTGTTAGTTGATGAGAATGGCCAGAATTCCCTGATCTCGTTCGGCCTTCCCCCATAGCCAACGAGAATGGAAAATTTGGTGTTCAGCCAAAACTCCACTCACTGCAGCGGGCCTGGAAAATCACAGCTGTGGATAAGGTCAGAAAATTCCAGCCAATAACTCTGGAAATTGTTTGACATTAATTAAAGATATTTTGCTGTATTAATTGAGAACTTATGCTTATTGGTAATTTTCAAGACTGCTGGTAATCGAATCAAGTGAAAGAAATGAACGATTTAATTGTAACATTCTAAACATGGACATGATTTGTTGTATTGTAAGCCACAGTTTAGAAAACAGGTGTGTGGAAAATTCTGTATTAAATGAGATGCCACAACATTAGTGTTGCCAATCATGCACTAACTTGGACAGATAATATCCACACGCCATGTACTGATGCAATAAGTGCTGAACATTTCATCTTGATGATTGTACTGGATTTTTTTTTCACGAGTTACATTGAAGCAAGATTAGAAAACCATAAAACCATAGAATCCCTGCAGTGCAGAAGGAGGACTTTCGGCCCATTGAGTCTGCATCGACTCTGCGAAAGGTTATCCCACACTTTGCATATTTACCATGGCTAATCCACCTAAATTACACCTCTTTGAACACTAAGGAGTAATTTAGCATGACCAATCCACCTGACCCACACATCTTTGGACTGTGGGAAGAAACCGGAACACCCAGATGAAACCCACACAAACATGGGGAGAACGTGCAAACTCCACACAGTCACCCAAGGCCGGAATTGATGCCGGGTCTCTGGCACTGGGAGACAGCAATGCTAACCAGTGTGTCACCGGACTATGGAAAATGCTGGAAGATTTGAACATTAAGGTTTATGAGAAGGTGACTTGGACATGTTTGTTTTAGGAAAGTGTGTAACTTCAAGCTCTGGCTGGATTGGGAATTTACTTGTGGCAGGGGAAGGGACTGTAAAATGGAATTAGGTGATGTTAGGTTTAGTCATTGATGTCACATGTGAACACCAATCTATGTGCAATGGATTGCAAGCTAGATGTTAACTTTGTTCACCATTTGAGAAGGTCCAATGAAAAGCCAAATAAGTTTCTTCAAAATTTAATTGCAAACAATTTATGCACAATTGGTAATAATCCTGCTGTTAGTATCTCACCTCCTGACTCCCAAAGCCTGCCCACCATTTACAAGGCGTATGTGCGTTGGAATACTCTCCACTTGCCTGGCTGAGTGCAGCTCAAATAACAGTCAGGAAGCTCAACACCATCTGGGATGAAGCAGCCCTGCTTGATTGCTTCTCCTTCCACTTGGAATGCTGCAAGCTGTAAATGCCAGGGAGGCTTACAAAATTCTGATCATGAAATCTTCTTCTGAACTCCAGCAACCTAGTGAACCAAAGCTCTACATTCCGCAGTCAGTGCAGCCAATCACTTTTTCTGGAATCTCTACCAGATCCTGAGATTGGGTCGGGTGGGGTGGGGCGGGGGGTAGGGGAGGGGGTTCTGCAGAGCCCCAGGCACTTTCTCTTTTGCCACAGCTCTGGAGCTTCATCATCAGCCTGGGGATCAGCATTGGTTAAGTCTTCCACAGTCCTCTGAGGGTCAGAGGGCAGACTGCTGCTCTGACATTCGTACAGTGCTTAAACCAGGTGATGACCCTAATTCTGTAACTTGCCTCGTGCCCTCTGAGGTGACAGTATTTGAGCTGGTGGAGAGTGTAGAGTAAGAGTGGGATAGTGCACCCTCTGAGAACCTCCCTCCATTTCTTCCTCCTCCTCAGATTGGGGTATGACCCGGAGATAATAGCTGCCTGTCACTGCACTGACCATTCCAATGTAAGCCCACAGAGCCTATAGCTTAGGCACCTGTTTGTTACTGTCATTTGTAATTTCCACTTGATCCCCATTAGGCTCATTATTGCAGGGACTCATGTTCCTCCATGGGTGCTCCAGCCTCACCATCAGTGATGGCGCAGTCTTCCTGGTAGCCAGCCAGCTGCAGCATCTGTTCTTCCATGGTTATTAGAATGACAATTAGGGGACACTGCCACCAATCTGTGCCCTCTCTCTGAAATTCTGGGCCCTCTTCTGTGGAAATGCATGGAATGGGTTCATTATTCAGACTATAGAAATCACAATGTCATCACCTTGCCCGCTTGCTTCAGCTTCTAGGATCAGTGTCGTTCTGCCACTCAGCAGCAACCTTTCCACAGGCCGACTGTGCCATGCTGAAAACACTTTTCCCCTCATAGCCAATCTAGATCAAGAGGGCACACTATCAAATAAGGTGGAAGTGAGGAGGACTGTCTTCTCTTGGAGGGTTGGGAGTGTTTGGAATACTTGTCCATAAAGTGCAGTGGAAGGTGAGTCATTGAACATATTCAGAGCTGTGTTAGATGGAATTTTGATTGACAAGAGAGTCAATGTTATGAGGGACAGGTAGGAAAATTAAAGAGTTAAGGCCACCTTAAATCAGTCATAATTTTTTTTGTCATGCATTTGGGGAGTTATTGTGTTGTGGCATGGTCCTTTTCGGAGGATAGTCATGTGATCGCTCTGTGACATGATCTGGGCCTCCGCAGATTGCCAGCAGTTGGGTTTTGAACACTATAATGTGAACATCTATTAAATGAACCTACCTGCTGCTTCGCATAGAGTCATAGAGGCTTTTAGCATGAAAACAGGTCCTTTGGCCCAATTTGTCCATGTTGCCCAGTTTTTAACCACTAAATTAATCCCAATTGTCCACATTTGTCCCATGTTCTTCCATACCCATCTTAGCCATGTAACTGTCAAATGCTTTTTTAAAAGGCATAATTGTACCTGCCCCTACTACTGCTTCTGCCAGCTCATTCCAGACACCACCTTCTGTGTGGAAAGAATTGTCCCTCTGGACCCTTTTGTATTTCTCCCCTTTCACCTTAAACCTATCTGTACCTTCTAGTTTTAGACTCCCCTCCCTTTGAGAAAAGAAGTTGACTATATACCTTATCAATGCCTAAAACCCTTTTGTGCCTTCTCAATAGTAACAGCGCGCCTCCAGCCTCAGATATTATTGACCACTGAAGTAGGATCAAGGGGCTGAATGGTCTACTGCTGCTCTGATTTTTTCTGTTCTTAATGTTGTCAGTCACACTGATCCTGTGAAGAGGTTTTTTGATCTGCTTTTGGTAATGGATCCAGGTTCTCTGGACAGCTGCTGACTGCCTCCACTACTTCCTTATTTTATTCATTGAGCAAGTCTCTTCCCATCAGTCTTCAGTAAGAGGACTTCCTGTCTTGCTCAGCAGCCTGGAGGAGGAGATTGTCAATGAACTGTAGGCCACCTGGATTCTTAGATCTGCCAAGGCTAAAGTAGGTTCCACTGAGTTTAGTGTCTGTCCCAATGAGCTGCAGTGGGTTCAAAGGGACAGCTGTGTGTGACACTGTTTGCTGAAGGGCGTATTTCAGAAATGGGGGAGGTGGGTGTTTGTCCAAGGAATTTGAAGGGTGTTTCTGTAGCAACTTACTGTTCAATGATCATTTATGGTAGTGCAGCTGTGTCAACAGTCATGAAGTCAATAGCCTAAGAGAAATATTTGGCACTGGCAACCTTTAAGCAAGCTACACCAGGGTCTTAGAAGCACCATGGTGAGGAGGTAGAGACCAATGTGAGGATGTTCATGGGAGGCAGGGAGGCCTTGTTCAGAGGACTTTCTGTTCTGCTAAAGCAAGGAGGCAGGGTGATGGCATGAAAACAGCACCTTAGCTGGTACTGATGAGGCAACCCTGTCTCCCTCCACCCAAGTCTGAAACTCTGAAATAAACTTTGTAGACTTCTATGTGAGTGCAACATGATTCCCAGGCCTCTTTCCCAATAATTTCATGAAGCACATTATCTAAAATTTTACAAAGAAAGACAAAGGTACATTTTTTACCAATATACAATACTAATGAGAAATTATCACTTGTGAGACCTTACTGTTGGAGAAGTCAGGTGTGGTGACAGACTGGTCCCAGACAGTCTCATTCTGCCTGGCATGGGCTCCAAGTGTGCATGACATACTGTCCACCGTGACAGCACTGCACAGGTCAGAAGCACAGTAAAAAGTCTGACAACACCAGGTTTTCGTCCAACCGATGTATTTGATAGTAAACTCACAAACTTTCGAGGGGACTCCCTCTTCGTCAGGTGAATGGAGAGTTCTGGCCTCGGACAGAGCATATAAAGCACAGACAGTTTAGAGATTACTGATTAGAATGCAAATCTTTACACCTAACCTGCTGTTCAAGTCCTAAAGTGGTTGACAATGTGTGTGGAAGGAGCACTTATCACAGGTTAAAGAGATGTGTATTGTCTCCAGACAGTACAGTGAGTGAGGTTTTGCAAACCCAGGCAAGTCACGGGGGTTACAGATAGTGCGACATGAACCCAAGATCCCTGTTGAGACCGTCCTCATGTGTGCAGAACTTGGCTATCAGTCTCTGTTCAGCGACTCTGCGCTGTCGTGTGTCGTGAAGGCCGCCTTGGAGAATGCTTACCCGAAGGTCAGAGGCTGAATGCCCGTGACCACTGAAGTGTTCGCCAACAGGAAGGGAACAGTCTTGCTTACTGATTGTCGAGCGATGTTCATTCATCCGTTGTCGTAGCGTCTGCATGGTCTCCCCAATGTACCATGCTTCGGGACATCCTTTCTTGCAACGTATCAGGTGGACAATGTTGGCCGAGTTGCAAGAGTATTTACCATGTACCTGATGGATGGTATTCTCACGTGTGATGATGGTATCCGTGTCGATGATCTGGCATGTCTTGCAGAGGTTGCTGTGGCAAGGTTGTGTGGTGTTGTGGTCATTGTTCTCCTGAAGACTGGGTAGTTTGCTGCGAACAATGGTCTGTTTGAGGTTGTGTGATTGTCTGAAGGCAAGAAGTGGGGGTGTGGGGATGGCCCTGGCGAGATGTTCGTCTTCATCAATGATATGTTGAAGACGGAGAAGATGTCGTAGCTTCTCCGCTCCAGGGAAGTACTGGATGACGAAGGGTACTCTGTCCACTGTGTCCCGTGCCCCGGCACCACAGTAGAAAACAGCACTACCGTAGGGAGGTCTATTGTCAACTTGTCGGACTACACACTTCAACCAGATGAAATCGAAGTTCTCAGCCGAGGGCTCAATTTCTGCCCCAACACCAAAATGGACCCCATCAGTCTCGCAGCAGACACAGAGGAATTCATCAGGCGAATGAGGCTGCGGGAGTTTTTCCACAGACCCCAAGAAGCCAACAGCGAACACAATGAGACAGCCGATGAACCAGAACAGCCGACAGAGAGATCCGCAGTGCAACAATCTAAGAGGAAGGAATCCAATTGGACTCCCCCGGAAGGCCGCTGCCCTCGACTGGACTTGTATGCCCAAACCATCAGGAGGTGTGTTAACACCAGATTCATCAGCCGCACTCACAAGACAGCCCCGAACATCACCCAAGCACAACGCAACACCATCCACGCTCTCAAGACCAACCGCAACATTGTCATCAAACCAGCAGACAAAGGAGGGGCCATTGTCATACTGAACAGAACGAATTACTGTAAAGAAGTGTACCGACAACTAAACAATGAGGAACACTACAGACAGTTACCCACAGATCCGACCAAAGAACACACTCGTCAACTCAACAATCTGATCAAGACCTTTGATCCGGACCTTCAGAGCACCCTCCGCGCTCTCATTCCACGTACTCCCCGCATTGGAGATCTCTACTGCCTCCCAAAGATACACAAGGCAAACACACCTGGCCGTCCCATCGTATCGGGCAATGGGACTCTGTGTGAGAACTTCTCCGGCTACGTCGAGGGCATCCTGAAACCCATTGTACAAAGAACCCCCAGCTTTTGTCGCGACACTACAGATTTCCTACAGAAACTCAGCACACATGGAGCAGTTGAACCAGGGACACTCCTCGTCACAATGGATGTCTCGGCGCTCTCCACCAACATCCCCCACAACGATGGCATTGCTGCGACTGCCTCAGTACTCAATGCTGACAATGAGAGAGGCGAGTCAGATGGTTCCCTGGTGGAAAGAGGGAGAGATGGGTCAAAGGCTTTCTGGTGGAGGGGTTAGGGAGGTGGGTCAGATGGCTCGCAGTGGGGGGAGGGAGGCTGGTCAGATGGCTCTCTGGTGGAGGGGGAGAGAGTGGCTCAGATGGGTCTCTGTCGTGGGTGGAGGCAGTGGACAGGTGGCTCTCTGGTGGGGGTGAAGGAGGCGGGTCAGATAAGTCACTGAGGGAGTAGGGAGGTGGGTCAGATGGCTCTCTGTGGGGAGAGGGAGGTGAGCCAGATGGCTCTCTGGTGTGGGGGAAGGAATGGGTCAAGTGGTTCTCTGGTGGTGGGGGGAGGGTGTTAAGGCAGGGGAGGTTTGTTGCTACTCTGTGAGTGATCAGTGGAGAAGAAGGAGGCGTCTGCTGCCACCCTGCGTCCGATTGGTGGAGGGGAAGGTGGGCAATCAGTCTGAGTAGTGGGGTGAGTGGAGTGGGGGGGATAGGGGCATCAGTAACGTTGTGGGGATGGGACAATGTCTGAGGAGACCAGGGGGAGGCATTATCCGACCCAAGAGTGACGTGGCAAGCGAATGTTTTTCTACTTTTTCGAACTGTGCATGCACAGTTGAACGCTGTCATCACTGCTGTAGGGTTTTGGGTGTGACAAGTACCACAGGCTTCTGCACCACAATTCAGAATCGCTGATCCGGTCGTTGTGATACATGTGGGTGCCAACGACGTAGGCAAAGTGCGGACTGAGGATCTGGGGAGGGAGTATGAGAAGCTGGGAATGGAATTAAAAAGTAGAACCGACAAGGTGGTCATCTCTGGGCTACTGCCTGAACAGTGTGCAGACGGGCGTAGGGTTGACAGGATTAAGGAAGTGAATGGGTGGCTCAGAGATTGGTGTGGGAGGAATGGGTTTGAATTTATGGGGCATTGGCACCAGTATTGGGGTAGGTGGGACCTGTTCGGGCGGGATGGGGTGGGTCTGAACCGTGCTGGGACCAGAGTGCTGGCGAATCGAGTAAAGAGGACTGTAGACAGGGCTTTAAACTAATTGGGGGGGGGAGGGTGCGAGGGTAGGTGACCTTACGAGGTCTAAAGTTAAGGAGAGGGTACAGGTAAGGGAAGAGGCCGAGGATGTCCCAATAATAGAGGGAGTAGGGGGCGTGAGTATGGTTGGTGGCGTTACGGCAAATAGGGTCCAGGTGAAGGCTGGGATGAAAGCGCTGTATCTGAATGCACGAAGCATTCAGAATAAAGTGGATGAGCTGGTGGCGCAGATCAACACAAATGGATATGATCTGGTGGCCATTACAGAGACGTGGCTGCAAGGTGACAGGGACTGGGAGCTGTATGTCCAAGGGTATCAAGTGTTTAGGAAGGATAGGCAGGAGGAAAGAGGGGGGGGACGTAGCTCTGCTGATTAAGGATAGCATCAAGGTGGTAGCAAGGGATGATATTGGAGCCAAGGAGCAGAACATGGAATCGTTGTGGGTGATTAGGAACAGCAAAGGGAGGAAGACGCGGGTGGGTGTCGTCTATAGGCCCCCGAATAATGATCTGGAGGTGGGGCGGGCTGTTAACGCGCAAATAACTGCGGCGTGCAGGAATGGGACGGCCGTAGTTATGGGGGATTTCAATCTGCGTATTGATTGGTCGACCCATGTTGGACACGGTGGGCTCGAGGAGGAGTTCTTGGAATGCTGCCGGGATAATTTCCTTGAACAGTGTGTGTTGGAGCCGACGAGGGAGCGAGCTATCTTGGATCTGGTGCGATGTAATGAGGCGGGTAGAATTAGGGACCTTGCGGTGAAGGATCCTCTTGGAGAGAGTGATCATTGTATGGTGGAGTTTCTGGTGCAGATGGAGGAGGAGAAAGTGGGTTCCCGGACACGCGTCCTTTGTTTGAATAGAGGGGAGTACGGTAGGATGAGAGAAGAATTGGCGAATGTGGACTGGGGGAGTGCGTTGGAGGGAGGGTCTGTTGAGGAGCAGTGGAGGATCTTTAAGGAGATCTTTCTCGGTGCTCAGCAGAAATTTATTCCGATGGTCAAAAAGGACTGTAGGAGGAGAGGTAATAAGCCGTGGATAACGAAGGAGGTGAAGGAAAGTGTTAAATTAAAAGTGGAGGCGTTTAGAGTAGCTAAGAGTAGTGGGCGAGAAGAGGATTGGGAGAGGTTTAAATGTCAACAAAGATTGACAAAGAAGTTGATAAAGGAGGGTAGGAGAAACTATGAAGCTGGGCTAGCGCTTAATATAAAAAAGGATAGCAAGAGTTTTTATAAATATATAAAAAGGAAGAGGCTGGCAAGGGTGAACGTTGGTCCTTTAGAGGATGAGAAAGGGGACCTAGTGGTAGGGGATGGGGATATGGCTAAGGTATTGAATAACGTTTTTGTTTCTGTCTTCACGGAGGAGGACGTGAATAATTTGCCGGGTGTTAGCGATGGAAAGGTGGTAGGACTGGAGGGTCTTAATGACATTACTGTTACTAGAGAGGCGGTGCTCGACAGACTGGAGGGGCTGATTGTGGACAAGTCCCCAGGACCGGATGGAATGCATCCGAGGGTTCTGAAAGAAATGGCGGAGGTTATAGTGGATGCATTGGTGGTTATTCTCCAGACGTCGCTGGATTCTGGGGAAGTGCCGGAAGATTGGAAAACGGCTAATGTTACGCCGTTGTTTAAGAAGGGTGCCAGGCAAAAGGCAGGGAATTATAGGCCGGTTAGTTTAACGTCTGTGGTAGGTAAAATGTTAGAATCCGTCATTAAGGAGGAAATTGCGAGGCACCTTGAAGGCAATTGCTTGATAGAGCAGACACAGCACGGTTTCATTAAAGGGAAGTCGTGTCTGACAAATTTACTGGAGTTCTATGAGGATGTGTCTAGGGCGGTCGATAGAGGAGAGCCGGTGGATGTGGTCTTTCTGGATTTTCAGAAGGCGTTTGACAAAGTACCTCATAAGAGGTTATTGCAGAAGGTCAGGGGACTTGGAGTTGGGGGTAGGGTGTTAGCGTGGATAGAGGATTGGTTGTCAAATAGGAGGCAGAGAGTGGGGGTCAAGGGGTGCTATTCGGATTGGCGGATGGTGACTAGTGGAGTGCCCCAGGGGTCGGTGCTGGGGCCTCAGCTTTTTACCATTTATATAGATGATCTGGAGGAGGGAACCGAGTGTAGGGTGTCGAAATTTGCGGATGACACCAAGATTGGGGGAACGGCAAATTGTGCGGAGGGTGTGGAGAGTCTGCAGAAGGATCTAGATAGGCTGGGCGAATGGGCCAGGAAATGGCAAATGGAATTTAATGTTGGCAAGTGCGAGGTGGTCCACTTTGGTGGGAAGAATGGTAGGAAGGACTATTACTTACGGGGCGAAAAACTGCAGCAGGCGACGGTGCAGAGGGACCTCGGGGTCCTTGTGCATGAGTCGCAAAAACCCAGCTTGTAGGTGCAGCAGGTGGTCAGGAAGGCGAATGGGATGCTGGCCTTCATAGCGAAGGGGATTGAATATAAAAGTAGGAAGGTCTTGCTGCAGCTGTATAGGGCATTGGTGAGTCCACAGCTGGAGTACTGTGTGCAGTTTTTGGCGCCGCACCTGCGCAAAGATATTTTGGCCTTGGAGGGAGTGCAGAGGAGGTTTACTAGGCTGATACCGGAGTTGAGGGGGTTGAGCTATGAGGAGAGGCTGAATAAACTAGGCTTGTACTCGTTGGAGTTTAGAAGAATGAGGGGAGATCTCATTGAGACGTATAAGATGATGAATGGGATGGATAGGATAGAGGTGGAGAGACTCTTCCCGCTCAAAAAGGACAGTAGGACTAGGGGGCACAGTCTCAAGATAAAGGGGGGGCGTTTTAGAACGGAGTTGAGGAGGAACTTCTTCACTCAAAGGGTGGTGAATCTCTGGAATTCTCTGCCCGTTGAAGTGGTGGAGGCTGCCTCGCTAAATATTTTTAAGACGCGGGTTGATGGGTTTTTGATAAGCGAGGGGATTAAGGGTTATGGGGAGAGGGCCGGAAAGTGGAACTGACCCACGACAGATCAGCCATGATCTTATTGAATGGCGGGGCAGGCTCGAAGGGCCAGATGGCCTACTCCTGCTCCTATTTCTTATGTTCTTATTTTTTTTTCAGACAGAGTCTGTATGGGGGCGCCGGAGAACGAGACTAAAAGTCGGATCCGAAACACTCCCAGATTCAAGTTCGCCCAGCACTTAAAATCAAAATGGTAAAATTGGGCCCTGTATGTTTTATCGTATTTTTAAATGATGGAAAATGCCACCAAAATTTTATATTTGCTTATTGCCAGCTCCTAGGTTCAATTTTCATTTTCTTCAGCCTGCCTGAATTTCACCACTGGGATCTGAACTTGGCTGGGTCTGGCTTGTAATTTTGTTTCAACCAGTTTCAGTTTCCCTAGCAACCTAAAATTTACCTTTTACTTTCAGATTTAGATTTAAATTAAGTTCTAATTTCCCATGAAGACTGGTGATTCAATTTCCCTTTAATTTGATTCTCAGGTAAAAAATACAAGCTTTTATACCATGGCTTCCATCAAACTATTTCTCCCCACCCTCTCCTCACCTTTGGAAAAAAAGATTTACCGTAGTGAATTTTTTTCCAGAAGCTTCAAAGTACAGTAAATTCCCAACATCATAAACATTTTAAAAATGACTTATTATAAATTGTATAGGTAACATGTGGTAAGACAAGCAAATTAACAATTAGTAGGAACAGTAGGCTCAATCAGAATTTAGCAGGATCCAAACATCATAGAATTATCATCACTCTGGGTATTCCTTTGTGCACATATATTCTCTTCAAACTTTGAAGGAGGATTCAATTCTCCAGATACCTGACATTTCCATTTATGTTTGTATTTCAGTTTTCCTAGAGACCTGAATGTTCATAATGCTTTCAATTAGAGTCTGATCCAAAAAATACAAGCTTTGTAACTGTGGATTCTACCACGCACTGAATCTGGAGTGCAACTTCAGATCATAGACTTTGAGACTCATACCAATGACTTCTGATCCAGAGGTGAGAGTGTTGTCACTGAACAAAAAGCAGTCCTGACTGGTTTTTGGAGAGTAAAGAATCTGTATTCAGTGTTCGAGGGGTTGGTAACTGGAGAATTCAGGTGATTGACAAAAGTCAACACGAGGAAACATTTAGTTTTGCAATGAGTTGTTGCGATCTGGAATGCAGTGCCTGAAGCAGTTCATGAAGATGGAAACAGATTCACTAATAGACTAAATAAAATGGATAGGTACTTCAGGTTAAAAGATTACAGGGCTATGGGGTAAGAGCAAGGGGAATTGTATTAATTGCCCACCTCCACCACAGCTAGAAAGAGCAGGATGAGCTGAACATCCTGCTAATAGAAACATAGAAACTAGAAGCAAAAAAAGGCCATTCAACCATTTGAACCTGCTCTGTCATTCATTTTGATCATGGCTTAACATCAAATTCAATATCATGATCCCACCCTTCCCCCTATATCCCTAGAGCTAGATCTAATTTCTTCTTGAAATCAGACAATATTTCGGCCTCAACTACATTCTGTGGCATTTTGTGCTATAAAATTCTATGACTTTAAATAAGGAATAAAATACAAAGTTATACACAGAAAATCTGGACCTTCAGATACTGCTTTCCGATGTCTTCCGAACAGTAATACATTTCATCTAATTATTTAAGTTACACACTTAAAATATGTTATAATATTATAAAGTATGTCATTTCAAAGGAAGGAGATTTCAAAACTCTGAGTAACAGGTGCCCTTAAACAAGGATCACAGTATGTTGGTATGCAGATGCAGCAAGTGATTAGGAAGGCAAATGGAATGTCAGGGTCCATTGCAATGAAAATCAAAAATGAAAGTAGGGAAGTTATGCTGCAGTTGTACAGGACTTTTGTGAAATCACATCTGGAGCACTGTATATAGTTTTGGTCTCGATACTTAAAAAGGGATCTTCTTATAAAATAAATAGTTCAGAGAAGTTTCACTGGACAGATCGCTGGGGAGAAGGTGTAATCTAATGAGAAAATATTGAACAGATTGGCCCATTGAGGTTTAGAAGAGCGTTGATCTGATTGAAACATATATTATCCTATGGGCTTTGACTGAGTGGGATGCTGTGAGGATGTTTCCTGTTGTGCATGATTCTACAACCAAGGACACAATTTAAAAATTAGTGGTCTCCCATTAAGACTGAACTAAGGAGCATGCTTTTATTCTCTCAGATCGTCATTAGTCTACAGAATTCACATTTCCTGCATGACACCAGGGACCACACTTTGGATGTTTTGAAGTTGTGAAAGAAACTAACTTAATGGCAAGCTCCTTTTCATTTTATTTAACTATCAAACAGAGATTGTCATTATGACTCAGCAAGTCTTCAGCAACTGCGCTGCTTCTAATTCTGTGCACACCGATATAGAAAAGAGCTCGGACTTGCAGAAAGAGTGTGGCCAGAACCATAGACTGGCAAGATGCTCCTCATTGGGAGCTCAGAGCACCACCTGCTGGCCTGAGCCACACACAACAACACAGCTCCTTGTCGGGGAACTGAAAACAAAGGTCAAAATAAAAATAGGTCCAAGTTCCAAGTGGAGATGGTCCTGATGAAGAACTTCCATCTGGAATCTCTGCCTACGTTTTGCCAACATTTTCAGTTTGTACATTTCCAGCAGTCCTGATTCTCTCATGTCCTTTGCAGTGTAACTTGATACGGAGGATTCCAGAAACTTTCCTCACCATGTGAAATGTTAATCAAATAGCACGCACACGCACACACACACACACACACACACACACACACACAAGCAGCTTTGGAGAGCATTCAATAAGGTTGGGTGGTGGGGGCAGGGGGTGGGGGCCGGGGGGGAGGGGTGGGGGGGTTGGAGTTTCTACTTTTACGATTGTGCCCCTGCACAAAACAGAGAGATGAAATAAAGAAAAGTGATGTTTAATTTGAGCAGGACAGGCCACCAGGAAAATAGAGTGGTAAATCCACCTCACTGAGCGGTTTTCAACACCCTTACTGTTATCTCCATTGACTTGGTGTCCCATTTGTTTCTGATTACAGCTCTGTGTAATTATATTAAACACAAAGTTAAAAAAGCTAAATATTCTACACTTGCAATTCAAAGAAATGGTCAGCAAAAGTCACTGACAAATTCTTGGATTTAACCATTCTGCCTCTTCAAGAAGAACGCAAAATGACTTAAAATGACATGTTTAAAATAAGCAGCAAAACGTGACATTGAGAAACAGGTGAATGTATTGGATTTGACCCAGTGTCAAAAACCATGCTGACAGCTCAAGACTTGCCTGGGAGGGGAATTGACAAATTGGAAAGGTCCCCTCATAAATGACTAATTGGTGACAGGTGACTGAGAGATGAATTGGACAGTGTAGGTGTAACTGAGGGAAGTATGGACTGGGACTGTAGGAAGAGCAGAAGGCTGCTTGCTGTTGGGGTCTCAGGGTAGTTGATTGGATCTGAGTGGAACTGCAGAGATTCTGCATTGAGAATGTGTGGAGCAGGATTTCTCGGAGTAACTGAAGTGGAAATGAATTGGGATTAAAGAGTGCTCTGCTGAGACCTAGAGTGGGATTCTAACTGTGAAAAGCATGAGGAGGGAGGAATTTGAGGACTAACTTGTCAGACTACCTGACATACAAACTGACTTGGTTGGAATATCTGATGATGGGGTGTAGACTGGAAGTATAGAAAAATCTGAATAGAATGGGAATGCAAGATAACCTGAGACAGTATGGAATGTACTGTGGGAATACCCAAGGGGAAAGGGAGTGGAGCTGATGTTGTAAATGAGGAGAGTGTGCTGTGGAACTGTAGGTGTATTCTATGAAAGTGAAGTGTTGGCCGACCCGAGTGGGATAGGGACTGAATTTTTTTTTAATAAGATATAGTCGGTTGAAATGTGCTCATTACTGCTAAAGCTCCAATTGCCATTCCCAATTTCCCCTGAGAGGCTGGCACTGAGCTTTATTCTTGAACTCTTGCTGTGCATGATGTGTGTTCAGGAGTTTGACCCAGTGACAGTGAGGGAATGGCGATATAGTTCCAAGTCAGGATGGTGTGTGGCTTAGAGGGAAACATGCAAATAACTATGTTATTATGTACTTCTATATGATAGATGATATAGGTTTGGAAAGTGCTGTGGAAGAAACTGTGATGAGTTGCTGCAGCGCGTCTTGTCAAGATTTTGCCACTGTGCTTCGATGACGGAGGGCATAAATGTTTAAGGTGATGGATCTGGGCTACTTTGTCTTGGATGGTGTTGAACTTCGAGATTGTTAACTGGAACTGCAGTATCCAGTGGAGCATATTCCATCACATTCCTTACTTGTGCTTTGTAAATGCTGAATGAGCTTTGGGAAGACAGGAAGTGAGTTACTGATCATGGAAACCCAAGCTCTGACCAATTGTTGTAGCCACAGTATTGATATGGCTAGTCCAGTTCAGTTTCTGGTCAATTGTAACCCCGGGATGTTGATGGTGGGGTATTTGATGATGGTGCTGCTATTGAATGTCAAGAGATAATAGTTAGACTCTTTCTTGTGGAGATAGCTATTGCCTAGCACTTGTAAAACATAAATATTCCTTGTCACATATCAACTCACACCTGTATGTTGTCCAAGTGTTGCTGCATTGCGGGCAAAAACTGCTTCAATAGCTTAGAAGTCAAATTAAACTGAACATTGTACGATCATTAGCAAACATTCCCACTTCTGATGGAGGAAAGGCTATTCATGAAACAGATGAAGGTGGTAGGACATAATTTTGTGAACTTGTGTGGTAATATCCTGAGCGTGGTGTAGAGTGGAACTGAGGGGAGCGTGAAGTGGGATAGTATGAGTACATGAGGGGCTGTGTGACAAAACTATATCTGGGAGGAATGAGGAGTGGGTCTTCAGGCATATCTGAGGGGGAGAGTGAGAGTGTCGCAATGTGTGAAGAGGATTTTAAGTCGGAGAACCTCAGGTGTGTAGAGCAGTGGTTCCCAAACTTTTATATGTCATGGCACACCTCAAGTCTATAAAAGAATTTTGAGGCGCGTCTCATATTTTCTCTGTCTTCTTCCATTACTGGGAACTTTGTCTTTAACTTCTCTCTGTCCTCTCATCTTTTTTTTACCTTTCCCTGTCTCACTTCTCCCAGGGTTTTTGCACCCTTTTTGAGTTTTTGCTTTTTCTATGAGTATATGGGGCTGTTGTTTTCAGCTCCAAGTCCCATTGGCCATCACAAGGGCCTGACCTACATCAAAAAAATCTAAACCACACATGTGTGGCTTTTTCTCAGTTGCATGGGAGGCACAATATTTGTCAGGTCTTTAAGGTGCCAGTCACAGAACTGAAGATGAAGATTAGTGTTTTGCTGGCCATGGGAGATCATCAATACATCTCCTCATATTCTCATAGAATACAAGCTCACTATTAGGTGAGTAGAGGGTTGCCCAATACAGAAGGAACAGAGGTGGAGCTTAAAACCAGCTGGGTCCACTTAGGTGGCATTTGAAAGACTCAGAGCTGACCTGCCCTCTGCAGACATTGAATGGCGTTCCAAACACACTGTAAATCTAGGGTGATTGGTGACAGAAGACTAGCCTCAGAACATAGGGCTTAAGAAATAGGAGCAGGAGTACGCCATCTAGCCCCTCGAGCCTGCCGCGCCATTCAATAAGATCATGGCTGATCTGTCGTGTCTCAGTTCCACATTCCCGCCCTCTCCCCATAACCCTTAATCCCCTTGCCTATCAAAAACCTATCAACCCGCATCTTAAAAATATTTCGCGAGGCAGCCTCCACCACTTCAACGGACAGAGAATTCCAGAGATTCACCACCCGTTGAGTGAAGAAGTTCCTTCTCAACTCCGTTCTAAACCACCCCCGCTTTATCTTGAGGCTGTGCCCTCTAGTCCTACTGTCGTTTCTGAGCAGGAAGAGCCTCTCCACCTCTATCCTATCCATCCCATTCAACATCTTATATGTCTCAATGAGATCTCCCCTCATTCTTCTAAACTCTAACGAGTACAAGCCTAGTTTATTCAGCCTCTCCTCATAGCTCAACCCCCTCAACTCTGGAATCAGCCTAGTAAACCTCCTCTGCACTCCCTCCAAGGCCAAAATATCCTTGCATAAGTGCGGCGACCAAAACTGCACACAGTACTCCAGCTGCGGCCTCACCAGTGCCCTATACAGCTGCAGCAAGACCTCCCTACTTTTATATTCAATGCCCCTCGCTATGAAGGCCAGCATCCCATTTGCCTTCCTGACCATCTGCTGCACCTGCAGGCTGGGTTTTTGCGACTCATGCACAAGGACTCCGAGGTCCCTCTGCACCGTTGCATGCTGCAGTATTTCTCCATGTAATTAATCGTCCTTCCTACCATTATTCCTACCAAAGTGGACAACCTCACATTTGCCAACATTAAATTCCATTTGCCAGTTCCTGGCCCATTCGCCCAGCCTATCTAGATCCTTCTGCAGACTCTCCACACCCTCCGCACAATTTGCCGTTCCACCAATCTTGGTGTCATCAGCAAATTTCAACACCATACACTCGGTTCCCTCCTCCAGATCATTTATATAAATGGTAAATAGCTGAGGCCCCAGCACTGACCCCTGGGGCACTCCACTAGTCACCAACCGCCAATCCAAATAGCACCCTTTGACCCCCACACTCTGCCTCCTATTTGACAGCCAATCCTCTATCCACGCTAACACCCTACCCCCAACTCCATGCCCCCTGACCTTCTGTAATAACCTCTTGTGAGGCACCTTGTCAAACGCCTTCTGAAAATCAAGAAACACCACATCCACCGGCTCTCCTCTATCCACCGCCCTAGACACATCCTCATGGAACTCCAATAAATTCGTCAGACACGACTTCCCCTTAACGAAACCATGCTGCATCTGCTCTATCAAACAATTCTCCTCAAGATGCCTCGCTATTTTCTCCTTGATGACGGATTCTAACATTTTACCTACAACAGACGTTAAACTAACCAGCCTATAATTCCCTGTCTTTTGCCTGCCACCCTTCTTAAACAACAGCGTAACATTAGCCACTTTCCAATCTTCCAGCAGTTCCCCAGAATCCAGCGACGTTTGGAAAATAATCACCAAGGCATCTACTATCACCTCCGTCATTTCTTTCAGAACCCTTGGATGCATTCCATCCGGTCCTGGGGACTTGTCCACAATCAGTCCCTCCAGTCTGTCGAGCACCGCCTCTCTAGTAACAGTAATGTCATCGAGACCCTCCAGTCCTACCACCTTTCCATCTCTAACACCCGGCAAATTATTCACGTCCTCCTCCGTGAAGACCGAAACAAAAAAGTTATTCAAGGCCTCAGCCATTTCCCCATCCCCTACCACTAAGTCCCCCCTCTCATCCTCTAAGGGTCCAACGTTCACCCTAGCCAGTCTCTTCCTTTTTATATATTTATAAAAACTCTTGCTATCCTTTTTTATATTAAGCGCTAGCCCAGCTTCATAGTTTATCCTACCCTTCTTTATCAACTTCTTTGTCATTCTTTATTGACATTTAAACCTCTCCCAATCCTCTTCTCGCCCACTACTCTTAGCTACTCTAAACGCATCCGCTTTTAATTTAACACTTTCCTTCACCTCCTTCGTTATCCACGGCTGATTATCTCTCCTCCTACGATCCTTTTTAACCATCGGAATAAATTTCTGCTGAGCACCAAGAAAGATCTCCTGAAAGGTCCTCCACTGCTCCTCAGCAGACCTACCTTCCAACGCGCTCCCCCAGTCAACATTCACCAATTCCTCTCTCATCCTACCGTACTCCCCTCTGTTCAAACAAAGGACGCATGTCCGGGAACCCACTTTCTCCTCCTCTATCTGCATCAGAAACTCCACCATACAATGATCACTCTTCCCAAGAGGATCCTTCACCACAAGATTCCTAATTCTACCCGCCTCATTACATAACACCAGATCCAAGATAGCTCGCTCCCTCGTCGGCTCCAACACACACTGTTCAAGGAAACTATCCCAGCAGCATTCCAAGAACTCCTCCTTAAGCCCACCGCGTCCAACATGGGTCGGCCAATCAATATGTAGATTGAAATCCCCCATAATTATCGCCGTTCCATTCCTGCACGCCGCATTTATTTGTGCGTTAACAGCCCGCCCCACCTCCAGATCATTATTTGGGGGCCTATAGATGATACCCACTAATGTCTTCCTCCCTTTGCTGTTCCTAATCTCCACCCACAACGATTCCACTTTCTGCTCTTTGGTTCCTATATCATCCCTTACTACCACCCTGATGCTATCCTTATCAGTAAGATTATTACAGTTAGTTTGAGTATAATTACATTCATTTTGTAGCTTTTTTCACAGCACACTTCGGGGGTCCTCATGGCATACATACTGATTGAGAACCATTGCTGTAGAGTGTGAATGGAGGGTACACAAAAGCCTATTTGTTTTCATATATTCATGGGATGTGGCATGGGGCATTTTCAGCTGATTAGAGAACCAGCAGGGATTTGTAGAGGGTAAGTCATGTTTGATTAACCTGACTGAAGTTTTTTAAAGATGCCACTAAAGTGATGGACATCAATGCATATTATTTACCTTGATTTCCAGATAACATCCCTCAGAATAAACTACGAGTTAAATTTGAAGCCTGTGGAATTGAAGATAAATTATTGACATGTTTAAGAAACTGACTGAGTGCTTGGAGGCAGCACAAGGCGATAATGGTACTTTAATTGGCTAGAGGTGTCAATCAAGGATCTGTGTTGGGGTTTCAGCTATTCACTGTCTTTATTAACTTAGATGATGGAAGAGAAAACCATTCCTCCAAATTTTCAAACGACACCATGCTTGGCAGTGTATGAGCAATGCAGATGGAAATCAATGTTATTGAGCCTCAGGTTACTCGAGGCATAAGAGAATTTTCATTAGTGGTGTCTCCACAAGATACTCAAAATCAAGTGGGAAGACAGGAGGACAAACTCCGGCATCCTTACCGAAGCCAGTTCGTCCAACATCACAACTGGGATTATTCAGAATCACTTCTGCTGGTCTGGACATTGCATCCACACGCCAAATAATTGCCTTCCAAAGTAGAATCTCCTTTTCACAACTCAAGAGTAACAGCCAATCCCACAGAAACTCTGCAGGTTTTTTGTAATAGGTAATTAATTGGCATTAATGCATGGGAGGAACTTACTACAAACCACACCATGTAGCAGCACTTCATCCACAACACAGACAGAAACTAACCACATGAACTCTGCTGCTGACAAAAGTGGAAAGAGACAGCAGAACCATGTCTTAAGAAGCACCTCTTCCTCGTGGCAACTCTTCTCCTCTCGTCAAGGAGCTGTGGTTCCAGGATTGGCCCTGGTGAGCAACCTGAGGACACACAAACTATGAAACCCAGCAGAGGTCAGCCTCGTTTTAAATAACTGACACCAACGAGATGAGATAAAATCAGAAAATGATTAAGAAATTCATGGATCACTAAATGGATCTGAATGTAAGCAAATGTGAGATCATCCACTTTGGAACTACAAAAGAACATGGCACTAAATGGTAAGAAGCTAGAAACAATTGAGGTTCAACAAAAGCTCAGAGTCCTGATTCATAGTTAATTAGTGGAATGTTGACCTTCATACCTAGAGGATGAGAATACAAGGGAGTGGAAGTCATGTTTCAGTTGTACAAAGCCCTGGTTAGATCACACCTAGAGTTTATAAGGAATTCGTAACACCATGTATTAGAAAGGATATATTGATCTTGGAGGGAGTACAGAGGAGGTTTGCCAGAATGATATTTGGACTAAAAGGATTAAATTATGAGGAATGATTACACCAATAAAAGATAGTTTTTGATGTGCAGTCGGTAAGAGATCTGTGCATTTCTTCAACATGTTCATATTTTATTTTATTCCAGTTTAGGTATTTTATCTCTTTAGTTGTCCAAAGCTTTTCCGTGCAATTTCAGCATAAAAACTGGTTCTGAACCACAAGTTACTTTATGAATATGCCCCACTGATACTGTTATTTTCCCTTTTAGTAAACTTGCCGAGACAAAACTTGTCTCATTGCTTTGATAAGAGTGGTGTAATGGTCATTTCTGTCAATACTGTCATGGATACATGCATCAGTAAATGTTGGTTAGTGAACATGACATTCTTGTCTTTTTGGTTCTCTCACCTCTTGTCACAGTCTGGTAGCTATGTCCTACAGGACTCAGATAGCCCAGTCAGAAGTGCTGCTACAAAGCCACTCTTGATCATGGACAATGAAGTCCCCAACTCAAAGTACATTTTGTGCCCTTGCCACCCTCAGTGCTTCTTCCAACTGGTGTTCAATGTGAAGGAGTACTGATTCCTCAGCTAAGAAGAGGGTGGTTAGATGGTAATCAGTAGATTGTTTCTTTGTCCATTTTTTACTTAATGCCACGGGACTTCATGGGGTCTATAATCAATATTGCAAATTCTGCAGTCACCCTTGGTGGGTCCGTCCTAGTGTTAGGAAAGTACACGGTTTTGGATGTTATTGGAGCAATGTTGCTGATTCTGGCCAGATTTCTCCAATCTTTCATGCCGCTGTTACCGCTGCAGCAAGAATGGAGAATTTGGCACTTAGCCAAATCTCCATTCATAGCAGCAGAACCGGAGAATTCCAACCAAAGGAGAGGTTGGAGAATTCTAGCCGCTGCGATATTTGACTATGTCAGAATGATGGATATATGGGTCAGTTCCCCAGTTTGTGCACAAGGCCCCAGATGTTATTCAAAGCAAGGTTGACTTTAATCAACATGCCTTTGTTCTGTCTGGTGTCAGGGTTACTCATGGGTGGTCCATCCAGTTTTAGTCCTGCTATAGTTTTGTGTAGTGGTTTGATACAATTGAATGACTTGCTGGGATATTTCACTTTGCAATTAAAAGTCATGCCTTCGCTGTGGGCTGGAGTCACATATAGAGTAGACCAGGTGAAGATGCCCAAAAGAACACTAGTAAACCTGTTGGATTTTGAACATAATCCTGTGGTTTCATTGTCACTATTAGTCACCTCTGCAATAATAATTTACTCACATTACCTCATGCAGCCACCGTACATGTGAAGATTGCAACTGTCGGTGGTACCTCATGTTTGTATGAAATGGGACAGTAAAACTATTCAATTCACTTTATTGTCTGCACAGAAATTTACTTCAGGCGCATTGCTTGTTCATTCAAAATTACATCAAAATAAATAATAACAAAAAGAAAAATGATCCCATCACAGAGACCAAACTTGAATTAAAATGTATTAAAAAACTTTCAGTGCATTAAAATAATCAATTAGTGAGTCTCATCATGATTATATCAATTTAGCAACTGTCTGTGAAAAGTTCTTATGAGTTGAGGAAGTGATTTGTCCTGCTTCTGAGAGATTGTAGCCTCTTTCCTGATCACATCCAACAATAACACTGAGACAGGGGGAGATTCTCATTGTTCATGATGTTTTTTATTTTTGTCAAAATTCTGAGACAGGAGTAGAAATTGTCGGGAAAGGAATATTCTCCCTGCCTGTTTCAATAATCTCTGTACCCTGAAAGAGCCTACTTTTCTGAGACAACATTTCCAGGAGAGATACCCAAAAACATACACATTCAACTGCAGCCATATAGATTATTGGATCCACTAAAATGCGATTATATTCTGAGGTAGTACAATCATGTTTTGGCTACCATATCTGGAGAACAGCTGTAGCATGGCTACACGATGGCACAATAGTTAGCACTGCTGCTTCATAGCACCAGGGACCTGGGTTTGATTCCCAGTTTGAGTCACTGTGTGGGGTTTGAACATTCTCCCTGTGGCTGTGTGGGTTTCCTCCAGATGCTTTGGTTTCCTCCCACATTCCAAAGATATGCAGGTTAGGTTAATTGGCCATGTTAAATTGCCACTTAGTGTCAGGGGGATTACCAGGTAAATACGTGGGGTAATGGGAAAAGTGGCTGGGTAGGACTATGATCAGTGCAGACTCAATGGGCGAAACGGCCTCCTTCTGCACAGTAGGAATTCTCTGAATTCCAAGGTGCAGAAGGAACTCAGTGCTCTTGTTGCATAAGTCACAAAATGTTCATATGCTGGTGCAGCATGTAATCAACAATCTTACCCTACATTATGAGGGGAATTGAACATAAAAATAAGAATGTTATGCTTCAGTTACATAGGGCATTGGTGAGACCACTGCTGAAATCTTGCTGCCTTTTACGCCAGTGGGATATTACACTCCCATCGGTGGCACACACCCGCCATGGGTTTCCCAACGATGAGCAGTGTGTTCGATGGGAAACCCCACTGACAACGGTGGGACCATAAAATCCCGCTGCCAATGAGTGGCATATTGCTTCCTATCACCACAAAACAAGCCATGAAAGGGGAGGAAAATTCTGCCCAATATTTCAAATACATGCAATTTGGTCTCCTCATTTAAGGATGTAAATGCATTGGAGGATGTTCTGGAATGAATGGGATGCCCTGTGAGGATAGATTGGGCAGACTGGGCTTGTTTCTACTGGAGACCAGAAGTGTGAGGGGTGACTTGGGGGTTGAAGTATTTAAGATCCCGAACAGTCTTGACAATTCGATGTTGAAATGATGCTTCCTCTTGTGGGTAATTCCAGAATAGAGGGAGACTGTTTTAAAATTAGGGGTCACCCTTTTAGGATAAAGGTCAGGAGAATTTGTTTTTCTCAGAGTGTTGTGCGACTTCGAAGGATTGGAGATGGAGCCATTGAATATTTTTAAGGTGGAGGCAGAAAGATTTGTATTCGGCAAGGGTATCAATGATTATCAGGGATAAATGGGAATGTGGAATTAGTAACACAAACAGGTCAACAATGATCTCATCACTTTGCAGATTAAGCTTGAGGGACCAAATGGCCTTCTCCTACTCCTATTTTGTATGTTTATATGTACACAGTTCCCCCAACTCAACTCATAGTCTACTTTAATACCTAGATACTTGTAGTTAGGAACTTGTTCACTGTCCACATCATTAATTTTTATTGCCACCATATCATTAGCTTTTCTTCCCTAAAGGGTGGCATAGTGGTTTGCACTGCTGTCTCACAATGTCAGGAATTAGGGTTCAATTCTAGCCTTGAGTGACTGTATGTTAAGTTTACACATTCTCCCTGTACTTGCACGGGTTTCCTCTGGGCGCTTCAGTTTCCTCCCACAGTCCGAAGATATGTAGATTCGGTGGATGCCCCTTAGTAAGATGAGTAGGTTAGGTGAATTGGCCATGGTAAATGCGTGGGGTTACAGGGACAGGGTAGGGGAGTTCCTCAGTGGGATGCTCTTTTGGAGATTTGATGGGCCAAATAGTTTCTTTCTTCACTGTAGCGATTCTATGGTTCTAATTCCTTATGAACCTTTGTACCAAGTTCCTGTAGATTGCTTCATTTTTCCAGATGAGAATCACAAATACCATATCATCAGTATACTTCAGCACTGCTTTGTCATCTGTCTCTGGTCAACAGCATAGACGATAAAAAGTAAAGATGAGACATGCAACCTTGTACCTGTTCACATGGGCTGTCTTTGGCTAAATCCCAGAGACTGACTCCCAATGAATCCTGTTAGGAGGGAAATCATTCTTCCAAAGTGGGAGAGGAGGGTTTACATGAAGGTCATTCAATTTCTCAAAAAGCATGATAGTTGCAGGATATCAAAAACTGAAATCAATGAAGCTAGCAAAAATATTTTATCTAATCTATCAGTGTGATATTGGATCAGCTGGACCCAGGTCAGACCAGTATCACCTACTGATTTTATGAAGTTGATCGACAAGGTGTAGCTGATTGCTAAGTGAAACACAAGATTCTTAAAGGCACTTTGACACAATTTTACCATTTTGATTCGAAGTGCTGGGCAGACTTGAAAGTGGGAGTGTTTCAGATCTGACTTTTAGACCTGTTCTGAGATGCCCCCATACGCACTCTGCCTGCAAAAGTATCAGTGATTCCAAATCGCGCTGCAGAAGCCTGTGGGTGAGGTTCAACACACCAAAAGCTTGCAGCTCCGATCAGCGCCTCCAACTGCACACGCACAGAAAAAAAGGATAGGATGTGACTCCCAGCCACATCGCTTCTGGGCCAGCTGCCTTCCTCTGGCTCTCACAGAGACATTACCCCACCCCCCCACAACATTATTGACCCCATTATGTCCCCACCCTCTCCGCCACCCAGACTGATCACGGGCCCCTCCCATCCCATCCCCCCACCAATCTCAGGCAGAGTGGCATTGGACCCTCCATTCCTCTCCCCCATTGATCTCAGGCAGAGTGGCAGCAGACACCCCCATCCTCCCCACCCCCTCTGATCTCAAGCAGTGCGCTGTCAGACTCACCTTCCACCACCACTGACCCCCACCCCCCATCAATCGTGAGCAGAGCGCTGTCGGACACTCGGCATTTACCTCCTCACTAACTGGAGCACCTGAATCGGACTTTTGTGAACCGTGTCTGATTTGTGCCGATTCTGGATGGGTGAACAGTGGTAAAGGGGGGTGGGGGGGGGAGGAAAGTGCCAGTAAGGTTGGATGTGCAGCCCAAATGCACGTAAATACATTTAAATGGCCATTGCGCCCATTTCGGGCACAGTCCCGATTGCGGCCATTTTTAGGCCATAGCAAAGGATCACGATCCTCGCTTCATGCCCGAATTTACCAAGTTTTCGTGCCCAAAAACGGGTGCAACATGACTGTAAAATCAGGCCCAAACACATGTAAGATAGATGTAAGAGCAGCTGGTCAGTAATTAGCAGGTTCCTGAACTGAACACTTCATAGCAACCACAACAATGCTGGCTGATTTCCAAACAGTGACAAACCGTAGGTCATATGTTGAGTGGGACTCTAATGTAACTGAGAGGCTCAGAGCCAGAGTGGAGTGAGATTGTAATATCTGAGGAAAGTGTGCAGTGGGAATGTAGAAGAATTCCTGAGGATTGAGGAATTGGACTTTGGGAGCTATTGAAAGGGGTGTGAAGTGGCACCGTAGGCAAACCTGAGTCGAGTGTGGATTTGCATAGTGGGAGTGACTCGATTGGAATTAAGGGTGATGTGGAGGAGGACAGAGGTGTGGGCATCGGGAGCAGGAGAATTTTTGGGAATGGCAGAGCAGGATGGATAACAAAGTGTTTGGAGTTGGACAGTGGCAGTATTGAGGAGAATATGAGTGGAACAGAAGGAGTGCATAAAGAGTGAGTGGGGTGGAATTGGAGAAGGAACATGTTTCATGCTACGACCCCAACGGCGGAGACCAATGAAAGAACAGAACTTTCAACACAACCTGACGCTTTTAAAAACAATCAAAACCAAACTTAGTATAAATTAACAGGAAAATTGCTATCCATGGAGACTGTGAAATTAATTACAGTGTAAATTATACTTTAAAGACCGATTTACCAAAGGGCACTCCCAAGGATTTATGAAGTCACCTTTCAGCATCAATAATATTAATCTCAGTCACAGAACCTCATAAAGCTTTGCTCTCTGCAAGCAGAGTGTTCGTTTTTAAAGGTGACAGAACTAAGGCAACTGGTCAGAATACTGATCAATCATGATCCAATTGAAAAGGGAAACAGCCTCCAAGGGATGAACGGCCTATTCTAATGCTCATTTTCAATTTAACAAAATCATACAGATTCAGATCAAAGTTTGATATCAGGAAAACACAGGGTGATGGAATTCCTGCCTCTTCCAACTTGCTGACACAGTCATTCCTGATCTTTTCCAGTTCTTCCTCTTCATTCATTTTCCTCCGATGCGTTTTCATCAATTTGAGATCATTATCGATTTTAGATTGAACAAAATAGAATCACAATGGATGTCTCAGCAATCTACATCAGCATCCCCCAAACAACAGCATTGCTGCAACACCCTCAGTACTAAACACCGACAACTGCCAGGAGCAATTTTACAACTCATCTGCTTCATCCTGGACCACAACATCTTCACCTTCAACAACCAGTTCTTCATCCAGACCTACAGAATAGCCATGGGACCAAATTCGCCCTTCAATATGCCAACATCTTAACACACAAGTTTGAGCAAGATCCCTTCACCACACAGGACCTTCAACCGATGCTATAAACCAGATACATCAACGGCATTTTCTTCCATTGGACTCATGGCGAAGAATCACTGAAATGGTTATGTGATGACATCAACAAGTTCCATCCTATCATCAGACTCACCATGAACTACTCTCCAGAATCGATTGGATTCTCGGACACATGCATTTCCATCAATGGCATTCACCTCAGCATTTCACTCTACCACAAGCCCATGGATAACTGCGCGATGCTACACTTTCCCAGCTTCCACCCCAAATATGTTAAAGAAGCCATTCCCTATGGACAAGCCCTCCATTTAAACATGATCTGCTTAGATTAGGAGGAATGCAACAGACACCCTCGGAAGAACAGAATATGGCGCTCATCGATTGCCAGTTCCGATGCGCCACAGCGATAAACCATACCGACCTTCTCAGAAGACAAACACAGAACATGACCAATGTTGATCGTCCAGTATTTCCCTGGAGTGGGGAGACTATGACATCTTCTTTGGAGCCTTCAACATGTCATCAATGACGATGAACATCTCGCCAGGGCCATCCCCACACCTCCACGCGGCTTCAAATAACCGCCTAACCTCCAACAGTCCATTGTTCACAGCAAACTACTCAACCTTCAGAAGAACAGTAACCATGACACCACACAACTCGACACAGCAACCTCTGCAAGACGTGCCGGATCATCGACATGGATACAACCATTACATGCTGTGTACACGTTGACCACCATCCACGAGATACACAGTACATACTCATGTGTCTCAGCCAACATTGCCTCCCTCATACGCTGCAGGAAAGGGTGTTCCGAGGCATGGTACATCAGCGAGACCATGTTAACGCAATAACAACGGGTGAACAGACACCACAATCACCAGGCAGGAGTATTCCCTTCTGCAGTAAAGGGCA